>NC_138995.1:2684000-4026000 GCF_964341445.2 Mesoplodon mirus | reverse complement strand
CCACCATCGTATCTTGACACGTACTCTTTCTCCTACTTTTCTGCCTATTTTCCCACTCCTGGAAACCTCCTTTGCTAACTCCTGCCAGCTGAAGTCTCCCCCAACCCCGCTCCCCCAAGGGCCTAGGCCCTTGTCTGTATGCAGCTTTTTCCCAGTTGGTAATAATTAATCACTTTATTATGTGTGGTTTCATGTTGTCTTCTGGTTGCTTCATATCTGTAAGCCCTGTCTCTCCAACTAGATGGAAAAAATAGCTAAAACTGGCGTTTTTATCCTTGGACCCTCTCTTGGTTTTTCTTTTGTGCATTGCACACAGCAATTCCTTACCAGCCGTGGGAATGGCATTCGTCAGGAGCTCCATGGTTGGCAAAGTCAAAGTCTCAGAGAAAATAGGGAAAAAAACAATAAAGATGGTATTAAGTATATGTCTTTAAAAATCACAGTAAATAAACTTTCTAGGAGACATCAAGTCAAAACACACGAGTTTCATCCACGTTTAAAAACCTGTCCCAGGGACTTTCCTGGTGGTTTAGTGGTTGGGACTCTGCCCTTCCAATGCAGGGGGCATGGGTTCGATCCTTGGTTGGGGAACTAAGATCCCACATGCCATGTGGCCAAAAAATAAAATAAAAATAAATAAATAAAAATAAAAACCTGTTCCAGTAGGTAGCCTTTTCCTGAGTTTCCTTCTTCAGTGGGTGGGTGACCTGAGGTGCTGAAGGAGAATTGTCCCGTAAGGTTTATTTCTTCTTGAGTCAGTTTTGGTCATTTATGTTTTTCAGGGAACTTATCCATTTCATCTAGGTAGTCAAGTTAATTGGCACAACTCCTTCATAATATTCCCTTATTATTCTTTTAATGTCTGTAGGTTCTGTAATGATGTCCCCTCTTGCATTCCTGATATTGGTCATTGGTTCCTTCTCTCTTTTTCCTCTAGCTAGAGGTTTATCAATATTATTGATCTCCCAAAAGGTTTATATTTAGAGACTATGCTTCTTTAATGTTTTGAACCAGTCCTTTTGGGCTTGAAATGTAATTTCTTTTGCACTTGCATCCTCTCTTGCTCTATTTTTGAAATTGTAGACAAAGTGTTGTGAAACCACCAGGCCTCTTCCAAGTTATTTATGCTTAAGGGAACATTTTCCAAGCCTGACCTTTTCTCTCTGTGTTGAGCCAGTGGATGTTAAAATGATTTCTGTCAGCCTGCCCTTGTGACTGCCACAGGTGACGTCAAGATGCTATGTTCTTTGCTCGAGGGGGTTTTATCAAACCTCAGATAAGTCAGAAAGATGCTAGGCTTAATTTTTTTTATGCAGAAGAGAAAAAGACATTATATCAGAACTGCAGATTGTGACGGATCTGGCTTTTTTATATATTGGTGGCTCTGTTATTTAGAACATACATATTCAATAATGTTAAGTTTCACTTTTTATTGTACAAAGTATCCACTGTTTTAAATGTTGGTGTCCATCCATGCTTTTGCTACAAAGTATATTTCACCTGTAACCTGATTGACACTTTTGTTTCTCTTGTCGTTGCATTTATGGCAAGTCTCAGAGTGTCTCTTTAGTCCTGGGAGGAAGCTTAGTGATCCTTGAGTCCAACCTCCCTCACTTTATCAAAGAAGGCGTAGGGAGGGGAAGGGACTTGCCCATGAACACAGAGAATGTTAGAGGCTGAGGCAGAGTGCCAGTGTCCTGGGATATTTCCAATTCATCAGCTAAGGCTATCCCTCCCGTCACAGATGTCTTGATATTTTTACATTAGCAATTTGAGGGCCTGTGGAAGGCCAGTCCCAGCTGCTAAGCCATGGGGAATCCCCAGCCCTAAGCACAAATGGGGGGCTCACGAGGGTGAGGCTGCATGGTGAGCAGTATCCTTCTGTGAATCCACTGCCCCTCCATCTTCACGGCTACCTTGTGTCCTCTCAGAACCATGGGAATTATTTCTGGGTGAGTTGTATTCTTTAAAAAATTTTTTTTTCCAATAGCAGCTTTATTGAGATAAATTTGCAAACCATAAAATTTACCCTTTTAAAGTGTACGATTCAGTGGTTTTTATTACATTCACAAAATTGTGTGACCAACATCACTGTCTAATTTTAGAACATTTTTCATCACCCCTGAAAGAAACCCTATTCTCCCCTCCCCCCAGCCCCTGGCAGCCCCTCATCTCCTTTCTGTCTCTATGGATTTGCCTGTCCTAGACATTTTATGTAAATGGAATCATACAATATGTGGTCTCTTGTGTCTGGCTCCTTTCACTCAGCGTAATGTTGTGAAGGTTCATCCACATTGTAGCGTGTGTCAGTGCTTCGCTTCTTTTCATGACTGAGTAATAGTCCTATGTATGCATAGGCTACATTTTGTTTATCCGTTCAGTGGTCGATGGATATTTTGAGTTGTTTTCATCTTTCAGCTATTGTGAAGAGTGCTGCTTTGAACATTCATGTACAGGTTTTTGTGTGAATGTATTTTTTTTCTCTAGAGGGTATATGTAGAGTGGAATTGCTGGGTCGTATCATAACCCTAGGCTTAACCATTTGAGGAACTGTCAGATAGTTTTCAAAGAGGCTGTACGGGGATATATGCCCACCAGCATGTGCGATTTGTTTTTAAAAGAAGAGCAAAAGCAGGTGGGCAGGTTACGTTTATTTGTATATCAGTAACAGTACACATTCAATAAATATTAAAATTCTTTTCCATCCTTGAGGCTTCATATCAAAAGATGGTTTTAATACTTAAAAAAAATTTTTTTTTAATTTTAAAGGTGACAAATCCCAGCTGTGTGGTCTTGGGCAAGTAAATTAACCCCTCTGTGCCCTGGTTCCTTCTTCTGTGAAACACTGGTGATTGTACCTGCCTCAAAGAGGGTGTTAAGTAAATTAATGCATGTAAAGTGCTTGGTATCTGGCAGTTAGTAAACCCCATAGAAGGGCCAGCTATTATTTTCATTATGATTCCATTATTATTGTAGGGGTTTGGGGAAGTGCGAGAAGGAATAAAGGAGAACCGCTCCCCCAGCCCAGCCTCAGCACCTGCTCTCCACGTAGCTCAGAGACAGCTGCTGTTAACACTGTTATTTGTTTTCTCCTGGGCATTTTCAATGCATCCTTTTTTCAAAGTTGAAATGAAACTCGATGTGCAGTTGTGCGTCTTGCTCTTCTTCACTTACTGTCCCAGCATAAACATTTCCCAGTGTTGTAAACACAGTGTTAATATCAGTGAGATAGACTCCCAAAGAGAAGGGCCATCACTTAACCCCCCCACTCCCTCCCCCCTCCCAAGAGTGAACATTTAGGGAGCAGAGCCGTTTATGCCACTGTAAAGTATATTTCAGGCAAGGCTGTGTACGCTTTTTGGCTAGAGAAGATTTCCCTGACCTCGTGACAGGCCTCGGGGGCGGGTGTGGTATGGTGGCCAGGAAGGACTCAGGCCCCGAGTGAAGTTTCCAGAGCTTGTGGGCCTGGGTGGGAACATGGCAGAGGAAGGGCACCTGGACAGAGAAAGGAGGGCCCAAGGGCAGCTGACTTAACAGTTTCAGATCTTTTCCTGAAGTCTAACATGGTCTGGGTTGAAAAGGTAGACAGTAGAGATACAAGGGAAGTCATAAAAATTACCCAGAAGTCTGCCACTCAGAGCTTCCAGCCTTTTTAAATGCACGTGTGTGCATACACATGCATGCACATGTTGCTGTAGGTGGGATCATACGGCATGATGTGTCTTCTAGTCTTTTCCATCTAGGACATCATGAATGTTTTTTAGAGGGGCTAGGACTGCGGACTGTGGACCAAGATGCCTGGGTGCTACTTGGGGCTTCACCCCTTACTAGCTGTATGTCCTTAGGCCAGTTACTGAGCCTCTTTGTGCTCTGATTTCCCCATCTGTAAAGTGGGGTAGTAGCACTAAGGTGGTTTTGCAGGTTGGACAGGCTATAACAGGTGAGAGCAGCAGGCTGGCTGTTATCCCGTGGTTCCCATGTCGATGAGTATCCTTTGAGAATAGGGATTTTATGGGTGACCCTGGGTCACCTGTTGCTGGACACCCAGCTTGTTTCTGGGATTGCACAGATGTGGCAGGTCTGCAGTAAGCCTTCCTGAACCTCTGCTGCCCCTCGGCTCCCTCCACCCTGGGCCTGTCCCCCACTCTCCCACCTTGGCCCTTACTGGGTGACCTCAGGGGCTGTCCCAGCATGGACTCATCAGGCAGTGGGGAGCCTGGGGACCTCCTGGCCTCATTGCTAGCCATGCAGCAAAGTGGCCAGAGGGCTGGGAGACCAGGAGGGGGAAGTTTTCTTTGGCAGCCTCTGAGCAGCTTCCCTGGACCGGCTGTGGGCAGGGACCCGGGCAGGGGGGGAGCAGGCATGGGGGTGCAGGCGGCCTGTCTCACACCTGGGCCTCTGCTGGAAACCGCCTCAGCCCTTTTGGGAGAGAGGTGGGATTTGAATACACACCTTCCCAAGCAGGAGTGAACCCTGTTCTTGGTTCTGCTGGCAACGCCTGTCCTCCTCCCCACCCCTAGGCAGCTGGCGAGTCTTTTTTTAAAAAATAAATTTATTTATTTTATGTGTTTATTTTTGGCTGCGTTGGGTCTTCGTTGCTGCGCGCGGGCTTTCTCTAGCTGCGGCGAGCAGGGGCTACTCTCCGTCGCGGTGCGTGGGCTACTCAGTGTGGTGGCTTCTCTTGTTGTGGAGCACGGGCTCTAGGGTGCGCGGGCTTCAGTAGTTGTGGCCCGCGGGCTTCAGTAGTTGTGGCACGTGGGCTCAGTAGTTGTGGCTCACGGACTCTAGAGTGCAGGCTCAGTAGTTGTGGTCCACGGGCTTAGTTGCTCCGCGTCATGTGGGATCTTCCCAGACCAGGGCTCGAACCCGTGTCCCCTGTTGGGAGGTGGATTCTTAACCACTGCGCCACCAGGGAAGCCCAACTGGCAAGTCTTGATAAAGCCTCTGCTGTGGGGAGACCACAGGGGGCCCTCTGGTAACAGCACACCCAGCAAGCAGGCTTCGGATGAGTTTACTTTTCCGGGCTGATAAGACGTTAGTGAAAGAATAAGGAAAACTATTGAGCACCTATTATGTGCTTCTCGTGTTCCTGCATTCACTCAGTTCTTCAGTGTCTGTTTACTGAACACGCATTGTGTGGTTAGGCATCACGGAGAGAATGAGAAATATGCCATCTTGTTGAACACTCGCAATGTCCCCATGATATAGGTGTTAGCCTTCTTTGTTTAAAAACGTGTTATTTTGAGATAATTGTGATTTCACATATAGTTGTGAGAAATCACTCAGTTTTCCCCAGTGGTAGCATCTTACATAACTATAGTGCAACGTCACACCCACGAGGTTGACACAACCCGCCCATCTTATTCAGATTTCACCAGTTTTACACGCATCTGTGTGTGTGTCCTTGTGTGTGTCTGTGTCTCTGTGTGTGTTTGTGTGTGTCTGTCTCTGTGTGTGTGTGGTCTCTGTGTGTGTTTGTGTCTGTGAGGCCTGTTTCATTTTACAGAGAGGAAGTGATGCTCAGGGACCAAGGCCTTACCCAGGACCACGCAGCCAGGTCGCAGAGAGTTGGGTGTCACATCTGGACATCCTGACTCCACATGCCTGAACTGCTTTGGGAAAAAAAATCACCTTTACTCTTTGCTGCTGTTCCTGGACTTGGTAGCCCCACTGGTCTCTGCTGGAGCTGTGAGCTGAGACCCCTAGGGAGGCTAGAATCCTAAGACGTTGGTGCTGAGGTGCTGGCTCCTCCATTTCACAGACGAGAAAACTGAGGCTCAGAGAAGTTAATGGGTTTGCCTAACATCACCCAGCTGGTCAGGGGCTGGTCTGGGTCTGCACGTGGCAGTGACCACAATGAGCTGCTCTTTTCAAGAGGTAAAAGGACAGAAGAGACTGTTGATCACAAACACCAGGCTCAGGATTCAGATTGGTTACCAGGGAGACAGTGGGGGCCTTTGGGAAGGTTTCTCAGCAGGAGATGGCTCCGGAAGTGTGCGAGGTGACCTCAGACACTTAGCATGCCCCCAAGTGTGTGCCAAGGAACACTAAGGACTCGGGTGTTGGCATGATTTTTTTCCTCATTCGCGTACATTTGGGAAACAGTAGATTAAAGCAAGCTAAAGGGGTTGTGTGCTGCAGGACTTGTCAGTGCCTTTAATGTACTGACATGCACTGTGACCCTCTAGGCAGGGGAAGGACTTTGTTCTGCACAGTGTATTTCAGGAAGCACTTAACAAGACACTCTCCAGTGTGAGATGCTGAGGTTCTGATGCCAGGGCTGAGGTGGGCAGAAGTGCCCAGGGAGCAGGATACAAGTGGCCGAAGTCTTTGTATGTTTTTAAAGAGGAGGCTGGTGTGCCTACAGGCGAGCATGCAAGGTGGGTGTAGCTCTGCCGGGGACGGTCGTAGGGTCAGTGGCTCTCAGATCAACGTGAAGTCTCCTTCCCAGCATAGGAAACACTTAAGAGATAATGTAAAGGGCAGACACTGGGATGCAGGACTGTCCACCCACCGTGATCGAGCCATGTGCCCTTGTGTGTGGATGTGCTCAGATGGGGGAGAAACAGGCACAGATGAAGCCAGCCAGGTTGACAGAATTTCAGGTGATTTATTATTTTTAATATAAGGTGTTTGTTTGTTTGTTTGTTTTTTTCTTAAACCAACAGAGGAGGTTGGGCTCCATTCACTGGGGCAATAAAAAGCCATTGTGTGTTTGGAGCGAGGGTTGAGAGCAACGTAACAGAAGTGGTTTTATTTTATTTTATTTTTGAAGTAGCACATTTTTATTTTTATTTTATTTTTTTAATATATCTTTATTGGAGTATAATTGCTTCACAATACTATGTTAGTTTCTGTTATACAACAAAGTGAATCAGCTGTACGTATACATGTATCCCCATATCCCCTCCCTCCCACCCTCCCTATCCCACCCCTCTAGGTTGTCACAAAGCACTGAGCTGATCTCCCTGTGCTTTGCTGCTGCTTCCCACTAGCTATCCATTTTACATTCGGTGGTGTATATATGTCCATGCCACTCTCTCACTTTGCCCCAGCTTCCCCCTCCTACCCCATGTCCTCAAGTCCATTCTCTACGTCTGTATCTTTATTCCTGCCCTACCACTAGGTTCATCAGTACCTTTTTTTTTTTTTTTTTTTAGATTCCATATATATGCGTTAGCATATGGTATTTGTTTTTCTCTTTTTGACTTGCTTCAATCTGTATGACAGACTCTAGGTCCATCCACCTCACTACAAATAACTTAATTTCGTTCTTTTTTATGGCTGAGTAGTATTCCTTTGTATATATGTACCACATCTTCTTTATCCATTCCTCTCTCGATGGACACTTAGGTTGCTTCCATGTCCTGGCTATTGTAAATAGTGCTGCAGTGAACACTGGGCTGCATGTCTCTTTTTGAAAAGAAGGATTTTTCTGAGTGACGTTAGGCAGGCAGGTTGGGAGAAGAAAAGGAAACAGGTATAACCCCCTTGGGAGGTGGCTGCTCTAATCCAGGCCTGGGCAGCAGTGGGAGCTGGATGTAGCATCACAGCTTCTCATTTTCCCTGTGGCCCAGAGAGGTTAAGTCACTTGCCCTGAGTCATACAGCTGCCAGTCTGCAGACCCAGGACTTGGATTCAGCTCTCTGATTTCAGCATCTTGGAACACTGCCACGTGGCACCTAGCTGTCTTCATCTGCAATGTATTTTCACCACCATTTGGGGTATGCACTGCTGATGAACCCCGTAGAAAACAGGACTCCAGTGTGTGTGTGTGTGTGTGTGTGTATCCGGGTGTCTGCTGCAACGTCGCCTGTGGTAGCAGAAATTTACCCTGTGAATTTCTCTGTGACAGAGAAGATTCAGGATGTCCCAGGCACTGTGCTACCGTGAATATCATGAGAAGGTTAGAAAGAAGGAGAGGTTGTTGTGAAAGTTAGCAGCTGCTGTTCATGTCACTTCTGGTCCACATCCCTTGTTGGATGCCTTTCGGGCCAGAAACGTTGCTGAATTTTTTCAGCCTCTTAGTAAGATTCTTTAGTGCCGATGCTGCATTTTACATAACACCTCAGCAGGGCCAGGGGCAGCACCGTGGAATCAAAGCCCGTCCTGTCCCTGGGGCACAATGTGAATACCCGGTGGGAAAGAAATGGGGACTATAAATAGCCTTCAGGCGGGGCAGGTTTTGCTGACAAACGAGTGCGGAGCAGTTTTGGTCTCCAGAACTTTTGGATTTGGGGCTTGTAAGGATTTGGGGATCCGCGTTATGAGTGCCGTCGCTGGAGTGGTGCCCGTGTGATGTTGAGTCCTGGCTCTAGGAGCGTCTAGGTGATGGGAGAGAAAGCCGCTGCCCTCTCTGGACTTTTGTGTTTATTTGAAGACGGAGAAAAGTGGGGAAGGAGCTGCGTCTGATTGTATGGAGAGAGCAAGGGGAATGGCCGGCTTTTTACCCACATGCTCCCGCACTGTTTGACTCGTGCAATGAGTGTGTGTTACGTTTTTCAATGTCGGGAGAAAAGGAAAAAATGACCCCCTTGTGTGCCCAGGACTCCCCTTGTGTTGGGGGCATTGGGGATTTTTTTTTGTTCAATCTGAGGTTTTTATGTTATTTTATTTTTAACTTTTTTTGGAATATAGTTGGTTTACAATGTTGTGTGAGTTTCAGGTGTACAGCAAAGTGAATCAGTTACACATATACATATATATCCACTCTTTTAGATTCTTTTCCCATATAGACCATTACAGGGTATTTTTAAAAAATATTATTTTATTTTATTTATTTATTTTCCTTTTTTTTTTTTTTTGGCTGCGTCGGGTCTTAGTTGCGGCACACGGGATCTTTTTTGAGGCGTGCGGCATCTTTTCATTACGGCGCGCAGTCTGCTCGGGTTTCTCTCTAGTTGCAGCTCTCAGGCTTCTCTCTAGTTGTGGTGTGCGGGCTCCAGAGTGCATGGGCTCTGTAGTTTGTGGCCCGCGGGCTCTCTCGTCGAGGCACGGGAGCTCAATAGCTGTGGTACTCGGGCTTAGTTGACCCGCGGCATGTGGGATCTGAGTTCCCAGACCAGGGCTCGAACCCACGTCCCCTGCGTTGGAATGCGGATTCTTTACCACTGGACCACCCGGGAAGTCCCCATTACAGAGTATTAAATAGAGTTTGATCTGAGGCTTTTAAAAAGTCAGCTTGTCTCCACCGCGAGTGGGACCTAGGCTGCTCTCCCCACCCTTGCTGGCAGCCAGGCCTTCCCAGACCTTGGGCAGCTTCATAAATTCCTCCAGTGACAGGCTATCATCCTGCGCACATGCTCCCCGGCAGCCCTGGGAGGAAGCCCCGGACGCTGCGTGTTTAGACGGGGTGGGACCTGCTGGAATTTGTGTTCTCTCATCCAGAAGCTAAATGGATCTTTTATTAAGGTCAGCATAATCCATTTTTAACTGAATTTGAAGGTCACTCTGTGCTTGGGTTTCTCCTGCGGCTGCTGGGAGTGACTGTGTGTCCACAGCATTTGGGGACTGGCCGTGAGTCTTGGAGATGGTCTTCCTGTGCTAGGGGCCAAGCCGTGCCCAGGGAGTCTCAAGACTCTGCTGGGGACCCATTGGCTATCTGGTCGCCTTGGACCATCAGCTTAAACTTCTGTGTTTCCTTGGGGTCAGAAGGGGGGTGGATGCGATTCATTCATGGATCAACCATTTATTGAGCACCTTCTGTGTGCCAGACACGGTGGAGAGCACCAGTCCTGAGGAGCTCAGAGCCTGGTGGGGAAGCTGGACAGGTGGGCAGACGATTCAGGACAGCGGGACAAGAGCCGAGCCGGTGTCAGCCCCAGGGGAACAGACTGGGAACACAGGGAGGCCCTCACTCACCTGGGGAAGGGCGGGGAAGGCTTATGACCCCCAGGGCCCTTCCAGCTTTAAAATCTTGACTCTGTATCTCAGTTTAGGGCCTCAAATCCCAAAGAAATCAGCTCACCAAATTGCAATTCAAGAAGAAATGTAACAGGGGCTGTGTTTCTCCAGCTGCCGATGGTCCCGAGATCATCAGCCCCTCAGCAGGGCTAAAGTCAACACCTCCGTACACCTGGTGATTTGGCAGTTCTCTCCCAGGATCAAGGCCATGTGTCACCCAGGTCAGGGAACCTGGTCCTGGTGTCCCCGCTCTGTGTCACCCTGGAGCGAAGCCCCTTAATCCAGGGCCTCTGTCTCCTGGTTGGCAACATGGGAAAATTCTAAGCGCTCTGATAGCTGGAAGAGGGCGGCTCGTCCATGCAGCACAGCTGTACCAGGGCTGACCCTCAGCCTCGTGGCTGGAGCTGAGCTGGTCCGATCGGAGCAAAGTCAGCACGATCTTACTCCGCCTTCAGTGTGTGATGAGCGTACAGGGCAATTTCTAGATTCAGTCAATGACAAACAACGTTTTTTCTCCAAGGAGGCAGCAATTCTTACTTCCAGCCAAGAATGCCTTTTCTTTTTTAAAAATTTAATTTATTTATTTTTGTTGAAGTATAGTTGGTATACATTGTGTTGACTTCTGCTGCACAGCACACTGATTCGGTTACACACACACATGTAACTGGGTGAATCCTCCTACATGGAGGATGCTGTGTGCTGAGCTGTGGTCCTCAGGGGTCTTGGCTCCCGCTGCCTGTTTGGAGGTGAGAAGACAGAAGGAAACAGGAACCCCTGGTTGCGTCCAGCTCCCAGCCGTCCCGTGACCCTGGGGGGCTCTCAGGGTCATGGAACAGGTCACTCCAGCCCCCAGCCATGGGGACGGGGGCTCACAGAGAAAGGAGCTCACATGTCCCTAGAAGTGAAAGAGAAAGGGATCTTCGTCTGCTGGTCGGATGAATGGATGGATGAGAGAGGCCGGCCCAGTGCATTCACTGGGCAAACATTTTCTGAGTGCCAGCTGCAGGCCAGGCCCTGTCCCGGGACGGGCAGGGGGCGCAAAGCCATGAACAACACACAGTCCCTACGCGCCCGGAGCTGACCCTGCAGCCAGGGAGACGGACGGTAACGAGTGGACAGGCAGACCTTGCAGCATGTCCAGTGGTGGCTGGTGGGAGAGGTAAGACAGTCGGGAGGGTGGGAAGGAGGTGGTCCAGAGTCCTGCTGGCCGGAGGCCGGGCTTGGGGATGGAGGCTGACAGCTCTCCCCACGGGAGGCTCTGGTGGCTTCAGAGGTGCTCCAGGCTTCCCCCAGACAACCCTGGACGCTGCCGTCTGATTCTGACGAGCAGTGCAGAGACCCCACCCCCAGTACACACGCTCGGGCTCCTGGCTCCTCAGGTCCCGGTGCTGCCTCCTGGCCAGACCTCCTCTGTGCTGGCAGGGTGTGCGCTGGCGCGTGGGACTCCACCGTCCCCCAGTGTGGCTCACGTGGAGCTGGGCACGGACACCAGTCCTTTTGACCAAAAACTCAGGGGGAGGGAGATGTGTTTATTCTGAAGTGTAATCACCCTCTCCAAGAATACACAACAGAGGTCCTACTGTGTTTATTTTGTCAGAGGCATATTGGCTTAGCTGCGAAGAGAGACAAGTTTCTGCACCAAGATCCGCCCTCCTTTATTTCTGTGTAAACATGCAGTTTTTTCTTGTCAAAAGTGCTTTGGGTGGGAACTCGGAGTTTGCACCTCTGCCCTTTTTTTTTTTTTTTTCTTCTCTGAAATCTAAGTTTGGGAGCTCAGGATCCAGAAGGGATTAAATGGGGACATTCTGTCCAGAGGTTACACTTTGTCCACTCAGAGTGCCTCAGCCAGGGGCAGCAGGGGAAGGATTTTGAGCGGGGGCCTGATGTGACCAGAGACAAAGCCAACTCCTGTGTGGAGGCCCAGGTGACGTCTGGAGCCTAGTGACTGGGAGAGCAGGCAGGAGGCTACTGCAGTGGTCCCAGCACAGACGAGGGGGCCATGTGGACGGCAGCTGGGGGATGGGGCAAGCCAGGCCTGGAGACAGACTTCTTAGGCTGGAAGACGTGATCACCGTGTCTACCTGACTTGGCCCTGCTCTGCTTTCCCCTGAATAAAAATAGCCTGGACTGTCACCCTTCCCTCTGCTGTCTGAAGACAGAATCACCTTCTCCCTCACCTGTTCCCTGACACCTTGTCACTCTCATCTTCCCGCTTCCCTCCACCTTCACATATACTTGGGTCTCATTTTTGTCACTAACGGGGCTTGTCCTTGTGAGCCAGTTTCATCTCTCTCTCCAGGGCTCCAAGTTCCCTCTGGGCCAGGGACCTCTTGGAAGGATCCTTGAATGTTTTCCGTATCTCCAGTCTCGGGCGGCCAGGCCAGTGTCACTGATCTCTACTACTTTAGTGTCATAATAGGGATAATTAATATTTGTGGAGTGTTTCCTAGGGACTTCGGTCTCATTGTCTCAATGGCTGCACAGACGCTCTGTTTCGGGAGCAGGGAAACAAGGAGACTTCGCTCAGAGAGGTCATTTGACTTCCCCCACGTCACACAGCTGTACTGCGGAGGCCAGACCTTGGGTCTCTGGGTCCCAAGCCCTCTCCCCTGGGCCAGCATTTCCTGGTGTGGTTGGTGCTCTTAAACAGCTGACGTCTTATAAGGAGCCCAGAGATGCAGGTTTAATTGACCGTGGGTCACACGGCAGAGAACTGTCCTTCGAGCTCCATTTCTGATTTTATGGCAGGGAGACATCTCAGGCCTGGAGTCTTATTCAAATCTCTCTCTATATATATACATATGTATATGTATATATATATATTATTGTGGTCATGTGGACATAAAGTAAAATTTGCCACAAACTTGTGAATTCTTTTTCCCTCAGAGGCTTTTAGATTTTGGAACTGAGGCTGAGGAAAGTAGTGCTTTCAGTCGAAATCTCTATTTCCCTTACCATCGTGGTTGGTGAATGATGCTGTTCTTTTCAATCTTTAGAAGGTTAAAATAGTGAGTTGAAAAGGAAAATTTCAGAGAAATGAGAGCCTGGTGGGTGGTCTGGAGCCTTAACCAAGCTCAGGGAGGTGGGGTGGGAGGATGCCCCCCGTCCAGGCCTGTGGAGGCCCGTCAGCTCTGTGGCCCACAGTGTGGAAGAGCTGGGGGTCCAGAACTGCCCCACCTGCCCAGCGGTGGTCAGGTTGGGTGGTGAGGGCCGGGGTGGGCTGTCCTCGTCACAGACCCTCTCCTGCCGGGTCCCCACTGCCTTCTGGAATCCGGCACCGTCCCAGAAAGGAGCTGAGTGCCAGGGTCTCAGGGAGTTTCCCACCAGCCACCTTCCCGCTGGAGCCCGGGTACGGCTCCACAGCATCAGCGCAGGGCGTGGACACCAGGGGCCTGCTGAAGGCCCGGTCGGGCTTCCTGAGGCCAGGAGACTGCTGCCTGGCAGCAGCGTTTGTGAATAGGTGCCTGTTTTCAGTTCTCACAGTCTTGGGGCTGTCAGCCTTCACGGTGCACTGTGATCCTCAGGGTGGACCCACGGAAGAAATGGCCCCCCCACCCCCACCCCGCCGGAGACCCACGTGCCTCTTGGAAAGGCCTCTGTGGTTCTGGAGGCCGAGTGTGTCTGGAGATGACTTTGCTGACGGCCTGGGAACCTCCATTTGGACAGAAATCACACCCAGTTCCCTTGGTCTGCTCTCGCCCGAGCACTCTTCTCAGAGCCCAGACGTGGTCTCCCCAGGCCCGGGGTGGAGTGAGGCTGGGCGTCCAGGTGGGACGGGAGGACGGGGGTCTGGCCTCACCCCGCCACTGCCGCCCTGGTGACAGGCTGCAGGCCTCCTGGCTGCGCCCCAGCCCCTCGGGGAGGCCGGCCAGCCCTCGGCCTCCCCCGCTCCCCTCCTGCCCCGCCTCCAGAACATCTGTGCTCACGGGGAGTGAGGCTCCCAGCCCCAGCGGCCCCACGGAGGATTGCTCCCCAGATGCCATGGCTCCTCGGGCCCTAGTCCTCTCCTCCGGGAGCCAGACCTCAGGGCACCTGAGCTCTGACTTCCCACCTGGCTCTGGGGCCTCTGCCCCGGGGCCCCACCCCATCCTCTTCCCTCCAGCGGTCCTCCTTGGCACCCGGTTCCTGGTGGCCACTCAGAGCCTCTAAAGGGCCGACCTTGACCTGTGGGCCTTCTGGGTCTGCAGCTTCTCTGCAAGGGGTGAGCATCGGGCCTGCTCAGGGGGGGTCCTGGCAGCCACGGGCACACGCGTGTTCACGGCCGAGGAGGGCTTACTGCAGGGGCTGTGTGCCCAGGCATGGGCAGGTGTAGCAAGAGCACAGCGGGCAGCTCCCTGGGCCGTAAGGGCATCGGGCAGCTCCAGGGCCCAAGGGCAGGAGGAGGGAGCTGTCAGCGAGCCGTGGGGTCTGTGTGCAGGGCCATGCACTGGACACTGGACACGGCCAGTCCATGTGTCCCTGCAGGGAGGATGATGAAGCAGCCAATACCCTGTCCTCCTCTCCTCTGCCGGCCCTTCCCACCGGAAGCCAGAGGGCCAGGGCCCACCGATGCCACCCAGATCTGCCTCACAGGACGCAGAGCCAGGGGCAAGGAAGGCAAGAACCTGGAGCCACTCCCACTTTACAGATGAGGAAGCCGAGGCTAGGGACTGCGGTTGTCTTTTTTTTTTTTTTCTCGGTACGCAGGCCTCTCACTGTTGCGGCCTCTCCCGTTGCGGAGCACAGGCTCCGGACACGCAGGCTCAGCGGCCATGGCTCACGGGCCCAGCCGCTCCGCGGCACGTGGGATCTTCCCGGACCGGGGCACAAACCCGCGTCCCCTGCATCTGCAGACGGACTCTCAACCACTGCGCCACCAGGGAAGCCCCAGCGGTTGTCTTTCTTTTATAACAGCTTTGTTGAGATAGAATTCACACACCACAGTTCACCCATCTAACGGGTACAGTTCATGTTCACAAGGGTTAGTGTATTCGCAGGGTCGTGTAGCCGTCACCAGTGTCTGTTTTAGAGCAAGTGTATTACCCCGAAGAGAAACCGTGTGCCTGTGAACAGTCACTCCTCCATCTCCGCTCCACCCCGCAAGCCCTAAAGTGATCTCGGATCTTTCTGTCTGTATGGATTTTTCTATTCTGGGCATTTCATATGAATAGAATCATTTCATATATGGTCTTCTGCATCTGCTGTCTTTCACTTTGCCTACTGTGTTCAAGGTTTATCTGTGCGGGAGCCTGTGTCAGGACTTCCTTTCTGCGGCTGAGTTGCATTCACTGTCTGGATATATCCGTTTGTGTATCCATTCATCACATGATGGACAGTTGGGTGTTTCCACTTTTTGGCAATGGTCCATAGTACAGCCGTGAACATCCATGGACGAGGCTTCGTGTGAGTGTAATGCTTTCATTCTCTTGGGTCGATAGCTGGGAGTGGAATTGCTGGGTTACGTGGTTACTGCCAGACTGTTTTCCATTCCCACCTGCAGCTGTGAGGCCTGTGAGTCCCCCCACGCTCACCAACACTTGCTGTTGTCTGTCTCCTTGATTCTAGCTGCCTCGGTGGGGTGCAGTGGTGTCTCACTGTGGTTAAGGAGTGGGATTTGAACTGTGGTCTTTCCACCCCGAGGCTGTGCCTTCTCCCCAGCAGGAGCTGACCCCGCATGGGGCCATCCTCCTTGGGACCCCAGTGTCCCCAGAGGCAGGCTGAGCTCCTGGAAGGCAGGGTCGTGCAGCCCCAGATCCCCTGCGTTGAAGGCCTGCCCTGCCCCTGCCAGTCAGCCAGGGGTGCTTTGTGCTTAGCGCTCCTTACAGGGTAAGAACTAGGTGGGCGGTACCCCACAGGCCCAGAGTTCTAGAGTCCAGGCCGTTGAAGCCCCTGGTGGGGACATTCCGGAGAAAACCCTTGAACCCTCCAGAATGTTCTGGACAGGTATTTTTCCCAAATCATGAATCGTAAGACTCTCACTGGTTGCGTACTTGCACATCTTAGCTCGCTTGATCCTCTGCATAGCCCTTGTGATCGTCATGTCCTTTTTTGTGGGCGAAGAAACTGAAGCCCAGAGAGGTCAGACCACTGACCCAAGGCTGCACAGCAGAGCCAAGACTTGAACCCACATTTGTCCGGACAGTCCATGCTCAGGCCACGGTCATCACAGCCTTGCTTTTTCTCCCTTCCTTTGGTTTCCCCCAAACCCTTTCATCCCCGCAGTCGTGACAGTCTGTGGTGGGGGGATGCTCTTGTCCACAGGGGGTGTGGGTGTCCCACTGGGCCAGGAGCCGTGGGGAGCTCTGAGGAGCAGGGGACACAGCCTGCTCGTGAAGGCCTCCCAGACCAGCGAGGGGATTTGAACTGAGCTTGGGTGACCTTTCTAGGTGACACTGCCATTCAGGTGACCCCTTCATTCACTGATTCATTCATTCCACAAGTATTTATTTACTGAGTGTGCTTAGGTGCCTGGTGATTAAGAACCCGTGATGTGTAAAACCAGACACAGCCCCTTCTTTGCAGATCTCCCAGTCTGGTGGGAGAGAGAGACAGATGCTGGCTACCGGACACACAAGCCGCTTGTGGCCGGGCTAAGGGCTTGGAAGGAGAGGAATGTGCTGTGAGGAAAGTAGGTAATGGGGGCCTTGGTCTTCATGGCGGGGGGTGATGTCTGGGAGGCTTCCTGGAGGAGGTGACTGTTGATCTGAGGTCTGAATAATAAGAGGAAGTGAACAAGGCATAAGAGAGGAGGCAAGAGTATTCACGGTAGAGGGGGCAGCATGTGCAGAGGCCCAGAGGCAGGAGAAAGGCACATGGTGGGGAGGCTGTCTAAGGGGGAGGCCGAGGAGGCAGGCAGGGCCAGCAGCACCATGATGTGAAGGGCATGGAAGGGTTCCAGTGGGGGTGGCTTGGCTAGATTTGCCTTTCGAGAAGATCTGTGGCTCTGGAGGGTAGAACCAAAATGAAGGCAGCAGTTTTTTGGGGCCTGATATGAACCAGCAACAGGAACCGTCCAAGGCAGAGTGAGTGGTGGCTGCTCCCCAGGGCTGGTGAGAGAGGTTTTTCGAGACGGCTGAGAGGTTGCTCCACGTGGCCTGGGCCTCTGCTGCCCAGGGACCCCCTGCCTCCTCGAGATCCAGCTGGAAGCCCCAGGTGGGGTCTGGGGTGCTGTGAAGAGCATCTGCCGCCCCTGGCCACGTCCAGGGTCCCTAGAGGAGGCCTCACCCCTCCCCGTCCCTTCTCCAGCCTGCGGCCGGCACTGCCCAGCTGGGCCTCGTGGCGGCCCATTCATTCACAGCCTCCCACTGCCTCCTCGAGAAAGGGGGAGCTTGCAGGCTGCGAGGATGGAGGTGCTGGCCCTGGGCCATCCCAGCTTCCCTGCCCACTGCCCCTCCCCAGACGCCACCCCCCCCAGCCTGCCCTCTCTTTATGGCAGGCAAAGTGCTAATTCCCAGCGCAGAGAGGTGGGCCAGAGTCTGCGGCCAAGAGAGAGACTGTTTCCAGCCTCCGGCGGTTCTTGGCTCCAGAGGTCCGGCGGGCCGGCCTTGCAGTGACATGTTTATTCTCCAGGCCCACTGCTGGCCCCGGCTCTTGGCAGGGCCGAGCGGAGGGTTCTCGGTGATGGGGACAGGCTGGCGGCTGGGGGCTGTTTGTGTCTGTGCTTGCCTGCTCCCTCGCTCCCTCCTGGTTTACATTCAAGGCGGTGAAATGTGGAGCTGAGGCCCAGGGGCCCCCTGTCCCCAGCACCTTCAGAAGCTGCACCCTGGCCCCCTGCTCGGGCTCCCGGGAGACCCTGTAGGGCCAGGGCTCCAGAGTCCCACCGGGAAGGTCTTGGGGGCCCCTCGGTCACTCAGCAGATGCCTGCGGAGCACCCGGCCAGTGCCAGGCCTCGGGTGACAGCAGTGAGCAAGACACATGGGCCCTGTCCTCCGGGGCTGGCTGTCCCCTGGCAGGGGTAACCGGGCTCCTTTAGAGGTCTCCTCGCCACCCAGCCGCAGAGCTCCTTCCCACCCGCAGTGCCTGCAGGTCCCTGTCCGCCCACGAGGCTGGCTGCAGTGAGGGAGCCGGGCTTTGGGGCCAGACGGTGCTGGCCAGCTCTGCCGCTGACCAGCAGGGTGACCTCAGATGAGGCCCTGCACCTCTCCCGGCCTCTGCTTTCTCGTCTGAAAGCGGGAGGAGGACTGTGACCCTTTACAGCTGACCTCTGGGGCCGATCACTTACTCATTCAAACACCCGCTCAGGGTCACCAGGTGCTGTGCTGGACGTGCAGTGGCAAATGAAGACCGGAGTGGCTTTTAGGGGCAGCGCATGAAGCAGGGACCGCTTTCCCAAGGGACCAGGCCAGGAAAGGGCAGACGTGATTCTTAGAGCGTAGCCAAGGATGGCGTTGGTGTCCCTGCGTCCCCATCCCAGGGCCTCACTCAAGGAGGGCCCTGTCCAGGCCAGGTTAGCCCTGTGCGAGAAGGTCCAGCTAGGGTCTTTGGGGACAGAGGGTGTTCAGGAGGGCCCCAGGTGCCTGGGCCCGTGTGTAGTGTGGAGCATCGACTGGCTGGTGACTGGACGAGCCGGCTGCTTCCCTGGGGTACAGCCCTACGGCCTCTCTGGTTCCCTCCAGATCTGGGTTCTGAGCTCCGATGGAGGGGGCCACACCACGTGGCAGGGCCTCATCCCGAGGTGTTTCAGCGGCTGCTTCTCTACCCCACGGAGGCGCATCAGCCCGTTTCCCCGGTGGACACGTGAGCGGGTGCCCGCTGCTGGGCCCGGCACTGTCTCTGACCTGCAGGTCCTCCCATGCAGCCCTCCGCTCAGACACTGATGTCCTGCTGCTTTCTCTCCTAAGTCCTCAGGTCCTTGCCCCACACCACCCGTCCCCTCTCTGTGATTCCACCAGAAACTTCGATGCCTCTAGACCAGGCTTGGCCAACTTTCTGTTAAAGGACCAGGTCGTTAATATTTTAGGCTTTGCGGGCCAGTCTCTGGTCTCTGCTGCATTTTCTTCTCTGTTATTTATTTATTCTTTACAATTCTTTTTTTTTTTTTTTTTTTTTTTTTTTTTGTGGTACGCGGGCCTCTCACTGCTGCGGCCTCTCCCGCCGCGGAGCACAGGCTTCAGGCACGCAGGCCCAGCGGCCATGGCTCACGGGCCCAGCTGCTCTGCGGCACGTGGGATCCTCCCGGACCGGGGCACGAACCCGCGTCCCCTGCATCGTGCGGACTCCCAACCACTGCGCCACCAGGGAAGCCCTATTCTTTACAATTCTTTACAATTCTTTAATGTGAAATGTAAAAACCATTCTCAGCTCGGCTGGCCGGTGGGTTGCGGTTTGCCGTGGCCTCCTGCAGACCAGCTGGGTGGGATGTGGGTTGGCTGTGCATCACCCGCGTCTGAAATTTTTGTTTTCTGAGCACAGACCTGCTGAGCTGCACACATATATTGGCTCTGTTAACTCGGACAACAGCCCCGTGATGGGCACTGTGAACCCATTTCACAGGTGAGGAAACTGAGGCACAGGGAGATGAGAAAACCAGCCTGTGGTCTCACAGCGGGTCAGGGCAGCACCGGGATTTGAACCCAGGCCATCAGTGTCTATCTCAACCACGATGCCTCACCATGTGGCTTTTGGTGCCCAGCTTCTCTGCCGCCTGCCCCTACCTGGGTTATTTTGGATGTAAAGGAAACCCGGATTCTATTCCTGGCTTTTTCTGGGTCTCTCTTGGCCCCCCCCGGCTGGCCTGCGTCCCCATTGACATTTGCCTTCTCCCAACCTGTCCCCATCACCTTCACTTGCCCCACATGAGGGAGACACCCTCTGGAGCAGGTCAAAGTTCCAGAAATGGCTTCGGCAGCACCTGCTTCTTCATGGCCAGCCCTCAGGTCACACAAGGCAGAGCAGTGTCCCTTCAGCTGCTTGGCCCACATTCTGCAACCCTATATCTAAGCCACATGGGCTTGGCCACGGCACGTGACTGAGGCGGGGAGTAGGAGCCCCAAGCTGTCAGCCCGACATTGCCCGCTGGACTTGTCCTGGCTATAGGGGCAGCTGTGGCTGAAAGGTCACTGGGAGAGGTTGTCCCTTGCCACTGATCAGGCACAGAAAGTGATCCCTTGGCGTCCTGAAGCTTTGGACCACCAGAGGCTGGTTCTGAACTTTCTGACCTCCCAAGGTGCTGTCAAAAAGACTGGGAAGTTTTGGGCTTCCCTGGCGGTGCAGTGGTTGAGAGTCCGCCTGCCGATGCAGGGGACATGGGTTTGTGCCCCGGTCCGGGAAGATCCCACATGCTGCGGAGCGGCTGGGCCCGTGAGCCATGGCCACTGAGCCTGCACGTCCGGAGCCTGTGCTCCGCAGCGGGAGAGGCCACAACAGTGAGAGGCCTGTGTACCGCAAAAAAAAAAAAAAAAAAAAAGGGAATTTTGGACAGGTGATTCAAATGAGAGAGAACACAAATAATATATGGGGAAATAGTTACATAAAAACTACTAAAATATCAGAAAAAATAAGACTTGGTGCTGGTGAATTCCCAAAATATGGCTCATTTGTATTGCTGGTGGCAGCACAAATCTGTATCATGTTGTCTGTTCCTCAAACCATTTGTCAATGTGTATCCAGGGCTTTTAAAAACACTCCATACTTTTGACCCAATAATCCCATTTCTAGAAATGCATCCAAAGGAATGAACTTGCAAGAATGAAAAGGATAAGACACAGAAAGATGTTCTTTGCACTGTTGTTTATAATAGTGGGGAAGTTCTGAACATCCAACAATAAAATACAGTTAGGCAAACTGTTGTGTACCCCTGGGGGTGGAATATTCTGTGGCTTTAAAATGACAGCCATGGAGCCCATTTCAACACAGAGAAGCTGATGATCTAATGCTGAGTCAAAATAAGCAGAGCACAAAATTGTACACGTGTCTTGATTACAGCCTTAAAGAAATATGTCCATGGAAGTCCAGGCTGGAAGAGGACTTGGAAAGCTGGTACGGTTGTGTTCACAAGGTGATGAGACCCCCTCCCATTGAAACACGCGTTATTGCTATCACCGAGTTGTCTTAGTGTTAAATGTGAGGCAGGCATTTCTGTGCCATGTGACCTTGGACAGGCCACTGGCTGTGTCAGCCTCGCTTCCACCATCTGTGAAATGGGGCGGCACCTCTACAGCTGCCCTTGGGGTTATGGGAACCGGAGGGGCCTGCCTTGCAAGGCCTATATTATGGGTGACACCTTGTTGTCCTGTGTGGAGCTGGATTGTCACCATCGAGCCTAAGGAGGCCAGTAGTGAGGGTGGAGGGGTGTAGACCAGGCCCCCCTGCCAGGTGAACCAGGGAGCCTGGCCTCTGATATTGAGGACCTACGAGGTGGGTGTGGGGTAGCCTCTCCAAGGCCACCCAGCTCCTGAGACTTGGAGCTGGGAGCTGCCCCAGGCCCTTTCCTTGGCTTTGATGCTGCCTTGTGGGGTAGAGCCTTTCAGATAGGGAGGGCTTCCTTCCTGGGAGCCAATGGGATCTTTGAACTCTTGGATCTCATGCGACAAGGGGACTGAAAGCTTCTGTGTCACCTTGGTGCCAGTGTCACTTGACACATGGCCTGTCAAATGGCTTCCGTTTGGTGGAGGATTCCTGTCGTGGGCTGAATTGTATCCCCCCCCACAAATTCCTGTGTTGAGCTGCTAAGCCTAGCACCTTAGAATTTGACTGTATTTGACTATACTTGGGTCTTTACAGAGGTCATCGGGGGGGCCCTGATCCAATAGGACTGGTGTCCTTGTAAGAAGAAGAGATTAGGACACAGACACACACAGAGGGAAAACCCCGTGAGATATACAGGGAGAAGATGGTCCCCTGCAAGCCAAGGAGAGAGGCCTTGGAAGGAACCAAACCTGCCAACAACCTTGGTCTCCAACTTCCAGCCTCCAGAATTGTGAGAAAAATATGTCTCTGTTGTTTGAATCTGCCGGCCTGGTACTTGGTTACGGCAGCCTGAGCAGTAGACGTCCATGGGGTGTCCAGCATCCACAGGGTGATAGCTGAACTTGTTCAGAAGTGTGTGAATGGGGCTGTCTGGGTTTTATTAACTGCACCGTATGGTTGGACGTTTAGACGGTTTCCGCCACTATTATAAATAACAGTGCAAAGAACATCTTCCTGCACGTTCACAGTTTTCATGCTTGTAGGGTACATTTCCACAAGTGTCCCAGGGCCATGGCTGCTGCATATGGCGGTCCACCCACCCCTAGTGCATTAGTCAGCAAGGCTGGTCCCTCCGTGTGAGGAAGACACCCCAGCCCGGGGGAGCCCAGAGCCTGGGCTCACACCTGGTAAGAGTGCCCTCCAGGGGACCACATGACCTTGAAGGTCACCTGGGCTCTGACTCTGAGCTGAGCTTCTTGTGGGAGCGGGGAGCGTTGGAGGAGCCCCTCGGCCAGGGGTGGGAAGACCGGCGTCCGCAGGCAGCTCAGGCTCACAGGCTCCGGGGGCGGAGGTCAGCCGGCTGTTGGCAGCTGCGCCGAGCCAGTCGTGTGGGAACGGAGGGCTCGGTCATCCCCACAAAGATTTTCTGTGGCTGGTTCTGGGAGAGAGAGAGCAGGAGAGAAAGAGAGAGCTGTGCAGCGAGGTGGAGGCCATCCCCAGGCGCCTCTTGCCAGGCTGGGAGCTGGCACCAGCTTCCTCCCTCCGGGTACATAATATCCCATAATAGGCTCTGGCTGTTAGGAGTCCAGAGACAGAAAAAAGATTGACATCATGCAAGCATTGGGTTTGGTGAGTGGAGTGCCCGCCGGCCCCTTCGCCACGGTAGCGGCTTCTGTCCACCTGGAGAGGTCTGCTCGGGGGGTCAGCGCCTCGAGGGACAGTGCTGGGGCCCAGTGTACCCCCAGGTTCCCGTCCACCCAAACCTGTGAAATGTGCCCTTATTTGGAAATAAGCTCTTTGCAGATGTGATCAAGTTAGGATGAGGTCACTGGATGAGGGTGGCCCTGAATCCACTGCCTGGTGTCCTTATAAGACGAGGGGAATTTGGACCCTGGCAGAGAGGACGGTAGGCGGAGACAGACACGCACACGGAGGCCACGTGAAGATGGAGGAGAATGGAAAGGATGCAGCTACAAGCCAAGGGCCGGCAAGGATGGCTGGCAGCCACTAGAAGCTAGAAAAGGCAGGACGGATCCTCCCCTAGAGCCTTTGCAAAGAGTGTGGCCCTGCCAGTACCTTGATTTCAAACTTCTCCAAACCGAGCAAACGAACTTCTGCTGTTTAAGCCACCTGGTTTGTCACAATTAGTTATGGCAGCCCTGGGACGCCAGTGCACTCGCCCGGTGGTCCTTCCCTTCTTTCTCCCTCCGTGGCCTGGCATGTCCCTCTTACAGACCGCGAGTCCCAAGAGATGAGAGCGGCTTTCACATGCCTCGTCTCCTGGGTGGGGCTGGCCGTGGGCCGGCACACAGTAGGTGCACAGTAAAGGTTTGCTGAGTGGATGAGAGGGGCGGGGGCTGGGGCAGGAGGAGAGGGGAAGGGGTGACTCTCAGAGATGACCCTGTGGCCGGCAGGGGGTGGGGGGCGGCCCCTCCCCTCCCCTTCCCATGCCTGCCCCGTCCTTCTTGTCCAGGCTTGGCTTCAGGGGAGGGGAGGGGTGCTGTGCCTGTCTCAGGCCCGGCCAGTGCCCACTGCTCCTGTCTCTCTCCTGCCTCTTGCTGGCCATCTGGCTTTGGGCAACTTACCAGACCTCAGTTTCCCCCAGTGTAAAATGGGTTTGCAGCACCCTTCCTTTGGGTCATCTTGGGAAATAAGCCTGTTGGCCTGTGGAAGGCAGCGTGGTGGACGTTTGCGTGGATCTCGACAAAGGCTGGTTTGGATGGGGAGCAGCCGGGCCAGCCGAGGGAGGAAGGAGGGTGGAGGATGCCCATGGAGAAGGGAGGAGGGCGCAGTGGTTGAGGGCGTGGTGTTGGAGGGCAGGTCCTGTGTGGCCCCTCGGCTGTACCATTTCTATCCTGGGGTAGCTGACTCTCTGGCTCAGTTTCCCCATGTGGAAAATGGGGGCAGTGAAAGCACCCACCTCACAGGTGACTGGGTGTGAAGGGGACAGGGAGCCTTGCACAGGCTCTCCAAGCCTGCACCTCAGGTGATGAGGGGAGAGGGCGGGAGAGGGTGCCTGATACGGACAGGACATTCCGTACCTGTGGAATCGGCTTGTCTTCATTTCTGGCCTGCATTCGGGGCTGAGGAGGAAAGTGCTGGCCGGGCAAACCAGAGGAAGCTTCTCGGTACAAAAGCCTTGGCATCTGAAGGTTGGTTGTCCCTTGAAAGAGCCATGCAGAATGTCACAGGGTGGGAGTCTGAAGGTCCCTGAGCCACCCACGCCTCCCCTCTGTGCTTTTGAGTAGGGGGACCCAGGCTCAGAGGGAGCGTGACGTGTGGGAGAGGTGATGCCGGTGCAGACCCGTGCCCTGCCCCTGGCCTGCCCTGCTTTGTGTACTGTACTGTGTTTGAGTGAAACTGGGGTCGCCCCTGCACCCGTGCATCTCCCTGCTGGAACCCGGCACACGCATCGGGAAACGTTTGGCAGGGGTCAGAGGGTGGTCTGCACTGTGGAAGCGAGGCATCCTGCTGGGCATGGAGACCCCCCCTCCCCCCTGCCTATCTGGGGGCCGGGGCCTGTCTTATCACTGAGTATCCCTCGGGTTGGGAATGAGCAGCTCTCCAGGAAGGCGTCTTTTCCTGTTGTCACTTCTTTCTTCCCTGCGTTTTCCAAGATGGCAGAGAGAGTCCCCGTGTGCCAGCTGCAGCCGCAAGGTCCTAGGACCCCATCCTTGTTCCCCCGAGACCACCCGAAGGGCCGTGTTATGCCCATTGCACAGATGGGCTTACTGAACCCTGCCAGGCTGGTGTTTCCCTTTCTCTGTTTCTCGCCTGGGTCAGGGAAGGCAGGCTACCCTGGTCGCCTGGCCCTGCAGGGGACAGGTGGGCGGCACCTCCCAGGGTGGCCCTAGCCCGAGGGAGGGTGATTCCTGCTGCTATTTTCAGCCACTCCAGGGAGACCCTGGGCTGCAGCCACCCACCGCGGTCCACGGCTGTCGGGACTGGCCTGTGGGTCTCACGTGATGTCGGAGTATCCTCCTGGCCCGGGAGGGGCCCGCACCCCTGCGCTCAGCCCCTCGCCCCTTTCCTGGAGGCAGAGTGGGGGCATCCCATGGCGTGTCCCCCACCCCTCTGGGCTGGGGGCAACTCAGCGTTAACCCCGTGCCTGGGTTTCCCGAGCCCTGTTGGGGCCCCCCGCTCCAGTGGGTGGCTGTAAAAATAGCACTTGCTTTCAGTTAGGAGCTGGGGGCGGCGGGGGCCCAGTTTCCCTGCTCCTGGAGGAATTACCAGCCCACATGTTGCCAGGAGCCTTGGCTGGGAGAGGCAAGCGAGGCTCCAAGCCGGCGAGCGGGCGGCGGCACAGATGGAAACTCGATCCCGGCTCAGCAGACTGTTTGATTTATTTTAAAATCAAGCAGATGGCTGCTGCAGGGGTTTGTTTAAGTTCAGCTCCGAGCCGGGCCCGTGGCCAGGAGCCTCGGGGCAGCTGCGCCAGAAATTTTTCAATGACTTTGGTCGTCAAACCACCTCTTCCCTCCCTTTTGAACTTGAGCCTCACCACACACATGTCGGCGGCCGCGCGCGCCTTCCCCGCGCGGCCCGGCTGCTCCCGGCTCTCCCGTCCTCCCTTTGTCTCGCTGCCGCCACCTCTGTCTTTGTCCTCCCATCTCGCTCTGGCCCTGTGTGTCTCCCGCTTTCTGGGTCTCTCTGGGTGTCCTCACCACTCCCTTTCGCAGAGAACCTTCCCACATCTCCCTCCCGGTTCCCTGGCTTCCTCCAGCGGCTCCCGCCCTCCCCCTGCTCCAGGCACATGGGAGAACAGCCAACCTTTGTGGCCACTCAGCGTCCTCTGGGCTGCCCCCTGTGTAAGACACTGTGGCTGGGAACGCCAGGCCCCGACCGTAGAATCCTGGAGGGGATCAGCCCTCCGAGGTCAAGCGGCTCAGCCCCCGCCCGGGGCACGGAGGCCGGGCGGCCCGCAGCTGTCCCTGCTGGGCGGCGGGTGGCCTGGGCACCTCCGAGGAGCCCGCTGTGTGGCTGGGGAGGCCAGCTGGGGGCCGCCAGCGGGGTTCATGCTCCCCTCACCATGTGCCCCCCCAAAACGGCTGGCAAACAAGCCAAGTTACATCCCCCGCACCCCCAAAGGGACTAATTGGTCCCCTGTTCACATAGCCAGCAGGCTCTCCAGCCTCAGACCCCCAAGCCAGGGTTGCCCGGCCTCATCCCCTAAGGGGCCCAGCACCCACTGCCCTGCTTCCTAAACAAACCAAGGCTTTAAATAGCAGCCAGCCCTGTAAATAACCCCAGGTCCCCAAGGAGCGCTCTCCGGGCGGGTGGAGCGCGGCCCCCAGTTACCCCGGCACCACGGGGTGGGGGGAGCCCCGATGGCACGCGGCCCCTGGCCTGGGACGGGGGCCAGGCCTCATGGCAGGCCCTGGGTGGGGCTGGGATGTTTTTCTGCCTCTGGTGGCTGCAGTTGATCTGGTGGGTGCTGACTCAGCTGCCCCTCCCGGTCCCTGTCCCCCAGGGTCACCCCTGACTCGCTGGCCCGCCTCAGGGAGGACAGGAGAGGCCTTCGCCAAGCTGGCCACGTTGCAGCTGAGGGTCCGCCGGGGGGACCTGGAGGAGAGGCCAGGATGCTGGTTCCACATCTCCCCTCCTCTCGGCCGCGTCCGTGCTGACAGGGGACCTGGCCGGGCCCCCAGTGCCCCTCTGCCGCCTCTGGGGTCCTCAGTGGAATGACCTCACGTGCTCTAGGGTGGAGGCCCCAGCCTCTTCCTCCCTCAGCCTCTGCCCCGAACTGGGTGCAGGGAGACCTTGGGGACAGACTTGTCGAGAACGGCAGCGTGTGGAGCCCAGACCTGACTCGGGGCCAGAGCAGGACTCCTGCATCCCTCGCCCGCCAGCGAGTTGGTGAAGTGATCGCAGGTCCGTGGCCTCCATAGGGGATATTTTCACGTCCCAGCGCAAGTGCATTAGTTCTCTGTGGCATCGTGGATGATGGAAACGAGCCCACCAGCAGCTTTAAGTCTTGAAAAAACTCTCCCAAGAGGTTTACATCTATTTTCCAAACAGCCGATTCCCACTGCCCCCCTTAGCCATGCACCAGCGTCTGTCAGATCAGTTTGAAAATTGTAATGATTTTAGCTCCTCCTGGAGCAGCCCCGGGAGCTGAAAACGTGGCCCAATTAAAAAATGCATCCTGGCTTGCTGCATGGACTGGACGCGTGGAGGTGGTTCCTGTCGAAAATGCTCCCTGGGAGATGGGGAAGCTTTCGTTTATTTATTTTCTGTCTCATTGGTCCCCCTCCTGCGCTGGCCCTCCCCACGCAGAGGTCTGGAGCCACCACAGGGCTTCATTCATACCGTGATTTTTCTTCTCCTCTTTCTAGTTTAATTTTTGTGTAAGAAAGAGGAAAACAAAAATTTTTAAATGATATACTGTATATCCCCAAAGCATGTTTGTGAAATGTCTCAGACTTTCATTTTCCAGGTGGTTTTACCAGATTGATGTTTTTGTTCATTTTCCGATGAGTTGTACGAAGGAGAAGTTGGTTTACTGGGCAGGCAGGCATCAAAGCGATCACACCCATGTGTCTATCTCAGGAAAACACAGAAAAATGCCTTTAGACCTACCAGTGTTATAGATGATAAAATCTTCAAACTGCTAAACTTGATGACAGCCAAATGGGGCCGGTACCATTTTTTTTTTTTTACACTTCTTTATTGTGTGAAAAATAAACACCATGTAAAATTTACCATTGTAACCGTTTTAAAGGGTCCAGTCTAGTGGCGTCAAGTATGTTCACACTGTTGTATAACCATCACCACCGTCTAGTTCCAGAACTTTCTCATCACCCTGAGCAGAAACTCCATACCCATTTCCAGTACCATCTTCAAGACGTTCTGAGGCAGATACCCTGCCCAGGTCCCACGGGGCACATTCAGAGGGTTCCTGTGTAGGGACGCAGTGGAGAGAGCAAAGGAGCAGAAAGCCGTGGCAGAGAATTGTGCGCTGGTCTGGTCCAGGTCCAGTTTAGCTTAGTTCATTTCTATTCCGACTCTCTGGTTTCCTGGATGCCCGGCCCTTGGTGGGATCCAGAAGCTCCATCATTCATTCAGTGAAGGTCTGTTGAGTCCCCGCTATGTGTGGGGCACTGTCCTGAGTAAGGAAGACAGCTCTGAACAAGACAGACCTGCCGCTGCTCCCCCATCCCTCCCCCATCCCTCCCCCATCCAGTGTACCTTCTGCTGCGGGAGCCTGACTGAGAAGAAGAAAGGGAACA
Organism: Mesoplodon mirus; assembly: GCF_964341445.2. Classification (NCBI taxonomy): domain Eukaryota; kingdom Metazoa; phylum Chordata; class Mammalia; order Artiodactyla; family Ziphiidae; genus Mesoplodon; species Mesoplodon mirus. The sequence goes on along the minus strand of NC_138995.1, from coordinate 3,997,762 downwards.
AATAGGCAACCAGCTATTATCGTGGAGATGGTGAGGGCTGGAGGGAGTCAGGGAGCAGGGGCTGTGTGGGGATTGACCAACAGATGCTGTGGTTGGGAGGTACAGGGCCAGGTGAGGAGTGGTGTTGGCAGGGGGAACAGAAAAGCGGTCCGTGCAGAGGCCCTGATGGGAAATGAGCTTGAGGTTTTGTAGGTAAAGCAGGAGGTCGGCATGACTGGAGTGGACGAATAGGGTGGAAGGAGAGCCCGGGGGGAGGTCTGAGAGGGGAGGTCCGAGAGGCCAGTGGGGCTGGGGGGCATGGCGCCTTGGGAGTTTCAAGTGGGAAGGGGATCCACTGGGGCAGTTCCCCAGGGAAATGTGACCTGATTCACGTAACGCCCCTCCCTCTGGCTGCTGAGTGGGGAGCAGGCTGGAGTGGGCAGGCATGGACATGGCATCAGAGAATACACTGAGTCCCGTCAAGGTCCACTTCTTCCCCGTTCAGTTGCCCTTTGATCATTCCGACTACTTCACGGAGAGTCTCAGGCTGTCTTGCTGTATAAGTTATCTACTGCTGTGTAACAAAATACACCAAAACGTTGCAGCTTGGAACAACAATTATTTGTTTTCTCACCGTTTCTGTGGGGCTGGCTCATGGGGGTGTTTCTGGCTTCAGGTCTCTGATGAGGCTGTAATCAGGCTGTTGCCGGGGCTGCGATCTTTCCTGAAGGTTTGACTGACGTCTCACATGGCTGTTGGCTGCAGGCCTTAGTTCCTTACCGTGTGGGTCTCTCCCTAGAGCAGCTGGCTTCACCCAGAGCCAGTGACCCACGAGAGAACCAGGAAGGAACTTCTTTGCCTCAGATGACCTGGTCTCAGAAGCCACACGCTGTCACTTCTGCCATGTTCTGTTCATTGGAAGTGAATCACTAAGTCTGGCCCAAACTCAAGGGCCCTACCTCTTCAAGGGAGGCATGTCAAAGCATCCGTGGACATATTTTTAAACCACTACACTTGCTGATCTCCATTTTTAATAGGGAGGGAATAGGCCTTGGGTCCCGAGCCTTCACTGGGAGTAGTATTTGGCTAAAACTGAATAGCATTGCCTCGTTTTCACAGTATGTATTTTTAGGGTTACTTTCTATTTATGTTGTTTAATACTGATTTTCCTTTTAGGGTACTCATGTACATTTTAAATTTATTTAAGCTTAAACAGTGAGTTGACTTAAGGAAGATTATGAAGTAAGAGAAACGAAGTAGAATTAAGCGGGGGAGGTGGAACATGACGGCCACGGTGGGGCCTGCTGGCAGCAGAGTGGCTGAGAGTGCGGGCTCTGGGTTCGAATCCTGCCTCAGCTGCCTAGAGCTGTGTGACCGTGGGTAATCTAACCCCTTTGGGCCTCAGTTTCCCCCTTGATAAAGTGAGGGAGCAACCTGCTGCCTGGGCTGTTGTGGAGCCCAGGTAGAGTCTCCACAGAAGGGCTTGGCATGGGGCCGGGTAGGGAGTAAGGGCCCAATGAGTGTCCCCTGCTAGGAGATGACACGTGCTTTCGGCCTCACCACACGGTCTGCGGGGCTCTCGTGATGCCCCTGCTGTGTGTGTGTGTAGCTGGAGGACCAAGGAGATACCACCCCTCCCCTCTGCTCACTCAGAGCAGTGGTAGCCCTTGTTGGTGAGGGTGGGGAAGACTCTGGGTGGGTTCTTCATCTGGTCAGAAAACTGAGGTTACCCGTGAAGTAACCTAATAAGTAACCTAAGCAGTGGTCATCCTCCCCATCCAGTTGCCTGCCTGCCCATCCATCCATCCATCCATTTTTCTTTCCATTTTCAACACATGCATCCGTCACCCATCCTTCCATCCACCCATGTGCCTTTCCTTCCTTCTTCCGTCCATTCATATCTCTGTTTTACTTGATTCCTTCATTCTCTTCGTCCATCTATCCATGCATCTTTTTTCCCCTCTGGGCATCCATCCACCTGTCCATCCATCTATCCATCCATCCTTTCATCCATCCATCCATCCATTTTTCCTTCCTTTCATCCATCCATGTGTCCATCCATCTGCCCAATTCATCTGTCCATCGGTCTGTCCATCCATCCGACAGGCACTGGATTTTTTTTTCAAATAAACTTATTTATTTATTTTTGGCTGCGTTGGGTCTTCGTTACTGCGCACAGGCTTCCTCTGGTTGTGATGAGCGGGGGCTGCTCTTCGTTGTGCTGCACAGGCTTCTCATTGTGGTGGCTTCTCTCGTTGGGGAGCACGGGCTCTAGGCGCGCGGGCTTCAGTAGTTGTGGCACGTGGGCTCAGTCGTTGTGGCTCACGGGCTCTAGAGCGTGGGCTCAGTAGTTGTAGCGCACGGGCTTCGTTGCTCCGCGGCATGTGGGATCTTCCCGGACCAGGGATTGAACCCGCGTCCCCTGCATCAGCAGGTGGATTCTTAAGCACTGTGCCACCGGGGAAGCCCAGGCATTGGATTTTGCACTGAGGATGTAGCAATGAACAAAACAGCCCCTGCCATCAGAGAGTTCCTGTCCAGTCAGGAGGCCTGTACGTTGTGAAGGACCTGAGAGGAGATAGTGGGTTATCCTGTCACCGTGTAGTGAGCACCTGCTGTATGCAGCATTGTGATCAGTGAAGGCAAAGACATGAGGACCTCACAGTGGGTGTGTCTGTTGGACAGAGGGTGTCAAAAGGGGGCGCGATCAGTTCTGCCTTGCAAGGGAGGGAATACCTGAAGGGCTCTTGAGGACTGTGCAGGAGTTGGCCGGGTAGGGGAGGGAGAAAGGGTGATTCAGGTGGCGGGAGCTGCACAGGCAGGTTGGGGACATCTGCACCGTTGGGGAGCACCTGGGGGAGTCACGGAGGAGGACTTGGAGGTGGGGCCAGACTGAGGGGTGGTTGGGCCCCTTGAGGGAAACCTTGGGAGTTGGGGAGGATAAGCATAGGCAGAGAACATGGGAGGGGCGTCATTTCAGGCCAGCTGGGACTCCAGATGGATGCTGGCTCTGCGATGAGCCCCAGGAGAAGGAGACGCATTCATTCACTCACTCACTTATTCACCCAGCATTTCCTGCACCCTGGCCATGTCCTGGCGCAGGGGATACAGCAGGAAACAAGACAGGCAAGGTCCTGCCGTCACAGGCTCACAGTCTAATTGGAGGCCTCAGACGTTAAACCTAAATCAGCGCCACGAGAATTCCCTGCTGGGTGGTGAGAAGTGCGTAGTGGAGAAAATACTGCAGGAGAGGGGGGTGGGGGGGATGGCCTCTCCCAGGAGGGGGCACTTAAGCAGAGGGGCAGTGGGCAGAGAGTAGCTTCCAGGCAGAGGGAACAGCACGCACAAAGGCCCTGTGGTGGGTGCGAGCCTGGCCTCCTAGAGGAGGTGGTGCCTAGTCCAGGCTCTCAAGCACCCCTGTCATTTGGCTTGTGGTGAGGGGTGAATAGATTACAGGGGTGATGTCAAGAAGTCAGAGATGGAGAGGGCTTTACCAGGATTTGGGGTTTTTTTCCTGTGGGTGCTGGGGAGCCACTGAAGGTTGTTGAGCGGGGGAGGCTTGTAAGCATTGTTCTTGGGCAGCAACGTGCTGGATGGCCGGGGGAGACCAAAGCTCTAGGGCCGGAAGCTTCTGGGAATGCTGAGTCAGTGCAGTTAATGCCCAGGCTTTAAGGTCAGCCAAGCCTGGGGCTGAATCCGTCCCCTGCCGTGAGCTAGCGGTGTGACCCAGGCAAGGAACTCATGCCCTCTGACAGCCTCGGATCCTCACCTACAGAATGTGCATGAAGACTGTGCCTGTCTCTGGGGTCGTCATGGAGATGCCAGGAGGTGTGTCTAAGCAGCCTAGTCCCTGCACGTGTAGGAGCCTCGCATGGATCCTGGCAGCTCCCCAGGCCCCGTGAGAACTGTATGTGAGTCGTGGGTAGACGCAGAAGGCAGGAGGGCAGCTCCGCTGTGCCCGACGAGGAGGCGTGCAGAGAGATGTCTCAGTTTACCCCGTTGCAAAGGGGCCTGGGGTCTCCCGCCCTCCCCAGAGAGAGAACACGCCCGAAGGAGTTACGCGGCCCCCAGCCCGGCAGCCTCTGTCGAGCTGTGCAGGGCCTGGGCATCCGACAAGCCAAACAAGTGTTTTCAACTCCCTGCAGCGTGGCTGCCAAGTGGAATCGCTTCCACGGTCGGCTCCGGTGGGAGGGGTGGAGGGGACACCACGAAGGGAGGTCACACGGCTGGGAGTCAGGAGTGCAGCCTGCAGAGTGGGGGTGGGGGGGGCATCTCCGGGCCCGGGCTGAGGTCCCCCCAGGCCGGCAGGGCGCCCACCTCGCGGGCTGCCAGGCTGGCTCCGGGCCGGCAGGAGTGGAGGGGAGGCGGGCGGCTGCGTCGCGGGGCATCTCTCTCTGCAGGCATCGGCAGGCTGGAGCCCGCTGCTCTGGCCTTGGCAGGGTGAACACAGAGTGAGTCAGTGCGGCCTCCGCAGTGCCAAGGCTGGGAGCAGGCTCATGGCTCCTGTTCAGCTCCTGAGGGCCTGGGCCTCTGTGCCCGCCTGGCTTCCCCCCTGGCCCGGCCCCCCCGCATCCGCACATTCTCTGACAGCGATGGCTAATTAGAGCTAATGTTTATTGGGGGCACTTCCTACATGCCAAGCACTGTGCAAAATGTTTTCATGTATCCTAAGTCACTTAACACTCACAAATATCATTCATGTTTTATGGAGAAGGAGACGGAGGCACAGAGAGGTTAAGTAACTTGCCGAAGGTCACACAGCCAGCAGGTAGTAGATAGAGCTGGCTCCAGAATTCATGCTTTTAACTTCTTCACGGGAACACCTCCTACAACCAATAGTGAGAGTGCAGACCTCAGCCCACAGCCCCAGGTGTACAAGAGATGACCTTCTCCTTAAATCAAAGTAAATCTGAGTATAATTCTTTTGGCCCTTGCTTTGTGGTTGCATGCTGGCTGCCACAGCTCCAAGCACTACGTTCCCCCAGGATAGCATCCAAAAGCAGGATGGGAAAGGGTAGGGGGCTCCCTTGCCCTTTTCTCTTTGGGGCATGGGTGCTTCCCAGAAGATTTTAGCAAACTTAGGTCCACTTTTCCAGGCTTGGCCACATGCCTGTCTGTAATAGCAGGGGTACTGGGAACATGAGTGTCTGACCTTCTCAGACTTTATGCGGAGCAGGCTGTGCCATCAAAGAAAGAAGGGGGAGGGGCTTCCCTGGTGGTGCAGTGGTTGAGAGTCCGCCTGCCGATGCAGGGGACGCGGGTTCGTGCCCCGGTCCGGGAGGATCCCACGTGCCGCGGAGCAGCTGGGCCCGTGGGCCGTGGCTGCTGGGCCTGCGCGTCCAGGGCCTGTGCTCCACAGCGGGAGAGGCCCGCGTACTGCAAAAAAAAAATAAAGAAAGAAGGGGGTAGGATTGGCTGACGGGGGAGCAGCCCAGTCAGCCTGATCTTCAAGCAGCCCTGCACCGTAGGAGATGCTGTCTCCATTTTACAGATAAGGAAACTGAGGCTTAGTGATAGGGGCCTTGCCTGGCCTTTGACCCCATGCTGGCCTTGAGCAGCTGGGCTGGGTGGCTTTCCTCCTTGTTCGTGTTTTAGAGCTGCAACTCCAACTGGGGGTCAGCCTCTGGCAGGCCGGAACAGGGCTTATATTTGTCTTTTGGGCATCCTCATCTGACTCAGGAATGAGCATCTAGAAGGTTCTAAATCACCTTGTATTGTATTGGAAGGGCTTGTGTTACCCACGCCCCTTTCTGTTTGCAAATGCCACAAACCCAATTCCAAAAGGGCGTTTGTGGGCTTCCCTGGTGGCGCAGTGGTTGAGAGTCCGCCTGCTGATGCAGGGGACACGGGTTCGTGCCCCGGTCCGGGAGGATCCTACGTGCCGCGGAGCGGCTGGGCCCGTGAGGCATGGCCGCTGGGCCTGCGCGTCCAGAGCCTGTGCTCCTCAACAGGAGAGGCCACAACAGTGAGAGGCCCGCGTACCGCTTAAAAAAAAAAAAAAAAAAAAAAAAAAAAAAAAAGGGCGTTTGTTGCCCCCACATAAGTGGTGAGGGTGAAGCTGGCCCCGGGCACTCCTGGACCCGGGCTCATCCACCTAGCTCCATCCTCAGCTCCGCCTTCTCCTGTGTGGAATTCCTTCTTGGGCAGCTTCTCCTCACATGTCAGAGACAGCTAAGAACAGTTCTAGACTGTCTAGTGACTCCAAAGAGGGATGGGGAGAGCAGTTCCTAGCAAGTGTCCCAGGGAAGATTCTGATTGGCTCGTCCCTGTAAAGGGAAAAGGAGTGTGCTGGTGGACAGGCCCACGAGGCTGGGGAGGGATGGATGCTGGTTAGATAAAATGAAAAAAGTTGCTTACTCCAGATGGGTGAGTGGAAGGACAGAATGATGGAAAGATGAAGGATGGATGGATAGATGATGGATGGATAGATGGACAGATGAATGAGTGGATCAGTGGAGGGATGGAAGCATGGGATGATGGGGATGGATGTTTGGGTGGATGGTTAGATGGATGGAAAGATGGACAGATGAATGGATGCATGGTTGAGTGTGCTGACGGTTAGACAGATGGGTGGTTAGTTGGATGGATAGATGGACCAATAGCTGGATGCATGGTTGGAATGGGGGGTGGCTGGCTGGCTGTAGCCCCTCCTCCTCCCATCCCTAGGGGCTCCCTGGGCAGAGCTGCTGGTGTGAGCAGTATGATGGCTCCACTGGGTCTTCCTCTCAGGCAGCTAACTGCTTAGGCCCCAGAGCCCATTGAAACCTGCAGAGTTTCACTTCAAGGTCATTTCTGCTCCTTTTTCCTATAAGTGTCTTTAATACCACTTACTCTTTCTTCAGCACAAAACGATGCCTGGTCATCTTAGAAAACTTGGAAGATTTAGAAAAACTTGCAGAAGCAAATGGAGAGTCATCATGGTACTGGCCTCTGGGACCCCCGGTGCTGCCAGCTGGTGGGTGTCACTCTGTGGCTCTTCTCTGACAGCTGCAAGTACCAGTGCCTGGCGGCCCCTGTGCCCTTGGTTTAGGGAGTGCCAGGCTGCTGGGGCCTGGGCCCAGCCAGACTTGCTTCCACCCCATTGGGGAGATGCTTGCTTCCTCCCACTGGGGAGATGAACAGTGGTGACCTTTTTGGCAGGCAGATGAGAACCAAGTTGTTTGCTTTTGGTACATGTCTTCAGAGGTATGTTTGTTGCCACAAGGCCACATGGAGCCAAGCATTTTTATGACTTCTTTCTTGGGAGCTGCCTTCTAAACCCCAAAGAACATGTGAATCCCAAAGAAGCCACGAGGTGCTTCCCGGGGGGCACACTCTGAATGGGAATGTTTTGCCCATTTTAGCACCAGTCTGCTCCCCCCGGGGCGGGAGCTTAGACTACTCTGTCAGATACCCTCAGGAGGCGGGCGGATGGGGGCTCAGGGTGTCGATGGGCTCTGAGTGTCTGGAGCAAAGAGAGACAGGACTGCTCCCCGGTGCCTTGTCCTGCTTAGAGGATTTGGGCTTGGGAGCAGAACAGACAGACCCTCAGGCCGGCTCTGCTGCCACGCAGGCCCTAACGCGGTCCGGCTGAGTTCCTGTGTGAGGTGTCAGGCAGAGAGAAGGCAGCCCCCTCCCTGCACCCTCACTTAGGGCTCCTTCTTAGGCTCTAGGAGTGGTGGTGGTGGGGAGTCCTGTCAAAACAGCAGCCTCCTGCCCTCAGATACAGCATGGTACCTGCCCTTCTGCCCAGAGTACCAGCTTCTTTTCATTGAATGCTCAAGTGTCACCTCCTCCAGGAGGCCTCCCTGACTACTCCAGCTGAAGAAAGCTCTCCACCCTAGTTGCATCTTCAGGATCTCAACCCTGTGTTTGTGTCCTTTCTGATCTGAATGAGTGAATGGCACCAGGTTCTAGTGTGTGACGCACACGAGCAGGACACCCATGGCTGGGCCTCTGGGTGTGCGGCCGTGGGTCATAGGGGGCGGTGGGCAGGGGACCTGCGCTCAGGGGCCTCTTGGGGGCTGCTGGCTGTGGCCGGGCACCCCGCCCCCGCCCCCGGCCTTGTGCTCATCAGTGAAATGCGTGGGGAAAGTTGGGTACCAGCCTTCTCGCTCCAAGAATCCGGGTAGTTACCTCCCTCTCTGCTTGCAAAGACGAGGCATCTGCCAAACCACATTTATCAGCCAATCATTAATTCATTCCCTCATTTTTTATTAATCACTCTGCCGACCAGCCAGAGCTTCGGATGGGGATGAAAAGCGCCGGGGAGGTACTGGGTTGACAGAATTGCCGCCCCAAGCAAAGGAATGGGGAGCCGGAACCCAGCTGGGGCCCTCCAGGGGGTGCTGCCGGGGCCTGCTCCGCCTTTTGGGGTGTTTAGAACAGCTCCAGGGGCCGCGTTTGTCTCCTTTCATCGGGGGGGAGCTGCTCTGACAGACTCGTGCACGTACATGTCTGTGTGTGTGCGTGTTTGTGTCCCCATGTGTGTGCATGCGGCGTGGGCGTGCGGTGTGTTGTGTGGGGGTGTGGTGTGTGCCCATGCAGAGCCCGTGTACACCGTGTGTGTTCTTCCGTGAGTGGCTTGTGCACGTGGGGGGCTGTTCCTGCGTGCGGGGTACGCGTTGACACAAGTGGTACGCGTGTGTGCGTGCTGTGCGTGGGTGGAGGCGCTGGAACAGACAGACTGACAGGGACTTTCTCTGGATGATTAATGGCCTTTGCAAGGAGGCGCCGTGTCCATCAGACGCTCCTGGCCCGCTCTGTGCTTGGCAGCCCGCCTGCCTCCGGGCTGAACCAGCCCAGGTGAGGCTGGGTTCCCAACCCAGTGGCCCAGGGCTGGCAGGCTGGTCCCAGAGGGGACAGTGAGCCCCCTTCAGAGCTGCTTTCGGCTGGGCCTGCCCCAGGCCCTTTCTGCCTTGCCCCTCATACATGGCATGGACCACCTGGGCGGCAGCACGGACTGCAGCGCCTCAAATCCCCCACCACACTTGTAATAAATGCAGAGTCCAGGGCGGCCCCCACCGGTAGGACCAGACCAAGGCCCCAGAATCTGCATTTTTAAAAAGTGTCGCAGGGGTCTGATTCCGGAGGGCTTCAGACTACACTTTGAAGAACCCACCTAGTGCTACAAGAGAAGCAAAGGCTGGGAAGGTGTCCTCCCCTGCCCCATCCTATATTTGCCCCTAGGGCAGCCATTCTCTCTGCCTCTCACTTGCTGTGTGACCCTAGGCAAGTCACTTTACCTCTCTGGGCCACTTCCTCATTTTTAATAATAATCCCGTCTCTTAGTAGCTTTGGGATCTTTCTGGGCCTCAGCTTCTTCGTCCGTGCAGTGGGGTTAATACTAGCACCAGCTCCTTGGGTTCTCAGGTCCTTGGGAAGAGTGAATGAGTCATGCCTGAGGAGTCCCGTGGGCACCTAAATGACTGTCACTGCTGTTCCATGCCCTGGACACGGGATGTGTGGTTAGATGGGGCCGTGTGGTGCACAGTGGGTGGTCAGGGAGGTGAGTATCGTTCTAGATCCTAATAGTAGCATCTGAGCTTACCAAGCCTCCTACAACCTGTGACCTCATCATTCCCAGTTTACAGACAAGAAAACCAAGGCTCAGAGAACTCACATGACTCACCTAAAGTGGCTGGGCCCAGGAGGGCTTGATCCCAGAGCCGGTGATCTTCCTCTGTCTGACCTTGGCCTTCAGGCGGGACAGAGGTGAGGTTGAGGCTGCCAGGCCCCTGCTCCCCCCCACCCCCAGCCCCCAGCAACCCTGGGAACGCCAGGCAGCGGACACAGCGGGGACGGGAGGGGCCGGAGGGGTTGGGAGGCGCTGGAGCTACAGCCGCCAGCAGATCCAGCCCAGCTGGGGGATTAGACCGCATCTGGCTCGGTTTACACCAGAGAAACAAAGGCGGCTGCCGGCGCCTTTATCTGGTGGGAGGGTTGGGAGAGGGCAGGAGGGGGGCTGCCCTCAACCCTGTGGGGGACCTGGGGGGAAGGGAGGAGCGGAATCTGGGCCCCGATCCCGAAACTGGCTCCCCTACCCGCCCCTCGACCCGCAGGGAGGTGACCTCACTTCTCTGGATGGAGGACAGGGTGTTCCTGGGGTGGGGCGAGGTGGAGGGGGTAGGCTGGGGGGGTGAGGCTGGGGGAGGGGGCAGGGAATCCTAGGAACCCCAGGGTCCCCGCAGCTGCCCTGCCCAGGCAACCTGCCCAGCCCCGCGGTGGGGATCCCCAACTTGGGGGCACGTGGAATGCGAGTACTTCCCCCTCAAGCCACGGCCCCAGGCTCAGCACCAGGTCTCCCCTTTTGGTCACAGAAGGGAAACAGCCCGTAAAATAGAAAGTCAGAGCCCGCCCGAACCCCCCAGCCCTCCTTCAGCAGCAGGGAAGTGTTGGCTTTGGTGGGGGGGGGGCTGGGTGTTTCTACCCCCCTCCACCCCCTGCCCCCCAAGGGAGTTCTGCCTCCCAGAGGGGTGGCTTCTTACCTCTCCCTGCACCCGACCTCTAGGGGGTGGGGAGGTGTTCTGGCCCCTCCCCATCAACGGGGGGCGGGGGCCGGGGGTGGGCTCCCCCCTCCCCCGCAGCAGGGCTGGGGTTGGCTCTGGCCCGTCCACGGGGAGGTGGCGCACCTCCCGCGCCGGGAAGCGCGGCGGCGCGGGTGCCAGGCTGGCGGAGGCGGCGGGTGAGTGCGCGGCTCGCCGGAGCCAGGAGCTGACCTTATTAGCCGGGGGCAGCTGTTCGCGATGCACATCTGGCAGCGGGCTGGGGCTGTACCCCCGCCCCCCGCCTGGCCTGGCGTTACCTTCCAGGAATGCTGGCAGCGCCTCGCGCATCTGCAGCGTGTTTCTGGGGGCAGCCGGCGTCCCCTCCGGCGCCTGGCCCGGGGCTGGGGGTGGGCGCCGCCCTGCCCGGATTTCCTGGCTCCTCCCTCCTCCGGCTGCCGGTGTGGCTCCCGGGCAGGCCCCCCGTTGGGCCGCGGGACGGAAAGGGCAGCGGGATGTGGCTTTCTCCCCTGGGGCAGGAGATTTAGGGACCAGCTGCTTGGCCCCCATTGCAGAGAGGGGAAACTGAGGCCAGGGCCGCGCGCCTCCTCTGTGGTGCCGCGGTTGGTTGTAGGGCAGATGGTAATTTCGGCGTTAACCTCCCATCGTACAGGTCTGAGTCTGATAGAGCCCACGGTGGTTCATTATCACACCCCCTGTGGCATCGTCCTGGCTGGGTCTTCACCTCTGGCTGGCTGGGCTTGGAGCTCCAGGGCCTAGGGCCCGGCTGGGGGCACAGTAACAAATGAACGGCGAAGTGAGCGCCTCAAGGCCAAGGCTGGGGACAGTCCAAGCTGCATAATGCACCCAGGAGCCCAGCCTGGCTCCCAGCCCAGCCTCATCACTTCCGAGCTGTGTGACCTGGGCATGTGACTTAACTTCTCTGTGCCTCACCCTTGGCTGTAAAATGGGCTGCTCGGAGTTCCTAGTTCAAGGAGTGTGACGCTGTGGGTAACACAAATAGCTCAGGGCCTGGGGACGGGGAGGGACGGAATGGACCCGAGGGCTTCCCTGAGAGGAAGAGGAGGGCTGTGAAAACACACAGTCAGATGTAGAAAAGAGAGAAGGGTGTGTTTTGGAGAGGGAACAGCAGGTGTGAGTGCCTGAGTCTGGAGTAGAGGTGGCTGGGTACGTTGGGGCCAGTGTGAAGGCTAGGAATGTCTGCTCTTGGGTGCCAATGCCCAGCATCTCTCGGACTTTGTGGCCAGGCCCTGGGGAGCCCTTGAAGGTTCATGAGCAGGAGAGTGGCCTGGGTCCCTGGGCAGCAGTTCCTTCTCCACTTTGGTCTGCATTTTAAAAAAGTATTGCAGGGGTCTGATTCCGGAGGGCTTCAGACTACACTTTGAAGAACCTACCTAGTGCTACAAGAGAAGCAAAGGCTGGGAAGGTGTCCTCCCCTGCCCCATCCTATATTTGCCCCTAGGGCAGCCATTCTCTCTGCCTCTCACTTGCTGTGTGACCCTAGGCAAGTCACTTTACCTCTCTGGGCCACTTCCTCATTTTTAATAATAATCCTGTCTCTTAGTAGCTTTGGGATCTTTCTGTGCCTCAGCTTCTTCGTGGGTGGAGCACCCCAGGAACTGTGAGGGGACACCCCCTGCTCCACACTGCCCTTCCGGCTCCCACCAGGCCCCCTGGGACCTCTGCCCAGCTGCCTCTGCTACCCCTCCCTCAGGCCCCGCACCCTTCTCCTCCCGCAAGGCCTCCTGTGAATCGCATACACCCTGAGCGCGTTTGTCACCTCCCCTCACCCCAGGGGTCTTCCGTTTAAAGCTAGTCCCTTGTGGAGGGGGTGAGGGAGACTTCCCGGAAGGCTAGTGGACAGGGGCCGTGGGCAGAGGCTTGGAGGAGGGGGTGAGCTTGAGCAGGTGCACAGTCCGGGGGCCCGTCCCATCAGGGCAGGGCAGGAGTCCTGAGAGCGGAGTTCAGACTCGCAGTTGACAGCTTTGGATGCACGCTTGGGGGTTTGCCTTATCCTGAAGGTACTGGGGACCTTTGAAGGTGGGTGAGTGAAGCTCCTTGGGGCAGGATGGGTCTGTTTGCTGCTCCAACCACAGTGCCTTGAGTGGACCCGGGACATCCTAGGAGCCCCCTAATTACTGCTTGAGGGAATGAAGAAAGGTGGGGGGGAGCAAAGCCAAGGGCTTGGCCGCAGACGGGGCAGTGGGGAAGAGGGAACAGTAGGGACCTGGCGCCCTGGGTCCTGGCTTGGGCCACCCAGCCAATGGTGCCGTCAGACCCAAGGCGGGGGGAGCATTGGCCATGGGCATAGGAGGACCCCCGGGTGGTGGCATCCTGCCAGGGACACTTTCTCTGCCCAAGTTCCCTGCCAGGCCCAGCCAGAGGAGCCTGAGGGCCCGACCCTGGCCTGGCGCCATAGGGCACCCGGGGGGCCACCCTCCAGCCCAGCCACCCGCCAGCCTGCCCTGACCTCCCCCAGACACCGCGTCTCTCCCACCAGCATCTGCTGCCTACTTCCTCCCTCCCCCAGCGCCTGTTTGTTTTTCTTCCAGAACCATTGCCTCCCACGAAGGCAGTCATCCAAGGGGGGTGGTGTTCTGGAGACATCCCTCTGCCCTGCGAAGCCCATCAAGCCTCACAGCCGTGGAGGGGATGGTGTGGGAGGCTCGGGCCCCGGGCGGCAGGCGGTATCCTCGGGCGGCAGGCGGCATCCTCTGGCGCCGGGCTTTCGTCCGCCTTGCCTCCTGGTTCTGCTGGTGGAATCCTGGCCGTGTGTGAGAGGAGCCCTTACCTCCGTGTGTCCTGGAAAGGGGCTCTGGATGGCCCTCTGCTTGTCTTGGCCCCTCTCCCTGCTCCCCTTTGCCCCCCACTCCCCGCTCAGGCAGGATTTGGTCAGAGCCCCTGCAGGGGTGGGCTCCAGGCTGGGCTGCCGGGCTCTCCCTGCTGGCCCAGGACCTGGGCCTGTTCAGAGCAGAGGCACATGCAGCATGTGCCCTTTCCTCTCCCCAGACCCTGGCCGCACCCCTTCTTTTCATTTCCTACTTTCATTTAGTCAGTTCATCCAGCTGACACCTAATGAAGACCTACTACATGCTGGCTGGCGAGACCCGCCCAGCAGAGCCGTAGCAGGGCAGCAGGGAAGGTGTCTTGAGCAGAGCGGGCTTGTAACAGACCGCCGTGACTCACATGGAGAAAGGGGGCCAGGTGGCTGAGGTGCCTACCCGGGGACAGAACTGTGTTGAGTGAGGTACAGGGTGTGAGCAAAGCAGTCAGAAATGCCCCCCCGCCACTCCCCTGGGCCGTTTGCACAGGGGGGTCGGCAGGCGTGGGGAGAAGGAGGTTCTGGAAGAACCATAAGAAGGGATGTGGACGCACCCCTAGCTGAGGATTACTGCTGGCCCTCTCCCTCCTTTGAGCCTCTCCCTGGAGCTGGGGCTCGGGCTCGTTCAGGGCCAGACACCTTGCCCTTGAGCCCCAGCTACAGCTCTCCAGGGAGGCCATGGCCACCGTGCAGGAGGGGAGCTGGGGCCAGGAGGCGGGGAGGGGCACAGCCAGGGGGTGGGGGGCTTCTTCTGGGTGACTCCATTCCCCTGGGAACACAGTTGGGGCATCACCCACGGTCTGTGATTTTTTTTTTTTTTAAGTTGTTTGGGTGCCTTAAAATTTTTTTTATTGAAGTAGAGTTGATTTACAATTTTTATTAATTTCTGCTGTACAGCAAAGTGATTCAGTTATACATATGTATGTATATATATATAAATTCTTTTTTAATATTTTTTTCCATATGGTTTATCACAGGATATTGAATATAGTTCCCTGTGCTCTACAGTAGGACCTTGTTCATCTATTCTGTATATAATAGTTTGCATCTGCTAACGCCAAACTCCCACTCCATCCCTTCCCCCTCCTCCTCCCCCTTGGCAACCACAAGTCTGTTCTCTCTGTCTGTGAGTCTGCTTCTGTTTCATAGATAAGTTCATTTGTGTCTTTTTTTTTTTTTTTTTTTTGCGGTACGCGGGCCTCTCACTGTTGTGGCCTCTCCTGTTGCGGAGCACAGGCTCAGCGGCCATGGCTCATGGGCCCAGCCGCTCCGCGGCCTGTGGGATCTTCCCGGACCGGGGCACGAACCCGTGTCAGGCGGACTCTCAACCACTGCGCCACCAGGGAAGCCCCACTTGTGTCATATTTTAGATTCCACATATAACCGATATCATACAGTATTTGTCTTTTTCTGACTGACTTCACTTAGTATGATAACCTCTAGTTCCGTCCGTGTTGCCGCAAATGGCATTATTTCATTCTTTTTTATGGTTGAGTAGTATTCCATTACGTATATATGTACCACATCTTCTTTATCCATTCATCTGTCGATGGTCATTTAGGTTGTTTCCATGTCTTGGCTATTGGAAATAGTGCTGCTTTGAACATAGGGGTGCATGTATCTTTTTGACTTATAGTTTTGTCTGGATATATGCCCAGGAGTGGGATTGCCGGATCATATGGCAACTGTATTTTTAGTTTTCTGAGGAACCTCCATATTGTTCTCCATAGTGGCTGCACCAATTTACACTCCCCCCAGCTGTGTAGGAGGGTTCCCTTTTCTCCACACACAGTCTGTGATTTTGCCACTTGCTGTGGTTCAGCCTAAATCTTGTCCTCCACTCTGGGCCCCGTGGTACCGGATCATAAAACCCCACCCTGGAATCCTGAAGATCCCAGATCCCAGAATGGGGGGCCTTTAGGCTGGCAGGGGGTGGAGTCAAGAATCTGTTCCATTGGGTCCCAGGACAGACAAGCAGCCCATCAGGACAGCGGTGAGACCTGTCAGTCTGGAAAAAACACAGAGCCCTCAGGGCTGGAAATGTTCTGTCTCGATCTGATGGGTACAAGGTATGTCCCTCTGTACCTAAGCACTGGGCAGGATGTTGAACTGTGTGCACGTAACTATTTGTAAAAGTCTGTGGCCTGCTGGGAAGGCACAGGCTCGAGGGCCTGGAAAAATCAGGGCTGTGGGCCTGTGGCATCATCGGTGAGCTGGGTGACTTTATGTGTCATTGAGCCTCAGCTTCACTGTCTGTAAGGTGGGGACATGGGTGCTGTCTTCCTAGGGCTCTTGGGAAGATGAAGTAAGTGAACACAAGTGCAGTCTCAGCGGCTGTCGCGGTTCTGATTAAACGTGTAGCCCCGGGTGCCTTCTGTATACCCCACAGTAATTGGCCACAGTCTCCCTGTGGGTGCCAGGCTGGGTCCTTCTCCACTCCACAGATGGCAGATGAGATGCTCTGACCCTGCTTTTGACTGTCCAGGCTCACTTTTGAAAAATGCCTTATTAATGACATCTGAGGTCCTGAGACCCTGGAGCGTCAGTCCAGCCCAGGGTGCATGAGGAAGCAGGTTCCCGTCTTCCTGGGTGGGGTGGGGGGGGCTGTCATAAGCCTTTCTTCCCCCTTTGGGGGCAGACAGACCCAGGTATGAACCGTCTAGCTGTGTGCCACGGGCTCACTGCTTTCCCTCTCTGAGACTCAGTCTTTGCATCAGTAAAATGGGGCTGGTGATTCCCACTCTGAAGGGCCGTGGTGCGGACTCAGCACAGGAGCCCCAGCCAGGCACCTGGCACTTTTAGATGCTCACTGCAGTTGTGTTTCCTCGTGCCGCCTCCCGTTCCTGCACACCTCTCCCCAAGTCAGCTGTGGTAGGGTTATTTACACCACAGAAATTGGCAGATGCTATGAATCAGAGTTGTTCTTTTTCTGTTTTTGTCTTTTCAGAAAGCTGCTTGTTAAACATTTACCCCACACCACTGGGAATGGAGTGTCAGTGAGTCTCAGAAAGAACTGTGTCTTTTACCTGGTGTGTCCCCACTAGTGCCTTGACTTGGGAATATGTCACACAGTTAGTGACAGAACAAGGATTCAAGCTGAGGTCTGCAGGAATCCTGAACTCTGCATTAAGTCCTCAGTCCTGCAGAGATGGTCAGGGAGGGCTTCTTGGAGGTGACGGGGCTCCCAGCCGGGCTTTGAAGCGTTCTCTCGCACAGCTCTCTCCCCCACTCTGGCTTTAGGACTAAGGATGGGCCAGCCACCCTTTATGGCATCCTCCTCAAGTGCCCTCTGGCCCGGAAATGGGCAGCCTGCCCATCGTTTCTGGTGGCTGCAGGAGGGAGCCAGCCCCTGGAAGGCCACTGATCCCTCCCAGTTGCTGCCTGCAGCCCCAGGTCCAGCCAAGTCCCTGTCTGTTCCCCATCACCCCAGCACAGCCCCCTCCCCGGCCTGCCTGGTCTGCCACCGTTGGGAAGGAGACGTGTGCCTGTGGCCCGTGCTGGGGCTCCAGGAGCAGGAGGTCCGGGCAGTGTCCCTTAGAAAAATCCAGTTGCCAGCACTACCAGGGGATTCCGATATGACTGGTCTGGGGTGAGGCCTGGGTGTGTTTGTAAAGTTCCCCACGGGGATGTAATGGGTAGCCAGCGAGGGAACACACAAGGGTACCAGTTTCCTGTGGCTGCTATAACAAATGAACACAAACATAGTGGTTTAGAACAACACCCATTTATAATCTTAATTGTGTTGGATAATATCTGAATAGTAATGTTCAGAGGCCAGCAGTCCAAAATCAGTCTCGGTGGAAACTCACATCAAGGTGTCAGCAGGGCTGGTTCCTTCCAGAAGCTCCAGGGGAGAATCTGTTCATTCTCTTTTCTAGCTTCTAGAGGCCACCCCAAGGGGGAGAGACATCAGAAGACAGCGGGTATTATGGGACTCACATCCCTCTGACCTAACAGTTCTGTTGCCAGGACTGCGTCCCCTGCTGTTACCTTCACCCAGAGGGGCCCTCGGGGTGTGGGCGTCATGTCCCAGAGCAGCCGGACACATTCAAACAAGGTGGGGTACACAGATGCCCACTGCGGCACTGTGCACCCAGGCCACCGGGTGCCCCTGCTAGGGTGCAGGACCGTGAAATCAACCCAGGCCCCTGTGCAGCAGGCGGGGCTGAGAGGAAAGCTCCCCGAGGCATTTCGGTGGGAAAGCCAGGAGCAGATCCACTCACGTACGCACATGTGTGTATGTGGTGGATTTTGGAAAGGCGCAGAAAAGTGTGGACAGTGGTCGCTCCTGAAGTCCGAGGGACCCTCACGTAATGGTACAGGGTTCTACGCTGTTTGGCTTTTTAGAAGTCATGTGTCTTGCTATTTAACATTTGTAAAAGCCTTTGGTGTGAAATGAAATGTTACCAGGCGCCAGGGGACTTTCTATTACTGGCTCAAAGGCCAGTAACGTGGAGGTGGCTTTCTCTGGTTAGATGTTCGCTTAGGGCGGTGATGGGGGTGGAGGGGAGGCCCAGGAGATCTCGCGTGGTGTGTGCCTGCAGGATGCTGCGCCCTCGAGATGCTCGGAGCCAGCGGGGCTGCCCCCTCTGCTCTGTCCTGTTGCTGCAGGGTCACCTCTCGGCCAGGTGTGTGCTGGAGGGAGCTTGTAAGGGGGTCCTGCGAGGTTTCTGGACAGAGAAAAGCTCAAGGGTCAGGTGTGTGAAAGGCTGCAGGGTGGACGAAGCGGTAAACTGAGTCACAGACTGACTGACTTGAGAGGAACACCGTGGGCCAGTGGCCCTGAGAGGTGCACCTGAGGAAAGTCAACCTGGTGGGTGCACCTCCCAGACCCCATGGTTGCTGCCTGGAAGCAGGAGGGGGCGAGATGAGGGCCAGGGCACCATTTCGTGTCCAGAACACCGTCCTGGTTCAGATGTCCAGCTGTGCCACTGAGCTGAGTGACCTGGGCAATCAAAGAACCTTCCTGGGTTACTGTTTCTCCCTGAAAGACGGACACCAAAGGCAGCGCCCCACCCCCACCCCCCGTGAGGATGTCTCCAAGCACCACCTTTTGCTTTGGCTTATTCATCCTCACGCGACCCTTACACCGCTACTCATTTCATAATTTTATCTAAATAGGATCCCCTTTTCCCTAAAGAAAGTTTGTTTATGTATTTACTGAGGCCACTCCACACGGCATGCGGGATCTTAGTTCCCCGACCAGGGGTCGAACCCTCGCCCCCTGCATTGGAAACGCAGTATCTTAACCACGGGGCCTCCAGAGAAGTGCCAAGTAAATTTATTTTACAAGAATCCTTTGCATCACAACTGTGGTAGGCAGCAGTGGCCCTGGCTGGCCCGTTATTATTATTGTTGTATTTGGAGAAGGAAGTTCCTAACTGTGATAAAAACTCCTTCTGAGCCCCTTTTGGTTGGATTGTTGAGATAAAGTTACACGCCTTAGTCTTTTAGGCAGTTACCTTAAATTTTTTATATATTTAGTTCTTAAAATAGTCCTTAACCCTCCCTCCCCTTGCCAGTTAATTGAGTGTTTCCTGTAGGCATATATACCAGAATTGATACAGATGAGGGGCCTTTAATAGAAAGAAGTTTCCTCCTGGCTGGAAGGAGGAGGCAGGGGCGGGGCTCTGCCTTGGGGCGGGCCAGGTCCAGGCTGGCAGTTCCAGTGACAGACCCTAGGCGGCGCCAAATCCCCAAACTGCAGTTTCCCGGTCCTCACTAGGGGGATCCTGTGTGCGTGCGTGTGCGTGTGTGTGGAGGATATGTCTGTATATGCGAATGTGTGTGTGTGTATGGGAGTTTTGTCTCTGGGTGTGCTGTCAGTAGTGGGTGAGTGTGCAGGTGCGTGTGTGTGTCTGTGCGTGGGTGTGAGTTTCAGGGAACCTGGAACCACACCCTCTCCACCAGCACCCCACACCCTCACTGGGGGAGCACGGTGGACGTGGGGTGCGTGGACCCCCCTGCAGGAGGCCCCTGCACCCCACCCCGCCTGCCCATCCTCAGGAGATGTGATTAGCAGATGGAGGGCCAGGCCGTGATTTATGTTCCCGGTCACCTAATTATTCCCAGCCCTGAAGGAGGAGAAATATAATGCTTTGCAGGGCTGGGAACCCGAAATCCCAGCGGGGGCTCCAGGGCACCAGGCCCTCCCCATGTGCACCCTCAAAGGCCCCAGACCTCCCGCAGCCTGGAGAGGGGACTGAGGGGGCAGCCAAGGGTTCTGCGCCTGGAAGTGACGCGAGGGGGGCATCTGCCACCTCTTCTGAGTGATGGAGCCGGGGAGGCGCTCGGGGGGCCCGCAGTGGTGTGTCTCCCACGCTCAGCCCAAGCAGCTTTGTAGAGGGGCCGGGCTGGGTCCCCCTCTGCCTAGGTCCCAAGGCAGCATCCCGATGCTCTTAGGAGGAAAGTCCAATCCTCGCCTTAGGGCTCAAGGGGTGTCTCCAGACATGAGCGCGCCCTTCCTGTCTGACCTCATCGTGTACCCCGCCCCACCCCATATCCCCCTGCACCACGGCTTCTTTACCTCCCAGACACGTAAGTTACGTCTACCTCAGCTTTCACGTCCTCTCGCGGGTGGTGTCCCTTCAGGCCATCACCGTGGCCTTCTTGGGCCACTGGGCCACTGTTCTTTGACGCTCATCTCTGACCACGGGTGCCCTTGGCCCCACGCCGGCGGCGTCTGCGTCCCCCTGTTCGCGCTGTCCCCAGTGCCCGGACTAGCGCCTGTGGGTAGGGAGTGCTCAGTAAATATTTGTGGTTTGGATGGACGGACAGACGGATGGTAAGCCCGCAGCCGTGCTGAGAGGCCGAGGCTCGGGGTGGACGGGACCTCGGCGCGCAGAAGCAGGGGGGCCCCGTGGGTGGGGAGAAGTAAGAGGAGGTGGCCTTGGAGAGCACCCAGGGTCTGGAGAGGCCTCCTCGGCAGGGGAGTCCTGGTCTCGGCTGGCCACTCGGGGGTGTTCTGCCCTGTGTCCTCTGGGAGCCTGGCTCAAGCCCTTGGCCCTGGGGGGCTGCGTTTTGTCCCTGAGCCTCCAGCAGAGGACTGGCTGCTCCCAGAGGCACTGTGCCAGGGTTCGGGAGCGTGGCCCTGACCTTGAGTCCCTGGCCTTGAACTCCAACGTGGGGCTCCCCCGCTGGGTGGCTTTGGGCAGGCCGGTCACTCAGCCTCTGTGTGTCCTTTCTCCTTATCTCTGCATAGGTTGCCCCATGGGGCTGTCTCAGGGATTCGAAGAGGGGACGCAGGGAGGGGCTGGGTGCCTGGCAGACGTGCCAGGGGCGCTGGTCTGTGATGGCCAATGGAGATGACTGATCCCCGGCTTTCTCTTCTAAGCAGTGCTGGGCACCCACGGTGTGGCATGCGGCCGGGCTGGACGTGCACCCGAAGGCCTTTCCCTAGAAGGATCTGGGGTTCTGTACCGCAGTGACTCTCATCTTTTGGCTGTAGGAATCCTTGGGGGTTAAATCAGCCGGTGGTGCGGGGTTGAGGCCTGCTGTGGGCAGCCCTGGCCTCAGAAGGGCTTTCTTGGGGCCTGCCTGGCGCCCTCCAGCCCCGCCCACCTGCCTGTGGGACTGAGGGCAGCATGGGGTGAGCACAGCTGCAGAGGCGGCGGACGAGGACAGGCAGGGGACCCTGATGGGCAGGTGGGCCTGGTGCCCCAGGAGCCCCCCACCCCCTTGGAGCGCTCACAGCTGCCTTCTCCCTGGCTCTCCCCCAAATGTCTGTGTCTCTGACTCTTCCATGTGCCCACCTCTCCCTGCTTCTTGACTCTCTGTCACTGTCTGTCTCTCTCCCTCTGTGTCTCTGTCATCCTCTCTCTCTCTGTCTCTTTCTCTCCTTTTGTCTCTTTCCCTTTTTCTATCTCCCTCCTCTCTCCCCTCTCTTCCACCCGCCCCCGCACACTCTGAGCAGCTGTTACCTAATAGGCTGTTAATGATGATATGGTAAGTGGAAGACAGAGTCCTGCGGGAGCCGCCATGATCTGTGTAATTGGTCTCACAGGAGACAGAAGTATCTAATATTTACACACCAGCCTTAGTCCTCTGGGAGCCTTATCTTGGCTGGAGCCGAACTGGGAGAGGCAGTTCTGGCTGGTGCCATCTCCCCCAGTGGCACCCGCTCAGAAGGTCTTTGGTCAGTGGGAACTTTTCCCTTTGGGTGGGGATGCCAGGCCCTGGGCTGAGGGTCCTGGGAGGTATGGGCTCAATGCTGGGGGTGGTGTGATTGGACCAGCCTGGGTGGGCACTGGGCACTCAGCATCCCCTCCAGTCAGTGCTCTGGGGGCATCACGTGGCAAGAGCCCCCCAAGAGCAAGGCCAAGGTTGAAGAACTCAGGGCTGGTGTGGGTGGAGGAGAGAGACAGACAGACTGAGGCAGCTCCCAGGTGATGTGTATGAGCCTCTGGATCCAGCCGTGCCTGAAGCCCTTCTGCCCCAGACTCTTCACTTACCAAGTCAAGTCCGTCTTTTGCTCAGCCAGCTTGAGGCACAACTGAGAACTCCTGCCTTACCCAGGCATGAAAGGTTTTTGAGCAACAGGGGTGTTTGTTCAGATTTCATCGTACCCAGTGGCCCAGTGTACCCAGTCAGGAGGAACAAAGCTGCTGCAGAGGGAGGATGCCAGGCCAGAGCCCACCCGCCGCCTGGCCCCTTCCCTAGGTCCCAGGGGGCAGTGGGGATCCCCGGCTGCAGACCCCTCCCCTGGCCTTCCGGAAGGAGGCATGGGGCTCAGCGAGGGGCAGACCCGCGGAGGGCCACGCCCAGGCTGCGTTCCAGGGTTTTATGGGCCTCGTGTAGCTAGCAACCCTCAAGGAGGACAGCATTGGCCTGTTTCACAGACGGAGAAACTGAGCAGCGCAGCTGGATGCAAACCAGGACCCCCAGCGCCGGGGGCGGGGGAGCATCCCCCTCTGAGGTCACCGCCCGCCCCTGGCGCAGGGACCTTGCACGTTGGAAGTCCCTCAGTGGAAACGACAGCTCCTCAGAGCAGAGCTCCGGGCTCTGTGCCACCGCGTGGGACAGGCGGGCAGCCAGGCCGCCCTCAGGGCCAGGGTGTTACTGGGGCTCGCACTGCCCAGCTGTCCGCCCAGCAGGATGCTGTGGGCCTTCCATGGGGCGGTCCCTGAGCTGTATCCTCTACAGTAAACTGCTTCTCACGAGTCATGTTTCCCTGAGTCCTGTGGGCCATTTTAGCAAATGATCAAACCCGAGGAAAGGGTCGTGGGAGCCCCCGATTTAGAGCCTGTCAGCTAGAAGCGGGGGAGCGCCGGCGATGGGCACGGAAGCGGGCGGGGGGGGCCCTTGTGGGCCCTTGTCCACCCGTGGCGACGTGCCAACTCTGGTGTTAGTGTCAGAGCTGAGTTACATGGTGGGGCGCCCAGTCCTGCGGGTAGAAATGGATGGTCGTTGTAGGGAGGGGTGTTATTCTGGGAGCCTCAGGGCCTGGCTCTGAGTGGGGCTCAGGAAGCAAGTGCCAGGCCCGCCCTGCGATGGGGCGGGGCGGGGGGGCGGTCCCACAGCCCGGCGCCCAGACACCCCTGGGGGGACAGCCAGTGTCACTGCTGCAGCAGCTGCGGGTGCTCTGGGGCCGAGAGTGGTGTGACTGGGACCCCTTGGTGCCTCAGTTTCCTCATCTGTACAGCAGGGGTGATACTGGTTCCTGTTCTCGGGCTGTTACGGGTTCACTGGGGCAGTGGCAGGTTTGCAGAACGGTGCCCGTGGGGCACATGCTACGCACTCTGTGATGTTGTTATTATATTCGCCACGGCCTCAGGCAGCTTCTTACCGGTCCTCTCTAGTTTCGTCCACCATCGTGCGGCCAGGCCGAGCCCTTGGCTGACCCTGGAGGGACCCCCCCCCGCTCCCTGCCCACTGCAAAGAGAGAAGACGGTGGCCTGTCTTTCAGAAGGGCCTCGGACCCCTTTCCATGCGTCCCTGTTCAGGGCGGCTGGTGGTCACCCATACTCCTCTCGATCCCTGGCACAGCCCCTGCCAGCTTCAGACACGCACCCCCAAGGCCAGGCCCCCGAGGACCGCTGATAGTTTACAGACAGCAGCCTTGGGGCGCCTCTTCTCGGTTCCCCCGCACCAGCCGGCTGTGTCCAGGGCGAGCTGGGCTTGCGGGGACTGGGTGGCCACCCCTCCCCTGCTGCAGGCCTGTGCTGCCTTCCCTGAGCCTGCACGGCCCTGCCTGCAAAACCCCCTTGTCACAGAAGCCTTGCAGGCACGTGTGTTACATCTCTGACCACAAAATACCATGTGCTCGTTCCTTTTAATTTCTGTAATTTCGAAAACACCCCACTGTGTGAAAAATGGCATTTTGCAAGTGTTAAGTGCAGTTTTTTCAATAGGAATTTTATAACAGTTCACCCACTTAAAGTATAGAGTTCAGTGGATTTTAGCCACAGACGTGTGCAACCATCACCACCATCGAATTCTGGAGTATCTCATCACCCCAGAAAGAAATCCCTTACCCTTAGCAGTCACTCCCCGTTCTCCCCCACTCCAGCCCTTGACAACCACGAATCTACTTTCAGTCTCTGTGGATTTGCCTTTTGTAGACATTTCATATAAATGGAATCATATAGGTATGTGTCCTTTTGAGACTAACGTCTTTCACTTGGAAGAATGTTTTCAAGGTTCATCCCCGTGGTAGCGTAGGTCAGTGCATCACTCCTTTGTGTGGCTGAGTAATATTCCATGGGACGGACGTGCCACATTTGGTCCGTCTGTTCACCGTTGACGGGCAGCCGGGCTGCTGTGACGGTGCTGCTGTGAATGCGCCTGGACAGGTTCTGCGTGGATGTGTGTTTGCGTCTCTCTTGGGTTCACACCCCCAGGACTGGAATTGCTGCGTGACTCCAGGCTCCGGCCCCCTTTCGCAGTAGCACCTCTCCCAGCTCTTCTAGGCCCTGCCCCAGTGTTACCCTGTCTGGTCCCCTCATGGACACCCCAAGGGCAGTGTAGCCCATCCCTCTGGGGAAGGACTTGGGTCTTGTCTGCCGCTCTGTCCCAGTCCTGAGCACAGCAGTGTCACAAAGTAGGTGTTCAGTAAACACAGGGTGGATGACTGAGCCATGAGGCCTGGTGCTTCTGCTAGCCTGGTCACCTCTCTGCCCAGGCGGCCTTAACTTCCCTCCTGTGCCTCGCTCAGGACCTGGCACTTGGCAGCGGCCAGTAGAGCAGACACTGCCCGTGTCCCTGATTCACTGGAGCTCGGCAGAGGTGATGGGGCCCAAGGTCTTTGATCCCTGCTCAGGCTCACTCGGAAGCCAGATGGGGCCAGACTAGAGGATCAGGGTGACCCTGGAGGAGGCCTGGAGCCTTGCCGGGCCATCTGAGCCTGCCTGCGGTGGGCGGGTCCCCAGCTTCCCAGGATGCAGATGAGGCTCTTTCTAAACGCAGAAGGCTTTTCTTCTTTCCTGGGTAATTCTATGTCCAGAGGCCTGAGCAATAGAGCAGCTGCCCAGCGGCCCGGCACCCGGCTCTCTCCTCAGCCCCACCCTGTCCTCGTCCCCATCAGAGGCAGCTGCCTGTCTGCGTTAGGGACCTCCTGTCACACTGCTGGTCCTCTGGGTCACATGCTCAGACTCCCAGATGCTCTGGGCTCCTGTCCTGCATCTCCCTGGCAGGGCCGGCCTGGCTGCGGCATTGCCTGGTCTGTGATGTGGACACAGCCTGGCACAGAGGGGGGCTCCACGCTTGTTTGCTAGATGGGAACCTAGCAGTCAGGTTGAGCTTCCTGTGCCTTCCTCCGTCAGAGCCAACGTTTATGCAGTGCTTGTCCTATACCAGGACGAGGCTGCTGTGTTCATCGCAGTGAGCGAAAATAACAGCAGTGCTGGCTCCCAGTGAACTGCATCCTCCCACGGGCCATGCTGTCCCAGGGCCACGCCCTCACTAGACCATGCCCCTGCCAGGCCACGCCCCCACGGGGCCACGCCCTCCCGTGAACCACGCCCTCACTAGGCAAAGCCCCTGCCAGGCCACGCCCCCCTGTTCTCCTCCTCTGAGGTTGGAGCCGTCTTCTCATTTACAGAGGGGAACCCAGAAGACCAGAGAGGTTGGTGTGGTGGCCAGATGGGCAGCAAGCCTCCGCGGATGGGCTGGCCTCCAGGGCAGTGTGCGATGCCTGTGTTACCCAGACAGGTGGCCAGGGAGGGACATCAGGCCAGGAAATGCCCAGGCGGTGGAGGTGCAAAACCAGCCCCATGTTGCAGGGCTGAGTCCTGGCAGACAGTTGACCGTTCTCAACCTTGGTGTCCTCATACTTAAGGGTGAGCCTCTTAACAGCCTCTGGGTGTTTTGGTGAGGAATAGTGAACCCACGCGTGTGCCAACCACTGTTTCTAACTGGTAGGTGGACGTCATGGGTTGGATAGTGTCCCCCAAATACCTGTCCTCCCAGAACCTCAGAATGTGACCTTGTCAGGAAGGAGGGTCTTCGCAGATGTAGTAGGTTAAAATGACGTCACACTGGATGAGGGTGGCCCTAAATCCAATGACTAGTGTCCTTATAAGAAGAGGGGAATCTGGACACGAACAGAGTGGCATGTGGGGACAGAGACACATGGGGGCAGGCCACGTGAAGACTGAGGCAGAGATGCGAATCATGCTGTCACAAGCCAAGCCACCCCAGAAGCGGGAAGACGCAGGAAGCACCCTCCCCTAGAGCCTCTGTGGGGAGCACTACCCTCCCGATACCTCAATTCCAGACTGCTGACCTCGAGAGCTGTGAGAGGATACATTTCTGTTTTAGTCAGTCCATGAGCTCATTTATTCCGTCATCCATAGGTAGGAACTGTTATTGGCTCCATTTCAGAGATGAGGGGACTGAGGTACAGAGATGGAGGCTCTTCACCTGAGCCACATAAGCTGACAAGGGGCAGCGGTAGGATTCTGATTCCTGAGCCCCGCCCCCACCCCCGAAGTTAAGCCCTGCATGTGGGCTTCAGTGACCCTGCCCGGTCCTCAGTAGATGCTCCTAAGGGTCTGGGCCAATGAAGAGGTGCCGTGGAGCTGCCTTAGCCGGGCTCCTGCAGGGAATTCGGTGCACTAGGGCACTGGGCCTGTTATCATACACTCACTCTTAGCTCCCATGGTGTGCAAGGCTCTAGAATCTTCCCTCTCCCCACCACTTCAGACTGTGTGCCCATGTGCTTACTATGGAAATCATCTCTCGACACTTTGTGGTTTAAGGGGACCAGCCCCCAACCCCTCGATTGCCCCCCAGCTTCCCAGGCAGACCCCAGGCCCGTGTGCAGGACACCAGAGCTCCGGGAACCCAGTGTGAGAAGCATGAGTCACTTTCAGGCTTTTGGCCCAGAGTTCCCTGAAGACTCCACTTCTGGGGTGGTCCGAACAGGAGGAGACCAGTGAGGCCGAGGCCTCCAAGGGGGCCCTGACACTTCCACGGGGAGGAGGACATGGGGGTATTCTGGTGTGAGGACTCGAAAAGGCAAAGCTTTGAACAAACCAAGCCTCCCGCAACCAAAGAATTCCGCAGGGCTTTGTCCCACCCAGACCCCCTCAAGTTACCGATGCACAGCCGGAGGCTGTGTACCACAGGACCCCAAGCTGTGTGGCCTCTGTGAGCCTCAGTTTGGTGGTCTGTGAAATGGGCTCACGGGCCAGCCTCCCTCACAGCCGGGCTGGCCCTCCTCAGATCAGCTCCCCGTGCATCTTGCTCTGTGTTGCAGTTGGGGTGAGCTCCAGCTCAGAGGCACCCCACCCCCGCCAGCAGGCTGCCTGCAGGCCCACTGAGGATGCTGTGACAGCGAGAGCATATGGCGGGCATATGCCACACGGGAACACGGCTGCCCACGGGACAAGGCATAGGAGTTCTGGAGGGACGGAGCAGAGCCCGGCGTTGGTGCCAGCGATGCGCGGCGCCTGCCCGCGCCCTGGTCCTCCCTGGAGAGTGAGCCTCCGCCCCTTGGGGACTTGGGGTGCGCTGGGGGGACCTCCTGGGGTGATGGGGCAGTGTGCCCTCGGCCCACTAGATGTCGCTGTCCCCTGCAAGATTCAGCAGACCCGCAGCTTAACAGGCCCTGGAAATGGGGTGGGGTCTCTCCCACGGAGCGGGGTGGTGGGGGGGGGGTGCCGGTGCAACCTCCCCTTGGTACTCAGAGAGGCCAAGTGCCTGGCCTGCCTTCCCACAGCCAGGAAGTGGCAGAGCCAGTATGGAGCCCTCCCACGCGGTAGTGTCAGAGGCGAGGGGAGCAGGGGGAGGTTCTGGGTGCCCACTGAGCCCTCCCCAGCCCTCAGGGCCCAGGTTTTCTGCCTGTGGAGCCTCACCTGCCACTGTGTTCTTCCCTGTGTCCCCCTCGGCCCACGTGCCCTGCAGGCCTTGTCGTCGTGGCCGCCTGGACTGGGACGCACGTTGACCCCTCGAGGTTGTCCTTTGGCCTCTCCCTCAGTGCCCTGTACACAGCGGGCGTCCAGGGCATGCTCCGCTCTTGTTGGGTGGTGCTCAGTGTGGCTGTACTGCGGGGAGGGGTCTGCTGAGCCCCCAGGAGGTCTGGCTAAGGGTGTTACGGTAGAGACGGACGGCTCTGAGCTCTCAGCTTCCACGGGCCTCTGCCCCCAGCGGGGGAGCCGCAGAGGTCCCTGCCCACACGTGCCCCTCACCTTGCTGCTGTGAGTCAGGTCACACCCTGGGAAGCAAGGATAACCGTTTCTGGGACAGCAGGAGACCTTTTCAGGCCACGGGGCTCTGTGGTCAGAAAACCCCCAGAGGGAGGGCTGCAGGGTCCCGCTGACGGGTGGGAGCTGGCTGAGAGCTCACAGCCACGTGGATGGTGTGTGCTATGCCCATGACACGTGTGACGGCGGGGCTCAGGAAGGTGAGGGGGCATCCCAAGCACTGTGCCCCCCACACCGCCCCCCCGGGTATCCCCAGGCCCGGGAGCAGGGGAGGGTGGGAGACAGCCCCCCACTGCGGCAGCAGCGGGTGGTCTAGGCGAGGACCTGACGCCCACCCGACCCTGCGGGAGCAGGTGGGAGGAGGCAGCAACAGCTGGTGGTGCCGGCTCCTGGCTCCCCCGCAGCGGCGGGTGCGAGAAGCAGGGACGGGAGCCAGTGGCAGAAGCCTGGCCTGCTGTTGCCACCTCCTCCTGTTCCCCGGCCTGCCTCCTTGGCCCTTCCACAGGCTTCTTCCCAAAACACCCTGCCTGGAGCCCGCCTGGGAGGCCTGAGAGCCCAGTGGTGAGAGCCCGGCCTGAAGAGGCCCAAGTCCCAGCTGCCAGCCCAGCTCAGCCTCTTCCTGGCTGTGTGACCCAGGACCGCTGAGGACGCCCCTCCCAGCCTCGGTTTCCCCATCTATAAGATGGGCTTGGGGCTTCCCTGGTGGCGCAGTGGTTGGGGGTCCGCCTGCCGATGCAGGGGATGTGGGTTCGTGCCCCGGTCCGGGAAGATCCCACATGCCGCGGAGCGGCTGGGCCCGTGAGCCATGGCCGCTGAGCCTGCGCGTCCGGAGCCTGTGCTCCGCAGCGGGAGAGGCCACAAGAGTGAGAGGCCCGCGTACTGCAAAAAAAAAAAAAAAAAAAAAAGGTGGGGCCATGTTGGTGCCTACCTTTGAATCCTGGCTGTACTCCATGGAGCTGTGTGACCTTGGGTAGGTCCCCTAGCCTCTCTGTGCCTTGGCTTCCCCATCTGTAAAACGGGGAGAGTTATACTACCTAACTTGCAGCGTTGCAGCGCTGAAAGGAGTTTTTTCTGGTAAAAGCATGTAGGAGGCAGGGGATGCCAGGAGCTATGGGCTGTGCCGTCGGCAGGGAGACTCAGATGGCCCTGCGGGGAGGCCTCAGGCAGGGAGGATGACCACAGCCAAACATGTAAGGATGGCCGTCTCCGGCATTCATGGCGTGCTCCCACAGCCAGGCGTGTTCTGCGTGCCTCACATGCGGGGACTCATTTAACCTTACAGCGTCGTTGGGCTTGGTACCATTATAGATGCAGTTTTCAGATGGGGAAACTGAGGCCTAGAGCAGTGGTGGCACTGGCTTAGGGTCACTGCCCCCCATCCCTTCACCAAGCCCTCACCTCGTCCAGGCTGCCTCCATCACCTGGTCCGGTCTCCCCATATCTGCTGATGCAGTGCTTCCCGCCGGGATCCTAGATCCTGTCACCCCTCCACCACCTCATTCTCTGTCTGTCCCAGTCCCAGGGGCTGCTTAGGTCCTGCTGTGCTGTCAGCCTTGGGGTCTCGTCCCTCCCTGCCTACCCTCTGACCTCAGCTGCGCTTGCACTGAACAGAGAAGTTTACTCCAGAGAGGGGAGTGAACAGGGGGGTGGCCACCAGCCACATGTGGCCACTTAATGAAAGACAGCTAGAAATTCTGTTCCTTGGTCGCACTGGCCACGTTCCAAGTGGTCAGTAACCACACATGGCTGGCTGGCAGCTACCGCATTGGGCAGCACTGATCTAGAACATTCCATCACCACAGAACAGTCTCTTGGGGAGTGCCGCGAATGCCTCCTGGGGGAGCTGGAGAGACGCAGGGTGGGCTGCTCTGGCTGTCCTACTCTAAGAGGCAGGCAGCAACATAGTGGAACCGCTCTCTGCATTTTATGGCATGTTTCCCCGGGAACTCAGTCTGTTCTGTTTTACCAAACCTTGAGCTGGAGCACACGGTCCGGGCAAGGAAACTTCTTATATATTTGTAAATTGATTTAAAGAAGTCTTAAAAGACTTGAAAAATGAAGCCACGTTTGGTTAAGCATTTTACAGATTGCCTTCATCGAGAAGAAGAAAGAAACTAAAATCGAGCGTCTCTCTGAACATCTGGGATGTTTATCATCCTTCCTCCAGACCTCAGTTTACACATCTGCAGGAGGGGCTTTCTCCTGGGCTCCCAGCTGGGGGTTCCGGGAGGCCGGGCAAGGCAGTGGGGAGCACAGGTCGTGGACTCAGCCTCGCTTTGGCCAGCGAGCTTGGCTCACTTTTGGGCCTCGGGGTTCTTCATCTCTAAAATGGGCAGAAGAGCCCCAGCTGAGGTGAAGATCTCGGTGGGGGTGGGGTGCCTGTGTAGCACCTGGGGGAGGCCTGGCGGGAGCAGGGCCCTCTTCGCCCACTTTGAGAAGGAGCAGAATGGACAGAGCTGGGCCAAGAGGCCCCTCCGCCTCCCTCTGCACCATCGACGCCACCCAGGCCCGGGCCGAGTTGGGCCATTTTCCTGCAGGCCCGTCACACAGCCCAGAATAGCCCGGCTCCCCTGTCATGGGATGGAGGGAGGGAAAGGGACCCGGATCTCCCTGGGGATGTGCATCTTCCTGGCATCCTGTCCTCATAGCATGGGTCTGAGTTCTTCCAGGGGCGCAAGTGAGAGCAAGAAAGGTCCAGCAGGGGTGGGTGCTGCGGGCAGGGGAGGGCGGGGTCAGACAGGCCGAGTTTGATCTCAGCGGGTCTTTTTTTTTTTTTTTTTTGCGGTACGCGGGCCTCTCACTGCTGTGGCCTCTCCCGTTGCGGAGCACAGGCTCCGGACGCGCAGGCTCAGCGGCCATGGCTCACGGGCCCAGCCGCCCTGTGGCATGTGGGATCTTCCCGGACCGGGGCACGAACCCGTGTCCCCTGCATCGGCAGGCGGACTCTCAACCACTGCGCCACCAGGGAAGCCCCTCAGCGGGCCTTTTGTCCCGGCCCTGCACTCAGCAGCCTCCTCCCCACACCCTGCTCTCAGCCACAGGTGGCTATGAACATGCCCGTTTGTTCATCCTGCCGTTCGGCCCATTTCACTGGTCCCCTGCTAAGTGCTGCAGAAACAGGGAGCACAGCCAGTGAAGCTGTTCCTCCTGGGTGGCACAGCCGTGAAGCCCCTCCCAGCTGGGATGGAGGGGCGGGGTGCCCTTTGCCTCAGAAGGCATCAGAGCATTCCAGCAAGAGCTCTCAGCCCCGTGGGTGAGCAGAAGGGAGGTGGGCTTCCCTAGATGTCCGCTCCTGCCCCGTGACCTCTCGGCAGGGTCCCCACGCTCTCCTCGGAGAGGACGCCGCCTTGTCATGTTGGCCCCCGCCCCGCCCCCCGTGGCCCCCGCGCCCCAGCCCGACGGGCCCTGGTGGGAGGCCAGGCCCGTTGCTCTGCCAGACGCCACTCCTGCCAGCTGGCCCGCCCTGCACGGTTGCCATGGCGACCCGTCAGCATGTCTGCAGGGCCTGCTGCTCCCTCTGCATCTCTCTCTGGGGCCAGAGCCACTTCGGGGAGGCCCTGGGGGCTGCCAGGCAGAGGGAAGTTTCCCCAGAGGCCCCTCGGGGTCCTGGGCCTAGGCCAGGCCTTGACCCCTGCCAACGGAGGATGGGGGCTTCAGGCAAAGAATGAGGGTGTCACTGGGTGGCCTGGGAGATGGTGGGAAGCCGGGGGTGGGGCGAGGGCAGAGAGAAAATAAAATAACCCCGTGGTGGGGGTGTGTGCCCCTGGGTCTCCAAGGGCCTGGTGGACGCCTCTCAGCCAGTCATCTGTGCGGCACCCTTGCCCCTGAGAGGCCCGCTGCAGCCCCACTGAGTGACACCCACCCCCACTGCGTGTCACCGCCACTGTGTGTTCCAGCCCGCTCCACTGGGTGCCAGGCGCCAGAAGACTCTTCTTTGGGTGAGGAGACTGAGGGTCTAGAAGCAGTCAGACGGGGGTGTCAGCTGTGACTGGTGTCAGAGAACTGCAGTCACAGCTCTCCGGGAAGGTTGGTGACCCTCCCAGAGACACAGAGAGGGTGAGCAACCAGCGGCGAGCCGCACAGGTCTGTAGCTAGACCGCCCTCGTAGGGCTGTTCTCGCATCAGTGCGGGAGGTGGAGGACCCAGCGAGAAGGAAGAGCTGGAGGGGAAGGGGGTCCTGTGCGGAGCCAGGAGGAGTGCTGGGGCAGCTCAGAGGCGGTGGCGCCCCTGACTCGGTCTCCTGGAGCTGCAGACCCCCCTAGGGGGTTAGTCTGGCTGGAGCTGAAGGAATGCGGGGTGGGGGGCCTGGTGGAAGTGGGGGGCGTCTAGTGAGGGATGGGACAGGGCCACGCGCCTCCCAGCACAAGCTCCTGAAAGGACCCTGGGTGGTGGCCCCAGGCAGGAGTGGCCCATGGGAGGGGCCCCATGGCAGCCCACCGGTCCTTCCAACAGCATGGGGGGAGGGCGGAGAGGCGGGCGCGCCAGCCCCACCCCCTCCAGCAAGCCCTTCCAGGCCACTAGCCCTGCGGTCACCTCTGGTCTCGGGGGTTACACCATGGCTTTAATTTTAGTGACCTTGACGCTTGTCAGGTCAAATATTTCAACTCAGTGGACCTATCTAGCAGGAGCGGGTTTCCATGGCAACGGGGGCTGACCCACAGGAACCTCCCCGCCCCCTGAGCACTCCCCTGTCCGGGAAGCCTCTCTGCGCTCCTGCCTGCACACCCCCTGTCATAGCCCTTCCCCCGTGAGTTGTAACCGCTCTGGGCTTGCCCATCGCCCCCCAGACTGTGCTGCGCAAAGGCCGGGATTGTGTCTGGTGGGGCCCCACCCCACCGCCTCCACGTCCTGTAATATGAGCACACGGGGCTGTTGTCCACCAGGACACAGGGAATCCATGTGTGGCCTCAGGCTCAGCATCAAGATGGGCTCATGTTTTTTCCGTGGGGACGTCTGTTGACCCGCTCCACCCAGCTGCAGAGCAAAGGGGGAAGGGTGTGTCTTGGCATTTTGGCAGGAGTTCAACCGAGATGCCCAGTTTCACACAATCTGTGACCCAGTGGGAATCGTCCTTTCCCAGGAGCTCAGGCCACGTGGGAATTGGGTGTTCCACCCATGTTGTCAGTTCCCAGTCTTCACGGTCGTTCTCATCTCCCCTCCCACCCCACAGGGCCACCCCCATGATCCAGGCACTGTCCGTCTGCCGTGGCAAACCCCGTCTCTCCTTGTGTTCCTACAGCCCGGGCACAGAGTGAATGCTTTCCTGCTTATGGCACCTCCTCTGTGACCCCATCACCAACCAACATTTATTGAGCACTTGCTGTGTGCCAGGCACACATGGAGCCCTTTATGTGCATGATTTAATCCTTGCGAGGGCTCTTGGGGGATAGGTGTCCAGGTGCCACCACTCACTAGGTGTGTGACTTTGGGGAAATGAGTTTGCCTCCTGGTGCCTCAGTGTTCCCATCTGTATAATGGACTGTTGCCGGACCTCTGTGAGTGAATTCATGTCGTGTGGAGTTTAGAACTGTGCCTGACTTCTGGTTAGGGCTCAGAGAGGGTCAGCAATTCATGTGTGTCTCCCTGCCCTGCAGAGAAGGGGGGCACAGAGAGGGTATGCATATCTCCAAGGTGGCACAGCTGGTTCTGACCACCAGGTAGCATTTCCAGCAGGCTCCGTGGGGGCCGCATGAGAGAGGGGAAGAGCCAGCTCAGGTGAGGGGTCAGCTGAGCCCTATCTGCTGGAGCCCTGGCTGCTGGTAGGAGAGGGCTTGGCATTTATTGGTCCCCCTTTTCCTGAGGCCACCCACCTTTGACAGTGTCCACGGGGCCCAACAAATGACCTTGAACGGATAATCAGAACAGTAGCCATCAACTCGGGTGTGTTCTAGGCGCCCGTTCATTGAGTTCTGCGATCTCTGAGGTCTGAGCTGTCGTCACCCCTATTCTAGAGAGCCGTTGAGGGTTTGAGGGTTTCCGTAGCTCCGTGGGACTGGCAGCAGCAGGGGCGTAGAAGCGCTTATGATGTCCCCCATAAATGTATTCATCTCATGGCATCTCCCCTAAACCGTATGATGTAGGGCTGCTGATCACCCCCACTCTACAGGTGGGCAAACTGAGGCCCGCGAGCCACCTGCCCCAGGTCACACAGGTGGCACGGGCAGAGCCCAGGCCCTCTGCCGCTTTGCCGGCCCCTCCCAGCCGACGCTCAGCACACCCGGAACAGGAAGTGTGCCCTGCGAGAATAACTTCTTTCGGGAAACTGACGATGACACTTTATGTTTTTAATGGTTTTAATTTATCCCCCTTTCCTCGGAGAGTGTCAGAGGCAATCTGCTTCCCTCAGCCTCTGCGTGCCTCTCCGTCTCGTTAGTGGCTCAGCTTTGAACATATTTCCTTTTATCATGTGGTGACACAAGGTGGCAGAGGGCGATTCCGGGAGAGGCTGTCGGGGAGGGGCCGAGCTAGAGTTTGCATCGCTCCTGACAGCTAATTAGCTGTGTGTCTTTGCACCAGGGGGCCTCTCATATGGCAGGCGTCCTCATCACAGCCCTGAAGCCGCACGCCGAGGCTTCAGAGGAGACCCGCCACGGCCTCCCGCCTCCAGCCCCGCGTTGGAGGTGTCCAGGGTAGCGGTTTGCATTTTGGCGGTGCCCTTGGACGGCGGGCCCTCTGGGGGCCTGCTTGTCGGCCGGGGTTAGGAGGGCAGGGCCAGAACGGTGGATTCCTGGGGACCGAATTTGCCAACAGTTGCAGGGTTCTGGAGTAGGACCCAGACCCGAGTGGGAGTCCAAGGCTCTGTTTGTCCTCAGGCAAGTCCGTTCCTCCCCGGGGCTCAGTTTCCTTATCTGCAAATTGGGTATAAAGGGATACTCATTCTGGCTCCCTCAAGCTTGCTGCAAGCATCCAGTAAAGGAATGTGTCACACAGTGAGCTGAAAGAACTAAGAAACATCTAGGTTCTATGGATCCAATTTGTATCAAGCAGCCTATTGAGTGCCAGACCCTGTTCTGGGCGCTGGGGGCGGAGCAGTGAACAGAAAACCTGCTGACCTTCCAAAAGGGAAGGAGAAAATAACAAACCGAGAAATAGCATATGTAATCCCTGCTGTTGTCAGGGAGGGGGCCAGGCTGGCTTGCATCCTCCTGACAGCTAATTAGAGGTGATTAGAGGCAGGGAAGAGAGGGAAGCGGGGGGTGGGTAGAGAGTGTGGGGAGGGGAGAAGGGTGCAGTTTCAAACAGCGTGGTCAGGAAAGGCCTCACTGACATCATCAATGGTTACCACTATCGTGTTTGTTTACGAGGATGAATGACAAAGATCATGAACCACCGCTCCCCGTTTTGGCTTGTTAGAAAAACACAGTGTATTCCTTTATACTTTTTAGGGCAGGGGTCTCACACTTGAGCGGCATCAGGATCCCCTGGGGTGCCTGGTAAACACATCACCAGGCCTTCCCCAGAGTTCCTCATCCAGAATCTGCATTTCTGACAAGTTGCCAGGTGATGCTGAGGCTGCTGGCTCAGGGACCCCTGGTCTGGGCCGGGGATAAACTTGTCTCACGCACGAAAGCTTGACTTTCTTCTGCCTAGTGGATGTGGCCGAGAGCCACGGATTCCTGGGACACATACTTCCGAGGCACCGAGGATCAGATCAAACTGTGTGAAACCGCCTCTTGTTCTATTGCATTTGGTTCAGCTTCCCATAGGCTGGGTCTAAACAGCTGTCCTGGCCTCATGGAGCTGCTGATTAGCAGGGAGGACAGACATACGGACACTGTGTGCGGACATAGAGCTCAGTCCAGGGTGGGAGAGGTCAGCCTGGGCATCAGGGAGGGCTTCCAGGAGGAGGTGACACCTGAGTGGTATTTCCATGGACTCTCAGTGCCACCAGGTAGGGAAGGTGGGGTGAGTGTTCCAGGTGGAGGGGACCTTTTGTCCACTGGTTAGGAGTGAGTGAGCTTGGGGCCCAACCTGCTGGGCGAGGGCTATGGGGGAGCTAGATGAGAGACTGGGACCCCTCTCCAAGGGCCTCAGATATCCTGCCAGGGACATTTCATCCTGGAGTTTTATCCTGAGGGCAAAGGGGGCCCCTGATGGATGAGGTGTAACATCTTTGTGTGGACACATGTCTTGGATACAGAATATGATTCTGCCTTCCCCTAGATCCTTTCCGGAGCACAAGGAAACCCTGGGGGGGAACCCCATCTCAGACTGGCCCAGTACAGTAGTGTGAACCAGCCCCCCACCCCCCATGCCTGGCACTGCTGGCCAGGGGCTGATCCAGGTGGAACGGGAGGGAACCTTGGCTGCACCCCAAGCTGGCCCTTGATGAGGCGTCACAAACCTCCTCTCTGGGTTTCCGGGGCCATCTTTATTTTACAGTGGTCCCCCTGTCCCCACCACCTCCTTATTTTTTATTTCTGACCTAGTGGTACTCAGGGCACCCTCCACTTTGCATCCTTGGCCCCAAGCCTGCTTGGAGACCTGAGAACCACCTTCAGAGCAGCCTGGGGCAGCAGGGTGGGGAAGGGGCTGGCAGGTGCAGCCTCCGGGGCCTTCACTCTGTGCAGTCCATCTGTGTGTGGTGGCCCCAGGGGCTCGAGCCCTCGCCCTCCCTGCCAGCTCCCCAGCAGCAGCTGTTCCAGGTGGGTAGTCAGGGAGAAGGATGTGAAACTGGGCCCTCCCTCTCTTGAGAATCCCGGGTGTCAGATGTGTCAGGAACATGCAGGCAGCTGGGACCAGGAGGGCTGGAGCAGTGGGGTTAAGTCCTTGCATTTCAGGATCGGATGTCCTGGGTCCTGACTTGGGTTGCTCTGTGACGCCAGTCTGGTGACTTCGCCTCTCGGTGCCTCCATGTTCGCCTCTGAGAAATGGGACAGTGACAGCAGAATGGCCGTGTGGGGTTGTGGTAAAGAGTGAACAGGCAGGTGCCCCTGGTGTGCTCGGAGCGGTGGGTGGCATGTTGTAAATGCACAGTAAACATTCGGGGTGGGGGGCTGCTTCCCTCTATCGCCAAATTAGGAGTCATGGGAAAGGGGGGGATAAACATCATTTTGTTACTCATAAGAGCACACGAGCAGTGCAGTTAGAGGAGTAAGGGCCTGCGGGTAGATGCAGGGAGTGTAGACAGGGGGCTGAAACCAGCTTGTTTGTAGCAGGAAAAACTTGTCACCAATCTTGGCAGCCTGGCACGTCAGTTTCATCAACAAAACAGGAGCTTGCGGCCACCTTGCAGTGGGTGGAGGCAGTCATGACTGCTGCTAGTAGGAGCTGGCTGCTCAGACATGCTGCCTTTCCTGCTGAGGCTGACCTCCTGGGACCCAGTCTCTGGTCTCCAGAACCCTCCCACACACTGCCTCCCAGCCCAGGCCCCCTTCTGGCCTCCCCCTGAGTATGCCCGGACTGTCTGTTGTAACTGGGATCCCCCCACCCCTCCTTTCTCTGCTGGGAAAACTCACCCTAAGTGTCACCTCCTCCAGGAAGTCTCCCATGATAGCCCCCTCCAAATCAGCTTTCTGGGAACTGGTTTCATATCTGTCTCCCCCATGAAATGTGAGTTCCTCAGCCAAGGCCTGTGTCTCTGGTTTCTCCTGTGTGATCAGCACCAGGAGGGCCAGGGGCCTTACATTTGATGAGTGAATGAATGAATGATGTTATTCTCTGCCCCAAGTTCTCCTAGGGCACCTGGATCCCAGCTGGGCATGGTTTCCTTGCACTCCTCACGATAGGTTGCTTTCTTCTGGGGCATCACCCCGACTAGCAGAGAACCCCAGGCCGGCCTGGGTGCTGGAAAACAGAGTCGTCACTCTACCAAGGAACTCCCTTCCAGCGTGGGGGTCCGTGCAAAGACAGGGTGCGAAGCCTTCTGCAGATCCCTGGGGGGTATCACCACCAGCCCCTCTCCAACCCAGACCTGCCCCAATCCATTTCCATTTGCAGAGAGTTCCAGATCACAGGCGCTGTCACATCGTGGCTCCCCGCCCTGGGCCACCTTCTCTCCTCGCTCCTTCCAAGGCCAGCCTCACTCCCCCTCCTCCAGGAAGGCCTCCCTGACCTTTCCTTTGTTTGTCAGCCCTGTGCCTTCACCAGTGGCTGCCCCTAGGTCCTAGGATGTAGGTCCCCAAAGGCCCTGGGATTCACAGTCCACCCAGGGCAGCAGGCCCCGTGCCCCCAGGGTGTGGGAAGCTGCCTTGTGATACTGACCAAGACCCTGCAGTGAGGGAGCCCAGGCAGCTTCTTGCCCTGCGCATGCAGCCTGGCTCCAGGCCACCGAGTGCTACCCCCCACTGCCACCCCTGCTGCTGGGGGAGGGCACTGAAAGCCCCACGTTCAGGGCAGGTGCTGATTTTCGTGAGGGAAGCATGTTCTGATCAGGCCGTGGGGGGCTTTCTGCTATGCACAGTAAACAGGGGTGCCTGGGTCCCTACCTGCACCCCAGGTGTTCGGGGCTCATGAGACCTAGGTGAGTGCGTTTTTCCAAAGAGCATCCCAGGGTCAGGAGGTGAGGCCCCACATCCACGGTCATGGGGCGGGTGTGGGCCCAGGTGTCTGTGCTCAGCCTTGATGTTCTCTGGGCCCCGTGCTGCCTGGGCACATTTGCCACGCTCCCCATTAGAGTGGCCTGGCGGCCAGCAGAGCCCTAGACAGACGCCGCAGAGTGATGGATTCCAGGCCTCGGCTCTGGCTCCGGAGGGACGAAGGGAATTGCTCATGCTGTCAAGGGAAGGCCATTCCAAGGAGCCCACGGCGTCTCAGGGAGGCGGGGGGCGCCCTACCCCAGCCGGCCTCCTCCCCAGGCTGTGGGGCACCTTGAGGGCCATGAGGACCCCTTCCTGCCCCAGAGGGAGGCTGCCGGGAGGTGCATCTTCTCTCTCTGGGATGCCTTCTGCAGTCAGGAAGGAGTACCTTGCTCATCACCCAGTTAGGGAAACCGAGGCCCAAGGAGGCCCTTGTCAGGGCCCACCGGGGAGGCCTTTACCCCTTCACTCCTGCTTTTGTTCAGCCAAATTGGGGATCGCCGACAACGAACACTGCTGAGATGCCCGGGGCCCCCCAGAACTGGGCGGGGATGACGGCATCCCTCGAAAGGAACCCCGTGGTTGGAGCCGAGCTGGCACCGCCAATGCTTCATCATGGCCCCTGCAGTGGCTTCCAGGAGCTGGGCAGCCTGTGCCCAGGGCCTCCACGTGTGGACCTCTTTCTTCCCAACCTCGAGGTGGCTTCTGTTGTGCCCACTTCACAGATGGCAAGACCCAGGCCAGCGGGTCTACGTTGCTGACTGTCACACAGCAGATGGGAGATGGAGCTGGTGCCAGGCCTGGACCCACCCTCCTAACTGGAAGAGAGTGGTTTGAGACCTGATAGAGTGAGAGAAGCAGGAAAAAGGGGTGAATGTTTACTGGGAGTGTGTTGGGGGCCGAGAGGGGTGGGGTAGAGACAAGGATCTAGTGGCCACTCTTGAGTGCTGAGTGATTGCGTCCTGGGAAAGACCCTGTGTGACCCGCATCTTTCAGAGGCCTGACGTCTGACCCAAAGTCACACAGCCAGTGGGGTGGGGAGCAGAGATTCGAACCCCTGCCCGAGTCCCATCCCTTCCAACCTTGTCCCCCCACTGCCCGCCGTCCAGTGCCTGCCAGGCCGGCCCTGCCCTGCCCTCAGCCAGAAGCCTGCAGCCCTGCAGCAGCCGGCTCCGTCTTGCCTCAGAAAGGGGGGATGTGTCTCCCGCTCAGCTAATTATGTGGAAAATTGGAAGAAATTGCACGAGCCTCGGTGGGAAATGAGGTCAGGGCTGAAGGTTATCGGAGCAGCAGCGGTGGCCGCTCGGCCAGCCTCCCCTGAGACTCCCAGCCCTTGACGGAGGCAGAGTGCATCCGAGGCCCCCTCCACACCCACTGCTAAGGTTCCTGGGAAGTGGGGATGGCAGCGGGCAGCTAACCTCGCTTCCGTGCAGTGTAGTTCCCAGTCCTTAAACGTCCAAGGCTTGGTGGACCAGTTTCCCCATCCCCGCTGCATCCCTGTCCACCCCGTCCCCAAGGATGCTGGGCAAGGCAGAGCGAGGGGTGGCGCAGGGCAGTCCTGGGCAACGCAGGGGCACCGCTGGGGATCGGCAGGAAGTAGGCGAGGGCAGTGAACGTGTCTGGAGGGGGAGGGGTGTGGAGGTACTCTGTGCACACAGGTGTGTGTATGAGATAAAGCTGACTGCCTCAGCCTACCCATCCCAGCCCGCGTCTCATGCTCTCCCTGCCTCCAGCACCTCGTTCCATGAGTATTTATTGAGCACCTACTGTGTGCCAGGCACATACCTGCCTTTCTCTCCACCTGTACTCACTTCTCTCCATTCTCTTGAGCACATCCACACTTTCCCCAAGCCCTGAGTTGTTTCCTCTGCCGACCAAGTTCACCCTTCAGAACCCTCTGCAGGTGGCCCCTCCTCAGACAGCTGCACGCCGCATTGATACACGCTGCTGTATAACAGGGGCCGGAGTGTGCTGGTTAAACACAGATGGTGGGCCAGATGCCCGGTCCAAAGCCTGCTCTACCGCGAACTAGCCGGCAACCTTGGCCAAGTTGCCTCTCTGAGCCTCAGTTTCTTCATCTGTGAAGTGGGGATGACAGAGGTGCCTGCATCAAGATGAAATGAGTCATACGTGTCATGAGCTTGGGTCCATGCCTGCCACAGCCCAGGGGCTGTCATGTCAGGGTTTGTCACTGGTGGTGAGGAAGGGTGGTTTTCTCAGCTCCCTGCCCTCCGGTAGCCTTCTCTCCTTCCTCTGTGTTCACACGGCGCTGTCCATCCTGTTACCCTGGTGGGTTGTCCGTGCCTGGGCCCTGGGACCAGCTGTGTTCGCTGAGCTGGGGCGGCGGGGGGCAGCACAGGCCTGGGCGGTCGGGCACCCCGGAGAACGTAGGTGCAGAGTGGTCCTTGAACACAGACCGTCTGCCTGTTCTGACGCTCCAGGTGCTGTCCCCCAGCGTCCTCTTCCTAATAGGCAATGGCAATGATGTG
Organism: Mesoplodon mirus; assembly: GCF_964341445.2. NCBI lineage: Eukaryota > Metazoa > Chordata > Mammalia > Artiodactyla > Ziphiidae > Mesoplodon > Mesoplodon mirus. Next base: position 3,956,830 of record NC_138995.1, on the reverse strand, counting down.
ATGGTGATGATAAAAGTGACAACAGTGACCACCGTACAGGGACTGCACGGCGAGCACCCCTTCCCCACTCTGCATTTCGCACACGACCCCTCCTCACCTCCCTTCGCCACCGGCCCCCTCCCTCTGCTTGGGTCCTCTGTGGGGAGCAGTGTGGGCAGTGGGTGTCACCGTTCTGGGGGGGCGTGGTCTCTCCACACTCAGAGCTGCCCAGACACAGGGTTTAAAGCAGGAACCCCATGTCTACCCCAGGTGGCTGGGCCCGCTTTCTCCCTGTTCCCAGCAGGCTCTGATTTTAACTGCAGAAAACTCAAGGACGGGGAGAGACTGACCCTCTGAGCCAAGGGCTTCCCTTCCATAGGGCGATCCTGTGGTGGACGTGGGCTCCATGGTACATATGGGGAAGCTGAGGGCAGGGATGCTCGGAAACTTGACCAAGGCGACCCTGGAACTACCTTGTTTTTTTCTTTTTTTCTTGCCATGCTGTTTAACGTGGAGGTTTTGAGGGATGAGAATAAATGAGCCGCCCCACCTCCAGTTTCCTCCTGATTGACGGGTGGCGGCCTCCTGGGGGCTGGTGGGCCCCCCCAGGGGGAGCATCCCACGTCCTTCCTCTGTGTCCCGATACGGTGTGATGGTTGCCCCTGGCGGCATCAGAGGCTGGCAGGGAGGTGGGCGTAATTGACTTGTAACATTCAGACCGTGACAGGCTGTCATCTGTGTCAGGCTCGGGGTGGGAGAGCACCTGTCAGTGTGTGTGTGTGTGTGCGCGGGTGTGTGTGCGTTCATGCTGTGCGTCCTGTGTGTGCTGCGTGTTCTCTCTTCATGTTTTATGGAGATAACAAACCATCTTTCCTGATTAGGGAGATCCTTACAAGCGCCGTGCAGGTGGCATACAGGGCTGGGGACCCAGGACAGAACAGGGGACTCCTGACCCGACCTTCCTTGCAGCTCTGCCTGCCCAGCCCCTCTCTTGGGCGCTGAGAAGCCCCTCTCTCCAGCCTTCCCAGCCCCCTTCAAACCCAAGTCATGGGGAAGGGCTCCCAGTGCCCCTGGAAAGTAGCCAAACTGCCCTTGTACCCTGGCCCTCGGCCGCAGGTCTGCCCGGGGTCTCCAGGTGAGAGATGGCCCTATAGGTGGGGCGCCTGTGGTCCGCGCACACGCTGTACCACCGACCCACCAGTGGGCGCTGTGGAGCACTTTGGAGTTCGCTTAGCCAGCCCATTTTGCAGGCGTGAAAACTGAGGCCCAGAGAAAGCAGGTGACTTTCCTGAGGCTGCACAGCTGAACTCAAGTCCACTGGACTCCATCCCCGCATTCTCCCTGTGCTGCCGCAGCATTGCCTTCTGCCCAGAGCCTGGTGTGGCTTTGTTCCTAGGAGTCACTCTGGCCAGAAGGGACCAGATAGGTGCTCCATAGTGACGTTCCCTGGGCCACCAGCTCCCTGTGCAGACTCCTGGGGCTTGGCCCTTCGTTCTGCGTACCATGGCACAGCCGCCTGGTCTCTGGGGGGATGATGCAACCCTGCCCGGGCCCTGTCCCTCCAGGGCTCCCTGGCAGGGCGATGACCGTGCTGACTGGCCGCTCTCCCTCCCACGTCCTTCGGGAGCCTGGTCTGATGGATAAAGAGATCCTCCCCTCCCTGTGGCTTTCTCCTCCTGGGCCATTTGTCTCAGTGACATCAGGGTCTCACTCCCTCTGCCCAGGTGACTCTCTGAGCACACAGCCCACGTGGACATTGAGCCCAGCGAGCTCCGGACGCTGCGGTAGCCAGAGGTGGATTTTTTCCATTTGCATCTTCTTTTCAAATGTTTTCAGAATCTGGAAACAATTAAAGTGGCCCAGTGGGGGCCGATTTTATTAAATCAAAGCTCGCAGGCCGTTGTACTTGTTGGATTGTTGCTGCCCTGGGCTGGCTGCTTTGTTAACGCTCCGTCCTGCGTGCGGCCTTGAAGGAAACACACACCAGAGGGAGGAAAAATACATTTAATAATCCTCGGAAGCCCGGCTCCCGCAAGCTGCAGAGAATGTCGCCCCGGGTGTTTCCGGGGTGGGAGCGGTTCTGTATGAGGCCTTGCTATCCACTCCAGAAAGAGCGGTTTCTAAATGTGCCTGTCTGCAGCCCCCGACAGCCCATCCATCCCAGGCTAGACCAGGGCAGGAGGACTGGGAAGCAGACAGCCTTGGGGGCAGACGCGCCTGGCTTCAGAGATCTGCTCCCTCTTGGAGTGGCTTTGGTTTCTCTGTTTCCTAACTGGAGCCGGTGCCCCCATCTCGCGGCTTGTTTGGAGGCACATCGGAGTCCGTCAGGCCCGCCCATACCCCGCCCCCCTTCATCCTGCAGGCCCACCTTCCAGCTACCTGCCCTTGAATGGCTTTCTTTTCCAGGTGCTTCCGGGGCCCCGGGTGCACACCTGGCCTGGGTTGGTGTATAGATACCCCAGCTCCCTCCTGTCCTGGGGGACCACTGAGCTCCCGGCAGGGTGAGCAGGATTGAAGGCTGGGGGACCTGCCCAGCGTGGCTCTCTTTCCTTCCCTTCTCCCTCACCTCCTGCCTGTGCTCTGACATCTCTGCTTGGATCTTTGTCTGCTCCTGGGGCTGGGTGGGGTGCAGAGTGTCTCAGGGACACAAGGTCTGGAAGTGGTGGCGGAGTGTCATGGTGGTTATTGGCATCAGCAGTCTTTGGGGGGTAAGTGGAGAGGCGCCCCAAAGCCTGAAAACCCCTCTAGGCCACGGAGGGCAGCCATGAGGAACCTTTAAGGTTTACAGACGGCTTGCCTGTCACTTGCAGCATCAGAATGTTGCCCCATCCGGAGAAGCCTTCGGGGGCCTCTAGAACCAGCCCCGTCGTACAGCTGGAAACAGGCCCAGAGGGGCCAAGGGTCGGGGGTGGGGCGGTCACAGGCCAGCAGGGGTCTTCTGACCCATGCCCCGCTTTTCTACCGTCTTGGATCCTGGGACAGAGTCCCAGTGGGGAGGATGGCATCACCTGGAGGGAGGGGATGAGGGAACCGGGGGAGGGGGGAGGTGGCAGCTTCTGGGTCACATTCTGGTTGAGACGTGCCTCGTTCTGGGGGTAGCAGGCAGAGGCCTCAGGGCTGGGGTGGGGAACGTGGGGGAACCTGCAGGGACCTCGGGGGCCAGGCCGGCGTCTGCAGGGCGCCTTCTCATAAGGACTCTTTTTCTAGACACCCTCCTGCCTCACCCCTTCCCTCTATGGGGGTCACCGCAGGGGGACGACCCCTCCCCGAGTGGGCGGCCGCCAGCCTGGGCCCAGGGGTGTAGGCTGTGCAGGTGCCCGGTGCCCTGGTGTCCCCAGGCCCGCATCCAGCGTGCTCATCATCGTCCCCGTTCGTCTGCCGGGAGCTGAGGGACAGGCACGCCCCAGTCCTCCTCTCCTGCACGGGTCCCAGTGCTGGGTTTTTGGCACTCAGGCCCCCTCCTCGCCCTTGGCTGCACCGCCGGGAGCGCTCCGTCGCTGCCTGCACGTTGGAACAGCTTCCAGTACGAGAACGATCCGTTCCTCCAACTTTGAAGGAAACACGTCTGGCCTTCACCATCCTTGCAGTTAATCCTTTGACAACTTTTGCTGTTTCTTCCCCGGTTTGAGGTCTGTTCATGTTTCTCCTGCTTCTTGGATGGGTTTTGGCAGTTTTTACTTTCCTGGAAAACTGTCCCGTTCGGGTGCGATCTTCCCACGCGTGCTGTTCAGCTGCACACGGTGTTCCGTCAACCCTCTGAGCGGCTGCCCGGTTGATGGGCACCGTCTGCCCTGATCCCCTGGCCCCAGGTGCCTGGCACCTTTCTGCAGAGGCTGCCAGGTGGCCCCAGGCTGCAGCTGGTGAGCCGGAGCTCAGCTGGCCCTCCTGGGTGTGCTCAGGGGCCTGGTTTAGGGGACAGGAGGAGGAACGGAGGAGAACCCCACGGTGCCCCATCTGTGCCAAGCGCCCCTGCATCTTCTCAGGCAAGAACAGAAGCCAGGGCTGGCTGGGAGATGACACGATGACGGCCTGGAGGGGGGTGGCGCCAGCTTCGGGGCCACACAGGCCTGCTCCCCAGAGCTGGGGGACCCCAGGCAACTACTCGGCCTCTCCAGGCCCCAGTGTCTTCATCTCCAACGTGGGGTGAGCATCACCCACTGCCCGGGGGGCGTGAGGGTTGGAAGGGGAGACATGGGACCATCAAAGCTCAGCCAAGTGTCTGCTTGAGCAGGATGGACTTTACGGCGTGTAATTACACCTCAGTGAACTTGACCTTTAAACATAAGCGAACTTATACGTGAATATTCCCTGCAGTGTGATTCACAGTAGCCAAAAGGTAGAAACGGTCCAAATGTCCATCAACAGATGACAAGCAAAACAGGGTCCATCCACACAATGGAATATTACTCAGCCATAAATAGCAGTGAAACACTGACATAGGCTGCAATGTGGATGAGCCTTGACGACAGCCTACAAAGTGAAGGAAGCCAGTCGCGAAAGGCCACGTGTCGTTGATTCCATGTATATGAAATGTCCAGTCCATGGAGAGAGTGAGAAAGCAGATTAGTCGTTGCCAGGGGCTGGAGGCTGGGGAAGGAGGGTGGGGAGTGACAGCGAACGGGCGCAGGGTTTCTGTTCGGGGTGATGAGAATGTGTTCTGGAACTAGACAGAGGTCGTGGCTGCACAAAACTGAGAATGTACTAAATGCCACTGAGTTGTTTGCTTTTAAAGTGGATAAAATGTTCAAGTGTATCTTGTGCGTGTTCTACCACCACGACAGAGGTAAGGGAGGGAGATGAGGTGTCTGGGTGTTTTTGATGACACCCATCAGTGATGGCCGGCAAGGCCCTCCTGAGGCCTGGCTTGGGACCCGGGGTCCCAGCGGCCTTGCACTCTGCTGCCTGGGGGATTCGGAATTTCATCAGACTTGCCCACCCTCTGCGAGCAGGGCTGATGGGCAGCTTAATCTTTGCAGTGCTGATGGGGCTTAAGTGCCCTTTGGCTTCTCTCCAGCGGGAGGGTCAGAACCCAGGGCACTGGTCTGGGCTGGTCCGATCCTTGGCACCTGCCCCCTGGAACAGGTCACCTGCCACCTCCTCGGTGCAAAAAGCCGAGCCCTGGACCCTGTAGGCTCCCTGGGGGGCTGGCCCTGCTCCTTCTGCAGTTCATGGGGAAGACAAGGCATATTCTGCCATTTCACCATCAGCAGACTTGAGGATCAAAGTATCCCTAATTATAGCTCGTTGGCAGCCCGGGTCCAGCGCTGGGAGCTTGTCAGGACTGAGAAGCCGCACAGGATTCTGCTGAGGCTGCCCGCAGAGCGTGGCGTGGCGTGTTCAGCCGGCCACAGGTGCAGGGGCGTGCCCGTGTTGCCCTCCTGACCCCCCATGGGCAGAGGAAGATTCCAGAGCCAGAGCCCCAGGAATTGGGAGGAGGATGGGCAGTTCCTGCCAGGACAGCCAGCCAGAGCTCCAGCCCCTCAATACCAGACCTGAAAGCCGTGTAGAAGGCAGGGGGATGCAGGGGAAGCCCAGGCCCAGGGCCCTGGGGGGGCAGAGGCCTGGGGGTGGGAGAGCACGGCCTGGGGAGGGCCTCAGGCCCTCCACCAGCAGGAGCATCTTGAGGGAAGGGCCTGGGTCACACACAGGAAGTGCCTTGGCCTGCATCTCAGCTGCCTCACCAGGCTCATTGTAAATACCCAGTGAATTTGAACCACACCAGCAAAAGGAGAGGAGCCAGCACCCAGCATTCCACCCCCAGGTCCGTGGGCGTCAAGGCCGAATCCCAGGGGTCTGTCTTGGGGTGGGGAACCAGTCAGGACGCCACCCAGGGGCCCAGTGTGGTTACATTAAGGTCATGACCCCACCCAGCCTGGATCCAGGTGGGAGCCCAGCAGAGAGGTGCACCAGGGTGCCAAGCCCCATGCCCCCAGCAGATGGCGCCCTTGGCCTGGGAAGGGACGCAGCAGATGGCTGAACTGCAGGCCTGCACGCTGCCCTCTGACCTGGTTTATTTCTGCACCATGTGGGTACCAGGCGTCACACAGGCCCAGGCCCAGCGCTAGCAGGGCAGTGGGCAAAACCAGAGGGGATGCTCCTAAGCTCTAGGCCTCAGGGTCCCCATCCCAACAATGGGTACATTTCCTGCCTCTGAGGGTGGGGAGCCCATAGATAATTTAGCCATGTACTAGCATGACAGCCAGAACCACAGAGAAGGTGGTCTCAACTCTTAGGCTGCCTTGACGGGGTTCACGTCCCCACTTTGCAGATGAGGAAACGGGGGCCCAGAGAGGTTGCGTTACTTTCCCAAGGTCACACAGCTGGGAGGACTAGACCAGGCCAGTTGTATCCACCTTGCAGGGCAGCTGGAAGACCCTTCTGGTGGCTGCAAAGACCCTTCTGCTTAAGCTGAGTGCTTGCTGTGTGCACTGTTGGAGGACTTTACACAAATCTCCAAGTGTAATCCAGAGGAGGAAACGGAGGCAGAAGGACCTCAGGAAGGTGGCCTAGGAGCCTCCGAGCTGCTCTGGGCTGGGCCAGGAAGTCTGGTTCACAGCTAGGCTGGGTCAGAGTCATCTATTCACCCACAGTTTTCTGAGCACCTACTGTGTGCCCGCAACCCTCCCCCCCTCCCCCCATGCCCCTGCAGCCTGCTGGGGAAGAGAAACGTGAATAAAATCAGCTGACAGTCACTGAACAGTTACCGCTGCAGCAGGGCCAAGGAAGAGACTGTCCAGTTCTTCAGGGCAGTGTTAAGGCTATTTGATCCAGAAAGGACGGTGGGGTCAGGGAGGCCTCTGGAGCGTGACGACCAGGAGTGACCAGAGGCAGCTGGCCGGACAGAGGCTGCCGAGGTGGCATGGGGAGCGGCCTTTCTGCAGGTGTGGTGCAGGGCAGGGGGCATGAGAGTGAGCAACTGCGTGGGAGTCCCCCAGAAGCCTCAGAAACGCACTCTTGGGGCCCACCTGGGCCCACCCCAGGCCCGGGCTGCTCAGATGTGCACGCCAGCCACCCGGGCTCTGGTGGGTCCAGGGCAGGGCCTGAGACTCTGCATTTCTAACAACTCCCAGTGATACCCGTGATGCTGGTCTAGGCCTCACTTTGAGGCGCCACCTGGAGGAGCCCCTGGGGTGCAGCTGGGCAGCTGTCAGGGGACGGGGCAGGTAGGGGCCTGGTGTGGGGGGGACCCTCCATCACCTGGGCCTCCCCGTGGAGTATTTTCTCTCTTTTTTATGTCTGTCTCCAGCAGCTCAGGCCTAAAGTTTCTTTCCCGCCCCTGACTCTGGGCTGTGTCAGGGCTGGCTCATGTCCTCCAAGCTGTGTGCGCCTGGGGGAGACCTCAAGTGACCCTAGGACGTCCAGCTGCAGGGCCTTTGACTGGGGTGGCCTGTGGTTTCCTCTGAGCCTCCACCTCGGGGCTCTTTCCTGCCTGGGGCACATGGGGTCCTGGTGCCATCTCTATGCAGGGGGGACATGGGTAGTAAAACAGCCCTCAGGGACTTTCCTGGCTCCACTCATGGGAAGCACAGTGGTGGCCACTCTTGCTCTAATTATATGGTCCCGTTTGAACCTTACAGCTGCCCCATAAGGAAAGTCATCATTAGGACCCATTTTACAGATGACAAAACTGAGGAGAGAGGTGCTTGGTTCTCTGGGCCAAAGTACAGGATTTGTTTCCAAGTGGGCAAGGGGCTCCCCTGGATTCACCCTCCCTAAGTGGGGGGACCCTTCACTGACCCAGGTGCTGCAGGTCTCGGCCTGAGACCCTGTCTCCTGGCTGTGGAGCCGTGGATCAGAGATGGCAGGAGCAACAGTGAGTGGTCCTTGTCTGCTGCTTGAGGAAGGGGCTCGGTGCCCGTTACCAAATGGTGCTTTTTCTGTTTTTATTTGCTTGTTTCTCATCAGCTTTTTTAAGAAAGGTGACATTGCACCTAATAATGCAGATTAAAAAAAAAAAAATCCCTTGATCCCGGACTGACTTGTGCTTCCCCTATGAGCATGAATTCCTGCGGGTTTTTTGTTTTTGTTTTTGTTTTACCTCAAATGTTTGGGGGGTATGTGTTTACCCCCAATTTTTTTGTTGTTTGTTTGTTTTGTTTTAACATCTTTATTGGAGTATAATTGCTTTACAATGAACAAAGTGAATCAGCTATACATATACAGATATCCCCCTATCTTCTCCCTCTTACCCCCAATTTTTAAAAATGCAAATGATGTGGGCTTCCCTGGTGGCGCAGTGGTTGAGAGTCCGCCTGCCGATGCAGGGGACACGGGTTTATGCCCCGGTCCGGGAGGACCCCACGTGCCGCGGAGCGGCTGGGCCCGTGAGCCATGGCCGCTGAGCCTGCGCGTCCGGAGCCTGTGCTCCGCGGCGGGAGAGGCCACGGCAGTGAGAGGCCCGCGTACCGCAAAAAGAAAAAAAAAATGCAAATGATGTGATGTTACATGACGTGGAAGAGAGGCTTTCGGGGCCTGGTTTGTTCCTCGAGCTCAGGTGTGGAGCGTCGTGGCTGATGCAGGGAGGGTGGGAAACTAGCGGGGAGGGAGGGAGCTCCAGGTCTAAGTTCCTGGGGTGGGGACCCGTGTCTTCTTGTTCCCAGGCATGAAACTCCTCTGCAAAGCCTGCCACGAATCCCACTGAAGGTAGCTCCAGAGCTTGGTGCCGCAGCGTGCTCACCTGTAACAGGGATCGCACCCCCCTGCCTGCGTCTTGGAGTTGATGGGGGGCAATTGAGCCCCGGTATCTGAATGCCTGTGAATCCCTCAGGAGCTGGGCCAGGGTTGTAGGTGATTCTTTTCTGAACTTCAACTCCTCTTGTGTTCGGTCAAGTCCCTGAGACACTGACCCTCCCCTGCCCGAGTTTAGGATCTGAATTGTGAGCGAAGCGCATCTCTTGGAAAGAACATCATCTCAGAGCAAACAGCCGGCTTTAATCTGGCGGATCACTAGCCGGGGAGACGGGCGTTCACTGAGTCAAAGTGTGTGACTCCAGGAATTCCCAGTGGGATGACTTAGTTCTTTGCACCCACAGAGTTGAGGGGGGAGATTGAGCCCTGCCCGGGGCCCCAGAAAGCGTTCCCTTTCACCCACAGCTGCTGAAGTCAGCACTTTCGTTGGCAGTTTTCCCAGAGCTAGGTCTGCAGCTCTCATGCCAAAGCCCATGTCATTTAGGAGCAGTGGAGCTGGCCCTTGGGGACCCAGCTTCCCTGCAGGTGGAGCCTGAGGTGTTTGGGGGGAGCTTGGAGCCAAGGGCGTGGAGGGTGCGGGGAGCGTGACCCAGCTCCTGCTTCTGCCTGCTCGGTGACCTTGACAGAGTCCCTCACTGGTCCAGGATGAGGCTTCTTTGCCCAAGATACCTCCCAGCACTGCAGTCTCTGATTTCTCCCGTGAGGGTCATCTCCTGGCGGAGGTCGCTGGGGCCCACAATCTCTTTTATTGGGGGACTCCCCCCAGCACCGTCGTTCCTGCAAACTATTTTCATTAGTTTCCAAAACGTGTCCCTTGCTTCCTTGTATTTGCTTAAACGCCTTTTCTTTTTCAAAGCTCTCTGAGGACATTGTCTTATGTTACCACATCTGGTTTCTTAGAAAAACAAGACAGAGACAAGCAGAGGGCCTGGGTACAGAGTGGGTCTCATGGGCTGAGCCGGTGAGGCCGAGGTTGGCACCCTAGGGTGGAACCCTCTCCCGGTTCTGGGCCTGCCCAGCCCACCCTGGCTGAGTGTGTTCCAGCAGCTGGGCCAGGTGAGAACTCACCTGAGAAGGGCCAAACCAGGTGGAAGAGCCGGGCCAGGTGCCCCTGCTCTGCTCGTGTCTCTGGTCGCTGTGGGGAAGTTTGGGAAGGATGTTGCTCCCTGCTCTCAAGTTCCTTAAGGAAAGATCCAGAAAGGTGAAGAAGCAGACGGCTTCTCTTTCTACCCAAGCACCCCTGAGCTTGAGAGCTGCAAGGGATCTTACAGGGTGTCCGTGCTGGACCTTGAGGGGGGATATCCGGGGCCTGGGGACTTATCCGAGGTCACACATTCTCATCAGCAGGCAAGTGATGGCTTCTTTCTGGAACAGCACTTGTGAGTGATGTTCACACCCCCGCCCCCCTCCAGCCAGCCGCCACGGAGTGGCTCAAAGCATTCCCAGCCACGAGTTAATTAACCCTCCCAGCACCTCTCCAAAGGAGATAATTATTACTCATATCCCTTCCGTAGGTGGTTAAACCGAGGCCCACAGGGGTTGAGCAAGTGTATTAAATGCCCCATAGAGAAGTTACTTTGCATCAGAGCTTAATCTAACCTGCCTCTTAATTAGTCAGGGCTGTTAGTTTCCAGTACTTTCAAAGACTCCAGTTTTGTTGTTTTCTTTAAAAAAACCATACGCAATGCTCCAAAAAAAGAAAACCCCAGAAGAACATAAATTTCAAGCTCTGTCCAACCTGGCCTCTGTGGGCACAACCGAGGGGAATGGACATGGCGGCGGGGGAGCGAGGGAGCAGTTACATCCCAAAGGCTCTGCTGCTGCTTAGCTGATTCAGCCCACTTCCCAGGCGATGGGTGACGTCTTTACGAGATACGAAGCGGGGAGGGGCAAGAGATCAGAGTTCCTTCCAAGCGTCATGGCTGCTCTCCTGCTTTCAGAAGATCTAGAAGCAACGCTGGAGAGATTCACGTTTCTGAGCGGGTGTCTGATTCCCATCGCATTCAGGATTATTTAGCCAGAAATCCTGGGGTCCCTGGGTTCAGCCACCCCACATGCAGAGTGCTAGCTTTCCTCAGAGCCTCAGGGCTTACATTTGCCCCCTCTGGGGTCTTGGGCAGCATGGGCGGTGCTGGGGGTGACCTCAGGGGCCACCGTCTGGTCACCATGCTTTTTCACTATTAGTTTACATCGACCTGCCAGTGACCTGCCTCCTGCTGGGGTTGACTCATTTTAAAGCTTTCCTCCCTCCAGGCTTGTGAAAGTTGCTTTTATCAAAAAGGCCTGCTCCAGAGTTCTTGGGTCTCCGGGGGACTCAGGGGGTTTACAGAACCAGGTCGGGGCTGCAATCCCAGATTGCCAAGTAGCAGAGTCAGAGAGTGCAGAGAAGCGCCCAGGTAGCCCGTCGTTTTCATGACGAGGACGCCGATTCCCCAGAGGAATGGGGTTTGCCACAACATGTGTTGCTGGAGCCGGGGGCACCCCAAAGGCTCTTGTTTTTCCTAGGAGAATTTTATCATGAATTCCTTCTTTCTGTCCATAACTTTATACATTTTCTGTACCAAGGTTTAAGTCCAGATTCACCTTTATTGCCTACTACAAGGTTTTGTTTCCTGATTAACTTGTTTACTTCAGTGCCGTATTACTAGTTACTGATACTGCGAAACCAATCACCCCCAAATGTAGTGACCTAAAACTACAGTGAGCATTGACTGTCTCTTCTGGTTTCTGTGGATTGGAGCTTCAGGAGTGGCTTGACCGGGTATAGTTCTAGCTCAGGGTTTCTCGAGATGTCGGCGGGGGCTGGACTCAGCTGCAGGCTGGCTCAGGGTGGGAGGATTTGCTTCCAAGGTGGGCCCTCGGATGGCAGGGGAGCTGGGTCCTGTCTCCGTGGGGCGTCTCTCTGCAGGGCTGCTTGAGTGACCTCACAACATGGCGGCTGGATTCCCCACGAGAGCTGGGTGGAAGGGGTAAAACCTTTGATGTCCTCACCTCAGGAGTCATAAACTGACCCTTCCACCGTATTTCGCTGGCCACACAGGTCCCTGCCCTTGCTTCACTGGCCTCCAACTCACCCCTCCTTGCTGTGTCCTAACCAAGTGCTGAATTGGCAGAAGCTGGAAATACCCTGCGGGGGTGGAGTTGGCACTGTAGAAGCTGGAGTTGAGTGGGTGCCAGCCCCGTGTGCCCCTAGCTGCTTAGCTCCACTTGGCTTCCAGCTGGGGCTGCAGCCGAGGGGGAGCCATACACACTCTTCTCCTGGAGCACAGGGGCCTCCTGAGACCCACTGCCCCCACGCATGCTCTAACTTGGGCAGAGCGGGCGGCCAGGGCCCCAGAGGGACCTGGATCTTCACCCGCTGCAGCCAGAGAGTGGGGTTGGGCCGGTGCTACATCCTCAGACGCCCTCCCCCGGGGGTGAGCAGGAGTTGCAGGAGGGCAGGCTTCCGCTGCACTGTGCAGCCTCGTCAGGCCCGTGGACCCGGGGAAGGGCACTAAACTGAGAATGAGAAGAACCTTTGCAGCTGTCGTGCAGCCAGGCCTGTTCTCCGTGCTTCCTAAGTGTGGGAGCTCATATAACCCTCAAGACAACCCCTAGGGTGTGCAGACTGCTGTTACCCCCATGTTAGAGATAACTGAGGTCCAGAGAAGTTAAGTCCCTTGCTGAAGGCCACACAGCTAGGAAAGGGCGGAGCTGGGATTTGAACCCAAGCAGTCTGGCTCCAGAGTTCTGATCTACTCTGCGTGTGTATCCCTCCTGCCTGGGGGTCCCTGGGCCCGTCTCTTTGCCCCTCTGAGCCTCGATTTCCTCGCGTGAGTGACATGGAGTGGGGGGCGGGGGGCGGGACTGCACAGGCTCCGTGCCTCCTCCCGCCATTCCGTGCGTGCCCGCGGCTGGGGCTCTCCTGCGTGGACAGCTGCCTGCCAGTCCTCCGAAGCACGTGGTTCTGCTTTCAAGATGCCCCCGGGCCCAGGAGAAGGCCCTGCGAGTCAGGAGGCCGAGAGAATTGAGAATCTGCCCGACGGGCTGTGCTTTAGCTGTCACCGCGGGACGACCCTTGGCGTGTAATCACAGCGTGCAGCACAGGGACAAAGAACATGACAGCAGAGGATGAGCAGACAGAGAGAAGGCGGGAGAGGGCAGAGCCGGTGGGGGCCGGGCCCGGGAGCCTCCGCTTACATCTACTCTCAGAGCCCTCGGGGAGGCGGCCGGGGACACCCGCCCCGGTGCCCTTCCCTCTGCTCCTGCCCCAGACACCTGACCTCCGAGAGGTGCAGCCTCCCCGGCCCCCAGGACCCTGTCACTACAGCACACAGCCCTGGGTTTTTCATGTCCTCCAATTAAGGGATCTGCCGGGTTGACGCTTCTCAGGAACTCGGTGCAGACCTTGTGTTTGAGCCAGTGAGGGGGTGGTGAGAGCCACTAACTGGATGTTAAACGCCCGCTGCTGGGGAGTCGTGGTCCGGGGCCCGTTGGGATCATTCGGGCTGGAGGGGTCGTTGGGAAAATGGTGGCGCAGGACTAATAAAGGGAAGGCTTGCCAATGCCTGGCGAGGGCTGGCACGCGCGGCCACCGTGCAGACAGGGGCTGCCTGCGCGGCGGCTGTGTGTGGACTTGCACCGGCCAGCAGCAAACAGGCATCGGGAAGACTTCAGCTCAGCCGTATCTGGGCTCCTTTTTGTATCAGATGTACAGCAACAGAACAGAGCTTGAATCAGAAAATTAGCGAACGTAGAGGGGATGATGGAAATAGCGAAAGGCTGTTTGCAGACAGCACAGTCATTGTTTCGGGCAGGAATCATCAATGGTTACGGAAGTCAGGGGGCAGAGGATGATGAAGATGAGACGTACGCGTTGTCTCACAGCATCTTTCCCCGAGGTCTTTCTTGATCGTGAACGGGAGAGTGGTCACTCTAAACCCACGCCAGGTGATCCGTGGTACCATCGTGCGGGTGGGACAGGAGACTTCGAGGGACTCCAGACATCAGACACGGAGAAGGATGCAGCATCGCTTCTGGGGTGCTCCTGCCGAAAATGACCTGTTTGGTAAACTAAGGAGAGTGGGTGCTTCTTGACCCAGCTGCCTCTGCACAGGGAGGGGGTTTGGACCAGCCCTTGGGTGCTCAGTGCGGTCTGTGCTCCAGCGGCAGCCCCCTCCCTGGAGCGTGCAAGGAATGCAGCATCTTAAGCCCCCCCCCAACTTAGAATAGAACTTGCATTTGGTGGAGCACCCACCCCCCACCCCAGGTGCTCCACAGGCACAGTGAAGGCTGCAAACACCTCCCTCAAGCATTCGAAAGCACCTTTGAGCTCCCAGAGGGTGTGGTTTCGATCCAGTCAGTTTCAGCATCACGGGCAACCAGAACTTCGCGACAGGACCCTGGCAGACGCATGGGAGCAAATGGGGACACCGAGGCCGGTTATCAGGGAGACTGGCTGGCTCCCTGGACTGTTGCTGCAGAAAAGGTGATGTCCTGACACATCATCACAGAATGGCTCCTGCTCTCTCCCGCAGCCCCCTCGTCCCGAGCTGCTGAACTGACAACCCGGGGCCCACGTGGGCGTCTCACTCAAGCAGGAGGAGGGCAGCAGACCCTGCCATGGAAAACACGCACGGCCAGAGGGCCCGTCCCCCCCAGCTCGTTAATGGGAGCACAGTGGCCACTTGATGTTTTCCGAGGAAGGGTTCAGGCGGCTCAGCCCACGTGCTGGCATCAGCGCCTGGTATCTTTGCCAAGTGACTCACTCGAAACGGGAACATTTATTTGAGGGAATGTGTGACAACACAGCTCTGGAAAATCAAACGGGGGTGTCTGTATCCGCGTGCCTGGCCGGTCTCCCCTCAAATCACCACCTGGCCAAATTGGGGGCTTGGCATGCCAGGGTGGCCGTTCACAAGGTGGGCTTCCACATGCTAGTCCTCGCACCAGGAGACGTCCATCCTGACAATAGATCATTGTCGAGCGCCTGGCCCAGAAGGCTGGGTCCTGTTATAATAAATTAAGAGCAGGCACGTCTGAGCTGTAATCATAGCCACGAGGAGTTCTCGGCTTGCCAAAAATTATTTGGCGCCACGGCGGACACATCTGTGAGTCCAAAGCCCAACAGCTTCAGATCGGATTGTGGGGGGTGTTTTTTGTGGAAAGATGAAAGGTTGGGGGGCTATTGGAACATCTGTTCTGCTATTGCTTGGGAAGTTTCAAGTCAGGCGAGTTTGTATTATCGGCCAGAGTGGGGTGTTTTATTCCCTGCGTAGGGAGTTCAAAAAAAGAAAGAAAGAAAAAAAGAAAAGTGAAAACAACACGTGAGTGTTTTCCTCATTCCGTGGTGTGGGGCTCGGGGTTCTCCTGGGCTCTGGGGCCCTGCAGGAACCAGCTGCAGCGGTTCTGCCTGTGAATCCGCCTGCCAATGCAGGGGACACAGATTTGAGCCCGAGTCCGGGAAGATCCCACATGCCGCGGAGCAACTAAGCCCGTACGCCACAACTACTGAGCCTGCGCTCTAGAGCCCACGAGCCACAACTACTGAGCCTGCGCCCGAGAGCCCACGATCCAGAACTACTGAGCCCGCGTGCCACAACTACTGAAGCCCGTGCGCCTAGAGCCCGCGCTCCGCAACAAGAGAAGCCACCGCAGTGAGAAGCCCGCGCACCGCAACAAAGAGTAGCCCCCGCTGGCCACAACTGGAGAAAGCCCGCGTGCAGCAACGAAAACCCAGCGCAGCCAAAAATAAATAAATTTAATAAATTTATAATTAAAAGAAAAAAAAAAGACGAGCTATTGAAAAATGTGCATCCACCCTGGGAAGGACCAAGGGCTGTGGGCTCTGGGGCGGGGGACACCCACCTGCCGCGGGGGACGGCCGCTGCCTCGGCTGCACACACAGCTCTGGGCACTGCCTCTGTCCCCGCCCCCCCAGCGTCTCAGGGGATGGGGACAGCAGATGACTGTTCTGCGGTGTCACTGAGAACCCTGGCTCGTGCGAGGGACCAGCTGGAGGCAGGCGCTGGGGTCTGTTCGAGACAGATGGCTCTGTCAGATTTGGCTCCCGGAAATTGTGCAAGACACGCTGCACTTGGCGGGCCTGCAGAGACCTGGGCTCCAGGGTGGCCTCGCAGCCCAAAGCAAACGCTACATGCCTGCCCCCTGTGCCACCCACGCCAGGGTTTTATAGGAGGACCTGTTGGAGGACCAGGAAGCTGACCAACCACTCACGACCTCACAGTGACCCCTGAGCCTTTCCTGATCTGCCCATAACCCTACCTCTGGCCTGCTCTCTCCTCCTTACTCTGTTCTAACCCAGCTCCTCTTCTTGCTGTTCCTCATATACGCCGGCCATGTCGCTGCCCCAGGGCCTTTGCATGTGCCGTTCCCTCTGCCTGGAATACTGTTCCTCCTGATAGCTGCATGGCTCGCTCCCTCACTTCCTTCCAGGGCTTTCCTTAATTGCTACCTTCCCCCAGACATCCTATCTAAAATTCCAGCCCCCAGCTCAACAACACCTCTCCCACGTCCTGAGCTTTATTTCCCTTCTCCACGTGTGTCCCTAACATACTGTTTTACTTGTTTGGTACCTATCTTCCCCAGCCCCTCCGAAACCTGACTAAGCTCCGTTGTCCACAGAGATGGCCCGACTTGCTCATGGCTGTGTGCACGGTGCTGAGGTCAGTGCCTGGCACACAGTAGGTACTTAATAAATATTTGTGGAAGGAAGAAATGAAGATCAGTGAGAAAGAAGCACTACTGACCTTCCTCTCCCCGCTTTTCGACCTTTAAAAAATAACGAAAGAGGCATTGACTCTGAATTCACTGGAGAATGTCAGAGCCGGGGGTGGGGTGGGGGGGTGTGGATGGTGGGAGGAGGGAGCCTCACAGACAACAAAGCCAAGTGGGCAGGTGGGCAGAGACCCTGAGTGAGGAAGTGAGCTGCTTGAGGCCACACCCAGCACCCAGTCTCCGCCGCCTGGTGAGGACGTGGCAGCCTGGGAATCTGTAGCACATCAAGCACTGGCTGGAGACCCGACAAGGTTCCAGGAGGTGCTGATCCTACGGTGCCCCGTGTCTGGGGGGAAAAACACCGCTGCCACTTAGAACAGCGGAAGTCGGGATTCAGTCTGCACCTTAGAGGAGGGACCAAAGGCGGCGTGGATTCAGGCTGGCTTCCGGCAGGCAGCATTTGTGCTTGGGTCAGTGGGATCTGGGGTGGGAGGTATTTCGGTCCCGACAGAGTTGGAAGCAGGGAGGCCGGGCTGTGGGCATCCACACAAGGCACCCACGCTGGGGAGTGGGGTGTGGCGGCTGAATTCCCCTCTGCCGGCGGAGCCCTGAGCCCCACCTGGCCTGCATCAGCCTGAGAAATGGGTGCCTGAGAGTTGACTTGGGGTGCTTCGAGGAGAGGTAGTTGGAGAGAGAGCAGTGGGGTCCGGCCCTTGTGAGCCCGAGCCACCCCTCCTACTTTGTGCCCCTCGGGACTCACCTGTGCCTCGGTTACCTGTGTCCAGCTCAGCTCCCCTCACCTCTGAGCGTGTCCCCTTCGTAGTTCGTGCTTCATAGAGCCAAGCGTTTCAAAGGGGACTGTGCGCGAACCCCTCAGCCCTCGTGGAAGTGCAGGTCTGGGGTGAGGCCTGAGGCTGCATTCCTAACCTGCTCCCAGGGAAGGCCAGTGTGCTGGGCCACAGACCATACTTTGAGAACCACTGAGCTGGACCGTTTGCACGCCTGCTGCCCATAGAAATCGCCTCCAAAATACTGACACCCGGGCCCTGCCTTCAGGGATGCTGGGGTTAATTGTGCACATCTCCAGCTTTTAACTGGTGCGGACACTGGAGCTTTGTAAGCCCACTTGGTAAAGTTTGGGCAGATGAAATTGCAGTGGGACGGTTGCAGAGAGGGAAGTTAGGTGAGCAGCCAGGGTGGTGGGGACAGGAAGGTGTGGAGTTGGTGGCAGGGAGCCCACAGCTTGTGGAGGACATGGTGAGGCCCTGGGGAGATGGGTGTGTGAAAGCGGCGTGAAAAGAGTAAAGATCTTTAAAAATTAATTATGGCTATTAGTTCCGTTACAGGTAATATTCTAAAATCCTGTTTTAACCCCCATTTTCATCCCAGCGTGGTGTTTAGCACACGTGTTTGTGTGTTGGGGCCTGGGAGCGAGCAGCATGTGACTGACTTGACTTAGGTGGTCTGACTCCAGAGTAAAGATGAAGGAAAAGGCTGCATCCCGCTGCAGGAATTCCCGGTCCTGGAAAGGGGCAAACCCGGGACAGTGAGGGCAGCACTTCTGTGGGAGCAGTGATGGTGCTGGGGAGAACCATCAACCCAGATGGGTTTCCCGGAAGAGGTGGTATTTCACGGGAGCCCTGAGAAGCCTCTGTCTGATGGACAAGGGCAGGGCTCCCCAGGCAGGAAGAAAGAAGAGCCAGCGTGTGACTTTGCGGAGACAGAGTGCATTATTCAGTCACGTGGCGCTTACAGCACAAACACCCCCAGGTTGGACCCAAGCTCGGTGACCGGCCAGCGCTCACAGGCCTCCTGTCCTTCCGTGGTCACGTTGGGAAGCTTGGCAATTCCTCAGAACCTATTAGGCTCTCATCTGTGGGGAGGTGGGGACTGACTGCTGGAAACGGCCAGTGGCGGTTGCCAGTGAGCTGGAAAAAATGAGGTTTTGTGGGCGCCACGTGGAGCAGGCCCGAGAGGCAAGTGTCACGTAATGAGGCTCCTTCTCTGATGTGACCCCCAACCCAGCTCCCAAGGCAGCCCCAAGGAGGAAATGCAAAAAGGGTTTAGATGAGGCCCAGAGAGGGCAAACTGAGAACTGCAAAGGGTGATTTGAAGAGGTCGGAGCCTGCACTCTGCAGAGCTTCTTCCTGAGTCTTCCTGACACTGTCTCCTAAGAAGGGCTTTCTCATCCCTGTTTGCTTGATGAGGACCGAGGCCCAGAGAGGTTGAGAACTTGCCCGAGGTCACACAGCCAAGAGGCGTTGGACTCCAGTCCACATGCAGCGCAGTAGCCAGAGGTCCCCATAAGGTGCTAGAGAGAGCAGCTCCTGCTGCTTTGTCCCTCTGGGATATGGAAGCTTCCACCGTCTTTCCAGCTCTCAAGTTAGGCCTCTCCTGACACTGACAGCGGGCGGGGGTGGGTGGGGGGTGGAGGGGTTTCAGAAGATTGGCACCCATGATTTATTTCTGTTGTTGGCTGGCATTTTTCTGAGCACTGGTCCAGGGTCAGGTAGCACTGTTCTTAATACTTTACAAGGATTGTCTCATCCTATTCCTCACCCCATCCTTGGAGGTAGAGACCATTACTGTCCCCAGGATACAGAAGGGGTGGTTGAGGCCCAGAGAGGGCAGGTAACTTGCCCAAGGTCACACAGCTAGGAAATGATAAAGCCAGGATTCATACCAGGGCAGCCCGACCCCCAGGGCACATCTAACCACCAGGGCTAAAAACACCCCACAGGGCCTCCCAGCACCTCCTGCCGCTTCCGGAACAGTGCCAGGCGGGGAGGGCAGGCTTTCCCCTGTCAGGCCCACAAGACCTTGCTTAAAGCCTCTTTGGAGTCTGCTCCTGGCGTCTCTGAAGCCCCCGTGCAAAACAAAGCCAGTAGTGTGGGGAGGGGCCCTGGGAGGGAGCCCGGGCCCACACCGCTCGGCCCCGCTGCCCAGCTGGTGCAGCTGGCCCTGCAGGATGAGCTGTGACAGCTGCTGAGGGATTTGCATGGGGAAGGGCTGGAGAGGGTTAGGTGCACTGAGTACGTCCCCCGGGCTTCCATCCATCAGACGCCCCCTCCTACACCCACACGTGCATGAAGCTCAGAGCGGCTCATTCCTGTTTCCCAAAGGGGCACTTGGCAGGTGGGGCCTGAGCTGGCCCCCCATTCATTTCCATTCCAAGTCCTCACGTGCAAATAACAACTGTGCCTCTGAACATTCAAAACCGAAGCCAGCCTGGGCTTCGGGCTCCTATCAGGCCAGCCACAGCCCTCCGCGACCTTTCACCGGGGGAGAGGGGCGCAGGCAGGAGGTGAGAGGGAGTTGCTGGCTGAAACACGGAAGTCAGGAAGCCAAGGAGACGCAGTGCAGGGGTGGCAACAGTTCATTGGGCAGGGAGGCGTAAGGGGCCGCCTTTCCTGGCCTGCCCACCCTCCACGCCAGCCCAGGGGCTGGCGCACAGCAACCATGGGGCCCCTGGGTGTTTAGCAAGAACCAGCATCACCTGGTGCCTCCTGCCAGGCTGGTCTGGTGGCTGCATGCTGCACCCGGACCCAGGAGACGGGGGTCAGGCCACGGTGTCACTGGGGCAAGGTTTAGCAGTTCTGCGCCTCGATTTCCTCATCTGTAAAATGGGAGGGTTGTGTGGTACTTATGAAAGCGCTGAGCACTTGCCTGATGTTATCAAAATGCCACCGTAATGCTGATGCTAACGTGGTGGGTGGTTACAGAGGGCAGAACCTGTGTGCTGGGCAGAGGCCAGCTGACATCTGTCTGCAAGGGCTTCCTGGAGCCCCTGGTGACATTCAGACTGCAGGTCCAGGGGCAGGGGACGTCGGCTTCTGGACTGATTCCAACCCAAAAAGCTGTGAGTGAGAAGGGAAACCGCTCAGCCTCGCAGGCTCAATCCACCCCCGTCTGGGCCTGGACCACCCAGGCCAGAACCACACCTGTGTGGCTTCTGTGTTTTAGGAGCCAGAGAAAGGGGGTGTTTGGAGAGGGTGAGGCGAGTGGAGACCCCGGGGGCCTGGACAGGCAGGGGCTGTTGGTGGGTGAAGATCCCTGGTCTCCGGGGAGAAGCCGAGGGTGATGGAGCTGAGGGCCTTGTTGGAAAGTAACCGTGGGCAGTGGGGAGCCCCTGAAGGTTGGGGGTGGGGGGCATCTCCAAGCCAGGGCCTGCTTGGTCTCCCCTGGGGAGAGGGGTTGGGTCATCATCAAGAGCTGTCCAAGTCTTTGGAGGGGGGAGGGATGGCATTCATCCCGGGGGGTGCAGAGGGAATGTAAACCCCTTCCTGACAGCCAAGACCCCTCTCCCGGAGGCTGAGGGCCTGCGGCCCCAGGGCGGGCCACCCCGACTCTCCCTCCGGCAGAGATTTTTGCTGACTTGGCTAAGCACCTACGGCTCCTTCTTCTCTCCTTTGCTGGAGTCTCAGCTGTCTTGCGCATGTGTCCTCTCAGATGGAGGTGGGGGGGAGGTGTTTGGGGACGGAGCCAGGAGCAGGATCTGGGGTGCAGAACCCGGGGAAGCCGGAACCCCCCGGGTGAGGTCGGGTCTGGGTCCAGGCTGCCCGTGTGGGGAATGAGGCATTCCTCTTCCTCCCAAAAGGGCTGCTTGCCTTTGCCTTGATGCGGAAGAGAAGTGGTTTGGATGCCAGTTACTGGACAACTAAGCCTTCTCCCTAGAGGGAGGGTCATCTTCGTGTCACACCTGCGGGCACCTGTCCTGCCCTTGGGCCCATTAGCTGGCCCAGCTCGTCCTGGCCATCTGTCTCCTGTGCCCCCAAGGCTGTCCTCTGATCGCTCGACCTTGTCCACGTCTCTCCCCTTGCCTGGCCACTCCACCAGGAACACGCTGGCCTTCAGGAATCCCCTGCCCCCAGGCTTCAGCACCAATCACGTGCTGCTTTACGTTGTTAACTGAAACATAAGTGCGTCTCTTTCCCAGACCTAGATGCTAGGCCTCTAGAGATCAAGGGGCATGCCTTAACCCCCTTGTCATTCCTGTGGCTTTCTATTCATTACTCCAGGGCTCCCATGTGCAGTTTTGCAGGTTCCACACTGCACAAGGACACCAACTGAAATCCAGCCTACACACCACACACCGAGCCGTGTGTCCTGGAGCAAGGGGCACCTTTTTCTAACATAAACCTCTAATTTACACCTTGCTTCTCTTTTTGTAATCATCTGTGATGTTAACCAACTCTGCAAAGAGCCTTTGCGGGGGTCCAGACAGACCCAGAGGATAGAATGCGCCCCCACACACACACACACGCTGTCCTTTAGTTTCTGAGTTACTTGGTGTTTTGACCAGATGACTGACAGGGACCACGTCCTGTACTTCTTTGCCCCTCCTGCAGCCACTGCCAGCTTGCACAGTCCCCCGGGAGTGGGCAACTCAGCAGTATCTGCTTAGTGCTCCAGGGCAGGGTAGCAGGGAGGCGTTTCTCCACAGTCAGAGCCAAGTTAGCAAACCCGGGGCAGGGCTGCTGGCCCCAAACAGGCACAAGAACAGCAGCAGACCCTTACACCTCCCTGACTGTCCACACGGGGTCTGGGGCTCAGGTAAGAAGCAGGGGGTCGGGGGACCCAGGGCGGCACAAGCCCTGCGCAGCGGCCACTTCGCAGAAGAGCGCCTTTGTGCCTGTCTGGCTCTTGCTGTATTTTTTTCCCTCCCGAGGCAATCAAGCGGCATTTTCTGGATTCTTCCCTTCCTTCCCTTCCCGTGCGCCCTGGCATCCTGGGGTGTTGAATGGAGGGCTGTCCGCCCCGGCAGGGTGGACGTGCCCGCAGGGCTCAGGGCCATGGTGTGGGCACAGTGTGTGGCCTCTGCCTGGCAGGCAGGCAAACCTCATCCCAACCCCTCTTCCCCCGCCAGCCCCAGCTGCTGACAGAGCCCCTGAGCTCCGGGAGACCCTCCCCACGCTGTTGTCACCCTACAGGAGGCTGGGGGCGCAGGTCCGGCCTGTTGCAGCCGTCCAGGGGTGAGCAGCCACCTCCCAGGCCTGTCTGTGGGGTCACTAAACTCCTGGCCGGGCTCTGCCCTCTTCCCTCCGGAGCACAGAACACGGCTCTTGTTACCGTTACCACAAAGGGCCCTTATTCCCCTCCATCTTTTATTAGCGCTGGCTTCGGGTTGACTGGGTCAGGCTGTGGGGACTTTTACAGAAATAGAGCAGCCCTGCCCTTGACCCTCCGAGCCCAGTAAGGAGGCAGAGGGGTAAACAGAATAACCACCCTCGGCCTGGGAGGTGCCAGCATCCCACATCCATGGCTACTTGCTGTGCATCTTTGGGGTGAATTACTTAACCTCTCTGGGCTTTGACGTCTCATCTGTAAAAGGGGGCGAATAATAGATATTACTTCTCTTGTGAGGAATAATTACGTGTGTGTGAGTGCCAATTAAATTGTATTATTTTATTGATCAGCTTTATTGAGATATAATTTATATACAGTAAAACCCGTGAGTTTTAAGTGCCTAATTCAGTGAGTTTTGACAAACATATACAGTCATGTAACCACCACCACATCATCGCGTAGACTGTCTCCATCACTCCAGAAAGTTCTGTGTGCCCCTTTGTCATCAATCCCCTCCCCCTCCCCTCCCCTTGGCAGCCACAGACCTGTCAACTGTCATCAGCTGGGCCTTTTCTGTTCGCTCTTGGGCAGACAGCTCTGTTACAGACCTGCATTCGTGTCCTGGGGTGGCGTAACAAATGCCCACAAACTTGGTGGCTTAAAGCAACAGAGATGTATTCTCTCAAGTCTCAGAGGCCAGAGATCTGAGGTCGAGGTGTCAGCAAGGCTGCTATTTTCTGGAAGCTCGGGGAAGAATCTGTTCGTACCCCTCTCCCACATGTGGCTGCCAGCCCTCCTTGGCATCCTGGGTTTATAGATGCATCCTTTCTGTCTGTGCCTCCCTTGTCCCGTGGTCTGTGTCTTCACACGGCCTTCTTGTAGGGACACCGTCATTGGATTTAGGGCCCACACTAATCCAGTGTAACCTCGTCTTAATTAATTACATCTGCAAAGACCCTATTTCCAAGTAAGGTCACATTCTGAGCTTCCGGGTGGACGTGAATTTTAGGGGGACGCTATCCAACTGAGCGCAGCACCTCTCTGCTTCAGTTTGCCCATCTGTACAGTGGGGATAATGGCGGGAACGCCTCTTCCTGGGGCTGTTGATTAAATGAGATAACAGAGCACGGCCCAGCGCTCAGCATCAGCCAGTTCGGATGCCTGTTCCTGCTGGCATCGCTCCAGCAGCGGGGAGACGCCTCAGAGCAACCCTGTATCAGAGTTTGATCTTTCAGACTTTCAGGGCATGTGGCTCTAACCAGAGACCACCTATGGCTTCAGTTGACCTGCTTTTAAGCGCTGGGTAAATGGTTCCTGGGAGCACGTGCCCTTCAGAGCTTGCCTTTACGGTTGAGGTTCCCTGAGAGTGGAGAGTGACCCCCATCCTGCCCAGCCCAGCCCAGCAGTGAGCAAGCGAGTCCCTGTGTAGGCGGTGGGGGGAGGCTGTGGGCTGCCCTGCTGGTTTTTTTTTTTTTTTTTTAATATATATTTTTAATTAATTAATTAATTTATTTATGGCTGTGTTGGGTCTTCATTTCTGCGTGAGGGCTTTCTCTAGTTGTGGCAAGCGGGGGCCACTCTTCATCGCAGTGCGCGCGCGTGCCTCTCACTATCGCGGCCTCTCTTGTTGCGGAGCACAGGCTCCAGACGCGCAGGCTCAGTAATTGTGGCTCACGGGCCCAGTTGCTCCGCGGCATGTGGGATCTTTCCAGACCAGGGCTCGAACCCGTGTCCCCTGCACTGGCAGGCAGACTCTCAACCACTGCGCCACCAGGGAAGCCCTGCCCTGCTGGTTTTTAACACGGGGACAGCACCTACTCTGACCTAAGTCATTCAGTTCTCCCAAGAGGTGGCCCTTCCCCATAGGTTCCATTGTCATTCCCATTGTACAGACAGGAAAACTAAGGCACAGAGAGGTTAAGTAATTGGTTCAATGTCAAACGTCTGGCCAGTAGCACAGCGAGAATTTGAGCCCAGTGGGCTCTTCTCAGGGGGTTCGAGTCTGCGGTCTGCACCTGTTGGTCCCCTCGAGAGAGGGCGGACGCCCTGCATGGCCTCTTTACCACCCTGCCCGTCAACCCTTTCTCACTGCAGACGCTCTTCAGGCCCTAACAGAGACTCTGGTGCATGTGGGTTCACTGCCTGTGTTGACTGCAGCCTGAGTGTTATCTGGGGGTGGTGAGTAGTGAATTTCCTTTAGGACAGCTTCGGATTATCTGTAGAACGTGACAAACCACCCCAAACTTGGTGGTGTAAAATGGTGACTACCGTTTTCTCGTGAGCTCCCACAATCAGGGCCCCGACTGGGGTCAAGGTGGTTGATGCTGGGCTCAGGGGGTGTCCCGTGGGGGCCGGGCTGGGAAGATCCAAGCAGCAGGGGTGGAACAGCTGGGGCTCCCGGGTCTTCACCCTTTCCCCGCAGTTAAAAGGAGGCAAATTCCAGAGAACAGGGGAAAAGGTAAGTCGAGGCCCCGTTGGAAGTGTCCTGGTGGGTGGACTTGATTCTGTGGATGGCAGGCAGCAGTGAAGGCTTTTGACAGGCAAGTGACACCATGAGAATTCTTCCCGTAGACATTTGTCAGTTGCCTCCAGGATGGGGCCAGCGTGGGGCTGGCGTCTAACAGGCAGCCTCCACATCTGCTCTGTCACTCCACCTGCAGACCTGCCGGCATGCCGAGGAGAGGCTGGGGAGGGGCAGAGTCTGGACCAGGATGGCTGATTCCAGGGCCGTGCGTGCCTTGGTCCCTGCCTGCGCCTTGGGAAGCCATCTGGGGAGAGAGGTCTCCTCAGGGCACCCCACCTTGCGCTCAGCCGACCAGCAACTCCGTTCTATCTCAGCAGCTCAGGATGAGCCCCCAGCCTCGGCACTGTCTTTCTGTGGCTGCTTCACAAATTACTCTGAACTTGGTGGCTCAAATCACATTTATTCTCTTACAGTTCTGTAGGTCAGAAGTCTGACATTGGTGTCACGGGGCTGAAATCAAGGCATTGGCAGGGCTGGTTCCTTTCTGGAGGGGGAATCCGTTTCCGGGCCTTTTCCAGCTTCTGGAGGCGCCCACACTCCTTGGCTCGGGGCCCCTCCTCCATCTTCAAAGCTGGCAGCATTGCATCGCTCTGACCCTGCTTCCATTGTCACATCTCCCACTCACCATGGCCGGGAAACCACCTGGATAATCCAGAATCATCTCCCATCTCAAGGCCCTTAACTTCATCGCACCTGCAGAGTCTCTTTAGCCATGTCAGGTCACGTAGTTACAGATTCTGGGGATTAGGGTGGACTCATCTTTGGGGGCCACTATTCTGCCTGCCACACCCTGGGTGACCAGTTGGCCGGCAGGTGGAGGCCAACAGGGAGGGACAGGAGAGATACCAGAGCCCAGGGACCCAGTCCTGGGCGAGCAGGTTTCCACTTCTCAAGGTCAGTCGGCCCAATGAGAATCTTTGTTTGCAGCACTTTGCAGCCAGCCTGGGTGATGGGACCCCTCTGTGAATGAAGGACCCCAATTCCAGGAAGGTGCTTTGTTAGGGGGCTTCTTTCCAGTGTTGTCCTTGGGGTCTGGAACACCCTGTTTGACTGGTTGATGTCCTTGGTCCATGAGAAGGACCTCTGGGAGGGACATCTCTTTGTCTAGCCCTCACAAAAGAGACCTCATCATATTCATTGAACGGATCCAAGCCCGGTTAATATCATGGCTAGGTCACGGACACTCGGCTGCGGACGGCATAGGACTTGCAGGAGTGTCTCAGAGGGAGTCTAGTTATTCATGTACATGGCGTTGGACAGTTTTCCTTCTTGGCCAGCAAAGCCAGTCCCACCTGTGGTTGTGGGCACCCCCTCATCTGTCTGTCTGTCTTCCTGACATTCTGCAGCCCTATTTCCCAGCCTGTCGTGGGGCATGGCCTTCTGGGCAGCACATTTGTTCAGTGAACGTGTATCATGGCTCCAATCAAACCTCGTACAGTTATGCGTGCACCGTCTCATCTTCAGGGAGAAAATGCATTTGGGGTTGACCTGGCAAGCCTAGGAAATATGCTGGCCCAGTAGTACCTTGTTGACAGGTTCGGTCCTGAATGTCCCACTGAGTCTGGCACAGCAGAATTCCTCTGTCTGTTTGGGAAGCGGCCAGTCTTCGGGACAGCAAGTTGGTGGGTAGCAGAGCTGGGGGCAGGATCCGGGCTCCTGGATCCTGGGCAGTGTCCACGCCCACATCCACCTTGCCAGATAGGTGAGGCTGAGTGACTTGCCCAAAGCTGCAGGGGGTGTGTCCTGAAGAGGGCCTGCTTCTAGGCATGCTCTTAGGGTTCAAGGTCAGCACTTTCCATCGGAGACCTCTGCCCCGCCCCTTCCTCCGCGGAAATGAAGACGGCTTTAACGGTCGACGTAACAATTACATTTTGTTACTGTGTTAAAGTAGATATAATAGAAAATTTGCCATTTTAATCATTCAGCATACAATTCAGTGGCATTGAGTACATTCACAGTGTCATAAAACCATCACCACTATCTTTTTCCAAAACTTTTTCATCTTTCCAAACAGAAACTCTGTACCCCTTCAGTAATAACTCCCCATACCCCTCTGGCCAGCCCCGGGTACTTTTTTTTTTTTTTTTGTGGTACGCGGGCCTCTCACTGTTGTGGCCTCTCCCATTGCGGAGCACAGGCTCCGGACGCGCAGGCTCAGCGGCCATGGCTCACGGGCCCAGCCGCTCCGCGGCATGTGGGATCTTCCTGGACTGGGGCACAAACCCATGTCCCCTGCATTGGCAGGCGGACTCTCAGCCACTGCGCCACCAGGGAAGGCCCCCCCCACCCCGGTACCTTTAATCTGTCTGTGAATCAGCCTGCGCCAGATGACTCCTATAAAGGGAATCATACAATATTTGCCCATCTGTCTGGCCTCTTTAGCTCAGCCTGTTTTACAGGTTCATCCGGGGTGTGACTGTGTCAGTGTTTCATTCCTTTTCATGGCTGAGTACTATTCCACTGTGTGGAGAGACCACATTTTGCTTATCCACTCATGTGTGAAGGATGACATTTTTGGAACAGTCACTGTGTACCTGGCACCCACCTCAGTTCTCACAACAGCCCTGTGATTTATAGCCCAGCCTCACCCCCGAATTGTGGCCCAGAAGACAGGGGTTTCCAAAGGTGAGCAGCTCGGCCCCGGCCATGCTCCTAGCGTGCCCCTGAGCTGGGACACCCGCAGGGGCCTTGCACCCCATGCCCCGCACCTTGGGCCCCCCCGCTGGCCCTGCCTCCTGGCATTTGGGGCTGCTGTGAGGCTGGAGGAGGAGAAGACGCGGGCAGAGCTGCCACGGGACAGCTGGTCCCGCGAGCTGGCGCCGCAGGGCTTGCTCACCTCTCTGGCCCCCTTGGGAGTGGGATGGGAGCGTGTGGGGAGAGGGTCCAGCTGCCCTCCCCCCAGGGGCTCCCTTCCCCCTGCACCCTCCCACCACTTAGAATTCCTGCACTTCCAGCTGCCGGCTCTCTGAAGTGGCACAAAACCTTCCTGACCCATAGTGCCTGGCCGGGACGACCCCCCCCCCGCCCCGCCTTCCCTGTCACCTCACATGGCGCCAGGCCCGCTGCAGGAATGTTTATGGTTAAACCTCCCAAGTCGAGACCGTGTTGATTTTATGAGCCGTGTGGGCCTAGCAGAGTGGTGCCCTCTGTGAACGTTTGCTGACAACCCAAGCTGTTGGCAGAAGCCGCCTTCACTTGGTGGGGGGGGAGCCTGGAATTCCTGGGGGCAGTTGGAGAGGCCCCCGGAATGGGGCAGTCCCTGGCAGACGGATTCTAGGGATAATGAATGGTTTCCAGAAAATGCAATCTCCTCCCAAAAATCTGTCCCCGAAAACACAGATTCTGTCTGCCCTCACCTCTGCAAGCTGCCCATCAGCAGAGCCTGGTGGGGAAGCGATTAGGTGTAGCCCCAGCTGCCCTGAGGGGGGCAGAGCGGCCTGAGGCCCTGGCAGTGTTGGGGGGAGTCAGCCCATCTGGGTTCCCTGACCCAGGAAGACGGCTGCGCCACGCTGGTGGATGAAAATGCTCAAGAAGCAGCAGAACTCCCCAGGCAGCAACCCTCCCAGACCTCCCCACCCGGCTGAGCTGCCCGGCAGCCCTCTGAGCAGCTGTTCATAGCTGCTCCAGATTTCCAAATCCTCCACTTCCAATTTCTCGTCTTAGAATGTCACCTGGGGGAGGAGACACAGCCCAGGAAGGGAGAGAGGAAATAAAAGGGAGAGAGAGGGAGCTCGAACGCACACTCTAATCTTCACTTGGCGGCTCAGCTTTCAGGAGCCCCAATTAATCATTATTAATTTAATCCGGGATGACTGAGAGTCGTCCTGACAAGAGATCAGCCGCGATTTATCCCACCTGCTAAGAGACGACCTTATCAGAATTCAATGAATTCGTCATCGCATTAAGCAAGGACCCTAATGAATCTCCTGTCTGCTGAGTTTACTGACTGACCATCAGCCTCCAGTGACTCACCCCCACAGGGTGCTGCCTGCTGCCGTCAAGGCTTTTCACGGACGGCGCGGGGGCGGGGCTGGGCTCAGGCCAGAGGACCCAGCCTGCCCTCTTCTCAGCACCAAGTGAGAGGTCGTCATTTTGTGCTCTGACGCCGGCAGTTCTCACATGCGTTGTGCATCAGAGTCGCCAGGGGTGCTGGTTGAAGATGTGGGTTACAGGGCCTCCCCCGAGCTTCTGATTCAGGAGGCAAGGGCTGGGGGCCGGCATCTGCATTTTAACAAGCACTCCTGGTAATTCGGATGCAGAAGACCCAGACCTCTCTCCCTGAGAGCCCTGTGAGTTCCTCAAGGTAGGATCTTGGCCTTAGTCATTGTTGAGGCTCGGTGTATTAGGCAAGGCGGGTGATGCCAGCTGCTGTAACAAAAAGCCGCCAGTCTTTTTTTTTTTTTTTTTTTTAATTTATTTATGGCTGTGTTGGGTCTTCGCTTCTGTGCGAGGGCTTTCTCCAGTTGTGGCAAGCGGGGGCCACTCTTCATCGCGGTGCGCGGGCCTGTCACTGTCGTGGCCTCTCTCGTTGCGGAGCACAGGCTCCAGACGCGCAGGCGCAGTAGTTGTGACTCACGGGCCCAGTTGCTCCGCGGCATGTGGGATCTTCCCAGACCAGGGCTCGAACCTGTGTCCCCTGCATTGGCAGGCAGATTCCCAACCACTGCGCCACCAGGGAAGCCCAAGCCCCCAGTCTTTAATGGTTAGTGCAGTATCGCAGTCCAGTAGGGTGTTCAGTAGGTCTTCTAGAGGAGATGGTTCAGGGTTCCAGGCACCACCGTATCTTGGGACCTCAGATCCCCCACTGCTAGCCCAGCGGTAGCAATGGGTGTGTCCAGAGCTGTGTGTCCGATTTGGTGAGCATTGGCCAGTCTCTGCCTCACCCAAGGCCTAGCAGGATTCCAAGCACATGCCTGGCATTTAGGTGAGATGGCCGAGTGACTGGAGGCTTGCTGTGTAATGGTCACTCTAATGTAGCTCGTTTCTGGGCCTCCAGGACATGCCCCAGCCATGGTTAACACTAAGATCGGGAGCACCCAGAAGGTGGGGTGCTTTGGGTTCGGGGACCATGCCTCAGTGCCGAAGCACACCCAGATGTTCCCGGAGTAGAAGCCCATCCTGGTGTCTGGTCACCTGTGGCCAGTGGCTGGTGGCCGTTGTCGTCCCTCCTATCGTCCGATGCTGCTGCACGTCTCCTCCTGCAGGAGACCTCCCGATCACCAGAGGGCGCTATAAATGCCCCTGGCCCCTGAAGTAGAAGTAGCACCGTGGCAATCCTAGTAGCTGGCACGTATTAAGCACTTGCTGTGTGCCCAGGGTTCTTCCTGGACTCGTTCATTTGACCCTCACAACAAATCCTGCATGGCAGGGTCTACTGTTACTCCCATTTTACAGACAAAGAGACTGAGGCCCAGAGAGGCGAAGCGGCCTGCCCAAGGTCACACAGCTCACAAGATGCAGACCAGGTTACGTATATGATGGCCAGGAGCAGGGCTGTGGAGCCAGGCTGCCCGGGTTCACAGCCAGCCCTACCTCTTGTGCTCTGGGAGACCTGGGAGAAGTGACTTTAGCCTGGCCCCGCCTCAGTTTCCCCATGAGTAAACCGAGGGTGAACACAGGATGCCCCCCTTCAGATGGTGTGAGGATGAAATGTGGGAATGTGCGTGAAGCGACTGCCCAGGGTGAGTGTCCGGGGGACACAGCGCCTGGGCTGCCACAGCTCCTGCTTTCTCAGGCCCGAGGCCCCTGGAAGCTCTGAGCACAAGGGCTGTGCCCTATGCTTTTCCATGCACTCTTCAGGGTCAACCAGGGCATCCTAACTGACTGACCACAGGAAGCGTCTGCTTCCTCGCTCCGGGCAGAGGCTGTGACCCAGGTGAGGAGAACAGGACCAGGCGTGGTCCTGGGCGGGGCAGGAGAAGATTCCAGAATTGAGGACAAAGGGAGATGGCAGAAAGTTCCTCCAGAGGCCTCAGGGGTGACTGTCCAAGCTTAGGGGACAGGGCGGCTGCGGTGTGTCCCTTCTGCACTAGACGCCCCAAAGCATGGACTTTCAGAGCACCGAGGGACCTCGGCAGCAGCCTTCCTGTTTCATGAGGGGGAAACTGAGTCCCAGGAGGAGGCAGGGACCAATCCCTATGCCGTTTTGTGTGGAGCTTAGAATAGCCCTGGGCTGATGTCTGGGCCGGTTGTCTTTCACCGCCATGGCCAGGAGAGGATGGGCACTCAGGTGGGTGGAGACCGCTCTTTGTGGAGGCCACTGGGCATCGCAGGTGAGGCTGGGTAGCTGCCAGGGGCAGCTCCTTCCATGCCAGGAGAAGCCCCAGGCTTGCGTCTTCAAAACAGAAAGAGAGGGCTTCCCTGGTGGTGCAGTGGTTGACAGTCCGCCTGCCGATGCAGGGGACGCGGGTTTGTGCCCGGTCTGGGAGGATCCCACATGCCGCGGAGCGGCTGGGCCCGTGAGCCACGGCCGCTGAGCCTGCGCGTCCGGAGCCTGTGCTCCGCGACGGGAGAGGCCACAACAGTGAGAGGCCCACACACCGCAAAAAAAAAAAACAGAAAGAGAAAGAGGGCTTTCAGGATTGAGCTCCCCACCGTGGGCATCCACCAAGGTTGGGGTCCCTTTGCCTAGACCCCATCAGACCTGGTGTGAAAAACCGCCTGCGGGCCACTGGGCTATGACATTCCGGTCGAACATGAGCAACGCTAACAGGCTACAGACAGGACAGCGGGGGCACCCGTAGCCTCGCTGGGCACAGACAGCTGCCCTACAACCCCATGGTGGCTGAATGCCCCCTCCTCCCCCCGCATCACGGCTGCTGCTCTTTTGCCAGGGGCACCTCTACCACCTAGGAAAAAATTAAGATTCCCCCATCACCAAGCATCCCCTGCTTTAGGACTGCACCCAGAAAGGGACCCACTTCCTTTTATTTATTTGTTTGTTTGTTTGTTTATGGCTGAGCTGGGTCTTTGATGCTGCACGCGGGCTTTCTCTAGTTGTGGCGATCAGGGGCTACTCT
Organism: Mesoplodon mirus; assembly: GCF_964341445.2. Lineage (NCBI taxonomy): Eukaryota > Metazoa > Chordata > Mammalia > Artiodactyla > Ziphiidae > Mesoplodon > Mesoplodon mirus. The sequence continues at coordinate 3,924,838 of NC_138995.1, read as the reverse complement.
TCGTTGCGGTGTGCGGGCTTCTCATTGTGGTGGCTTCTCTTGTTGCGGAGCCCGGGCTCTAGGTGCGCGGGCTTCAGTAGTTGTGGCACACAGGCTCAGTAGTTGTGGCTCACAGGCTCTAGAGCACAGGCTCAGTAGCTGTGGCGCACGGGCTTAGTTGCTCCGCGGCATGTGGGATCTTCCCGGACCAGGGCTCGAACCCATGTCCCCTGCATTGGCAGGCGGATTCTTAACCACTGTGCCACCAGGGAAGACCTAGGGACCCACTTTCTTAAAGCCTGAGCGAGTAGGGCCGAGCTGCACAGCCCACGTCCTGTTAGAAACCTGCCCCTGTGCGCGGCCCAGCCCGGCCTGCCTTGTGGGACGCCCCGCTTTCCTCAGGGTGCACGCCCTTTGCTGCAGGTGCATCCTGATGGTGGGGATGGTGGGCCCTGCCCTGGCAAAGATGCTCCCTGGGGGTCCCGGGTTCTCCCCTCCCAGTGTGGGCTGAGGGGCAGTGGTCCTAGACCCGGCTGCACCTGACAACCACCCAGGGAGCTTTCAACAAAATGCTGATGCCCGGGCCCCGCCCAGCCCAGCCCAACTGAACCAGAATCTCTGACCGTGGGCCTTGGGCATCCGTATTTTGTAAAGTTCCCTGGTGGTGATTTTGTGCAGCCAGGGACAGGAGTTGCCGCTCAAGAAAAAGAGCAAGAACCATCCTCCAGTTGTTTACTGGCTGCCAGTGGCCCTCCAGCTCTGGCTGCGTTCCTGCCCAGCTTCGCTTCCTAATCCGCCCAGGGCGGGAGGGCAGGTGGCGACGCGCTGGAACACCGGCCCGGCCGAGCAGGTCTGAAGAGGGAGGCCGCCAGGGCGGCAGCAGGGGAGGGGACTGGACGGCTTGGTGGCTGTGCTTACATACCGGACGCGTCATGTCAAGAGCAGTTTGATTGATTCAGGATGGAGCTTCCTCAGACTGGAGGTGGAGTTGCAGAAGACTCTGACTCAGTGCGGGAAGGAACTTTCTAGCCATTTGAGGCCAACCAGAGAGGGGGCTGCCTCTGGCCCTGGGCACAGCCACACGGAAGTAGATTTGAGGGAGCTGTGGGGTTGACGGAGTGGCTTTTAAGCCGAATTTTCCAGAGAGGGGAGCAGCCCTGTAGAGAGACACTTCATCACGGGAGCGGGGGAGCCGCCACCCCGAGGGCTCTGGTTCCCGGCGCCCCTTCCCGCTCTGCGCCCGGGCACAAGCTCTGCTTTGGGGGTCGGAGGCCCAGTGTCCAAACCCCAGCTCCCACCGTCCTGCAGCCCTGAGCACTGGGGTGTGGGCCCTGGCACCTGGCAGGTGAGGGCAGGTGAGGGGGGTCTGCAAGGCCCACCCAGCAGCAGGGTTTGGGCAGAGTTTGTGCTCAGGCCACACAGACAGACTGCAGGAGACCCCCTGCCCCCAGGGTGAGGGAGGCGCGGGCCTGGCTCTCCTGCTGGCATGTGGCTTCTAAGGGACTTTAGTGGTGGTGGTGGGGGGGGCAGGTGGTGGGCGGCAGGTAAATCCCCTGTCAGATCTGGCAGCTCCTTGCCTTTCTCTTGTTTCTTGTCTACACGGTCTCTGGTTTAGCCATCCGCCAGGTTCAGAGGGCGTCCACAGACTGCCCTCACCTCTCCCACCGGAGGGGCTGAGGTTGGGGGGGGCCCCCCAAGGCCACTCTCAGGTTCCACCGTTTGCGTACAGACCTCCAAGCTGAAGGCCGCTCTGCTCACGGCTGCGGTTCATGACGGCAGGAGGATTCAGAGGAAAATCAGCCAAGACAAGAGGCCCCTGGAGCGGGTCCAGGAGGGTCCAGACTTGCAGCCGCCCCTTGCAGCAGGTCAGGACAGCATTCACTCCTCATGGCAGCAGTGGTGACACCCGCCTGGCATCTCACAACCAGGGCCGCTCCCTTGAGCCGCGGTGCCCAGAGTTTTTACTGGAGCTTGTCACAAAGACAAGGCCAGCTGGCCGACCTTTGCCTCCAGCCCCTCCGGAGATGGTCAAGACCCCCATCATAAGTCACATTCACACAGACTATACAGTGTGGCCCAAGGCCCCGGGGAAACAAAGACACCCGTATCCAGCAGCCCATCCCAATGGCGTGGAGGCCACCTCCCAGGAGCCAAGGGTCAAGGCCAGACCTCTGTGGGTGTGGCTCACTCTTCACTACTCACCGTCACCTGGGAGTTTTAGAAATTTGGGGTCAGTTCTTTTGAAGTGGATGGCAGGCCCTTTGCTTCCTCTCTAAATTTAAAGGACACATCTAAAGGAGCCCTCAGCCCTGCAGACCTCAGTGCATGTGGGTGATGTCTCGGTGGGGAGGGCCAGGGGGCGGGAAGGGCTGACGGCTCTTCACTCTCCCTGGACCCGGAGTCCAGCCTCCAGCACCTTTTGGGGGCAGCCAGGACCGAGGGCACAGTTTACTTCTTAAGATGTTAGGGTGTCAAAACAGTCTCTCGGTTTCCCAGGCCTGGAAAGCCCTCCTCGAATATCAGGACACATTTTAAGCCACAGAGTGTGATGCCGATGACAGACAAGGACACAGGGACTTATTTTAAACTGCTTGAGAAAACAAACTCCCCAGGAGCTTTAAAAGCGACTGTCAACATACGTGTTGCAACCGGTCCTTAATGGGAAGTCTTTCTTATCTATTTAGTAAAACTGGCCCCCAGAAGATGCTCAAGAGGCAAGCTCAGCTTGTATTGACGTGTGAAGAGTGAAATATATGTATTTTATTTATTTATTTTTAAAATGCATTTATTTATTTTTGGCTGTGTTGGGTCTTCGTTGCTGCGCGCGGGCTTTCTCTAGTTGCGGCGAGCGGGGGCTACTCTTCGTCGTGGTGCGCCGACTTTGTTGTGGAGCGTGGGCTCTAGGTGCGCAGGCTTCAGTAGTTGTGGCACATGGACCCAATAGTTGTGGCACGCGGGCTCTAGAGCGCAGGCTCAGTAGTTGTGGCTCACGGGCTTAGTTGCTCTGCGGCATGTGGGATCTTCCCAGACCAGGGCTCGAACCTGTGTCCCCTGCCTTGGCAGGCAGATTCTTAACCACTGCGCCACCGGGAAGCCCCTGAAACATATGTATTTTAAATGCTTTGCCTGTGGAAGGCTCTTGGTAAACAGTTCTTGAATTCTGCAAGCTAGACAGTGTCTCTCCATTTAGTTTAAGTCAGAGAGGTTTTGACCAGAAGCACTTTGGAGGGACCTGGACAAGCTCAGCATTCTAATAAGGTCATACTTTCTGCCACCACGACCCACAGGAGAAACCCCCCCCCAGCTGGGGCCTGTGCTGCCTCGGGTGGAGGGCTGGGCGTTTCTGCTGACTTGGGGCTTTGCAGGAGCCCAGAAGGCACGTGGCAGTGCCGGAGGCCTGATTCAGTTTGGAGACAGGTCACAAGCACACAGCGGTGGTGGGGCTCCAGAGCTGGCCTGAGAATGAGGATTTGATTCTGCAAGCCTGGGGATGGCCTGGGACTCTGCATTTCTAACACACCACAGGGAGTGCTGATGCTATGGGTCTGGACCCACTGCCCAATAGGAGTAGAACGCCAGCCACGTGTGTAATGTTAAGTTGTCAAGTAGCCACATTTTAAAGTTAAAAAGGTGAGATTCGTTGTGAGACTGTATTTTACTTAACTTGGTGTATCTAAAATAGCACCACTGTGGGATGTGAGCAGCTGGGGCCGGCAGGAGGCGATGGACCCTTCCGTGGTCCTCCCGGCGGGGAGCAGCGTCCGCAGCTGCTAAGGCTGCCCACCCACTGCCCTCTTCTCTGCAGGCTCCATTTGGGGCTAATGATCCCCTTTCAGCTGCTGCTCTGCGAGCTGGCACTCAGGAGCGTGGCTCTGCTGCAAAGCTGGGCAGCAGGCTGAGCCCTGTTCGCCGGGCTGGCTGGTGGCCTGGGGCTGGGGCTCCGGGTGAGGGGTGGATGCGGCGGAGAAGCTTCCATTGTGCCCGCAGCAGCTGATGTGCTTACAGCTGGCGAAGAGGCAGGCACCCCCCTCCTCCCCCACCCCGGCTCAGGAACAAACATCTCTTCTTACAAAAAAATAAAAAAGGAGAAGTGACAGGGGTCATGGCTCTGCTTTCCACATGACCTGCTGGGGAACAGAGTGCGTCTTTGTTAATCCAGCCGTCTGTCAGTTGGCCTCTGCACAGAGGCATAAGCCACTTAGTGCCGCCTCAACCCTGACCCGCCTTCGGGGGCTCAGCTGGGCCGGGCCGGGGGGCAGGGTGAGGGCGGTTGTTGGCCTTGGCCTGTGCCTCCTGCTGGCTCCCCCACCAGCTGCCTCCCACCGGCGGGGCAGCCGTGCTGACATGGACGGGAGAGGGCCGGGGAGCGGCACCCTCATTTTGGCGCCCATCACTGCTGTGGGCCTCAGTTTCCTCAATCAGGGAAATGGGAATACTAGCCATGGCTACCGCACTGGAGGGCAGTGCTCAAGAAATAGCAGCTATTTTTATTAAACCGTCATTTTTATTAAACCGTCATTTTTATTAATATTATCATCCACCCAACCTGCGTCTTCATAATGACCGGGCTCAGCCTGCCTCCCTCTCTCTCCCCTCCCCCCTCCCCCCTCCCCGTCTCTCTCCCCCCACTCTTCTCTCGGACCCTCTCACCTGTACCCCTCCTTGCTGCTTCTCCCTCTATCACCCTCCTCCCTGCGCCCAGGCACCTGGGCATCATTTATCAGCCCCTCTGTCCAGTGTTGGGTGGGGACTGCCCAGGCCCGCCAGGGTGAGATGGGCCAGCTGGTGGAGGAGGCCAGGCCAGGGAGGGGGCTTCCAGCCCCATCTGGAAAGGGCAGTGTGCCCGGTCAGGACACCCCGGGAGGGCACTCAGAGCCACCTCTGGCCTGTGCTCTTCTCCAGGCCCACCCACGGCTGCCCGGCCCACGGCTGCCCGGCCCACGAGCTCTGCTAAGCCCTCCACCCGAGTCACTTGGCCACCTGGGCTGTGGCCCCCACACCGGGAACGCCCACCCCCAGCGTTCGCAGCCAAAGAAGGCCCTGAATCGGGAAGTCTGCCCTGGTGTCTGGGGCACCTGCCCAGGGCACACACAGAGGGGTCAGGGGCCCTGCCCCACTCCTGCCCCCACCCTGTATCCTTCAGTCCCCTGCTTCCCCCAGGTACGTCATAGCCTCCCAGGAGGAGCAGTTGGAGGCTAAATAGAGCCACGTCGGCCTCTCCTCCATGGTCGTCAGGAATGGTGGTGGGCTATCCAGACGGATTAGCCGGTCCGCCCGCAGGCAGTGGGTCTGACAGCCTGAGGACAGCCCGGGGGTGGGCATGGCCCGCTCCTTGATACCCAATTCCAAGGCCCAACGGAGGCCTCGTTTCTTGGGCTCCCCACCACCAGCAGATGGGCTGATGCCTGAAGCCCACCGATGCTGGCACAAGATGGGCAGGCCAAGGCGCAGAGCGGTGCCCCTCCCCAGGCATCAGGCCGTGGGCTCCCCTGCCAGGTCTGGTGGCTCCTGGCGTCCCTTGGCTTGTGGCCACAGCCCTCCAGTCTTTGCCTACGTCGTCACGAGGCCTCTCCTCTTCCTCTCTCTCAGAGGTTCACTGCTGTTGGATGCAGGGCCACCCTGATCCAGTCTGACCTCATCATAACTTGATTCCATCTGCAAAGCCTGGTTTCTAAATAAGGTCCCGTTCATGGTCCCGGGAGGCAGGCACTGGGGGCAGCGCTGTTAACCCCAGCACAGACAAGAGCAGGACGGGGGGTCTTGTCCATCTAGACTGAAACTGGCCTCAGAGGAGGGCCCGCAGCCCCCTCTCCCCTCACTGGCCAGGCCTGGCTGGGCTGCAGCATGTCCCAGGCTACAGGGCCACCAAGCAGCGGGTGAAGCAGGCATGGGGCCAACGGGGGCTGCCAGTCCCCGGGACTGGACCTGGTGGGGAAGGAGGGGCCGCTGCCCACTGAAGCTCACAGAGGCCCCGAGGAGGCCTGATACCCAGGTCTGCGATCAGCCCCAGGACCCCGACCGTGGGGTGGGGGTTGGGGGGAGAGCCCCTCCCACCGTCCCAGCAGGAGGGAAGCCGCGGGCCTCCCAGGTGCTTTCTCAGAGGGGAGGGGAGGCCCAGCAGCGCTCTTGTCCCGCAACCAGCTGGGCTCTGGGTTCCAGTCCCCGCTCCGCACCTTCCCCGCCGACCCCATCTTCCCGTCCAGGGAGCGGCCGCACCTGTAGCCGCCGCATGAGGGCCGCCTGTGGGTGAGTTCATCTAGAATCGCCTGCGGAGGGGCGGCCGGAGAACCCTCGCCCTCCGCATGCCCTGCTCACCCTCGGCGGGCACCCCCGTCCTCTGTGTCTCCCCTTCAAGGCCCCTGGGGCCCCTTGCTCGACCCTCGTCCTGTGGTTCTGTGTTTGGGGGGCTCCCCCCTGCCCGAAGACCACCCTGGTAGATGTCCCAGGACAGCCTGCCTGGTTGGGCCCGGGCCAGGCCATCTTGGCCTTCTCTCCCTCTCTGGTGGACAACGGGCCCTTTCATGTTTGCTCTGAGGAAGCCAAGCAGAATAATCCCACCCCTGCCCCCAGCTCTCCTTCCTGCACCCCCAGCATCCTGTCCTGTGCCATGAGAGGGTTTCCTGCCCTGTCGGTCACCCCAGGACAGCTGGAGGGGCCTCAGGCCGGGGGGAGTGAGGCCTCAGCCTCAAGTAGGACTCCAGGGCCAGCCCAGCAGGCACCGGGGGCTGAGGCCGGGCAGGCCCTAAGGCCTGGGAGTGGGACAGCTGTGGGGAAGGGGTATGGGGGCTGCTGAGCTGCTCTCCTGGCTGAGACCTGCCACCCTGCAGCCGGGCTGAGCTGGCAGCGTCTACCCGGGGCCTGCTGGACCCCCACACCTGCTCACTTTGGGGGCTGGGAGGCCGGGGCACCTGAGTCGTGAGCAGGTGCGGGGGTGATGTGATACTGCACTAGTCCCAGCCGAGTGTGCGTGTGTGGCACACACACACACACAGCCTTGCTCAGAGAGGGGCCCCCCTTCTCCACCCGCTCCTCTCCAGCATGGGGCTGGGGAAGGAAGAGAAAGGAAAAGAAGGCATTTCGCCAGCTGGGGCCACAGAACAGCCCAGAGCCCGAGGCTCACTGCACCCAGCTCACCGCAGTAGGGGGGCGTGAGTGCTGTCACCCCCCAGGAACCCTTTGGAAAGTTCTTGAGACCACTCGGGCGTTCAGTTTTAAGCTTACAATTCAGTGGAGGTGAGGCACACAGCATGCCGGGCCTGGCCCAGCACCGGGGGGAGGACAACTGCGGCCCAGATGGGCGGTGGGGCCTGGTGAAGCTGCGGGCCTTGGTGGCGGCCAAGCTGGCTGGCCCCTGCCCGTGTGAGAACACATTTGCACATGCCCGCGTGTACACACACTCCCGTGTGCGCACACGCGCGTGCATGCGAGCACACAGGCTCCCTCGGTCCTCTCCCGCCTTCCCTCGTGGCCCCACCAGCCTGGGTCTTCGCTCCTGAAGAAGCCCACAGCACGGAGCTGTCTCCGCCCCAGCACTCGGTTCTCAGGTTTTTCCAGCTCGCATTTTTCTCCTGCTGCTTCTGGAGCCTTATCTCCTCGGACAAGATTCCCCAAGGGCAGGCAGCAGTGTGGTCTCCGTTTCTTGCATATCTTCCAGGGCATCTGGTAGGGGTGACAGGGCAGCTGGGGGGGCCCATCCTTCCCAGCTAGGAGTTCCGGGGCCTTTGTATGTTGATCAAGATGCAAACTGGCACATTCCCTGCCTTTGCCGTTTGCTGACCTAGCAGAACATGCAGGACATTTGGATGGTTTGGGGGACACCTGGTCACAGTGCTTCAAATCAAGGCTGGCTCAGAAAATCTGCCACGTGTGTCCCGGGCCAAAGCAGAGGCCCAGCTAATATCTGAGCCCTGCCCGCTCTGGACAGAGGTGGCCGAGGTGCCCAGTGACCCTGTCTTTGGCAACTTGGTCTGAGAACTTCCAGAGGCACCTCTGCAGAGTTAGCTTTTGACAGCTGAGAAGGAGGCAGAGGGGCCGGTTGAGGGAGAGGGGATGGGAGGCTGGAGACCACACTTACCACTGCTTAGCGCTCAGGGTCACCCAGGCCAGGAGTGTGGTGGCGCCAGCAGCAGTCAGGGCCGGCTCTCTGGGCCTCTCGCGGCCTTATTTCAGCTGAGGCGCTTCCTGCGTGTATTTCGAGACCGGAGGATGTTTGCAAGCAGTCAGGCTTACTCGGAGAATGGGGCCCACTCTGAGTGTGTCCGGGAGCACCAAGAGGTCAGGGGGGGTGTCAGGTCAGCTGCCTTCTTCCTGGAGGAAACGTTGGTTTCCCTCATTCATTTGACAAATAGTCGTTGAACTAGATTGCTTGTCTGACGGAACTAAATGCCAAGGGTCCAAGGGTAACTGTGACCAATGCCCCTGTCCTCCGGGAGCTGTGGTCCTGGCTCGGGTGCTCCAGGCAACATGCAGAACAAGAGTGGAGTGCAGACCTAATAGCGATGGGGGCGCCAGGCGAGATCCAGGGCGCCCGGGTAAATTCGCATTTCCATCAACAAGGGATACATTTTTGGTATAAGTATATCCCACTTGGGATATACTTATGCTAAGAAAGTATTTTTTGGACTTCCCTGGTGGCGCAGTGGTTAAGAATCCACCTGCCAATGCAGGGGACACGGGTTCGAGCCCTGGTCCGAGAAGATCCCACATGCCGCGGAACAGCTGAACCTGTGCGCTACAACTACCGAGCCTGCGCTCCAGAGCCCACGAGCCACAACGACTGAGCCTGCGTGGCGCAACTACTGAAGCCCGTGCGCCTAGAGCCCATGCTCCGAAACAAGAGAAGCCACCGCAATGAGAAGCCCACGCACCGCAACAAAGCGTAGCCCCCGCTCGCCACAACTAGAGAAAGCCTGCATGTAGCAATGAAGACCCCACGCAGCCAAAAGTAAATAAATAAATTTATGGGCTTCCCTGGTGGCGCAGTGGTTGAGAGTCTGCCTGCTGATGCAGGGGACACGGGTTCATGCCCCGGTCCGGGAAGATCCCACATGCCACGGAGCGGCTGGGCCCGTGAGCCATGACTGCTGAGCCTGCGCGTCCGGAGCCTGTGCTCCGCAACGGGAGAGGCCACAACCGTGAGAGGCCTGCGTACTGCAAAAAAATAATAATAATTAAAAATAAATAAATAAATTTATTTATTTTTAAAAAAAAGTATTTGTTGTTGATCTTAAATGCAAACTTAACTGGGTGCCCTGGATTTTTATTTGCTGCATCTGGTAACCCTAAGTGGGAAGGATAAAGGGCGTGGACTCACTCAGGCAGGGAAGGGTGAGAGCCAGTCGCTGATGCAGAGGTTCAGTGTTAAGTGAGATGCCGAGGACGGCCTGCGGGGAGGGGACCGCTGGGGTTAAGGCCAGAGAGGAGTGGCTGCATCCTGCAGGGCTGTGGCCCCTGCCAGGCTCTGCTTCAGCTGCTTCAGAGTCTGTGCTCAGGGCCACAAGGTGTCCTGGATGGATGGACACCAGAGGCCGCCTGGTCTGTCTGCTGGTTTCCAAAGGGCCGAGTGACTTAACCAGAAACTCCAGCCGCTGTCCAGTAAAAATACAATGCCAGCCACCTATGGAATCTTAAATTTCCTAGTAGCCACATTAAGAAAAAGGAAAAACATCTTCATCCCAAGAAAAAAATCTGTAACCACATGAGGTGATGGACGTTAACTAAACTTTTTGTAGTAATCACTTTGAAATATACATATTTATCAAATCATTATGTTGTTTACCTTAAGCTAGTACCACGTTATATGTCACTTACATCTCAATAAAATGGGGGTGGGGAGTGAAACAGGTGAAATTAATTTTGATGTATTTTCTTTAACTCAGCATATCTGAAATGTTATCGTTTGAACATGTAATCAGTATATCAAATGATTAGTGTGATTTTCTTTGTCTCATAGCAAGTCACACGGGGTGCATGTCAAGGGCTCCATAGCCACATGTGGTCGGTCTGTGGCCACTGTTTTGGACAAGCGTGTCTGGGACCCACATCTTCCGACTCCTGGTCCAGACACTTTCTCTCTCCTGGGGGGCAGGGGTGAGCACCCTGACAGTGCGACCTCCTGTTGATTGGGGTCTCATCCCGGACTCCGGAGGGGAAAGGATGTGCTTATGACCCAACGGCCAGTAGGGGGAAGCGGTGGGTCAGTGCCCAGAGTCTCTCCACAGACCAGGCCGCCTGCAAGGACAGCAAGCAGATTGTCCTCAGCAGAGGGGCCACGGAAATAACCTGTGATCTCGTAGCAGAGGAGCCAGTTGGGAGCCCCTGATGGCCCCCCCGAACCCCCATGATGCTTTGCAGGTGCCACGGTCCGACCTGACACCGTGGCTCGTTTCCCTGTGTGCCTCGGGAGTTGGGAGGTGGCATCCTCTTGGCAGGAGAACCTGTTCTCTCACCAGGGGTGTGCAGAGCTGAACCTGGGCAGGTGTGAACGCCCGTCTTGCTCAGGTCACCCAAGCCAGCTTGGCTACGGCCCAGCGGCGGGGTGTGTGGGGAGGGCTTCACAGAATCTAAGTATCGAATGAGCTGCCACTTGGGTCAGCGGTCATCAGGGCGGGAGCCCCAGAAGTGGCGCCCTGGTGCTCCTGTCGGGAGCGGCTTCCACAGGCGGGGGTGGTGTGCGTGCAGGCCCTGCAGGGTGCTCCAAGGTCCCCTGCCCACGGGAGCTTTCCACCTCCCGCTGGGCTGAAGGCACGGGCAGTTATTCCCTACCCACGTGGAAAGGTCTCTCGCTCCATCTGCTGTGTGTTTATTTAACCAGGAGCATTTATTGAGCACCTACTGTGTGCCGTGTGGGCCTTGTCTGGCAGAGCAGCTGTGAGGTTGGGGCAACACGCGGCGATCAGGTTCTCTGGCTCACAGCGCTGGGACCAGGGTCCCAGGAAAAGCCCCCGGCCAGCAGCTGACCCACACAGCACCCCAGTCACTGTGGTGTCACCTGATGGGCAGCAGTGCGCCCCACGCTGGCTCCTCCCTTCCCATCTCACTCCCACCTGTGCATCCAGCACCGCCCCCGGCCCCCCCCCCCCGAATTAGCTATTCCCATGCCAATCCCTGCCTCAGTCTGCTTCTGGGGACCCCAAACGAAGACAAAAAGCCTGCCTTACCAGTTGCGAAGTATTCAAATATCAACCTGGGGCTGGGGGTTCCATGCGGGAGAGACAGGGCCTGACCGAGGCCACAAAAGAACTGGGAAGGTTCTAGGGAATTCCCTGGTGGTCCAGTGGTTAGGATTCGGTGCTTTCACTGCCGGGGCCTGGGGTTCAATCCCTGGTTAGGGAACTAAGATCCCACAAGCCACGCAGTATGGCCAAAACACAAAAACAAAGCAACCAAAAAATGGGAGGGTTCTAGAAAGCTGGGAAAAGGAGGGGCTGGCTGCCAGGCAGGGAGAACAGTTCCTACAGAGGCCTGGCAGTGGCACAGGCAAGGTGTGCAGTGGGGCGGGGACCTGCGTCCACGCGGGCAGGATGCGATGGGACCAGTGCACCCCGCAAGGCCCCTTGGGAGAGCCAGTGCTTTGCAAGCAGGAAGACGGGGGCCCCTCTTTGTCAGGGGCGTCCTCTCCGGGGTTTGGCTGCCCTGGAAGACAAGGGCTCGAGCCACCCTGTGCCCCAGTTTTCTCATCTACAGAATGGGGACAGTAGTCTCTAGTGGTGGGGCTGAGGACGTGGTGTGTGGAAGCGGGCATAACGGAGCGGGTGCAGGGCACGTACGGAGCCGGCGCTGTCGTCAGGGTCAGCGCTGTCGTCAGGGTCAGCACTGGTGGTGGTGGTTGGCTGTGGGCGGGCTCTGGAACAAACTGCCAGGGAGGATGTGGCTTCTGGGGTCCTCCCTCCCCGCCCCCCCAGAGGTGGTGCAGGAGACACGGGGCAGGGGTGGGGGGATTCCCGGGACTGTCAGTTCTTGGGCCTCCTTAGCTGTCCACCCAAGCCATCGTGTTAAAGTGTCATTAAGTGACCTTGGACCTGAATGTTCTCACCTCTGAATGGCCCATCAGCTCATCAGCGTGGCTTGTAATTCGGGTGGCGTTCTTAGGGGACAGGGCAGGCCAGGGGGGCGCAGTGCTCAGATGGCGTGTGGCCCCTTGTCTGGGTGCCGAGTCTCGGTTGGAAAGCCAGGGTAGCTCCAAAGGATGGAGCTTGGGTGACGTCTGACCTGGAACCATGGGGCTGGGCATACAGTAGGCGCTCAAAACATCTCACTCCTCTCCTCTCCTCCTCTTCTGCCCTGACATTGGGACAGGGGTGGGCTGGGGTCTCAGAGCCAATTAAGATACCAACTCCCCACTGCCAGGGGTTGGAAATTTGCGAAGGAAGTGCCAGAAAAGTGGGCGTGTGACCCAAGGCTTGCGGTCAGTGCTGGAGTTCTGGTGGGGCAGGACAGCAGAAATCCTTCTGGAAGCTTCTAGATCACATGACATCGTAGCAGGCTGCAGCGGGGCAGCTGTGCCAGCAGTGGCGTGCAGCTCCTGGGCCTTGTCCTCCCGGAGTTATCCGGCCAGGGTGGGGTGGAGTGGGGTGGGGAGCATCTGGGGCTGAGCTCACTAGGACGGGCTCCCAGGCACATCCCAGTTGAGCTTTGCAGTGACCGTGCAAGGGCTTGAGCAGCCATCGTCACGGCAGTGTCACAGATGAACCGGCAGAGGCTCGACCCAGAACACAGAGTGCACAGGGGCCTCGAGAGCCAGACCCAGTGTTGTTTCAACTTTCCTCTGAACACCCCCGTGATCTCTCAGAGGCCTGTCTCCCTCTGCCTGGTACCCAGATGCTTCTGGTTGGCCTTGGGCCTTACCGTCTCCTCACCTTCCTGGAAGACCTTTTTGCAAACTGTACGCATTCAGTAAAATAACATCCAGCTGAACTGAGGCTGCGTTTGTGGGAACACCCAGCATGGCGGCTGGCAGACACAAGGGCAGTGGGTGACCTTCCCTCCGTCCCTGGGTTCGTCACCTCCTCCTGGGGCTTACGGTTGGCAGAGCGTGTAGCTGACTCACTTCTCCTCTGGGGCTGTGTTCCCTTAAAAAAAAAAAAAAATTACAGGTTCTCAGATGCATAATGAAGGGTTCCAACTTTTCAGAGGGGAAACTCTGTCTGGGAAACTTTCACTAAGGCAACAGGGAGAGCCAGGTGGGGCTTGGGAATCCATTTTGCTGCTGTTCCTGGGGCCGGGGGCCTCTGGAGGGGCCTGGGTGGAGAGCAGGGCACTGGTCACCCTTCCACAGAGGGAGCAAGCACTTGAGGGCTTAGCAGATGTGTCACTTGAGGGCTCTCGGGTGACCACAGGCCACGAGTGGTTTTTCTTTTCCTTCCCCGGAATGCTGTACCTGTTAGCTTCCTCTGAGGCTAGGAGCCCGGTATGGTGGGCAGTGTGATGTCACACGACCCTTTAAAGTGCCAGGCAGTTCCTGCCATGCCCACCCTCAGTGTCTGTGTTCACCCCCATCTCACCCCAAATGAAACCAAAGTCCTTCCCTGGATGTTTGGTGTCCTGGGGCAGCCATACCAAATGACCGCAGACTGGGGGTGTAAACAACAGAAATGCATTCTGTCACAGTCAGGAAGCCGGAAGTCCTAAGTCAAGGTGTGGGCAGGACCAGGCTCCCTCTGAAGGCTCCACGGGAGGTTCCCTCCTGCCTTTTCCAGCTCCTGGGGGCTCCAGGCGTCCTTGGCTTGTGGCCACATCCCTCCAACCTCTTTCTTTGTCTTCACCTGGCTTTACCCTCTGTGTCAGTGTCCTCTTTTTTTTTTTTTTGCACTACGCGGGCCTCTCACCACTGTGGCCTCTCCCATTGCGGAGCCCAGGCTCCGTACGCGCAGGCCTAGCGGCCATGGCCCACGGGCCCAGCTGCTCCGTGGCATGTGGGATCCTCCCAGACCGGGGCATGAACCCGCGTCCCCTGCATCGGCAGGCAGACTCCCAACCACTGCGCCACCAGGGAAGCCCCTAGTGTCCTCTTTTTATAAAAACACTTCTACTGGACTTAAGGCCCGCCCCAATCCAGTGTGACCTCATGTTAACTAATATACATCAGCAAAGGCTCCATCTCCAGATAAGGTCACATCCTGAGGTTCCAGGGGGACACGAATTGGGGAAGATGCTATTCAACCCTGTATGCTTAGCCAACCAAGGTACGATCTGTCCCCTTAGCCCGCTGTCCTGCGTCCTTTCTTCCCACTCACCTTGGCTGCCTCGGCCACTCGGGCCTTCTTGCCGTTCCTCCAAAGCACCAAGGGTGCTTGTGCCTCAGGGCCTTTGCACCTGCTGGTCCTCCTGCCTGGAAGGCGCTCAGAGCTCCCTTCTTCTCTTCCCTCGTGAGTCTCCTCGTGTGGCCCCCCCAGAAGTAACACCCTCCGTCACTCTTCATCTTCCTTCTGTGGTTCTAGTTTCCTTCATTCCACTCACCCCCTGCATATCACGTGTTTGTTTTTGGTCTCGCCACCTCCAGGAGTCTGGAAGACTAGGGGCCTCCTCTGTCTTGTTCACAGCTGGGTCCCCAGGCCCTAAAATACTTCGTGGCACACAGTAGGTGCTCAACTAACCTATAGCCCAAGTGGGTGCTCATGGAGCTCTGGTGTTCAGGCTTTAAGGATACCATGGTATCCTTAAAATAATGATTTATTCAGCCGTGGAGCTGCAGGGGCCACAGGACAGGGAAGAAAATGCGGCGGGGGGGGGGGGCGGGAAGCAAAGACGTCTGTGCCACTCCTCCCGCCCATGCCTGAGCTATTCTGCTTTCATCTAATTAATTACTTAATTAATTAATATTTATTTATCTGGCTGCACCAGTCTTAGTTGTGGCATGCAAGATCTAGTTCCCCGACCAGGGATCGAACCCGGGCCCCCTGCATTGGGAGCACAGAGTTTTAACCAGGGAAGTCCCTATTTTTTCTGTTTCTTATTTGAAAGGGACGGGGGTAGAATCCTGCTGCCTACAGCCGATCGAACCTCTTATCTAGACGAACAGCTCCTTTTCACAGATGAGGGCACGGAGGCTGCGGGAAGGGTCAGGCTCCTAAGCCAGTCACGGTAGAGCCAGACCCGGGTTCTGCTCTCTGACCCAGGGTGGTGTCCCCACTCCAGGCCTGACCACCGCTGCTCCCTCCCCGGGCAGCTTCAGGGGCCTATTGCTCAGGGCTGGCACCGGGCTTCCGTGGGAAGGCACCCCAGGCCCTGCACCCAGCAATGTGCAGGCAGGAGGGCCGGGGCGTGTGGACCCTCCCAGGCTCCAGAGCACCGCGTCACCTTCCAAGTTCAACATCGCCGTCCGCCAGAGGCCAGCTCAGTGTCACGTGGCACACGTTCCGGGAAGCAGCGTGTCTTCTGCCATCCTTGGCGGCCAGTCCCGGTTGGTCTGATAGCACCCAATGGGTCAGCGCCCTCGGGGGTGAGTTGGGGCAGCCCACCCAGAGCGGGGAGAACTCCCAGAGCCTTCTGGAAACATTGTAACCAGCCACACTGTTTGCATTTCCAAACCCTATTGCAAAGAAAAATAAATACATAAACCTAATCAAGGTGAATTTGCCGCATGCGATGACCAGGGACTGTTTATCCTGACGCTGTGCCAGCCGCTAACGTCCATGGGGTCTGCTGGTCTGGGCACCGAGCTCTGAGGACAGCACTCCAGCCTGGCTGGCTCTGCGGGGCAGGGCTGTTGTCTCCGGTTTACACTCGAGGAAGCTGAGGCTCTGCGGGCCCTGGGTCCCGCGGGGACTGGGCCTGGGTCGGTCTGGCGCAAGGGTCACACTGTCCCTGCTCTGCGTCTCCAGCCCCAGAAATAGCCCGGGGCTCGTTGCCTCTGAGCATTTGTGGCTCCAGGCAGAGACAATCTCAGACGGCCTGAAGGCCAATCTCAGGAGGGCCTGGGCCTCGGAGGCCACAGTCCCCAAACCAAACACGGGCTCACATGGGCCCCCAGGCATTTCTGTGCCACCTCGGAGCGGGAGACATGGTCTCAGGGAACAGCGTTCGGTGCCACAGGCTCAGCATTTTCTGGAACGTTCTGTGGGTGGGATTAGACACCCCCCACCGGCTGCCCGCTTCAGCTGCCCTTAGAAAGGGTGAAAAGTTAGAGGTCTGGGGGTGCTGGCCGACCAGAGTTGTGAGAGTGAGATTCCAAGGAGGCTCTTGAGTTTGGGCCCACTCTGGCAGAAGGAAGAGAACTTTCCAGAAGCCAGGGATCTGGGAGGGAGGATGACAGCTTGGAGACGGGCCAGTCCCTGGTGGAGAGGAGGGGGTGTGTGCACGAGACCTGTCACGAGGACCCCAGTCCGCAGGCCTTTGCAGGTGGAACCTGCCAGAACTCCTGGAGGCACTGCCCTGTGGGTTCCTACCTCCCCAGGTCCTCCCAGGCTGAGCGGAGGGCAGAGGCCTGGAGAGAGCCTTTGTCCGAGTACCGACCACGTGTCCAGGGCCAGCTCTGTGGCCGCCTGCAGTCACCAGCGTCCCGCACCGGGTTTAATACTGTCGCCGTCCTGACGTTCTTAATCACCGTTGAACAAGGACCCGCCCCCCCACCTCCATTTTCGTCTTGTGCCGGGTCCCACAAGTGATGTAGGCCATGTGTGTCTGTCACATGCTTGCCTCTTATTTGCCTTATGAGGTCACTTGACACAGAGAGGCTGGTCACTTGGCTTAGGGCCACACAGCTTCCATGTCCAGTAAAGCCTTGACCCCAAATGTCTCTTGAGTCTAGGAGAATTTTCTGTGAACCGTCCCTGTGTCCCCTGATCTCTTTTTGCATGAAAACTCAACCACAGTGAGACACCACGTCACGCCCCACTAGCATGGCTGGAATCAAAAAGACAGTAACAAGTGTCAGTGAGGATGTGGGGAAATCGGAACCCTCACACATGGCTGGTGGGAGTGTGGAATGGGTGAGCTGCTGTGGAAACAGTGTGGTGGTCCCTCGAAC
Organism: Mesoplodon mirus; assembly: GCF_964341445.2. NCBI lineage: Eukaryota > Metazoa > Chordata > Mammalia > Artiodactyla > Ziphiidae > Mesoplodon > Mesoplodon mirus. The sequence goes on along the minus strand of NC_138995.1, from coordinate 3,907,893 downwards.
ACTTAAACGTGGAGTCACTGTACGACCCTGCAATCCCACTCCCAGGTCGACGCCCGCACGAATTGAAAACGTACATCCACACAAAAATTTGTACACAAATGCTCACAGCAGCACCAGTCACAATAAACAAAAAGTGGAAACAACCCAAATGTCCATCCGCCGGCGAGTGGATAAACAAAAATGTGCTCCGTCCAGACAATGGAATATTATTTGGCTCGAAAAAGGAACAAAGTACTGATTCATGCTGCACATGGATAATAAACCTTGGAAACTTGCAGCCGGACACAAAAGGCTGCATATTGTATGATTTCATTGATGTGAAATGTCCAGAAGAGAGACATCCGTAGAGACAGAAAGTAGACAGGTGTTTGCCTGGGAGCTGTGGCGGGTGATGCGCAGGTGGGGAGGGGAAAATGACTCTTACGGGGGACAGGGTTTTGTTTGGGGTGGTGGCAGCGTTCTGGGATTCGATAGCGGTAATGTGTGAATATACTAACGACTAACTGGGTTGCACGCTTTTAAATGGTGCGTTGTATGACATGTAAATTACGTCTCTGTCTTTCAAGAAGGTTTAGTGGCCAGAGCATGCTTTGCGCCTGGGCTGCACATTTTGTTTTCTTTATATCCCAGACCACTTTGACCTCTGAGGGCTTATTATTGTCTGTCTGAGTTATCACTCTATCACGATCAAGATGTTCAGACAAAACCTGGGTCCTGTGATCTGATAAAGGATATTTTCAAGTTGATTTTAAAATATTGTCACATGAAAAAGTTTATAGGGGTGGAAAGGTAGCCTGACAGTTTGCACTTAACATCATTTCATTGGAAAGAACACTTTTTTTTCTGGAATCAGGGCCCTCTTGGCTTTTTCAGGACCATCACAGCCACTGGGAAGGGATCAGTAACACCTAAAGGTTAAACGGGAGGACTCTGGAGCCACTGGCCCTGTTTGAATCCCAGCTTTACCACTTCCTGGCTGTGTGACCTCGGGAGAGCTCCTTGACCTCTCTGTGCTTCGATTGCCTCATCCGTAAAATGATAATGAATGTTGTTACGATGAAATGCGTGTAATCCTTAGAACAGTGCCTGGCACTTAGGAAGTCCTTACTGTCTGGATTTATCTCCTGTTTTAGAGCCGGTCGTCAACAAGTATTTGTGGGCACCGGCTTCATGCTAAATGCCATGGGGTCCCAATCGGGAAGATTCAGCTCCCGCCTGGAGATATTTCTCCCAATAGTCATCTATTGCTGTGTGACCAACTACCTCCAAACTCAGAGCAGAAAACAACCCAGCATTGCTTTTGCTCACAAATCTACAATTTGGGTGAAGCTTGGCAGGGATGAACCGTCTCTGCTCCCCAGGGTAGGAGCCTGGAACTCGGTGGTGTTGGCTCCACTACTGTGACTTGTGCTGTGTCACAGCAGGGTGGCTGCATCCCAACACCAAGTATCCCCAGGGAGAGAGCCGGGCAGAAGCTGTACCCCCCTCATGACGGGGCCTCCTAGGTTACCTGGCATCCACTCCCATCATACTCCATCAGTGGAGGCTGTCCCAATGCCCCTGCCCGCTCCAGATTCGAGGGAAAGGGACAAAACTGGAAAGTTCTGGAAGAGCCTGTGGGATGGAAATTACCACCGTAGCCATTATGAGAAAGAGAATCCATTCTTGCGACACGAAGGGTCAGGGCTGGATGGGTTCGTACAGGTCACTCGGCCTCCACCACACACCCCACTTCACAGATGGGAAAACTGAGGTCCTGAGAGCAAAGCGAAAGCTCAGGGTCACAAAATCTCCCCTTGCCCGGAATCAGGTTCTTTGGAAGGATGCCTTATTTCCTGCTTGACAGCAGACTCCTGTAGAGGAGGAGCCGATTCATCTTTGTCTTTGTATCTCCTCTGCCCCCACCAATGCCCAGCTCAGATTCCCAGCCACCTGAATTCCAGCTGGCCCCCTGGCCAGGTCCCTAAAGGCCCCTCAGGCCTTCGGTGTCTCTCTCCCGTGTCGACCCCGCCAGTGCTGCATGCAGTAAGTGCTCAATCGATGCTCGACAGTCTACCCATGCCTGACCAATGCCAGGGGCCGCGGGGCCAGCAGGGCACATGGGATGGCCGAGCCTGGCCGCCCCTCCTCTTCCAAACTGAGCCCTGACCACCGCACCGCATCCCCACCCCGCCCCGCCCGCCCGCCCGCCCAGGGGTAGAAGGGCCTGGAGGTGCCGGCCTGGCTGGCCCCTACCCCACTGCTGAAGGGATCGGAGGCCTGGAGGGCGGGCTTCCTGAGCCCCTGCTGGAGGTGCCTCCGTGGCTTCGGGAAGAGCCGGCAGAGCCAGATAAAGGCCCAGCGGGGGCCCTTTCCCAACAAAGGAAGCCAGCGGAGACCTCTTCTCTCCCGCCTAAACACTCCAGATGCCTTTCAAGCTCCCCGGCAGGCAGATGAGGGAGGAGGTAGTGACCTCACAAAATGGGGTGGGAGGCTCCCCTGCCTTCTTCCCGCAGCCCGAGGAGGATCCACTGATTTTAAAAAAGACGAACACCCCCCACCACCACCATGTTCTAGAATATTCCCTCTCAGAGAGTAGGCCTCTTTCTGGGCCCTGCAGGGCATGCACTGGGGAGGGAATTGGAGAGAGGTGATGGGCCTGGGCCCCTGCTCACCGCCCCCACCGCCGTGCATGTCCCCCCCCCAAGGGGTCCTTGCGGGTTCTGCCTCGTCTGTGATTTATGAGGCTGCCACCCAGCCCACAGCTGGCTGTTCCTTCTGGGGGCCCCAGTCCCCCCCGGGGCCTCCTGCAGCTGATGGGATGGATGTGGACAGAGGACACCACTCCCACCCCTGCCCCCAGCCTCACAGTAGGAGACGCTAGGTCTGCGGGAGGCTGGCTGATGGCCTCCAGGGTTGGAAACTTCTCATGAGACAGGCGTTTGGCGATGGGCTAAAGGGGGGTCGTTGTAACCCCTAGTGGGGCCAGAGGCTCAGGCGACAACCGCTGTTTTAACCTTTGAACTCTGTCCTCTGCCACTGCTCTTCCCCACAGCTCCCTGGGCTCCGTGGAAAGAGCCACAGCCTGGGAGTCAGGCCAACCCTAGTCCGAGTCCCAGTACCGCCTTTCAGCCGCTCTGCACCTTGGTTTTCTCATCTGTAAAGTGCGGGTTGACACTGCCTGCCTCCCAGGGCTGGTGAGTGAGATTAATCCAGGAGGTGCCTGCGCAGTGCCCAGGGCCCTGGGTATACAGGTCTCCGCGCCCCCAGGGGCCTGGGACGACACAGGACGCCAGTAGGGTTGGCATCAAGGGTGTCAGCCGCTGGACAGGTAAAGCCTCAGGACAGGCTGGGCTCCTGGTCGGTGCTAAGGCAGAGCCCGGCCCCCTATCCCCCGCCGGCTCGGGGACACAGAGTGGCCTGTAGGACGCCCCCCAATCTGGGCACACGCTGGCCCCCAGGCCTCAGTCCCCCCTGGGCTGCTGGGGCACCTCCTGGCAGGGCTGAAGCTGCTCGGTAACGAGCCCCGGGGACGCTGTGGGGCTCTGCGGGGCGCCTGGGAGAGGGGGGCAGGACAGGGTTCGCTGGTGCCATGGCTCGTTAAACCTGCTGTTCAGATGCGGATTAGGCCGGAGCCAGCCCGCGATTCCTTGGGTTTGGTTATTAAAGGCTCCTTGCAAGGTAAACACCAGGCGCTTCCTTTCAAAGCCGAACCTGCTAATTAGAGGGCAAGGAACTCATTAAAACTGTAACTTGGGGCTGCCTGGAAAGAAGGGCTGGGGGAGGGGAGGCTGGGTGGTGGGTGGGCAGAACCCAGGGCACAGCATCCCTCCCGGGCGGGGGGGACAGACACTCCGCCCATCATGGGCGTGGCCAGGGGGCTCGAGAGGCAGGCGCCAGCCCCCTTTCTCCAAGCCGCTTCAGCTGAGAGCCCCAGCCTGGCCCCCTGGCCCCGTAGCTGTCATTCCTGTACCTTTGTTGTTGATGTTGTGGTTTTGCTGTTTGGGTTTTCTGGCCGTGCTGTGGGGCATGTGGGATTCTCGTTCCCCAACCAGGGGTTGAACCCGTGCCCCCTGCAGTGGAAGCGCAGAGGCCTAACCACTGGACCGCCAGCGAGGTCCCAAGCAACGTTTGTTAAATGCCTGCTGTGCCAGGCTGAATGGCACAGGGTGAAGGGTCCCCTGGATGTCCGTGTGCCAATCCACAGAACCCGTGTGTATGTGACCTGACACGGCAAAAGGAGCTTCATAGGTGTGACTCAGTTAAGGACCTGCCGATGGGGATCCTGGATTATCCGGGTGGGACCGCTGTCCTCCTGGGGTCCTTAGGACAGAGAGGTGGAGGGGCATTCTACAGAAAAGGCAGTAGGCCCTGTGACTGCAGAAGTAAGAGCTGGAGTGATGTGAGGAAGAGGCCACGAGCCAGGGGATGTAGGTGCCTTTAGAAACTGGAAAAGACAAGGAGCTGGATGCTCCCCTGGACCCTCTAGAAGGAACCACGCCTGCCCACACCTGATTTTAGCTCCCTGAGACCCAGGTCGGACTTGTGCCCTCCAAACTGTAAGAGAATGAAGTGGTGATGTTTTCAGGACTGAGCTTGTGGTCGCTGTTACAGCGGCCACAAGAAACTGATGCCTCTGCTGAGTGACAGCCATGCTACAGTGACCGGCAAGCCCAGGGCCCTCCAAGCTCTCGGGCAGGGATGCTGTCTGCACAGTGGTGTCCACCTCTGCTGGATTGGGGTGGGGGGTACATGTGGGCAAGAGGTGGGCACCTGTGTGCTTGCTACATTATTTTCTGTATGTTTGAGATATTGCATTATTTAAAATGTTTCCAGGTGACATCTGCCTGGTCCCCAAACCCTCTCTCAGACTCCTCCCACCCCTCTTTGGCAAATATCAGTGGCCAAGGGTGAGCCCTGGGAGCCTGGGGCCAGACCTTCCCTTGCTTGGACCAGGCCCTTGGGGAGGCCGAGGGCTTGCAGGGAGTTGGATGGCCCAGGGCACCTAGGAGCTGTTAACTGTTCACCTTTCCCAGCCTGACAGGAGTTAATCCAACCAACCAGATGGGAGTTAGAGATACCAAGTTCAGAGGCTGCTGTGTGACCTGGGGCAAGATGCCTAACCTTTCTGTGCTCAGGCTTCTCTTATAGAAAACGAGGAAATGCTTCTCATATTTGCATGTCTTTTGATGTTGTAAGGCCCAGAGCAGGGCCTGGTGCAGGAAGTGTGGGCACGGGGCCTCCCCCTGAGGTGGACGCCAGGGAGTTAATGAGTGTGTGTGTCAGGCCCTGGGACCTCTGGATGAAAGGGGTGTGGACACCTGAGTCACCTTTATGGCCATTCCGTGCCCCCTGGGTGCCTCCTGCTTTGACGCGGGGCCTCAAGGTGCGGGACCGGTTTGGCTGCCTCTGAGGTCTCTCAACTGCTGTGCTCCAGGCTCTGGGCGTCTGCCGAGGGCTCCAGGGGCCCCTCTCCCGCACCTGCGGCCCCAGGGGCAGCCTCAGGCACAGGGTGGGGGGCCCAGACTCTCCGTCACATCCTGCTAGTGGGGCAGGTCCCAAAGAGGACTCTTACCTAGAGGTGGAAAAACGCAACGCTGCTGCTCGGTCTTCTAGGGCTGTGTCGCCCTCGGCCACAAGATGGGGCTGCTGCTCCGTCCATCCCTGGGTCTGCATGCCGGATAGTCGGGTTTATGGACCCATGTGCATAATCCCTTCTAAATAACGTCAAAACTAGCCCAAGTGTATGGAGAGTATACGCCGTGTACTTTATATTTCTTAACTCATAGAATCCTCCAGCAACTGTACAAAATAACGGCCACCATTGGCCACACTTTCCAGATGGGGCAATGAAGGCTCAGAGAGGTGAAGTGACTTGCCCAAGGTCACACAGTAGCATTCACGGCCTGCTCTGTTGGGTTCCAAAGCCATAGCTCTTGTTGGAGCCTCCCCACTTCTCCCCTCTCCTCCTCCCCTCCTCTCCCCTACTTCTCCAGGCTGGCAGCCTGGGGGCTGGGGGGTGCGGCTGGGGGCCGCGGGTGTCACTGCCCTGTTGCCTTTGGCCCCTGATGAAGGGCGTGTCTGGCTTTATCCCCCACACTGGGCTGGGTGGCTCCATGCCTGGCGGGCACCCCCTTCTCACTGTCCCTTCCCTGAAGTCCCTTCATCCTATCTCTGACCCTCAGAGCCCTGCTCATCCTAGGAGGCCGAGCTCCTTCCTGCAGCATCGGTCTCACCCTGGCATCCTGCCCGGAGGGTGAGCTTCGAGGGGCAGGGGCCCTGGGAGAGGGTGGGCCGCTCAGACAGGAGCCCTTAAATGGGACTGTGGGACCCCTCGCTGGTGACCCCAGCCCCTTCCCCGCCCTCCCCTGAGCCCAGCCAGCCCCACACCACTGGCCCGGCCCCGGCTGCCCGTGAGCCGCTTCCCTGAGCTGACTCTGCCCGTCACGGCCTCAGGCCCACTGCCGCTGCCGTGTAGGACGGTGTGCATGCGGGCTCGCGCTGCAAAGCCGGGGCGGCGGAGGGCAGGGCTCTGGTGGAAGGCAGGGCTCGGAGGCAGGCGGAGGCTGTACTGTCTTAGCTTTGTTTCCTAGGGAGGCAAGCAGGCAGGTCCAATCCCTTTTTAATAAACGAGGCCTTTGATCTGCAAAAATGAGTAATTAGCAAGGAGCCAGTGAGTTGGCACCGTGGCAGCCTCGAGGCTGGCTGAGCACACAAGGCAGGACCTCTGGAGCTGCTGGAGGCGGAGGCCGCTGTGCAGATCAGGCTCCTCTAGATGCTGGGGCGCCTGTTTCTGGGGGTGGGGGGCATCTCCAGGGACAGGGTGGGTGCCTGGCTCCTCTGCCCTGACCAGGAGCCCGGGGACCTCGGCGGACCACCTTCCTCTTGAGCCTCAACTTCCCCATCTGTAAAGTGGGGGTGCTCACCCTTCACTCAGGAGGCCGGAGTGAGACGCTGCCCACAAGGTGAACAGCACAGAAAGGACGCCCAGTCCCCCGGTCCCCTCACTGGCTCAGGACGCTCACCCAGGGCCCCGTTCGCCTGTGGGGTGGCTCTGTGGCCGCAGGAGAAGGCAGCGCTCTGGGCATGCCCATCCTCTGCCCTGTCCCGCTGCAGAGCTGCCCCGCCCCCACACCCCGTGCAGGGCACCCGGGGGCCTCCCTCTGCCGGCCCAGCCTGACTTGTGTGAGCAGCGTGCGCATCCTCAGGCCATGCCCCCTTAGTGAGCTGTGCAGCCAAGGGAAGGCTTGGGGGCTTTAGTCCCCGTTCATCTCGACCAGCCCCACCAGGTGTCCTAAATAATGAGTGTGAAGTTTAAAACGGGTGTTGGGGGACTTCCCTGGTGGTCCAGCGGTTAAGACTCCACGCTCCCAAAGCAGGGGGCTCGGGATCGATCCCTGGTCGGGGAGCTAGAATCTGCATGCCGCAACGAAGATCCCACACGCGGCAACGAAGACCCGGCGCAGCCTAAATAAATAAATAACGTAAAATGGGTGTTTGTTGGGCCAACCCGACTTCCAGGCAGCACCCTCTCCTTTGGACAGGCTCCCCCGTCCGGGGCGCGTGGAGTCCCCTCCACTGCCGGTGGCGGTCCTGTACCAGCAACAGCAACGGTAATGACAACTTCTGCGAGGGAGGGAGGGAGGGAGGGGGAGACAGGACCACGCCCATTTTAGAGTCGGGAACCCCGAGGCCACGGAACGCAGATGCCTGGTGGGAGGCCTCCACGGAAGCTGCTACCACGCTGGGTGCAGGTGGGGACTTCCGACCCCTCACGCCCAATGAATATTTGTGTGGAGTTTCCCTGCTCACCTGAGGGTTCCCATAAAGAGCCCCCAGCCTGCTTGCTGGCTGGCCAGGGGGTGGATTCTGGGGCTGCCTTGCTCCCCAGCCGCCGCCCCGGGCTGCCCTGGGAGCACAGCCAGGGCAGGGCACCCGGCCCTGGACGAGGCAGGACCCAGGCCTCCCTGGGACCCCAGCGTCTCGGGGCTGTGACAGAATGGGGCATGGGGGCTGCTTCTGACTCAGGTGTGGGCAGGCGTCCTTCTAGAAGTCTCTGGGCTGTGCCTCGGGCCTTGGTGACCAGCGGGGTCATTTGGGAGCCTCCATTAACCCTTCGCCTGCTATGTGGGACTCTGTGATGCTTGGGGCTTGGCTGCTGGATTTTGTGTTCCTTCACTTATTCATTCAACAAACTTTTATGAAGCCTGGCTCTGGGCCAGGAGGTTGGCAAGGGTTTGCTCAGGGAGCTCCCAGTCTGAGCATCACACTTTGAAGACAGAATATCCAAGGTGCTGGCGGTAAGGGAGCCCCACAGGGGAGGGCAGAGGTGTGATGCGGAATCAGAGCGCCCACCCCCTTGGTGAAGGGGGTGGACGGGGCAGCCCCCCCCAACTGCTAGACTGTGCGCTACTGAACACGGCAGTGCGTCATGTGTGCACACACACACGCTCACACGCATTCACGTGGCGCGCCACATGCTCACATACAAGGCACACTGGTGCATACAACCCCGTGCCAAAGCCACACATGTGGCTCACATGTGCACACACGCACACACTTATACACACATGCATGCATGCACACATGGCTGCTTACACAATGTGGTTCATGTGTGCACACATACCTGTGTAGCGGCGCATTGTGTACCCGTGTGCCTACGTACGTGCTCACATACACACAGGCACATGTGCCTACACAAACACACAAATGCATGCATCCACATGCACATTCACACGCGTGCACACGTGCTCGCACACACACACACACACACCCCACGTCCGCCCCAGCATCTGCGGGGTGGGGGGCAGTGGACAAACAGAGACTTGTGCCCATCCCCTGTCTTCTTGCCTGGCCTTGCATCCCGCATCACACGGGGCTCCCACACTTGGACACCCAGTCTGCTTGTCCAAGTTCCAGCCACGCTGCCCTTTGGCCACCCTTCAGGATGGGCTGTCTGGCAGGGCTGGGGTCCTCTTCTCAGCGGGACACACTGGAGAGAGACTTGCATGGCTCTGGACATGGACTTGGGCACGCAAGCAGGGGCCCTGGGTCCTGGAACTGGGGGCAGGGTTTGAGAGCGTAATGGCCGTGGGGTGTGGCCTCTTGGCCTCACAGACTCCTCGTCCTTGGGGGTGCCTGGGGGGAGGCCAGAAAAGAGGTGGGCTTTAAATACAGGGCCCCGGGTCCAAGGTGACACTGACATACATCAGTACCTGAAACGTAAGTTTCACAAAATATCTTTACTACATGCAGTGCATTACAGTATTTTTTTATTGATTCTATTCCATTCTCTTAAAAAAAAAAAAAGCTCCCATGTGGGACACATCCCAGACTTTGAGAAACATGAGGCAGACAACATTTCAGGTTCCTCCCGCCTCTGAGATTTGGGGGTGCTGGAAACCTCCCTGAGCTCCCATTCATCTTTGCAACGAGACAGAGATTCCACACGCAAAGCTGGCTCCTCCGTGCCTTCCCAGCCCCGCTGGAGCTGCTCCGCAGCACGCCAGCCCCTCTGCTCGCAAGGTGCCAGGGCTGGTTTTCCTTTTTCATGATGATCAAAAGAAACGCAGCATCAGAATGAAGACCTGGAGAATGGATGCGGACGGAGGGAGGGCCCCTTCCTGTTCCTGGAGCCTCCTGCTCGCAGGCTGCCTCTCCCTCTCCCTCCTTCTCTCCTCTGCTCTTCCCTGGAGTCAGGGCCCTTTGCCTCCCGCAGAACGGCTGCCTCCCCCACATCCCTCCCTCCCCATTTTATGCCCACTTTATTCTCCTTTCTGATATCACAGTATTAGATCTCTATCCCCCTGCGTCTCCAGACTCACCTTCATCTGTGTCTTGCTTCACCTCTGACCAGCCGTTTGTATGAAGTTGCCTTTGTAAGGTGGGGGGACCCTGAGTGCCCTCTGAGCTTTCTGGCTGTTCTCGGGGATGGTTTTGCGTGGAGGGTAAGAGTACAGACTGAGGACGACAGCATGACAGCATCTGGGTGCAGAGCGGGTGCCGGGTGACCTGGGGCGGCTGACTTACCCCTTCTGTGCCTTGGTCTCCTTATCCATAAAGTGGGTGTGTAATAGAGTAGAACCTACCTCGTAGGCGTGTTAGGAGAATCAAGCCAGTTAAAAGGTACAAAGTGTTTGAACAGTGCTCGGCACATAAATGACATTAAGTAATTATCTCAAGGGGTTGGCCATAAGGAAAAATAAAATCATCTGGGCTTTCTTTTATATATATATATATATATATATATATATAAATTTATTTATTTTATTTATTTATTTTTGGCGGCGTCGGGTCTTCGTTGCTGCGCGCGGGCTTTCTCTAGTTGCGGCGAGCGGGGCTACTCTTGGTTGCAGTGTGCGGGCTTCTCATTGCGATGGCTTCTCTTGCTGCGGAGCACGGGCTCTAGGCACGCGGGCTTCAGTCGCTGTGGCTCGCAGGCTCTAGAGCGCAGGCTCAGTAGTTGTGGCACACGGGCTTAGTTGCTACATGGCATGTGGGATCTTCCCGGACCAGGGCTCGAACCCGTGCCCCCTGCATTGGCAGGCGGATTCTTAACCACTGCGCCACCAGGGAAGCACCATGTGGGCTTTCTTGAGCAGCTCCTGAGGGCCAGGTTGTGTTCTAAGCGCGTGTGTCTTGAGCCTTTTTTGTTTTCTTTTCTTTCTGTGAAGTGGATACTGTCATTATGACCATTTTACAGGGGAGGAAACTGGGGCCCAGAGAAGTTTAGTAACTTCTCTGGGGCCACACAGCCCACAGGGAAGGAGTCGCTGCCTGAGTCCCGAAAAGCTTTAGTAGATGGAGGTTGCTGTCAATCTCCTGATTATTACCCATACTGTTGCTTAAGGATGAAATAAGGCGCTGTGTGCAGAGCGCGGCCGGGCACGTGATGGGCCAAGTCACAGGTCTTCCCGTTGGCGTCACCGATTTTAGCATTCAGGCAGGTGATTGCGTGAGGTCAAAGCGGGGCATCTGTGCCCCCAGGGGGGCCCGGGTCTGACCCAGGTGGCTGCCGTGGCCCAAGTTAATGCTGCACGGGATCCCATACCCCCGTCTAGTGATTTGTTCTGGAGTCTGCCTGGGTATGGATGCCAAGCTAGCTGGCCTGTCATGTCCATCGTGGGGCATCTCTTCTCTCCTGGGAAAGGGGTACGTGTATCTGTGTCAGCCCCGGGGTCTGCTTTCGTGTCTCCCGTGATTTCTCTGAACAAACAGCCGGCAGGGCTGACCCAGCCCTGGCATGACTTGCCCACATGCTGTGCCCTTTCTAGAAGTTCCTATCTTCATTTCCCCCTTTTACTTTTCCCCTTTCCACCTCAGTCAGGACTCACTCCAGTCAATTACTCCCTTCAGATCTTTGCAGGGAAGACAGCAGTGCAAAGCCACGAAAGTCACTCTTCTCAGTGTTTCTCCCATTATTAGATTTCTTTCCCTGGAAATGGTGTGTGTGTGTGTATGTGTGTGTGTGTGTACGTGCGCACGCTCAGGGAAAGAGAGAGAAAATGAGAGAATCTTTCTAATCTTTCCCTTTATTCTTCTTTTTAAAAGAGTAAGCTTAAAATCCTTTGCTGGTCAGATTCTTAGATTTTTGACTTGTGTCTTTACATCATAAGACCGTGTTTGGATTTTCTTTTTTTTTTTTTTTTTTTGGATTTTCATTTTTGATGACTTTCCTCTTTGCCTGTGGACCCAGAATGAGCGGCTGTGCTATTATCTGTCTTCTTCCAACCTGAAATGTCAGCAGCAAGAGGCCTGGAACTTTCCCTGCCTTTGCTCTGAATCTCCAGTGCCTGGAACAGTGCCTGGCACAGGGCAGGGGCCCAATTAATATTCCAAAATTAATTCCTAGGTCTGTTTTTTCTTCAAAGCCCCCCACCCATGCATACCCAGCCCAGCTTTGAGTCAGGGGGAGCTGTAGGAAATTTAGGTGAATTCTCAACCCCAGTAGGTGAAGGTGTAGTCACAATAGAATTGCACAAGCCATGTCAAAATAAGTGTGAGCGCTACCAAACGCAGGTTTCTGTCCCTGACGCACACTGAGGGCAGACAATACCGAAACATCGGAGTTTGGAGCAGAGAAGGGTTTATTGCAGGGCCAGGCAAGGACACAGGTGGCTTATGCCCCAGAAACCCTGAACTCCCCCGAAGGGTTTCAGTAAAGCCCTTTTAAAGTCAAGGTGGGGCGACTTCCTTGGTGGCACAGTGGTTAAGAATCCGCCTTCCAACGCAGAGGCTGCAGGTTCGATCCCTGGTCAGGGAACTAAGATCCCATATGCCGCAGGGCAGCTAAGCCCGTGCACCGCAACTGCTGAGCCCGTGCGCTCTGGAGCTCGCATGCCTCAATGAAGAGTCCACGCGCCACAACAAAAGACCCCACAGGCCACAATGAAGATCCCGTGTGCCACAACTAAGACCCGATGCAGCCACATACATACATACATACATACATGTTTTTAAAATGTTGAGGGAACAAAGCATTAAGAGTGTATTGAGAAAAAAACAATAAAGCCAAGGTGGGGACTTCCCTGGTGGTCCAGCGGTGAAGACTCTGCATTTCCACTGCAGGGGGCACGGGTTTGACCCCTGGTCTGGGAACTAAGATCCCACAAGCCCCACGGTGCAGCCAAAAAAAAAAGCAAATAAAGTCAAGGTGAAGGAGGGGCGTGGTTATTTGTTGCAAACTTCTTGGTGTCGGAATCCTCTCTTCTTGCAGCTGTCCCGCATGGGTCAGGATATGATGTTCCTGTCAACCTCCATCAAGACAAATGTTATTCTCTGTTCTGCAACTTTTCATCTCTATGTGAATGGAAAAGTGTAATACCCTTAAAGGTCAGAGCCTTGAGAGTGGGCTATATCCTGTCTATTTCAGGCTACTGGCAACATTCTTAACTGGAAACAAAAGCAATAGAATACAAAGGTGAAAGTAAAGGAAACAGATTTAACATGGAGTCAGATTTGTTGTTCCTGTTACAAGGGTGTGCAGGACCAGCCCCCAACACAGCTGCACGTGCTGTATGCTGAGTTCAGATTCAGTGGCCAGCAGAGATGCTTGCCAAGTGCCCGTGGGTCAAGGGGCCCGTCCCCTGCTGGGCTTAGAGGCAGCTGGCAGGGGGTTTCAGAGGGCAGCTCTAGAGGGGGCTGAGTGGGCTCAACCTCTTCTCAGCCCCAATTGTCCCTGCAGGCAGGTTACACGATCTCTCTGGGCCTCCAGACGCGCTTCCTCATCTGGAACACCATGATGATACTGACAGTGTTTGCCTCACCGGTTGTATCGAGGATTAAGTGAATTAAAACATGTGGAAAGTACTTGAAACAGTGTGGTGTGCAGAGCAGATGCTACGCCTGTGATTATTAGTATTTTATCGCCGTTATATTTATCATTCTTTCATGCACCGAATTGAAACGTTTTGGCTGTCGGGAGACACTTCACTGCTGTGACCGGAACACGCAGATTCCGTTGGTTTGTCTGGGGCCTCTGTTTTTAACACGTTTTAATGGGGGAGTTTCAAGTCAGCATCCAGCTGAGCGAGCAGCGCCCCGCGATGGCAGTGGTGTTGGAGCACCGGCTTGGCTTGCTGAGGGCCCGGCCACCGCTGCCCCCAGGCCCGTAGGACGCCCGCCAGGACACGCCAGCACTCTTGGCAGTGGCGTTGACAAGGGCCCTGGCCATGTCCTGACTGCTGTCCCTCTGCAGGGGCTGGATGGAGGGTGAGGCCACATCTGCAGGCCCCTGGGCACCCGCCTCCAGCCCAGCCTGCTGTCCCCCAAGGCTGCTGAGCCGTGACCCAGCAGATGTGATGCCCTGGGAGGCAGTTTGCCATGGCTGTCACTGTATTTCCACGATCTTGTGACAGAAATCCTGCCCTGGCATTAATTTACATTATAGCCAGTGCACCCCGACGTGTTTGTTTTTGTTTTTGTTTTGGGGGTTTTTTTGGTGGTACGCGGGCCTCTCACTGTTGTGGCCTCTCCTGTTGCGGAGCACAGGCTCCGGACGCACGGGCTCAGTGGCCATGGCTCACGGGCCCAGCCGCTCCGCAGCATGTGGGATCCTCCCGGACCGGGGCACGAACCTGCGTCCCCTGCATCAGCAGGCGGACTCTCAACCACTGCGCCACCAGGGAAGCCCCCAACGTGTGTTTTTAAAGGGTATAATTTTTATCAACTTCAATTAGAGCTATTTTTATTTTTGTCACCCTGAAGAATTTCCCTGTGGTTAAGCTGCCATTTTTCACTGTAATACCCCTGGCAAGGGCTGGGGGAAAAAATTAATAGTCTAGTGATCACTTAGCTAATGCACTGTCGGCACTTGATAAACTGACTGCCTGGGTGAGACAACACAGTTCTCTCCACAGTAATTATGTCATGTTTACCTGAAGCTTGCGAGACCCCCTTGGTGGACGCGTGGGGTCGAGCTGAGCCCCCCACAGAGCCCGGGGCAGGCCCCCTCACCCCCCTGTCCACAGAATCTGCCTTTGATGTAATTGAAGCACACTAGGGTGGGCGTCTGCCCATCTTCCCGCTGTGGGGCATTTGGCAGGTTGCTAAACATCTCTGATCCCCATTTGAACAGGGAGCACTCCAGAAGGGTTACTGTTGATAAACCACCTGACCTCCCCAGCTCGGAGGCATCGAAGGAGGCTATGGGCAGAGGTGGGAGAGCATCATGTCTGGTAAACAGGGTGTCTATTCCCAAAGCGGGGGGAGGGGCAGGCCCTTAATGGGGAGCTGGCAGGTAAAGCCAGGCACAGACTCTGAAGACAGGAGGAAGGACAGGGCCGTGGTGGGATGTGAGCCTGGGGTGGGGGCAGAGGAAGCAGCTCAACCTGCAGGGAACTGGCTTCCCTCCGCCGAAATCAGACAACAGGCTACCAAGCTTTGGAACGGCCATGCTGTGGACGACAACTCCGTAATAAAAAGGAACAACCCGGGGCTTCCCTGGAGGCGCAGTGGTTAAGAATCCCCCTGCCAATGCAGGGGACACGGGTTTGAGCTCTGGTCCAGGAAGATCCCACATGCCGCGGAGCAACTAAGCCTGTGCGCCACAACTACTGAGCCCGTGTGCCTAGAGCCCATGCTCTGCAACAAGGCAAGCCACCGCAATGAGAAGCCCGCGCACCGCAACGAAGAGTAGCCCCCTCTCACCGCAACTACAGAAAGCCCGCACACAGCAATGAAGATGCAATGCAGCCAAAAATAAAAAAAGAAACTTATGAAAAAAAAAAAAAGGAAAAGGAACAAACCACTGAAATGCCCAACAACCTGGTGAATCTCTGGGGAATCGTGCTGAGTGGAAACAGCCAGTCCCATAGGGTTACCCACTGTGATTGATTTACACAACAAGCTTGAAATGGTGAAATATAGAAATGGGGAACGGATCAGTGGTTGCCAGGGCTTGTCGTCTGCGGCAGGAGGGAGCTAGGTGTGTTTATCAAGGGGTGTCACGGGATGCTTAGGATGGGACTGTTCTGTATCTCAGCTGTGGAGGTGGTTACAGGAGCCTGTGCTGGTGATAACACTGCAGAGAACAAAATACACGCACGTGCAAGTACAGGTCAAACTGGGGAAGTCTGCATAAGGTAGGCAGGTTGTCCTGTTAATTTCCTTCTGTGACCTTGTACTATAGTTTTGTAAGATGTTACCATTGGGGAAACTGAACAAAGCGTACTCAGGATCTCCCTGTATCATTTCTTACGACTGCATGTGAATCTAGAAGCATCTCATCATAAAAAGTTAAAGTTCAAACAAAAATCAGATCACATCTCTCCTTGGCTCAGAAACTACCCACCCCCCCCCGCCCCCAGTTCCCATCTTAACTCTGAATGAGAGCCAGAGTCCTTTAGGGGCCCATAAGGTCCTCCAAAAACATGGCTCCATTGCTTCCCCCAGTCTTCAGCCATGTGGGCCCCATTGCTGTTCCTCAGGAACACCAGGCATTCTCCTGCCTCAGGGCCTTTGCATGGGCTTTTCCCCATGCCTAAAACACTGTTCCCTAGGCTTCCACATGGCTCCTTCTATAACTTAGATGTCTCCTCTTTGTGCTGTGTTGGGGACACCATGCCAGCACCTGGGGTCACCAGGTGCTGTTCAGGGGAGTGACAGTCTTGGTGGGGTCAGAAGTGTAACAGCTGACTCAGTGGTACTCAAATGAGGGCACTAATGGAGGTGGTCCAAGGGAGGGTCTGGCTCTGCCTGGGAAGGGGATCTGGGGAGAGAGTCCAGGGGAGGGGGGCAGACTCTTGGCTGAAAAGGAGGCAGGGAATTGGGGAGGGGTGAGGGGGGACTCATGGGCATGACAGTGGCTCGTGAGCAGACCCCTATGTTGCTTCCACCCCGAACCCTGAACCTGGGGCATCCTCACCATTTTACGGATAGGGAAGCCGAGGCCCAGAGAGGTCGAGTCACTTGCCTGAAGGCACACAGCGCATAGGTGGCAGAGCTGGGATTTGAACCAGGCAAGATGGTCTCTGCATCTGCCCTCAGCCCCTTACAGGACACCTACAGGGGAGACCAGAAGGTAATGAGCCCAGCGGTACAGGTGCACACGTGTCCTTCCACAGCCCTTCCTGCATCTGGTGGACCTAGGAAACCGGAGGGAGCCTCTGCAGCGGCCCCACCACCTCCACGTCTCCCAGCCTCGCCTCTGCTCTGAGTCAAGGCTCAGCTCCCCTCCTCCCGCAGACCCCTCTCCCCCAGGTGTGTTCAGGAGTCGCAGCAAATGGTGCTCCATCTCCACCCCGACCGCCACCCCTCCAGCCACACGGACCCTGCTGCTTGTAGAACAGGGATCAGCAAACTTGGCCCACAGCCAGTTCCATATAGCCCACGGACTAAAAATGGATTTTACATTTTTAAATGATTGCCAAAAAAAAAAAAATCAAAGGGAGAATAATGTTTCGTGACGTGAAAATTATGAGATTCAAATTTCAGTGTCCGTAAGTAAAGTTTTATTGGAGCAGCCACAGTGTTCCTGTTCATGTTGTTTAAGTGTGCTTTAGAGCTACAGGCCTAAGTTGCATAGTTCCAACAGAAAATGTACAGCCCGTAAGCCTAAAATCTGATCTGGCCTTTTCAGAAAAGGTTTCCAAACTTGCTCCCCGACTCAGGGCCACTGTGTTTGCTGTTCTCTCTTCCTGGAACACTCTTCCCACAGATATCTATCTCCATGGCTAACTCTCGTGTTTCCTTCAAGTCTTTGCACAGATGTCCCCTTCTCAGTGGGGCCAGCCTATGGAAAATTCTAACTATGCCCACCTCCCCTCCTCCCTGTCCCCTTCTCCTGTTTGTCTTTCTGGCATCTCCTACCAACTGTCATGTAAACGTGTATTTACTGACTGTCTGTCTCCCCCGACCCGAATGTCACCTCCTTAACGGCAGACATTTTTAACTTTTTTGTTTGCTCCTGTATCCCAGGCACAGTGCCTAGCAATAGTAGGTGCTTAATAAATGTTTATTAGATGGATCGATGTTTGACTGGATGATCGGATAGCTGGATGAAAGGATTGATGGACAAATGGCCAGATAGATGGATGATGGATTGATGGATCGATGGATAGTTGGACAGATAGGTGGATGGATAGGTAGGTGGGTGGATAGACAGATGATTGGATAGATGGATAGATGGACGGCCAGATAGACAGGTGGTTGGATGGTGGATGGATGCTTGGTTGGTCGGGTAGATAGGTGGATGGATGTGAGGCATGACAGACTGTGAAAAGCTGGGCTGGCCCAAATCACATGGCTCTTAGATGCCACATGGAGGAGCCTTTGGTAAAGGACTTTATGCAGGTGGGTGAGTGTAGTGCTTTGGAAAGTTGGCTCAGGCCAAGGCATGGTTGGTGGGGGGGTGAAGTGGGTAGGACTGTGTGCCCAGGAATCAGTGGGAGGCTCTGTCCCTGGGAGGAGGGGAAGGTGAGTGGGCCCAGCAAGAGTAGGAGGGGGCACCCCAGGAGAGCCGGGGTGTCGGGCCTCATTGGTCTGAGATCAGTCTAGCTCCCGCTGCCGGCCTCCAGGGACTGGCATTCGGGACTAACGCCCAGGACTCCGGGAGCCCCCGCATCCCTGAGGGCCCTCACCCCTGACCCTGGGGCTGAGCTGGATTCCGCCAGCATCGCCCACGTGCTCTGTTGCCTGGCAGTCATAGGGAGGCCTGCTTGCCTCTGGAAACAGTGAATTCCTCCATGCAGCCCCCTGCTCTGTCCCGGGACTTATGAGGGGGTCAGCTGGCTCAGAGGCCTCACTTGAGGGAGGGGGCCAGACCCATGCCTTCTGGAATGTTCCTTTCAGCCACAAGAGCAGCAGAAGTTGGGCGTGCCTGCCTCTGGCCAGCTCCAGTCTCCCTGTGGCCTCACCCTTCCCAGCTGCACCTGTCCCACCAGGTGTGTCTCCCAAGGCTGTGAGTGCTGTTAGCAGCAGACTCTGGCTTTCTAATAAGCTC
The DNA here is from genome assembly GCF_964341445.2 of Mesoplodon mirus. NCBI lineage: Eukaryota > Metazoa > Chordata > Mammalia > Artiodactyla > Ziphiidae > Mesoplodon > Mesoplodon mirus. Next base: position 3,889,475 of record NC_138995.1, on the reverse strand, counting down.
CCAGAGACGTCACGCCCCACCTGCCCCATCCGAACACATGGCAGTGAGTTACCCTTTCTGTGTCTTAGTTTCCCCATCTATGTAATGGGGCCCAACAGTTCCTCCCCACCAGGGCCAAGGCTTCATGGGCTGACACGGCAAAGGCTGGCACGAGGCCTGGTGCTCAGTAGGTGCTGTCAACGTTTAGCTGCAACCAGTGAAAAGCACTTTTGTCCCAAGCCTCCTGCTTTAGGGTCATGGCCCATGACCCTTCTGCTGCAGCCTTTCAGGGACAGGCAGTAGCTCCTGGCTTGGAGAGAGTGCCTAGTTTCAGCCGAACCCAGAGATTTTTCAGCTCCAGCAGCCCCCAGGTCTTGAACCAGGGGCTTTCTGGTTCTCTTGTTTTTTGTTTTTTTTTTTTTTTTTTGCGGTACGCGGGCCTCTCACTGCCGTGGCCTCTCCCGTTGCGGAACACAGGCTCCGGACGCACAGGCTCAGCGGCCATGGCTCACGGGCCCAGCTGCCCCGCGGCATGTGGGATCCTCCTGGACCGGGGCACGAAATCTTGTCCCCCACATCAGCAGGCAGACTCTCAACCACTGCGCCACCAGGGAAGCCCTCTGGTTCTCTTTATGGCAGGAGGGACTGGGCTCCCCCTCTTTGTTCTGCTCTTTCTTGCTTTAACAAATGCGTTCATGGGCTTCCTGTGCGTCAGGCCTGGGCTGGGCTGCACGAATGCTATCTCCCCGTGACCGCCCTGTGCCGTGGGTGTGGCTGTCAGCACCCCCTTTTTCAGACGAGGAAGCTGAGGCCCAGAGGCATTAAAAGCGTGCCCAAGGTCGCCAGCTTGGAACCCAAACGGTCACTCCCATTGGCCACCTAGCTGCCTCTGGCCCCTTTTTCTCCACTGAGCTTGGCTGCCATCCTCCTGAGAAACACCAGTGTCTTCCTCTTTTCGAGACACCCGGGGCGGGGGGGCGGTGTCCTGTGCCTGCTGGAAGGGGAAGCAGGCTGGGTGAGCTCTGTCCACTTCCGGTCCTCTTGGCCTCAGTTTCCCCATCTATAAAATGGGCTGATCACTCTCCCCGCCTAGCCCGCCTGGCAGGACCACCGCAAAGCTCCAGGAGGTGACCCTGCACACACACCTTGCAGATCATTTGGGGGGAGAGTTATGACTGTTTCTGTCCCCTCGGGTGGCTGCAGGGAGTGCTCACCTGGTCGGATGTGAAGCCAGGGATAAAACCTTCTTTTTGTTTTTTCCGAGTCCCGGACCTTGTGTCCGCTTGGGCTTCTCTTGTCTTTGAGGCTGGATGCACCTGGGGCCTCCCCGCCCCCTCCCTCCAGCCCCTGAGAGGTGGGAGCAGCCGGGGGGACTCGGCTGGGAAAAGAGTCAGATCGAGACCCCCGGCTGTGGCTGCTCTGCCCGAGCCGTCGACCTCCTTCCCACGCACGCTGCAGCCGGAGCGCCCCTAATTGCTGTCACAGATGTATCAGCCACCAGCCTCTCCCTCGCGATCTGCTGGGTCGCGTGAGCTTAATTAGCCCCTGATTACTCATTTACTGGGTGCTGTGTGTATTCCATATCTAATAACTTTCCAATTACGCCCGGTCTGCACCGCACATTTAATAACCCGTTAGTTGTCTGCTTATCGGGGACTCTGCGTTCTGCAGCTCCATCTCCCCCTGACCCGGAGCCTTATCATTCCCTTTATTGCGGTATTTGGAGTTCTCTGCTCACCATTATGGAGCTATTACAGGGAATTAAGGGGCGTAAAATACTGTTTTGCGGCCTCTGATGTACCAGCTTGCAGCACAGAACAAGGAATCTCACCAGAGAGGGCCGAGTGCATCTTTGTGGGTGGGCTCTCGTGGGGACCAGGAAACGGGAAGGAGGGGCCCTGTGGCAAGGCTGGCCCGTGCCCCCTTATGTTGCTCCTGGACAGACGGCCCCGGACCTGTGACCCACTGTTGCCGGCAGCTGGCAGAGGTCTCCCACCAACCCGGCTGTGCCCACGCACCCTCCAACCAAGGCAGGCCCCCCGCCATCACTGTTTGGGAGGGAGGTGGCTTTTCTCCCCAAACTTGGCTTCCTGCCTGTGTCTGATTTTTCCTCGGGGCCAAGGGCAGGTGATGATGCCACGTCCTTTTGTGCCATCGGGATGCTGGCGTTTCCTCTCCCTACTCCTGCAGCTCTGTTGTGTCTCACGTTCCCAGCCTTGGTCTTCACGTAAATCAGCCGCAGACCATCAGCAAACCCACCGTTCCTCAGCCGCAGGATAAACCTGTGTGCCGGAGACCACAGTCCCAGTTGCTGTGTGTCTGCTGAGGCAGCGAGTACAGGAATCAGGCCCTGATAGTATGCAGGGAGCACCTACTGGGTGCCGACACTGTGGGGGCTCTGACTGTGACCGGCTGGGTGACCTTGGGCAGCTGACTTGACTTCTGTGTGCCTCAGTTTCCTCCTACAATGTGGAAGTTAAGGTAGGGTTGTTGGGAGCATGAAACAGGCTACAGAAAGCAGGTGCTTGGTGGATACCTAGCACATAGCAAGTGCTCAGTAAATCTAGGGTAGGCATTACGGGCCCATTTCCCAGAGGCATAAACTGAGGTCCAAGCAGTTGTGACTTGCCTGTTACTCCTAGTTACGCCCACAGACAAGTGGCACTCAGATTCAGTCCCACATCTGCTTTATTCATGATCAGCAAGGCCAGCTTCCTGGAGTATATCTTGAGCCGATTTGGAGGAAAGAGACGATTCAGGGTGATCAGGAAAAATGGGGGAGCCCATGCCCCAGATCCTGCCCCCATGAGTTTAGGGGCTCTGGGACTGCCTCAGGCTCTGCGTCAGCAGCGGGCAAGGGGGCCTAGAAGGTGTCCCTGCCAGCTGGGGCCGAAACTGCCCAGAGGCCAGGTGGGCCCGCCTGCGAAGGCCAAGGCTGTGAAGCCTTCCCCAGCACACACCCCTCCAGGCTCTGTGGGGTCCCCTGGCCACTGCACCCCTTTGGCTCTTGTTCCTGATGCTTATGCAGTCAGGTCGTGAGATGAGCTGCCATTTCTTGAGCACCTACTATGTACCAAGTGCTTTAGCAGAAAGAACTCATCCCCTGCACCCTTCCTCTTGGAGGTAGACACTTGCTGTGTTATTAATCCATTTTGAAGAAGGGGAAACTGAGGCCCAGAGAGGTGAAGTCACTTTGCTAAGATCTCCCAGCTGGGGAGAGTGGCCAGGACCCAGTGCCTGGCCCTGTCCCACTACAGGGAGCCGGAGAGGTAGAGTCTGGCTGGGTGCCCAGGAGGCAGAGGGAAGTAGGCTCCGGGAACAGCCAGCCCCTGTTGGAGAGGCTGCTGGAGAGAGAAATCCTAGTGTCTCGTGCAGTGGCGTCTGGGCTGCTGTGTGCCCTCAAACTGCAACTTCCCTTGTGTTTTAAAATACGTCATTTACAGGCTACCACATGGGTGAGCCTGGGAAACATTATGCTGAGTGAAAGAAGCCAGACACAGAGGGCTACATAGTGTAGGGGTCCATCTATATGAAATGTCCAGAAGAGACAAATCCATCGAGACAGAAAGGAGATGAGGGGTTGCCAGGGGCCGGGGGGAGGATGAGGAGTGACTGCTAATGGGTACCGGGTAATGAGAATGTTCTAGACGGATTCTGGTGATGGTTACACAACTCGATGACTATTCTCTAAGCCACTGACTTGTACACTTTAAATGGGCGAGTTGTATAGTATATGAATTATATCTCAATAAAACAACTCTACAGAACAATAAGGCCGGAGTTCTCAAACTTGGGGAGCTCACGGACTAATACAATTAATACAATAAACTGGGTACTGACAACAGTGCTGCATGGTTTTCCCCTGTGAAGCGGGGATGCTGTGTCTGCTCTCTGCCCCTATCCATCCCCATCCCTACGTGCGAATTTACCTGGAGTCAGTGCTCTCCAGAAATCACTCAGTTCCCCGGAGGAAGTGTAACAAGGTGAGATCTCATTAGGATATGCAAGGGTGGGCTGCAAATCCCTTTTATGGTAAAGAACCCTGGAAATTTTCCTCCTTTTTGCCTTTCTCCGTTAACTAACGCTTTAAACATAGTAGTGGCCCTGGTCCAGGGAAATAAAGGGGACAATAAAGTTTATCCTGCTTGCTCTGCGGGGGCCCCATGGGCTCTCTGGGATGCTGTCAATTTCCAGGGTCCCCGGGGCAGGGAGCAATATATGTCCCAGACCCGGTCCTAATAGCACTTTAACTTAAGACAGGCCGTGAGCTTGGAACTCTTGGCTCTGGTAGGGAGAAGGCACAAGGAATGTGTTGGTTCAAGGGTCTGCTTTTTATTAGTCAGGCATTGTTGTAAATTTGTCCTTGAAGGGTGAGGAAAGGCTGCTCTCTGCTTCCATGTGATGGTCTGGCTGAGAACCTTTGCCTCCACCTACGATGATGCTAGCAGGAGATAATGCATATTCCCCACCCACATATGTCTGGCAGCCTCGCCCATCCATTAACAGTGACCGAGCCCTCTCAGGAGTCCACTGGCAGCTGCCGACAAACACCGGAGAAGGGGGTAAAATCCTTTTACTTCCAACAAGAGTCAACATGGTGGGAACAGCTGGACCAGAGGAGGGAGGGTGTCTGGCACACGATGGTGCCAGGGAACATGTGTTTCTGGGCCAGGCCCTGTTCTAGAGCTTTGGGGTTTTATTAGTTACCGACGGCTGTGTAACAAAGGACTACACGTAAACAGCTCACAGCAAGACACCTATTACCACACGCTCAGCCGGGGCCCCTGCTGCAGGTCAAGGCATCGGTGGGGCTTCGCTCTCACCTGGGAGATCGAGTGGGGAAGGACCCACCTGCAAGTTCATTGTTGGCAGAATTCATTTGTCTGTGAACTGAGGGCTGTTATGAACATTTAGATGCAAGTTTCCGTGTGGACGTCTGTTTTGGGTTCTCTGGGGATCTACCTAGGAGTGGAATTGTTGGGTCCTATGAGGACACTGGTTGCACCTTGATGAACTGCCAGGCCGTCTCCAAAGCAGCTGCACCAGTTTACAGTCCCATCAGCAGTGTCTGAGGGTTTGCATCGTGTTTCAACGCCTAATAATCACGAGAGCGCAGCCGTTAAAAATGGATTCCCAGCTTCCTCTTGAAAGATCAGGACTGGCGCGATGGGGCTGGCTTCCTTCCACGTGGCCCCCATTGGTGCTGGGTGGGACTGGTGCTGTCCCCATGCAGTCTCACCTACCAGTACCTTGTTTCTGGTTTACCCCCCTGGTCCCCGTAGAGATGTGTGTTTGAATCTCTTGTCCTTCCCGTCCCCCCTTCCTTTTAAAGCCTGCTCCCTTTGAAGGCCTAGTTCACATTCCACCTGCTCCAGGAAGCCTGCCTGGATTTTTCCAGCCCTTGGGGAGTTCTCCTATTATCAAACTCCTATAGACCTTGTCATCTGCACCCCCTCCCACCCAGTAATACTCTCTTTTGCCATCTGCTGTTTTCTACTTAAAAGCCATGTTCCCTGGATGCTTTGTAACAGAGAGTCTTCTCCCAGCTGCTTGAGTTCACATTCCGGACACCTCCACTTACTGTGGGGACTCAGGCCACTTTGTGTCTTCGTGTTTCCATGTTTTTGTTCGAGACAGGACTGTTGGGAGGATCAGCCATAGCACATAGTAGGTGCTCAGTAGACGGCATCCTCATGCCCACAAGCTCTTCATCCCAGGCAGCCATCCCCACCCCCATGAGGCATCCCCCCGGCCACTTTCCCCAGCAGAACCCTGGTCCCCCAGCTCCAGGAGGACAAGCAGTAGGTGGGCCTCACCCCACTCTGCTTTCCACCAGCGCATGGGCAGGGTCAAGGCCAGGGCACAATGCCACCCTCCTTCACTCCCTGCCAGCCTGCCCCAAGGGGGTTGCAAGAATGCTGCCTGCTTTGATGAGGTGCCATTCCATAGACGGTCCCTGGGGTTGGCTGGACTAACGGGGACACAGCAGCCCTCCATCTGGCAGAGTTTCCTGAAGTGATGTTGGCAAGGTTGCCAGAGCAGCTAAAAGCCTGCGGGGCGGGGTATGTACAGGGGCTCCAGGCTCCCCGCCATGCTGAGGGGCCCCCGGCCCTAAGCGAGCCAGCGAGTGAATGAAGTGTGCTGGGCCCAGGCGCCGCCCTCTCCTGGCTCCAGCCTAAGCCGCCAGCACCCCTGTGGGATTTGCGGGGGCTGCAGTCTGGGCAGTGTCACCATATGGATCCCATAAATTAAAGCGTTCCCGGAAACAAACGGTAAACTTACCCGTCTCTCGCATGTGGAGCTGCTGGAGCCTGGATGGAGCGCCATCCGTCTCTCTCCGGTACTTTGGTTTTATAGCCCTAATCCCTGGAAAAACAGGGTCAACGTGAAGTTGCTTTTCGACAGCCGCGCCGCCCTGAAGCTCGTAATCGGGGCGTGGGACGTCGCCAGTCCCCGGGACCGGCCCCCAGGGAACTGCTGTTGTGCAGACCCTGGAACCCTGGCAGGGGCTTCCCCATGACCTGGAGCCCAGGATGCTCAGCTGGGTTGACCCTGCCTTGGCAGCTCTGTGACCTCAGGCTCCCACTACCCCTCTCTGAGCCTCAATTTCCCCAACTGTGGAAAGGGGGTGGGGTGACTGGGATAGTCACATTCATAGAGACAGAAGGTAGGGCGGTGGGTGCCAGGGGCTGGGGGAGGGAGTATGGAGCGTTAGTGTTTAATGGGTGTGGAATTTCTGTTTGGGTTGATGAGAAAGTTCTCAAAATGGGTCCAGGGGATGGTTGCACATTGTGTTTGGACTTCACGCCACTGAGCTGTACACTTAAAAATGGTCAAGATGGTAACGTATATTTTACTACAATTTTTTTTTGAATACAGAAAAAGCGGGGGAGATGACTGCCCTGTGGGGTGAACTGAAGATTAACTAGGTTAATGGTTATAGTTGCAACTAACTCGTAGGTAGTTATTACAAACTTCCGTGCAGAGAATAGGGGCTTGGGTAGCGATGGGACCTGGGAGTGGATGCTCAGTGCCCGGTGATGAGCCTGGTGTCCACCAGGCTGCTGGACAGGTTTGCTGGGCGAGGCAGTCACTGGTACTGACTCACACTGGCAATCTGGGGACCAGCTCTGCTGCTGCCCTGAGACAGCCACGCTGAGTCCCTGATGACAAAGCCAGGCCATCATGGAGGAGGGGTGGTACCCAGCGGCCCAGGAGGCCCACCCCTTGGGCACCTCCTGGCAGGTGTGACTAAGACTCATCATGTCCCTCCCTCCCCCGTCCTTCCAGGTCACCTCTGCATCTCTCGAGGCATCGACGGCCGTCCACCCTCCCTCCCGGGAGCCCGAGCCTCGGCCAGGCGCCCCAGCGGAGAGCCTGCCCAGGGGCCCCAGGACCGCCCAGGAGCAGGGGCCAGCCCGGTGTCAGCAGAGCAGCCTGGACGGGGCCGGACCGGACCTCACGGGCACAGGTAGGTGCCAGCTTTTTGCTGTCTCTGAGTACTGGAGCGGATCAGGCTGCCCCCGGCAGCGAGGAGGCATCCAAAGAAAGTTCCGGCGCAGACTCCCACCCCACGGCCGCCCCATTCTAGGGGAAAGCCAGGAGGCTGGGTCTCCCTGACTTGAGTTTGATTTTCTTCCCCTGCTTCTTAACACTCTCTCGTGGTTGGTTCACAAATGGCCTTTGTTGGGTGGTTGTTGTTGTTGTTTCATCTCTGCGTTCCATTGTGTTCACTCGTTCATTTAAAAAAATAATGTCATGGATCCCCATGAACCACCACCCAACCCAGCCCTAGGGCGCTGCATCTACCTGGATGCCCCGGCACCCCCAGAGGGACCCACCGGGTCCCATTTGCTTTTTCCGTCGCACCTGTGTTTGCCTGAATCGCCGGTGTCCTGGGGGTGTGAGCTTTGTCTCCTGGGCCTGGCTCAGCGCTGCAAGGTCCTTCTGTTGTCACAGCTGCCGCAGTGCTTGGTTTCACCGTCGTGTGCCACGGGATGGTGGGCCCGCCCTGTGCGTATGCCCACGCTCCCTCCCGCCTTGTGGATGAGCCACACGTGTCCCGGCGCGCTCGGTGTAACCTCATTTAGGCCAGAGGGAACAAGGGTGTTCAGCCGGGGAAGATGCTGACTAGTGTTCTCCTGCGTGGGCGTTCACTCCCACCCCCTTCAGCCTTGGAGACCCCGTCCGCGCATCTCGGCCCCGTTGGACACGTCACTTTCCCCATTGGCGGAGAGGCAGCTCCCTCGTGGGTTGTTGGGCCTGAGTGTGGAGTCCCGAGGCGTTTATCGTGGGGCACATGGGCCCTGGGCTGGGAACAGTGAGTGGACACCTGCGTTCTTACCTAGGGAGCGTCGTGGAACAGCCCCTTAGGCCAAGAGCCCTCAGAGTGAGTCCCTGTGTGTGTCCTGCCCCTAAGAGGATTGAGTCTCAAGACCGCCCCCCAGCCCAGGCCTCCCTGTTTTTTTTTTTTTTTCTTTTTGCGGTACGCGGGCCTCTCACTGTTGTGGCCTCTCCCGTTGCGGAGCACAGGCTCCGGATGCGCAGGCCCAGCGGCCATGGCTCACGGGCCCAGCTGCTCCGCGGCATATGGGATCCTCCCAGACCGGGGCACGAACCCGTGTCCCCTGCATCGGCAGGCGGACTCTCAACCACTGCGCCACCAGGGAGGCCCCCAGGCCTCCCTGTTGCTGGGCGACTGCGGGGGCAGCTGGTGGAAAACACTGCTTGTTATTGAGAGGGCTGGAGCGGGCAGGTTGGGGGAGCCGGCGCATGGTCATCTGGGCATCCATCTCCAGGACAACCCCAGTACCCACCTTTCTCTCTGCGATGTGGACCCGCCGAGGGAAGGGGCTGCCTGACCAGGGGCTGATGGGCCACCCAGCCCTCTGAGGGGCTTCCAGACCCTGGCTGGTGGGGATGGAGTGTCAGGCAGCAAAGGGGACATGCGGGTGGTGGGCAGGGAGGGCCCCAGCATTCTCTGAGCCTGGGACAAGTGTCTTCTTGCAGTGTGCCTCAGTTTCCTCATCTGAGGAATGGGAAGGAAGGCCAATGGAAGTGCCTGGCTCGCGGGCAGGTGTGAGAATTAAAGTAACCAGGACAGGAGCGCACTCAGTGCAGGTCCTGGCCCCCCACCGCCATGAGTGCCTCAGCTCTGGATAATAACCTGCAAAACTGTGACCCTCGGGGACCCTCCCCTCCCCCGGGTGGCACGCACGAGCCCCTGCCCCCTGCCCTGGGGCCGCCCCAGGGCAGGGCAGGGGCACAAGACCCACGTCTGCCAGCTGCTCTCTGTCAGGCTGTGGCCCTGCCTGGGGGGGAATTGGGGGTCCAGCTCACAGCTGGAGACCCGCCAGGAGCACCATCCCATAGTCAGCCCCTCCCAGGGAGGCCGCTGCTGCTGCTACTTGGAAACGTGACAGTGACTAATGTTTTATTACACACCTGCCGCCTCTCATCGGGCAGGCGCGCAGCCCCCGGGTCCAGCTGTGCACTGCCAGCTGGACGGCGGGGCGGGCGCAGGGCGCGAGCACTTATAGACACATGGGCACACAGGCGCAGGGACACGCGGGGACAAGCGCAGACCTGGCAGCCGCACCAGACACGAGGGTACATGTGCAGAGACACACACGCAGGCACTAGACGCTCTTACACGTGCACATAAGGACACACCGCAGACACGCACCTGGGAACGCATATCCGTATGCACACGTGTCCCCCCACACACACACAGCCCTGTCACTCCCTCTCTCCAGAGCTCTGAGCCCCTCCCTGTCTCCCCGCTGTCTCTCCCGCTCCCTGCATGGTGGCATCCACCCCAGTGCTGCCTTTCCCAGAGGACGGGGTGGCCGTGGGCAGGTCGGGGGCTGCATCTGTTGCCTTGGGGGTTGGGGGGGGCAGCTTCCCATTGCTATCTGTTTCTGAGCCCCAGTTCCCCGCAGACATCTTCGCCAGGGGAAGGAAGCTGTCACACCGCCGGGCTGGGGAGCTGGGCCACATGCCCCCAGGGATACCCACGGCCAACCCGCCTCGGTTTCTGCCAGAGGAGGAGGCTGTGTGGTCCTCAGGCGCCGCGCTGGGAGGGCCCACCTGGGGAGTGGTCACTTGCTGGCTGCAGGGGGTAGAGCTCCAGGGCTGCAGGGGAAGCGGGGACCCCCACGGCTGGCATCCCTCTGGCGGGCCAGGCACGGACCTTGGACTGACCAAGCTGGTGGGGGAAGGGTACCATCCAAACCACCCCATGAGGCAGCCTTCCCTCATAGGCGGCAAGGCCCCAGGCCCAGCTCTTTCCAATATTCTTAAGCCTTTAGTCAAAGGGAGGTCCATTTCTCACGTGCCACTCGCAGGCGGTATAAAATCCAGCAAGAGGACACTTGCAATTCATCACCAGCTGATGAGGACAGGCGTTCCTGAACAATGATCTCTGTGCCGTCGCAGGCTCCTTGGGAAAGAAGCAACACCATCTGGTGATAAGTGAGGGTGTGGCTGGTGTCCTAGACCCGAGTCCAAGTTTCCAAGTCTCAGAGCTGCCACTTCCCGGCCATGGAGCCTCTGCAGGGTTCAGAATCTTCCGAAAGCTTAGCTGCTCCAGCTGCTGAGTAGGCGTGAAATTGTAACAATGAAATCTTCTTTGGAGCATAGTATCGGTGACATGGGAGGAACGCCAAGGGGGCACCCAGGCTGCAGGGCAAGGCTGTGCAGGCTGCACACTGCACAGTTCCAGGGGGCACCGTTCCTCTTGTCGCCTCCGTGCACGTGCTCCCTGCCTGGCCTTCGGGGCTGCCATGTTGCACTGCTGAGCAGTGGCCCTATAGTTCTGCCGCATGGGCCCTGGGTGTCCTTTCTGAGCTGTGGAACAGCTTCTGAAATGGTCAATAATACAGAGCTAGTGGGAGCCACAGACCCCACTGATGGGTTTGGGATGGGGTCACAGAAAGCCAGGCAGAGACCGACTCTCCCACCACGGCTGTGTCCCTGAGCGCCTCCCTTTCTCCCCTCCCATGTTGGAGTGCTGGGCTGGGCCTGCCCTGTTGGGGGTGGCCTGTGGGTTCCTTCTGTCCTAATAGCCGCTGACCTGCTCCCACGCAGAAAGCCTCCATTCTCATTTGTACTTATTCCAGGTTTTGGGGGACCACTGGTCCGGCGGGGAGGGGAGAGGAGGAGTGGGGCTGGCAGGGTGGGGGTAGGAGCCAATACGGGAGACACCGTGCACCTTCCATCTGCCTTCCGGGCTGGCCCAGAAGATCCCTCCCTTCACCTGCTCCTGTCACGACCACGGCAGTGGCTGCCTTGGAAGAGTTTGGGGTTAGTTCCTGCTGCTGCTGTAACAGGTCATCACCAAGTCGGTGGTTTAAAGCAATACATATTTAGTATCTTACACTTCCGGAGGCCGGAAGTCCAATATGGGTCTCACTAGGCTAAAATCAAGATGTGGGCAGGGCTGCGTTCTCCTGGAGACTGTGGGGCAGAATCAAGTTTTCCGGCTTCTGGAGGCGCCCACATGCTTGGCTTGTGGCTCCCTCCTCCACCTGCAAAGCCAGGAACCTTGCATCTCTCTGCCCTGCTTCTGTGGTCACAGCTCCTCTGGCTCTGTCCTGCCCCCTTCCTCCACATACAAGGACCTGTGATTACAGGGGCAGAGACAGGGGACAATCCAAGGTACCCTGTCATCTCAAGGTCAGCTGATTGGCAAACTTCATTCCCCTTTGCCGTGTGAGGGAGCATACTCACAGTTTCCAGGGATTAGGACGTGGATGTCTTTAAGGGCCACTATCTTGCTGACCATTTTAAAGTCCCTTATAACATCAGTTTAGGAGTCAGGGCAACCGTGGACGGGAGTTGTACAGGTAACCCCGAACCCATTGTGAGTGACACAGGGTCCCAGGTTCCCTTTAGCTCGTGGCTTCCAGAGTTTCCTGATTCCATCACCAGCAGACACAGAGAAGAGAACACGAGAAAGCCACTGGACATTCACCTTTGGCCTTGCGGTGACCCGTGTCCTCCCACTGGCCCCAAAGATGGAAGGGAGCTGGGCAGTGACAGCTGTCCACTGCAGCAGGGCCTGGGCGTGGTGGAGAGTCAGCTGGCCATCTTTGCCCCAGCTGCCCAGCCCCCTGGGCGGTTCATCCACGGCTCCATGAGCTCCAAGAATGTGGGTCTGAGTCGGCCCTGCTGCACCTGGATGCCCTCCCGTGATCCCTGTGTGCTTTGGGGGAAGGGTTGGGCATCCTCATCCCCTGGCAGGTGTGGGAACGTGAGGCCCAGTCCCCTGGCTCCCTGCAAAAGACTAGCTTCCCCTCCAGGGCTGCCCTGGACCAGGCTGGGGCTTTACCTGGAGTGGCCTTTGCTTGCTTTCTCTGCTTCCTTATCGTGTCCCATCCCTGCTCCCTGGGCTCTGTGCCTTATAAATCACTCTCACACACATCCTTGTCTGCTTCTGACAAACCACCTGGGATGGCACATTTCCCAGGGCCGTCTGCTCAGCCTTGTCTGCAAGCAACACGGCACATGCGTGCACCGGCCCCCAGTGTAACCGGCCTCCCCAGCCCCATGGATATGGGGGAATTTACTGCAGGTGCTGTGGCTCAACCAGCTCTCCCAGGGAGGGCACCCCAGGAGTCAAGCCAAGAGCACGGAGAACCAGGCAGCTTCCCGGGAGCTGAGCCCCTCAGGCCCAGGCTGAGTTCTTGGAGCCTGGGGGCCGCGCCTGGAAGTTGTAACCTGAGAGCCGTGAGGACATAGCAGCAAGAGTTGCCTGGACCTTGAATGACCGTAGGTACCAACGTCCGTCCTGGGGCTGCTGGGGTTTTTCCTCCTCTTTTCCTTTCTGGCCATGTGTGTAAATCAGATCAGTGTCTGCTGGGCGTGGACGTCTTCGAAGCTTGCGGACTGGCACCCCCGAAATTCAAATGCTACCACTGCTCCTTCTGAGCTTCTGGTTTTAGGCAGACAACCTCTCTGTGCCTTGGTTTCCCCCTCGATTGCTGTGAGATCCAAGAGTCGATCCACATCCATCGCTGAGCACTGTGCCTGGCACTCAGGAACACGGGAGCTGGCCCTGGCCCTGCGAGGAGAGCGAGCTGGTGACCACCAGGGCCCTGGCCCTGCGCGGCTTTTGTCTCTCCTTTGTTGGGAGAATGGGCTCCCGGCCAGCGGGGCTGGACCTCCGTGGCCAGGAAAGCAGGGCCTCCACTTGGGGACTGGCTCAGGCCCTGAGACGTCCTTGGCAGGTGTCACCTGGAGCGTTGCTGGTGCCGAGTGCTTTGGCGGGTGGCGCTGGGTGGACTCCTGGGCCCCGAGGCCAAGCGGCAGCTGCTCAGAGAACACAGGGGCTGCCGGGCTTGGCTGCAGCTCATCCTGGCTTTGTGGAAAGGGGCTTTGTGCAGCGGAAGTGTCTCCGTGCTCCCGTCGCCCCCTCTCTCTTCCCTTGTACATCTCCAGCCAAGCTGGGATCCAAAGTCTGTTTTTTCTCCAACTAGCGACTGTTTATCTTCTCGGGAACTTCTTGTAATGCCAGGAGCACGGAGCTTGCAAGTCTGGGCAGGAGGTGGAGAAGCCCAGGCAGCCCCGGAGGCTCCAGGCTTGTAAGTCGATCTCTCCCCAGGAGCCTCTGAATATTTAGCAAGACTCACCGTGCTGGGCCTGAAGCCCCTTCCCTCCTCTCTCCTCCAATTGCCAGGGTCTGGTCCCTTGGCTGGTGTGCAGCTCTGTGTGTCTGTCTGACTGATTCAGGTGTCCATGACATGAAAAAGAAAAGAGAACTTGGGCAATTTAAGAAAATGATAAACTGAGTGTTGACTTCAACGAAGTTCAAAATGGCTGGAGATGTACAAGGGAAGAGAGAGGGGGTGACGGGCGCACGGAGACACTTCCGCTGCACGAAGATAAAAGCAGCTCTTTAGAACTGGCAAAATTGCTGTCAGGGGGGTCTGTTTGCCCCGAACTCTTAATTTCTTTCCATTAAGTTTGTGATTAAGACTTCAGGTAAGGGGATTCCCTGGCGGTCTGGCGGTCAGGACTCGGCGCTTCCACTGCACGGGGCACGGGTTTGATCCCTGGTCGGGGAACTAGGATCCCGCGTGCCAAAAAAATAAATAAAATACAATAAAATAAAAATTTCAGGTAGAAAAAAAGAGATCAGCTGAGCCATAGAAATGACTGTTCCAGGGCTCAGGATGGGGTGTCCCGAGGGCAGTGTTCAGGACCCCAGGGAGTAAAGCCAGCACAGACCACCCCTCCAAGGGCTACTGCACTTGGGGCCCACCTGTCTGCCATCTCTGCCGTGGCCTCCACCCACCCACCACCCTGCTTTCCCCTTGACCGGGTTTAAGCTGGTAGATAAGCTGGCACTCGGGGAACCTTGGCTGTCCTTGTTTAGCGCCTTAGGGGTTTAACTGGCTAGAAGAGCATCATTTGTAAGACTCTCCCTGTGTCCACACCAACTCTCACCTGTAACCTTCTATTTAGAGCAGAAACCACTTGACATTGGGCATCTCCCAGAAGACCTTTGCTTGCGTCTTCACCATGGTTGCCTGTTGACACATCTGTCTCCACCAGTACACGGCCGTTCACGTGGGGGCATTTGTTCACAGATATTTGTTGAGCACCTGCTATGTGCCAAAGACTGTGCTAGGCAGCATGTGTGATGCCAGGTGGTGACAGGTGCCATGAAGCAAAATAGGGTCGGAGAACACAGAGATGAGAGTTGTGACTGTAGGCAGGCTGGTCCCAGAGGCCTCGCTGAGGAGGTGGCATTAGGCAGAGTTCTAGGCCAGGGGAAGCGCAAGTGCAAAGGCTCCGAGGCAGCCTACCTGCCCTCTCCACGAAGGCAGGGACCATAGTTTACTATCCTCTTCATCTTTCCAGCACCTGGCCCAGTGCACATAATAGGTGCTCAGTCGAAGTTTGTTGAGTGAATTTGTTGAGTTTTAAGTCAGCTGGTGCTGGGGGACCGGATGAGGGGAAGGTAGAGAAGAAATGAGTCTCTTGTAAACACTGGGGGCGTGCATTTACCCGAGCTTCCTGGGCCGAGGGCTGATGTCCCAAGCGGGTCCTTACTCCATTCTGGAACTTTTCTTCCCTCTCCAGGGCTTTGCTCTAAAATATAAAATTCCAGCAACCACAGGCTGCTTGCTTTTCCCCGAGGTTTCCCAGTGTGATCATGTTGGGGTCAAGGACACTTCAAGGTCACCTGTGAGTGATTGGTCCTTTCTCCCCCTCGGACTTGGCTGACGCTGGGGAGGGGCTGCGAGCTCCCTGGATCAAACACAGAGAAGAGCATTTACTGAGCAACTGTTGTATGTCAGATGCTGTGAGTCTGGGAACAGTTGTCTTCCTAGCTGTATTCGTCTCCTGTTGCTGCTGTAACAGACCCCCACCAACGTGGCAGTTTAAAGCAACACAAGTTTATTACCTTACAGTCTGGAGATTAGAGATCTGACACAGGCCTCACTGGGCTAGAATCAGGGTGTCGCAGGGCTGGTTCCTTCTGGAGGCTCCAGGGGAGAATGTTTCCTTCCTTTTCCCGCTTCCAGAGGCGCCCACATTCCTTGGCTTGTGGTCCCACATCCCTCCAACCTCTTCCTTCTGTCATCACATCTCCTCCTTCCCACCCCTGCCTCCCTCTTACGAGGACCCCTGTGCTCGCACTGGGCCCACGGGGCTGATCTCCCATCTCAGGATCCGCAACTTAATCACATCTGCAAGGTCCCTTTTGTTCTATAAAGTGACACATTCGCAGGTTCCAGAGATGAGGACATGGCCGACTTTGGGGACCATAATTTGACCTCCACACCAGTCATTCTTGCTGGGCTGAGCTGGCCACATGCGGCCTCTGGGGCGTGGAGTCCGTGCCCACAGCTGAAGAACAGGCAGGCTGGTGAGGACTGCACGGCGATAGAGGAATTTCCTGAGCGCTGATTCTGCACCGGGCACCGTTGTGTGTGTGCTGGGACTGAACCCTCTGGCCTTGTGGCCGTGCTGCTGGGGGACCTGACACAGCCGGTTCAGCCCCAGCAGGTGTGCTCTGGGTCACCCTGGGTCAGTTTCCTCCCCTAGAACATGAGGGTCATGATAGAACCTTTCCCCCGGGCTATTGCATGAAGATGACCTCAGTTAACAGTTTAGAATGGAGATGGGGGACCTCCGGGGGGTCCGCACCCCACCCTGGCTGGGAGGGGCTGGGTTCTCGCCCATTCCAGGAGGTTCTGGGTGCAGTTTGGTGTTTGCCCAGGAGGTGACACAACAGAGCACTGGAAACACGGCCTAAGCCACAGCCCTCAGCTTGCCCCCAACCCCAGTTCCCATGCCTGCCACCCATCCTAGGTACAAGGAAGGGGATTGACCCCAGAGACCGGACAAGGCTCTGCCCCGTCCCCTCCCCTCTCACCACTGCGCCCCAGCAAGCAGACTGTGGGCCCACCTTCGGGTCCTTGGGTGGGTGACCCTTTGGGCCCGGCCTGAGCCCCAAGGCAGTCGTGGTCCCCACCCCCAGCCACTGTCCAGCTCTTCTGTCCCCAAATACACCAAGATGGACACTAGCAAGGACAGAGTGGCAGACACAGCACACAGTGCCGCTGGGGGGGCTCCAGGGAGAAGGCAGCACTTGAACTGGGCATCTGGACCCTTGTAGGCGGCAGAGGAGAACCCGGATGACAACAGGCTCCTCCCCTTCCCCCCTCCATCCTTCCTTCCTTCTCCCCACATGTCTCCCACGGGAGCGTCTCTATAGGTCGCCAGAGACCACAGCCCACGGTGGGCACCGCCCACACCCCCAGCTCCCCTGTGCGCTTCCTCCAGCCTTAGCTGAGCCGTCCTTGGCCCTTTCTCTGCAGGAATGCCCCCGCGGGGGTGGCTCCTGCTGTCTGGAGGGCATCACGGCAGCCACGGGGACTTGGCACATGGTTAGAGGCCCGGCACCCGGCACGTAGTAGGTGCCCAACACAGACTGTTGAATGATGGTGTGACTCAGCAAGGGTGACCTTGGTGGGGGTGTGACCCCCTTTGGGATCTGGAGGCTCCTCTGCGGCCCAGGGCATAGGTCTCCCATGTGCAATAAATCCCTTGGGCCCCCTGGGTCCTGCGGGAGGAGAACAGCGCAGGGAAGGCAGGAAGTGGCCGCCACCCTCGGAGCGCGGCTCCTGTCTACAGCTGGCGGGGCGTGTGCCAGGCCGGGAGGGGGGAAGCGGGGGAAGGCTGGGGGGCGGGGGGAGGGCGGCCGCGTGGTTGTGCTGTGGCTCGCTGGGCAGCCCTGGCTTGCACGCGCTCCATCTCTCAGCTGACTTCTCGGGAGTCAGCTCCCAGAGCTGGGCTGCAGACCTGGGGGAGAGGCTTTCTCTGCCTCTCCCGCCTTGCTGCCCCGCCCCCAGGCCGAAGGGAGCTGCTCCGAGATGGCCAGGCCAGGGGGCCAGGGGCTGGGACTGTCAGTTCTCATGGACCAGAAGAGTCCCAAGTGGCCAGTGCTCCTGCCGGGTGAGTCCCTGGGATGGCCCCACGGCGGGGGCGGGGGGGAAGGGGGGGTCCTGGGACGGTGCCCAGACTCACAGGACAGAGGCAGAGATGGGGGAGCAGATGCTGAGCAGGGACTCGGTGAGGGGGGCACGTCCTGGCTGCAAGGGCACCGAGGCGCATGTGTGGAACGCAGCACGGCCCAGGGGACAGATGGAATGTCCCCAGGGGCCGGCATGATGGCCTCAGTCTGAGCCGGGGCCCAAGGGCAAGCGTTGGGATCGTAAGGGGGCGCAGCAGAGCGCTGAGGCATGGCAGCAAGTGCCGCAGCCCTGGGTGCCCCCGGGCACGTTCCCGCTGCCCCCACCGCGACAGCCCCTCTGCCCACTGTGCCGTCATGGAGCTCAGGCTGGCGCGGGGCCTGGCGCTGGGCACCTGGGGGTGCGCACAGCTGAGCCTGCTGTCCTCCCAGCCGCTGGAGGTGAAGCCCAGAGCCAGGTGGCTCACAGAGGTCACTGAATCCCACCGTCCCTTCCTGCAGAGGGGAACCTGAGGCTCGGAGGCTCGCTGCAGCCCCCCGGGACAGAGCAGGGTCTAGAACCCAGGTGACCCATCTGCCAAGCCCCCTCCTGCCGCCGGAAGTGGGAGGAAAAGGGCAGATCTGGGAGCTCAGGAGCTGGTGGAGGAGGCCAAGGGACAGCCTCCGAGGAGGTGCTGGGAGGGACATAGGTGTGCTCGGTACAGGGGATGCTGAAGCCCCAGAGCTCCCTGTTCCATACCAGGTGGGCTGCGAGGGCTCCCCCTCCACCCATCGCAGCCAGCTTCTTGGCCCCGAGGACAGCATGCAGGGCCCTGGGCTGGGAGGTGGGAGGCATGGACTCTAGTCCTGACCCTCCACTCCCTGCCTTGGATTTAATCTGATTACGAAGGAACACACTGACAAGGGGAGCGCACTCCCCTGCCCATCCACGGGGTGGCCGACTGTGAGGTAGTGAGCTCCCCATCCTCGATCGTTTGCGAGCAGGAATCACCAACCCATTGGAGAGGTTGTAGAGGCGCAGAGGTCAGACGGGACAGTCCTCCTTCCGTGTCTCAGAGTCCAGGTCCCTCCTCCTCTCTGTGCCCCATCTGTGCTACAAGAGGGACTGTAGCAGCTGGCGTTTAGTGAGCACCTACTGTATACTGAGGCTCTTTGCCACTCTTGGCAGAGGCCAGTTCACTGAACCCTCACCACACGCTGTGTGCGGGCGCTGTTCTTCCCCCATGTTCCAGATGAGAAGACCGAGGCACGGAGGTTCAGGTGACTGGCTGATGGTCCCCAGGCCAGTCAGTTGAGAGGCAGAACTGGGATGAAAGTGTGGCACAGAGTTTGCATCCTGCCCCACCACGCAGGATAAGATGTAGCCTCAATTATGGGAAGTCCAACCCCATTTAGGAAAATGTTTCCTAAGCTTTGAGAAGTCCAGAAAGTTCTCCAGAGTCACTGCGGGGCTTCGGCTGGGAGGACAGTGGGCTGTGGCTTTCCAGGACTGGGCAGCCCCAGTCCTGCCAGGACGGGCAGGTGCCAGGCAACGAGGCACCTGTGGTGATGGGAGACGGGGCACCTTGTCCTCCCCGCGGGTGGCGGGGGGCACTGGGAGCCCAAGAGCAGGCCCGGGCCCAGCCTGCCTCATGGGTGCTCGGAGGGCAGCCAGGGGCCATCATTGCCTTTGTTCCCATCACGAGGGCACAGCCCGGACTCCAGCCCCTTCCTCACACCCTTGGCAGCCAGACAG
Source organism: Mesoplodon mirus (assembly GCF_964341445.2). Lineage (NCBI taxonomy): Eukaryota > Metazoa > Chordata > Mammalia > Artiodactyla > Ziphiidae > Mesoplodon > Mesoplodon mirus. Next base: position 3,870,276 of record NC_138995.1, on the reverse strand, counting down.
GCCACATTCGCCCCAGGCAACTGCAGGCCCTGTCCCCGACACTGCCCAGTACCCCGTGTCTGCGCTTCCTGGGATCCCCCAGACCCTCTTTAAACAGAGGACTGGAGCTGAGCCCTGGCCTGGGTCATGGGCACGGGGTCTTGGTGGGTAGTGTGTCTCTTCCTCTAGATGCAGCTCAGCCCCGCCTCTTGCAGGAAGCCTTCAGTGATTGCTCCATCCTCAGAACCTCCCTTTCCCCCTCTCTCCCAATATTACATCGTTTCCTCAGCCCCAGAGTGGGAAGGGAGCTCCCTTGACTTCACTCAGGTCTAAACCAGGGCACATGGGAGAACACAGGTGGCGTGATTAACCTATTATGTGGGGACATTAGCTGAGAACCAGGACTGTCCTGGGCAAACCAGGACATACAGTTGCGTGGCTTATACCATGATGGTTGGCCATTGGCGTGTTGCCTTCTTTAGTTCTCTTTCTTGTCAGATGCAACAGACAAAAACGGGAAGGGGAAAGGAGGGAAGGGAAGGATTCAAAGCATGGGCTCTTGTGTTGCTGCTTTTTTTAGTGGAGCCTCAGCTTCCTCATCTGTAAAGTGGGAGTGCAGGCAGCAGCTATCACGTAGGGTCACCGTGAGGTTAAATGAGGCTGCGTGCATAGCAAACGTTCAGTCATACTGTCCTTGTTTCTGGGAAGTGACCTGTCTTCGCCTCCATCCTTCCAGCACCAAACTAGTGCCAGACAGGGCCTCAGATGTACTGATTGCTTCCTGGAAGAGGGTCTGCACACAGTAGGTGCTCAGTAATGTTTCTAGAAGGATGGATGGATAGACAGTGGAGGATGGTGGATGGATGGGTGGATGGATGGATGGAGGGACAGTGGAGGGTGGACGGTTGGATAGATGGGTGGGTAGGTGGATGGGTGCGTGGATGTTTGGCTGAATGAATAGTGAATGAATGTTGGGTCTCCTCTCATCCCAGGCAGGCCTGGAGACCCCAGCCGACTGGCAGCAGGTAGCCCAGGGCTAGTATGACTGTGCTTTTGTCCCCACGGTCCCCCGTGGTTGCCCATTGCCGTGGCAAGGCCACACACTCTCTGCACCTCCTCCATAAGCCACAGGCCCTGGCTGCCCACCAGGCCTTTCTCCCTCCCTCTCTCCCTCCCTTTGGGCACCATCAGGACAGACAGGTCAAGTGGGTTTCAGATCAGCGGCTCCTTGCCCCCTCTCTCTGGGGGCTCTGTGTGTGTGCGTGTGTGTGTTGTGTATTTGTCTGTCTCTCTGTGTCTCTGTGAGTACATGTGTCTGTATCTGTGTGTGTTGGTGTGTATGGGTCTGAGTTTGTGGGCGTGTGTGGTTTTATGTGCGTGTTGGTGTGCATGTGTGTGTGCGCCCAGCAGGCCCAGCGGCCGATGTGGCCTCTGTGGCTTCAGGCTGAGGGAATTAGTGTGCAGACAGTGGCTTTGGTAACTGGCCAGGTCTGCTGTCCCTGGAAGCTGTGAGGGGTGTGGACGTGACATGAGTCTGACCTGCTGGTTCGAGGGGGGCTGTGGAGGAGAGGGCCCCTGAGGCTGGCTTTTGGGACCCTAACCCCTTGTCCTGGGCCACCCACTGCTGCCCCAAGGCCAGAAGGAGGCTCTTGTCCTCTGTGGCTGGGGACAGATGAGTGGACAAGGGCCAGCCTCCCTGCCCCTTCACCGGTGACAGTGGTACCACGCCCTCCCTTATGGGGGCTAAGAAACCAGTCCTGGCACCCCTCGCTCCCCAGATGTGGTGTGAAAAGTGGGGCTCTGGACCTGGCTGTCCTGGGTTCAAATCCCCCTTACTGCTACTTATTGCTGTGTGCCCTGGACAAGCTGCCTAACTTCTCTGGGCTATTTCCTGACATGAACCAGGGCTGTGAGGATGGAGTGGGTCAGGACCTGAGGCGCTCGGGACAGCTCAGCTCAGCAGCATGAGCTGTCAGCACCCTGATTTTCACTGTCCCAATCCTCATTCTGTTTTCCTTGTCCGGGAGCATTTGAACCCCAGTGTCACTCCTCCCCCACTACCCTACCACAGCCCGCTTCCTCCAGGTGGGGAGAAAGGCAGGAATCTCAGGACCCTGACTGGGTCAGGGAAGATCACATTTGACCCTCACCAGACCCAGGGCGGGAGGCAGCCAACCAAGGTGAGACACAGCCCCCTTGTCTGGAATGTTAGAAATCACAGGAAAATGCCATCCTCAGGGTGGCCTCCAGCCACCCTCCCCCACCACCAGCATCCCAGCCTCTGGCCCTCTATCCCCCTCACCCAGCAGGGTATAGGAGGGGAAGGAGCATTCATCAAGCACCGACTGCATGCCAGTTCTCAAGTCATTAGCCCCACTTTACAGATAAGGAAACTGAGTCTCTGAGCCGTGGGAGGTTTACCCCAGGCATACGTGGGGCGTGGGACCAGCTCCAGCCAAAGCAGGAATTCCCCCCAGGAACCAACCTACACGCTCTGCGTGGGCCTCCCTCCCACCTCTTTGGACCCGAGCCCCTGCCCCCTAAGCCCCTCTGGCCCCCAGGCAGGGCTCCAGCCCATCCCCAGCTTCTCCCCTGCTCCCCGCAGGAAGCAGAGCCTGGGGAGACGGCTAACTGCACATTCTCAGGAACCAGACCCCGCAGGCAGATCTGTGTGCCCTGTCTGAGGCTCAGTTTCCCCATCCGTGAAATGGGGATAACCAAGGATGTTCATCTTCTCTAGTGTGGGGAAGGCCGGGCTGTTGAGGCCCCACCCCTGTCCCCAGGGGCTGGTCTGGGGTGAGTTCAGAGCTGGGTGGGCTGGTCTGGCCGCCTCACGTCTCCCTAATGGCAGGTTTGGGCACAGAGCCTGTGGCCTGGCGGTGTGGGGTGGTGGTTCTGCTCCCCTGCCCGCCTGCCCTCCTGCCCGCCGTGTGGTCCCAGCGGGGGCACGTGAACACAGCCTGGCTCTGTTCTCGGAGCTTTGGGAGGCGGGCTGTCACGGCAGGAGCCAGGAGCTGGAGGGGAGCCCAGAAGTGGGGGAGGGGCAGCGGATGTCTGTGCCTTCCCCCACCCTCAGCGCCAGGCCCTGCCAAGCCACAGGTGCCCCCGCAGCACAGGGTGTGAGTGGAGGGCTGGGGGCGCCTGGGAGGGGAGTACGGGATGGCGAGGAGGGGGATTTTGGGGGGCGGAGCCGCCCCGCTCTGTTCTGGGGCTTTAGAGGTGTCCAAGGCAACACAGGTTGGCCTGGTCTGCAGGGCCACCACGGCTGCAGGTCCCGCTGGGTTTCCGAACCGCTCCTTCTGTTGTGCGGGTTGTGCACTGCACAATCTCAGGGGGCCTTTGGGTAGAGTTGTGCGCTGTGCAGTGGCCTAGGGCCTCCCTCCCGTCTGCACCTACCATATTTTGACTTTCGGTTCTGGAATTCTGGTCACCTTTGATCAGAGGCATGGAATGTTGATGGGGGTGACATGTGTGAATGATTGTGGGTAACAGGGCACCCATCATGGGCTGCACATAGTGTGGAGGTTAGGGGGGTTGCAAGAAGCCCCGTCTGTCCCTCAGAGGTCAGAGTGATGTCTGCGTGTCTGAGTGTCCCGTGCATCCCGTTCTCCACGGGCATCTGTGTAACATCAGAACTTTGTGGGCACCGTGTCTCCCCGCCCCCCACCTCGTTCTCTCCTTTACGTCCTAGCCCTCCTTGCCAAGATACAACGTCTTAACTCCAGGGCTCACTGTGGGCTGCTGGGAAGAGAGACACCAACTGAAAAATTTCCTAGCTGTGTGACCTTGGGCAAGTGACCTAACCTCTCTGTGCCTTCGTTTCCTCATCTGAAAAGTAGAGGTAATAGACTACCTCGTAGGGTTGTGGGCAGATTAAATGAGGTCATGGTGAAAAGCACTTCGAGCCGGGACAGCATGTAGGAAATGCCAGCTGCTTTCTCACGCCACGTGCCCTGAGTCGAAAGTGCCAGCTTTGATCTTTCCTCTGACCCCTGGAGGTCCTGGCAGACAGGAGGCTGGGGTTCACCTTGTCCCCCAGGGGTGGCTGGCACCAGGCTTGGCACAGGGTGAGCCCTGGAGGCGTGGGCCCCCTGCTGCCCTGGCCCCTTTGTCCATGCGGGCCGCCCCTCCCCGCTGCAGGGAAACCGCAGGCTCCGCAGTGCCGCTCAGCCTTATCTCGGGCCTTCTGCAGACAGCCCTGTCCCTGGGAAAGGGGTTTATCAGCCTGGTCATCTGTGCCCCAGGAGGCTTGGAAAAACATGTGGTCTAGTGGCAGGGAGCTCGGAGGGAGGCCAGCGGGGGGCCGGGGGGGCAGGGGCATACCCATGCTGGCCTGACATGGCCCCCCCGCTTCCTCCATGGGGGGCTCTGGGCACCTGAGGAAGGGCCAAGTTTCCAGACTCCCTTCCCAGATTCCATGACATTCAGGCCCCACTGGCCCCTTCCCCAGCCCGTGGACTTGGTGCCCTCCATGCGGACACCGAGCACTTGGGCGTCTTGGGCTGGCCTCCCAGGGAGCAGCAGCCAGGGAGCCTGGCCTGGGTCTGGAGGATGGAAATTGGGAAGCCCATTTCAGGGCAGTGAGCCGTGGGAAGGCCGCCCAGGCTCCCTGATGCCCCCCGAATGGCCAGAGAGACCCAGTCCTCTGCCCTTATAGGAGCAACAACTCACGTGTGTTGAGCGTGTATTGAACAGGGCGGCCCTGCTCGCCATGCTTTGTACCAATTCACTCTTTGACTCCTCCTCACATTTCTCATAAGCCAGGACCATTTATAAACCCATCTTAAGAGACCGGGAGACTGAGGCCCGGGTGAACCTTTGCACCCTGCAGCCTTGTGCACACCCTGGGTCTCTGGGCGCACGGGACAGTCAACTTGGGGATGGAAGACGGTCCCTTTGGTCCCTGGCCATCCGGCTACCCTAGCGCCATTCTGCCATCGTCTCCCCGTCCCGTTGCTCCCTCCCCTCCCCTCAGGGAGAAGTCCTGCTAAACCAGTGGTGGAGGTATCAGAATTGGACCCTCCCCAATAGGTGCAAACAGCCAGAGAGGCAGCTGGAGATTTTAAATACCCGGGTTCAGATCCCAGCTCGGGCACCTACTGGCTGCAAACCTGGACAAGCCTCCTAGCCCTCCGGGTCATGCCGGGGGGCATGTACCCTTTCCACCCCCCAAGTACACGCCCCCAGGCCTTGGCCCTGCTGCTGGCTCTTCCCCAGAGAGCCAAGGGCTCTGCTTCTCTTGCCTCAGATCTGTGGGCGAAGTCGCACGCTCTGAGGGCGCCCTGTCCATCTATTCTAAAACGTCAACCTCCTGCCATGTCACGTCCCCGTCCTCAGGCTGTCCTGGACGTGCGTCACTACCTCGTGTGTTTTTCACTGGCTTTCTTTGATTATCGTCTGCCGTCCTCACTGGCCGGGCAGCTCCAAGAGGACAAGAATTTCCATCTGTTCTTGTTTCTCTCAGTCTCCCCAGCACCTAGAGCAGTACCTGGCACATAGTAGGCCCTCAGTATAAATACATGTCAAATGAATGAACGGACAGATCAGCAAAATAAGAAAACTAAGAGTTTCTTCACTTTTCCTCTTATTGATTAATTGATTGACTCTTACCCCCACCTTGCTCCTGAAGAGACGATGCGTTCTCCTGATGGGTGCTCCCTTGATGGGCACATAGTAGGTACTTCTAAGTATCGGTGTCCTTCCCCGCCCCCATGCTGAGCAGCTGCTCAGGCCCCCAGGCCCCCGGTTCTCATGGATCAATTGAGGTCTCACCAAAACAGAGCCAGCAGCCCCATTCCGGGGCAGGGGGATGCATTTCCTGCCGCCCCTCCCTGTGGGTGCCAGCTCAGGCCACCGGGCCTGGACCCCGCTCCCTGATGGGCTAGGAGACCACCAGCAGGGCCGTGAGGGTCCTGGAGTCCTGCCACCTGGGTTCGTGTTCTCTCTGCTCCCTGGCCCCCAGCCCAGCCAGTAGGCGAGGGAAGCAGGTCACTGCAGTCACCCTCCTGCTCTGGCTCCCAGGAGGTAAGACCCTTTGCAGGTCCAGGGCACGGCCCTTGAGAGGGTGCCTGGCCCGCTGGCCTTCCTGCCCAGTCCATGCCTACTGGGTGCCAAGCTTGGTGGCAAAGGGGCTTATTTTCCATATCCAAAGATAGGACATCAGGTATTTGGCTTTGGGAGGTCAGAACATTGTCATTCCCAAAACATTCTGGTGGATTATAAAGACCACAGGGCTGGCCAGGAAATTCTAACGTGGACGGTCACCATCTCCCTGAATGATAGCAGGAGGTCAGGGGTAGACACCTTGTCCTCAGGGATCTTAAAGTCCAGCTGGGCACCCCAAGGGTTAAGGGCATGCAGCTGAGGAAGTCTGGGAGGGCTTCCTGGAGGAGGAGAGACAGAGCTGTGACTGGAAGGATTCCAAGATGCAAAGGAGGACGGTTGAGGTCTTCTTGGAGACAGAGGGAGGCTATTCCAGTGGGGAGATGTTGAAGCTTCCCCCCATCTCCTCCCTGAGTCCCGGAATCAGGGCCTTGTTTCTGCACATGAGGAAACTGAAGCCTGGGGAGCCGCTGGTCAAGGTCACAAGCAAGACAGAGGTGGGGGAAAGTGAGGTGAGGAATCCCCTCTCTGTTGCCCAGGTGCCCCCACCTCCCGGCCCCCAGCCGCGGTTGGGTTTAGTGTTGAATCTCAGACATTTGGTCTGTGCTCTGCAGTAGACAGTAATGGTTTGAAGTTGTGACATAAACATGGTTAACAAATTGGCCTCATTTGGTGTGGCCCCAGATCTAATTGGATCCAGTTAACACTCACTGGGGGGTCTGAGTCAGCAGCCCCTGATCTATCATCCAGCCTGCAAACCAGCCCCTCCACTGCTCCTCCGCCCCGGGGAGGTGCCATCCTGCCCAGGTGGGAGGCATGCCTTTTCCCAGCCTTTGCATTTTATTTGGGGACCTGTGAATTTCCAGGTGGCTGTGGGAGCCCGCCCGGTAAAGTCTTGGCAATGCATGTTAATTTAAATTTTTTGTATTGAGATAGAATTCACATAACATAAAAGTAGCCATTTTAAAGTGAATAACTCCGTGGCATTTAGTCCATTCACAATGTTGGATGGCCATCACCTCTTTCCAGTTCATCGCTCCCAAAGGAACCCCCGTACCAATTAGTTATTCTCACTCCCCCTGCCCCCCAGCCCCTGGCAACCACTAACCTGCTTTCTGCCTCTATGAATTTGCCTCTTCTGGACATTTCATATACATGGAATCATACGATGTGTGGTCTTTTGTGTCTGGCTTCTCTCACTGAGCATGTTTTCAAGGTCCGTCCATGTTGTAGCTGTGTCAGGAATTCATCCCTTTTCATGGCTGAATAATATTCCACTGCCTGGATGTGCCACATTTTATGTACTCGTTCTTCCGCTGATGGACACCTGGGCTGTCCCCACATTTTGGCCGTTGTGATGAATGCTGCTGTGAACATTCCTGTACAAGCTTGACTTGGAACACTTGTTTTCAGTTCTTTGGGGTATACAGTTGACCCTTGAAAAATGCAGGGCTTAGGGAAGCCAACCTTTCGAGCAGTCGAAAATCCTCTTATAGGAGGATTGATGCCCTCGGCCCTCCGCACCTACGGTTCCTCCGCATCCTCAGATCCAACCAACCATGGATCCTGCAGTACTGTCATATTTACTATTGAAAAAAAGTCCGCGTATAAATGGACCCGCGCCATTCAAACCCGTGTTGTTCAAGGGGTCAATTGTATACCTAGGAGTGGAATCTGCTAGGTCATACTCTGAATTTAATTTTATTTCATAAACATGTATAGTGCTCCGACTAGGTGCAGTTTTGTATTCACGGCATCCCCTAAGAGGTAGGCACTGTTAGCCCCATTTACAGATGAGGAAACCGAGGCATGGCAGTTAGACAGCCAGGAATTGAGCCAGGCAGTCAGACCCTGGCAGCTCCCACTCATGCAGAGCTGAGGCCAGCAGCTCTGTCCGGCCCTTGGGTTGGTGACCACATCTCAGGGTAACTCGGAACACTGGCCGGGTCTGGGAGAGCTTGCTGTGCTCACCATGCCAAGAGGCTGTGGGGTAAACTTGAAGCCGGTGTGTTCGTTCTTAGAGAGAAGTGTCACCAGGATGATCTGGAGGTGGGTACCTCTCCGGGTCAGGTGCCCCTCCTGACAGCAGCCTGGGATCACTGTGCTGACCAGGCCAGACCCCCTGGGGCTCCCCTGCCCGCTCACGGGGGTGTCGTGTCAGGAATACATGACAGCAGAGCAGGCTCTCAGCCAGCCCCACTCTCCTGGGCCCCTGGACTTGCGCAGGGCCCCCACTGCTGCTGATACGCCCCCTGCAGGTGGTGGACTCACCCACTGGGCGTCAGTCACGCGATCCTGGGCCCCGGCTGGCCACCCCCTGAAACGTGGTTAACTCCCGGCCACACACTCCTGCGCGTCCGGGGACACCAGCGGCTCCGATGGCTTATCTCCCCGGCCTGTTGCTCCCTCCCCAGTCCCTCCGAGTCTGGCTTTATCTCTCCCTTCTGGGCCCTTCCTTTACCCACAAGCCCTGGCTGCCAGTGGGATGTGGGCCGGAACCTTGGTGGTCCCGGACCCTCGGGGCAGAGTTTCCTCCCCAAGGCTAATCACCCACGAGGCCCCCGCTGGGAGCACTTGTGTCCGAGAGGACACGCAGTGACCCCAGGATCTTCCGGACGCTCAGCCCCCCGTCTTTGCAGTGTGGGTAACAGCCCGGAGGGACCCCAGGGCAGACAGCCAGCCCCTCGATTTCTTGATGACAGAGGCCGGGGCACGTGGGGGACATGCTGGGGGGCCCTCAGCTGGCACCTGGGCCGGGGACCCCACCCCTGGCCTCTGGGTGAGTTGGAAGGACGGAGTGGGCATGGGGGCGGAACAGGTCAAAGTGCTTCTGAATAAGAGCGGAAACTCTAGAAGGCCTCCTCCTTCCCGTAGGCTTATCTGGGAGCAGGGACATACTCCAGCACCCTCCAGCTTGGGGCAGCCGCTGGGCGCTTCACCGTAGCCTCGCGGGCCTGCTGTGGGCACACGGAGCTCCGTTCATGGATACAGGCGTGTGTGCACACACACACGTACACACACAGTTCCCAACTTTACACACACGGAGCTGCCTGCATGGGTGTGCAGACATATGCACACAGCCTTAGTGCATAAGCATACGCATCTACTCACATACGTGCACTGAGACACACAGTCTGTCTCACACTCAAGCGTCCACACAGAGCTCGCAGCACACTCACACACACACTTGTATGCTGTGTGTGTGTGTCTCTCTCTCTCTCTCTCTCTCTGACACACACTCCTCCCCCAAGGCCAGCCTGGGTGACTGCGCATTTCCTCAGAAGCTGCCCACAATTGACTATTCATGCTTCCCTCTAATTGCCTCCTGGGTGTTTGTCTGCTTGGGGAGGGGAGCCAAGGCCGGGAGGATCTCGAGCGGTCTTGAGGGTGGGACTGGGATAAGAGGGGTCTGCCATTAAAGGGACCCGCCCCAGGGCAGGAAATCCTCAGGCCAGGGGTGGGAGGACCCCTGGGAAGACCCCGTGTGCCCCTACCTGCAGAGCCCGGGTCCGAGTGAACCACTGGCCTCTAAGCCACAGGATTGTGTCTTTGGCCCGGAGGCTGTTGTCATCAACCCTTGGCTCTTCCCTGTGGGGCTTGGCAGCCGCCCCCAGCTGTGGTTCAGATCCTGGTTGGTTTTCGCCTCCGAATCCAATCAGTGTCAGCCGTCCCTCCTCATCGGAGGAGACTTCCTTTGCCAAAACCGCTTCACACAGTGTCCCTCCCCAGAACTCTCTCCATGCTGAGAAGCAGTCAGTGTCACCCTCCCTCCATAGATGAGAACAGACTCAGAGGAGGGTAGTGATGTGCCAGTGGGGACCGCCCAGCCCAGGATCCTGATCTGGGGCCCCAGAGACACCCCGCCCCCCAAGAGAACGAGGACTGGGCCTCCTTATACCGGCTGAGACCCCCGCTCTGAGGATGTGGCAGGGGTTGCAGGGTGGCCTTCATCCTGCGATGAGACGTAGCCGACAGGCGCCGGGTGCTGGCTCCCCTCCCAGCCCTGCTGTTTACTTGCTGTGTGACCTCAGACCATTCTCTCAACCTCTCTGAACTTTCGTTTCCACACCGACAATGTCACCAACCCGCAGCCTCACCAGGAGGATCATGCGAGCTCCCGCTCGTTGTGTCGCACGGGACCTGCAGAGCAGGCAGTGGACCAGTGGCCTCCGCTATTATCAGGAGAAAGCATTTCGTTTACCTGTCTCTCTGTCCCCTGGGCCTAGCTCTCCCTTCTCATACAAGCTGGGACCTGTGCAGGTGGCAGCTCAGTCCACAGAAGGGCCGACAGCTCGCGGCCAGGCGTGAGGGCGGCATGTCCTGAATGCCCAGCAGCCTTCATCTTTGGGGACCTTGGTGAGCTCCGACTGATTAAGCCCTGATCTCCTGAGGGGATACATTCATGGGCGGAGGAGTGGAGTGACTTGAAGCTGGTCCCGGGCGGAGGGGCCTGGGAAGGGGCACAGAACAGGCGTGTCCAAGTCTTGTGAGCCTTTCCTGTGCCCTGGGGGCTCTTTGGTGAGTGACCAGAGGACCAGGGGAGGGTGGGAGATCCACCTCTGGAGCAGGCCTGCTCCCCTTCCGGCCACTTGGAGCCGCCGCTGAGCCAGCTGAGGGTGCTGGGCGCCGGCCCCTGCCCCGCCTGCCCTCCAGAACCGCTTTCTCTCATAAAGGTCTCGCTGGCTCCCTGTCACCTTCCCGGGGCCCCAGGTTGCTCCATCAGTTGGGAGACAAGTCCGTTCTCGCCCTTGTTCCATGCTGGGCCCAGCAGGGCAGGGCCACCTCAGCAGGTGTTTGGGGGTGGGTGCCAGCCAGTAGCTGCTTGTCTGGGGCAGGGGTAGGGGGTCAGAGGGGGGAAGCACACTGATTGTGTGTCTCTCGGGGTGGCCCCCACTGTTGGAGCCCACCGCCCAGACACCTGGAGAGATTCACAAGCTCACAGAGTCAGGGCCTGGTGAGAGATGCTTGCTTCCAGACCCCACCGCTGGCTGCCGGCTCCTTCTTGGGGTCCCTGGGGAACGAGGCAGGGGGCAAAGCCGAACTGAGTGCCGTGGCTTAGGTGGAGCCCCGGCAGCGGAGGAGGGGTGTCGCAGCCCCCCACCAGGGTCGGGCTGGCTGCTGATGGATGGGAATGAGACCCGGGGAGTCTGATGAAGTTCATTTTTCACCTGCCCGTGCTGTCTCCTCCCTGCTCTCCCAAGGCAGCCGGTAATCCATCCTGGAGCCCTTCAGAGGCCTCGGCAGTAATGGGGTCATAGATCACTCCCTCGCGGAGACGGAGCTGGACGGCAGAGTGGAGCCGTTAAGGGTGACCACTGGTGACCCCCGGGCCAGGCTGACTCCACCTCTGCCTCCAGGTCCAGATGGGCCCTGCCGCTCCCTGCACGTGGGTGAGGCTGGGAGAGGGCCAAGGGACGGCCTCAGGGTTGGTGCACACCCCCGGGGGGTGGGGGGCCCCAGGGGAGGACGGTCCTTCATTTTGCATCATCTTGCTGGCCCGTGTGGGGCTTCCTGGGGCCGTGTGACAGTTGCCCCTTTGGTCAAGGCCTCTCTGCGATGGGTCAGGGTTGACGGGATGCCAGCATGGAGACCACCCCGACCTCCCACTCTGTTTAAACACTGTGACTGCAGGTGGAATGCTTCACACACTGCCTTGCCCCTGTCCGGCTCAGCAGTGTGGGCTGCAGAGATTAGAATGGTGGCAGACACCCAGGTTCCCCCCCATATTAACAGCCCTCCTGCCCCCAAACCAGTGGATTCCAAAGCTGGACAGGAGTCCCATCCTGCCTGGTTCAAACCCCAGCTTCGGCATCTTAACCTGCTGTGCAAATGGGCAAGCCTCTCTTGCCTCAGTTTTCTCATGTGTAAAATGGGACAATGGAGTTTGGGGATGATAAGATGCATTGTAAATGGGATGTACTTTTTTTTTTTGCTGTACGCGGGCCTCTCACTGTTGTGGTCTCTCCCGTTGCGGAGCACAGGCTCCGGACGCACAGGCTCAGCGGCCATGGCTCACGGGCCCAGCTGCTCTGTGGCATGTGGGATCCTCCCGGACCGGGGCACGAACCCGCGTCCCCTGCACCGGCAGGCGGACTCTCAACCACTGCGCCGCCAGGGAAGCCCTGGGCTGTACTTTTGACAGCCCTGGGGACCGAGCGCTACAGAAGTGAGCTTTGTTACTATTATCGCTGGCAGCAGCGGCAGCATTAGTTCACAGCACAGGCTCGGATCCCAGTTGTGTGACCTCTGAGCACACGCTTACCCTCTGTGGGCCTCCGTTTCTTGACCTGTCAGATGATGAGAAGACTGAACAGGCTCACTCATGAAAAGCCTTGGAAGGGAGCCTCCGTGGCGTCTGCGCCCAGGGAAGATTAGTTCTAGAGGTTGTTGGGTGCTGGAAACAGCTCCCCACTGCCCTCCTGGGATGTTCCATTGTGCAGTGGGAAGGGAGAAAAGCGGGCTCCCAGTCAGTAGGCCCCAACAGTGAGGCTCTGGGCCAGGCCCGTGGACATGAGCCAAACACTCGTCACGTCCAGGTGGGGAAACTGAGGCACAGAGGCTTGCTGACCCCCAGGCCGTCACAAGCAGTGTCCTCACCCAGCTCCCCGCGTTCCTGACAGTTTGAGAGTGGGGCTCTCAGAGCCCCTTGAAGGCTGCAGGGAGCCTTGCTGGGGTATCCCCACTCCCATCTGACCCTGTGGTTTCTGGAGATGGCTTTTCTGGTCTGGGACTGGCAGCTTCTCCACGCAAGCTGCCCGGGGTCTGCACTGTAGACTCTGGGCCTGAGGAGGGTGCCAGCTCCCCGAGCACCCGAGGACCACCCCCTCCAGGCCCCGCCCAGTCCCGCCCCCACCAGTTTCCCAGAGTCACCACTTCCCCGCTCCCGGCCTCCTCACCACCCCACTGGAGCCCCACCGCAGCTGACCCCCCACGGCCCCTTCTCTCCGGGTCCTGCGGCAGGGCCTTTGCCTTTGCTCTTCCCTCTACCCGGAACGCCCGTGCCCCAGCGCTCTGCGTGACGGGCTCCCCTTCCCCTTCGGGCCTCAGCTGCAGTGTCACCTCCTCCGTGAGGCCCTCTGGACCACCCAATCTGATGACCTCCCCTGTGGAATCCCTCATTCTCAGACACCTCAATTTGCTTCCTTCTTCATACTTGGCACTGATCACCCCAAATTGTCTTGTTTATTGATTTCCGTGGTTTTTAAAATCTCCCTTGGCTAGAACACACTATTGTGAGAGCTTATGCTTCTCTTTTGTTCACTGGTGTGTCCCCAGAACGTGGAATGGTGCCTGGTGCAAAGTGCTCAGTACATATAATTGGCTGCACAAATGCGTGGATGGAAGGACAGACAGGTGGGTGGATGGAAGGAGGAAGGCAGGGAGGACACTTGGGTGGATAGACGGGGAGCAGGAGAAGGAAGAAGAGAAGAGAGGAAGGCAGGCTTCTTTGCTTCCCCTGACCCAGCTCTGCCCACTGATGGGGGACAGCGGGAGGTGGCTGGTGGCTGTGTATGGGTGGCTGGGTTGTGACAAGGTGGCTTAGAGGAATCACCTCCAGGCAAGGTCACAGGTGTGTCACAGATTCTAAAAGGTGGAGAAAATCTCTGTGATGTTGAGGGCCCTCTCAGGACCTGGGAGTGGCTGTTTGATCAAGAAAGGCAACTCAGTCCTGAGGCCTCCAAGCCAGGTGCTGCAGGGAGAGGCGGCCCCCGCCCAGCAGCAGCCAGGGCCTGCCTGGCACCATCCTGAGCTGTGCGATTGAGCAGAACCTCTCCGAGAAGCTGCTGGACCTATACCAGGGTGTGTGTGTTGGGGCCCACGGTGAGGGGAGCAAGTGTATTCGCATCAGACTTGCACGCAGGTGGTGTCAAGCCTGGCTGTTCAGACCTCCTTCAGGTGTGGTCCTGTCTCTGCTTTTCCTCCTGCCCCCCCCCACCCTTTGTCACTGTCCCAGCCACCCTAAAACAGGGAGGAGGGTGCCCTGCTCTGCTGGCTGAGCCTCCAGGGTCTCCCCTTCTGTGTAAAAAAGAATAATCCTTATTCTTTTTTTTTTTTTTTTTTTTTTTTTTTGCGGTATGCGGGCCTCTCACTGTTGTGGCCTCCCCCGTTGCGGAGCACAGGCTCCGGACGCGCAGGCCCAGCGGCCATGGCTCACGGGCCCAGCCGCTCCGCGGCATATGGGATCCTCCCAGACCGGGGCACGAACCCGTATCCCCTGCATCGGCAGGCGGACTCTCAACCACTGCGCCACCAGGGAGGCCCTAATCCTTATTCTTATGTACATGGAAGCATGGAGTCCTTCCTGCTGAAGCCGCTACCTGTATTAACCCACTGAATCCTCACAACCCCACAAGGGAGGTGTGGCTGCTGCCCCCATTTCACAGAGGAGCAAACTGAGCCACAGGGAGCGGAGTCGCTGACAGGCAGCCACGCGGCGGGTAGACCTGAGGTTAGCGCTTTGTGTTGCTGGGGTGCTGAAGTCTCGCAAAGACCCCATGGATGGAGATGGGCTCTTTGCCCATTTCACCCGAGAGGCAGTGTGGACTCCTGAGAAGAGGCAGAGAGAATAAAGCACCAGCTGTACTTGGGAACGAGCTCGGATGCATCCTCAGATTGGGCTGGGAAGTCCACGTCCTTTCACGCACTTCTGTGTCCCCAGGATCTGGGACCATCGCTGGAGCATAGTAGGTGCTCAATAAACTCTTAGCGCCTGTAGCTCTGTGAGGCCTCAGACACAGCTCTGCCAGAGCAGGAGGACACATTCAAGTGACCGAGGTGAGGTGCCCAGCAGGAGAGGAAGGACGGGGCTCTTTACAGCAATGTCACGGGCAGATTCCCGCCAAGCAGAGGGACCCGGGGCCGGGCGGGCAGGCAGGGCGCCGAGCCCCCTTTGAGACCTAATTCCAAGAACCTGCTTTGTGTCCCGCTGTATAACAATATGATAGGTTAGGGTCAAGCTGTGGTCCCATAACTCGTTGGAAGACATTTCAGAACAATAAAGGTGTCTGGCTTTATATCTGCTCATATTTTATCCTTGCTTTAGCTTCTCCTGCTTACTTGCCTTGGATTTACTGTGCGAATATTTTAAACGGGTTGAGGTTTGACCCCGGTGTTCCCCACGCTGCCTGTCCCCTCCCACCCGCCCCGGGAGAGCCCGGCCCCGGCAGAGCCCCGGCGCTGGCCTCCGCCTGCTGAAATATTTACCTCCAGGCTCCTCTGACAGCCGTAGCTGTCTCCCGAAGCCAAGGTGATTGGACTGCGCGTGTTATGACATTACATTTTGTGTCTGTGCTCTTGAGATGTGTGACGCTGGCAGAATGCTAAGGTTCGGGTGGAGCTGGGCGGGGGATTAACAGCAGTCCCCTCTATTGCGGCGCCTGCCCGGCCCCACCGTGGGCGCCCCAGGAGGTGTCGGAACAAGGGCACCAGCCTCCCTGGCTGGGGCTGCGTAAACGGTTTGTTGCTGTCAGCTCTCCAGGCCCCCACGGCTGCCAGCCCAGCGCACCCCAGAAGAGGCTGGAGCAGAACGGGACACGCCCACCACAGCAGCCACCGGCGCCGTGCGGGAGTTAGTGCGTTCTGGGCACCGCGCTGGACGCCTTGGGCTTATGAATGCGCGGTGCACACGGCCACCCTAGGAGACAGGCGTTTTCATCCCTTTGGTCAGTTGAAGAGACTGAGGCTCAGAGAGACAGTAACTCGCTGTGTTCAAGTCCCAGGGCGGCCGTAGCGAAGGACCACACACTGGTCGGCTCAAAACAACAGAAATGTATCCTTCCTCAGTCCTGGAGGCCAGACGTCCAAAATCAAGGTGTGGGCAGGGCTGTGATCCCTGGGAAGGTTCCAGGGGAGGATCCCTCGTTGTCTCTTCCAGCTTCTGGTGGTTCCGGCCATCCTTGGTGCTCCTTGGCTTGTGGCTGCATCTCTCCAATCTCTGTCTCTGCTTTCACATGACCACATTCCCTGTCTGTGTCCATGTCCATATTCCCCTCTTCTTAGAAGGACACCAGGCATTAGATGAGGGCCCACATCGGACTCATATTAACTTGATCACATCTGCAAAGACCCTCTTTCCGTAAGGAGTCACACTCACAGGTTACAGGTGAACGTGAGTTGGGGTGACACCGTTCACCCCAATACACTTGCCTTGAGTCCCTGTAGCGGATGCTGTTGAGACCCCACCTGCGTCTCCTCCACCTGCCCCGGCACTCACCAGCAGAGAGTTCCGAGGCCCCTGTAGCTTCCAGACCTCTAAGATTCAAAGTCTTAGCTGCCTCTCCAGGCAGGGGGTTGACATCCCACCAAGGAAGAAAGGTGTTGCTGATGAAGCCCCCATCCTCCTGTCCTTCCCAGGGACCCTTCTCTCCCAGGGTCCCCAGCAGGACCACTCAATGTGGCCCCTCATTGGCCCTCCCACCTTCCCAGTCTCACTGCTCCACACCCCACTTCCCAAAGCCCCTCACAAATAAACCCCTTGCCTTTGAATCCTTGTCTCAGGCTCTGCTTCTGGGGAACCCAAAGGAAGACAATACAAATAGTAAAAATAAGAACAGAACAGCCAACATGAGTATCATTAACTGTGTATGAGGCAGTTAATGCATTTAATGCCTACAGCAGGCCTGGGAGTAGGGCTGCCAGATTTAGAAAGAAAAACAAAATAGCACGCTGGGTTAAATTTCAACTTCAGATAAACAACAAATGCATTTTTATATAAGTATATCCCATGTAATATTTGCAGTATGCTTATGCTAAAAATGTATTCCTTGTCTAGGGCTGGGGGGGAATGGAAGTGATGCTAATGAGTATGGGGTTTCTTTTTGGGGTGATGCATATATTTTAAAATGGATAGTGGTGATAGTTGTCCAGCTCTATGAATATACTAAAAACCACTGAACTGTATACTTTCTTTTTTTCTTTTCTTTTTTTTTTCTTTTAAAGAAGATGTTGGGGGTAGGAGTTTATTAATTAATGTATTTATTTTTGCTGTGTTGGGTCTTCGTTTCTGTGCGAGGGCTTCCCCTAGTTGTGGCAAGCGGAGATCAATCTTCATTGCGGTGTGCGGGCCTCTCACTATCGCAGCCTCTCTTGTTGCTGAGCACAAGCTCTGGACGCGCAGGCTCAGTAGTTGTGGCTCACGGGCCTAGTTGCTCCGCGGCATGTGGGATCTTCCCAGACCAGGGCTCGAACCCGTGTCCCCTGCATTGGCAGGCAGATTCTCAATGACTGTGCCACCAGGGAAGCCCCTGAACTGTATACTTTAGATGGGTGAATTGTACATGGTATGGGAATTATATCTTTTTTTTTTTTTTTTTTTTGCGGTACACGGGCCTCTCACTGTCGTGGCCTCTCCCGTTGCGGAGCACAGGCTCCGGACGCGCAGGCTCAGCGGCCATAGCTCACGGGCCCAGCCACTCCGCGGCATGTGGGATCTTCCCGGACCGGGGCACGAACCCGTGTCCCCTGCATCGGCAGGCGGACTCTCAATCACTGCGCCACCAGGGAAGCCCTGGGAATTATATCTTAATAAAGCTGTTATATTTAAAAATTTATTCATATGTGAAATTTAAATTTCACTGTATTTTATCTGGCGGTCTTGTTAGGGTACAGGTTCTCCCACTGTCCCCAGTTCATGGACGAGAAAACTGAGGCCCAGCCAGAGAGCACAGCCAGGAAGTGGTGGAAGGGACTGGAACCCAGGCGGTTGCCTCCCTGACCTTTAGGGAGCATCACCTAAGGGGTGACTGGGTCCGGGTGGGCTGACCCCTGCCAGGCTGGGGACCCTCCCGCTGACGTCTGTCCGTCCACCGAGGGGCAAAGCGTGTGTCTCTCTGAGCAGCTGAATCCTGGCGTGGCTGGAACAGCGCCTGGGTTTCTCTGGTCTCCCCCTGCCTGCCGTTTTGGGCTTGGCCTCTTACCTTTGGCAGGACAGCAGGCTGGTCCGAGAGAGGAGGGTCCGAGAGAGGGTCCAGTGAGGCGCTGCTGCTACAGGTCTTGCTTCCAACAGGCCCAGCTGGGGCGCTGCGGCTCCCTCCCAGAGACTCCGGCCGTGTCTGAGGGCCTCTGGCTGTGCGAGGGCAGAGGGGAGGCGGTGGTCTACAGCCTCCCGGGGGCTCCAGGCTGCGTGACCCGATGTCCGTGATTGCATCACCCCCTGGACGCCTGCTGGCGGTCACGTCTGATGCCTCAGGACAGTGCAGCCCTGCACAGCACCTGGCACACCGTAGGTGCTTAATAAGTGCTGCTGGCATTGACTCCACCTTGGAGCTGAAGGGCTGATGAGGCAGCTGGGAGGATGCTTTGTTAAGTTCATTTAGCAGAGACGACTCCTGAGGTCCAAAGGGCCACCGGTCGCTGACTGAGAGAGGCCTGGAACCTTCCGGAACAGTGTTTCTTCAGGCTGCTGTGTGATGTGCAGCCCCACGAAGGCCATGGAACCCACACCCATAAGATAGCAGCCGACTCCAGGGCTCTGATCTTTCTAGGAGTTCTGGTCCAGAACCAGGCGGTCCCCCGGCCTAGTGGCTGGGCCTGAGCCCAGGGGTTTGTGGTCAACCACCACCACCCTCCCGCCCACCACGCCACCCCAGACAGGTGGGCCTTATCGCCGCCAGGGGGCAACAGGGGCTTAGCCGCCACCCTGGCCCGGCAGTCCTGACTCAGGCCCCCTGGGACAGACCTGGGCTTGGGGAACTTTGGTCTTGAGGGCGGCAGTGCTGGTCTGCAGACATCAGCGTAATGTGCTTCTCCCCCAGGGTGCGTGCTCCTGCTTCTGCTGCCCTACTTGGGAGCAAAGGAGTTAATGAAAGGCCACTTCCCTTGTGTCAGATTGACAGTTTTGCTGCTATGCTGGCTTTGGGGTTGTGACTGTTGAGTTTTGCTTCTCTCCCCAGGAGAATGAATATTTAGTCACCAGGCTCAGGGAGCCGGCTGTCAGGTGGTCCAGGAAGGTTCCCGCCCATACCTGCTGCCCACAAACATCTGTGAGGGTGGAAGCCGGCGAGGGGTCGACAGGAGAGGAAAGGAAAGAGGTCAAGGCCCGAGAAATTAAACGTTCGTAAATGTAGGCCTGGCGCTCACAATGTAGGGCAAAGCCATTAGTGCTCATTAAAATTTAATACCTGTCTGTGCTCCCGCGGCCCCGTTGGACACTGCTCTAATTTGATGGGTGTAGAGGGAGAATTCTCAAATAATCGTGGAGGTTGGTGACTTGCTTTTCGCATGTTAACATGAAGAGGACCGTCTGGCTTTGAGCTTCACCTTCAAGCCGATGATTTGGTGGGTCCTTGGGTTAGCGAGTCCCCTGCACCCGTTCTTTGTGGGGTGGCTGGTCTCATCCTGTACGGCTCTCCCCCACCTCCCCTCTGCGGGTTCACCCCATGCTTCCAGGCCCTGCCGGCAGCCAGGTGTGGACTTCCCCTCTGAAGGTCTCTGGGGGGTGTCGGTATTAGCTCATTTGTCTTCTTTAGAGTGGCAGTCCCCCCTCCTCCGCCCAGAGCGTCTCTTTTCCTGCAGCAAAGTGAACCTTTCCTCTCCTATTTCCTGATGCCCTCCGTGCCAGCCCCGGCTCCGTTGGCACATGGTTTCCGGGCTCGGCGTGGGCCCAGGCCTAGTGCTCCGGAAACTCAACGAGGGACACACTGGAAGCATCCCTGGAAGGCTCCCTGTAGGAAGTGGTTCTAAAGTCCTCGCAGGACATGTGTGGGAATTAGGCTAGCATAGAGAGGCAGCTGGGGGGCTTCCCTGGTGGCGCAGTGGTTGAGAGTCTGCCTGCCGATGCAGGGGACGCGGGTTCGTGCCCCGGTCCGGGAGGATCCCACATGCCGTGGAGCGGCTGGGCCCTTGAGCCATGGCCACTGAGCCTGTGCGTCCGGAGCCTGTGCTCCGCGACGGGAGAGGCCACAACAGTGAGAGGCCCGTGTACTGCAAAAAAAAAAAAAAAAAAGGGGGCAGCTGGGCATTCTCAGATGGGGAAGGGGGAACTTATAGGGAGGGTGGGGGCTTGGGCACCTTGAAAAAGGGAGGCTGGAGGTCGGGCCCCGGCGAGGTGGGAGATGGCAGGTAGGGCGGGGCCTGCATACCAGGCTAAGAGTATGGACCTTGCCCTGAACCCCTGGTCTGAGAATGGAATGGATCAGGCCCAGAAAATCTAAGCCTGCGGCAGCCAGGGCATCAAGGCAGTGTCAACTGTGGAGTGTGTTACAAAGCAAGGAAAGGAAGGAACTAAGATTACCGCGTCCCTACTGTGTGCCAGGCTCTTCCAGGTGAGAAGGGTGTCACGAGTCTCCCCATTTTATAGATGGACAAACTGAGGCCGGTGCCTGGGCCCAGTCTGCCCAAGGGTGGAGCAGGAATGCAGAGGGGCGTCTTGGAGCCTGCAGGCCCAGCCTGGCTGGCCACAGGCTGGCATGTATGCCAGCCATAGACACCTCCCAGGGGCCAGTGCGCAGCTCTGTGGCTCTGGCTTTGGGCCGGGCACAGTGCCCAGCCCTCACCGCAGCGTCTCTGAGCCTCCCTTCCCACCAGGGCTCCCGAGAAAACCCTTTACATCTTTTGACTCACCCTTAATAAATGTGCCTTCCATCTGTCACCTCGCGCTCCCCTGCCCACACTCTCCAGGGGCCTGCCCAGAGCAGCTCCTAAATCATCCTCCTCCTGACTTCCTCCGGCCCCCCTCTGGCCCCCTGCTGCCCTCCCCTGGCCTCAGCCCCTTTCCCAGCCTGGCCGGGAGCAGGGCAAGCCCAGAATAGATCAGGAGAGAGGAAAACCGTAAATGCCCAGGCCCTGCAGAGGGGATGCCTGGGGAGTCCCACAGGACTCAGGGTCGCCCCAGACCAGAACTGAGACCCCCGGCCCGGGGCCTGGAGGGCTGGCAGGCTATCTATCCCCAGGCTCCTCGTGTCCACCGAGCTCCCCTGAGGTGCTCGGGGTTTTTCCTCCTTTTTGCCCCCAGGCTTCCTTCCTCTAGAATGTTCTCTCAGATGTTAATAGGGCCATTGAGAGCATCCTCTCAGACCCTGGTGGCCCATTCCCAGCCTCAGTCTGACCTGCTCACTCACAGCTCACATTCCTTGTCGGAAAACCCACTCAGACCCCATGAGAAGAAGGTGGGTATGGACATGCATCCGTCTTGGTCCCCAGCCCCACCCCAAGCCTGTGAGCCGGGGAGTAGATAAAATGCAGCCTCTTCTGGGCCAGCAGCTTGGGAGTGGGCGGTGTATCTTGTTCTAAGAGACAGGAAATATTCGGCCACAGGCCCTACCTAACATAGACAGGTCCCGGCTTGAACTCCAGAATAGAGCAGATTTCACTGCAACTGTGATGCAAAAACACTCCCCTCCCCCACCCAGCACCCACTTCCAGTTCGGTGAGGGAGGAGCCTTCCTGCCGGCTCCCTCCACTCCTGCGGTCTGCCAACGCCTTCCGATGCCAGGCCACTGCCAGAGGCGGGCTGCCCATCACCAGGCGCCAGCAGAGGAAATCAGTTGGCCCAGGGCCCAGCGGCTCTCTCCTCTCCCTGACTTGGAAAGAGGGTGGCTGTGTGCATTTCAGCGTGTCCAGGGCATGTCCAGTTTCTCTCAAGGGGTCAGGATGAATATCCGGGGGCTGCCCAAGTGGAACAGGGCCCCTTGGAGGTGGGAGGCCTGGTGGGGACTGGAACCAGGGGTGCATCGGAGGAGGGTCCCATCTGGAACGCCTGTGCGCTAGAGCAGCGGCGTGGCTGCTGCCCAGGAAGCTGCCATTTCCTGTCTGTGTGGGAGATGGGGTGCCCTCTCCAGGAAGCCTGGGACCCCACAAGGCTTGGCACCGTCAGACAAGGGAGACAGAGAGAGGGGAGTGGCGGCTGGGCAGGGAGCAGGAGATTGGGTGAGGGGGGTGGCTCCACCCAGCTGGCGAAGGCCGGAGAGGACGCAGGGGAGGTACGGAGTGGATGGAAAAGGGGAGAAGCTGACACCCCAGGGCCCCCCCTCGCTCACAGAGTCTGGTGGGAGAAGGGGAGAGGTGAGGCTTGGTTTCCCAGGCCCGGGTCAAGGGTTCAGATACCTTCTCTCAGCTCCCAGGCAAAGTGGAGACCCCCCACCCCATTCCCAGATGGGGAAGTAAATCATAGCTCAGAGAGGCAGAGTGCCGAACCTAGAGCCACAGAGCAGAGCTCGCCAGCCCAAGAGCCCTGGCCCTCCGCCTTCACACACACACACACACACACACACACACACACCTGTGTCCACCCCCTGCTGTGAGTACTGTGCTGTCCCCGTCCCCACCCCTCAGACAGGTACCCGGTATTGGGGTCCCCTTGCCCTGTCCCTGCCCAAAGCACGTGGTCTCCGGTGACCAAGGCTTGGGGAAGGGCTGATTCTGGAGCCGTCAAGTCCGATTTCACGAGGTTCCAAATCACCTTCTGGGCAGGGAGCCTAGGTGTCTGACTCAGCTCCGGGCCTCCCAGGAGCTTCTGGCAGCGCACGCCGCACCACCTGCCGGCCGAGCAGCCATCTGGCCGTGCTCAAGGACACCCGCCAGCTTCACACCTTGGTCTTCTTCGCAACAACTTCTCCGGGGACCTGCTGGCCTCGGGCTTCGGGACTAAAAATGACGCAGGAAAGGGGACCCGCCTGTGGTCTGATTTGAACTCGGGCATCTCTCCTGGGAGCCGCCCCTTAGCATCACTTTTCCGAAAGCCTGAGGCCCGTATTCCACCCCACAGACTGATTAATTCAGCATCTCAGGGTGGGAGGGTCCAGACATCGCTGTGTTTTCAAGGCTTCTGGGTGACTTCCACGGGAGAACCCCGGTATAGATGCACCTCGCTCTGCGTTCCAGGGTCTCTGAGGTTCAGACCCTGTAAGTGCTGTCGTCGCTGTCTATCTCGGTGTCCACATCTGCAAAATGGGCCTGATAATAGTGCCGACTCCACCGATGGGCTTGAGGACTGAATGAGTTAATGCAGGTGAAGAACTGGGATGCCTGCTGGGAACGCGGGGTGCGGGCATTCGGAATATCATTCTGTAGGCGGAGGGACTCAGGCAGACCTGAGAGCTCAGCCCCTCCCCGGTCAGGAGGTGGAGGCTCAGAGGCCACCAGCCTGTGTCCCATCCCAGCTGCATCACTGTCTGTCTTTGGGAAAATGACCATACCCCCCGCTGGGTCTGTAGCATGGGGACACATCTGCCACCTGTGGCCGTGGCAGGAATAGAGGTAACGTGTGTGACAACCACCAGGTCACCGGCGCTAAACAAACACCAGATCCCATCCTCTCAGGCAAGTGGCTGTGTGGCCTGGCACCTCAGTGCCCCCAGCTGTAAAATGGGGGAATAGGCTAGAACTGGAGGGCCTGCAACTCTGGTGTTGGAGCTCCCAGGCAAAACCAAACCTCACAGCCGGTGCCGGGTTCCTGGCCCAGTGGACAGTGTCCCTCTTCTGGTCACTTGGTCCTGCTCAGGGAAACGTGTGTGTACGTGTGTGGAGGTGTGTGCAGATGTGTGTGCATGTGTATAGGTATGTTTGGGGTGTGGGGGCTGTGTGCATAGACTCACATGGTGTGTGACCGTGTATGCATACACACACGTACACACACGTGTGGGGTTGCGTGCTGCACGCACACTTGTATATGTGTCATATGAGTACACGTGGGTGTGTGCTTTCATGCACACGTGGCAGTGTTTGGTGCACTGCTGTGTGCAAACACACCAATGTATATATTGCCCTGTGCAAACAATGTGTGTATGTTTGTGTGTACTGTCTGACTGGTGTAAATACGTGTGCAGGTGAGCATCCATGTGCGGTGTGAGTGTGCTGTCGGACGCTCTCCAGAGTGGCCTCAGCTCCTAGGCCCTGCACTCACGGGGAGCTGCCTCATCGGGCGGCCCTGCAGGGTCCTCCCGGCTCTGAGCCCTCTCCAGCTGCCCCCTGACCCAGAGCAAGGCCCCATGCACTCTGGAAAGGTCTGCTTCCATGCGGGGCTGGGGATGTCAGTCCACAGGGGCAGCAGGGACTGGAAAACATCTCACTGTGAATATTCGATGCGTTCAGAAAAATACAGAGAATAGAACAGCCACTCTCACACCCGCCCCCGCCCCTCCCCGCCCCCGCAAAGCCTCCGGAAGAAAGTGTGACCCATATGGGTTGTACCCGCTCAGAACTTCCTCTTGCCCCGTCCTGTGGGCTTTTTAGAGCCCCTGAAGGCCGCTGGGTAGACCTCGTGCTTTTCTCACCTCTCCTGCCTCAGTTTCCCTGCCTGTAAA
Source organism: Mesoplodon mirus (assembly GCF_964341445.2). Classification (NCBI taxonomy): domain Eukaryota; kingdom Metazoa; phylum Chordata; class Mammalia; order Artiodactyla; family Ziphiidae; genus Mesoplodon; species Mesoplodon mirus. The sequence goes on along the minus strand of NC_138995.1, from coordinate 3,845,956 downwards.
CTGGAGGTAACAGCGGCACGGAGCGTGGTTAGTTATGTGTGTTTGCTGAGCGCCTGCCGTGTGCCAGGCACCCTGGGCACGGGCTACAGCCGTCAGCGGACAGACCAGGCCGCCACCCTCATGGGCGCACATTCCAGTGCTCAGCAGCCCCGCACCCACTCGCTGATGGCTGAGAGGTCACTACCGGCTGGGGCAGACCCGGCCCCAGGCCCCGCCCAGCCCAGCCCCAGAGGCTCTGCCTGGACAGCACAGCTGGACTCGGGGCCTGCTGAGTCACGCCCGCCCTGTGGCCACTCTGAGCCCCAACCTGCACCCTCATAACCAAGCCAGCACCTTGAATAATTAATGCAGATTCTTCAAAAGTCAAGAAGAAATACACAGAATTATCCACCAAAGGTTCAGCCAGCCCTCCCCACTCTCCTGTGTGTGTGTATCTTGTGTCTGTGTGTGTGGTTGTATCTCTGTGTGTGGTTGTATCTATGTGTGTGTGTGTGTGTGCATATGTGTGTGTTAGGTATGTCTGTGTGTGTCTGTGTGGTTGCGTATCTTACGTTTGTGTGGGTGGCTGTGTGTGCATGATTGTGTATATCGATGTGTGTGTCTCTTTTTGTGTTTATGTGGTTGTGTATCTTGTGTGATTGTGCATGTGTGTCTTTGAGTACATATGTCTGGGTGTGTCTGTGTGTATTTGTGTGTCGTGTGTGTGTATCCGTTATGTATGTGTCTGTAGCTGTGTATTTTGTATGATTACGTGTATGTCTGTGTGTGATTGTGGGCGCGTGTCTGTGTGTGTCTGAGTACATGTGCTGGGCAGGGGGTGTAGCAGAGACCTGGCTTTGACCTTGCAAATATCTGTTTGCCAGAGGAGGTGGCTGGGCCTGAGGCCTGGTTTGAATATGCAGAGCACAAGGGTGTGGACCCCAGACCCTGCCTTCTTCCCAAGTGGCCCCAGAACCCCTCCCCCAAGATCAAGTCCAAACCTTGAAGGACTGAATGGGAGGAAGTGGTGCCCAGGGCCTGGGAGCATCCCCCGCCCCCGCTGCAGGGGTGCAGTCGCTGGGGGCCGTGGGGAACCCCGCCCAGGCAGGAGAGAGAGGCCGATGTCATGCATTATTCAGCAGCTCCTGATTTCACATTATTCTCCCTGCTACTTTTACAACCTGTCAGTAAAGAAAAAGATTCTACATTATTTATAGAAATGGAGCAGAACTGGCCACGAGGATTCAGGGTGGCTATTATTATAGGGAGTCCTCGGGACCATCAGAATGGGGCGGGGCGGGCGGAGACGCTGCTGCCCAGGCCGGGGAGGCTGGGCTTGGTTTGCCGACCCCAGGGGGGCCCACGGCTGCCATGGTCTGGGCGCCTGCCCAGAGTCACGCCAGGCGGGTGAGCTGGCCCAGAGGCGGGCGGCTGTCTCCCCAGCTGGCTCGGGGCTCCTGGGGAGGCTGCGGCCAGGCCCGCCAGCTGTGCGCCCTCCAGGGCAGGCTTCGCGCTGGGCGGCCATGGCTGTGGTCACAAGGTGGTGGGAGGGGACCACCCAGGTAGGATGAGAGAAAAGGCAGTGGGGGCAGCCAGAAGCTGAGCGCTGAGAGAGGGGCTGGGGAGCATGCAAGACACAGAGTGTTTATGGAGCACCTACTGTGTGCACTTGGCACTGTACGGTGTCGAGGGCAGGGCCAGCCCTCCCAGGGATGTACTGCATTTAGCCCGTCTCTTTGTCCTCAAACAGTCAGGCCGCGAATCCAGTCAGGTTTGGAAAGGGTGCTGCAGACGGTTCAGGCTGACTGAGCATGCGTGCTCTGGTCTGATGGCCCAGACTCCCCGTCCCCTCGTAGATGCCACGTCTTGTCCTGCCCGGGGCGCTTCCCTGGGTGCGTCCGTACCTCCTGTTATTCCAGGCCGTAGCCTTGAGCACGTATGTGGGGCTGGCTGACGGCCACCCTGCTATGAGAGTGTGATTCTCAGCCTGGGCGCCACCAGCTCCCTAGCAGAATTTTTTAACTTTGCGCTCTCCACCTTGATGGCAGTCTAAATCTAATTAACTTGGGCATATTCTGGTTACTGGGCGACCACCCTGTAACCGAGCGTTTCCAGGGACTCAGGGCCTGCGTCCGCGTGCAGTCATATCTGCACAGAACTCCCCTGGGGATGGCGGTGAATGCCACACACTGGGCTTCTCAAAACCGGAGCCCAGGCACATTAAGGACCCCCATCGAGGGAACCGTTTTCTCACAAGCCCTGCAGTCCCCAGGTCTGAGAATCATTGACCCAGAGAGGACAAGAATCCTGTGCTACTTTTCTGGAAGCCCAGCTTCCAGCACACAGTAGGTGCCCTACGGTGTGTGCTGTTGAGTTGGTTAAGTGTGATCTGTCCTTAGGAACCTTGCTGCCTGGGGAGGAGTCCAGACGAGCCAATGGATCCTGAGACCAGGACGTGGCCTGTCAATCGGGGCCATGGTGTTCTCTGAACTGAACCCAGAGATGCTGAGGGGTCCAGGGGAGCAGAGACTTGGATTGGATGGAGTTGATCAGAGAAGCCGGCCGTGAAGGGGAGACTGGAGTGGGCCTGGAGGGAGTGAGCCTAGTTTGCAGAGGGACGGAGAGAGCAGCCTCGCAGCTGAGAATGAGCTGACGGGGACCATCGTGGTCTGATGGAGAGTCAAGGCCAGGCTGCGCTGTGAGAGCTGAGGTTGGAGGATGAGTGTGGGCGAGGAGATGGGCCTCTGCCAGCTCAGCAGAGCGTGGGCTGCAGAGCCACAGAGCAGTGCTTCCCAAAGGAGGTGCCTCAGGCACGTCTGGCTCTGTAACAAATTCCCCCAAAACTTGGCAGCTCCAAACAGCATTTATTATCTCCCAGTGTCTGTGGGTCAGGAATCTGGGTGCAGCCCAGCTGGATCTCCTGCTTCAGGGTCCCTCACAGGCTGTGATCCAGGTGTCGGCCGGGGTTGCCGTCTCATCTGAGGGCTCGCCGGGGAAGGGCCCACTTCCCAGCTCACTCACCGTCATGGGCAGGATTCTGTTCCTTGAGGGCTGTTGGATGGAGGGCCTCAGTCCTTTGCTGGAGGTTGGCTGGACGCCTCCCTCGGTTCCTTACCACGTGGCCGTCTCCCATGTGGCAGCTCACGACACGCTTTGCCAAAGTGAGCGAGCCACGAGGCAAGAGTGCATGTGGGGGAGAGAGGGCACCACCGTCTTTTAAACGAATCTCACAAGTGACATCCCATCTCTTTTGCCATATTCTGTTCATTAGAGGCAAGTCCCTACGTCCAGCCCACGCTGAAGGGGTATGAACACCGGGAGGGGGGGTCACGGGGAGCCTGTCAAAGCTGCCCCAACTTTGGGAGAGCAGAACGTTCCTTGGTCCATGAAGCTTGCACATGCCCTGGGAGTCTTCCAGGGAGGGATGACATTAGCAGTGTTTCTGCAGAGTGACCATCCTGGGACTCATCAGAGATTTGGGGGACTGTTAGGGAAGGAACAGTGACAGTGTCCAAGCACGGAGTGTGGTTGAGGTGCTTCCCCTTGGCTTCCATGGGAAGAAGGTTTCAGGAACCGGCCGCACTGCTGGGAGCGATGCAGAGCTGGGGGCACTCGTCCTAATTCTTGAAAATGTCTCTACTGTGACCCCAGCCCTCGGCTCTGGCTGCTCTCAAGGCTAGAAAAGCTGCTGGGCAGCCTCCCTCTGCTCTGCAGGTTCGAGCACTCTCTGGGGGCCTGGTCCAGGGCGCAGTGATGGGACACTCCTGAGAAAGTGGCCCAGGTTGTCCGGGCCGCCGCCCCACTGGCGCACCTGGAACTCTGGGTGTCGGGCTAGCTCCACCTTCTGCAGTCCCGCCGCGAGATGAAAGTCAACTTCCCCCTCCCACAGGTCTGCCACCTCAACCCACTGCAGACGGATCCTGAGGGGTCGCAGCCTCCACCCCAGGACGTGCTGAGTCCCTGGGGGTGGATAAGAGGGATGTTCCCCAGCAGTGCCATCCTAGGGTCCCCACGGTGCCCCACCCCGAGACCCCGGGGGCTGCGTCCTGACCCATACCTGGGTCCAAGCCCTCACCAGCTGCGGAAGTAATGCCAGAACGAGAGTCTCCCACTCTCCACACACAGCTGGCTGATGCTTTGTGGCAGGGACGCAGTGGGGGGCAGGACCACTGCTCAGCCAAAGCGTCAAGCCCCCTGTACATACTGTGGTCCCATCAGACCTCACTTAGAAAACACAAATCGAAAGATGAAATGATTAAGAATTTAAAGGCGCCGACCACAGAGCATTAAATTACCAGCACTAGACCCTTTGGAGCATGGGGCCTTATATGCGTGCCCCGGGGCCACAGTAACAAATGACCACAAACTCAGCAGCTTAAAACAAGACATATTCTCTCGTAGTCCTGAGGCCAGAAGTCCAGAATCAGTGTAATGGGCTGAAGTCAAGGTGTGGGTGGAGCCCTGCTCCCTCTGGAGCCTTGAAAGGGATCTGTTCTAGCCTCTGCCAGCTTCTGGAGGCTGTCGGCATCCTTGGCTTGTGGACTCCAGTCTTTAAGGCCCCATCTTCACGGGGCCTTGTCCTCCTTTTGTGGCAAAGCTCCCTCTGCCTTCCTCTTGGAAGGATGCATGTGACTGCATTTAGGACGCACCCGGATAATGCAGGCTACTCCCCCGAACTCAGAGCCTTACTCTTATCACGCCTGCAGAGACTCCTTTTTTTTTTTGGTTTGTTTTGTTTGCTGTATAAGGTAACATTAGGGCAAGGATGTCTTTGGGGGTGATTTTCAGCCTGCCCCCAGCCCCGCGTGCTCCACGGGCCACACACTCATGAAGCCAGCCCTGCCGCTTGCTCAGTTACAGGTTATAAGTTGAACCTTTGATCGACATGTATGAAATCAGGATTCTGCTCATGGAAGGCCTGGCTTCCGAAAGCTTCCATGCTGCTGCCGGGAACGCACAGGGAACCCTGCTCCAAGCCCCAGCTGTTCTGCTTGCCTCACGGCTGACTGGTGAGGTCAGAGTGTGTATTCTCGTTTCAAAGCCCGTGTGTTTCCGCGTGCCCTGCCAACCCAGTGTGACAGTTGGAGGCTGTCACACTTCAGTGGGATCCATGAAGTAGCTGAATCGCTGGCCTCCCAGGGGTGCTGACCCAGGAGCGCACGGCCGGGCCTAGGAATTTGCATAGTGACAGACACCACAGGGACACTGCTCCACGCAAGCGGGAACCCCTGTTTTCTGAGCTCCCTGAAGAGTGAGGTTGAAACAGCAAGACAGGGGGAGAACGTGCTCATGGTGGCTGGGGTGTGGCGTCCGTGGGGGGCTGGGAAAGTGGGGAGATGAGCAGCTTCTAGTCTACCCAGGAGGAAGGCAGGGGCATCCCTCAGACATTGCTGAGGACACAAAGCTTGATGTCACCTCTTCTCCAGATGTCATTCCCATCCGTCCCACCCTCCCAGTTGGGTTTAGAGCTTCATCTTTAATCGTTAGCATCAGTGACACCGAGGTGATGGCCCACCTCGGATCCCAGGGGTCTCCAAACTTCCCGAGCCCATATCAATCAAATCGTTTGTAGCACATGCTTCCCAGAACATGTATACTTACATGTTACATACATGTACCACTGTCCTACCAGGCTGGGTAGCTTACAAAACTGAGCCCAGAGGAGCAACTCAGAAAGGATTCAGAGAATCCTAGGAGATACTCCCAGAGCCCTGTGGAGGGTGTGGGTGTTTGCACACCCCCTGGCCCGCGCTCGCCTTCAAGAGCACCGTCCTATGGGGTAGGAGATCCAGCTAGACTCAGGGCAGGGAGGCGGGCATTCGTGGGACTCATACAGGAAGATCAGACGCTTCCACATGCCAAGAAAGCGAGTATTTCAGGAACCACGTTACTTGCCAAATGACTGGTACAGACGAGAGTTTCTCAAACGTCTATGTCTGTACTCACAGTATGAATTTTCCATTTCACATCCTGCCCCACGTGCATGCAGGCGCCCTTGAAATGGTGCTTGAGTGACTCTCGTGTTTTCTGTTCTGTTTTGTGCCACAGAAGATTCTTGCCCCATCCACAGAATGATGTCATGACCCCTTCTCAGGTCTCAACTCCGTTTGAACAAGAAAGGAGTGAGAGTGAAGCCACAGGGCTTCAGAGAAGGAAATAGATGGTAGTGAATTAGATACACAGAAGATATGATATTAAGAAGGGAGGCTTTTTGTAATACTTGGGGATCCTGACGTCTCAACTGTTGGGTCTTCCTGTGTTCTCTTCATGTCCTCATAGGACCTGGAACATAGCAAGTGCAGAGTAAAATATTAATGATGAGTGAAAGGATGGATGGATGAAAATGGATGGATGGATGGATGGATGGATGGACGACTCTATAATGAACCCGTATGGAACCAGCAGGTTCCAGGTGCCGAAGGTGTCCTGAAGCTACAAACCACATCCTAGAGAAGAAGAGCCTGACAACCAGGGCAGGAAGTGACTGGATCCCGGCTCCCGCCCCCGCCCCCTGCCTAGGCAGACAGCTGTCTCCCGCCGGCCACATCCCCAGCAAATCTGTCCACAGCAGCCACCCTCTGTTGATCCCCGTAATTGGGATCTGTTGTTTGAAAGACGATTCATTCCCTTTGCAATTGACGAACCCGCAGAAGAGCCAGCGAGGGTGGGAGGCAAGGCCCCCGTCGGCCTCCAGAATTTAACGGCTTGTCCCCCTGTCCTGAAGGTGCTTGCTGCCAGCCCGGCAGTGACAGTTTTATTGGCAGGCGGGCCTGCTAGAAGGATTGTAGGCTATTTACAGTGTTGAGGCCATGGCTTTGCGCAGAGACAGTTAACATAAATTCACATGATGGATCCGTTATCACTTCATTGAACTTCTGGCGGACGCATCGAAGGCCGAGCGATAACACACTGTTTCCTGGGTTTGCACAGCCCTGGGATACATTAAATACACTTTATTTATGGCTCACCATCGCTGCACTGTGGGCAGGAGAATGCAGCTTTTGCAACTATCGTCTAATTTTATGATGAGCATTAAAGCCGGGACTATAATTTGCACCTTTTTATTCATTAGACAGTGGTGCAGCCATAAGTCAAAAAGGCCCAGGGATTTAGATGCAGATCCAGAAGATAAACTATTGACAAGCCAGATGTATTTTTACATTAGAGCGCCTTTACAATAGTTTATGTTGAGAGTGGAATATAAATTGCGTTATTAAATATGAACCGCTCTTGGAACCAGTGCTCGCCGGCAAGAGGAGGGGCGGAGCCCTGGAGCCTGGAGCTGGGAGGCGCCGCCTCATTTCTCAAGGTTGAACATGTGATTCTGCTCCTTGGGTTTTCTCTGTTCAGAGCCCCAAGTGGGAGCAAGTGGCGTGATGGGGTGGTGGCAGCGGGCTCAGACTGACCCACCGCTGAGCCGGGTGAAGTCCGGGGCTGCCCTTATGGCCCAGCTCCTTCTGGGAAGAAGGGCTTGATCAGCTGCCAGGCCAGGAGGGCGCGTGCCCACTAGCTCTCTGGAGGGGTCCTGGGGTGACAGTGGTGCCCTGCAAACTCTTACTGGACATTTCAGCAGCCATGCAGGGCTTGGCAGGAATTTGAGGTCCTGGCACATGGACTCCCATGGAATCACTGGTTTTCTGGTCCTGGGCTGACTTGGAGGCCCAAGAACATATGTATAGCCCAGGGCTTCTCAACATTGCTGCTGTTGATGTTTGGGTCTGGACCATTCTCTGTGGTGGAGCCACATCCCTGGCCGTGACCCACTAGATGCCGTTAGCACCTACTCCCCCAGGAGTGAAAACCCAAAACGTGTCCAGACATTGCCAGCTGGCCCCCAGGGGTGAAATGGCCCCCAATGGAACCACTGATACAGCCCACCAGGCTCTTGACTTAACATCAGAAGCCCTGAGGTCAGGCTCTAGCTCAGCCACTGGCCACTCCTATGATTTATGTTGACTTTCCTGGCCTCCGTGTTCTCACCGATGGAAGGATGGGGTCGGAGCACTGGATTTCTGACTTCCTCTGCTTACCCTCCTGTGGCTCTAGAAGAACTTGCCGAGGTGGGTCGAGATAGCTGCAGGAGTCCCCCTGTCACTGCTGGTTTGGTGCATCTCTGTGTCAGTGTTTGCAGCTCTGTCCCCATCCCCCCTCGCCCACTGATGGCCCAGGCTGCTCCAGCGGTCATACGCTCAGGTGACGTTCCTTAGACGGAAGGCTGGATCCCACATCCAGTGGGAAGGGACGGGGCTCTGGGTCCCAAAAGTCCACCAGCTTCCAGCAAGGCTGGGTCACGGTTCTCCAACTCCAGCAACGTCACCACCCCCGGAGGGTGTGGTGACATCCGTGGTGCTGGGTTCTGTCTCAGCGTTTCTGACTCAGTGGGTCTGGGTGGGGACAGAGACTCTGCCTTTCCAGCAAGTTCCCTGGTGACGCTGATGCTGCAGGTCTGGGGCCACAGACAGAATCACTGGGCTTGAGGAAGGCAGGGTGGGGAAGTGTTACTGGACGGGAGTCTTTGGGGCTGCCAGGAAGCAGGTTTGGTGCAGAGTCACAGAGGTGGGGCTAAAGGGCTGGAGGCTACGAGGCTCGGGGCCCCAGGGCTATGCCAGGCGTGCCCTTGACGGCTGGCTCCCTCAGAAGCGATGGTCCAGCTCACTGCTGGCTTTCCCAGCATGCTACTCAAATTTGGACACGATGGACTGTCCACCTCCCCCCTGGCTGCCCATCCCGATCAACACAAACCCCACCTCTTCCAGGAAGCCCTCTCTGACTGTTCCAGCCCTCGACCCAGAGAAGCCACTGCCGTCTGTGGAGTGTTGGTGACAGGCGCCACCAGGAGGACGTGGTCCAGAGCTGAAAAGATACACAGCTCCTATGTCATCCCTTCCAGGCTCCACTCCAGGATCCCCCGGGCTCTGTGTGGGGACCAGACAAAGGGGGCAAGGATGGAGCATTGGGACCATTGGAAAGTTGTTGCAAGAATCAAGGCAGGACTTCCCTGGTGGCGCAGTGGTTAAGAATCCGCCTGCCAGTGCAGGGGACACGGGGTCGAGCCCCGGTCCAGGAAGATCCCACGTGCCGCAGAGCAGCTAAGCCCGTGCGCCACAACTACTGAGCCTGTGCGCCACAACTACTGAGCCTGTGCGCCACAACTACTGAGCCCGCGCGCCTAGAGCCCGTGTTCCGCAACAAGAGAAGCCACAGCAATGAGAAGCCCGTGCACCGCAACAAAGACCCAGCACAGCCCAAAATAAATAAATAAATAAATAAATTTAAAAAAAGAAAAAGAATCAAGGCAAAGACATGATGGCTTCTGGGCCCAGGGTGGTACTTTGGAGGGAGTGATTGGATTCAGGGTGCATTTGGAACGCAGAGCTGTCAGGATTTGCTGGTGGATCGGAGGTGGGAGAGGAGAGAAGGAGGACTCAAGATCAGCTCCAAGTGTTTGACTCGAGGAACTGGAAGGCTGGCGTTGCCAGGAGGAGCGGGTTTGGGGAGCGGAGCCGGAGCTCCGTTCCGGCCACGTTAAGAGATGCTGTTAGACGCCCAAGTGGAGCTCCAGTTGGCAGTTGGATATTTGAGTCTGGAGCTACGATCGCAGCACCCTTGCTGCGCAGATGGTGTGTGAAGCTGGGCGCCTGGGGGAGGCACCTTGGGAAGGAGTGGGAGTCCTGGGGCGTGATGACAGCCGGGGGGTGCTGGGTTGGTCACCGCAGGGACAACAGCAAGGGTGCAGGGCCCTGCCCTAATAGAGGGTGCTGTGGACCACATCGGGGACCCTGTCTAGAGTGGGGGGCAGAGTTTAAGAATACACCAGCCATGGCCTTCCCTGGTGGTGCAGTGGTTGGGGGTCCGCCTGCCGATGCAGGGGATGTGGGTTCGTGCCCCGGTCCGGGAAGATCCCACATGTCACGGAGCGGCTGGGCCCGTGAGCCATGGCCACTGAGCCTGCGCATCCGGAGCCTGTGCTCCGCAACGGGAGAGGCTGCAACAGTGAGAGGCCCGCGTACCGCAAAAAAAAAGAATACACCAGCCTTTCCCTTGCCTTGGTGCACGGCTTCTCAGCCTTGAGCGCTTGTTCACATCATCTGGGGAAATTCTGAAACACCTCTGATGCCCGGGCCCCAGCCCCAGAGATCTTGATGGAAACGGCTGGGTGGGGCTCCTGCAGGGGGAGTTTTGAGACCTCCTGTGTGATCGCTATGTGTACTGGGGGCTGAGCTGCTGCTCTGGGAGGGCCAGAGTCGTGGGATGCTGGGCCAGAGTCTTAGCCCCAGAAAGGCCCAGACCCAGCTGGGACTGCAGTCACTCCTTCTGTCATGGGTCTGTGAAGTGCCCAGGGTCTGTGTTAGGGGCTGGGTTGCTGACCTGAATAAGACGAACCCCCTGCCTTCCTAGTGTCTAAAGGAGCCCAACAGTTACCTCGGCAGATACTGAACAGCGTGCTTGTCACAGTGACTGGAATGAGCACAAAGAGCAGGGAGCCCCGCCCGAAATCAGGGAGGGCTTCCTGAGGGTGATGATGCTTGAGCTGGGCTTTGAAGGCAAAGGAAGTTCCCTCCATGGAAAACTGGAGAAGGGCATTCCAGACAGGGGGAATGGCGTGGGGAAAAGCTTGGAGCCTGAGACAGCATGAACATGGGGCCGTGGGGGCAGAGCTCCACGTGGCTGGGATGGAGGATGAGGTGCCACTGTCGGGACGCAGACAGAGCCCTGGGGAGCAGCAGGGGCCAGGTTAGCTTGGGCGCTAAGGTGGGGAGGCCGGCCTGGGGCCTGAGTTATTGCTGAATATGGGGCTGTGCTGGGTTGGACAGTGGCCCTCAAAATGCATTGTCCACCTAGAACCTCAGAGTGTGACCTTCATTGGAAATAGGGTCTTTGCAGGCGTAGTTAAAACGAGGTGATATAGGATTAGGGCAGAGTTTCAATCCAAGACCGGTGTCCCTATAAGAAGGCCCTGGGGAAGGGACCAGGATGGCTGGTAGCCACCAGAAGCTGGAAGAGGCAGGAAGGATCCTCCCGTAGGGGCTCCAGAAAGGTGATCTCAGACTTGCGGCCTCCAGGACCATGAGAGAGTAAATTCCTGGTTTTGTAACTCAGCCCATTTATGGTCCTTTGTTACAGCAGCTGCAGGAAACTCGTAGAGGGCCAGGCAGGTTTTGATTCTCACCTCACTTCATCCTCTCCCTCAATTCACCTCAAAGGAAAGCAGGGAGAGGCCCTGAGAGACCCAGGTGGTTCCAGGGCTGAGGCTCTGCACCTGTGCTCTCTGGTCCCACCTGGGCCCGCCTGCCCTCTGGGTCCCCACCAGCCACGCCTCCTATTGATGGCCGATTGGCTCCCGCGGTGACAGTGAGCCCCCAGTGACCCAGTACACCTGCCCGTCCCCCGAGGCTCAGGTGTCTGTTCACCTGTGATCAGGCAGGTGGCTTCCTGATGACCTTTGTTGGGGGGGTTCAGGGCCTCCCAGCAGGGCCCCCGGAGAGGGTGGAGACTCCCAGGCTGGAACCCCTGGGCTGCAGTGTTGAGGGCTTCCACAAGGGGGTGCCACTCAGATGCTGCCCGCCCTGCAGGGAGCATCCTGCCCTGGCTGTGTCACCTGACCCTCTGGGCCTCAGTTTCCTCCTCTGTCAAATAGGAATAAGAACGTACCGACCTCAGGGGCCCCTTGGGAGGATTAGAGAGCCATCTGCAGTATTTAGGACAGTGCCCAGCAGGCAGTGAGCGCTACAGAAGGGAAGCCAGGCAGAGGGAAGGCGGGCAGAGGCCCTGGTCTCTCCTGAGCAAGGTCCCCCAGCAGCCTGGACCCAGGACGGAGGTGTCTGGGGGTCTCTCTGGCCCTGGCCTCAGATCGTGGGAGGATGGGGGCCTGGGGCATCCTGCCAGGTACCTGCTTTCCACAGGCCCCTCGATTCCCCGTGCCTCTTTCTGTCTCACCAGTCCCACAAACGAGCACTGCAAGCAGGACATCGACTCCACCCCCTCGTTCAGTGGGGAGCAAGCTCAGGCCCAGAGAGGGGCGGAGCCTGGCCCGCGGATGCAGAGCTGGCCCGGCGATACCCTCTGGTAGTATCTCATTTAATCCTCACCTGTGACGTGGGGATGTATGAACCTCCCTACAGTACAGCCGATGAGCCTGAGCCCAGGGGGGCTCCCGGGCCCAGGTCTCAGAGATAGCAGGATATAGAGCCGGGCCTCCAACGGCGGCTCCCAGCTAGCTCATCACTTATTCATTCGACAGATGGCTGGACAGTCACTTTCTGACGGGCAGAGGACAAGGCAGGTCTCCTAACTGCTGCACTTGTGAATTGTCTCCACCCGCATGTGTGTGTGCATGCTACAACGTGTCACTTTTGTGTGTGTGTGTGTGTGGTACGCGGGCCTCTCACTGCTGTGGCCTCTCCCGTTGCGGAGCACAGGCTCCGGACGTGCAGGCTCAGCGGCCATGGCTCACGGGCCCAGCCGCTCTGCGGCATGTGGGATCCTCCTGGGCCAGGGCACGAACCCATGTCCCCTGCATCGGCAGGCGGACTCTCAACCACTGCGCCACCAGGGAAGCCCCGTCGTTCATTTCTGAGGGGATGACCCAGTGCGGGGAAGCTGGGCCTGGAACCCAGGCAGCCCATCTGTGGACCCCTGCGCCCAGCTGTCCCCCAGGGTGCATCTGAGGCCCAGGTCACCCCACCTCGGCCCCCACCTCCTGCATCTGGAGCTGTGACGCAGTGGCAGCTTCTTCTAACAGGCTAAGTGACTTTGCTCCAGACACCATCGCGTTTACATTATCAGCATGAATAAAAGATGAATTCCGCTGGGGTGGTTGTCAGAGGCCTCTCACGTGCACACAGGCTCCAGGCAAGGCTGACAGTAAGAGGCTTCTCGGGAAGGAGCTGGGGTGTCCCCACAGAGCCACTAAATGAGGTATGTCGCCTACCCCTCCCCCGCCCGGGAGGCCTGGAGGCCGTGCGTGCGGGAAGGCAGAACAGGAAGAGCACTGAGCTGGGAGTCCAGGCCACCACGCAGACGTTTGCTGAGCTGCCACTCTGTGCCTGGCGCTTTTCTAGCCCAGAACAGGGCAGACAAGGTTCCTGCCCTCACGAAGGGGCATGGATAGAAAATAAACCTGTGCTCTAATGAATACAGGATACCAGGCCAGGTGTGGTAAGTTCTATGGAAACTGTCAAGTGGGGAAGGGGACGAAAGGGACAGGCAGGAGCTGTCGTTGCGGGTGAGGAAGAAGAGCGTCCTAGGCAGGTGCAAAGGCCCTGAGGTGGCTGTGTGCTTGGGTGCATTTGAGGCTGGAGCTGGGGAGTAAGGGGAGTGGGGCCGGTCATTCAGGGCCTCAGAGGCCCCTCAGGGCTCCAGCTCGTTTGCTGAGTGGGAAGGGAAGGAACCTTTAGGTTCCCCCGTGGCTGGAGCACAGCTACTCTGGGGTTGGGCTCGGTGGACTCTGGCAAACAGGCTTTGGAGGAGGGGCTGCTGGAGCCCGCAGGCTGCTTGTTAACCAAGACTGGCCGCTCTGGGCTCCAGCGGGGCAGGGCAGGGCACCCCGCTCACCAGCTCCGCTGCTTTATCTTGGCAACAGATTGCACAAACCCCTGAGCTAATATTGAACTTGCCTGGATTTTAAATAGCAGCTGTCAACATCACTGCTCCCAGCCCCTGGCCCTCTGATCCCTGCCCGAGGGGGGCATTCAGGTGCGGCTGGCCCCAGGCGCCACCTGGGCAAACACCACAGAGGGCAAGGGGGGGTGGAGTCAGTTACCCAGGAACCAGAATCCTAATAATCTGACCCGCCCCTGAGGGCAGATGTACGTTTGGGCTGGAAATAGCCAGAAGGAACCCTCCTCTGGAGAAAGAGGCAAAGGTCCCAGCCTGTCTGGGGGTCCATTTCCAACCCTGCATGGATGTCCTCCCTGATGCAGAACCAGCCTTTTGTCCTCCTGTACTCCCCGATGCCACAGGCCCCGATGCTGGGGTCAGGCCCCTTGGCAGGGTACCCAGCCGGCCCCCACCAATGCCCAGAGGCTGCAGACCTGGGCCGCTGCTCCTGGAGTACGATCACCTTCTGCTGAGCCTTAGACCTCTGGGGGCGCTTGTGAAATCACCCAGAGTCCAACCTGCAAGGGTTCCCATTTAATGGGTCTGGAGTGGCTGGGCCTCCGCACACGTTCAGGGGGGCTGCTGTGCCCTTAACGCTACATGTCCTGAGCAGCGGATTCTGCGATGGGCTGGGGGTTGAGAGGGGCTTGGACCAAAGAAAAAGTAGATCTAGACAGGGGTCAGGGAAGGCCGGGGCAACATCGTTCCTCCACCAAGCCGTGGTGAGAGTGTGCAACTGTCTGTCCCTCTGTCTGTCCTCACCCAGCTCTCACTGCTCCAGCTCACCCCCCTGCCTGCAGAGCTCTCCGCCAGGTGCCTGCTTCCCGGCCCGGCTCACGGCCCCAGCATCATCAGATTTCTTTAGGGGAGCCCCTGAGCCCTTCGTTGGGGTGTCAGTTGTGGCTCCGGCTCCCCGCTTGGGGGGCTGACCTGAGGCTGACCTGAGGACACTTCCAGAGCCGAGCTTCCTGCTCTAATCTCAGTCCAGGTTGAGAGAATGGAGCCCCCTGCCCAGCGCCCTACAGCTCGGGCATGTTATTTGTTCAAAGAATATTCTGGGGTCTCCTGAAGGAGCCAGAAAGGCAGCTCTCGTCTCCCCAATAACCACGGCCCCCGTTCATTCATTCACTTGTTCACGGAGGGCTTCTCAAGCTCCTCTGTGTGTTCTTGGCATGGGGGTGGGGCAGACGCCCCGAGACCCCTGCCCTCACAGTGCGGGGGCCAAGTGTTCTTGGGGGAAGTCGAGCTTGAGATGCGCCATCAGGGTCAATGTTCAAGACGTTTCACCTGTTCTGCCGACAGCCCGCCTCTCATTGTGGGTCATGGGGAGACCGGCGGTTTCCTGGCGAGAGGCCAGGCCTTCTGGAAGCAGCTTGCTGGGACCTGGGGCCGCAGGGTGGAAGTATGTCAATATTTTAACAACTGGCCCAGCTGGCCTAGTTGCTACAAGCCGCACAGTGACCCAGTGGCCAGTGGGATCTGTAGTGTCATATGTTCCAGCCCCTGCCCACCTCTGCCAATCCGGGAGGCTGGCCCCTGGGGGGCCCGCCCCACCACCCCGCCTCCCCCCTTCTCCCTTCTCTCCCAGCCTCCAGGATCTTGCTTAAATAATTTAAAACAATCTAAAAGTAATTATCACGAACAGGCTGCTTGGGAACACCTGCTCCATCCGTCCCTCGGAATAGCTGATGTGTCTCAGGGAGCACTGACAGGCATTGGGCTTCTCGCGTGTCCCGAGTCGCCAGATGCTCCTGCGCCGTGATGCCCCCCTCGCCACCCCGCCGCGTGGCACGGGGAGGCCGCCGAGTCCATGTTTCCAGCGTTCCCCGCACAGCTGTCACGGCGATCAGTAGGAAAATCATCACCCCACAAAGTCATACATATGGAACATCATATTTGCAGAATATTTATTTTAACACGTGTCAGGGCCTCCTCGGGTTGTAGGCAGAGCCTCTGCCTCATGTATAGGCAGCTGGCGTGGGGCTTTCTTCCCGGAGGACAGCAGGGTAGGCAGAGTGCCGGGCAGGCAGCACACACCAGGGGAGCTGGGCTGTGCTCAGGGACCCCATCCTTGAGCCCAGGGCTCTGGTCTGCCCTCCCTCAGTGCTCTGGGTTGGGGGATCGGCAGTGCCCCACAACCCTGGCTGCTCCCACGTTGTCACAGCTGTCGAACAGCTGTCCGTTCTGGTGTCTCAGTTGGGGGCCAGCCAGAAAGCAGAAACCACCCGAGGTATTTCAACAGAGAGAATTTAACGCAGGGCATTGGTGAAACAGGTGTTGGAGAGCTGAAAAGGCAGAAGTGGGACACGTGGGTAAGAGAGAGGTCTTACCAGCTGGAAGCAGTACACCCTCCAGGGCCAAGGAAGAGGTTGGGGCTGCTGAAAGGCAGAAGGTTGACAGAGGAGGGACCCTCGGAGCTGGGAGCCAGGCCTTGGAGGAGGGGGTGAGGCTGGCCTGGTGCTGGACGTGTGGGGAGAAAACAGAAGCTGGAGAGAGGAATCACTGGGGTGACACTCATGAGACAAAGCAAATCTCAGGGTGGCAAAGGGGCGTGGGATCTTCCTGCTGGGGGACACAGCTGTGAGGACAAGGGGCAAGGGGCAGTAAAAAGAAGCTGTTGCCCATACACTGCCACCCCCACCTCACCCTCCAAGGCCAGCCTTCCCTTCCCGCCTTCCTAAAATCACTCCAACCCCCGCTGATCAAGCCGTGCTGGGCAACCTTATCTCCCTGGCCTCTCAGTGCTAGGAAGGGGCAACTTTGTTCCCAAATGACAGATGGGGAGATCTGAGGCTGAGCCAGTGAAGCAACTTTTACCTTGGCCAAGAAGAGGCAAGTAGGAATCGGAACTTCTTATATTGCAACCTCCTCAGCCGAATATCTTACAGATAATATCGTATAGATATCTTATAGATATATCCGTTCTTATAGCTAGGAAAACTGGAGAGGTGGGGTTACCTGCCCACAGTTGCTCAGCTGGTCAGTGGCAGGGCCAGGATTCAAGCTTCAGACAGTCCTGCTCCACAATCTACACTTTTCGTCACCACTCTCTAGGAATTTGTTGGAAATGGGTGGATGGATGGATGGCTGGAAGCGTGATGGATGGTTGGATGGATAGAGAGATGGATAGATGGACGGATGGAGGATGGATGGGAGAAAGGATAGATGGATGGAGGAATGGATGGATGGAGGGATGGATAGGTGGATGGATGAACAAAAAAACAACAGAAAAATATCCCCTTGGCCAGAGGCATTTGCAGTCAGTGGAACTGTGCTGAATTAACCCTGGCTTTAGCCCACTTCTGGTGGCTCAAAGGTCCTAATCTTTTGTTTTCTAGTGAGACGTGCTCGAAGAAGAGACTGGGGAGGTCAGGACAGCACATGGGCCTTGGCGGGTCCCCCAGACCGTGGGTTGAATGCCACCTGCTCCCCTTACTTTTGAGTGACTTGGGAGCGTCAGTTTCCTCACCTGGGAAATGGAGCCGGGAGACTGTCGACCCCAGCTCCCCCTCACCTGTGACCTTGCAGCGGGAACGGCTCAGCACACGCCGTCTCTGTGTACGCACATCATATACCCGCAGCTCTAAGCCCGCGCCCACACAGGATGCACACACAGGTCCGGGTACACACACAGACATCCCCCCCCCGCCCCGCAACACGCTGCATAACTTCTGAAAACACACATGGGAGCAGCAGACACTCATGGGTACCCATGTTCCTGCAACACACACCCTCAAATGGAACAGGAAAAGTCACACGCATGGAAACACAGCACAGGACTCCTGCCCAGAACACGCATCTAGGGCGTCCCCAGAGGACGCCCCGCAGAGCCAGACGCCTGCAGTCTCACACTGTCACGGGCATGTGACAGGGCACAGGGAGCTCCCAAAGGGACAGCGCCCAACTGCTGCCCAGAAATAGTCCTCCCAGGAAGCTGCATGCACAGTGCACCAAGGACCCTGTGTTTACCCCGAGGGGCTCTGGTGGCAATGGGCGGGCAGGGGCAGCTTGCTCCGTGTGACAAGTGTGGATCTGCTAATGAGACATCGTCTTGTCCCTTCTTGCTCAGAACCTTCCATGGCTCCCCTGTCACTGGGGCAAAGCCAGAGTCCTTGCTCTGGCCTCCAGGCCCGGGGTGGTCTGACCCACACCCCCAGCCCCATTATCCCTGTCCTGTCTCCCACTCTCTCCGGCTACACTGGCCTCCTCCCTGACTCTCACACATGCCCCCAGGGCCTTTGCACTTGCTGTTTCCACTGCCTCTTCCCACTCACACGCATCTGCATGATTCTAGCCACTCTTCCTTTCACAGCAGGGCCTGGGTGAGGCCTCCCTCCCTCCCTCCTTCTCTCCCTCGGGGCTCTCAATCCACCTACTCTGCTGTTCTTCTCCAGAGCTCATCATCGCAGCTGACACACACACACGGATGTGTGTATTTACTTATTATCTGTCTCCCTGCTGGACTGCCAGTTCCACCAGGGACTTGTTCCACGCAGGTGCTATTCCCAAGGCTGCGAACGGGGCCGACACATGGCAGGTGCACAGTGTAAACTGTGGAGTGAGCGAACGTCAGTGGATTTCATGCCCTCTTCTGTCTTCATTTCCCAGTCCTCCCTGCATAGATTCCGGGCTTAGCCTGAGCCCAGCTCTGTGACAGCTGCAGGGCAGGACCCTAAGAACATCTGGCGCTTTCTGAGCACTCACAACATGCCGGGTGCTGACGTAGGAGCATCACATGTTAACTCGTTTAATTTCACAACCTTGTAGTACATGAAACCCATTTCGCAGATGAGGAAACAGGCACAGACCTACTCTGAAGGATAGAATCTAGCCCCTCACGGTAATTTTCAGCAATAGGCACATGAATAAAAAGATGAACCATGATAATCAATGATGGTAATTGTCCGGACACAGGGCGTGCCTCCTGTGTGGAAGTAATCCCCAGTTCACAGATGGGGGGAGAAGACCCCACAGAGAGGTCAGGCAACCTGCCTGACGTCACCCAGCTCGGCAGGACCAGCTTGGCAGACCCCGAGAGGGATACAGGTGGAAACTGCACTGGGAAAGCAGAGGACATTGGGCACGATTTCTAACCACCACCTGCACCCCCTGCGATTCTCCTGCGCAGCTAGGGGTTGGAAATCCCTGCTTCAAGGGCCAGAGTCCTTATGGCCAGCGAGCAAAGCCTACAAGCTTGGCTCAGCGTCCAGGAGCCTCGGGGGCATTCATGTGCAAAGTCTTTGTGTCTGCGTGACAGAGGTGGCCGAGTGAAGCTCACACGGGAACCAGAGGACGAGGGAGGCCGCCTGGGTGTGCTTGGAGGGGTCTTTGCAGGGGTGGGGGGCTTGCTCAGCCTCAGCTGATTGTTGCTGCACGATGGCGTATGGCAAAAATCTTTGTATTTTTCAAGAGAAGCCAGAAGTCCAGATTTTTCTGTCAAATCTGATTTTTAAATGTTGGCAACTAATGCGAATATACAATTCTTACGTTACCGCAGGGCGAAAAACCACACAAAACCCCAGCTGCGTTGCCAGGCCCTGTTGGTAGAGTGTGCTTCTCTGATCCTTTGGGGGGTCAGGACTGGAAATTGGCCTCCGAGGGTGGATGTGGTGGCGTTCTCTTGGTTGCACCATGACACTCAGCCAGCCCGCCTCCTTCCATCCCAGAGTGGCCCTGCCTTCCCGCCCCCTCCGAGCCCACCTGGGCAGGAGCGGGGTCCCTGACACCCTACGCACCCAGAGCGCAGAGGGCGTCTGGGCCCCCTCGACCCCCAGCCGCCCACGCATCCTCTCCTGACAGCTTTATCAAGCCTCCAGCCTTCCCAATCCCATTGTTCCTGACATCTGTTTCGGTAAGTGATTAATTGCAATTAGCGAGCGGTTTGAAAGCCCTGGAAGAATACTCAGCAGAAAACTCATCAAGATTAATGAGTGGCGGGGCTGTCAGGAGGGGGGCGTCGCTGCCACGCCACCACAGTGGGACCTAGCGGAGTCATTGTCGCCTGCACAGGTGCTGGGAAGCGAATTGGAGGCGACACCCTCGCTCCACGCCTCCCAATTTGCCCAGAAACCGTCCTCCCCCATAAACTAGCACTAGATGATTTCTTATCAAAATGCATGAATTACCCACTAATAGGCTATTAATAAAACCCTTAGAGGGTCATAAGATGAGGTTCTGAGCCTGCAGAATGCATTGCAGTGCCTCCAGAACACTCCACAACCCGTCCATGTGGGCACGCCCAGGTGCGGGAGGCTGGAGGGTGGCACCTGTACACAGCTGCAGCCCCATCGAGAGATTGTCAGGAACTGGGGAGCCACCTGAAATCGAAAGTCAAATCCATAGCGAAGTGGAACCTTCTCCCTTGAAGCGGGGATCTCGGGAGCATTTGCCTCACAGGCAGGTAGAGAGCAGGTGGGAGAAAGGCAACAAGCACCTTGAAACTGAGACCCAGTGTTGGCTTCCCAACTGTGCTTTTCTGCTTTGCCAGGGGCCCAAGCACCGACGTGCCGTGGCGCAGAACACGCATCTCCACGCGGTGGTTCTCTTTTTTGCACGTTCCCTGCCAGGCCTTGCCTGCTTATCCGTACGTTGCACCTTGTGTGCACGTGGTACACACGTGTTATGTGTCACGCACATCTCTGTACACGTGGCGGGTATCACTAGCCGGCCATTGCACGCCACCTTTGCTGTCATACCCTTCGTGCGTTTCCGAGATTCCCGGCATCCCTGCTCTGCCTGGTTTATAAAGATAACAGGTGTTTATTGAAGGACAGTTATGTGCTGGGTGTTTTACAGTCATTCTCTGTAATGCTTCCAACAGGTCTGAATGCCCCTAGTTTACAAGTGAGGAGACTGAGGCTGGGACGTTTAAGCAGCATGGCCCCGGAGACACTGTTGGTGACGGAGCCGGGTTTGAACCCGGGTCTGTCTGACGCTGCAGCTGCAGGCTGAGCATGCCCCCCACCCCCGCAAAGACTCCTCCACGCACACCCAGGTGTCTTCCCTGGGTCTTGAGCTGGTCTCCCCGAGGTCTAGAGCAGTCACACTGGATGTGGATGGAAGGGCCCTGTTTTTTATCTTGCGCTTTTTCAGTTCTGCTCTGAAGCCCAGATGGTGATAAATCCCCCCAAGACTCTTCTGGGGAAGTTGGGAGGGGGCCTGTAGGTTCTGGGGGACTCAAGGGCTCAGGGGGCGGTGCAGGCACCGACCGGGTAGGTGCCGTTATTGACAGTGGCTGCGCGGGATGTGAGAAAGTCATCCAACCCACTTTGGGTTAAAAACATTCTCTGGCTTGGTTTATGTTTTCATTTTCCTCTCATTAATCTGGACACCACCCAAAGGAGGTAGTTCTTACGCCCATCTTGCAGACAAAGAAACTGAGACTTGGGGAGGTTAAGTCACCTTGGTCAGGTCACCAGACATAAAAGTGGAACTGTGATTTGATTGAGCTCTGGTCCATCTGACCTCAATCCGTGGGTCCCTTTTTTTGTTCTGACCCCCAAGCCACTTGTCCTACCCTCTGTCAGCCTTAGAGAGAGAAGCCGAGTGTATGTCATGGACCATGACTGCTGCCCACTCTTGACATGTTTTGGGACCCTTCTGCTTGGCCCTGATATCTGTCTCTCTGACCAGATGAAGGTTGTGTGGATGGATGGATGGGTGGATGGATGAATACCGGCTGGCATTATATGAATGGATGGACGTTGGTTAGATGACTAAATGGAAGGAAAGATGGAATGGAAGGTGAGATGACTAAATGGAAGGTTCTGTGAGGGGAGGGAAGAGCCATAATTCCTCATGTCCCTGGTGAAAGGGATGAGTGTCAGGAAGAATTTTGCAGCGTCCGTTTGAAGGACTGTGGCCCACCTCCTCACTGTACCAGGGAAGAAGCTGAGACTCAGAGACAGGAAGGGACTTGCTGCAGTCACAGGATTTATTCATGGCAGGCTTGGGAACCCTGGCCTCATTCCTATAGAAGTATGGCTCCCACAGGACGCCCCACGGTCCTCTTGTGCTCCATGATGAGCCTCATCTATGTATGACCCAGGGGTCACTAGGGTGGTGGCCCATAACAAAGTTTATATGAATAAGAATTAATAACATTCACATCATGATTACTCTGTGCCAGCTCTTATCATGTGTATGTAGCTCCTTTAACTTCCCCAGTAATCCAGTGAGGAAGGGGCCGTTATCTGCCTTTTACAGATGAGGAAGCTAAAGCACAGAGAGGTTGACTTGCTTGCCCGAGGCCACACAGTTAGGAGGTGTTGGAGCCGGAATGTCAGACCGGCTGGGGCCTGTGCTTGCCCATCTCTGCCCTGCCCCATCGGGGTGGGTCCCTTCCTCCCTGACCCCACAGCAGAGAGGGGGGCTTCACGGGCATGTGAGCTGTACAGTCACACGGAGTCCCACACTTGGTTTCATATTGGTGTTGCCATCTTGACACTCAGTTCTTTTTTGAGCGAGGGGCCCTGCGTTCTCCTTTTGCACTAGACCCCACAAATTCCGTGGCCGGTTGTGCCTCAGGGTCCCCGCTCCCTGTCCAATTGGGACAGGGGGCCCGAGCCTGCTGAGAGGCTGGACCCTTGGGCCACACCCAGAGGTGCGCTCCAGCCAGCAGCCTCCCAAGGGTGGCCCTGGTCTGGGTCCTCCCTCTGCCCAGCCCCTGAGATCCCAACCTGCGATGCCCCCCCCCCCCCCGCCACACGGCAGTGGAAATTCCTCGGAGCCCTGTGTGGGCCAGGCCTGTGCCCGAGATGTGTCCAAGCCCCCCCAGCAGGTGTGCAGCCCCTGACTTCTGGATGGGTGTCGTGGGAACGGCTGGAGCTGTGGAGTGCCTGAGGCCGGCCTGGTTTCCCACTGCCTCCATCCTGAAGCCCTCTGCCTTCGACGGCCTTGGGGGGTAATTGGAGCTTGATGGTGTGCATACAGGAGAGAGGGGGAGAGAGAGGGAGCGAGCCTGTGTGTAGAATGATCCGACAATGGGGGGAACGCAGTGCCCCCCTCGGCTCTTTCTCTCCCAGTGCGCGCCTGTTTCCTCACCTGGGCTGGAGTTGGATCGGGGGCCGGGCACCTGGTGAACCGTCTCCCGCCAAGTGGGTGTTGTGGGCCCCATTTCCCCAGGCAGGAAGCTGTGGCAGGGGGAGGGGGGCGGTGTCACATTTGTGTGTGCTCAAACATCAGCCAGCGACATCGGGCCACACTCCATCCCCGGGTTGTGGGCTCCGAGGCACAGGCCCTTGGGGTCCCCCAGCTGCCCCAGAAGACATGCAGGGTCTGGGGCTCCGGGGTCCTGAGTCTCAGGGATGTGCTTTGTAAATTTATTTAGCTCTGTTGGTTCCTCCAACCTCTGCGGTCTTCCAGGGAGGGGCAGGGAGCCCGGGTCAGGGGCTGCTGAGCCCCTCAGGCCCTCGGTTAATGGGGGGCTGTCAGAACTCCTCTCCCCTCCCTCCTCTGCACTTGGGAAAGCATCCCAAGGAGGTTATCAGCATACATCAGTTCTGCAAGGTAGTTTTTTCTTACCCTGAATTTGCAAATAGGGAAACTGCCCAGAGAACTCAAGACACTGGCCTCAGGCCACACAGCTGATAGTTGGACCAGCCTGATCAGAGCCCTGACCCTAGCTCGGTGTCAGCTAAGTCACTGTGATTCTAGTGCGATGGTGTCAGCCTCAGCCTGTCCCTGCAGTATTAACAGCTCTGGCTGTCTGTTCAGTGGTGGCATCTAAGCCTCTTCTGGGGCAGGAGTGGGGGATTAACCTTTCACATACTGGGGCAATTCCTTGTCTAGAATGCCGACCCTTACAGGGTCCCCGTTAGAGAGAAACTTCCTTCTTCAGTGGGGGTGGTGAGAATCAAAACTCTGGGCACAGAGGGTTAAGGCGTGGACCTCGGCACCCAGGAGGGAGAAGGACTTTACCTCCCGGGGAGTCCCCGGGAGCCAGCTCCAGCCCCAGGCCTGCTCAGCTGGGCGCGGCCCAAACCCCAGAGGGTCCGTGGGCGCCGGTCTCCCGCCCAAGGGGCGGGACGGCTGCCTGGCAGGGGCCCCGCTGGCCGGGCGCCCGGTTCCCGGGCTGGGACCCCACGCTGCGGCATTCGCGGAGTCGGGGAGAGAGCCCGCAGGCCTGAGAGTAGGCGGGGCTTGGTCCCCTGTCCCCGCCCCCCAACCCCTCGGCGCGGCCCGGGACGGTGGGGGCGGCCTGGAGCGAACCTCCAGCTCATCAACGGGCGACATCTGCTTAAAAAGTGGGCGTGGGGAGAGGAGGTTAACGCCGAGGTCTGAGCGGCGGGGCCCGCAGCAGCGCCCCACACCTCCCGCGGCGACTTTTGGCCTCGGAGCAGATGGCGGGGGTGGGGGGCGCGGGCGCAGCCGGCGGGTCTCACGTGTTACCACGCCCATGAAATTTCCCATTGTGGGGGGCGGGGGGGCGAAGAAGCGGCCGCCACCCCCTTCCCCTGCCCCGCAGCCCCTCCCGCTCTGCGGCCATCTGATCTCCCTCCCGGCGGACGCCTCTGCCTGGTTCGCAGAGGAGGCGCCTGGGGTCACAGAGGCCCCCTGCGCGCCCTCCAAACAATCCCCCGCCCCCAGAGCAAGCGGGGGAGGGTCGGGGAGCGCCGAGGAGACCTTTTTACATGTAAATACGAGAGCTGGCCTTCTGGAAAGGCTTTCTCCCCTCATTTTTATTTAGAAAGCCTGATGTTGCTGAGGTCCTCCTGTGGACCAGGAGGCTGGCGCATGGTGCCGTGGAGGAGAAACAAGGAAATAATGTCACCTAGGGAGTGGACACCCACGCCGCCCCGCCCAGAGGAGGGGAGAGCTGCGTGTTTGCACAGCCCAGTGGGCTCTGCCCAGGAAGGGGCACGGGAGGGGGAGGCGGCAAGGTCTGCCCCTTACCCTCTCCGGGCCTGCGTTTCCCCACCTGTAAAGTGAATGTGCTTTTCGCTCCCCTTGTTTCCGGCTCCGGGAGTCCAGCAGTTGGAGGGGCTGTCAGCGAGGCTGGACACCGCCCCTAGAGCCCGCCGGCCCATGGGTCAGTGACTGGACTGTCTCTGGATTCAGATACTCCTCTGACCCTTTCACTGTGTGGTCTTGGGCAAGTCACTGAACCTCTCTGAGCCTCCGGTTTCCTAGATCATAATAGGACCTCCCTCACATTTTTATTTTTGTGGGATTTTGTGGGATTGTCAGTCCTGGGTGTAAAGCGCTGGAACACGGCAGGCAATAAATAATAGCTACTCTTAGGACTTTTATTACCTGGCTCTTCGTGCACTCCCAGGGTAGCTGTCCCAGGCTTGGGGGAGGGGATCTGTCCTGAGCATCCCCGGGACTGCCCCCCTCTCTCTATGTGTACCCACCTGAATGGGAGTCTGTGTTTTTGTCTCTTCCTGCCGTATCAGGCTGTGAGCCCGCACTGGACACTGGACACTCCATTTCTGTGCATTCTGTAAAGTGTGTGGAATGAGTGAGTGAAGGAATGAACGGACAGCGGGGGTTAGGGTGGTCTCCACGTGGGGGAGGGGAGGGGAGGGGGGAAGGGGAGGGTGAGCCTTCTCACTGTACCTATTGGTACCCCCAGGGCCCACCCCTAGGACCTAGGTCATACTAGGTGCAGACCCCGTTCCAAGCGCTGCCTCTTTTAATCCTAAGGGGAGCCTAGGGGGGTAGGTGCAGTCAACCTCCCCTTTGCAGATGGGGAAACTGAGGTCCAGGCAGCAGAGTCACGTGCGCAAGCTCAGCAAGTCAGAATTCAAACCAATAATTCACCAAGAGGGCTTCCCTGGTGGCACAGTGGTTGAGAGTCCGCCTGCCGATGCAGGGGACACGGGTTCGTGCCCCGGTCTGGGAAGATCCCACATGCCGCGGAGCGGCTGGGCCTGTGAGCCGTGGCCGCTGAGCCTGCACGTCCGGAGCCTGTGCTCCGCAGCGGGAGAGGCCACAACAGTGAGAGGCCCGCGAACCGCAAAAAAAAAAAAAAAAAAAAAGAATTCACCAAGACACCAGAATTCAAACCAAGCAGTTGGATCCAGAGCCTGCGCGTCCAACCCAGCCTCTGTCGCCTCCGTTTGTTGTATGACTGTTAGCCTAGGTGAGGATTCTCGCGAAATTCCTATAAAGTCGGTGTGAAGACAAAGGGTGGGGTCACTCAGAGGAGGATTTGAATCCAGAGACAGTCCAGTCACTGACCCCTGGTCCAGCAGGTTCTAGGGGTGGTCCCTGGGCAGTGCCAGTGCTGCCCCTTCACTGACCACAGCGTGCAGAGGTTCAGGCCTGGGAGTCCGCTGACACAGGCAGCTGCTGCGGGCCACCCAGTGCCGCCTCCTGCCTGCTGTCCGTGGGGAACACCTGGGAAGGTTTGGCCCGAGTCCCTGACCTGGGGCCTGTGATCAAAGGTGCCCTCCCCTTGCGGTAGGGCCAGCTGCCATCCCCCAGAGGCCCAGGGCAACACTGGGCCCTCCTGACCTTCCCACTGGCCCCTGGAGGTCCCCGGCCGGAGCTGTCAGCCACTCTGTCTGTGGGCCCTGGGGGCCGTGACCTGGATGGTGATTTATGTGGCAGCGGCAAAAGGCCACTGGCGGTGGGGCTCAGGGACGGGGTCAGGACAGCCAGGAGGCGCCGAGGATGAGGGTGGTGGCCTGCCCCGTGACCCAGGTGGCTGGGGGCCTCGGAGGAGGGGGCAGCGGCCCCGGCGCGACCTCCCCCGGGGGAGCGGAGGCCTTGATTCCTGCCATCTGGCCTCTCCTGGCCTGGAAGGTTGCGGGTGCCCCCCACTGGCTGTAATGGCCGATCCCGGCAGGAGGGGAGAGACAGATGGTGGTGGGCCTGCGAGGTAGAGGGTGGACTTTGTTCCAAGGGGCTCGCTGGGGGAGAACACAAGGCTCTCACACACATGCACACACACATGCACACATGCACGCACCAGGCACCACACTGAGGCACTTTGTAATTCTGGGCCTGTGTCAATGGGGGTGGCCTTCCGATGAGTCTTCGGGTCCAGACTTGCCTGGTGAAGCTTCTCCCCAACACGTGAGCACAGACACATGTGCACACACGTGCACAGAGATCCACAGACACACATGCACACAGACGTGCACAGACACACGTACGGAGACACAGAGGCCCAGAGACGCACACGTGTGCACATGCACAGACACACACAGACGCGCTCACACTCGCTCAGCCCCAGGCTCTCACCTTCAGGGAGGCGGAGGTTGGTCCCTCTGGGCTTCAGAGCAGGTTCTCTCTCCCGCTGGACAATTGGCTCCCACCCGCTGGCTCTCTCCCCGCGGCAAAGTCTTTTCCAGAGAACCAGCCTCTCTCCCCATCCTGCCCCCTTGTGTTGCCATGTTTATCTGAACTGCCTTTATCATCTCTCTGACTCCTGAGCATGTAAACCCCATGCAAACAGACTTCCCGTGTCTTGTTCACCTGCGTATCCCTGAAGCCTGGTATAGTTCCCGGCACAGGAAATGTTTGTTGAATGAGTGAATGAACGGACGGATGACTTGGGGCAAGTCTGGGCTGGAGAGACCGTAGGTTGTTGGAGTTTAGAGGTAGCCACACTGACTGCCTTGCTGGTGCTCAAGCGCACAGATCTCGTTCCTGCCCCAGGGCCTTTGCACCTGCTGTTCCAATGGCCTGGTGCCCTCTTCTTCCAAATATTTGCAGGATTCAGTCCCTGCCTTGCGTCAGGGCTCAGGTCAAGCATCACCTCGTCAGAGAGGCCCTTGCTGGCCACCCCTCCTTAGAACAGCCATGGCCACCGCCTCCCCTCTCTTCGTTTCCCTTCTGGCAGTCCTCCGTGGCTGAAATGGTGTTACTTGTCTGCTTGTTGACGGTCTGGCTCCCCCACCCCAGCGTCAGCCCCATGCACGATGGACCTTTATCATCTTCCCTGTACCGTTCCCAGCGCCTGGAACAATGTGGGTGCTCAGCTGGTTGATACACATTTGTTGAATGAATGAATGAAGGGCGATGTGTTGGGGAGCAGGAGGTTGGACCCCACTGCCCAGGTAAACTGAGGCTGGTGATGCACAGCATCGGGTGCCAATCCATCATCCAGGATTGTTTGGTCGGGAGAGGGGCGTGATGTGACTGCTCCAGGTTTCAGACCTGCCTTGAACACAGAGGGTACCAGGAGTCCCAGTTAGGCAGCCTGTCAGGTGGGGACCCTTCCTCAGCAGTGGCCTCCCTGGTAGCCCCCCGTATTAGTGTCCTGGGGCTGCCAAGACACATTATCACGAACTCTGTTTGAAACAACAGAAATCTATTCCCCCAGTTCTGGAGGCCAGAAGTCCAAAGTCAAGATGTCAGCAGGGTTAGTTCCTTCTGGAGACTCTGGGGGGAGCCCTCCTGCCTCCTCCAGCTCCTTGGTGGCTCCGGGTGTCCTTGGCTTGTGGCTGAATCCCTCCAACCTCCGCCTCCATCTTCACATGGCCTCTCCCTGTTGGCCACCCTGCCCACTGAGATCTGACATCTGCCTGTCAGTTTCCTATTTGGCAAAGGGAGATGCATTTTCCGTCTCTGGGGGCCCAGGACAGGTCTCCTGGTGTGGTTCCCAGCAGGCTGGCCACCTTGAATTCTCGGGTGACAAGTGGCTTGATATTACCCATCCCCCCCTTCACCATGAGGAAGCTTCAGCTAGAGCGCAGAAATCTCAGGTCCCTGTTGTCTGGGACAAAGATGGTCCAGGCGGCTGTGACCAGGTGGTATTGGAGACGAGGCCCATCAGGGCCGTGAGGTGCAACACGCGGTCAAGAGCGTGGCTTCGGTTACTTGACTACAGGTTTGAATTCTTCCTCCAGCTGTGTGACCTTGGGCTTGTTTCTTCACCTCTCTGTGCTGCTTTCCATCTGTGGAACAGAGATATCGATAATACCTTCCTCCTAGTGTTGTCAAGGGGATCGAGTAAGGAAATGTATGTAAAGTGCTTAGATCTGGATCTGGCCTGCACTATTATTTATATGTGTTAGCTATTATTACAAGCAAGAACTTAAGTATTGTTAGAAAAACAGAAACCTAGAGGCAAATGTGGACTGTGTGGCGTGTGCACAAGGAAACATTGCACACGTATGCCCAGGCCCCCACTCTCCTCCTCACAGGAGAGGCCGGGACAGCAGGAGCGCTAGCATCTGGAAGACAGAGGACCTAGCCCTGGGGAGAAGGTGGCAGGCTGGGTGTCCCTGCCCAGTTCCCCTGACCTCTCAGAGCTTCAGCTTCCTCCTCAGCTGAGTGGGGGATGATCGTGCCCACTTGTAGAACCTTGTGACAACCAGAAATAATGTTTGTGGGAGGCCCGGAGCTCCTGCAATTAAGTGAGGCCTTGAAGGGTGGCCGGCAGGTTCTGAGGACAGAGAGGGACTTCCCAGGCAACAGGAAGGGCACAAGCTACAGTGGCCCGGGGGACGGGAACGACAGCCCCGGAGCTGGAGTGGACTTCATGGGGATGGCCAGAGCCTCGACTCCTGTGGGAAAGACCAGAGAGTTGGCAGGAAGGATGCTCAGTGCCTTTTCCAGATCAGCAGCCCCTCGTCCAGCTGGATCCCTGAGGTGCGTGATGCAGAAGGCCGTTCATTTGTACAGCTGCCGAGTCTGATTTATTTGGAGAGCGGACACCTGGAACGGCCTGGGAAACCTCGGGGGTGGGGGGTTGGGGTGGTTGTTTTGTTTCCTGGGCTACAGTCGAGAGGGCAGAGGTCATGGCTTGCAGTGCTCTGGTACCCCAGGTCCCCTGGACCTCACAGGCTGGGTGGGGCGAATCCTTCATTCTCCCCCCACCCCCGACACACACACAGACACACACACACACACACAGAGACACACACACAGACACAGACACACAGACATACACAGACACACACACAGACACACACAGACACACACACAAAGACACACACAGACGCACACACAGACACACACAGAGACACACACACACAGACACAGAGACACACACACAGAGACACACACACAGACACACACACACAGACATACACACACACACACAGACACACAGACACACACAGACACACAGACATACACACACAGACATACACAGACACACACAAAGACACACACAGACATACACAGACGCACACAGACACAGAGACACAGACACACACACACAGACACAGACACAGACACACAGACACACAGAGACACACACACACACACACACGCTGCAGCTGGGGCTCTGTTTTGGTGGAGAAAGCTGCCTCCCTGTGAATGCTGGCAGCGGCTGGAACCAGCACCTGGCCTCAGGCCTGACCTCCGGGACCGTCCTCACTCTCCCTCTAATCCCAGGCTTCATGTGGGTTTCAGATGTGGACACAGAGACTCGCAGGGGTTCAGCGACCCCCCTCCCTCTTCTCGGTAGGCCCCAGCGGGCCTCTGGCTTTGCAGCAGCTGAGTCTCAGCCTCCAGTGAACTCGAAGCTGCTTCTAATTCCTCCGGCTCCCCCACCAGGCTCCCCCACCACACGCACGCCAGGAGGTTGCACGGTCGCTGTCTTTTCCGCATGCCTCGCCCTTGATCTTCTCAGGCTTTATCCTCCAGCCTGAATGGCCGGCGGCAACCCCACGGGGCCCCCTGGTTCTGAGCCACCTGGCGATGGGCTTGGGGGGCCTCTCTCGCTCCACAGCCCGCCCCCCGCCGCCCCCTCTGCCCCCCGGCGGGGCTCCTCGCAGCCTTCTCTTCCCTCCCAGGAGCACCTGCCACGCGGGGTAATTAGGGGCTCAGCGCCAGGTGTGGCGGCCCGGGGCTGGCGCGGTGGAGGGGGCGCGGGCTACCTGCTCCGTCAGAGCTGAGCAGACGCTGCAGAGTCGGGTGGGGGTGAGCGTGGAGAGGGAAGGGCGGGACCCCGCGTGCCTGGGAGGCCACCGCTTGAGGCCCCTCGCAGGTGCGGGCCCAGATTCTGTTGAGCTAAGCTTCGCGTGGCGGGCGGCTGGCAGGGAGCTGCTGAGCTTCCCAAGGTAGCAGCCATCTGCACTGTGATAAAAAGCCCCGAGGATGATAAATAGACAAGTCGCACTTTTATTGGATTGCAGCTCGGGCGCAGCCACTTTGGGTTTGGCACTGTGCTAACGACAGATTTCTGCTTCCCTTGCAAGGCCTGGCCTCTCGGGGAGACTGCCAGCAGCGGCCCTCTCCTGGTGGGAGGGAGAACACCCCCCTGCCCTCAGCCCTGGGGCGGCTGGCCTGCTCCCACCCACGCCTGCCTGTGGAGTTTCTGCAGGGGCCCCATCTCACAGGCCCTGGGGTCAGGCCAATGGGCTCCCATGCGGGCTCTGACACCTACTGGCTGTGTGTCTCCGGCAGGCCACCTAACCTCTCTGTGCTGTGGCCGCCTCATCTGTAAAATGGGCAGATAATGCCGTTTCCCGCCCACTGAGGCTTGGGAGTTTCCGTGAGTAATGGTCGTGCCCGTAGCATTTGGAAGCATACGGGGAGCGTTACGTAACTATTAGCTGCTGGTGTCCCTGCCACCATTGTCATCATCGTTGTCAGCATTCTTGCTTCCAGAGACCCTCGCCTGGCCTGGCATCCTGCGGGTGGGGAGCCGTGTAGGGTCAGGTATGGGAAGATGGGGCCCCTTCCTGGGAGGACCTGGGCTCTACCAGGACACCAAGGCCTCTGTTCATCGCTCCACCGGTTGGGTGGACGCGGGAGCTCTGGAGCCGCATGGCCTGGCCACCTCAGGCTCTGCCCTGAGCAGCTGGGAGACCCCCCGGCGGCCGCCGCCATGCCCTGGGTCTGCGTTTCCCCAGCTGTCACGGGCGGATGGTCACAGCACTTGCCTGGCAGCACGGCTGAGGGGCTTAAGTGAGCTGACCCGCTTGAAGCTCTAGGACCACGTAGTAGGGACAAGTAAACGCTGGCTCTTGGTGTTGTGGACGGTCCCCTGGGTGGATGCCGAGGGGACGAGGAATCAGGATGGGAGAAGCACAGGAGGGGGGCCAGGTGGGGTCTCCAGGGCCCTCTGTCGACAGCCCGCCGTTGGTTCTCGGCATGTGTAGTGGTGCGACCTCCTGCACGCTGGCCCGAGGAAGGGGGGAGGGCACAGCGCGTCACGGGAGCGGTGGCCGTCTGCCCCACTTGGCTTCCTGTGCGCCAGCGTCCGGGGGAGCTAATCTCTCTGAGCCCTGGGGTCCTCGTCTGTGCCCACCCAGGGCCCCCGGCCCGGCTGCCTTGCTCGCCCCCACCTGCTGTCCCGGCCTGACCGGCCTTCCCTCTTCCTTTGTAGCTTCCTCCCTCCTTTCTCCTCCCCTCCCCCGACCCCTGCCTCATACAAGGTCAGGTACTGTGTGTGCTACGGCCGCACACTGGGCCTCTCTGTTCATCCCGGACGCGAGCCGGCTGCTCCAGGCACTGACCCAGTGTGGCCTCTCGCCCTGGAACCCCATAGAGCCTTGCCTGCTCTCTTCCCAGACGTGGGTGGCGGGCACAGGTGGGGGTGCGCAGCCCCAGCCGCAGCCCCTTCATGGCCCAGGGCCCTATGTGTGTCCTCTTCTTTCAGCCCATCGGCTCCGGCCATACCAAGGTCCTGGTGGCCCCCGGTGGTAGAGCCCAGGACAAGCGGAGGCACCGGAAAGAGGCCCACAGGAGCATGTGGGGGCCAGGACCTTGGACTCACAAGTTCAGGGTTTAAATCCCAGCCTCACCAGTTGACCTTGGACAGGCGACCTATCCAGACCTCAGCTTTCTCATCTGGAGAATGGGGCTGCTAAAAGAACCCGCCGGGCGGGTGTGCTGTGAGGTCTCAGAACTCAGGACACGCCAGCCGTCACCGCCGCTGGGCCAGGCACTTAGGCGGTGCCTGTTTCACCTTCACAGTGAGCCATGAGGTTGGTCCATCCTTCCCACTTCCCCGATGAGGTGACTCAGCTTTTTTAGCATTGTACGGGGATCTAGAGGTGGAGACTGAGTTGAAACCCCATTTCCCCCCAGACCACAGAGAGCTCGGAAATGCACGGAAGAAGAAATGAGACAGAATTTTAGGTATGAGACTGGACCCTCGGGTGCCTTGCAGGCACAGCTTTGAGGCTGTCAGTACCCAGCCGGTACCCGACCTTGTCAGCAAGGGTCCAGAAAAGTTAAGCGACTTGCCTGGTGTCACACAGTTTCTCTCTGCCAGGCCAGTGTGCTCTCTCCTGGTGGGGCGGACTCGGGGGGTGGCTTTCTATACCTCCGGGCCTGCTGTGTCTCAGTGTTGGGGGACATGAGTGCAAATCTTAATGGGAGAGGGAGAGCACAGCTGGAAGGAAGGGCAGGGCAGCCTGATGGCTAGCGCGGGCTGCCTCCTCAGCCTGGCTCTCCTCCTGCCGTAGCTGGCTCTAGGCTCCACAAGCCCTCCAGATGGTTCTAACATGCAGCCAGGGTGGAGCACCCGTTTCCTGTGCTCTTGAAATAACGGCCGGGTATGGAACGGTGGCATTTCAAGAGCACGGAGAGGCTACTGCAAGGGCAGAGGGCAGGGGGCATCTACTGAGCAGCAGCTACGTACCCGGAGATGCTCCAGGCCCCTGACACAGGTGCACGTTAGCCCAGCGAGGCGGACGTGAGAGCGAGAGGAAAGGGGTGGGACCCCCAGGGGGAAGATGTCTCCCCTGCCTTCTGGTACCTTCTGAGGAGAGCAAGGCCCAGACCTGTGGCCATTTCCGCTCCCTCCCGCTCGCCTATCTGGCGCCTCTCCCTCCCTCCATCCGCTGAGTTAATGCAGACTGGCAGGGGTGGGGGGCTTCGGGGCACTGCTGGCAGCCCGCCCGTGCCGCCCACACCCCCTACCCCTGCAGCGCCAGGCAGGAAACCACCAACGGGCTTACGGAAGAGGCAGGCGCAGCTGCTGTTAACAGGTGAGGCCTTCCGAGCTGGCCTCTCCCAGGGCCTCCTGGAGAAATCTGTAATGAAGTGCAGCTGTGAACTCCGGTTTTGGGTCAGAAAGGCAATTTCTCACCTCTCCTCACAGCAATTGAGTCGAAAATCCGGGAGCTGTTTGCTTCTCCGGGGCCTCCGCCCCTCGGCCCGGGAGGCAGCGTCCGTATCTCCGCTGTCAGGGCCAGGTGGCCGGGCGCGGAGGGAGCGGCCTCGCGGGGCCAGCGAGCTGGGAACAGGGAGCAGCTGGCCACGGTGCTCTGGGGATCGGAAGGCTGTTTTTCCTCTCGTTTTAATTGGCCTTTGTGACTCTAATGGTGCCTGATTCACCTCGTGGCAGCGTGCTGCCCGCGGTCTCCTGCCACACACCTCATCTGAGGCTTTCCGGAGGCACCAGGCAGCTATTCCCGGCCTCACCCACGACATTCCTGGTGGTGTGGGGCCTGGAAGGGCCTGGAAAAACAAAGCCCGGGGTGGCTGGGAAACCTCAGGGCGCTCGCTGGGATAGCGGTGGCAGTGGCATGGGGGTGGGGGGCCGAGCCCTGGCTCCCAGATCAGGCCCTGTCGTGCCACCTTTGCGGCAGGGTCACTGGAGAAGCCCGTTCCCATAAGGCCCGGATGACGGGAGAAACACGCGCCAAGTAAGATCGATTGGAACGTGAGCCCAGCGCTGGCTCCTCTCCTCTCTCGGGAACAAGGCTTTCGATGCCCCATTGCCTGGTTTCCGCCCGGCTGAGAGTCACTCTCAGAACACTGAGCCCCGGCCTAGTGGTTGTGGGTGGGGGCTCTGCACCGCCGCTGTGTGACCTTGGAGAGAGGGCTTGACTTCTCTGATCCATCCTCCTGCAAAACGTAGAGGTTGCATTTAAAGAGCCACTTTGAGGATCTGGTGAGGACAACAGTGGCAACGATGACAATAATATCTGGCAAATTACCGGTTGTCCCCTTCCTGCCACCCTGCCCACCAGGGCTCCCAGCTCAGCCCGGCCGAGGGGCAGGGTCTCAGCCCCGGTGGCCTTCCCCCTCCAGGCCCTTTGCCTAGAATCTGAGCTCCCTGGATGCACCCAGACACCCTCTGATGGCCTCACTTTGTGGCCAGCTCTTTGCAGTCTCCTTATAATATCAGGGTTAAAAACACATAGTTTACATTCAACAACATGCACTCTTTTTAAGTGTACTGTTTGGTGGGTTTTCACAAACGTATACAGTGGTGAGGTCACCACCACAGTCAAGATGTAACACTTCCCCCTCAACCCAGAAAATCCCCTGGTTGCCCTCCTCTGCCCCCTGCAACCGCAGGTCTGTTTTCCATCCCTCTGGCCTCGCCTTTGCTGGGACGTCGCAGGAGTCATTCAGCGGGAAGGTCACGAGTCTGGCTTCCTTCTCTCAGCTCACTGCTCTTGGTGCCTGTGTCGTGGTCGAGTCGGCTCCCGTTGTCACGGTGCGCCTCAACTGGTGTGTCTGTTCGCCCGTCAGTTGGCACTGCGCGTTTACTTTGTGTGTTTTAATTCTTCCACAACTGTCTTCGTCTGCTCAGGCTGCTACGACAGAGCCCCATCGACTGGGGGCTTAGACAGCAGACGTTTATTCCTTATGGTTCTGGAGGCTGGAAGCACGAGATCAGGTGCCGGCAGACAGGGCTCCTGGTGGGGCCTCCTCCTCACCGTGTCCTTACGTGGCTGCTTATTTGTGCACTTGTGTCTCACCTCTTATAAGGGCACTAATCCCCTCATGGGGGCCCCACCCTCGTGACCAAATCACCTCCCAAAGGCCCCACCTCCAAGTACCATTGCACTGGGGATTAGGGCTTCAGTGGATGAAACTGGCGGGGACACAAATGTTCAGCCCACAACAGCAACTCATGACACTCCCATGAAGTCTATGGCATCATCATCTCCTCTGGTGGATGGTGATATGGGAGCCCAGGGTTGAGCTGTCAGCTGCCTCCCCACAGGCCACTCAGCCCAGGAGGTCATGAAATAGGCCCTCCTTGCCTGCCTTTGTCTCCTTTCTGATTCCCAGGGAGACCGGGGCCCGTGTGCCCTAAGGAAGAAGTGTCTGGGCCCCATGGACACATCTCTCAGCATCAGGTCTGACCTTGGCTGAAGATGCCTCTTTGTCCCTGCCGGAGCCCTGTGGCCACCTCGAATAATTGGATTTTAATAAAACGGATGGGAGTGCGGGAGCAGTTCACCACCCTGGCCTGTGCCGAGGCCCTGCAATTAAACCGATTATGTCTTAAGAGTCAAGCTGTCTGACTTTGCATCCCTAATTTGGCGGTGCTTGCCGGCCCTGCCAGCATGGTTGTTTATTTATTTACCCGACTTCCACGAGCTGGGACATGCCAGGCCGGGTGGGGTGGGGGTAATTAACGTGCGGTGGTGAGCCGGGATCCGGGCTCTGGGTGTTCCCACCCAGCTACTCACCTCTCCCTCCATCCACAGCTGCCAGGTCCTGGCAGCTCAGGGAATCCCTGGGAGACTTTAAAATAGTGATGCGGGCCACCCCCTTCCCCTGGGGGTTGTGATGTAGTTAATTTGGGATATAGCCAAGTCATTGGGAGTTTTCAAAGCCCCCCCCCAGGTGAGTGTGACTGGCAGCCCCCGACCTAAAGAGATCGATTCTTCTGGAAGGCTAGATTGGATGCCACCTCCTTCCCCAGACCCACTGGGCTCCCATGGACGCAGACTGTCCCCAGGTGAAGGCTTGTGGTCATCTCCTCCATACGGACTCGTGGAATCCTGGTGAAGGGTCTGAGCACAGGGACCCTCGGTATAGACGTTGCCAGAGAGAGACATCTGGTGGGCAGGACGCTGGGTGCCTTTTCCAGGCCTGGAGTTCTCATTTCCTCTCCCCCATCTATTTTGTTAGTAACACCGAGGGCCTCCTTTTCTCCAGGTGTTCTGTTGGTGCCAGGTGGGTGGAGACCCCTCCGGAGAGGCTGGGGGCTGCTTGGTGCCTCCACCTACCCTGCCAGCACCAAGGGTCTTGGCTGGAGACCTTTGCCTTCTCTGGGAGTGTGTTTTGGCAGTAGGTGCCCCCCTTGCCTGTGTGTTTCGGCCTTCGTGGTTTCCAAGAGGTGCCGTGCCACTGCTGCTCGTTCTGGGCACAGACCCCCGGCTCAGGACCTCAGATGAGGCACAGACTCATGGCTGGCCCCCCTTGTTCAGTGGAGGCGGTGGGTTGCCAAGCACAAAGCAGCCCCTCTAGTTCCCATGCTGGATGAAGGTTCTGGATTTTGGCGTCAGCACAGCTGACGGGCGGTGTGAAGGGAAGCCATTTGGGGAGCTCTGCAGTGAAACCACTGGGGGCTGGGGACCCTGGGCAGCTCGCCCTCCCCCTGCGCCCCTTCCTTTCTGCAGCCCCTCAGAGGCTGTGCAGACCGCGCCGTGAGCCGTGTGCAGGAAGGCCGGGCCCTGAGCGCTCAGCGTGCTCTAAGTGTTTGATAATTATGATGAACTGGGAAGCGGGGGGTGCAGGTAGGCTGTGAGCCAGCTGTGGAGTGAGCAGTAGAGGCTGCGGGGCTGGCCCCCAAGCTCAGGGGGGAAGGCGGCCCCTTTCATTGGGGGGAAGTCAGTGGGTGGCCATGGGGCAGGTCCCATCAGATGGCCACTCTGTGGGCTGAGGGGGTCGGTCCTGGAGCCCCAGCTGCTGAGGGCTGGGGTTTGCCTGCGTCGCTCAGTCTTCAAGGCGGCCCCCCAAGGCTGGGCTCAGACGGTGCAGTTCCTGGCCTGGGGTCCGTGGTGGCTGGGGAAGGGGGGTAGCCCTCGCCTTTCCTGTGAGTGACCCTGCCTAAGTCCTTTTCCCTCTTGACACCTCATTTTCCTCATCTGCAAAATGAGGTCACACCCCGCCCCGATCTGGGGAGTTGAGTATCTTTTTTTTTGGGAAGATGCCTGTCTGATCTAGGAAGGCCCTAGGGACAGCCCCACCTGCTTGATGCCCCTCTCCGAAGCCCTCTTGCCCCTCAGAGCCTCTCCATAGCTGCCCCAGGACCCTCGTCCGGAGCCTGGAAGCCCTCATGGTCAGCTCATGCCACCTGCCCCCATCCTGGGCTGAAATGCCCTCCCCGCTCCCCCAGGCCAGGTGACCCCACGGGTCAGGTCCTGCTCTATGCACCCTACAAACCTGTATGGACTCGTGTCGTTGTCACTGTAACCCTGCAAGGGGATGCTTGAAGCGTCCCCATTTGCCAGATGAGGAAACTGAGGCTCAGAGAGGCTAACGACTTGCCTGGAGAGAGTACACGGTTGTGAAGTAGCAGAGCTGGGATTTGAAGCTAGGCATCCGGCTTTCCATCTGGACTCAGCTCACCCTGGCCTGGTCCAGAGGAGGCTGGCGTCTCGCTGAGTTAACTCAGGCCTGGCTTTGAGGAGGGGCCGTGAAGGGCGGGCCTTTTGGGAGACGTGGCGTGCCAGCGCCGTGGTGTGTCGGAAGTGTGGTGCAGGGAGAGTTAGCATTCTATGTGCCTGGTTTTGGTGGGACGGACGGAGCTGGGGCATCTGGAGCGGTGAGGTGGCATCCGGGCGACGGGACGGACCAGAGAACTTTGCTCTGGAGCAGCGCTTCCCATTTTATGCTCTGGAATTTCTCAACTTCTGGTGCCTCAGCACACACAGCCCAGCATTCCACGCGGCGGCACGAAGCACAGGCCGGTGCAGTGGGGACCGGGGGCCCCTGCAAGTCCCCAAGGATCCCGAGGACAGGAAGGGAACGGTGGTTTTCTGCCTCGCTGTGTGTGTGTTTGGGAGCCCTCGAGGCGGCTAAGTGGTATTTAAAGAAGAGTCATCTAGCGTCTGTCGGAGGGAAAATTGCCGCAGGGACAGGCCTGCTGGGAGGCTGTTGTAGGAACCCAGGTCCTGGAGGGAAGACCCCGCCCTCGGTCCTCCTCTCTCCCCAAGGGAGACCGTGGGACAGGCTGTGCTTGCCAAAGAGGGCGCCACCCAAGCCTTCCCCACGTGAGCACAGACAGCCCTTTCCCTGCTGAATCACTGTGCGCCACTGTGCACCCAAAGAAGCTGACGGGGGCTTCTGCGGCCTCCTCTCCAGAAGACTGCCGACGGGGCTCGGAGACATCTTCTGATAAACGAGCCGCAGAAGTCAGTGTCCCAGGCTTGCCGCCAGCCCAGGATGGCTGAGGAGGTGAGCCCGGCGGCTCCTGCCACCCCTGCGTTCCTCGGACCCCAAAAGAAAGGGCAGCTGGGTTTGCCCCCTGGGCCCTGGGAGTGTGTAGCCAATAGCCAGATAGGGATGGGGAGAGGAGAGAGGCGAGGCCCTGTCTGGCTTATCTGGAAAAGGTCAGGACCCCGGAGCGGGCAAGACACGGGGTGGGAGGGTGGGGGAGTACGTGCACCTCCATTGTGAGCCCAGAAGCAGGGGCTGGGCGGGCTCCCCGAGAGGCCTGGGCTGCAGCTGCCTGGTCACGAACGCCAGGAATTTGGTGGCCGCCGGGGTGAGGCCACCTCTGACCTGGGATGAGGATACAGGCCATCTTGGGTTTCTCTCCTGTCCCTTAGAGGGTCAGCACGGCAGACCTTGTCATCTCCCTCACGGGGATGAAATGTGTCATCACCCCAGGAGCTGGCAGTCCCTAAGCTCTGGGCATGTGGGGAGCAGGGTGAGGGTAAGGGGTGGGCTCCCTCCCAGGGACCCACAGGCCACCTGCATGTAGCCTTTCCCTATCGCCCCATGTGAGCTGGCCAGCGAGGTCCTCACGCCCCAGGAATGAGACTGGGGTGATTCTGCCTCAGCCCCCAGCGAGACAGATATGGGCATCAAAGGAGCCCAAAAATATGACCCAAGGCTTGGTGCTGCCCCCGGTTTCCCAAGAACAACAGTAAGAATAGCAACTGACATTTATAAAGAACTCACCAGACCCTGTTCAGAACCCCTTCTATACATTGCCTCAGTTTACCCCGTGACAGAGGGCAGTGCCCTTGGCCCCATTTTACAGATGAGGAGGCTGAGGCCACGCCCTCTAGCTCATGTCTCCGGAGCAAGGTGGTGTTCAGGTTTGCTTGTGTCATTTTTGGTCCTTTGTTCTCAGGCTCTGAGGGGACCCTGGAGATTTCCATTTTGCTACTGTATGTGACACCATCGCTATCTTTTGCTGGCTTGGTGGTTTCTAATAATGTCTGTAACTCATTCACCCTGAAAGTAGGGCATCAGGGCCAAGTCAGGAGACAGGCAGGATATTTCTAGGTGACAATGCTGCCCACCCCAAACACTGCCCCTGTGCCCTCCTTTGTCCAGTCTATAAATCATTTACCCCTTTGAATGATTTTAAGAGTCTATGTCCTTCCTGAGAGGTTGTAGTTCCAGTCTGTGCTCTCAGAGTGAAAGGAAACACTATCCCTAGGAAAGGAATTTGGAACTAGAGGGGCAGAATTTAGGAAGCAGCAGGCCTTCCCTAGGAGAGCCACCACCAGCCTATACAGGTCTTCTGTGCAAATTGGAAGGTACCTCTTCCTCCAGGCGGATAGAACACATTCCCAGGTATGTTTTATGAGCAGAGTGAGGGCTGGCTTTCAGCAACCATTTGCCATTTCATCTAGATGCTTTTGTGCAGTGAACAGCTTGAACAACTGCACTTGGCGGCCCTTCTCCTGGGGTTTCTATTGACTCCACCCCCTCCACCACTCCCAGTTGGTCGCTAGAGACGCAGAGCACAAACCCAGCACCACCCAGCATTCTTTCACCCTGGGGAGACCAGGGTGCTCATCTCCACTGCCCTGCTTGGTGTCTTTTACCCATGTGCTTAGTAGGGCTTCACTGGGCTCTGCCAAGGGGTGGTTTAGAGGTGGAGCTTTCTAAGAGGGCATTTAGCCCAGTGTGCCCATTGTACAGACGAGAAAACTGAGGCCCTGCAAGTTAGTGTGACCTTGAGCAAGTCAGTTCAGACTTTGTTTCTCTTCCTCTTTTGTCTTGAGCCCTTGCTCTATGCAGGGTTGAACAAGTGTTCACCCGTCCTTTACAAATGATGGTGCTGAAGCCCAGGGCTGCTGGGCACTTCGCCCCAGCTCACACACTGAGTTAACAGCCCAGCTGGATCTGAGTCTACACTCCTGTCTCCTCCCAGCAGCTTCTCAAAGAGTTCCCACCAAGCAGCAGACCCCATAGCTCCCTGGGATCCTGTTCTCTTCCCTGTGGGATGAAGAGGAGGGGCCCCCAGGACACGTACGGGACGCACCTTCACCCAAGTCCTGGCCTTGTGGCAGGATTTGCCCACGCCAGCTCTGCATGGGATCAGCAAGCACCCCTCCTGCCATCAGCAGGGTGAGGGTGGTGGGGTGTTACTGCCACTGCTGGGAGTTCTACCCATCCTGGCTGCACCCTGCCTTCCTCCCAGCCCATATCCCTGGACCAGTAAGCTATTCCCCCACAGCCACTCTAGCCTGAAATGCCAAGTGTGTTCAAGGTCAAACGGGCTGGCCTGGGGAGAGCTCGTGTCCCCAGTCCTTACTGCAGCTGCTCTCAGCTCTGGCTGCACACTGGAACCACCTATATTCTAGAAATATTGATGTTTCTGCCCCATCCGCAGAGATTCTGACATGACTGGTCCAGGGTGGGGCCCCAGGCCACTGGCATGTCCCCCAGAGATGAGAATCACCCTCACACAGATACCCACGCCCATGGGAGGGCCAGCAGACTAGTTGGATGTGGAACCCAGGTGTTTCCTAATCTGCTGGCCGATGGAAGAAACTCCTTGATAAATTGCAGTGTCGTTCACGTGAGGTCCAGCACTTAGTGTCAAAAAGCAAACCGACAAGCAGAGGGTGAGGAACTTGACTTGGTAGGAGGAGAATTCAGCCTCGGCAGCTCCAAGTAGGGCAGGAACCAGTAGCGACCTTTACTAATGTCATCTTCAGAGGCACTGCGAGTGGGAGGGAGGCTGGCATAGGAGGAGCACACACGCGTGGTCATGGTCCTGCAGGCCTGAACTCTAAGAAGGATGTTGATAAACTGAGGAACATTCCAGAACCCGGGACTTTGGTGGGGAATGAGTTGAGGAAACCCGGGGTGGGCTGGGGATGGGGTGAGATTCTGTTGGAGCAGAGGAGAGTCAGGGGACCCCGGAAGTGGACCCCAGAAGTGGACCCCGGAAGTGGACCCCAGAAGTGGACCCCAGAAGTGGACCCCAGAAGTGGGCTGCTAGTGAGTACCTGGGGCCTGAGGACAGATGAGTGGGGCTTGGCCCAGGGGATGGAAGTTCCCAGATTTCAGCTCAACTGCAGGAAGCAATTCTGCGGAGCTGTTCTAGCCCCAGGGAGGGGTTCCAGAGAGGGAGGGAGACCCAGCAGTTCTTTAGGAGCATGCTTGGGGCAAGTGCTGAGCTGGGCTCCCTTCGAAGTGTTCCCAAGGGCATTTGCCTGCACCCAGGAGGGACTGGCCTAGCCCGGAGCCCTAGACCTCAGCACTACAGACATCGGAGTCTGATGATTCTCTGTGGTGGGGCCATCCTGTGCATCGCAGGGTGTTGAGCAGCATCCCTGGCCTCCACCCACGCGAGGCTAGCAGCACCCCCGTCCGCGCTGTGACAGCTAAAGATTTCCGCCGACCTTGCCAAATATTCCCTGGGTTGGGGGGCACAACCACCCCCTGGCTCACTGAGAACCACTGTCTTGGAACGAGGGCTTTCTACCTAGGCTGCAAGTAGGAATCCCATAGTTGCTTTAAGAGATACTGATGCCTGGGCCCTTGCCCAGAGGTGTGATGTCAGAGGTCTGGGTCCCGCCCAGACAACCTGAGGGTGGGAGAGGTGCTGAAAACGGCTCCAGGTGGCTCTAAGATGCAGCAACGTTTGAGACCCCATGGGGTAGAGT
Organism: Mesoplodon mirus; assembly: GCF_964341445.2. NCBI lineage: Eukaryota > Metazoa > Chordata > Mammalia > Artiodactyla > Ziphiidae > Mesoplodon > Mesoplodon mirus. The sequence goes on along the minus strand of NC_138995.1, from coordinate 3,803,693 downwards.
GCTTCTCAAACTAGGATCACCTGGCTGGTGGCTCCACATAAAGTCCCCAATGTAATTAGCATCACCTGGAATGCTCAGGCAAGCGTGGGCATCGCCACCCCACGTGTCCATCCGTAAGCCCCTTGCGGCCTGAGGCTCCAGGATTCTGAGCTGAAAGGCCCTGGCTAGCCAGCCTGGCAGGGACCTCGTGTACCTCGGTTTCCTCCAGCCTGCCTCGCCCCCCCCCCTGCCGCCCCCAGCTCTCCTCCTCCACCCCGGGGTCTGGGCCTCTTGCTCAGCTCCCCCACCTCGTCCTCCTGGAGACTTCCTCCCAGCCCTCGCCCCTGCAGCAAATCCGGAGAGCCAGCCAGCAGCCTGGCCCTCCTCCCTCCTCTCCTCCCAGCCGGTGGCTCTCGGCGCCCGCTTGATTTAGTAGGCGTTGGAGGAGAAAGGCAGCCTAAAGAGTCACCGAGAGCCTGATGCTCACCAGCACTTATCTGGGAAGGAGAGGCCAGCGGCCCCTGGAGGGAGCCGGGGCGTAAGAAGGAACACACCTCTCAGCCCGAGAAGGGGCTCGGCAGCCGGCAGCCGCTGCAGGGTTATTAGCTCCTGGGCTCCCTGAGCGCGCCCCCGTCACACAGTCTGGGGGCCGCCCCTCCTTGCCACATCACCCAAGGGTGGAGGGGAGGCTAGCGGAGGGGCAGGGGGTGCCCCTGCAGTTGCCTCCTGCGCGGGGGTGGGGTGGGGCTCAGCTCCTGGCAACCCTCTGTCGAGGAGATCAGAGACCCCTGGGTTAGATGAGATGTCAGGTGGGCTTAGAGGGAGGCGTCCCGTAGCCGCTGACTGGCTCTTGGGGGGCAGGCGAGGGCCCCCTACCTGGCTCCTGTGCTCCCGCTCGTGCCTTTTGGTTGTTTGCCTGCCCTCCTCTCCCGGTGCCGGTCCCCCGCCCCCGGTTCTCCTCCCCTCTGATGAAAAACACAAAAGGAAAATGCGCCAGTGCTCAGGTCTGGGGAGCCCCAGCCCGCGGGATGGAGAAATGAAAAGCGGCCCCAATTAGAGGCTTTGGTTCTGCAAACTTGATGCTCGGCGCTTGAACTGTCACGGCGGAGCCTTAATTAGCAGCGGCGGGGGAGAGGTCAGGAACAACTCAGCAGTCTTGACAAGCGCGTTATCAAGTGCAGGGGAGCGGGGGCTGCCCGGGGAGCGGGCGGAGCGCCGGGGAGCGGGAGGGGAGGGAGGGGAGGCGGACGATGGGGGCGCCGAGGCGCGCGGGAGGTGGCGGGGAGGAGGCGCGCGGCCCCAGCCGAGCGGGAAGGGAATAAAATGGTTGCTGCCAGGCGGCCGCGTAGCCACGGCTGGCGGTGCGTGAAGCCGCGGGCGAGGGGGCGCGGGGCGCTCCCGCGGTCGGCGTGAGAGGCTGCCGCGGCCCCCGGGCGCCCCTCTCCCAGGTCCCTGCAGCAGGCAGGCGGACGCCCCCGGCGGCTCCTGATCCCCCATTTCCCCGGCCCCTCTGGGGGCATCCCGCTGTCCCGTGACCCCCTCGGCCCCCCACCGCGGCGCGCCACCTCCCTGGGTTCCCGGCCCCCGGCGCGCAGCGGGCAGCAGCAGCGCACGGCGCGCGTGGACCCCGCCGCTCGGTGACCCCCGCGCCCACGCCGCGGGCTATGCGGGGAAGCCCCTCCTAGAGCCCCCTGGGTCCCCGCGCCCCGGCGGGGGGCAGCACAGCATGCTCGGCATGAAGACCTGGTCGTCCCTGCTCCAGAACCTCAGTAAGTGCCGGGCTCGCCGCCCAAGCCCGCGGAGAGGGAGAGGGGGAGGGCCTGGGATGGAACTTCTGGGGCGCGCCGCCCACCCCGCCTGGCTTGCGGACCTGGGATTACCCCCAGGTCATGCCCGTCCCCCCCACCCCGACGCCTGCCACCTCGTCTTCCTGTCAACTCAGAAAAGAAGCCGATCGATTTATTTTTTTTTTAAGTAGAAAAGCCCCATCTACCTGCCTATCTGGCCACGCCTGGGGCACGTCCAGGGTCCAACGGTGAGGCCATGGAGAAACCTGCAGATTTTGTCCGTGGAGGCAGCCGGGCCTGCACCAGCCTTGCAGGGGTCTGCGCTGTCACGGCCAATTAGCAACCTGGGATGGGAGTGTCAACCCAGGCCTGGCCCCTTAGTGCCAGCAGGAAACCAGGGGGCTGAGATCCAGAAACAAAACGTGGGGGGGCGGTTCTCCCCGCTCTTGCACACAGGTGGGGACCGAGGGTGGTTTAAACTATGTTTCACCCAACTTGCCCCCTTCCCCAGCTGTGCTACCATCTCCGTGGGCCCACCCAGCCCTCCTGGTGGGGGACAGTGTCCAGGCTGTGACCTCACATAGCTGTGCATGAATCAGGCCGTGAAAGGGCGAGCGCTGTTGCAGAGCCCACTGTGGACAGATCCCCTCATCAGTCCCCATTGAAGAGCGTTCAGCAGGTCTCTGAGGTCCAGGGCACTCCTACAAGCAGAGGGTGTGAAGATGGTAGTGGGTAGGGTGGGGGCCCCTGAGGTCCTCGGCTGGAGGGCAGGTGGAGGGGGTGATGGGGAGAAGGCAGCCATGGACACTAACTGGCTGCCGAGGTCCCTTCACGGTGATGCTAGTGACAGAGGCAGGGTGGCCTGGTGGCATCCACACAGCTCCCTCCTCAGGAGGGAGGACAGGACATCCTGACCTGCAGACGATTTCTTCCAGGTGACCCTAGGGTGTCCCTCCTGCTCCCCACCCCCAACCCCATCATCCACGCCGCTGGGGTCCCCCGGCCCCCTCCTCCCTGCCTCACCCCTTCCAGCCCTGCATCTCTGTGTGTATCCCTCTCTGCCTGTTTGAACCGAGGCTTTTAAAGGTTTTTGCCTTTTGAAAACTCGGGGAGGGGGAGAGTGGCTTGTGGAGAGGTCGTGAACAGCTGATGATTATAGTGCAGTGGGTAGAAAGAGCTTAAAACAAATCCCCGTCCATCAGATGTCGGCTTAGGCGGTTTCCCGTGCTCTCCTCGGGGGCCAGGTGCGGGGCAGCAGCTTAGAGGAAGGAGGAGGCCTTTTTCCTTTAGTGAAATGAACCAGCGAAACTCCTGGCTCATTCAGGTGTTTGATCATCACTCCCTTCCGCCCACTCCCTGTGATCGCCGTTCTTCCCAGGGCGGGTGGACGGAGGGCACTGGAGGCCCTGCCCCGTGGGACCCTGGCAGCCCCAGGAGGCCCCTCACCGACTGTGTGCCCTTGGCCAGGTCACGCGGCACCTCAGACCTCGGTTTCCCCGGGGTGGACGGGATGGCAGTCACGTGGGTGTGAGCCACCATCTGCCAGGTGGACCGTGTCCCTGGCCCGCAGTGCGGAGGTGAACTCCCAGGCCTCATACCTCAGGCTTCACGGCAGCTTCAGGAGGGAGGTGCTGGTTTGGTGCTGTATCGTTTTGGCAGGTAAGGAAATGGGCTCAGAGAGGCTCAGCTCATTCCTCAGGGTCACACAGCTAGTGAGGTGGTGAGGGAGGGGTGCTGGGGCCGCGGGCGACCCCACTCTGGGCCGTGTTCCTGGTCAGCCATCTCTGGCTGCTGGACGCTTCTTCCTCCGGCTGGATCTGGTCCCTCTGCGCTGCGGCAGCCTCGGACGGCCTCTCTGTGCCTGTAGGCTACCACCTCTTTGGATTATTCCCCAAGTGGGGTCCCAGGGAACCCCCAGAGGGTGGACAGGGGCTGTCTGGACCCCAGGGCCCCTTGCCGCCACTGCCACTGGGCCCGGACCAGGGCTTCTCTCAGGAGATTCCATGACCTCAAAGGGGCCCTGGTGGTCTACACTGGTAGGTGAGCCTGTCGGTCCTTGGGTCAGCTACTGCGAGAGGTGGGGATGGCCCTTGTAAACCCTTTGGAGACAGGCAGGTGGCAGCACCTGTGCCAGCGGCGCAGACTCCTTGGGGGTGGCAGGGAGGTGGTATCAGCTGTGCTTTGCCTGTCAGTAAGGAAACCAGGCAAGCCATTTCCAGGTTTGCATATGTCTTGCTCTTTTTGGAAAAAGCATATCTGGAGACCCTCAGCCAAGAAGGAAGAGGCAAATGAAGAAGTGGGGCTGAGCGGGTGGCTTAATTGCCAGGTCCTGAGCTCAGCACGGCTTCAGCAGCCAGGTGGGAATGCCGGCCCTTGCTAGTGAGCGTGAGGCACCTAAGCCTGGTCTAGCGGCTAGGAGCGCCAGTCTGGAGCCAGGCAGCCTGGGTTTGCATCTGGATCTGCCTCTTATTGGCTGTGTGCCTTTGGGCAAGACACGTAACCTCTCTGTGCCACGGTTTCCTCCTCTACAAAAGGGGAAGTGATAATAGCATCTATCTTGTTCTAGATAGCTGTTGCTGCGTAACAAACTGCCCCAAGACGATGGATTTCAGACAAGTCTCAAACCTCCCCCTTCCATACCTCTTAAGGGTGTTGGACTAAGTGGTAAAAATGTGTAAACAGTGCTTAGAACATGGAGTTTACCTAGTAAATGTTACCTCTCCCCAGAGCTGGGTCCCCGTGACATTCTTCTCATCTAAAGTGATATGAAGTGCTGGAGGAGAGCATGTGGTAGGGGGAATTGGGGGGGGGTCTGGGGTCGTAGGCCTGCCTGCTCCTGTGTTAACATTCCCTCTCTGCCCAGCCTCTGGTTTTCGGAGTGACCCTTGAGCTTTGAAGTCTGTTCTCCCCCTTTCTGCCTGAGTCCTGGCCTTCCGACCCCATCGCCCGCCTTGACGGGGGTCCCCCTGGAAAGGTGCCTCTCACCTGTCCAGTGTCCCACGTGTCCGTGTTCAGGGGTCCTGGGGCCACAGGAACAGGGGGAGGCAGGAGGGATGCCCTGGAGGAACAGGAAGAATCCAGGAGCCAACGTGGGGCCTTAGACGAGCACTTCCCTTCTGGGGCCTGTGCCTACCCAGCTCCATGAGGATGGGCTGGACCGGCTCCTCCTGGGGGTGCAGCACCAGCGTCACAGGCCCGGGGACTCACTCAGATCTAGGGGCAGGTGAGTTGAGCCACGTCAAGGCCAGCGGCCCTTCCGAGCCCGTGGGAGGACCTGGTTCACAGCCTGGCCTCAGAGACCTTCCAGCCAGGGACCGGCTCCTTCCTTCTCTCCTCCCATCCCCCTGCCAGCCATGCTGTGGTCGAGAACAGTGACTGCCTTTTCCCATCTACTGACATGGAAGAGCGTGAGCTCCGGGAGGAAAGTGGGGTAAGGCTCGTGGTAGTATGCTGGTGACGTTATAATAGATGGCAGCGAGGGCCATTTGTGCTGGGGTGAATAGTGTCTCCCAAGACTCATGTCCACCCGGAACCTTGGAATGTGACCTAATTTGGAAAGATGCAGGTAGTTAAGGATCCTGAGATGAAATCGACCTGGATGAGCGTGGGGTCTGAAGTCCAGTGATGGGTGTTGTCTTTGTAAGAGAAAACGGAGACACATAGGGAAGACAGCTGTGTAAAGATGGAGGTAGACACTGGAGGGATGAGGCCACAAGCCAAGGACACCTGGAGCCCCCAGGAGCTGGAAGAGGCAGGAAGGACCCTCCCCAGAGCTTCTAACGTCTGGGGGATGCAGCCACAAGCCGAGCCTGGAGCCACCAGAAAGAGCCAAGGATGGATCCGCCCCAGAAACTTAGGAGGGACTGAGCCCCTCTGACACCTTGATTTCAGACTTCCCGTCTCCACAGCTGTGAGAGGATATGTTTCTGTTGTTTTAAGCCCCCAGGTTGTGGTTATTTGTTATTGGAGCCCCAGGACACTCATAGACCATCATCCCTCCTTAATATATTTTTAAAATATATTAAAATGTATTTTTAAAATATATTAAAATAGGGCTTCCCTGGTGGCGCAGTGGTTGAGAGTCTGCCGGCCGATGCAGGAGTCATGGGTTCGTGCCCTGGTCCGGGAAGATCCCACATGCCGCGGAGCGGCTGGGCCTGTGAGCCATGGCCGCTAAGCCTGCACATCCGGAACCTGTGCTCCGTAATGGGAGAGACCACAGCAGTGAGAGGCCTGTGTACCGCAAGAAAAAAAAAAAAAAAAAAAAAATATATATATTAAAATATATGAAAAATACCATCTGATATTCCTCTGAAGACCCCCAGTATTGTGGGATGGCTTAGAGCATACAGACCTGGCTTGGGGGACCTGCTTCCCACTGCCCCAGAAGCTGGGGCCTCCCTTTACCTCCTTGGCCTCCAGTTCAGGAGGGAAAAATGAGCTGCTCTGATGGGAAGAAAGGCCTTTCCAGTCTTCAGTGGGCACAGCAGATGGCCAGGCTGGGCCCAGTGGCCGCCCCGCGGTCACCCGTCTGCAGGAGGTAGGGACCCCCGAGGGTGGGAGCAAGGTGTGGGGAGCGGAGCCAGGCCGTCCGCCTGTCACTCTTGCTCATTCCCGGCCTGAGATTCTGCCACGTCCTCTGCCCCCAGCTCCCACCCCTTGGCCTCGCGCCAGGGCGCGGCTCACGGGGTCTGCAGGAAACCCCGTCCACGTTCACCTTCTAGAAGGCCAGCAGCATAAGCCAGCTGGTCTGTTTGCTGCCGTATCCCAGTACCCAGAACATGCTGGAACCAGTAGGCGCCCGAATCCTTGCTTGTCTTGGAAGGACCTTGGGGGCCGGCGGAGTTTCCGCCTGACTCTCGTGCCCTGACCTCACCCCTGCACACTCAGCCCAGCAGCAGTCCCAGCAGCTACCAGACCAACCACAGGGCCTCGGGGAAGATGTGGAAACTGAGCCCTGAGCAGGTCAGGGCTAGCCTGGGCCGTCGGCCAGGGACAGGGCTGGGATCTGAGTCACCTTCCAGGGGGAAGTTGCCGTCCGGGGCCTGTAGCACAGACATCTTCACCCGGCCACTGTGTCCTACTGGGATGCCCCGAACTCATCACGCTGGTGACCCACGCCCAACAGAGCTGAGTCTCTTGGGGCAGGAGGAGGGATGGGGGTCTGGGAGGACGGCTGGGCGCCCAGGGGAGGGGCTGCGCCTCGCTCTGCTTCCTGGGGGGGACGAGCTGGCAGGGCTTGCGGCCGCCATGCTGCCCCCCCGCCCCTAGCCTCCAGCGTGGAGAAACCCCGGTGACCCAGTCGATGTTTCTTTTAATTAGAGACAGTTAAAGCAGTGTGGCGGTGGCCGTTTGGTAGCTTCTTTAGGAGGAAGCAGAGAGCCCAAACGGAACCTAAAAAAATAAAAAGATAAAATAAAACCGAGTGAATTTTTAATAGCGATTATCTCCTGACACATAGCGCGTTGCCATCTGGCAGACACGCAAGCCCACTGAAGCTTGATGCTGGGGGGGGAGGGGGAGGAGGCGGCGGCGGGAGGGAAGGGTGGCCGCAGGGTTCCTGCGGGAGGCCCACAGCGGGGCGCTGCCCTGTGGACGGCCCCGCCCCGGTGGAGGCCCTCGCCTGCCTGCCCTGGGCTTTCTCAGCCCGGCCCCCTCACCTCAGACACCCCACCAGCAGCTGACCTGAATGGAGAGGCTGGGTTCTCAGCATCTCAGCTGATTGCGGGGTTCTGCCGGCGCTGTGTTTCAGTGGTGGCCTTTGAGGAGGTCACGGCTCAGTCTCAGAGGCCACCGTCTAGGAGTAAACGTGGTGCCGTTCTTATGTCGTGCCGCCCTCCGGTCCCTCGGATCATTCATTCAGCCCATGTTTCTTAGGCGCTGGCTTGTGGCTGGACCCGGGATGGGCCTTGATGGCTCAGGGATGAAAACGGTGCCGACCGCCCCCCCGCCGGCCCCATCCCTGGTCGCTTAAGGCTGGGGGAGAAGTCGTCACCTGAAAGTGGTTACATCTTAAGGTGCTGGGACACTGTTGACGTTTGGCGCTGGATGCTTCTTTGTCGTGGGGCCGTTCTGTGCAACGTAGGTCGTTGAGCAGCACTCCTAGCCTCTGCCTGCTGTGTGCCAGTAACACCCTCCAGTTGTGACGGCCAAAGAGGTCTCCAGACGTTGCCCAGTGTCCCCTGGGGGGCAAAATGATGGCCACAGCTGAGAATCACGAGCACCGTCTCGGGGCCACCTCACCCCTGCGTGCAGTTGGTGTCTGAGAGGTGAGGGGCGTGTGGCCTGGGGAGGGGCTTGGCCACGCGATAGGCCCAGAGCTAGTTGCAGGTAAGGGAGGATCCAGCAGTCCCAGGTCGGGAGCATTCTAGGCAGTAAATGATAGAAGTAGCGCCTGTTCTGGAGTTGTCTAAAGGTGCAGGTGCCAAGAGGACCAATTTATGGCAGCAGGAAAGTGCGGGGGGCACTGCTGGGTTAATTTGGAGGATTATTAGCTGTCCTGGGACGGCTGTAATAAAGCTCCACAAACTAGGTCCTAAACCAGATGTTTATTCTCTCAGTTCAGATCCTGCTGCAGGCCTGCTCCCTTCGGGGCTCCAGAGAAGAATCATTCCTTGCCTCTCCCAGCTTCTGGCAGCTGCTTGCATTCCTTGCCTTGTGGCCTCCACTCTGCTCTGTCTTCACACGTGTCCCCCATGTGTCTTATATGGACACTCATTATAGGACTTAGGGCCCACCCAGATAATCCAGGACGGTCTTATTTCAAGATCATTAATTACATCTGCAAAGACGCTTTTGCCAAATAAGGCCACATTCAGAGGTCCCCTAAGACGTGGGTATTCTTTTGGGTGCCAGAGCTGGTCACACCGATGCCAGAGGGGAGTACAGCTGAAGCAGAGCCCTGAGCAGGGAACTTGCCCGAAATGTTCAAGAAGAGGCAAGGAAGCCAAGCCGTGTGGGCAGCAGGGTGGGAGGAGAACGGGGTGTGCGTGCCGTGGTGCCAAAGACTGACCCTTCGTGGGAGCGAGGTGGGAGCCTGGGAGGGTTTGGTCAGAAGGGGGGGGATGTGAGCTGGCCTCCCGTCTCACGGAGTCCTCGGGTGCCACATGGAGGGTGGAGCACGGGATCAGGGCAGAAGCCGGGGACCAGCAAGTTAGCTGGCTACTGCACCAGTCCGGGCGAGAGGTGGGGATTGGCTCACATCTGGGGATGAGCAGGCATCTTGGTGCGGTTTCCCACCCAGCCGGGGCAGCGTGTTCTCGGATGGATTTCTGAGTGTCTTGTCTTCCCAAGTAGCCCTCTCCACCTCTGCCCTCTGCCCTCTGACCTCCTCCCCTCCCCTCCCTCCCGTCCACCTCCAGCCCCCGTAGGGCTGGGGGAGCAGGATGCTGTGAAGTCCTTGTGCCAGTTTCCAGAAGGAGTGTTGCTTCTCCTGCTCCATCCTTCCATCCTTCTTTCCTCGAAAGTATTGGACGTACCCCTGGCACTGATGGGCTCCCAGCTTGGACCTTGGGTCTGAATTTCGCTGTAATCTCCCGCTGGGCTCTTTCTCCAGACGGTTCTAGTTTATCTCCTGATTCAATCGGGGTGACCCCACGTACCCCATGCCACAGCTGATGTGGCCCAGGGACGATCCATTTTAACTTGTCATAACATTCCCAGCGGAGTCACTGATCTGCTCTGGGGGCCCCGCTGACCCCTCTCTTCTCGGCCCCTTGTGGATGAGTCCCAGCTTTTCTGTCTCCCTCTTCCTTATCTCTGCCCCCACCAGCCAGGTGTGTAGCCTGGGGCCGCTGAGCCGGGACAATTTGCAGGGAAGTGGGAATGTAGACAGGAGTGTTGCTAAATCTTTAATCAGGGCTGGGGACCCCACGGGCCCTTTACTCGGGAGAGCTCTGGTCACCAGGCCATACACGCCAGGCCCAAGGACTGTTCCAGGGACTCTTTCTTCCCGGGGGGGGTGGACTATTTCCTGCCACATCTGAACTCCTGCAGGCTGGGCCACCTGCTGCCCCCTGGGATGCAGAAGGGTGTCCTGAAATGGGCGAGGGCAGGGGCATGGGGTATCCATCCTTCAGCTTGCCAAGCTGCAGGAGTCAGACTTCCGTCTCAGAACCCGTAATTATGCTGAGGAGCGATTATTTATAATAATACCACCCCGGCCTTCAGAAGCTGGTTTATTTGTAGCCTGCCATGGTCTGTCTGCAATGACAGGCAATTTGGAGCCTGATAAATCTCTCTGCCGGGCCTGCCGGGTCACATCTCTCTGTGGCTACAGGAGCCCGTGTCTGGGTGTCTGGGCCTGTGATTTCCTGGGCAGGAAGCTCTCTCAGGAGGGAAACAGGGCATCTTGCTTCTGCTGGGAAGGGAGAGGAAGCAGGAACCCAGAGGGCAGTATTTCTTCTGGAGGCCTGTGATGGGCTCCCCAAGGCCTGGGGGTGCCTGGAGGGGGTTCCTTGGCATTTTGGAGGGGCCCACCAGGGTTGGGATGACGTTCAGAGAATCGCAAACTGCACACGGTTAGGGGCTGGCGGGGTCTCCTATGCCTTCTTATCCTCCATTCTCACGTACACGTCTGACCGTCCCAAATAAGGCGTGTTGTGCTTTCAACCCCACATCGTCCCGGCCTGGTGGGGACCTCGGCAGTGTTCGGGGTGCAGAACGGAGCAGGGAGGTTTCCGTCATCCCAGACGCAGGTCCTCCCTGCTGCCACGCTTGCCGTTTGTTCCCTGGGTCCAGCCTCACCGGCCGTTTTTAGTTCCTCATGTTCCTGCTAGCCTCACAGTCTTCACACATGCTGTTCCCACTTTCTGTAATGCTGTTCCCTGCTGACTCCAACTTTTCGTTTGGATCGAAGGTTTCTGGCCCGTCTTCTGGGTCTACTTGGTGTGGATGTGTTCACATGACTTCGCGATGCTCGGGGAACATGTACGCAGGAGGTGCTCAGTAATGATTCTGGATAAGTGTTCTGTTTTATGTGCTTCTTGACTCTTGAGCCAAAACGGAAACTGAGAGATCTTCCACCATGTGCTGCCTGCTTGTGAGCGGTACCCTCCCAGCCAAGGGGGGCTGGCTTCCAGCCTGGTCAGGCCATTCCCCAAGTGGGCACCTCTGCCCGCCCCGCCCCCATCCTTGCGCCTGCAGAGAGGCTCCTGGGCCCTCGGGAGTCCCTCACCAGACACAGAAGAGGCTTCAGGGCTTTTGGCTCTTTTAGCGGTTTTATTGAGATATAGTTCGCATACCGTATAAACCACCCTTTCAAGTGTACAAGTCGGTGGTTTGGGGCACAATCACAGCATTGTGCAGCCGTCCTCACCATCTCATTCCACCATCTCATCTCATCTCGTCGCCCCACAAACAAACCCCGTACCCATTCGCTGTCACCCCCTATTCCCCCCACCCCAGCCCCTCACAACCACTAATCTACTTTCTGTCTCTGTGGATTTACCTATGCTGGACATTTCGTATTAACAGAATCATAATGTTTGGGACCTTTTGTGTGGCTTTTCTCACTGAGCATCGTGTTCTCAAGTTTCATCCACACTGTAGCATGAGTCAGGACCTCTGTGCTTTTCGTGGCTGAGTGATATTCCAGTGTGTGGATGGACCGCATTTTGTGTATCCATTCATCCATCGATGGGCATTTGGGTGGTTTCCACTTCTTGGCTCTTATGACTAGTGCTGTATGGACATGTGTGGACATGTTTTTGTGCAGACATGTGTTTTCAAATCTCAGGGCCTCCTGTGGGTAACTCGCTCACTGCCTCTCCCATCCAGAGGACTTCCTGTTGGTGTTGAGTGCGGGGTGGGGGAGGGGTGTGTGTGGCCAGGGGTGCCCGTCGTCACGGTGGAGGGAATAGTTCTCTAGTGTCGCTGCGTGCCCTGTGCTGGCCCGAGCCTGTTCACAGAGGCCTCGGCAGCTCTGGGCTGGGCTGTTATCGTGCTCAGTACACGGTGGGGAAACTGAGGCCCCGGGTGCCCTCACTTGTGGCCGCAGTGTCAGGGTTTCTTTCCTCCTCGCCCTGTTTGCAGATCTGAGGGCGGCAGGGGTGGAAACAGGCGTCAGTGGGTGGTACCTGTGTAGCATCTCCTGTGTCCCTGGCCCGTCCCGAGCTCTCAGTTGAAACCTCTAACCTCTCACAACCCACCGCTGGTGTGCGGGCTGGTGCTGTTCCTGTTTGACAGATGAGGAAACCGAGGCACAGAGAGGACACGGTCATGGGCCTTAATGTCAGGGCTGGAGTTGAACTTGGGCCGTTTGGATCCAGATGCTGCTGCCTGAACCGTGACCTTTTGCTGCTGGGGTAAGAGGCAGATGTTGGACAGGGATGGAGGGAAATCCTGGGACCCTGCTGGGCGACATGAGACTCCATCTTTCAGGGCCTCTGTGTCTTGGTTTCTTACTGGGGCAAGTCTGTGACTGCCATAAGCCTCATAGGTCCCTTGGGATCCCTACTGCTGTTCCCCCATTTTTAAGCCCACCCTCTCGGGCTCTGCTGCTCCTGGGAGGCCCAGCAGGGCCCCCGCCCTAACCCCCAGCCACCCCAAGCTGATCAGCGGCCCATGCCTGTTCCTGCTCTGTATGTGGTGTCCGATTGCCCTCCCAGGAGGTAAAGAAGGGACCATCCGCCGAGGGGTGTCGTTTTCACAGCAGGTATGGCAGGCGGTGGGGGCGGCCAAGATGCCCTCGGAAAAGCGGGGGCCAGATTGGGTGACCAGCACCATTGGGGGCCCTGGGCCCCCCAGTCTGATTTTTCTGCTTGGCACCCCCGGCGCCCCCTCCCTGAGGTTTCAGCTTGAGGCCCAGAGCCCTCCACCCGCCTCCTTCCACTCCTGAAATAATAATCTCCTGGAGCAGCTGGGTTCCGAGCTGAACGAGCGCTGGCGGGTCCCCCAGGGAGCAGCGCGTGCAGAAACCACAGGTCTCTGTCACCCCCCTCCCGGGACGGCGCGTGCTGCCTCTGCCTGGATTTCAGTCTTGTTTTTTGGATCGCTCTTGCTTCCTCCCTGGGCTGAATGGCCTCCCGCCTCGTTTCAGCAAATTTCCCCTTGCCGTTCCACCAATTCCAGCCAATCCTGACACCGGCTCATCCTGAAACAACTTAGCCTCCCTGAGATCAGAGCCAGACTTCCTGGGTTCAAGTCCAGGCTCTGCCACTGGCCAGCTGTGCAGCCTCAGCATGTGGCTCAACCGCTCTGTGCGGTCAGTTTCCTTATCTGTCAAAGGAAGAAAAACGGCATCTCCCGTTTTGAAAGATTAACGGAGATAAAACACATAAAGTGCATAATGCAGCGTCTGGCTCCTGGTTGGCAGTTTTGGCAATGGGAGAGGTGCACATCAGGCTCAGAGATGGCCGGGAAGAGGCAGTATTAACTCCATGGCGGGCAGAGGGATGTGATGCTTGAGAAGGGTTTTGAGGGGTGTGTAGGAGTTTTCTCGGTGGATGAGGAGGGGATAAAAGGAACCAAGTCAAAGAACTGACGTTAGTTCTGTGTGGATGGACTCCTCCTCCTTCCAAGTGGGGAGTTGATGGAGATGTTTCAGTTGAGCTGTAATCCTGTCCTGTACACGTGCCAGGGTTTGGACAGTCAATGCCTGTTTGCTGGAAGTGCTTGGTGTGGTCAGTTTCCAGGAGCTGATATGAGCTGGTAAAGACAGAGCCTGGCAACCTCTCTTCACCTTGATGCCGCCAATTCTGTTGCTAGAGCCAGTCATGCGTTTTGGAGGCCATCCACTGTGTGTGTTGGCACTTTGAGAGATGGAGTGAGAAGCACAGAAAAGGTGCGGTCAGGACGGCCCTGCGCTACGTGCTTCATTTTGCATTAACTTCCGTTATTCTCATGACAGCCAGAATGAGGATGTGCTTCTGTTTTTACCCCCATTTTACAGATGAGGAGACTGAGGCTCAGAGCCGTTACTTGTGACTTGCCCAAGGTAAACAGCTGGGAGGTGACAGAGCTGGGGTGCAACCCGGCCCCCCACCCCAGCGTCCACACCCTTAGCCACCGTGCTTAGCGGCCTCTGCAGGACAGGCTGGCCCTTCACCTCAAGGCCCAGTGGCCTGGTGTCCGGAGACCTGGTCCCCTTGGAGGCATGGGGACTGGCCTGGGTCATTCCCCTTCGGATTTCCCATTCTCACCTGAACAATGGAGCTGCTGCTGCCGCTGCCGACCCTCCTGGTTGTCACATTCGTTTGGAGGCTCTGATGGTTGCAAAAGGGCTTCGTACGCTGTCGAGTGCCTCCACGTGCTGGCTGTCATTGTTCTCCAGAGAAGAGCAGCAGATGTGAGGCGGCGAGCGGTCCAGGAACAGAACGGGCCAGAACTCTGCAGCCTACGGGCTGCATTTACTCTGGGGGTGCCCTGGGTGGTGCCCAGTTCTGCCGGGCGAGAGGCAAAAGGTGCATGAATATGTGTCCCAGAGGAGGGCCACACGTGGAGCTGGGCCTGGAGGGGGCCGAGTACGTGGGTGTCCAGACGGCCTGGCCTCCAGTCCCCACCCCAGCACTGACCACTTGGGCGACCTTGAGTGAGTCGCTCAACCACGCTGTGCCTCCGTTTCCCCGTCTGTGCGTTGGTGTGGTAAGGGGCTGGTGGTGAGGGCTGGAAGAGCCCCCGGTGGCCGCGGGCTGTCCCAGGCCTGGCGCACAGTAGGTGCCCTGGGAATGGTAGTTTCTGTGTCCTTTCTCTTCTACCAGCCAACACCCGTCCTCAGGGCCACTGTCCCCACCCGCTAGGCAGGCCTGTGGGATCGGGTGTCCCAGAGGCGGCCGGCTGAGACCAGCAGGCCTCCTGGTCGCACACCTGAGAACCCGCTGGCAGGAATGTTTGCTTAATTAATTGACTTTGCGAGAAGGAGCCTGTCCCCATGTAAATCTACCAGCAGGCCCCGGTGCTCACCGCTGCCCGATGCACAGATGCAAGACTAGACTTTAAATAAGGGTGTGGTTTTTGTTTGAATAATTGAAGAACGTCGGGGAGACAGCCGCCCTCGGCACACCTCCCGTCCGCGGCCAGCTGGCTCTGTGCTGCTGGTGGCCCCTGAGCCCACGGGACAAGAGGGGCTTGCAGACCTGGGTGCTGGCTGAAGCCACACCCACAGCAGCCATCAGGAAAGGGATAGATCAAGTGCCCCCATTTTCCAGATTGGGAAACCGAGGCCAGGGTGATTAAAATGCAGGGCACGGGCCTGGGATCCAGCGTCCTAGGCTTGGCGGAGCTGGTTCTGCTTTTCTGCGAGGGGAAGAGATGGCCCTGCTTCCGAAGCCTCTTAGGGATGTGGCATTGCCCCAGTGGAGGCCCGCGGATCTGCAGACAGTGGCGATTTTATGGGGCGCTCGAGACCATTTTGTGTCATGCAGGAACAGACCCTTAAGTAAAGCCACTCCGTGGGTTCCCTGCTCTACCGTTACCTCCCGATCCTGTGGTGAGAAAGGCCGGCAGGTGCCCGGGGGCCCCACACACGCTAGCCTTTGCTTAATTCCCTTTGAACAAGCTGGGCTTGGCCACCAGGATCCAGGAGGATTTGGGGTTGGGGTGCTGCCCTTTCCTCCTCCTGCTGATCGGCAACTTCCTTCTGGACATAAATTGGTTGTTTAAAAAAATGAGTTGTTGGGCTTCCCTGGTGGCGCAGTGGTTGAGAGTCCGCCTGCTGATGCAGGGGACACGGGTTCATGCCCCGGTCCGGGAAGATCCCACATGCCGCGGAGCAGCTGGGCCTGTGAGCCATGGCCGCTGAGCGTGCGCGTCCGGAGCCTGTGCTCCACAACGGGAGAGGCCACAACAGTGACAGGCCCGCGTACCGCAAAAAAAAAAAAAAAAAAAGTTGTTATAAATTATCCCTCTGACGTGGCCATGTCTGAGTGCCGGGCCTGTGGTTAACAGCTTTAGACACATCCGCTCACCTTCTTATAACTGTTGGGGGAGTGCCGTTACTTGCCGTTTTACTGATGGGGACACGGAGGGCACAGAGAGGGTAAATAACCTTCCCGCCTCACACAGCAGAGCCAGGACTCAAACCTGGCAGTCTGGCCCAGAACCGCCGCAAGCCCCCAGACCCCCTTCCTCTGCAGCCAGCTCTCCTGCCCGCCCTGTCTCTCTGGGCAGCCCTTCCAGTTCATGGTCCGTGCTCTGCTGTGACAGCCGATGGGGGTGCCTCCTCCCCCATGCCCGCCCCTGGGGCCCAGCGCCCCTGCAGCTGCCTGGGCACGGCTGCACCTGAGCAGGCCCGAGGCATGTACCTGCTCAGTCACCCTTCATTCCTCAGCACCTGTCCTAGGCCCCTTGCCAGGGCACCCACTGCCCAGATGGTGTGGCAGGGCCCCTTCCGCCACCATGCACAAAAGCGGGATTTATGGTTGTCAGAAAACCATCTGGAACAGTCTGGGTGACATTCACGCCAGCACACCTCCCTAGACCACTGAGGGACTGCCGAGCCCAGAGGCAGGCACCTCAGGGCCGCCCACCCATGGTTTCCCGTGCCCTGGAGACATCCATTCTAGCCCCTGCTTTTTCCCAGAGTCCACCCTAGGCCCAGAGAGGGATATCGACATGCCCGCCGTCATACAGCAAGGCGTGGCCGGGTTCCAGTTGCAGCCTTCGCACAGCACTTCTCACATCAGAGAGGTGGAGGCTGTGTCCTTCTCTCTTCCCCTGGGCCTTCCCGCCTGCCTCCATTTCATCTTGCAGGACAGGGAGGGAGGGAGCGAGGCGTGGCCCCTCGGAGCGCTGTGCCTGCCCGCCGTTCCTGGGAGGGCATCCTTCATCCCACAGCCCCGCGCCGCCACCACCGCCGCATTAAGGACAGATGGATTACAGCTAATGAGCCTGCTTGCGCCATTAACACTGGAGAGGCTTCCCGGGATTAGAGCAGCCCGCCGGGGCCGGCTTGTCACTCTCGCGGTGGCGCCGAGGTGGCTGGCTGCGCAGCAACGTGCCCTAATTGTTCCTGTAATTGGGAGCCTCGTGCCGCCCTCCCCGGGGACTGCTGGCCGGCAGGAGCTGCCCCCCACGCCCCCAGCCCTGCCCCGCCTCTCCCACCCACCCGACCCCTGCCCAGCCCATCCCTGGGGGTCGGGGGTGCCAGGAGCTGCTGCTCCCACCCCTCCCACTGAAAAGGGGACGACCCCTCTCCTGGGCCTGGACTGGGGGCGGCCTCACCTCAACAGAGCCCCAAGTCTCGCCCTGAAGCTGGCTGGGAGGGGTCATGGCCCCATTTTACAGATGAGGGAGGGGGCCTGACAGACGGTGAGCTGCACCTGACGGGGCCCACCCACACTCGGCCCCTCGGTCCCCTCTCTCAGGCACACACACACTCACAACACACACTCGTGACACTCCCTACACACCCACGCATGTGCTTACACTCACCCTCACATGCACACGAGCGTGCGTACCCTTGTAGCTCGCCCGTGCAGGCACACACGCACACGTGCACTTCCTCTCACACTCATGCTGTCTCACAACGATCACACACTCAGCCAACGCCCACCCTTCTACACAATTCACCTGCGGTCTCACACACATGTTTGCACACGTGTGTGCTCAGAAATGTGCACACGGGCACTCAGAACACACTCTCGCACATGCTCACAGGCTCACTCCCACACGTCTGCTCTCTCACACGTTACACGCCCATGCACACAAGCCCTGGGAGGCCCCCCAAGGGCGCACGGCCCCTCCCCTCTCTTCCCCCGGAGTTACACTTGGCCTCGAGCACTGGCGGCTCAGCTCAGGACGGCATTTCTCCCCTCTGAGAATTTCAGGATTCTAAATGGATGTGGCCTCCCTCCGTGCAAGCCTTCTGTGGCTCCCAGTGGCCGGCTGGCGTCGGGCGCTGCTCCAGGGTAGGTCTGCCCGATGCTGACTGAGCGCTCTCCTGGGTATCCAGGCACAGGGAAGGGATGGACAGCAGGGTGGGGGCAGTGCAAGTCCTTTACTCCCTAAGTGAGCCTGGCTCTTACCAGTACCTGGGCAGTCAGCCCTGCCCGCCCGGGGAAAGTTCTTGTCCATTCAGACTCAATTTTCAACCCAGAAGGAGTGCGTTTACCTTACCTCGTAAGCTGCACCTTCCTGCTCGTCCAGCTAGCTGGTCACACGTGGCTGGAAGGGAGTGGTTTAATCACTGCCTTTGCAGACCTGAGTTCTGGGGACCGTGGGAGTCGCCCCGGCTGTGATGGGGTCATGTCTGTGCGCACCCTGGGTGAGTTGATTTCCTAAATGCTTACGGTAGGCTCACGTGAGCCAGGCTGAAGTCTATGGCACCCTCGTGGTTCTCATCTCTGTGTTACAGGTGGGAAACTGAGGCACAGAGAGGCTAGGTGACTGGCTCAGGTCACACAGCAGGGGATGGTGGGCCGGGACTTGAACGCAGGCGGTCTGGCCCACCTGGGAATCCCTGTGCAGCCTTGCACAGAACAGCAGTGGGAGCTAGGTGCTCGGAGGCCAGGGCCGTGCCCCTGGGAGACGAGGGAGGTGTGACATACAAGGAATATCTACTTGGCTTCTGCCCGCTTCCTGACACAGAGCCCCTAAGTCCCCTGGAATTTCCTGGGTGAGGGGAGCATCTTTTGTTCTAAAGATGTGACTCTGGGTGGCCTCGGGGACGGCTTCAGGAGGGGGCTGGTCACCAGGACCATGATGGGAAGCTTGGCGCTTTCGGCCCCGCCGCCTTCGTCCAGCGAGTGAGTTAGTAATCCATCATGCCTCCGTGAGGAAGCCTCCATAAAAGTCCCTGATGAACTACAGAGTTCTGAGAGCTTCTGGCTTGGTGGACACGTCCTGTTTCAGGAGGTGATGCGCCCAGAGAGGGTGTGGACGCTCCGTGTCCACCCCTAGGCCTCGCACGAGGCCCCTCTTCCATCCACCATCCCTGAGTTGTATCCTTTATGAAAAGCCGGAAAAGTCAAGTGTTTCCCCAAGTTCTGTGAGCCGGTTTTTTTTTTAATTTTATTTATTTAATTTATTTATTTTTGGCTGCGTTGGGTCTTCGTTGCTGCGCCCGGGCTTTCTCTAGTTGCAGCGAGCGGGGGCTATTCTTCGTTGCGGTACGTGGGTTTCTCGTTGTGGTGCGTGGGTTTCTCATTGCGGTGGCTGCTTTTGTTGCGGAGCACGGGCTCTAGGTGCACGGGCTTCAGTAGTTGTGGCTCACGGGCTTAGGTGCTCTGTGGCATGTGGGATCTTCCCGGACCAGGGCTCGAACCCGTGTCCCCTGCATTGGCAGGCGGATTCTTAACAACTGCGCCATCAGGGAAGCCCTGTGAGCCGTTCTTGATGGAACCCAAGGAGAGGTCATGGGAACCTCTGATTTATAGCTGGTCACCCGGAAGTGCAAGGCGCCCGGGACTCTCTGTTGGCACCTGAGGTCAGGGCAGTTTTGTGGGGTCCGACGCTGACTCCAGAGAATGGATTGTTGTGGGACCCCCCCCCCGACCCCCAGCGTGGTGTCAGAGGTGTTTTGAGTAGAAAAAGCGTCCCTTTAGGAGGGGTGTGCTGTGCTCACTCGGGAAGGGGACAGGCCAAGTAGCCCCAGGGAAGCAGGGATCTCACACGCATGACCTTGGATGGTTAACTTGTCCTTCGGAGGCTCTCCCCCGGTTCGGTCCCTGAGGCTGTGGTTCCTGGCCTCCCAGAGGGCTGTTCAGGCCGCGGGGACGCGCCCCCGGTGCCCTCTGCACCCCCGTCACTCCGCTCGGCTCTCTGCAGGGCGGTGTCAGCAGCAGTGGGGTCAGGAAGCAGAGGAGGCCCCGCTGCCCGGTCGCAGAGGCTTCAAGCAGGAGCAGGCAAGGTGAGCCCGGGAGAATGGCTTTAATTCAGCTAGGAAGCCACTGCCCAGCCTCACGGTGACCTTGCACGTGGCCCCTGGCCGTCTGCTGAGGTGGGGGCGGAGGACAGACAGCTGGGAGCAAGCTTCCCAGGGTGGAGTCTGTCCTCCCAGGGGACACAGGCCCCGCCTGGCTCACTGTCTTAATGGTCCTTCTAGCTGTAGTTTCCACACGCAGTAGCCTCATCCTCTGGCAGTCTTTTCTCCACTTAATTCAGCTTCTCGGCCGCCCTCCATTTTAAGCCCCTACTGTGTGCTTACATGTGTGCTCAGCATCTGGAGAGAGGATACAGGACCTGACCCCTGATCTCTGTTCGTCACTCATTCATTTATTCATGCAGCTGACAGCTATCATGGTCCACAGGGCTCTTGGCCATGTTAAGCTCTAGGAAACTCAGGATCTAGTTGAGAGAGAATTCTGGATTATTCCTCCTACAGCACAGGCATTATGCTGACGAGTCTGGTTACAAAACACTCACAGCCAAGGAGAGGACAGATATGCACAAGTGACTCAGGTTCATGGTGGGAAACACCACAAGACAGGGAAGTTCAAGATGCTGTAGGAACAGGCTTTCCAGAGGCTGTGAATTTGGACTGGGGTTTTGAAGGATGCCTAGGAGTTTGTGAGGCCGAGAACAGAGGATGCAGTGTTTGAAACTGTGGAGGAGGGCCTTGTGGAAAAATCTGAGCAGACCTGGGGATTAGGCAAGAGCAAGAATGAGGGAAGAGAGGGGAGAGGTGGTGGATGACCTCTTAGAGTCGAGGCAGAGGCTGGACCTGGAGAATGCGTTGTGTTTGGTCCGTGATGGGAGGAGAGGTGAAAATGCTAACTCCAAAACCACCCCTGGGATTGGATTTGGTGTGATGGGATATCAGCAGCTCCGTATGCTTTCATTTTTTTTTTCATTCAGTTCTTTTTTTTTTTTTTGGCATTGATTCTTTTTGCCCATGGTACAAAATACACAAGGAAAAATGAGTCTAGCGCTGCTGTCCAGTAGAACTTTCTACGATGGTGGAAAACGCTCTACATCTGTGCTGTCCCGTGCAGTAGCCACTAGCTACACATGGCTCTTGAGACCGAGGAATGGAATTTCAAATTTTATTTATCGTTAGTTAGTTTGAATTTGAATTCCAATCCCTGCCTGTGACTAGGGGCTGCTGTACTGAACAGCACAGCTCTGGAGGGGAAATGAAGCCACCTTCCCCCCTCCAGCCACCCCATCCTGTGTCTCCATGAGCTTTGGAGAGGGCTGATGCAATTGTTCTGAACCAGGACCCTGCAAGAGGATGCTTGAGGTGTTTCCCCCCCACTGCCCTCACTTCTAGGTGGGTGCTGTGGGTTTATCCCAGCAGCTCAAGGAGCCTGCCAGGGAGTCAGGCGGCTTGTGGCTTGGGCACGCATCCTGCCTCTGCAGGTGGTCAGAGCAGGCTGCAGAAGCCCTTGGGCAGAGATGGGGGTGACACATCACCTCTCCAAGGTGCAGGTGCAGCCCGTGGACCCAGGCATGTGGTCCAGTGCCCTGCCGTGTGGTTCAGTTACTGAACAGCCAAGGGCCTCCTTTAGAAAAGGATGGGGGCATTCCCTGGTGGTCCAGTGGTTAGGACTTGGCACTTTCACTGCTGTGGCCCCGGGTTCAATCCCTGGTCAGGGAGCTAAGAAACTAAGATCCTTCAAGCCACACGGCGTGGCCCCCCACCCAAAAAGAAAAGAAAAGAAAAGGATGGGCCCTTCACAGCTGTATCCTTGTGACGGGTCAGACCTCGTCTCTACTGGGATGAATAGTGTCCCCTCAAGACTCACATCTACCCAGAACCTCAAAATGTGACCTTATATGGAAATAGGGTCTTTGCTCATGTAATCAAGTAGAGATGAGGTCAAGCCTGAGTAGAGTGGGCCCAAATCCAACAATTTCCCTAGACGAAGACACACAGACATGGGAGAGAAGGCCGTGTGATGACGGGGAAAAGGTTGGAAGGATGCGGCCACAAGCCAAGGAATGCTTGGAGCCACCAGAAACTGGAGGACGCAGGAAGGATGCTCCCAAGAGCCTCCAGGGGGAGTGGGGCCCTGCCAAAACCTCGATTTCAGACACCTGGCCTCCAGCACATGAAAGAATGAATTTTGATTGTTTGAGGCCCTCGTCTGTGGCCCCTGTCAGCACACAGAAGGTGTGGGGTACACACCCGGCCTTGGCCTGCTGGATGTTGCCTGGTGACACCTGTGCTGGGTGTCCAGCTGTGCCCCTGGCTCCATGCTGAGCGCCCCCCACAGGCTGGGGCTTCCAGGAACACCTCGTATTTTCCATTTTATATGGAGGAGACCCCCACGGCTGCCATTCAGCGTCACTCAGGGTGGGGAGGCTCTAATGGAAGAAGTGGGTGCCCAGGGAGCCAGGAGACCCATCTGTCCGAGGCTCTGCTTACTGATTCACACCCCTCGGCCTCAGTTTCCTTATCTGTGAAAAGGGGCCAGGGGGGTGGGACAGATGTCTGCAGAACATCCATTCCAGCAGTGTCCTTGGAGGCCCAGATTATAAACTTGACCTCTCAGGCTCAGGTCCAGCCCCCCTGAGGTGTCCAGAGGCAGGTGTCTCGGACAAGAGGCACGTGGGTTAGGAGATGGCGCTCAAGGCTGTTGCCATGGTGATGCCAGCCCGCTCCCAGGCCTGCCCACCTCGCCCTCCAGCCCTTGCTGCCCTCTTGAAGGTGCCAGCCCGGCCGGCCGCCGAGGGGCACCCTGAGCGGAGGTGGACCCACGGCTGGCAGGTGCTGCGGCCACCGGACTTCGATGCCAGGGCTGGGCGGCAGCGTTGCTGACACCCCAGCTGTAGCTTGGAGCACCGTCTCCGTCAATATAAGAGGAGGCTCTATGCGGTAATAGCGTGGGGCCTGCCGGGCAATTGATTTAAATCATTTTATAGAGAACCTATGTAAAATAAAAAGCCTTTAATCACATTTGTATCCATTTCCAGGCTCAGTAAATCAATTTGAATTGAGCTGGGGGCCACAGTTACAGCTGATTAGCGTGTGTATATATGGTCAAATTAATGCCGGCCAAGTCTGCTGGATGGGGCGCAGCCATTAGCTCCTGCCGGAGCTTGCCCGATCTCGCGGGGGTGAGGGCCGCATCCTGGACCCCGACCACAGGGCAGCCTTCTCTCCACCACCCCCGCCCCGCTTCTGGCCCCCTGGTCCCCCCGCCCTGCTTCAGGCGGTTCCTATGGGTGCCACGTGCTGCCACCACCCCAGGGCCAGGATCTGTGCAGCTGGGAGGAGCTTTCCCGGCCGCTCTGCCTGCTGAGCCCCGGGTGGGCTGCCCACCCCTCCCGTTTGCGTGGGCAGCAGGTACTGATTGAGGCCTCCTCTGGGTGCCTCCTTGGGGCCAGGAGAAGGGACCCAGGATCCGTCTGCTCCTTACCCGATATTTGTGGAGCACCTGGGACACAGCAGAGCCACACAGACAGCAGTCCGTGCCCTTAGAGACAGATAATAAACCCAGTACATCAGCGGAAGAGCTGGAGTGCTGGAAATGCGGGCGCTCTGGGGAGGGGTGGTCGCAGTTGTAGAAGAGAGTGGAGGGGAAGCTGGCATTTGAGCAGCGATTTGCAGGCGGCCGGGGAGTGAGCACAGAGGCCCACGTCTGAGGTCTGGGGGAGGCTCTGGGCCTGGGAGAGCAAAGGCTGGGGAGGGGGCTGGGGGGAGGGGGCGGGTCAGGCTGGGTCGCAGGTGGGGTGAGGAGTGGGGCCAGGCATCCTTGGAGGGTTTGGGCAGGGCCAGGCGTGACCCTTCCGGCTGTTGTGCGGGGAAGGGGGCTGGTGGACAGCAGCAGGGAGGCCCTGTGAGGGGGGGAGGGGGGGAGAAAGGCTGGGTGGGGTCTCTTCCTCCTAGGATGGGGCGATGCAGTGCCCCGGGCCACGTGGGGACCCTTGAACCACGTGTGGGCTGAGCAGAGGCAGAGAATTGGGGGTGGGGACACATGGGGCCTGGCTGCCTGCCACCCAGACAGTGTCCTTCACTGGGGGACACAGTCCCCCAGCTGTGTCTAATAGCTCAGTGGTGGCTGTGGCCCGTGGCCCATGTGTACAGGGGGCACCCTCTGCCCTCCTGTCCTGGTCCCCACATGGGTCTCGGGTCTGCTTTGGGCGCACCGGGGTGCTGGGACATCTTTCTGCTTGCCGGGCGCCACCGAGGTGCGGGGAGCTGACCCCTGGACGGCAGCCAGGCCTGGATTGCTGGCCCCTTCTGACCGCCGGCAGCTGTGCCCGCCCCTTGGAAGCTGCAGGTACCAGACGGGCTTGGCCAGAGTGCCAGGTTGCCTTGCTCCTGCCCCTCAGAGCTAGCTTTTCACTGGGAACACCTTTCCCAAGAATTCTCAGCACAGCAGCATCATCAGTAACTGCTTAGCTAGTGCTTAGGAAATGCCGCCCCTGTGGCAGGGTCCTTTCTTGCCTCTCCCAGCTTCTTGGTATTTCTTGGCTTGTAGACACATCACTCCTGTCTCTGCTTCTGTCACATGGCCATCTTCTTATAAGGACACCAGGTATGTGGGATTTGGGGCCACCCTCATCCAGGATGACCTCATCTTATCTAATTACATCTGCAAAGACGCATTTGCAAATAAGGTCGCATCGTGAGGTTCTGGGTGGACATGACTTTGGAGGGGACACTCTTCACCCCACGACAGACTCGGATTGCTAAAAGGAGCCTTGGGGCTCACCAAGCAAGACGCTCACATCTGATGAGGAGGAAACGGAGCCCGGGTGGGCGAGATGCCTCAGGGGCGGCCTTGCACGCAGCGAGGAGGCGGCGGGCCCCGTCCAGGCTCTCTGCACTGTGCTGCCTGAAAACAGGGCTGGATGGTAGGGAGGTGACCGCTGCCCGTGTGTGGGCAGAGCCTCGGCCTGACCTGGCTCAGCCTGGCTCAGAAGTTTCTAGGTCAGGCCAGCAGCCCTCCTCCTGGCTATGACCATGCTGGACTTCTTCCGGCACTGCATTATTTAGAACGTGGCCATGCTGGTGTTCTGTGGCCCTCTTGGGGTTGGGGGAGGGAGAGGGGGGAAGGCCCGGGATGGCAGTGGCCCGTCCCCCGAAAGCTTGTGCGAGATCCTCTCCCATGAGCCTGAGGCAGGGGGATTCCATCGGGAGAGGTAGGAGCACTGGAGCTGGAGTCCAGGCCCCCTGGCCAGACCACGTGACCCCCGGCAAGCTGCTCAAACCCTCAGGGCTTCTTGACCCTTTGCTCTCAAGACAGCTGACAAAAGACAGCCCTGTCTCCCTGGGTTTTGAGACTCAAATGAGAATGTGCTTTGAACGCCTTAAACTGGTGAGAAGGGTGTTAAGACCTAATCATAGCCTCCGGGAGGCTGGGGAGGGAGGGGGCCGCTGGCCCCGCCGGAAAGGACATCGGAGCCAGGAGACCTGGGGTAATTTGTCCAATGTCCCTGAGTCTCTGATTCCTCATTTGTCAAAAGCTACAGACGGCACCTGCCTCAGAGCATCAGCAGGCGGCTCCAACGAAATCGATCGTTCTAGAGGCCAGAATTGGATCCCCCGGTGCTTGGTAGAGCCAGATGCTTGTACGTGGGGCGGAGTCGGTGCACTGCCCGGGGCAGGGGGTCTCCTGCTTCATTTCCCTGGGGGCCAGCCCCACAGTGGCAGTGACTTGACCCCGCTCCCCAGAGGTGAAAGGTCCCCACTTTGCAGCCGGCGGTAATTCCCAGAACCATCCATCTCTCGCCACCCCACGCCTCTGGGTGCCACAGTCGTCGGGATGAGTGATGGGCGCCTCTTGCGGGCCCCAGCGGGGATTTGCTACAACAGGTTTACGCCGTGAGCCATGGTGTTTGTACCTCTGACGCCTGGGTGCCGCCAGGACCCGACGGTGCCAGGGACGAGACCTCCCTGATGATAAATACCGCGCAAAGCTTTCAAAGAAGGAACCGTTTCCGTGCCCGAGAGGCCACCAAAGGGCACTGGGGAAGCAGTTGGCGCGGAAAGGCCGGGCCCCGAGGTGTGTCTGCGAATTGGCAGCCAGGCCTGCCCTGCAGCTGATGGAGGGCTGGGTGATTTTTTTAGGTTGAGGGCAGAAATGGAATTGGGGAGAAACTGACTTGTTTGGAGCTGGGAGCTGGAACCGTGCTGGTAGTGGCAAATAGCAACAGCAGCGTGTTTGAAAGATTCAGAGCCTGTAATGCCAGCCAGGTTCCCTGGAGTGCAGGTGAGGGGCCGGCTGGTGCCGCAGGAGAGGGCAGGCCAGAGCCAAGAGGAGTTGTTGCCAAAGTCCCTCCCCCGCTGGCTGTCACTGGGCTTCTGGGCGTTCCGGATGGCCCTTGCAGTGGAGTGTGTCGCGGCCCCCTTTGTGTCTGGACTTTCCTAGTCCCGCTGAAGCTGTCACTTAGCATTGCTCCTTGGGGACCCGCCTGGTCCACTGAGCGGGGGTCTGGCATTAAACCCCCTTCCTCCTCTGCCTCCCATGGTTTACATCGGGAAACGTGCTACAGCGGGGACTTGGGGATCCCCACGTGTGAGTTGTGGAAGCCATGTAACCTGAGCCACAGGCTTCACTTGGGGCCTCGGTTTCCTCATCTGTAAAGTGGGGCTGTGGATCTATCTGGTAGGATCAGAACAAATGAGATCACGTGCATGAATTCTTTGATCCAGTGCTGGCCCGACATTCCCTAGAACGCATCTTGATGTTACTTTGTCAGTGTTTCTAATGTAAATATATTTTTCTCCTGACGAGACACTGAAGGAACTGCTGGCACACCTGGCCTCACACTTCTGGGCGGCTGCGTGGTGCGGTGGGTAACACCTCCATGGCTTACTTACATCCTCATCCCAGCTGCAGAGATCCGAATAAGGTCCCAGTGGCAGGTTCCAGGGGTTTGCACGAGGGCACAGCCCAGGACCGGCTCAAGGTCGCAGGGTAGGGGAGCCCCAGGACGGCACACACCGCCGTCCTCAGGTGCTGGCCCGGTGCCTGTGTGGTCTTGGCACTCAGCATGGGCGTTTTTAGTCCACACGGCCTCCCTGTGAGGATGGTGCTCTGGTTGTCCCCATTTTGCAGATGGGGAAATGGAGGCCGAGGGAGCTGCAGCCACTTTTCCCTAAAGTCTCATGGCTGGGGGCTGGGGGAGCGGGTGACCCAGGCTCTGGGACTCACGCCCTGGCTGCCATGCCTTTGCTGCTGAGGAGCGCCAAGTTCGGGGGCGGGGCGGGGGTACCTGGGCCCGGAATCCAAGGGCTGATGGGGAAGGGGCAGCACTGTTGGGTAGGTGGTGGGCGCAGGGAGAACACAGCCCCCCCCCACCCCCGTCTGCCCTGCAGGCAGTGATTCCCCCTGCTGGGGTCCCCGCAGCCCTGCGCTGACCTGCTGGGCTGCCGTCTGTGCGTCCTCGTTCCCACCACCAGCACACGTGCGCACACAGAGACACTTGTGCCTGCATAAACACGCATCCGCACACATACATATGCGCATACGTACGCATATACACATGCAAGTGCACACGCACACAGGGACGCATACACACCTACTACAGCCATGCGCACACACCCACGCACACTACATTTGCACATGGCACATACATACATACACACTCACGCTATGCACACATGCACACAACAGGCACATACACGTATCACAAGCAAACGTAACACACGTATACACACTGATGTGGGCCAGGGCGTGGGTGTGCTAGGCTCCCAGACTCCGCCAGCGGGTGGCACCTTCCTAGCCCCTCCACCTGCTGAGGACAAGGAGGATGCCGGCAGCAGGGAACGCCCGCCCAGCGGGGCGTGGTGCTCTGTGGGATGCTTTCACCTTGTACTTTCAACCCGCCTGTTCCTGCTGACAGTAGCGAGGTGTGACAGAAATAGCAGCAGGATTCACGCCGTGGTGACAGAGGTGGTGACAGCCAGAGTCCCCACAGAGCCCGGAGCTTTGGTCTTCTTCGGTTTGGGGCAGCCCCGCAGCTGGCTGGGATGCAGGAGGAGCTGGTCAGGTCCCTGCTGAAGGGACAGTGTCTGGCCCGGCCACCTGCAGGGCAGCAGGGTCAGTGTGGTCTGTGCACCTGCCTTGCTTGCAAAAGAGCAGGAAAAAGCAAACACCGGCTTGAGCAATTGGAAGCTTGACATCAGGGGTCAGGTGGACGGGTCTGGCGGCCCAGAGTGACCTGCACCTGGTGAGGGGGGCAGGGCTTTTCTAAAAGGAGTTGAGTTCTAATGGGCTGGGCAGGGGGAGGCACTACAGGGTTTTGCCCACTTTTCAAGCCCAGCATACAAGTGGGACTAGGACACACTGGGTTGTAGCTCCTGAGAGGTGGGCCTGGGCAGGTGAGGTGGCCACAGAGAAGCTAGGGTAAGCCAAGTGTAGGGCATCAGAGAGCGTGTGCCAGCCAGCCATCACTGAGCCGTCTTCACACAGGTGGGGAAGGAATTTTTTTAAAATGCAATTTAGGGCCTTCCCTGGCGGTTCAGTGGGTAAGACTCCACGCTCCCAATGCAGGGGGCCTGCAGGGAGCTAGATCCCGCATGCATGCCACAACTAAGAGTTCACATGCTGCAACTAAGAGTCCGTGTGCCACAACTGAAAGATCCCGCATGCCGCAACGAAGATCCTGCGTGCCGCAACTAAGACTGGACGCGGTGAAAATAAATAAATAAATATTTTTTAAAAAATAAAAATAAAGGGCTTCCCTGGTGGCGCAGTGGTTGAGAGTCCACCTGCCGATGCAGGGGACACGGGTTCATGCCCCGGTCCGGGAAGATCCCACATGCCGCGGAGCGGCTGGGCCCGTGAGCCATGGCCGCTGAGCCTGCACGTCCGGAGCCTGTGCTCCGCAACAGGAGAGGCCACAGCAGTGAGAGGCCTGCGTACCACAAAAAATAATAATAATAAAATAAAAAAATAAAAATGCAATTTAATGTGAACGTGCTTAATACCACTGAATTGTGCACTTAAAAATGGTTAAGGTGGTAAGTTTTGCCACAATTAAAATTGATTTTTTAAAAGTTAACCTATGGGGCCTCCCTGGTGGCGCAGTGGTTGAGAGTCCGCCTGCCGATGCAGGGGATACGGGTTCGTGCCCCGGTCTGGGAGGATCCCATATGCCGCGGAGCGGCTGGGCCCGTGAGCCATGGCCGCTGAGCCTGTGCGTCCGGAGCCTGTGCTCCGCAACGGGAGAGGCCACAACAGTGAGAGGCCCGCGTACAGCAAAAAAAAAAAAAAAAGTTAACCTACGTACACGTTTGAAGCCACCCCCCCATGCCATTTTATACCTGCTAAGTCAGCCCCCAAACATAATAAAAGAATAACATGCGTTGCTGGCACAGTTTTGGTGAAACAGACAGATGCCTGGAGCCTGGCAGCACGTGGTTGGGAAGAGCCCTTTTGGATAAGCAAAAGGGCAGGTTGTAGCGAGACCCACAGAGATGCTTCTTTGCTCAGATCCCAGAAATCCCATGCTGGGATTTACTGTAAGGAAGTCAGTCATAACAGACAAACAGCAACAAAACAGGAAGTACGAAGATATACATCCTACTGTGAAAAACTGGGACCACCCTATGTATCCCCCCACGGGCACTGACATCAGCACGGCAGAGTATTATTAGGGCGTGCTCATGTCATCCTAATAATCCCAGAGACCGCGGGAATCAGATAAGAAATAACAGGCTGCCAGGTGCACAGAGGGGTCTGGAAGAGGTTTGTTCTTTTTCTCCTCCTGTCCTTTTGGGAACGGGAAAACCAAATGCGGATGTGTTTTGTAGTTCCCGTGGATTCCCTAAAAACCTCCAGAGAAGTGATAAACAGATCTTTGCATCCTGGTGCTGGCTAATTTGTTTTCAATAGGTTTCAATCAATTACGTGGGTGGGGTCCTCAGGAAGGGGAAGTGCACCAGTAATTGGCTAAAATAAATCACTCGGCACTTCAAAAGCAGCTCTGTGCTGAGATGCAGCAGCCCGGCCTTCAATTCTTAATAAACAGGCGTGTTTCCCCCCCCCCCCCGCCACCCACTGGGTCCCCGAGCTCCATGGGAACCACACACCTAGGGTCCGGGAGGAGGGGCACACGTGGCGGTGATGGGTTTGGCCAACCCGCAGAGGTCACCGAGTCTGGCGTGCCCCTCTCGTGTGCCCCAAGGGGTGTCCAAAACCAGGCGGCTTAAACAACAGAAATCTATCCCGTCACATTCTGGAGGGCGGAAGTCTGAGGTCAAGGTGTCCGCGGGGCTCCACCCCCTCTGAAGTTTCCAGGGGAGGACCCTCGTCTCTTCCAGCCTCTGGCGTTGCTGGCCATCTCAGTGCTCCTTGGCTTGTGGCCGCATCCCTCCCATCTCCACCTCTGTGGTCACGTGGCTTCTTCCCTGTGTGTATCTGTCTCTGAGCATCTTCTCCTCTTCTTATAAGAACCCCGGTCGTACCGGATTGAGAGCCCACCCTACCCCAGTGTAACCTTTTTTTAGCGTACATCTTCTTTACATCTGCAAAGACTCTTTCCAGACAGGGCCACAGGGACTTCCCTGGTGGTGCAGTGGCTAAGAATCTGCCTGCCAATGCAGGGGACACGGGTTCGAGCCCCGGTCCGGGAAGAACCCACGTGTCGCGGAGCAACTAAGCCCATGCTCCACAGCTACTGAGCCTGCGCTCTAGAGCCCGCGAGCCACAACTACTGAGCCCATGTGCCACAACTACTGAAGCCCGCACGCCTAGAGCCCGTGCTCTGCAACAAGAGAAGCCACCGCAATGAGAAGCCCACGCACCGCAACGAAGAGTAGCCCCCGCTCGCCACAACTAGAGAAAGCCCGCGCACAGCAACAAAGACCCAAGGCAACCAAAAAAAAAACCCAAACAAACAAACAGGGCCACATCCAGAGATACCCGG
Organism: Mesoplodon mirus; assembly: GCF_964341445.2. NCBI lineage: Eukaryota > Metazoa > Chordata > Mammalia > Artiodactyla > Ziphiidae > Mesoplodon > Mesoplodon mirus. The sequence continues at coordinate 3,773,226 of NC_138995.1, read as the reverse complement.
ATTAGGGCTTCATTGTATCTTTGTTGGGGGGAACCACAGCTCAGCCCACACCCCCGTTTTGGGTGAGGATCTCGACGGACGCCGTCCCCTCTGCATGTGGGTTTGGAATGGGGGTCTGTCCCCCACGTGAGGCCCTGCCCTCCCCCCTCCTTCTCCTTTAACAGCTGTCTTACCTGGACGGTGGGGTGGGGACAGCGGGTGGGCAGGTGACATTCAGCAGTTGGGGAAGCATCCGGCAGAGGCCCCGCTCAGCATTCATACAAAACGTCCTTGAGGAAGCACCGTGCTCAGGGTGGGAGGCTCAGCAACACCCACGGGGAATTCGCTCCAGCGGGAAGATCCAGGAAGGTGGGGAGTGGGCGGGAGAGGTGGCAGCTCCGTGGGTGACAGTGGAGAGGGGGTGTGTGCGCTGCCGATGCTGACCCCGGGGAAGGGCCGCCTGAGGCGGGGCAAACCGGGACCCCCAGCCCCAAGCACCGGGTGTGTGGGCCTGGGGGCCGAAGGCTGAGGCTCCAAACCGTCACGCTGAAGCCTGAAGGCTGCTGCCCTGGGCTTCTGAGGATGCGGAAGTGCATCGTGGACTCCGATGCTGGCAGCTGAGCAGGGAGGTCAGCCTGACCCCTCCCAGACCTCCCGGGGCGAGGTGACCAGGAGGGGCGTCCAGGCTGTCCTGCCTGTGCGTCCCCAGCACTTCCTGTGTCCCGGCTCATCTCCTCAGAACTGGCTCTCGGGGGGAGGAAATAGGCCGGCGCCCGGTTTACAGAGGAGGCAAAGAGGCTTGGCAGGATCATGGCCCTTGACACCCAGAGAGCCCCCACTGTTGACTGTCATTCCCCGCAGATGCACAGAGAGGTTCCCGGGGAAACTGCCTTCCCCGAGGTCGGTTAGCTCCGAGGCCGGGCCAGAGCCCAGGTCTGCCGTCCTGGAGGTGGGTCCTCTGTTCTCGAGGTCACGCTTGAGCCTGAAATGCTAGAAGAAGCTGGAGAAAGAACGCAAAGCTGCCTGGGACCCACGGGCAGGGGCGCACCTGGGGTGGAGGTCCAGCGGCATGGGCTGGGCAAGTGTTCGTGGAGCTGGGAAGGGTTGCACCCAGCCTGACTTGTCCACGGGCCCTTCCTTGAAGCCTTGGACAAGATCAGCCTGGGACAGAGACAGCTGGTGGCCCCAGGCAACCAGGAAGTGGTGTGATAAAGAGCCATTCTTCCCAAGACAGGCCAGGACCGAGTCCTCATGGACTGCGGAACACAAGCCAGGGCACACATGCACAGCGTGGCCTCAGGTGGGGACAGAGGTCATCGGAGGGACAAGGGAGGGTGCAGGGATGGGTGATGGGGGTAAGGAGGTCAGGGTAAGGCCCCCCTAAGGAGGTGACTAAGCTGGCACCTGAACCAAGAGATGGGGAGGAAACCACGTCAGCATCTGGGGAAGGGTGACCGGGGCCGAGGGAGCCACAGGTGCAAAGGCCCTGTGGTCTGAGCTCACCCGGCCCAGGCGGAGCAGTGCGGCATGGAAACCGTGGACCACGGAGCCAGGATTCTCTCTTCCCTGTGGCTTTCTGTGGCATCCAGGGGTCTCTCGTTTCTGTCGCCACGCTGCCGACCCGGATGACCCCGGAGGGAGGCAGCCCCCAGCTGGGAAGCACGAGGGCAGATGGGGCCCCTCCTGCCTCGCCGCCCAGCCTCCACTTTCCCCTGCGCCGCAGCTCGACCACCTCTCCTGCTCACAAATCACGGCTGCCTAATGAAGTACCTCGTGCCTTGAAAGAACTCCAGGACCTCTTGCTCTGAGCCAGGTCAGAGCCCCCGCGAAATTACAGCTGTAAGACACTGCGAGGGGGTGCGGGGCCTCTCACCCTGCCTGTAATTACGGCCCGTGGAGCGCTGATTGCCGCAGTCCAATTAATTAAACACGGCAGCGACCCAAATTATGATCCCTGGCCTCGTACCCAGCGTATTTTTAACCTTAACTGTCGCGGCTGAGCTTAAATTTCCTATCTGGGCAGAAGTGTCCCCGCGGGAGAAGGAGTGGTGTTGAACTGAACCTCACCGGTGACAGACCCTGTAATTAGAAACTGGAGTGTCCCCGAGACTGGTCTTTAAAGCTGTCGGAAGCCAAACGGCTGTCATTTGATACGAGACTATCATTACCCGTGAACCTATTAGCTGCAGGTAAATAACATATTATGCTGGGGACAGAAAGCAGCCAGGTTGGGGAATTCACTGACGCTTAATTAGGACCAGCCACGCCGAAGATGGATGGTCACCTTCTCGCTTCCTTCGTTAGGAGGGAGGGCCAGGTGTGGCGGTGGCTGCAGGAGGGGCCCAGGCTGCTGACTGTGCAGGAGGCGCCACCTCCCTCGTCTGTGCCCTCTCTGCCTTACGCTGCAGTGCCCATGTCGCTCCTCCAGACCGAGGCTGGCACTGATCCCAGTGGGGCGGGAGGGCTCAGAGACCAGATTGCACGCACCCCTGGGCCGAAGGGAGAATGGTGGAGCAGACACCCTGCTGGGCAGGGGACATCCGTGGGGGGCCTGGACCCTCCTGGGGATCGGGGAGGTGTATGGTGAGAACAGGACTTTACAGTTTGTAAAGGCTGTCCTGCCCACATGCACTCAAGCTTCCTGATACTCAGCCTTCTTTCCCCTCACACTTTACAACGGCTCTGGAAAGGCCTTTTTTATTTTTTTATTTTTTGCGGTACGCGGGCCTCTCACTGTTGTGGCCTCTGCCGTTGCAGAGCACAGGCTCCGGACGCGCAGGCTCAGGAGCCATGGCTCACGGGCCCAGATGCTCCGCAGCACGTGGGATCCTTCCGGACCGGGGCACGAACCCGCATCCCCCGCATCGGCAGGCGGACTCTCAGCCACTGCGCCACCAGGGAAGCCCTGGAAAGGCCTTTTGAGGCCTGGTTTCCCAAAGTGTGGAGTAAGGTCCATCCCCGACCACAGAGCAGTCACGGGGTGTGTGGATTCCCGGCTCTAAGCTTACGGGTGACCCGGCTGTCGTTCTAACATGTATCCAGGGGACATAGAGTTACCTGTGAAACCGGTGTCGCCTTGAGGGTGTGGGCTTAAATGGTGAGTGAGTCTGTTTAGACACTTATTAAGTTGATGGCTCTGCGAGATGCCTGGGGCCGCAGGTATCAGAAGGCCTGACGCAACCGGCTTAAATCATCGGGGATCTTAATGTCCCAGGGCAAGGGGTGCAGAGGTGGGTCAGGTGGGCTCTGCCCCTGGGTGTGCGTCGTCCTTGGGCCTGTTTGTTGGGTAAACGAAGAATGTAGGAAGATGAAGGTCTGAAAAGAAGTTAGAACCATTCAGTCGCTGGACAGAGAATTCCCTCTGTACCCAGCCATCCACCCACCATCACACGCGTGCGCGTGCACACACACACACACACACACGTGCCCCACTTGCATACACACTTGTACCCACACACCCTGCGTGCCCCTGTCTACATACATATCCACATGCACTTATACGTGCAAACATACGTGCACATGGACCCCGGGACAGCATGGGCCCTCCCCACTCATTCTCCGGGTTGGATCCTGGCTTTTGAAATGTTTGCTCTGTACCCCTTCCGTCCCCGTGGCTGCAGGTGGACGGACTCACGGGGCACTCTCGCCATTGGAGCCCAGGCCTGCGCTGAGCAGGGTGGGCCATGCGTGTCGCCAGGTGAGAGGCACCCAGAGGCAGGGGTGGTGCCCGAGAGCTGAGTGCCGGAGTGCAGGGTGATGGGGGACACCGAGGGCGGGCGTCTCCACCCCGGCACCTTAGTGTCACCTGGGCCTTCCCATCACCCGTGGTGCCTGCCACGCAGCCAGAGGGATGAAGTGGGACCCACCAGGGGAAGGAGGGAGGGTTGTTCCAGGAAAAGGGGACGAGACAAGCATGGGGAGGGGCTGGAAAGGGCAGGGCCGTTGAGCATCGGGGAGACGAGTGGCTGGTGCCGCCTGCGGCTGGCCCAGGTGGGAAAAGCCCGGAACACCCTTCTAAGGGGTCAGGTGTTTCTGGCAGCGCAGGTCATCCGCGTTGACGCGGGTTTGATCCTGGGGAGGCGGTGGCAATGTAGTAACACCGATCGTGACAGCTAAAGTGTCTCAGCTGTGTGCATAGTGCTGTGCTGAGCGCCCAGGCGCGGTGTCGTCCGTTCGCACATTCTTTTATTCATTTGCTCGTTCGTTCGTTCGTTTGTTCGTTCGTCAGCTATTCAGGGAGCTCCCGCTCCTTGCTGGGGGAGGCCGCACAGACAGTCTTTGCTCTCCGGGGCCTGACGGCTCAGCCAGGTGGGCAGCAGTGAAAGCCTCTCTCCTGTTTTCCGCCCTCCCCATGCACCCACATTTCCCGAGGCCCCTTTTTGCTTAAGTTCCAGACCAGATTTGCACGCACGCTGTCCCCTACACCTGGAGTCCGCAGCCCTGCTGGCCCACTGGCCCCTCTTCCTTCTCCCCCCGGCCCCTCACCGGGGTGCCTGTGTCGGGGCTGCAGTTCCCGAGGACGTGTCGTGGTGACGTGTTTGGTGGCCCGGCCGTCCAGGCGCGAAGATCCATCACCGGCGTCCTCGACGCTCGCCAGCTCCAACCACGTTTTAATTTGCTAGTCGGTGGGCTCCTATACACATACTCATCTACATTTGTGTCAGGAGAGATTGCCTCTGTCTTCCTCTGCCTGCTCATAAATCCCCCTCTGCAGGTCTCGGCATTCTGCTTCCTTGGTATCCGGTTTGGAAATGGAGTTGGGGGTTGTGGTGACTCTGAGGGAAAACGACCCCATGAAGCCATACCTGGGTGTTTCTCTCCCCACCGGACGCCCCCCCCATCTCAGATGGGAGTGAGCTGACCACAGGGTTCCAGGCCCATCACATGGGTGCTGTGGTACTCGGCTTTGGACGCCATAACAAAGCATCACAGACATGGCGGCTTAGACCACAGACGTTCATGCTCTCACAGTTATGGAGGCTGGAAGTCCAAGATCGGGGCGTCAGCAGAGGTGGTTTCTCCTGAGGCCTCTCTCCTTGGTGTGTAGATGGCCGCCTTCTCCCTGTGTCCTCACGTGGTCGTCCCTCTGGGTGTGTCTGTGTCCTAATCTCCTCTTCTTCTAAGGAAGAGTCGTGTTGGATCAGGATCCACGCCAATGACCTCGTTTTAACTTAACCACCTCTTGAAAGACCCTCTCTGCAAATACAGTTGCAGTCTGAGGTGCTGGGGGTTAGGACTTCAGCACAGGGATTTTAGGGGCCACGGTTCAGCCCATGACGGGTGAAATTTCTCCTTTTCAATTGTCTGTAAAGTATGGTGGTCATCAGAAAAGTGCATATAAGTGCCCACCTCATGTGTATTTACCAGCTGAATTCACCATGGGACCAGCACCCAGGAAAGAAATGGAGTGTGACCAGACCCCAGAAGCCCTCTCGGGCCCCTGGTCAGCCACTGTCCCCCTGGGGAAGCCACTGCCCCGATGTCTAAGCCCGTGGGGTAATTTTTTTTTTACAACAACTTTGATGGTCCAAAGTGACATATTCTGAGTGGCTTCTCCACCACTGGGGGCAAAATGGGGGAGAAGCAGAAACAGCTCCATGAGCGGGGACAGGCCGTCCGGGGGCTTTGCTGGCAGGCTGCCTGCAGGCAGGAGACGTGGTCCAGCTGTCCCTTGGACCGAGCCCTGAGCGGGCTTTGGGGTGGAGTTGGCCAGCCGCTGATGCCTCCGGCAGCTGCTTCACAGACGCATGACAACGGTTACCCTGAGAGTCAGGCCGGAGGGAAAGAGGTCGCCCTGTGAACTAGATGTGCTGACGGGAGATGGTTTCTTGGTTTGTTTTGTCCACAGAGTGAAATTCGAAGGAAGCTTATCGTGCTTTTTGTCTTTTACCTGCATCCTGGTTGCCCATGAACTTGACATTCAGAGGAACCGTTTATAAACATCTTGTGTCCTGCCTGGTGTCACGTCCTTTGGGGCGTTTCGGGTGCACGTCAGCTCTGTGCCCTCCGGGTGTGTGGCTGACAGCTGGACGGTGTGGACGAGGCAGGCGCACGCGGCCAGCCGGTCGGCAGCTCCTCGGGTAACTGAGTGCTGGCTGGTTGGAACTTGTTAGACGTGACTGTGGGGATTGGAGTTCTGGGAGATGGACAGTGGTGGGGATGGCGGAGGAGAGACTTGAGCCACAGCCTGAGGGAGAGGGGGCTTGGGGTGACCTCAGCAGAGAAGAGGAGGCTGACCTGGGCAGGGCACGTCGCGGACAAAGGCTGGACCACGCAGAGCTACGCGTGGACGGGGAACGCCGCCTGTCCACGGGAGGGGAGCCAGGTTTGTGCGAGCGTGCATGGAAAGGAAGGCAACGAGAAGGGGTGGACCCGGCCGTGGAGGAGAGCCAGACATGGGCAAGAGACAGCGAGGGTTCTGGCCTCGGGGGGTCACGTTGGCGGGGACTCCTAGGCCGGCTCCTGAGGCTGCCTGGCCTCAATCAGAGCAGCGGGATGGTGGCTGGCGGGGGGACCCTGTGTCTTGTGCATCTCAGGAGCCTAGAGCTCCAGATGCGGGGTCTGCTACCCAGAATCATGGCGCACGGCGGGGAGGCCAAGAGCCTCTCCAGGCCAATACCAGCCTCCCGGCGGTCCCCCAGGCCAGCTCCTGCTGGGAGAGGCTGGCTTCCTCAGCCGCCCACCTGGAGGGCACCTTGGCTCCAGACTCCCGAGTCCTGTAGCCTCAGGTCTGGGTTCCCCTGGCCTGGTTTGCATGGGCCCCCACCTGCCATCAGCTCACCCGGAGATGGCTGGGTGCCTGATCGTCGTAGAACTGTATGGAACTGAGAGCCAAGAAGGCTCCGTCTAAGGTAGAGCAGCAGCAGCCCAGCCAGGCCGCGGGCGGAGGGGACCCACCGCTAACCCCACCCGCAAACCCTACGGTGGGCGTGCGGGCCCCTCCCTCCCCCGCCCGGAGGCTGGAGGAGGCTTTGAGGGGGTTGGATCTGCGCGCCCCGCCCCAGCTCCCACGTCCTGATCACCTCTCCTGAGCTCTGCGTCCCCTGCAGACGGTCTCCCTGGCAGAACCTGACAAGAGCCATTTCCAAGATGGATTGATTCAATTTAGCACAAATTTTTGCTGGATTTGGTGACGTATGGCTCCCTGTTGGAACCGCATCGAATGGGACTCCAAAGAGAGAGGGTTTATTAGGCCAGGCGGCGCCGAGCAGGTGGGGCCCCCAGCGGCCGCCCAGCCCTCCCGTCATTAGGGGGCCCCTCGGCCCAGCTCAAAGGGAGACGCCTCCTGAGCGGGCTTTGCATTATACTCCAGGGGCTGAATTTCCATTTTATTCCCAGAAGCAAAGTTATGCTACTGCCGAGGACCCCACCGCAGGAAATCCAGAGCTAAAGACTTCTTCCGTCTGGGCTGATAAATTCTTAATGGAGGCTGCAGTTCCAGAAGGCACAGCGTTGCCCACGGCTCACCCCCAGCCTGGGACTGGGGCCCCGTGTGTGTGTGTGTGTGTGTGTGTGTGTGTGCGCGTGCAGCCGGCACAACCAGCCTCGGCCGGGGCACGCACACCATGGCTGGCGGCCTTGCTCTGTGCCCGCAGCTGTGTGCGTGAATACAGGCTTCTGGACTGGGCACTCAGCAAGGGCTGGGACCTGCTTCTGGCAGTCACTGTTGGAAGAAAACCCTGGAAGGGAGGAGGGACCCCTTGGTTAGGGAGGCGGGACCCCTTGGTTAGGGAGGCAGGACCCCGAGTGTGTGCATACGTGGCTTTGGCTTTGTTGTAGGAACGGTCCCACAGGAGCAAAGTCGAAGTGACAGCTAGAACAGCAAAGCCTTCCTTGACCCCCGCCGCCAACCTCCTGCTCCCCCCTCCTATATCCACCTCTGATTCCCCCCTTCATCCGCTTCACTCTAGCCACGCCGGTCTCCTTGCTGTTCCCGGAACACACCGGTCACTCTGTAGCCTCAGGGCCTTTGCACCTGCTGTTCCGCCTGCTGCAGTGTTCTCCCCGAGACCTCCACACTCCTCATGCTCCTGGCTCCTTCAGGCCTTTATTCAAAAGTCAGCTGCTCCATGAGGCTGACCCTGGCCACCCTGTTGAAATGTAACACCGAGGGACTTCCCTGGCGGTCCAGTGGTTAAGGCTTCACCTTCCAGTGCAGGGGGTGCAGCTTTGATCCCTGGTCAGGGAGCTAAGATCCCACATGCCTTGTGGCCAAAAAACCAAAACATAAAGCACAAGCAACATTATAACAAATTCAATAAAGACTTTTAAAAAATGGTCCACATCAAAAGAAATCTTTAAAAAAAAAAAAAGAAATGTAACTCCAAATTCCTCTCCTGGCTTCGTTTCGCTTCGTATCGATTCCACTTCAACCTCATATTCATGGAAGCTGCATGTAGACAGGGGCCGCGTTCTGTTTCCTTTACTACCCCACGCCCAGGACAGTCCCTGGCGTTCTGTAAGTAGTAAGTAGGCAGGTGAAAGAGGTCCTGAATGAGGGCCTGGCTGTCTGAGGTGGACAGAAAGAAGCAGGAACCTGGCTTGATGTTCCCTTCGTGTGTGTGATAGGCTGAGAAGTGGCCCCCCAAAGACATCACGTCCTAACGCCGGGAACCGGTAAATGTGACCTGATTCAGAAAAGGGTTTTTTGTTTTTTGGGTTTTTTTTTGCGGTACGCAGGCCTCTCACTGCTGTGGCCTCTCCCGTGGCCTCTCCCGTTGCAGAGCACAGGCTCCGGACGCGCAGGCTCAGCGGCCGTGGCTCACGGACCCAGCCGCTCCGCGGCATGTGGGATCTTCCTGGACCGGGGCATGATCCCGCGTTCCCTGCATCGGCAGGCCGACTCTCAACCACTGCACCACCAGGGAAGCCCAGAAAAGGAGTTTTTGCAGGTGTGATTAGGTTAAGGACTGTGCGATGTGATTAGCCTGGATTATCCAGGTGGGCCCGCAGTGTAATCACGAGAGGCCGAGGGAGCTCTGAGACATGGACGTGGAGGAGGCCACGTGACCACAGAGGCAGCCCTGGACCTGCAGTCACCAGGAATTGGAAGACGCTGGAAGGATGCTCCCAGGAGCCTCTACGGAGAGCACGGCCCTGCCAGCACCTTGATTTCAGCGCAGTGACACAGATTTCCAACTTCTGGCCTCCAGAACTGTGAGAGAATACATGTGTGTTGTTTTAATCCACAGGTCCGGGGTAACAGGAAACTAACACGGCCCTATTTAACACAGAATGTAGATAAGCTCCAGCAGCCGGGCAGGGGCCAGACAGGCAGCTTGGAGGCCACCCTCTCCCCAGAAGGCCAGCCTCCCTCCAGTGCTCTGAGCCTGGGTCCCTGCGTGCCGGATCTGCTGGATGGGGCTGGTTTTGAGGGTGGGAGCCAGGGTGAGGGTGGGTGGCAGAGGAGGGGGGCAGCAGGAGGCGAGGCATCTCTGGGGAGCTCCGTCCCTAGTGTCCACAGTCTGGCTCGGCCCACGTGGGGAACGTTAAACCTCAGCCATGGGGCTGGGGTGCGGGGGTCCAACTCAGCTCTGGGATCATTCTGGGGCACAACAGGGACCCCTTAAACTGAGCCTGGGCCTTGAGCCACATTTCTTGGAGCTGTGGCCTGGGGGAACAGAACGAGTGACCAGGAAGGAGCCGGTGATGGGCCGGGTGGCAGTTGGGGCACAGGGCAGCACCGCGGCCTGGGTCCTCCGGGAGGGACCCCAGACCTGCCCCACTCCGACAGCCACAGTAAGGCCAGTGATGGTTTCCCACGTCCTGGCAATTGCCGTTTGTCTGTGTGGTTGGAACCCCGAGCTTCAAAGTGCCGACGTGCTAATCCAGCCCCCTTCTGGTATTTTTTCGGGGGGTTGCTTTTGAAATGTGTGGTGTTTTCCCCCTTTCTTTTGAGGCAAATGGCTGATTGATTGCCTTTCATCTCCTACTTTGAGTAGCTGTAAGAGCTACTTTATATAAACATCAATTACCAGCACGTAATAAATTAAGGGTCCCTCGCACAGCACGCATTAGAGTCCAGCCCGATATCAAAGCGCTCGCATCACCCAGGAACAGGAGGGCGGGGGCTGATTAGCTGCACGACGTTGGTGGAGATGCCAATTTAACTGCAGATCTGCAAGAGCGTGGAGGGCGGAGGGACCTCAGTCTCGCTTGTCCCCAGCCTGGCGAGCATGGGGACAATTGGGCAGGTCACTAGCCAGGGCTTTTGGAAAGTCCATCCCACACTTCTCCTGATCCTGAACCCCAGCATTCGTCATTCGGGTCACCTTGGGGACCTCTGGAAGCCTTCGAAACCCTCCTCCATCCTGGCCTCTGTCTGGTTTGTCCGTCGCTTTGCTCTCTGGTCCGTTGGCACATCCTGGGCAGCTTCTGGCCATGCCCCGGAGAGGACTCTGCCACGCCCTGACTCCTGTCTGTCGCCTTTGGATTGGCCGCAGCGAGGACCTCGACTCTGTGCTGGGTTTCACCTCCTCCCTCCCCTCCCCCTCAGCCCCTTTGCAGCTGGGTGCCCTCGGGCCACTTACTCCCTCTCTCTGTGCATCCGTTTGCTCCTGTGTGTAGGGTAGGAAGAACACTGTTTGTAAAGTGCACCTCGATACACTAGCTATCCCCACCACTGTCGTCCGCACAGGCCACAGCCCACGTTGGGGCTCTTGCAGGCACCCCCGTCAGTGCAGAAGCCCCCCAGACCTCACCCCATATGAGCCACTTTTCTCTCCCCTCCCTCTCCTGCTCTTCAGCCTGCACAGGTCCCCAGGCATCCCAGCACCTCCCTTCCCTTGGCTGCCTGAGTGCCAGGAGGACTTGGGGCACCAGCTGCCTCTGGCCTCAGCCCTACCACCCCTCCAGGAAGCAGAAGGACCCTCCCTGCTTGGACCCCCATGGCTCTCCCGCCCCGGCGCTTTCCCTCCTCTTGAGAGCAGCGTGCTCTTGGAGGCCCCCCTGGTGCACACCACAGGTGGGGGTCCCGCCCAGCCTCCACCCAGCATCAGCATCCCCGGGACGGATGGTGTGGCAGACACGGCTCTGGGGAGAGCCTGGGAATCTGCATTTCTGCTCCCAGATGATGCTGCTGATGTGTGGGAACCCCACTTTGAGAACCAATGCAAGGTGGATTTCCTGGGGGCCCCTGGAAAAAACGAAGTCCTCAAGCTTCCCAGGTGATTCCGGGGTGCAGCCAGGGCTGCTGAGAGCCTTGGAGAGCTGTGGTTGGAGAAGGGAGGCGGTCACCCTTGGGTGCCGAGGTCAGGGCTACGGCTCCCAACCAGCATCTCCTCCTGAAGATGCCCACGCTGCCCCCTCCCCTGCTCTCCTTCCCTGCTCAGCCTCCCTCCTCCCCAGGCTGCACTCTTCCTCTCCTCTCCCCTCCCCCTCCCTCCAGTTCAGTCTCAGAGGAGGACCAGGGACCCGGGCCCCCTCTGGCCAGGAGCCCCCAGGGCTTCCCTGGAAACAGACCCAAACCGCTGTCTCCGCTCCCTACTCCATGGGAGCGTCATCCCCTTCCCCTCCCAGCTATCACATGAATCCTGCACCCCCCCCACACCCTGGGCAGCTCCTGGAGGAGGGGAGAAGGAGGGGAGGGCAGGCCTGGCTTTGCAGCCCCCTGGCCCAGCCCTGGGGGAGCAGCGGACCCGCTGGCTGTTTGGCGCAGCCCCTGAGAGCTTGCCAAGCCCCAGTCCTCACAATGCACGTTCAGCCTGCCCAGACTCCTCACACACCGGCGCCTGCTGCGCTCAGAGACGCTCAGCCCATTGTTCGCGGAAGGGCCCCTGTTGCCAGAATCTCTTATTACGGGATGGAGATGTCCCAAGTCCAGACCACAAGGCCTGGCTGTGAGCGCCCGCTCCCCGCCGCAGTGCTCCAGCCTGGAGCCCCTAGCCCCTGCCAAGCCACCGCTCCCTCCCCTCCACCCTCCGCCTGGGTCTGCCCGCAGGCCTGCAGGGATCCGGGGCGGCAGTCAGGGCTGGTGAGTCAGAAGCTTGGCAGGGACGTGTGCATGTGTGTGTACCTGTGTGTGTGTTGTGCACACTTGTGTGTGCACATGTATGTACGCACATGTACCTGTGGGCATGGGTGTGTGTGCCGTTGTGTTTGCACGCACGCATGTGTGTGAGTACACGAGTTTATGCTTGTGTGTACGTGCGCGTATGTGCACACACGTGTGTCCGTGTTCATGTTCATGTGTGAGGGGGCGGGACGTGTGTGCACGGGCTCCGTCTTGGGGGTGCCTCCCGGTGAGGAATGAGCATTGATGTTTCCCAAGCAGCATTCCAGCTTTCTGAAGTCATCGTTTCCATCTGCCGGCGCTGCCCCACCTCTGCTCTGTCGCTGTCCCTGTCCCCAGGGGCCTGCACTCCAGCCTGGGGGTGCCCAGGGAGCCAGGGGCCTCCTGGCCTTAGCCCGCACCCACACCCTGCTCTCTCCCGTGGTGCCTCGCGCAGGCCTCCTGAGGGCTCCCTGCTTGACGGGGTTAAGTAAGGAGCTGGCGTTGCCAGGAAGAAACACAACCGCTTCTGCGAGCTCCTTGGCCCGGGGTCACCCTGGAGCCCGCGGATGAGCTCTGGCAGCGGGCAGGCAGGGTGGGGACGTGGGAGGAGGACAGCAGCCCCAGATAGAAGGGCCAGAGGCTGCTGCCAGCTCACGCCTGTGTCTTCTCGGGGCTCAGGGGTGGTATTTTCTGTGTGTGCAGAGATCGTCTGAGCAGGCGGGGTGAGGGGGCCAGAAATACGCCTACATTCTTCCAGGGTGCCCTGTGGCCAGCTGTGCAGGGCTGGGCTCTGAGGATCTAGTGGGGCGGGGCAGAGGACACACGAACCCACAGCATCACTCTCCGGTGGGACCCCCAGAACACCCCAAAAACGTAGCGGGGGGAGAGTGCCCCATCTCTTCTGCCAAGACCCTAAGCCAGCGTGCCGGCCTGCTAGTCCTGTGGCCGGTGGGTACATCCCTCCCCTGGCTCCCAGGACGCCGCTCCCGGCCCAGCTTTCTCACCATGGGCACATGGGATGGTGGCCAGCAGGGGCTGGATGCAGAGAAAAGGGGAAGGAAGGAGATCCCAGAGTCTGGCAGCCGGCAAGGCTGGAGAGAGGCCACAGGGCTTCAAGTGCCAGCCCCGAGGGCGGCCGCTCTGTGGGCGTCCTATGTCTTCACTCGGGTCCCTCCATCCTGTCAGAGCATCCTCAGAGCAAAATATGTGGTGCCTGCCTGCGGACAGGTCATTGCACATGCACCTGGAAGGTCACCAGCTGCAGGTGCTCACTCCTAGGAGGGAGGAGTGGAGACCCCAGTGCCCGGGGATGGTGGAGCTGGGTGGCGCTCTGGCTGCGGCACCTATGAGCCCTGCAAGACCTTAGGCAGGTTCTATGCTCCTGTGATAAGGAGACAGCATGGGCCCCGCCCCTGGGAGTTCAACAGGGGTGACAGCTGGGAAGAGTCAGCCTGACCCGGGGCTGGCAGGCGTTCCTGTGTTGGTTAGATGTCCTCTGGGACTCCGTTGCCCCGGCTGTAAAATGAGGGGGGTGGCCCAGGTGCTGTAAGGCCCCTCTGCTATTTTTCTACCTTGATTTGAGAAGCTGGCATGGAATCCCGGCGGTCCACTCACCATATAGGGTGGGAGTGGGGTGCCTCTTCCTAATGCTCCTGGCAGGTAGGGGAGGGCTTTTGCCTTCCTTGGGGAGGGCAGACTGTGTCCCACCCTGGAAACACGGAGGCAGCTTGGGGTCCGTCTCCTCGGCACACCAGGGACATCAAACGGGGTCCCTCCTGGTCTTGCCTCGAGGTCTGACGGTGGGAGAGGGAGACATCTGAGGACACTTGCAGGGGCTGGGCACACCTGGACGTGGGTTCCACCTCCTGCTGCGCCATCACATGCCTTGGCCCAGCCACTTAGCCTCCGTGTGCCATGACCTTTTCATCCGGGAAATGGGGCCATAGGGCTGGCAGTGACCGAGGAGCCCATGTACATAATTGCTTCCAAAGGATCCCCGGGTGCAGAGTGACAGCCCGATCACACGTTAGCATCTGTGTTATTTGTCTCGGAACTAGTGAAGCCATCCTGACATCAGGCCGCAGCCCAGAAGCTTCCCCTCCCTGCTCTGAGGTCTTGCCCTGAAACCGTTTGCCTGGAGAGAGAAAATGGCTGGAACCCCCACCCCCACCCCGTGCAAAATCCCGTGCTCCCCCATGAGCCCTCCCTCCCTAAGCCGGCTCCCTCGCCTCCAGCCCCAGCAGCTTTTTCTTGCTCTTTTTTTTTTCTTTTTTTTTTTTTATCTTGCTAGCAGAGCCCCTCCCAGCCGGTCATTCCATTTCATTTCTGGTCTTGGGAGAGTGACATTTACATATTAATATTTTCCGAGGGAGCCCCTCGCACGCGGAGCAAGTGTCTGCCTCGTGGCCTCACATAATGTGAGGTAGATAAAGCCCCCGGCTCCTCCATGAATGACAAATGAAAGCCGTGTGGCCGTGAAAGGCCTCACATCTGCCCTGTCAGCATGTGGTACATCGGCTCAACAACTGATTTAGCACCCGCTCCCTCCCAGGGTTTATCTCCACTTACAGAGGACTCGCTCTTTGTGAGGGGCCTGTCCCCCGGCTCTGCCTTCCTGTCAATTCCCGCCACCGTCCCTGGCCCGCCGCGTCAGGTGCTGGGAGCGGCAGCCAGCGGGTTATCTCTCCCCTGCAGGGGTGTCCGCGATGGCCCCGCGTCCCCGGCTGCCCGGGCAGCTGTGTCTCCTGGTCCAGAGTGCAGGGGGCTATGGGATGGACTGGTGGGGGTGGGTCTCTCGGGATGTGGGGGTCCTAGAGAGAGCGTGGGGGTCTCTAGGCCATGAGGATGCTCACGTGGGTGGGATGGGGCTGGCCGTGGCAGTGGTCACGGAAGGAGCCACACGGACATGGCCGTGATACAGGGGCCACGTGGCCGACTGCGCTGCGTGAGTGTCTGAATCATTTCGTTGGCTGTGAGGCAGGGGTGTGACATCAGCAGGTTATGCGGTGGGAAACTCGGGCACAGAGAGGGAAGTGGCTTGGCCAAGGCCACACAGCGGTGGAGGGGAGCTCCGGGTGGCCATGGTCAGTCTCCAGCTCTGCCTTGGGCGAGCTGCTGCCCTGAGACTCAGTTTCCCCCACTGTAGAATGGGGACAGTACACCGCTCAGGAGAGGTTCGGAGTTGGTCGGGAACCCAACACGTGGTGTGCAGCGGATGATTCTCAGGTGTAGACAGGTCGGTTGGTGTGTGTTTAGGACACATTGTCATTAAAGCAAGACCTGCCCCGGCTGCTTGAGGTGCCCACCCAGGAAGCGCCCGCTGCACCTTCCAGCATTCAGGAGGGTCTCTCTCGCCCCATCAGTCCGTCTGTTGGTCTGTCCGTCAGTCTCGGGCTTGGCAGAGGTCGGCTGAGAGGTCTTCACTCCAGGGGCGGGGAGGGTTGGGAGATGAATCTGGGGTCTTCACCAAGGCCTCCAGGATTAACATGGTTGCAGCAGAAACTCTGACCCTGGGCTGTGCCTCTGCCTTGACTAGTGGCAGGAGGTGTCCCACCCACTGGCTGCTGACTGCAGTCCAGGGGTGCTTCCCAGGGCCCCAGGGCAGGGTGCACAGGGCACAGGGCACTGGGCTCAGGCCTGGGAGCAGGTTTTCTGTCCAGATTGAGAGACTTAAACCCTAAGAATGTCCCAGGCTCACCTTCTCAGATGAGGATCTGGAGCCCGAAGCGAGTTTGTGACACAGCCAAGATTGAGTCCCAAGCCTCCTGCCTCTGGGCCCAGAGCTGTCCTCCCAGCCCAGCCTCCCTGGGTACCATGGCCCTCCCTCCTGCCTGGTGCAAAAGCCTGCCGAGGGCTGGCCTGTGGGCATTGAGAAGCCTGAGTTCTAGGCCCCAGCATTACCTGCTGCGAACTAGCTCTGGGCACGCTTGGGACCTCTGTGGACCTCGGTTTCTTCTTCTGTGCAGTCATGTCCCCAAAACACGCTTCCTGCTCTGGCGTCCTTCCCTTGCGTTGAAAATGTGTGTTTGCAGCCTCCCTGCCCTCAGCCTCCGAGAGCAGGCAGGAAGGGGTTTCCAGCCCCACCCCTGCAGGAGGAGGGGAGGACATGCACTGGGGGCAGGGGGCCTGGCTGTGTGCTTGAGTTGCCCGCCAGAGAGAGGCCAGCTTTTCTGTCTCAGTGTTCTCACCCTGTAAAATCCAGAGCGCGCTGGCACGCAGCCCAGGGGGTCTTGAAGAGTTTCCACATACTGTTTTAAGATGCTCTGCTAATGAGGGCCCTGGCAATGCCAAGTGTTCCCGTGTCTGTGCGTGCCAGCGAGAAACTGGGCACGGCTCACGGGAACGAGTGGCGTCTTCTCGCTGGTGAAAGTGGCGGGGGGAGCGACCCTGCGTCTGCCTCCCTGTGGATTCCCTCCAGGGCCTCCTCGAAGTCCCAGGAGCCCTCTTGGGAAGAGGGCATTGCCAGCTGAGCGGGGACTAGGTGGGGGGGCAGCTGGAAGGATGTGGTGAGCAGTTGGCAGCCCCTACCCTCCCCCGCCCAGACCTCGCACCGCGTGTCTTCCCCTCCACCTCCTGCAGGGCAGGCCCCCGGTGAGTTGTGGGATTTGCCAGGAAGTGGCTCATCCATTATCTCTCCCTCCCATAGCGTTAAGGTCAGCTGCAAAGGAGAACATAGTGGGCTGGCCCTCCCACCCCTCCTGCACCCTCCACCACACCTGCCTGAGGGCCAGGGTCAGGATGGGTCAGGGTGTCAACAGGTGTGAAAGATTAGAATGGCCTGAGGCCCACCTGCACCCCGACACCCCCAAGGGGCAGCCCTCCCTTCCCTCCGTGCCCCCGGCCAGCCCCAGCCGTCTGGCTTCCTGGGTCAGTGCGACTCCCTCCCTGGCAGGTCCACGGAGCTCACTCTCCACCCAGGGACCCCTCGGTTGTTCATCCTGGGGGTAGCGGTTCAGGCCCTAAGTGGGGACAGCAGAGGTCCCGGGGCACTTGCTCAGGGGCAGGCACCGACCTGAGCCCCTTGCACACATCATGTGTGAGCTAATTTCTCACTCACAGCAGCTGGGTCGATTGTGCTTATCCTGCAGATGGGGAAGCTGAGGCACCTGTAGAGAAGGTAGGTTTGAGCCAAGGCGGGTGTGTGTGGTTGTTGAGTGTGTGTGTGGTGTGTTGGTGTGTGTGTGTGTGCATGAGTGTGTGCTGTGAGAGTGTGACCCTGTGTGTGACGCCACCCCGCTTTTTAGCACAGCGCTGTCTTCTGCTTTTCTTAAAATCCCATCTCTGCCCTGTGAACACTCGGGTAGGTGCTGGGTAAATATTTGTTGACTGACTGTCTGATGAAATAGTCTGTGGATGGGGATGAGTTGGGAGGGAAGAGTCCCTGGGGACGGATTAAGGAGCCAGAGTGGGGGCAGGGGAAGGAAGCAGAGCTGGGAGACCCTGGGGGCCGCCTGCCTCCCACCCCGCCCAAGACCCCCAGCCCTGGGGGCTGGAGCTGATGCAATTCCAGGCAGTAGAGCAAGGGAGGGGGCCCCTGGGTCTTGGCCGCCTGCACCCCAGACTCTCTCGTGGGTTCCAGATGTCACCCCACATGGGCCCCCTGGACATTGGGAGATCAGAGAGTCCCAAGCGTCCAGTCTCGGCGTTGTCCTACCGCCCCCATCCCCGGGGGGAAAGGCTCGCCCCCTCCCTGCCCGTCCAGGACTGGGGCATTTGCGGGTGACACTGAGTGCCTGGGATGGAGGCCTGCAAGAAGCCCTCACCCTCCTGATTCCCTGCCGCATCTTGGGCTGGCTCCCTAAGGGCTGGGGTGCCCCATTTCCCAGCCTCCCCGCCCTCTAACGCCAGTGCTCGCCGTAGCCTGCGGGTGGTCTGCCCTCTTCGGCTGGTGGGTGGGTGGGCTCGGTGGGTCTTTGCCCCTTGGATGTCAGCAGAGTAGGCGATGCCGGGAGGGGGCATGGTTGGAGCTCAGGTTGGAGACCTGATCCACCTGGGATCTGATCCCAGTCACACCTCTTGCCGGCTGCGTGGCTTCAGGAAAGAAACTCAACCTCTCTGGGCCTCTATTTGCTTATCTAGAAGTGGGGGCTGCTTGTGAAACACAGAACGAGATGGCCTGAATATAAAGATGCTTCTGGGGATTTCCCTGGCGGTCCAGTGGTTAAGACTCGCGTTCCCAGTGCAGGGGGCAAGGGTTCGATCCTTGGTCAGGGAACTAAGATCCCACGTGCCACACGGCGTGGCCAAAAAAAAAAATAATAATAATGCTTCTGGCCCATTGGAGGCTGTCAGAAATGCTGGGGGGGGGCCTCCACTGTCGTGGGTGTTAATAGATGAGGCCCTGCTCCCAGGGGCCCAGGAAGAGACCCCGAGGGTGCTGAGGCCACCTGGGGCACCAGTCAGAGACAGCCTCACACCCGGGGCGCGAGGGGCTGGAGGTTGGTGTGCACAGTGGCGGGGCTGGGACCCCCACTCTGGGGCAGAGACCTGGACAAGGTGGGCAGGTGGGCGGGGTTGTGTCCACTCATGGGTTCCGGGAAGCAGGTAGTTTGTATCGCTCTGACCTGTTCGCTTTCCTGGGCTGGGAAGCCGGGGCACGGGCCTGTAGTTACAAGGGAGAGAGGGCCGAGGGGCCAGCTGGCTTCTCCTGGGGGATCTGATGGCCTCTCCACAACCTCGGGGGGGGGGTGGGCGGGGCGTCCACACCCTGGGGAAACCGAAGCAGCCAGCCCACACCTCGGGGCTTGTCCAGGGCGGCTGGAGCCTCATCTGGGCATTTCTGGGCTCTCCCCACTGCCGCCCCCCGCCCCCGCGGCTGCGGGGTTTGCTGTTAATGAATCCACAGCAGGATGGAAGCTCGTGAGTTACCCCCGGCAGGCTCCCCTCTTCCAAACAATCAGCTGCTCATGGGGTGATCCGGCTGCTTGCTGGGCAACCGGCCCTGGAGGTTATGTCAGCGCCTGCTGGCCTTGCTCGATTCACAGCCTCCCGGCCTCCACATGGAGCCCTGGCCCAGTGGGCGGGGGCCAGTGGCCTCTGGGCAGCTCGGTGGCCTCATTTGGCCTGAGGGAGCCATTGGCGACACACCACGCCCCTGCCTGCAGCTAGACCCCCCTGTCCCACTTTTCTGCGGCCTAGGCTGGTGGGGTGACTGCCCTGGGAAGCACAGACGACGACTCTGCTGGGCTTCACTCCCCTCTCCCACGCCGGAGCTCTCTCTGGCAGAGGCCCCAGAGGGTCAGGGGGCAGAGTGGTGACCGGCCCGGCTGCAGAGCAGGGCTTTGTAGGAGAGCTGGCTGTCAGCCGGGGCCCAGCTGCCTGCCTGGTGGTCAGCAGCATCGTGACAGATGCAAGGAGGGAGGAGGCCGGGCCGACACCAGGCTTTCTTATTCCACGGGGGCAGGACCCCCGCGGTAGGTCAGCAAGCTTTCCTTTGGGGGGTCAGCTCTTCAGGGTGTGGGGGGCCCTGCCCACGTGCCTGGGGGTCAGAGTCTC
Organism: Mesoplodon mirus; assembly: GCF_964341445.2. Classification (NCBI taxonomy): domain Eukaryota; kingdom Metazoa; phylum Chordata; class Mammalia; order Artiodactyla; family Ziphiidae; genus Mesoplodon; species Mesoplodon mirus. Next base: position 3,753,761 of record NC_138995.1, on the reverse strand, counting down.
AGACGGAGCCCAGACACAGCCACACGCCCCTGGGGGTGCTTAGACTGTGGGCTCTGCCCCCCGAATGTCTGGGTTAGAACCTCTTCTCCACGGTTGCTGGCTGTGTGACCCTGGGCAAGCTATTTAACCTCTCTGGGCTCAGTTTTTTCCTGTAAAGTGGGGGTAGGAGTAGTCCCTCCCTGCACAGGGTTGCTGTGAGGCTGACCTGGAAATGCTTAGAACAGCGCCTGGTGGAATTTGGGCTGGGTGCCCCAGTCACCTCGCCACAGACTTCATGTTCTGGGAACCTACATACAACCCGGGGCTGGCGTGTGGCGGGCGGTGAAGGCCCCCAAGCTCCCCCTCCGTCTGCCAGTCCCTGGCTCCAGGGCATAGCTGGTCCCAATCAGGTAGGGTTGCCTTGAGACGGACAGAGCCGTGCTCTCCCTGGGTCAGGGCAGCTGGTCCCTGACTTTCTCTTTGCAAGACAGGTCTTTTGTGCCCAGCAGCAAACTAGGAGACACGCTAGTACCTGCTACAAGTACTGAGCACCTACTGTGCGCCAGGGCCTGGTTCGGGCACTCCCCAGGGTTAGCTCAGGGAAACCTAACCCTAACCCCAACCCCCAGCTGGTCCCACCATGCCCCTTGACCCCAGCCCTCAGGGGGCTGCAGAAATGTAGACCACGGACCCCATTCTCAGATTGCTTTGGCTGGGAAGGGCGGACACACACACACACACACACACACACACACACACACACACACACGCCTAGCCGCCTGATGGGCCCCCTGTGGAGTGATGCAGGTGGTAGCCGGGGCTGGAGGTGGGACAGGTGAGCACTCCCCAGGAGAGGGGCACCGTGGAGGGTTCAGGCCTGGGTAGAGGCAGGGGCTGCCCACCCCACCGCCCCCTGGCTGGGAGAGTGGAACTCGACGGCCCCTCGCCTCACTTCTGATGATGGATAAAGACGTCTGCTCTCTTTCACACAGGCGACCGGAGCCGATAATTAGCTTTTAACCTGTCCCCGCCGTTAACTCTAAAAGGCCACCATTTGTCCCAGGGAGTTGCTAGTGTATAAAGAACCAAACTCGGCCAATTTTGTTCAGGATGAATTAAGACTTGTAAATGTAGAATGAGTTCATCTATTTAATTAAGTAGCAGCAATATGGGTGTTAAATTAAGTTCACAGTGGACGTGCCAAAACAGTGTTATAAAAATATTGTCGGCGGTGGGCGCAGGGATTTGGGGAGGGGTGCGCTGGCCACTCCCCGCCTCCGAGTGGCCTTCTCTCCCAATGGGTCAGGTGCCGCCCTGACCGGCTCTCACCTCCTTGTCCTCCTAGAGCAGCGGGAGGCCCTTCAAGCAGGGGCAGCTGGTTGCAGGCAGGACAGATGCCTCGTGCTTCCTGGAGGAATCGTCTGCCAGGCTCCTGCTGGCTTCTCCTGCCTCGCCGGCCCTGGGCCCCTGACCCGTGTGCACCCAAGTGCAAGAGGCTCTAGGGCCGCCTGCGCTCTTGGCAGATGATTTATGGGAAAGGTGCTGCCCCTGCCGTGGGGGAGGGAAGCCAAGATGACACGGTGAAGAGAGATTTGCTCTGAGACGCACCCTCCCAGGGAGGGTGGAGGGAAAACGAGCAGGAGGGAGGGGGGCTGAGGATGAGGGCGGCGTGCCCAGAGCCGGGGTGGCAGCTGGGTCTCCTGGTGCTCTCTCCCAGCAGCACTGGCATCTCAGAGCAGGGGGTCACTCAGTGCCAGAGAGCGTGGAGACGTCCAGAAGGCAATTCCTTTCCTTCCACCCCTGAATCAAGCCGCCCTGGGGAGCAACTGTGGCAACAATGCCTTTTTCCTGGGACCATCAGCTGCCCTGGGTGGGGAGCTTTGAATGACAACAGTGGGCTGACTGCAAAGCGCAGGCACACGGAATCTGGGGGACACAGCAGACTGTGCCCTGGAAGACAGACATGGAAGGCTGTAAATGCTAACATTAGCACATATGGGAGTGGTAGTGGAAGGAGGGGTTAACTGTAGTCAGGAGTAGGGACAGAGGGAATGTTTCCTGAAGTAGGGGATTTTCTCACTGGGTTTTAAAGGATGAATAGGAGTTTGCCCGGTAGATGGGGAAGAGAAGGGCATTCTGGGAAAAGAGAAGAGAATGTGCATAGACTTGTGCTGAACACACTGCAGGCGGTTCATCGCAGAGGGAGAAGTGGGGTTACAGCTGGAGAGATGAGTAGGGATGTGAGCGGTCTTGAACGTCATTCTAAGCAGCTTCTAAGCAGGGACCCTGAAGGAAATGGGGAGACATTCATCCATTTAGTGTTTTCTTGCCTGGGCACATGGCAATTAGTGAGCTTCTCAGACAAAAATCCCTGCCCTCATGGAGTTTACAGTCTAATGGAGGCCGTAGATAAAAAACAAACAAAACCAGATAAATAAGCACAAGGTTTGACGGTGTAAAGTGATGTGGAGAAAATGTAACAGGGTAAGGGGGCTCAGGGCAGTGGGGGTGGGGATTGCTTTTTTTTATGGGGTGTCCAGGGAAGGGTTTTCTGATACCCTTTAGCAGAGCCTGGAAGAAACAAAAGGTGACGGGGACATCCTGTTTGCCGCAGGCAGTCCCAATTTGTGCCTCTTATTCCAGTGTGATTATTAATAGAGCCCCTTTGTGGTCATGTGGATGTCTGGCAGAGGAGGTGACTTAGGTTGCAACAAGGGTAGGGCAAGTGCAAAGGCCCTGAGGCAGGAGTGAAAGCCAGGAGTCCAGCGAGGGTGAGGGGGGGGCGGAGGGCCGATAGCACCAGATCCCAGAGAGGGTTGTGAAGGCATGGCTTTTACTCAGAGTAAGATGGGAGCCATGGAGGGTTCTGTGCAGAGGCGCCTTTAGTGGGACAGGCCTCCTCAGGCTGCTGTACCGAGAATAGACTGCAGGGGGCGCTGGTGGCAGCAGGAGACCAGCGAGGAGGTACTGCGATAGTCCAGGCAGGACTGAGTCAGAGGTAGTCCAACTCCACGTACGTTTTGAAGGAGGAACTGACAGGTGGATTATGCTGGAGGTATGAGAGAAAAGGGGGTCAGGCCGTGGGAGAGTTTCCGCAGAGAGGCGGCGGGATGCAGTGTGAGGGGGTGGCTCGGCGGCAGGTGGGGAGCAGGTCCTGAGAAGGAGCGGAGCCTCCTGGTTGGGGCTGGTGGAAGACCTCAGTACTTGGCCTGCAGCTGTGTTTTACTTGGTCCCCACACAGCGCTTTATTTATTTTTTAAAAATTATTGCCAATATTTAAAAGCCCGGGGATTTTTTTTTTTTAAACCCAGCTTTCTAGCTTCTCTTTCAAAAATCTGAAGCTCTGGTTCCACAGGGTCTGCATTCCCCACTGGCACCTGGCCCTGGGAGCTGGGCAGCCCCTGCCCATGTCGGGAGGAGCACATGTCCTCCTGTTTTCTCCAGGCACCGGGTCACGAGCTCAGGAGCCACCAGACTTCAGCCTGCGAGGCCCCTTAGGCCGGCTCCTTGGGCAGTGCACGACCTGCCCACATGTGCCCAGCCTCCTTGTTCTGATCAGAACCAGCTCTTGAAGGCTGGTAGGAAATGGGAGGACTCTCTGAAAATCCCTACGGGTAGCGCCTGCCCTCCTGTCACCCCTGGCCCCCCAATTTCCAGCTCAGCTGTCTGCCTCGGCTCCTTGAAGCCTGTGGAACCATTTAAAAGGCTCTTAACGATATTGATCAATCTCTCTAAAATGGATTATCCCGTTTGCCTCCCAGCCTGACTGGATGCCCTGGGTAAGATCAGAAAGGAATTATGTGAGCCGGAGGAGGCCGAAGGAGCAAGGGTGAGGATGTATCTCCTCCCCGGTGATGCAATCTTATCAGAGCTGAACTTTACTCTCCATCTTGGGATATAGGATACTTTGGGGCTGTCGGAAAGAAATAATAATCTTACGATTTGCAGCCTACTCGACACAACACGGAGCCAGTGGGGCGGGGCGGTGGGGGCCGGGGAGGCTGCAGTGAGGACCATTTTTCGTCGGAGCTATTCCCTGGAGAAGTCAAGCGCTGGTAGAAATCCCATTGGAGCCCCAGTCTTGGGTGGCATGCCTGCGACCCACTCACAGCCCACGTCTTGGGCCCAGGGGACAGGCGTGTTCATTAAAATTTGAAACACAAATGGAAAATTGCTACCTGAAGCCTCAGTAGGCAGCCAGCCCATGGATCTGAGTTCCCGTTAATGGATGGAATAAGAAGGAAGCAATTACAGCGACCACCCTGCAATTCTTTGGAGGTAGTCGGGTCTAATGGGAGGAGAGAAAATCCAAACCCATCGGAGGCAGGGAGAAGCCATGAGGTCCAAGTGAGGACAAGTCTTTTCCTGTTCCCTGTCCCAGGGCTGAGCCCCAGCACCTGCCCTGTGGGTACTTTGCCTTCTGGCTTCTTCCCCGCCCACCCCCACCCCCCCTCCACCATTGCCTGGAGGGCATGAGCCAGCCCTGTGCCTCATTGGGTTTGTCATGCCCGCTGACCCCCGCACAGGGATGCTGTTGGCACACACCTGCCTTTGGCTGGATTTAGTTGCCCGGATTCAGGACTTGGGTGCAAGAGCTTTATTTGGGAGGTGATCCCAAGAGACACCAGGGGGGACAGGAGACAGGGAAGGGAAGGATCTGATAGAGGGGGTGTCCTTGAGCCCCACATAGGCAGTTGGAACTCGGCCTTGCTGGCGGCCCCCAAGAGACGGTGGGGAATGCCCCTCCACTGTCCCCCAGTTGTGGGACAGAGAGTACCAGGTGCAGTGTAACCCACCAGGGGCTGTGGTGGGGAGCAGGCGGCATCAGCAGTGGCTCCTTATAACCTGGGGCGGTGGGCAACCCTCACTTGACACAGGGCCTCTTGCTCAGAGGGCTTCAGCCATCCAGTCAGGGTCCTCGGGCAGCTCTGCCGACAGACCTTTCTGGATGGGCCCTGGCTCCCGGGCACCCAAGGGCTGGTGGGGTGGCATCCTAATCAGAATGCTCTAGGAGTTGTGCCCCGCCCCCCTTCCACCCTCGGAGCCGCCCCTCACTGCCCTGAGGTCTGTGCCGGGATGTCTTTTGTGTGCGCTTGTGTTTATTTGGCCAAGGGCTGGGTCAGGGACTTGGAGTCCAAGCCGGTGTGAGGAAATGGGGGTGCGGGGCTCCCTTGTTCTCCCCCAGGACGACCGGATGGCCCTGGGTCCTGAGACAATGGGCCCAGGGAGGGGCCAGGTGCTGGACCCGGGGCAGGAAAAGGACGACTTAAAGATAAACACAGACCCGCCCCGTGGACTTGAACTTGGGCTGCAGAGACTGTCCTTCCCCGGGTGCCCCATGGAGCCTGAGGGAGAAGGGGCCGGAGTGGGGGTGGACGGAGGCCAGAGAGAAAGTAACGGCCGGTAGCTGTGAGCTCGTGGTTTGCTCCCCTGTGGGGAGCATCATCACCCCCCTTAAATATGGGGAAACTGAGCACAGAGGGATGCATCCAGGGCCACACGGCTGAACAGCGGTAGAGCAGGGTTTGAACCCGGGTGCTCCTGTCCCGCCCCCAAGCCTCTTGAAGCTGGGCTCCCCCATCTCCCACCCCTACCCACCTTGGGTCTGGGATTGCCTCTCCACCATGTTGTTTCCAGCTGCCACCCTGGGCAGAGGCTGAGCCCCCCAGGAAAGGTAGGATGCACTCATCCCCTCTGGCCTGGGGCTCTGGACTCCATAGGGAATTCTGGCACACTTGCCCACGTGGGTATTTTTTTGGGGGGAGGGTTACATCTTATATGTGTGGGGCAGAGAGGGAAGGGCTGTGTGGTACCAGACGGCTCCCCGCCTGCACGTCCTGTGCCTGTGGCCGTGGTCTCGGGGCTGCATCAGCAGACGGCAGGGCCTTGCGATTCTCCGCAGAGTGGGCCCCCCGTGCCCCTAACCCAGCCCCGCACCCCAGCTCTTCCTCCCGAGCTCCCCCAGCACTTGGAATCTCCCACAGACTGCCGTGACCCCTGTCTTCCAAAGTGGGGACCCAGCGACTCATTAACTCAGGAAGAATATGCTAGAACTCTTATTTTTCTCATCTCTTCAAAAAGCTCTCTTTTTGCATATGTTTTATAACAGAGAGATTATTAATATAGCGTACATAAAAATACCTTGTAAATAAAAACGTATGTGCATTGAGATGAGCGTTCAAAGTTTTTTTTACCGTTTAAAATCAGCTTTTTTTTTTTTTTTTTTTTTTTTGCGGTACGCGGGCCTCTCACTGTTGTGGCCTCTCCCGTTGCGGAGCACAGGCTCCGGACGCACAGGCTCAGCGGCCATGGCTCACGGGCCCAGCCGCTCCGCGGCATATGGGATCCTCCCGGACCGGGGCACGAACCCGTATCCCCTGCATCGGCAGGCGGACTCTCAACCACTGCGCCACCAGGGAGGCCCTAAAATCAGCTTTTTTGAGGTAGGGTTTGCGTTTACTAAAATGCCGCCATTTAAAGAGTTCTGTTCTTTGGCCTTTGACACGTATGTGCACATCTGTGTAATCACCATCTCCATCCAGGTGTGGAAATCGCTGTCACTCCAGAAAGTGCCTTCTCAGGTGTACCTGGCCAGCCTTCTCCCCACCCCGGCCACTGATCTGGTTTCCATCCCTTGAGGTTAGCTGCTTATTTTCAAATTGTGGTTAAAATATACAAAACATCCAGTGTCTCACCCATTCTTCGATGTTCAGGTCAGTGTTCAGTGTTACACAAGCATCACCGCCACCCATCTTCCTAAACTGAACTCCCAGCCCCCTCGCCCGGCCCCCGGAAGCCCACCATCCTACTTTCTGGCTCTATGACTGTGACGCCTCTAGGGACTTCATAGCAGTGGACTCATACAGGATTTGTCCTTTCGTGACTGGCTTATCTCACTCAGCACAGTGTCTTCAAGCTTCATCCATGTTGTAGCAGGTGTCAGTGCTTCGTTCCTTTTTCAAGGCTGAATACTATTCCACTGTGTGTGTATAGCATATTTGTTTGTTCGTTCATCTGTTGGTGGGCACTTGAGTTGCTTTCGCGTTTGGCCTGTTGTGAACAGTGCGATGCACGTGGGTGTGCCCGCATCTGTGTGCGCCCCTACCTCCCGTTCTTCTGCACGTGTCCTCGGGGAGCTTTGCCTGCGCTGGGACCTCGTGCAAAGGGAGTTGTGTGTACCGAGGGTGCTCTGTGCAACATTCTGTCTGTGACACTTGTCCAGGTTGCTGAGCCATATTCCTGTGTGAGTTTTTTTTAATATAAATTTATTTATTTTTGGCTGCATTGGGTCTTTGTTGCTGCGCACGGGCTTTCTCTAGTCGGGGCGAGTGGGGGCTACTCTTCATTGCGGTGCGTGGGCTTCTCATTGCAGTGGCTTCTCTTGTTGCAGAGCACAGGCTCTGGGCACACGGGCTTCAGTAGTTGTGGCACGCAGGCTCCGTGGTTGTGGCTCGCGGGCTCTAGAGCGCAGGCTCAGTAGTTGTGGTGCACAGGCTTCGTTGTTCCGCAGCATGTGGGATCCTCCCGGACCAGGGCTCGAACCCGTGTCCCCTGCATTGGAAGGAGGATTCTCAACCACTGAGCCACCAGGGAAGTCCCTCCATCCGTTCTTTTGCTGATGCACAGGCACTCGGGGCTGTTTGGGATGGAGAGTTAGGGGCTGTGAGCTGGAGGGCCAGGTGTGTGTGGCGAGGCGCCGGCTCCTTACCAGCTGACAGGACAGGGCTCTCACTTCTGCATACAGCCCACAGCCCTCTGAGCAGCTCCCTAGACCAGGCTTCTCCCTGATGCTGGATGCAGACATAAGCGAGACCTGGCCCTTGCGCCGAAGGGCTCCCGGCACCGAGACAGGGAAGAGAGGCTGCTGTTGAAATGGAGGGGGGCGGGGTCACGAGCAAGGCTTGCCCTCTGCGCTTCTGGCTGGCTCCACGCTTCCTGCCCAACGGTGCCAAGATTATAAACCAGCCAGCGAGCTAGTCCTGCAAACAGGCTTCCTCGCGGAGACCCACCAGCTGTCAGGCCTGGCTTTCCGCCCAGCACACCCCTTCCAGGCCACCATCTTGGCCTCCTGGGGCCACTGTGAGGTGTCCTGGGGGGGTGAGGTTCTCCTGAATGGGGAACCGGGCCCTCCCAGCTTCTTCCTGCAGGGCAAGGGGTGGGGTCAGTGGAATTACCATCCAGAAGCCCCAGGCCCCAGTTAATGGGGAAGCTTTTCCAGGCTACTAGGGGAAACAGCAGAGGGTAAAGGTTGGCCTCCTTATCAGGGCTCCCTGGAGGGAGGGATGAAAAAACAAAGCTACCGCAGCCCTCTGGGCGTGACAGTTGCTGATAAGAGGAAGGCTGGCTAGGTGGTTTGTGGTGACACCCAGTGAAAGCAGAAGTGGGTGGGACCCCCACTAATCTGGAGCTACATGTGGTCAAGACCCCAGCCCCAAACCCAGGGACCGAGAGACCAAAACAAAGCAGTCCCTACCCCGGGGCCACTGGGGAACCACTTTTTCACCCCCTACCCTCACTTTGCTGGAAGGTGATGCGTGACTACAGGGCCGGAAGAATCAGTTTCCCAAACTCCTTCAGATGTGGGCCTTGACGGCCCAGCGCCTCTGCCTCTGTCTCCTGACATGCATTCATGGAGCACCTGCTGTATACCAGGAGAGCATTCAGTGATTACCTGCTGTATAGCAGACCTTGGGATTCAAAGACGGAAGAGACAGTAAAGGCTGGGTCATCAGGACAGTGGTGTCTGGAGGGGACCATGATGACGCAGACCCCAAGGGCCATGAGAAAGAGATTCAGGGGGAACTTGGAGGGGACGGCTAATGGGAAGTGTCCCAAAGAGGGAGGCCCAGTAACTGCCTGGGGATTCGTAGAACTGACCAGGTCATCAGCCAAGCGTCCGTGGGTTTGGCTAAAGGCCAGGACGCTCTGAGTTCTCCATGGGGCCCCACTGGCTTGTTTCCTTTAGGGAAGTGGGCTGATGCTTGGGCTTAGATCAGGACTCCTTCGAAAAGGGGAAGCAGAACCCTCTCGGTGAACTGACGGTGAAGTTGGCTACATGGGGGTGGGAAGAGGCAAGGGCCCTTCCTGAAGCTTCGGGGGCGAAGCCACTTCCATTCCCAGGGAGGAGGAGGGGCTCCAAGGTGTCTGCCACTTGGCAAACACATGCTCTTGCGGTCCCCTTCCTGAGTCAACCTCGGGCAGGGGCCTGTGACGTGGGGACGTTAGCCACATGTTAACAGATAACGGAATGCGTGGGGCAGGGGGACTGGAATGTTCTACACTTTCATCCACACTCAGTGCCGGGAAGAACTGGAGGTGGAGAGAAGTCAGGGGCCACGAGTGACATGTGGGTTTGGACCCAGGCCACCTGGCCCCCAGGAGGCTGCCTGGCCTGGAATCGCTGTCGCACCTGTTTCCTGCACCCAAGAAGAAGTGATCCAACCCAACTGAGCAGGGGCTGGCGAGAGGTGGGGCACTTTGGGGCCTCCAAGGAGAAGCAGGCATGGCTGGCTTGGCCACCAGACAGACTGTCAAGGCTGCCATTTGTCGCGATCCAGAAGGCTCCAGAAACTCCAGAGCTGGCATGCTGGGGGGTGGCGAGGCGCGGATTGCACTGTGTGTGGCGCACAGGCTCCAGGAGTTTGGAGGAGCGGGAGACCAAGGGGTCTGGAGCCGTAGGTGTGCCCCCAAGCCCGTCAGAGGACGCATCCCAACAGGTGGGGCGAGAAGAGGGCCGTTGCCTGTCACCTTTCCTGGGAAGGCCCCGTTAAAGCAGAAGTGAGGGGAACAAAGGGGGCGTGAAGTTCAAGCCTGCTCTTTGGGGGCCCAGCAGCAGCTGCAGGCGATGTGTTGTTTTGGTTTTTTTTTTTCAGCTGTGTTGGGTCTTCGTTGCTGTTTGTGCGGGCTTTCTCTAGTTGCGGCGAGCGGGGGCTACTCTTCCTTGCGGTGCGCTGGCTTCTCATTGCAGTGGCTTCTGTTGTGGAGCACGGGCTCTAGGCGCGCTGGCTTCAGTAGTTGTGGCTCGCGGGCTCAGTAGTTGTGGCTCACGGGCTTAGCTGCTCTGCGGCATGTGGGATCTTCCCAGACCAGGGCTCGAACCCGTGTCCCCTGCATGGGCAGGCGGATTCTTAACCACTGCGCCACCAGGGAAGCCCCTGCAGGCGATGTTTGATGAGGCAGAGGACCCAGGGCCTGGGACTGGGGCCTCAGGTTATCTGTGAGCTGCAGTGGTCCCTGCTCCCGCCGTCCCCGTGACGACAGATAATCGAGGCTTGGTCGTGTGAGGAGGAGCCTACCTTGATTTGGGTTTTCACAGGCATCAGTTGGGAGCGGGGAGCCAGAAGAGGGGTTAGACAGAGGCGCGAGGCTGGGTTCCTGGGAGCTCAGTGATTCTTGGCACCAAGTCAGGCTTTAAAAATTCAGAGGCTAAATGAGGAGACACAGGCTGCTTGGCCAGATCGACCTGTGGTCACCTTTGCTGCCCGGGGCCGCAAAGCTGGGGGAGGGCTGCGGCCAGGGATGCCTTCCAGCTCCAGCTCCCATGGAGAGGGACACCCCCCAACCCAGAAGCTTCCAGAGTACATTCCCCATCTGGTTTGTAGCCCGGCCCCCCTTCTGAGGCCGTGCCCTGGGTTGCTCTGTATCCAACTCTGGCATCATTCATTCATTCATTCACTTATTCAGAACCGAGTCTCCATGGAGCACCAGCCACCATACTAGGCACCGCTGATGCAGTGGTGGAGACGCCAGGTTAAGTACCACAGAGAAAGATAAACAAGATGACAAAAATGTCACGTGTAGATTCAGGGATGAAGTGTTAACAGAAACCCCACTGTAGAGTGAGAGGATGGGGTGACTAGGGCGGTCCATGTGAAACTTCTTTGGATGGCAGTCAGGGCGGGCCTTCCTGAGGAGGTGGAAGTTGAATGGGGGGGGAGGCTGTGTGGATAGCTGGGGAAGAGAGGTCCAGGCGGAGGGTACAGCCAGTGCAAAGGCCCTGAGGCAGGAAGAGTCCAGGCAGGCTGGCGTGGCTGCAGGAGAGATGAGGCAGAGGCGGGGCCTGGCCCAGGTCTTGTAGGGACTGTGGAGCCAGAATCCCAGGCTTCAGCCCAATTGTTCTCGGGGCAGAATTTCCCAGTGGTCACCTGCCTGCCTCCCAGACCTGTCATCTCCTTGAACCGTAGCTGGAAGGGGAGGAGAGAAGGCGCGCTGGCCATTCTGAGCCATTGCTGGTCCACCCCGAAGCCACCTGTGTCCACCCGGCTGGCCCGTCAGCAATGGGTTTTTAATTATCTAAATATTGCCTTTGCCCTTTGCTTCTAGCCGGGACTGCTGAGCTCTGCAAAAGGCACATTACTTTCAGAGGCACTGCTGGGGGAGCGGGAGGCTTTGCTTCCTTGCCTGATTACAGCAACTGCAATCTGCTGGGCTTTATTGTCGAGAAGCAATCCAGCAGCGTGGCAGGGAGTGTGCAAAGTGTATGATGGGGCTAGGGCTGGTGGTGTGTCGGAGATACAGAAATCACCCACCGTCACCAACCGCCCTTTACCCCCCGGCACGTCCCGGCCTCATCCCTGACCACATGTGTCCCTCCTTTGTCTCGAACCGTGCGTCCACATAGCCTGGGTACAGTTTGTGGCTGGGGAGGCTTGGCCAGGGCCTGAGTCTCCACTGAAGGCGCCTTGAGGGAGCCAGCTGTGGACACAGGCAGGTGATTTGATTTTGGACCTCACCACCCTTCTGAGGCCCCAGGGAGGAGGAGGTGGCAGAGGAGGAGAGAGCAGATGCGGCTGCTTTCAGGGAAGAGGTCATGTGCCAGGCCGAGCCAGCTCATGGAAAAGGACAAAGGAGGCTCAGTCCCATACTGCCGTCTCCCGGTGGCAGGATTTAGGCTGCCTTTACTGCCTTCCCTAACCCAACCTCCCTCTCACCCTGGGGAGCATCTGGAGACCCCTCCCCACCCCCACAATCCTCCTCCGGCCCCCAAGTCTGCCCCCCCACACCCGCCGGCATCCCTTGGCTAAAGTGGTCCACAGCCCCCAGTGATGGATGGAGGCCTCCCACTTGGCTCCGCCATCTTGGCCAAAATGGCATCCGCACCCCCGGCTCCTCCAGGCCAGGCCCTGGCCCTACAGGGCCATCGCTCTCCTTCCCACTTCTTCTCCCAGCCTTGCCCACTCCTGTAAGTGGCTTAATTAAGGAGCTGTGCGGTTTATTTATGTATGGACCTAGCCTAATTGGCGTGTTTGTCTTTTCTCATTATTCCCAGCTGGACAGAGCCGTTTGAACAACAAATGGAAAAAGGCTGGATCTCTCCAACACAGTGTCTATTTTTGAAAGGCTGCTCGGTGCCCCCGCTATTAGCTGCGTGCACATGTTTGCCGGCTCCAGCCACATGCCCGTAAGCACTTAATTGTGGGTGCAGTTAGTCAAGGCGGGCATCTCTCTGCAGATTTCAGGGGTGAGGGAACCTAATTACACCTGCAATTGAGTGCTTTAGTGGGGACAAAAGATGCCTGTTCAGCTAATTGCAGGCACCAAAATTGCCCCTACAGAAAGATTCCCTGGTAGATGCTTTGAGAGCCAAGGCCAGGGATTGTAATAAAGAACGGATAACTCGAAATTATAGCGGTGGGGAGCTGCTTGTTTTGGCCTAAAGGATTCAGCTTTCTGCAGCAGCCATTACACCTCTGGGTTGTTTTTTTCCACTGTGGAGGCCGTTCTGTGGCTGAGTCTGGTTTTTTCATGAGCGCCTACCTTCACACAGAGAAATGTCACAGTGAAGGGAAATTTGGGGTTAATCACCTCCTCTCACCTATTTTCTCACTGACTAGAATGATTCACCGGACTTACCTGGAACAGGCCGATCGCCCCACTCTCACCTCCCTGAGGGTCTCGGGTCCTAAAGAGTCCACAGGGAGCTACTGCGCTCCCACTGGGGGTCAGGCATGGTTGTAGGGGAGGTGGTGGTGAACAGGCAGAGTCCCTGCCGTTGCGGAGACTTCATCCTGGTGAGCTGTTCGACTGTGATGCTTCTCTTGTTATGGTTTCCAGTTCTCTGCACATCCCTTCGGCTTGTCTTTTCTCTCTTGGTGGGAGCCAGCAGAGTTGTGGAGACTTCAATCATTCCAACCTCTCGAGTCCCTGCAGATCTGCTTCTGTCGGCTGTTGTAGCTGCTGACTCCCAATCAGGAAGTGTGCGTTTCTCGGGTGACTAGTTATCTTCGACTGTGTGCCAGTCATTATATTTTTTTAAAAGTTTGCAGGTATACGTTGAAGCCTGGGATGAAGGTGATCTCCTTCAGGAGGACGTGTATTTGTTGCTGGTAGGTGCCTAGAGACACCACCGCTTTGGAGCCTCCTTCATCCAGTTCAGGATTTGACATGCCCAGGCAGCGCTCGACTTCAGCCTGGCAGTGCTTCTGCGCAGGGGCTGGCCAGCTTCTCCTTCACTCTCACCCTGAGTGGGTACTTCTCTGAGGCCTTGGTTTATTGTGGGAAGGGTCTTCTCTTAGACCCCCAACTTGTACAGAGGACCCAGGCTTTGCTTTCTGTCTGTCCCCCTTGACCTTCAAGGCCATAATAACCTAAGTTCGAATTTCATAGGATGGTACATGCCCTTGGGACCAATGTGGCCTTTGAGCCCAGTCAGCTCTGGGGATTCCAGTTTCCCTGTCCGTTTTGATCTGGTACTCTTGAGAAGCTGGAGGGATATTTTTATCTGGCTTTTTGGGTTGACCTTATTGGAGATTACGAGAAACAGGAAGTCCAGGCCGCTTCTCCGAGCAGGATGGGCGGAGCATTGGGCGTGGCAGGGGGCAGAGGATGAGAGGGATGTCTGTGCTCGGCATGGAGTGGCCGGCCGACGCTGTGATCAGGGCAGGAGCTGGTGGCCAAGTGCAGCATCCGGGTGAGGGCAGCAGAGAGAGTCTGAAATCCAGCTGACCCCATGGGGGCGGGCTGCAGAGAGAGGGCACTTGAGCGGGGTCTGCTGAGATTCAACCCACATGGAGTCGCAGATCCTGGGCCAGGGGCTTTCCTAGGAATCTCCTCTGTGGGTCGTACCCGGGAGCAGGACCTGGACAGTTGGAGGAGGTAGCAGAGCAGGTCCATCAGGACATCTGGCTGCCACACAGCCATCACCGGTCTGACCTTACCCACACCGCCCAGGCTCAGCTCTTGAGCTTGGCCAGGTCTCACCTGGCCCAGAATGTCTCCCTCGCCTCCCTCCCCTTGGCCTGGCTTCCGGTGCCCTTGATCATAGGCCACTCGGCGGATGCAGCAGGGCCATCGGCCTGGCACAGAAGGTCCATGTTCTGTGTCTGACAGCAAGTGGGCCTGAGGACCGTTCCTGGGGTTGGGGGGGAACATACACCTGTTTAATTCCATAGAGTGGGAGGCATGTGGGTTTGGGAAGGGCCTCTGGGTCCTAGCACAGCTCCACCCCCACTGCAGGTACAGCATGGCTGTGGCCTTCTCTGGCCTTCTTTAGCACCTTGTGTTAGAGACAAGGCCACCTCGGGTGGCGAAAGCGTCATCCTCAGGACACAGCCTCGGGTGCGTCCTGTGTGATGCACCGGGCTGTGGGAACTCGCCCTGCATGGCACGAACATTTGACACGCGCCTACTCTGCCGAGGTGACGCCCCTGCTGCCCTGCTTGTCACCTGTGTGCCCTTGGGGCTGACCCTTCCCTCCTCGAGCTCAGTTTCCCCATCTGTGAAGGGGGCAGCAATTCTCACTCCCCAGCACCGAGGAGGAGCCGAACTGGTGGGAGAGATGAGTCACTGCCAACTGAGTTGGGAAGTTTGCGGCCGTGTTACCAAGATGCACCTCTCGCCCTCCAGCTGGAGAGGACGTTATAAAGGGTGCAAGGTCGGGAAGGAGGCCGGGTGGTTCCGAGTTTGACTAGGACATCAGCTGGCTCCCGCATCTCTGACCTCTGGGGAGCAGCAGGGGAGACAGCTCTGTGTGTGATTGTGTGTGTGCGTGTGTGTGTCGAGATTTTTCAAGTCGGGGCTGGGATGCGGGGAGGGTGTGAACCACACTCGATCAGCAGGGCGCAGGAGGAAAAGCAAGCTGCACGGGGCAGCTTTCTCTTTGGAAACCTGTTCTGTTTCTTAAATGTCAGAGTGAGCAGATGGTGTGTCTGAGTTTTATTAATCATGGACTCGCAGAGCTGGAAGGCCTGGGGGATCATTTAGTCTGAGCATCCTACCGAGGAGGAGACTGAAGGCCAGAGAAGGCCACAGCCATGCTGTACCTGCAGCGGGGGTGGAGCTGCGCTAGGACCCAGCGGCCTTTCCCAAACCCACATGCCTCCCACTCTATGGAATTAAACAGGTGTATGTTCCCCCCCAACCCCAGGAACAGGCATCCTGCTTCCCAACCAAAATCTGAAGCAGAGCTGATTCTGGGATAATCCACCCCCACAAACAACCGGAAATCCTGTCTTTGAGACACATGGGTCAGGATTGTGGTCACCAACTGAGAATGCTCTGGCCTTGTTGCTCTGTTTAGCTCAGCACAAACTGGCGTTTGCCAGGTGTTGTCAGGAGACTGATGATCGTGAAGCCCGGGGGAGCTGGCCACCAGTGCCTGGTTTGTTGGTGGTCCTGCTGGACGTGCGTCTGTATCATAGTTCATCCAAGCCACATAACTTCTCCCAACCCCAGCTCTTGACTGATGCTGTTTCCTCCCCCGTGGCAGCTGTTGAAACGGACTGTATGTAACGCAGGGCACCCGGAAGTTCACCTCACATGATGTTATGAAATTGAAACCACCATTTAAACCCAAGTGGGCAGAATGGCTCTTTTGTCCTGCCTTTCCCAAATACATCCTACAGCTGTTCCAGTTAGCCATGAGATGGCTCCAGTTGGGGCCACAGCCTTGGTTGTAGGACGATAGTGGAGGTGGAGTTAAATCATACTAGAGTGTTAATGACTGATAGCAGGTACTTTTTTTCAGAGCAGGTTTTGTTTAGGTTAGAGAGAAAGAGGATTGGAGAAAAGGCCACAAGGCACTGGGGTTGCCCACCTCTAACATATGGGCCCCTCCCTCCTTTTTCCTGTTTGACACGGCAACATCACTAAATTCCTTGCCTTATGATCCTATTTCCTGAATCCCAAGCTCATCCCCACTTTGGAACCATCAGCCTCAGAGAATCAGAGACAGCTGGAAGACCACAGCACCCCATTCAGCCCCTCTAATTTTTTTTATGGTAAAATTGGGGCCCAGAGAGAGCATTTGTTTTCCTAAGGCCAACGGTAGTGCTAAGTCTAAAAGTCAGGTCACTCAGCGCCCTGGCTGGATCCTTTTTGGCTTCACCAAGCTGCTTGCCTGGGGATCTCGGGGCATCTTAGTTCCCCGACCAGAGATTGAACCCAGGCCCTCAGCAGTGAAATCGCGGAATCCTAACCACTGGACCTCCAGGGCATTCTCCTAGTTGGATCCTTTATGCAACATCAGTGGCTCTCAACCAGGGCAATTTTTTTTTTTTTTTTTTTTTTTCTTTTTGCGGTATGCGGGCCTCTCACTGTTGTGGCCTCTCCCGTTGCGGAGCACAGGCTCCGGATGCGCAGGCCCAGCGGCCGTGGCTCACGGGCCCAGCCGCTCCGCGGCATATGGGATCCTCCCAGACCGGGGCACGAACCCGTATCCCCTGCATCGGCAGGCGGACTCTCAACCACTGCGCCACCAGGGAGGCCCAACCAGGGCAATTTTTATACCCCTGCGGGGGGTGGAATTTGGCCATGTCTGGGGACATTTTCATTGTCATAGCTGGGGTGTGCCCCTGGCATCCCATGGGTGGAGGCCAGGGATGCTGCTAAACAGCCTGCAATGCACAGGGCAGCCCCCACAAGAAAGAATTATCTGGCCCCAAATGTCAATTGTGCCGCATCCATGCTTTGAAAACGACCGAAAGAGGAGCTGTTCTCTGGGGAGAATATCTCTTGTTGGGGACATGGCAGGAGTCTCATCAGTTCAGGCATGACCCATCGGAGGATAAAGAATGGGCAGCTCAGGGCTTGGGGGACGGCAGAGAGATGGTGGGCAAGGGAGGTGCAGGGGGAAAAGAAGTGGGAGGGCCCACCGGGGTTTCTTTGCAAGGTACAGGTAGAGAAGAATAAAAGGGGGGCAAGGGCTCCCCCACTCCAACTCTGTCCTACTGAAAGCTGTGCCCAGCGTGAAGAGAAGCAGGCACGAAGCCACCTCTTAAGAACCGCATCGTGTTGGCCAGAGGGCTACACAGACCTGAAGCAGTCAGGCCCAGGGGTAGACAGGCAGATCTGTGTGTCATCCACCAACGGGTAATTACGTCCCGGCAGTGACTCCTTGCCCAGCAGATGCCAGCAGCAGGCAGCGGGGAGAGCTGTTCACAAATGCCTTTTTCCCTCGAACAGGCTTTCGCCTGGTCCCTGGGTCCCTGGTGGGCAGGCACCGGTGAGGAGAAGAAAGCCTTGTCAGCCTGCTTCCAGGCAGCTGAGCAGGATGGCGGCTGGAGTAGGATCTGAGAGGGCAGGCCACACACGGGCTGTCGCCGTATCCACAGAAGGTGCCGCCGCGCCTGACCCCCGCGTTTTCCCTCCCCACCCCCGGAGACCTTCCTCCGTGCTTTTCGACAGACGCTTGCCAGCTCTGTGCTTGCTGGCTCTGCAAGAAGCAGGACGTTGACAACCAGAGCTGTCTGAGATTATGAATAGACTGAGGCCTGCCAGCATCCCAGGGTGGTGGTGCGGGGGCGAGGACAGGCGGGGGGTCCCCCTGCAGGGAGGAGCTGTGTGGCCCGACAGTCCCAGACGCAGTCTCTGTCTGATTTCTCTGGCATCCGTGCAGCCCACGGGGAGGCAGCACTTTGGCGACATCACGGCGTATGTCTTGTAAAACCATTATTGTAAAGAGTTCCCAAATCCTGAGCTTGCCCAGCATCCGGCTCCAGCGGCAGCCCCAACCTGGAGGTCAGGTACGCGGTTCTGTGTGTAGGCAGCAACGTGCGGTGTTCTCGTTTTTGTTTGCTTGCTTGGCTTTTCATTAAAAAGGGGTTTTAAGCCCCTTTGCCAGCTCCTGCTGAAGAGAGTCGAGGGGGACACCAGAGAGAGCAGTTTAAAATGCAGGGTCTGGATTGCAATCGGATTTTCCTCTTACTGGCTGTATGACCTTGGGCAAGTCACTTGACTTCTCTGGACCTCAGTTTGCTCATCTGAAAAATGAGGGTAATGAAAGATTTATTTTTATTGTGAGGATGATATAAGATAATGTATTTAAAGCATCCAGTGCAATGCTGGTCATTAAGTAAATATCCGTAAAGGAGATCTCTTCGTATGTATATGAAACTAACATTAGCTGCTGTAACAAAGAGCCCCGGATAGCTCAGTGGCTCATCACACTAGAAGTTGCCTTCTATACACACTCCCCAATAGAAATATATTTCTTAATCATGTGCCAATGTAATATATAATTGGTGGGGGCCCATGCAGGGGCCTCTGCTCTCAACATTTGGGGGCGTGATGGAGGTGCTGTGTCTTCTGTACATGGGTTCAAGGTCATCCTGGGAGCACGGAGGTGGCGAGTTATTACTTCCACTGCGTTCTCTTGGCCAGAATGTGGTCATCTGGCCCCACATATCTGCATGGGAGGCTGAGAAATGTAGTCTGGGTATGAGCCGAAGAGAGAAGGGAAACAGGTTTGGTGAAAAGCCGGCCACCAGGCTTCTTGTTGTTTGTTGTTGTTACCCTGGGCCTCATGGGGCTGGCTGGGATGCTCAAGGCCAGCAGAGCCCTCAGTTTATAGGTTGATTGGGCAAGGCTGGCTGGCTGGCTGTTCCCCAGGCAAATTGCCATACTCGATGATCTCCTGTAGCCCAGGCCGCTGCCCAAACCCCAGCCAACAAACGTGTGTCACCAGCGGGGGAGACAAGAGGGCAGGAAGGTCATCGGAAAGCCCTCTAGCCAAGGAGGGTTGACTTCAGCTTCACGGAGTGCAGGTGGCCTGAGTGCACACCTGCCCATGGGCCCGGAACACTTCATCTTCCTCCCAGCCCTTGCTACAGGCCTGAAGGAGAGATTGACCCAGCTGGCCCAAGGCCCATGGCATCCCGCCTTGGACAAGGCCCAGGGCCTCCCTGGGTTGGCAGGACAGAGGGCATTCCATTTTCACAGAAGTGACAGGATGTATGAGTTTCCTGTGGCTGCTGTAACAAAATACCCCAAACTGGATGGCTTGAAACATCAGAAATTTATTCTCTCCCAGTTCTGGAGGCCAGAAATCTGAAGTCAGGGTGTCAGCAGGGCCACCATCCTCCCTATAGCGGCTGTAGGGGAGGGTCCTTCCTGTCTCTTCCAGCTCCTGGGGGCTCCAGGTGTCCTTGGCTTATGGCTGCTTCCCTCCAACCTCTGCCTCCGTCTTCACACGGCATTTTCCCTTGTGTCTTCTCTTCTGTCTGCTTCTCTCTCTCTCTTTTTTTTTTTTTTGCGGTACGCGGGCCTCTCACTATTGTGGCCTCTCCCGTTGCGGAGCTCCGGACGCACAGGCTCAGCGGCCATGGCTCACGGGCCCAGCCGCTCCGCGGCATGTGGGATCCTCCTGGACCGGGGCACGAACCCGTGTCCCCTGCATTGGCAGGCGGACTCTCAACCACTGCGCCATCAGGGAAGCCCGGCTTCTCTTTTTATAAGGATACTTGCCATTGGATTTAGGGCCCACCCTGATGATTCAGGATGATCTCAACTTGAGATCCTTAACTTAATTACACCTGCACAGACTCCTTTTCTTTCTTTCTTTTTTAAAAAAATATTTATTTATTTGGTTGCACCGGGTTCTAGTTGCAGCTCACAAGCTCCTTAGTTGTGGCCCGTGGGCTCCTTAGTTGTGGCATGAGAACTCTTAGTTGCGGCATGCACGTGGGATCTAGTTCCCTGACCAGGAATCGAACCTGGGCCCCCTGCGTTGGGAGTGCGGAGTCTTAACCACTGCGCCACCAGGGAAGTCCCTAGACTCCTTTTCCAGTTAAGGTCCTATTCATGATTCCAGGTGGACATATATTTTGGCAGGCCACCATTAGCCCATCATACCAGGACAGGGGGACAAGGCCGTGGGAGGCCTGGGAGGGCTCCCTGGGTGGGGAGCCTGGAGCCACTGGTAGAGGAAAGCAGAAGTAAACACACCAGGCCAAGATGGAAACAAAACCTGGGTTTGCAGACATCACCTTGACGGGGCAAAAGTTCTCCCTTTCTCTTTCAAGCCCAGACTTGCTTATCTTGAGACAGAACTTTCACTCATGTCCAGTCACCTAAGGGCCAGAGCTGGACGGAGGGAGAAAGCGGGTGTGTCTGCTCCCTGGGTGCCCTTGGGTGAGTGGCTTCACCTCCTGGGGCCTCAGCGTCCTCGTGTACAGATCCGGGTGATGGTCATTGTAGGTCTGCCCGTGGGGTGGGGGCAGGTTCCAGATAAGACAAAGCCCTTAGCAAAGCACGTCGCATGGCTGTACTGAGGCCCTGCCCGTGGTAACTGCTTATTGCTCTGATCACTATTATCCCAAACACAGTAATTCACAGCTCTATTCATGGAGTCCTCATTCTGTGCCAGGCACCAGAGTGGTTACACACCTGCATCTTCCTGGAATGCAGGGCTGATTTCATCCCATTTTCCAGGTGAGGCAACTGAGGCTCAAATGGTGATGTCACTGCCTGGGGGCACACGGTGGGTGGGGGCCCCAGCCAGAATTTGAACTCTGGTGTGTCCAACTCCAAGCTGATGGTTAGGAACATGGACTCTGGAACCAGCTCAGCTTCACATCCCGGCTCTGCCCTTTCCTGGCTGTGTGTCCTTGGGCAAGATGCTTGGCCTCTCTGGGCCTCATCTAGAAAATGGAACTCCTAAGGGTGACCTTGAACACAGTTGTCCTGAGGATCTAATGAGCTCTAATGTTCTCAGAACAGCAGCTGGCACTGACTGAGTGCTCAGGAAACATCAGCTGGCATGATTATCCCAGGGAGGGAAATGGAGGTGGCAGACCTAAAGGGGCATTTCAGCTTAGCCACGTGGCCTCGCAGCCTCCCCTCGCCTTCTTTCCCTGGAATCCTTGGGGAGCAGTGCCCCCTCCAGAAGGTGAGGTCACAGCCTGGCCTGGGCAGCCACCAGAGTGCCAGCGGGCACCCAGAGGCACTGAGCTCTCCCGCTCAGAGCCGGTCACTACACGGCTGCACATCCAGACCCTGTCTGCGGCCTCAGTGTTTGCAGCACGTGCTGGGAGGCTATTTTTACTGCATTCAGCTGACGCTTTTGGCCGGCTAGGCTGTCTCTGTGCTGTGGCAACGGCAGGCCCGCTAGAGGGAGTCTGGGGCCCCTCCATTTTGAAGGTGCAGCTGGGGAGAGGGGAAAGGAGGGCCTCCCCGCCGCCCCGCATCTTGGGGGGGGTGTCTGATGGGCTCCACGCCGCTTCCAAGAAGCAGCCAGCCCCCAGCTTGTTTCCCCATTGAGAGATGAAGCGCTTTTCTTTTCTTTTCTTTCCACTGGGCCCAGGACATGCCCAAAGCTTCCCTCTCACCCTGGGTTGGCTGGCAGCGTGGGCAGGGGTCTCTCAGGGAGGTGGGGATGAGTTTGCCCTTCAGTGGCCCCAACTGTAAAAAGGGACACTGGCGACTCAGCCTGCACCGATTGCTGCCTTTTTTCTATAAATGCCTGACTCCTCCCCAGAGGTGACCAGGCTCTGAGAGAGAAAAGGGGATGGAGAGAGGTACCCCATCCTTGTAGATAATCCCGCTGAACTGAAATCCCCAGAAGAGTGCTGTCCTTCTCACCTGGGCACCTGGCAGCTGGTCCACGTGTGGCCCAGGCTGGCCGCCCCTCCGCCCCTAGCCAGGCCATAGGCAACCGTCCGAGGAGGGGTGAGTCCCCTGGAAATGAATGGCCTTAGTGATGGGTTCCAAAAATGACAGCCAAGCCACAAGGGCCGGTGGGAAAGGAAAAATCCTTCCAGCTCCCCGTTCAGCCACATTATGGCAAACAACCGAGCCATTCAGTGGAGAGGCAGCCCGTTAAGCAGGCTGCTTGGCATGGCGGGGGTGCTTTATATTTTTCAGCTGTTTTGGCATCAGGTCGGGAGCTGTGGTGCAGCCACCCTCCCATGGTAGATTTCATATTTTCCTCCGTTATAAACGTCCCTGTCACCAGGAAATGTCAATAACCTACTCTGAGCCACCCAGACGCAGGGCCAAAGGAGACTTAGGGTATCGCTAGAATCTCACAGCTCACCTCCTGCCCCAGGGAGTGGCTAAAAGCAATTAGGGCTTGGCCTGCGCATTTTGAGATAATTTGATGCAGGCATTCAACTACTTATTGGGGGAGATGTTTGCCTTTTGACCGGGAAGCAAAGATAAGCGGGTGCTGGCCTGCCAGTGTGGGGTCTCCTATTCCCTCTCTCCCTTTTAAAAAAAAAATAATTAATTTATTTTATTTATTTGTGGCTGCGCTGGGTCTTCGTTGTTGCGCGTGGGCTTTCTCTAGTTGCGGCGAGCACAGGGCTTCTCATCGCGGTGGCTCCTCTTGTGGAGCACGGGCTCTAAGCGCGTGGGCTTCAGTAGTTGCGACTCGAGGGCTTAGTTGCTTCGTGGCATGTGGGGATCTTCCCGGACCAGGGCTCGAACTCGTGTGCCCTGCACTGGCAGGTGGATTCTTAGCCACTGTGCCAGCAGGGAAGTCCTGTTCTCTCTGCCTCCTACTCCTCTTCTGCTCACCCACGACCAGCCAGCCAGGCCCGGGAGCTCTCCGAGGGTTTGCCGTGCCTCTCCTCCCACAGTTTCAGTGTCCCCTGGAGTGGCTGTCTCCAGGGGGCCTTGCATAGAAGCCAAGCCATTAGAACTCAAGACGAAAGGCCCCCTCTGCCATCCCCAGTCTGGGAGCATTCTCCACAGGTGGCTACCAGCAGGCAAGCTTCTTTCTGGCACCATCTTCTCTACTTTAGCAGGGGAAGGGGGGCACCCAGCAGATTGGGGGAGCATCCCTCCCTCTGTACCCTGCCTGTGATTGGCCCATAATTACAGGTTTATTGCCTGTACAGCTATTGTGTAATGACATGTTTGCAAATTAATTTTTATGGCTTCTGCCATTAGCATATACAGTAGAGGAAGGTTTAGTATTAATTACTACTGTTCGTGTAATCCCGGAGAATTAAAAACCAATAAAAGAATGACAGCAGAAACTGATAGTTTAGGGTCTTTGAAAAATAGTTCTCTTTTCCCCCAAGTAGAATCAGAGATTTTCCGAGCTTATGAGGAGTCAGGGGGGTGGGCAGCAGCTCGCCTGGGCTGTCCGTTGTGCGCCTTGGTGCGCCCCCCGCCACTCCCAGAAGGGCGCAGATGATCAAATATGTGGGTGGGAGGCGAAGGCGGGTTGGGAAACGGACGCCGGTCCGGGGTCGGGCGGGCAGGTGCTGGACCCAGACCCCGCCGTGCCAGGCCGTTGTCTCCCTCGCAGGGCCGCAGGCGGCGGCGGGCGCAGGAGGAGGCGCGGGGAGTGCTGAGCGCGCCGCCACGCAGCCCCGGAAACAAAGGGCCGCCGCCGCCGAGGGCCGGGCGTGACCTCCGGGGTCAGCGCGGGGCGGAGCGGCCAGATGCTGGCGGCGGGCGCCGGCGGCCCCGAGCGGCCCGTTTCCTCCGGGTCAGCAGCTCCAGCGCCCTCCCGGGTGCCCGCGCGCGCTCGGCCGCCCGCGGGGAGGGGCGCCGCGGGGGCTGGGGGATTCAAAGATGCTCCTCGCACCCCCGGCGGCCCAGCAGGCGGAGAAGGCAGCCGCCTGTGCGCTGCACCCACCCAGACGTTGGTGGCGGCGGGGAGGAGCGCCACCCCTCCCTTGGCTCCGAGCGCTCCGCCCAGCCCATTTAAGATATTCTTGCAGGGTGGGCGTGGGGGGGGGGTGAGTGGCAGAGTGGGGTCAGAAGGCACGCGGAGGCCGCCCACCTCCTCCAGTTTGCCCTCGGGAGTTGTCCTCTAGAGTATCGTATTCCAGGAGTGCAATTGTCACCCGAAGCCGCCGCGTTTAGTAGGGACCCCCGGGGCTGCCTCTGGGGACCCCTGATTTACGCAGCGGCTGGAAAGCGTTGGCAGGAACCCAAGCCTGTAGTGGTCGCGGTGACCTGCCGTGCGTACCTGCAGGCTCAGGTCTGTTCCACAAACCCAGGTGATTGTATCTGGGGTCAAAAGGTGACCCCTCAGTGTTACCAAGTCGCGATTCCGGTTGGTTGTGCCACTGAGGGACCGGCCCTTCATAAGGTAAAAGGGCTTGAAAATAAATTGTCACATCAAGAGGCAGCTTTGCAGCGTGCGTTTAAGTGTGTGTGCGGGCGTGGGTAAATGGATCCTGTCTCTTTAAAATCGCTGGGCTGGACAATGAGCGCACAGGATGTGGTTTGGCGGCAGGGTTTTTCCCCCTTCGATTTGGGGAATTATCACATGGGGCCTTCATGAGCTGGTGTGAAAGAGAGGCGGGTGGGGAGGAGGGATACAGGCTCCACACTCACTCACACATACTCTGTGCAGTTGGTCGTTTTCTTAAACCAAATTAGCCAGGGCTCTCGTTACTATGGTGCAGCCGGGGCTTGCAGAATCCCAGTAATAGCATTTATTAGGTCTATTTGCCTGGAAGCATGCCTTCCCGGATCTGATAATGCACCAGTTCAGGGAGAGTGTGGGAGATGGTATCAAGCATTTGATTACACTTGCAACAGGGATTTTTGAGGGGTGGGGGGTGAGAGGAAAAGAAGGAGAGAAGGAAGCCGCTGGCCTTAGGAGCTCACCCTGGGCCGGGCCGGTGTGTTTCTGCAGCCCCATGTGGGTTTCACAAAAGGCGGGCCAGAGCTCCCGGAGCACGACTTGGGGACCCTTCTCCCAGGCCCCGGCGGCGGGTGAACTCCCGGCTCCCGCAGCTGTCAGACGTGGGTGTGGAGGGAGGGAGGAGGGGCGGGCGGGCGGGCGGCCAGAGCGCGGAGTTGGGCAGCCGGAGGGGGGACCGGCGGCGCCCGCAGCCGCCCACAGTTTGCAAACGGCCCCCGCTTTGGGGCAGAGGGGAGCACCCCGCCGCCAGCAGCATCACTCTCCCCGCGTTGGCAGAGGGGAGCCCAGCTCTCTGCGCCCCGATCCCGGTCCGCATGGATATGCTGCCCGGCGCGGCAGCCGCGCGGGGGGAAGCTCGCAAGTGAAACTATTATTATCGCCCTGCGAAGCATGGAGCTCTTGGAAGATGCCGCGTAGAGACGGAAGGAGACGCCGCCGCCTGCAGCCGCCAGCCGCTGCGCCCCTACCCTTTCGCTTTCATTAGGGGAGACAAATCTGCTGTCAGGCAGCCAGCTTTCCAATTTACCGATAATGATTCTTGCATGAAAATTGATCGAGGGGCTCTCCACCGCCGTGCGCTGTCGCCTGCCCGCTCTCCTGCTCCTTCTGCCCGGGCGCCCGAGCCCCCGCGAGTTCTTTCTCCTCCTTCCCCCACCCCTGCTCTCTGAGTCAGTGGTGGGACGCCGGGCCAGGGAGATAACCAAAAAAAAAAAAAACAAAAAAAAAAAAACCAGAGGGGGGGTGTTGGTGGCGAGAGGGGGAGGGGAACCGGCCTGCTTTCTCCTGCCCAGGACTTGTTTGCAATCGCTGCCTCTTATTTACGAGAAGAAATCTCCCCCTCGGTACTTCTTGGCTGTTTGGGTATTAATTTTCTCCTCTCTCCTCCCCGCTCGCCCCCTCCTCTTCTCCCCCCCCCGCCCCTCCTCACCCAGTAGCTAAGGGGAAACGAAAACAAAGCCGATTTCTCCTTGGCAACAAGAGATACCCCCTCCCGCCGACCCCCCTTCCTTCTTCCTTCTGGTTCTGAACGTGAAACCCTGTTGGAAACAGGTCTCTTGACCCTCGCCCTTGACATTCAAATGGCTGAATGGAGGAGAGATTGCTACTCGCACGTCTTGGGGGCTGCTTTTTTCTCTATCTTTTTTTCTTTCATATGAGTAATCCCTGAAGATCTTAACCCCCCAATTTCCTCACCCTCACCTCCCCCCTTTATTTTTCTCGCGCTCCTCTCCGCTCTCCCGCCTGCTTCCCTCCGCCGTGCGCCCCCCTCCTTTTTTTATTTGCATCTCAAGTCCAAAAGGCAGAAAATACACACGCGGCGAAGACACCGGGCAGCCGTGGAGGCTCCGGCCCGTCCTTGGTCGTCAATTACCTCATTGTGGATCTGCCAGGGCCAAGGTGGCCGAAACTGCCCGGGCGCTGGCCGGAGAGAGAGCCTTTTGATCATTTTAGGGAGGAAAAAAAAAAAAAAAAAAAAAAGACTGATTTTTTTTTTTTTCCGTCGCTGTCCGGATCGCTCTTCTGCCTTTATTTTATTGTTTTGGGCATTTTTGAGCGCCGTGGCTCGGACGGCGCTTTTTGTCTCCTCGCTGGGTTTTAATATTTTTTTTCCTTCTTCATCCCTCTCTGGCCACTATGGAATTCTAATCTGAATCATGTTTGGATTGAAGCCGCCTCTGTATTACTTACCAGGTAAGCGAGCTCTGTGCGCCTCCCTGGGTCCCGCGCGGCGCCGGCGCGCCCCGGACCCCCAACCTAACTTACCCCGCCAGACCCTTCCCCCCACCCCGGCCTGGGTCGGGGCGGTGGGTCCGCCGAGCCCCCAGCAGACCGGCGGGCGCGCGCGGCCCTGGCCGCTCCCGCTGCGGTCCAGCCGGCGGTGTGTGCGCTACGTGCGGCGGGGAGCGCCCACCCGGCCCGCCGCCCCCGCTGCGCCGCCGCCGGGGGTTGCGCGTCTCGCTCCTTTTGTCTGCCTGCCCGGAGCCGGCTCCGGGGCGGCGGCGCAGCGAGCGGCCGGGGCACTCGAGCCTTCCAAGGTGAATTAAGCACCGGGTGTGAAGTTACTTTCCCGCAGGCCGCCCTGATCGGGTAGCATGCGCCCCCCCGCCCCCAGTCCCCGGGCTTATTTTCCTCTCTCTCCAGCCAGCCTCTTGCGCGGTCTCCACGCGAGCGTGGCGCGCACGCCCCCCGCCCCCCTTCCTGCCTGGGATTCCCTGGAAGGTTTTGTGCCTGCGGAGGTCGGAGGAGGGGGCCGGGGGAAGCTCTGGAGGGTGGTTGGCGTGGCTTCCTGTTTCCCTAACCTTCCTGCGCGCTGACAGCAGCCTGCCCTGTAACTTTCTGTTTCGGGGCAAGTCGCGCTTGCAGCCCAAAGGGAAGGGGGGGTAACAGCGGGAGTTTTGGGGAGCCCCTCTTGTGTTGACCTTATTTGCACTTTGAAACCTTAAAAATAATTACACGTAGGCTAAAGGGAAGCAGGCGAGCCAGGATTCCCGGTGAGGGAGGTGGGAGCCTTGGTGATCCCTGGGGCCCTCCTGGCTGGCGCGCTGTCACCCCCTTCCAGAGCCCCCTCGGGTCAGGAGTAACTCACCAGGCCTAACCCCCGGTGGGCCACGTGACCCGCAGGTCAGGAAGGCTGGTGTGACCGCTTGATCTAGGAATGAGTTGTTTTTATTTCTCTTTCCTTCCTTTCAGAGTTTTACCTTCCCTGGGCGTTGACACACAGTTCCTATGGAAGTTGGGGCGTCCATTGATTGGGGGGCTTGGGGGGACGTTGGGGCGCTTCAGGGAGGGGAGGGGAAGTTTCTGGGCTTCTTATGTTGGGGCTTTTAAAATTCTGCATAGGAGGCCACCAGAGGAGGTTTACTGTTTTGCTGGCAAAAGGTGCATGTGGCCAGGTGTTGGGTTTTGAGTTTTTCCCTCTGTGTTCAGAAGCCCCTGTCATTTTGTCTGAGGCTCCCACAGCTGTCCTGGATCCCCTGGGAGGAGCATGGGGGGAGGGAATGGGCCCGGGGAGGCCCCAGCTTTGCTAGATCTGACCCTCGCTGACCCTGAAACCAGGGCAAACGTTTTCACCAAGTTGATAGCATAGAGGGAGGCTAGAAGGGAGGAAAGTGGAAAGAACTTCTCCATTCTGTGGAAAACCTGTCCATTTACTCTTGCTGAGTTTCTTTGTGGCTGGTTTGGGTCCCCAGCCCTTCCCAGGAACTGACAAGTTCTATGTCTCTTGCTTGGTGTCTCTACCACTTTCACAGGAAGAATATTTCTCAGGGTCTGCACTTGATCTCTTTATCTTGTATCTCTGTATTCTTGATCTCTTTTTCCTTCACTGCCCGAAATGCAAAGCTGGCACTTCTCTTCCCTCTGGACTACATACACTGGGCGGGTCCGTTCCACATTAAAGGTGGAATCCCCAATTGACAAAAGGGTGCAGGGCCCAGTGCTCAGGCTCAGAGCCGGCTCCCCCAGGCTCCCCCATAGGTAGACCCCGGGTGGCTGAGAGCCGGTGCCAGGGCCCTTTAAACCCAAGCTCTGGCCCAGTGTTCCTGCTCTGGCTGGCGGCTCCTGGTGGCCTCTCCACCCCAACTTCGTACCTGCAGCGCCGCCCCCCAGAGCTGCACCTTGTCCTGTAGACACTCACTACATAATTGTGCCAAGAATGGATCTTCTTAAGTACGGGGTCTCTTAAAAGCACAGGTGTTTGTCATCTACACCCCACTTTACCTGCCATTGGGTGACTGCTGGTGCATATTTATTCATCAGGTAACCGATTGTCTTTTACACTGGGAGCCTCCCAGAGAAAAGGAGGAAGTGTCAGGTTAGGAAATGCAGAGCAATTAAGGAAAATCAGTCCTGGCTGATGTGAAGTCCTGGTCAGCAGAGGTGAGGGCTGCTGGTCGGGACCCTGGGGAGGTCAGTGCACACGTCCTCTGGGTCTGTGGAGGCAGATTTGTCCTCCACTAGAGTTTTCTTTTTTTCAATTGCCCAACTAGGGTTTGTATTTTCTAATTTTGCTGTAACAGTGTAGAAAGAAGAGCCGTGGTCAAGTGGCTTTGCTTCCCTGGGCTTCAGTCACCTCATCTTCAAGTAGTAGATGGAATTGTAAAAGCAATGACCTGGTTCTTGTGATCACCCTCAGGCTCCCTTGCAAGTGCTTTCTGGGAATCGGTCCTGTAAATCTCATTCCCACCCCTGAGCTCAGTGCTGGTGTCTGCCCATTTCACAGATGAGGAAAGTGAAGCTCAGAGGAGCTAACAGTTTGCCCAGCTGAGAAATGGTAGAGCTGGGATGTGAAGCTGACGACTGCCCACCACACTGGCCCAGGACGGAGGGGCCTGGATGCGGCCAGCCCGGCATGCTGTGACCCTGTCGCCTCTGACACCTAGGTGCTCTTGAGCTTCTGGGACCCCATTGTGTCCCCACAGCCGGATCTTGTCACAGTGCCTGTAACTGCAGAGAGCCAGGGCCCAGAACCTGCCCGTCCAGCCGTTCCCGGGGGGGCAGTTCATTCACAGTCAGGCTGGCCTCAGGCACCACTCCTCCTGTGTGACGGGACTGAGGCCGGGCAGTGGAGGTTGAGCCGTGACCTGGGGCAGATGGCTTGAGCTCTCTGGGCCTCAGTCTTCCCAGGTGTGAAATAGGATCCATAATAGGGTCTACCTCAGCATCACCGTAAGGCAGGTGTTGGCCCTCTGCGGCCCGCTGCTTGACTAGGAGAATAAAGTTTTCTTGGCACGTGGCCACGCCCGTTCCTTGATGTGTTATCTGTGGCAGCTTTCGAGCTAGAGCTACAACAAGTCGGTGTGACAAGGACGGCCAGCCAAGCCTAAGATTCATTATCTGGCCCTTTACAGGGAGGTGTGCTGACATCTGGTGTAAGGGATTAAACGAGTGAATCCTTGCAGGGTACTGAGGACAGTGCCTGGGGTGACGTTAACACTTAGCAAGTGACAGCTATAGTAATCGTAATAATTATTCTTAAGGTGGACTTATTTGCAGAAAATCACGGGGCTTCTTAGCAGTTGAGCTGGACTTGAACTCAGGTCTTTGGACCAGGCCCTTCACGCCCCATGACACAGTGCCTGGCCTCTGGTGCTCCTTCACTGGTGGGGATGCTTTCTGTGTCAGGAGAAGGCAGCACGGAGAGCTGGGGACTGGTGGGTAGTGGTCGGGGGGTCTCTAATGCCTCTCCTCAAAACTCCCTTCTGTGCACACCCACGCCCACCTACTCCCTTTCCTGAATTCCACCAGACCGTGAGCTCCACGCAGGTGGGGACTGTGTGTTTCTTTCCTGCCTGACTCAGCGCCAGACCAATAATAAAAATAATAATAAAAATAATAAGAAGGAAGAGGGGGCGGCAGCCAGTCCTTCCATGGTGCCCGTTCTGTACCAGACATGGTGTTAATGTAATCCCATTTGCCACCTAAAGAAACGGAGGCGCAGAGAGGTTGAGGCCGCGCAGGCAGTAAATGGTGCAGCCGGGCTTTGACCCCGGGCAGTCTGGCTCCAGAGTCCCTGCTTAATAAATATTTGTTGAACGAGTGAGGGAGGGAGTGAGGGAGGGAATTGGCCGTTGGTGTTGGCGGTGGCGCCCTGCTGGCCCCCTTATCTTGTTCCTGGAGTTCGAGGGAGGACTCCTCAGCT
Organism: Mesoplodon mirus; assembly: GCF_964341445.2. Classification (NCBI taxonomy): domain Eukaryota; kingdom Metazoa; phylum Chordata; class Mammalia; order Artiodactyla; family Ziphiidae; genus Mesoplodon; species Mesoplodon mirus. The sequence goes on along the minus strand of NC_138995.1, from coordinate 3,723,318 downwards.
GTCAGCTGACCCCACCCCGGCCCCATGCTGAACTCTGGGTGACCCTGGCTTCCCCTGGGGATTTACTGTCCACTGCTGGGAAGGACACTCCAGATTCTCCAGTGAGGAAACTGAGGCCCAGAGAGGGCTGAGGCTTGGCCCAAAGCCACATAGCCTGCTGGAGGCTGCTCCCAGAGAATCCAGGTCTCCCCAGAACACTTTCTCTTCCCCCAGCTGCCTCTCTCCCCCGAGGGTCAGCTGGCCTGGGCCCTCTCTCTACGCATCCTTTGACAGACTTGCAAGAGATGGGCTTCCCCTATTGGGAGCTGGTGTTGCCCAGGAGAAGTAAACCTAGGCCCAAATGGCCGGTGGGGAGCTGCCTAGATTTTCTTTTTCACCCCCTAGACTGCTTCCAGAAAGCCCCAGGGTGTGGCCGTGTGTGGATCTGTGCTCAGGCCCACCTGGTCTGGGGGAGGCAGCTGGAGGTGAGGGCAGGCCAGAGCCGTGGACCTCCAGCTGCCAGCTGCCAGATCCCGGGGTGCCCCCTCAGGAGCTGAAGCTGGGAGGGGGGTGGGTTGTCGGCAGTTGCCAGCTGTGACCGAGCTCATGCCCAGCTCTGGTTCATTGTGGGAAGCTGCTGGGTCATGAGCAAACCCATGGCTTTGGGGGGGGCTCTGGAACCACCCAAAGCCTGTTCTGGGGGCAGGTTGGGCCTAATGGGATCTGACTCAGATAAAAGGACAGCACTGCCATTTCAGTTGTGATTGAGAAAGCTGCTTATTTACAGCTCAGAAACTCAGCAGGGACAAGCATTTCGGTTCCCATCTTGCACTTTCCAGGCAATCACTAATTAATCTTCCGATACCCCTGAGAAAGGGGGAGGGGCCGCCACATTTCCATCTGTCAGGCTGGGAAAGCCAGGGGCCCTTTTGTCCCAGCTGCGGCCCAGCCCTTCACCAAGGGGCCTGGTCTGGTTCCCACCCCCCTGCTCAATTTGGTTCTCATTAAGATTTTTTTCTTGCCTTAAATGTGTTGTTTTTACTCCATGGGTGGGAATCTGATATGGCCCCACTGGAAACTCTCCTGCTTCTTCTTGACTCTTGGAGTCAGGAGAAGTTTCTTTTATGCTCTCGGAGCACTCATTACGATACCTGGATTCCTGCCCTAGAATGGGGCAGGGGCAGGGATGATTTCGCTTCCTTCTGTGCAGGAGGAAGTGGAGGGTTGGAGGGCAGCTGGCCAGGGCCACCCAGCTCCCAGGGACAGAGCCAGCAGTGGGATGAAGTGTCTGGACCTGGGCTTCTGTTCCAAGTCCAGGGCTCCATATCACTTGGACATGGACATGTGTGAATGGAGCAGCCCCACTGTGCTTCCTTCTCTCCACGGTCAAGTACAGATGGGCCCCTCTGGTCATCTGGTCTACCCCACACTTTGCAGCTAAGAACACGGACATCGGAAGACCTTGAGGGACCTGTTGATTTCTTTTTTATTTACTTATTTATTTATATAAATTTATTTATTTATTTATCTTTGGCTGCGTTGGGTCTTCGTTGCTGCACGTGGGCTTTCTCTAGTTGTGGCGAGCGGGGGCTACTCTTCGTTGCGGTGCGCGGGCTTCTCATCGTGGTGGCTTCTCTTGTTGCGGAGCACGGGCTCTAGGCGTGCGGGCTTCAGTAGTTGTAGCACGTGGGCTCAGTAGTTGCAGCTCGCAGGCTCTAGGGCCCAGGCTCAGTAGTTGTGGTGCATGGGCTTAGTTGCCCTATGGCATGTGGAATCTTCCCGGGCCAGGGCTCGAACCCATGTCCCCTGCATTGGCGGGTGGATTCTTAACCACTGCACCGCCAGGGAAGGCCTGGACCTGTTGATTTCTAATTCTTAGATTTTTTGGTGAGATTGGGTTGGTAGATGTGGCCTCTTCATCTACTAGGGAACGTCCTATCATACTGTACTTTGCAGGGAAAATAAAAATCAGGCTTTAATAACCCCTAAAGTAACCCTTTCCCAAAGGACAGTGGCCTCACCTCTTACAGGGTCCCTCAACAAAGCAGTTCTACATTCATATCTGGAATTGCCTCTCCTTGCTGGTCTAGCTACACAATCAGAAATTTTGAAGCCACTCGGGCAGGTGGGGGGCAGTGTATTAGGAAGAGGGAAATTGGGGGTGAGGGAATAAAAAGAGATGCAGTGCATTTTTTTTTAAGAGCTCCATATAGATTTAAAGTCCTTTTGTTAATTTAGGAACATAAAACCGTGTGATGTATAGCTTAGTTTGCTCGTAAAATTACTAAGTGTGGCATATTTAGAGCTATAAAAGCTTGGGGTAAAAGGGAAAAAAATCAGTGAGAATTTTTTTTACAAGTCTTTAGGGGAAAACACATTTTTCCGGCTTGTTCCCACCGATGCCAGGCCTTCCACAGCTTGGGGTTGATGGTTGCCCTCAGCCTGGATTAGAGCTGAGGGCAGTGCCTGTTGGGGGCTGGCCGAATTTGAGTTAATCTGGGCCCAGGTCTCGCCCCCAGAGCCCAAGCCCACCCAGTGGAAGCCCACAGCCTTGAAGGATCAGGGCCTTCTTTCTCCCTCTCCCCCTGCAGAGAGACAGGAAGCGCCCTCTGACCAGGCCTGGACTGCCGCCCAGTGGGCATTTGGCCACTTGCTTAATGGCCTGCGGGGTTGGGAAGTCATGGAACATTGGGCTCGGAAGGGACCTCAGAGGTCAGATGGCCCAGCCCCTCCCTCCTCTCGATTTGGTGGTCTCTGAGGGTCACACCTGCCATGCTCCCGTGGGTTGTTAGAATGTTGCTTTTTACAGGGAACACACACGTGCATTTCACTTAGTTCTGTGCTCCTGGGACACAAAACCAGTCTCTCCCCTCCTAAATATCACCATTGGAGCTGGGCAAGTGCTGGGCCCTGTACTGACCCAGAAGGAGCAGCGAAGGAGGTCTGTGTCTCATCCTCAGGTTGCTTCAGGAACGAATAGGGAGCGAGATGAGTGCGGACGGAGTGCTCTGGAGTCTCCCGGGGTCAGTCATCCTGGTGGAGGAAATCCAGGAAGCCTCCGTGGAGGAGGTGGCATTGGAGGTAGGCCTTGGAAGTGACGTGTGCAGAGGCGGGGTGAGGCTGGGTGAAGGGAGGCTAGTACAGTGAGGAGGGATGAACAAGCATAGGGAAGCCACTCTTAAGACATTCAGCATGTTAAGTTCACCCCAGGTGTGCTGAGAACTGGGTGCTGGGCCGTCCCTGCCCTGGTGGAAGTGGGGGATGTGGGCTGAGTAATACAGGGTAAAAAATGCTGGTGCCCAGGGGCGTGTGTAGAAATTTCTGGGAGTGCAGAGGAAGCACCGATTGGTTTTGAAGTAAGGGCAGAGTCAGCATCTGAGAGGCCACAGAGAGGAGGTGAAGTTTGAGCTGGCCTTTCTAGTCTGGGCACTTGAAAGGAAAGGCCACCAGTCCTGCCCTGATTCTTAGAGGTGCCTGCTGGTGACAGGGCTCTGAAGCCTGCACATCCTTTAAAGAGGGTGTCTAGACAGCAGGACCCCTTCTAGACTGTGAGGGCCCTGGACCTGAAGCATGGGAAGGAGAAAGTGAGTGGGCAGGATGGAGCCTCACTCAGAAGGGGCCTCCCTGGCTGCCCAGTGGGCCCTTGGGCCTCTCTTCCCACTCTGGAGACCAGGCAGCAGCACTAGGACCAGCCCTTGCCCTCAGAGAATGGGGGCAGGGCAGGCAGGGCCCAGCTGGTGGGAGGCAGCGCTGTCCCCGCAGGGGGCTGAGCCAGGCCCCTGGAAGATGGTGGCCTTCGCACTGGGCCTCCCGGGAAGGGCAGAAAGGAGAGTATTAGCGGGAGAGGAGAGCTTGGCGAGGAGGGATCAAGCAGCGTGGTGGGAAATGAAGCCACTGGGTGGGTCGGAACCACATTTGGAGCGTCTTGAATGTCATAAGGCCGGTGACATGTGACCCTGATTCTGCTGTAAGTGGGTGGGAACCCAGGGCTTTAAAGTAGCCAAGTTCATCTGTTTATTCCACATGTGTTTACGACATGCCAGGCACTGGCCCAGGCACGCGGAAATACGGCCAAGAAGCTCCCAGGAGCCGTGCCCTCCTAGGGCACCCGTTCCAGCAACGCGCACATGGCACTGTGTCCCCCAGTGCAGGCTCTGGAGAAGGGACTAGGGTAGCCAGAGTGTGGGCGGGGGTGGCCAGAGACCCGGAGAAACAGAGGGGTCAGCCCTGGAGAGGGCTGAGGGGAAAGTCCCAGGCAGAGGGTCAAACACGTGCAAAGGTCCTGAGGCCTCAAGGGTGTCTGTGTGGCCGCAGGGGCCGGAGCCGTGGGGAGAGGGGTGGGAGATGAGCTGGGAGAGCTGGGAGCAGAGGCGGGGGCAGTGTGCCTTCAGCAGCTCCTTCTGGCTGCTGGGCTGAGATAGATTCCGGGCGGTTGGGGGGCAGGAGGGAGGCCAGCATGGACGTGACCGCCAAGGCTCAGGCCGGACCAGGCAGGGAGAGGCGGGTGATCTGGAGGTACAGGTGGGTCAGATGGCGGCGTGCCTCGTCCCATCTGTTTTAGGAAGGCGGCTCGGACGGCCTCCATCGTGGAGGCAAACTATCAGCAGAGGCTCCCCTCAGAGCCGTGGGGTCCTGCAGGAAGAGGGCAGGGCAGGGGGCTCTGAGTGTGGGCCAACACCCCGGTGGTTCTCAAAGTGGGGTTCCTGGGCCAGCAGCATTGGCACCAGCTGGAGCTGATAAGATGCAGATTCTCGGGAACCCCCACCCCCGCACCAAGACCTACTGAGGCAGGAAGTCTGTGGTGGGGTCCGGCAATCTGTGTGTTCTCAGCCCTCCAGGGGATTCTCATGCTTGCTCAGGGGTGAGAACTGGTCTAACACTTCGGCTTGACTGCGGAAACAAGCTGGCGGTAACTGGTCCCCAGGAAGTTTGAGAATGGGGTTTTAATGAACATAGGAGTCCCTGGCAAGTGAAAGAGCAGGGGATTAGAGTAATCAGGAAGGGCCTCCTAGGAAGAAAGTGGCGCGTGGGGTTTCAGGGCCTGCCCTCAGGTGGGTAACAGCAAGAAGCTGAGGTTCCAGGGGTGCCCCTGTGGGGGTCTGCCTGGCGGCTTCAAGGTCAGCGAACTTTTCTGATGTTGCAGTGCTGGTTGGAACAAAGACTGTGGGACGAGAGCACTGGGGTTGATCCTGTCTCAGCTCCTGACAGGCTGTGTGACTCTGGGCAGGTTACTTACTTTCTCTGGGCCTCAGTTTCCCCATCTGTTAAATGGGGCCAATGGTAGGGCCTGCCTCCTCGGGTTGTTGTGAGCGTTCGGTGAGTTAATCTGGGGAAACACGGACCAGGCACCGTGGAACCGTTAGCTGCGCTTACGTTTGGACTTCGCTCTGGCCGTGTCTTGGATTCTGGACTGATGTCAGGAAGGAGGCCCTTCCCGAGGGACCTGGATGAGTCATGCTTGATGGGGGACAGTGGCCGGGGCAAGGAGCACATTGCCCGTGGCCCCTGGGGCCGGGCAGGCCCCTTTGCTCAGGCTCGAAATGGCTGTCAGCCAGCTGGGGCCATGCACGACGCTCTGGTCACAAGATGGTAAGTTCTAAATAAGTAAAGAAGAAATGGAATCGCCTTGATTAGATCGTCCTGGCCCCTTTCCCACTGCCCCCCATGTCAGAAAAGGAAAATGGGGTGAGCCCGGCACCCTGGGTCTTCCTGGGTGGCGGGTGGCGTTGCCAGACCATCTCCAGTGGAGAGTTTCATTTTAATGAATTCCTTCTCCGACCGCTCCACCCCCAGAGGACTCCAGTGTCACCCTCAAGCCAGCGACAGAGCCCACGCCAGAGGCAGACGGCACCTCGTCTCGTACACTGGGGCCTTCTTTGAAGCTGCCCGACACTGGTCTCCACCCCCTTGTCACTCTTGTCCTATAATTCATTTAGGATTAGCTTTCAGAGCTCCTCCAGTCCTAACTTCTGTCGTCTTGGTAACTGTGTCAACCGTTTGCTGGTTTCCCGTGATTATCTGACAAGAGAAAAGGGGGGGCTGGCAGGGAACATAAAAGAAGGGGAGGAGGAGATAGTGCCTGGGTCTTAATTGAACTCCCTGGAGGGGCCCGGCGGGGTGGGGCTGCCTGCGGGAGAGCAGTTAGAGAAAGGATGGGGAGAGGTGCGGCAGGGCCGGCAGCTGCGTGCAGAGGGGGGTGGCACACGGGCTTCTCACCCCCTCTGGGAATGAGCGGCACAAGTATCCTCAGCCTTTATCTTAGATCTTAAGGGCCCAGGGACAAAGATGTCACTCTCTCTCCCCACCACTGCTCTTTTGAGAAGTTTCCCACCCACGCAGGCTTCACCCCATCTCTACCTCGGCACTCACCGTGACAGCATGCTGGCCCGTGGTTGGGTGGGCCACAGCAACAGCTCCCTGGACTCCCTGGGATGGAGGAGGCCTTCATAAGCACATGTGTGGTTATAATACGATGTTGTTTATTATGCTCACGTGTGCGGTGGGTCAAGCGTTCAGAAAGAGCATGATGGGGTGCAGGTGGTCTCTTCTTCACGAGGCCTGGGGCCTCAGCTAGGAAGACTGGGAGGCTGGAGGCCATTTGGTGGCCAGGGGCTTGTTCATCATCTGAGGGCTTGTTCTACTCTCTTGTCTGGCAGGGGATGCTGCCTGCTGGCCAGGGCCTCAGCTGGGGTTCTCAGTCCCAGCACCTCTGTGTGGCCCCTGCATGTGGCTTGGGCTTCCTCACATCATGATGGCCTCGGGGAAGCCGTGCTTCCTACGTGGGGACTCAGGGCTCCAAAGGCAGGCGTCCCGGCTCACAAGGGGGAAGCTGCATGGCCTTTTAGGACCCAGCCTCAGAAGTCACACAGTTTCACTTATGCCACATTCTGTTCCTTACAAGTGAGGGATGAGCCTGCCTGGGGTCAGTTGGAGGGGAGTTCAGCCCCACTTGTCGATGTGGGCATAGCAAGGTGCTAGCAGGGCATGGGGGTGGGAGGTGTCGGAGCCTCTTCGGAACACACACTCCGTTCACCTGCCGGCTCTGCGTCCGGGTAGGTGGTGGCCTTGTCTTTTCCAGGGACAACTTCCTCAGCGTCCTGAGTTGCATGTGGTGGGGCTTCAAGCAGAGGCCTTGGTGTTCTGGCGAGGCAGCCGGGAGGTTCAGGCCTAGGTGGTCTCCCACGGCAGCGGGATCCGCCAGTTTCAGGTTCACTATCCCTGTACAAATAAGGGTGTTTCTCAAAATAAGGGCCTTGTTACTTGTCACAGAAGAAAGCCCAGCCCCTCACCAGGATCAGTGAGAAGCCTAGTGTGCCTTTTGGGGAGCTGCTAATGAGCTATGTCTGATTTTTATGAAACTCCATGGTAAATTATTAATATGGGCCAGAAATGAAAGTGTGGAACCAGATAGCCTCATGAATATTCATCCTCGACTTCAGCATGCAGGGGTTGATCAGTGGCTAGGCCAGCCAGCTAGGCTCGTGACCCAGAGACAGATGAGGTACCTGGGGAGGAGGCTCCGGGGAGACCTTTCACCTTTGTCTCGCTCAGTTTCTCCATCCATAGATGGGGCTGATAACTGACATCTCATTATTAGCATCGTTGCAGCTAGAGCAGGGCTGGGACCGGCTTGAGAGAGGGGAGCATTAGTCAGAGGGTCCCTGACCCCTGGAGTTGCACAGCAGTGACTCCGTTGCCTTCATCGAGTCACTGACGGTGGTAACGCCTGCCAGGAAGCAACCAGCTGGCCGCGCGGCTCTGCCTTGGCTTCTCTCTTAGGGTCTCCCGGGAGTCAGTGCTGGGGACCCCATAGAGATCAGATCCCCTTGATGGACACACCCTTTGGTTCTGGAATATCATGGTGGTTGGTGCTCTTGGGGCCACCTCCAAGGTGGAACGTAATAGGCCTCCGCCACGTTGGACCTGCTCTGCGTAGTATATTCACATTTCCGGGATGGCTCTGCTGGGGTCTCCTCCTCCTTGACAGAGCCTGGCTTCCTAGCATGGGAGGCAAGGCCGGCAAGGCCCTTGGCGGTGAACCCCCTGCCTGTGTGTCCAGCCTGACCTTGTCTACCCCTCTGCCATGCTCTGTTCAGGCTCCTTCCACTGCCTACACTTGCAGGCTCAGAAGTGTGGAAACCTTCCTGGGCTCACCCATTAGGACTGGTTGCTCCTTCCTCCGTGCTCCCACAGAGGTAGACGCGGCCTCCTCTTTATTTAGTAGGGGGCGGAGCCCAGCAGTTGAGCTCATGGGCTCAGAAGCCAGGTGGTCAGGGTTCAAATCCTGGCTCTGCCACTGATTCCTTGTGAGATCTTGGGCAGGCTCCTTGGATGCTCTGTGCCTCAGTTTACTCAAGTGTAAACGTGGCGGACGATACTTCCTGAGCTTGCTGTGAGAAGTAAAGGGTCTGTGCATTTAACGTGGCTGGCGTGGAGCACAGCGCGTGGTGGGCCTTCCACGGATGTTTACCTGCAGTCGGTGTTAACGTTAGTGTGACTGTCGTCATCGTCTTGTTTCCAGCTGGGATTGGCGGTCCAGGGCAGGCCCCCCAGGTCCCCCCAGCTCAGTGTGGCAGCACAGCGGGCCTTTGCTGGTGACCGCGGTCTCACGTCAGTGTGTGTTTTCCCTGCTTCTTGGGAACCCGGGACTTCTGATCACACTGTCACCCTAGCGTGCTGTGGCGAGGGCCTTGGAGCCACGTTGGGCTTGTGTGGGTTTGGGTGGGTCTCTTCGGGGCTTTGCACCTGCCCTCAGCCTGGATAGGCCTGTTTGTATCTCAGCCCCTGGAGATCGTCTCTGTGTGGAGCTGAGGCCACTTCCTGCCCGAGCCCCGGGGGTGGAGGCGGGGGTTTCGATCCCCCGCCTGGCAGAGGAGGACACAGAAAAGCGAGGTTGCTGGCGGCTTCCGGGGTTAGAGCCAAGATATGACCTGCAGCCCTGGGTTCCCAGGTTGAACCGGCGGCTCCTCTCAGCACGCTCTTCAGAGAAACGGCTCTCGGGGGCAGGCTGAGCTGCCAGGTGGGATTAAATGTCGCCTGTCTGAGTCCCAGGGACACACACTGGTTCTGAGGGCCTTGTCCAGGGTGGGGGAGTTCTGGATGGCCTCGGCCCTTGGTCAGCGTTGGCCTTCGAGGCTTTGGCGTTAGGAGAGATCCTCAGAGCCCAGGCCGTGTGGGGGGCACTGCCCAGTGTGTGGGGCAGTGGCCCAGTGTGTGGAGGTGAGAGGAAACGTGTTGGGGGAGGAAAGACCTTGCCCTTGACCCGCCGCTGCCCTTGATGCTCAGGGTCCTCCGGGGTCCCGAAGGTGGGCTGCAGGCGGGCTGTTGGAGGCCTGACACCTGCTGCGTGACAAAGCTGCGGCACTCCTCCTGGCCCGTAGAGAGGTTCATGAACAGCATGCGAGGTTTTATTTGGCTTATTGAAACCAGTAACTCCACCTGCCTGGCCTTTCATTCTGGTTTTGATGCCTTTGACTCGGGGCTCTGTCACCTCGCAGGTGCTCGGGCTCAGAGTGAGGCAGCCAGTGGGTCACACCCGTGGGGCGAGCCCAGTGGACGGAGTAAGAGAGCACATAGCCCGCAACCAACTTTGTTCTCCTTGCCCTGGTTTGGAAGGACGTTGGCTTCTTGCAACTGCAACTGCCGGGGCAGTTGTCGAGCAACTTGCTGGGTGCCAGGCCTGGGAGGGGCTGAGGGGAGAATGGAAAGTAAGTCCCAGGTCATGCCTTTGAGGCCCTCCTGGCCACCCGAGCAGGGGAGGGGCTAAGCCCCACGTGGACGGCAAGCTTTGGGGCCTTGGAAGGATGCAGAGGACGCCAGGGGCTCAGAGGACAGAGAGTTCCCAATGGGCTGGAGCAATCTGAGAGGGCTTCCTGGAGGAGGAGGTGTCGGAAACAAGATTCTGAAGACTTAGTGGGTTTTGAAAGGGGAAGGTGGGGGAGGTGTGAAGGGAGGAGACAAACTGTAATGTGCCCTCAAGTGACCTGGGATCTTAAGGGGCAGGTTCTGATTCAAGTGGGTCAGGGTGGTGCCTGACAAACCAGATGGGGACTTTCCCTCCCTCGAGGCTCTGAGGTCATCTGCATCGTCCCCAGGCCCAGGTCACATCGATGTGGCTGATCCATAGGGCACACTTGGAGTAGCGAGGGGCCAGGCCTAGCCACGTGTGACCATCGAAACGTAAAACGTAAAATTAAATTGATTAAAAATGAAACAAAATCAAGGGACTTCCCTGGTTGCACAGTGGTTAAGAATCCACCTGCCAATGCAGGGGACACGGGTTCTATCCCAGGTCCGGGAAGATCCCACATGCCTTGGAGCAGCTAAGCCCGTGTGCCACAACTACTGAGCCCACGTGACACAACTACTGAATCCCGTGCGCCTAGAGCCCGTGCTCCGCAACAGGAGAAGCCACCGCAGTGAGAAGCCCGCGCACCGCAACAAAGAGTAGCCCCCGCTCGCCTCAACTAGACAAAGCCCACGTGCAGCAGCTAACACCCAACGCAGCCAAAAATTAAAATTAAAATAAATAAATAAAATGAAACAAAATCAAAACTTCCATTTCTCAGTCACACTGGCCCCACTTCAAGTGCTCAATCGCCACATGGGGCTGGTGGCCACAGTACTGGACGGTGCAGGAAGAGAATGTTTCCATCATCATGGAAACTTCCATTGGACAGGGCTGGCTTGTGACCTCGGGCAGGGGCCAGGGGATGCCAGCAGGGGCCTGGGAGAGTCTTTGAGTCTTCTCAGGGAGGCTCTCAGGAGCCTGGGGGTGCTCTTCGCTGTGTCAGGGGCCACGGGGAACCCCTGGAGGGGGATTGACCTGCCTGTAACATTAAATACAGGAAGGACAGTTCAGAGGTAACTAGAGCCCAAGTGGGGGAGGTGGGGGCCAGAGCCATTATGGAGGTCAGGCTAGCAGCGTCACGTGTGGGTGACGAGGGCCAGGGAGGGGTTGGAAGTGGGGGACACGTGTTAGGAGCTGGAGAGATGGTGTCAGTGCCCGTCAGTGAAATGGGGAAGTGAGCTGCGTTGGAGGTAGGGGCCCGAAACCACCAAGTGACAGTTTGATGAAGGAAGGAGTGATTTCATTGTCAAGTGGCATTGGCTTTGGGGCCAGGTGAGCCCCAGAGGACAACAGTTCTAGTGATTTGTTATGTGCTTGTCCACTCATATGCACACACGCATCATCTCCTGTGGGGGTATGTCTCTCTAGAAGGTCTCAGGAATTCCCTGGCGGTCCAGTGGTTAGGACTTGGCCCTTTCACTGCCAGGGCCCGGGTTCAATCCCTGGTCGGGGAACTAAGATCCTACAAGCCTTGCAGCCAAAAAAAGAAAAAAAAAAAAGGTCTCCAAATGGATTCACTCTCTCCTGTGTGCACACACACTTCAGTCCTCAACACACCCGGGGGGGCCAGAAGTACAGAGCAGCACGCACCTGAAAGAGGCTGTTCCGGAACACAGCTCCCCTCCCTCGGTTTCTAGGGCCTCTCCCAAACCTAGGAGTCCCCGTGGCCATGGGACGTCAGTGACTTCTTCCAAGTGCTAGAGAAGATCCCTGGAAAGGACACCTGAGTATCCAGGGGGCCTCCTGACGTCTGTGCCATCAGGGCAGTCCGCATGAGGGGGATCACACACGAAGGCTGGATGTCAGGGAAACCTGGGCTGGGGAGAGGAGGGTTTTGAGTGAGTGTTCGGCTCCCGGGACACAGCGGGCTCTGGTTAGGGGGCTGCCTGAAGCCCCAGGCGAGGGGTTAAAGGGGCTTCCCATGCGTTGGTTCATCCAACCTTCACATTCCCTGTTATCACCAGCCCCATAGAAAGAGGTGGAACCTGAAGCACAGAGAGGTTAAGTGACTTGCCCAAGGTCACACAGCCAATAAGTGGAGGAGCCAGGGTATGAACCCTGACATTCTGATTCCAGGGACAGTAATGACCCCCCTGTTTTCCAGCCCCTCAGTTACCCTCCACCTCCAGGATCATGGCACAAACTTTACATAATGTAGAGTCAGGAGCCCCACGGGGAGTTCTGCCCCTCCTGGGGATCGCCTCCCAGGCCTTGCCACCTTGCACGTCTCAGAGTTCCAGCTGGTTTTTTAAATTATTGAGACATAATTCACATGCAATGAATTTAAAGTATGCACTTCGATGATTTTTTAATACGAAGTGTTGCAATCACCAGTAATCTAGTTCTAGAACATTTTTCACCCCAAAAGAAACCCATTAGTAGTCGCTCCGCATTTTACCCCATCACCCAAGCCCTGGACAACCACTGCTTTCCACCTCCATGGACTTGCCTGTTCTGGACAGTTCATATGCGTGGAACCATACAGTATTTATCCTTCTGGGTTTGATTTCATTTAGCATTATGTCCTCAAGGTTCATCCGTGTCATTGCAGGTGTCAGAACTTCATTCCTTTTTATGACCAAATACCATTCCATCGTATGGATGGAACACATTTGGTTTATCCATTCATCCGCTGATGGATGTTTGGGCTGTTTCCACTTCTTGGAGTGCACTGTTTTTCCGTATCAAGTGATACATCTTCACTGGAAACTCTCAGAAGCTAAATGATGACTTTCATTGCTCCTGTTCATAGTAACACCAGGGCCACCCAGCAGGTGAGGCCAGACTAGGTGGCCAATAGCACCCTTGCCCTTGCCAGCCTCTGCCCAGGAAGCATTTCCCCTCCTCTGGCCGTCAGTGCTCAGAATGGACCCGTGAGTGAGTGTCCTTCATGTGTTTCTGGGGAACTTCCTACGAATTTGAGAGAAATTTCTCCAAAGCTGAATTCCATAGAAAAAGGGGTGAAGGCTGGGACATGTGCATAACCTCTGCCACCCTCCTCTGGGTGGGGATTTTCGGGAGAACTTGGGTGGACGCAGCGTTACCTTCTTGGCCGGGGCAGAATCGGGACATCCCAGGAACCCAGCTTCTGGAGGACTGGTTGGGGGAGGCTCATTCCCCCTACATAGGGGTGGGGCACCTGGACCTCCCATCTGGTTCTGACAGGCGGCCCCTGGAGCCTGAGTTTTTCCTGGAGGGCGTCCAGCTGGTGCAGAGCTGGCTTGGCCCTGGCGCTCTTGTGGGAGAGAAAGGAAGCTATTGAGGGCCGGCCGTGGAAGTTGTAAACTGGATAAATGACCCTCCAGAATGCGTTTCCTCAGCGCTGCAGGGAGAATTCAGCCTGGGAAAATCCCAGTGTCCATTATTCAGCTGCAGCCCAGAGAGGGAAGGTGACTTGCCTGGGGTCACACAGCAAGTTCAAGCTGAGCTAGGAAGGCTCCTCCTGACACCAGTCTGTGCCTTTCAGCAGCTCTGAAATCCTCTCCTGCCCTCTGACATAACCTCTTCTATCCCATTAAAACCCGAGGATTAATCCCCACAGGTCAGCAGCAGCCGGCCTCCACAAAGCTGCCGCTCCCTCCACTGGACAGGGCCCTGGGGTCAGGAGGCCACCAGAGCAACCTCACAGGAGACATCCCCAAACCACACAGTTCCTTTCTGGGGCTCTCCACCCTGCCTCTAAAGGGCTCCTCGGCCACCGTGCTAAGAGCCCACAGGGGAGCAGGTTTGGAAATGCAGCAGATGAACTTTCCAGAAAGCACAACGCCAGCCTGTCCCTTTTGCAGCTCTGCTGAGATTTGGGTGGCTTCCTAGATAGCAGGCCCCCTCGGTCAGGCCCCCTATGGGTGTCCTCCCCACCCATCAGCACGGGACGGGAGGCAGCCTGACGTTCGTCCCTGCCACCCTGGAGACCCCGGGGCCCCCCTGGAGGGAGCCCCGACAGGGTTATCAAGATCTGGGGTCCGCGGGGCGGGGGGGAGGGAGGGGGGCGGCTGTAACCCCCAGCACCACCACCCCGCCCCCGCTTTCAATTTATCAGGCTTGTCTGCATGCCAGCACCCCACCTCGCCCTGCCAGCCGCTTGCTGCAAAGCTTAATCCCCTCGCCCTGTGGCTACTCCCCGTGTCCCCTCTCCCCCTCCCAGCTCTTTACGCTCCAGTTAATCAAACGGGGCTACCTATTGTCAGAAGACAAAGGGGGATGTTTATTACACCTTGGCGCTCCTGAATGTCAAAGGTGCACAGAGTCTGAAAAAATACTGGCAGGGACTAATCCCAAGCATATGTCTGCGGGGTCCGGGGCAGGTGGGTGGGCGGCTGCAACCTCGCGTGACCTGAGTTCTTTCAGATTTAGCTGCAGCTGATCGCTTCCCAACGCCACGCATCTGACAGTGTGTGTTTCCTGGGGCAGCTCTGGCGGGATGGCCAGGAGATCTGTTATCCGGCATCAGCATCCTGGTTCCGGAGATTATTTCATTGGAAGGAATGAGAGATGCTGTGAAAATACATACAGAGCCTCCTCATAGCCCTCCTGGTGGGGTGGGTGCCCATGCATGGCCCAGGTGAGAGATACACAGCCGCGCTCTCCCTGCCCTTTCCTCTACCTTCAACTTGGACTTTGCCATTTTATTTTCATGTTTTCATTTGGGCACTGCAAAGGCAATGTGGCTAACTGTGATTTTTTTTTTTCACGGAGGTGGGGAAATATGGATGTGTTCATTTTATAGGGTTTTTCCCCCCCTTAATAAACATCCTTTAAAGATGTTTGACATCTGTAACTAACAGCTGGCATCCTGGTATGGAGGAATGCCCTTTTATTTCAAAGCAGGTTGAACTGTCATTAATAGTATAATTAGGTGATTATCAGTATATAGCAGAAAACTGCTTAATTGCAGAGATTGCTTTTCTAGGATTCCAGTCTTTTTGTGGTTATATTTGTTTTAGCTGTTTGAATTTTCATGATATTTTGGCATTTGGTACGTTGCCTCGTTTTGTGTATGTGTGTAGATGGTTTTTTTTTTTTTTTCCTTCCTGTTTTCTAATGTGTCTGACAGCTGTCTCAGGAGGATTTGGTCCCGAGGAATTTTCTGGTACTAAAGCAGCGATGAGGAAACATTACCTGGAAGAGGTTTCTTACTCTGGGGCCCTGTTTAACCCGCTCTGTGCCAGGCTGGCGTCCTGCGGGAGCAGGCCCAGAATCCCAGGTGCCCTTTGATGTATCTGATCTCACTGTGGATAATCGCATGAAATTAGACATTTAACCCCAGAGCCAAGGTTGTCTGTTAAGAGGCCCCCTTTTACAATGCAATTTATTTTTATGGCGCGTCCTTAATACACGATATTACCCAGTGGTTTTGAGTCATGTGGATTCCAGAGAGAGAAAGGTACATCTAAAGGGACATGGTCTCAGATGTAACTGGAATTTGAAAATCAGTGGGTTTTTACAGAATCCAGGAGGAAAAAAGACTTTGAAAGAAAATGAGTCTAGAGGTGAGGTTGCCTTTGAAAAGCCAGCAGAAGCCCCTCTCTCCTTATTCCTGGGCTGGGTTGGCCCAGTGATGGGGGAGCAGGGTGTGCGGAGTCCAGGGCTGACCTCCGAGCGACTTTCTGCAGCAAACCCGCAGGAGACTGTTCGGCCCCCACTCCCAGACGGAGGTCCCGCAGGACCCTTTCTTCCCAGAAACTCCGTCCTCCCCAGAGCAGGGGTGTGTTGTGGGTATTACGTCTCCTTTCCTTCCTAAGAGGTCCAGGGAGAGCCTCACTGACAGCTGTGTTCTGGGGTTGCAACTTGGGTCCCCAGCTCGCCTTGGCCATGCCCGGTGTGACCTTGGGAATCTCGTGCTTGGCCACTGCAAACCCCGAGGGACGTGCAGCAGGCCCCCCGAAGTCGTCACCGGGCCACCACGGCAGCCTTCATCCACTCTGGGCAATGCTGCCTGGTTTATAAGAGCTAGCAGGTTCCTCCTTCACTGCAGGTCCTACATGGGGCTTTAATATCACCTCATCCCTGCATCCCAGACAGGAAGCTGAGGTCTTGGAGGTGGGATGACCTGCCCCCCCCCCGACCGCCCCGCGCCAGCCAGGAGCTCAGCTATAGGCCCCAGGATGGGTGCCTCGGAGCAGGGGGACGGGAGGACCCAGGGAGAAGATCCTCCAGAGAAGTGGGCTGCGCATTCAAGACGCTTTCGTTTTTCTCTGCTGTCCCGAGCATACTGCCCTGCGGAGGGTAGTGGAGGTGTAATTCAGGGCCGCCCTCTGGCCCCCAGCCCCACCTTGGCCGCTGCGTTAGCTCATTTAGTCCTCCGCCCACCCCGGCATCATCCCCATCTGTCCTGGGTGTGACAGTGGCCCAGAGGTCCACCTTGCCCACCCCGGGAGCCGCACCTTCAGAAGGCAAAGGCCACCTTTACCTGAGAGTTTCCAGGAGGATTCCGGGTCCCCCCACACCCCTGGGTCTCCAGCACTTTGTCATTCTCAGCTGAGCCTGCCAAGCTGGTCAGAAGCCCAGTGGCCGACTCCTCTGCACACCAGTTGCCTAGACCGGGGAGCCTGCGGTTGGCAGCCAGCCGTGAGGGCCGCAGTTCGGTGCTGTGTGACTGCAGGCAAGTGCCTTCCCTTCTCTGAGCCTCTTGCTGAACTGTCAGCCACCTGGTGTTGGGAGGCTGCTGGCCTTTGTTCTCCTAGAGCCGGCAAGGCTGGTGAAAGGCCCTGTGATTCTTAAGATAAGTGCAGGCTTCTCCCAGCCCCTCCTGCTGGCGCCCAGCAGGCGGATGCGATTGGCAGGAGCCTCTCCCAGGAGGCCAGAGCAGCCCCAGATACTGCGTGCTGACACCTGGGAGGGTGGAGATGGGGCAGCTGCTCCTGCTCGGCTGCCCCTGGGTTTTATGGTCAGAGGATAAATAACCCCTAATCAGTTTTTTCACCTTATTGCTGTTGATAACATTGATAGCATAGCTGCTGGACCCTAGTGTAGATGGAGGTGGGCGAGCAGTCTACTCAGGATCACCTCCTAGATGACAGGCCAAAGGCACAGGTGACCTGGCCACTGGTGCCCATTTTACAGATGGGGGCAACTGAGGCTCCGAGAGCTTCCTCCCACTGCCCTGCTTGTGTGCCAGCTCATTTTGTTTATGTTCTCTCTCTGGCTCTGCGCAGTGAGTATGTGGCAGCTGTTGCTGTTTTTTTTTTTGCAGAGAGGAACAGGGGCTTAAAGGGCTAACGGACCTGCCCAAGGTCCCGTGCCCAGGAAGTGGCGGAAGGATTCGGACCCAGGCCTAGCCATCACTTAAATCCAATCAGGTGGCTCCCTACTCAAAATCTCCTTAGAATAAAAGCCAAGGGTCTTAAGGCACTGCTGTGCCCCGCCTCACACCGTCTCGCCACTCTCAGTCCCACCTCAGGGCCTTTGCACACGGACCCTCTACCACCCTGTGTGTGCACTTCACACACCTGAAGTGCATTTTTTGTGTATTTTATTGTCAGTCTCCCCAGCTGGACTGTAGGCGTTGCCAGAACAGGGAGAGATCTGGTTTGTCTTGTTTGCAGTTGCAACGTGGTGCTAACACAGTGCCTGGCACACAGTAGATGCTCAGTAATGCCTATTAGTTGGAAGCTCCGTTTCACTGCAGGTCACAGCCAGTATGTGGCTTGGGATTTATGGTTCCGTCTACCCTAAGCAGAGAAGGGTTAGTGTGAGAAAGAGGGGATCCAGTGATGCCAGCTTGCAGCCTCCTGGGCTGGGGGAACCGAAGGGGGCTTCGGGGGTGGTGCTGAGGCGACATGGAGGACCCTCCCCTTGGGGTGGGGCTTAGCGAGCCAGAGAGCCCCTCCCTGGGCAGGGCTTCTGCAGAATAGGGTTTCTGAAAAGTCTCACACACCGGCTTCTTTTGAAATTCTGAGTCCAGCTTGCTTGTGGGTGGGGGGGGCGGTGGTCAGTCACAGACACAGCAGCGCATTGTACCCTTGGAACCCTTCTGAAGCCAACTTGTTGGGGAGGGTGCTTTGTATTGTAAATTTCCACAGAGTAATTATGTCTTAATGTATGATAATCCAGCCTGGCCCTGTTGCCCGGCAGCCTGTGTCAGCTGTGATCCTGGGCCGGCTGTGTGTAGGACAACCGGGGTCAAAGGGACATGTCCTGGAGATCTGGGGACACCCGGGTCTGGCTGAGTCCTGCTGTGTCGCTCCTGAGGTAACTGGAACTGGGGTTGGGGGACTTCCCCAGACCTGAGCGTGGGAGACCCACTAAGGGATGGTTTCCTGGCGTGGCCTCTTGTCCCTCACCCGGGAGCAGAATTCCCCAAGAAGCCCCATCTCAGAAAGTCACAGAACTGCCAAGTCTTAGGTCAGAACTGGCCCTGAAGGATCCTCCACACTTGGCTTGAATACCTCCACGGATGGGGAGCTCACTCCATGCCGTCAACAAATTTATGGAGCATTTACTCAATAAGTAAATTGAGCATTTACTATAAGCTGGGCGCTGGCGATCCAGGACCGAACTGAGCAGATGAAAACTCCTGACTTCCTGGACCTGACACAGTAGTGGGGGAGGTAGACAACAGACAAGATCAATAAGATAGGGGATAGATGGGGGTTACAGAGGAAAGAGCAGGGAAAGGGGGAGGCAGTGCAGGGCGAGGGGTGGGTAGTTTTCGATAGGGCAGCCAGGGGGAGGAGGCTAGGAAGCCTCGAGTAAGAGCTTTCATGGCCATGAGGGAGGCGGCTCAGTAGATTCCTGGGGGAAGAGCACGCTGTGTGAAGGGAGCAGCAAGTGCAAAGGCCCTGTGGCTGGATCCTGGCTCAGCTCCTGGACTAAGTTGCCCGGTGACCCAGCTCTAAATGTCTGTTCTGTACATGTGTATTGAGCGCCTACAAGTCGTGGGGAAAGCAAAGAAGAACAAGAGGCGGTTTTGGTTGCAGATACTCTGGTCCCACAGTGGAAAAATATATGGTGAGAGAGAGAATTAGATGAGCTAAGAGAAAGAGAGAGCAAGCAGTACATGCAGAGCCTTTGGAGGGACCCTTCCTTGCTGGATATGTGAGGAGAACTTGGGAGCAGGCCCTTCCCTGGTGGCCCAGTGGTGAAGAATCCGCCTGCCAGTGCAGGGGACATGGGTTCAGTCCCTGGTCCAGGAAGATCCCACATGCCACAGAGCAACTAATCCCGTGCGCCACAACTACTGAGCCTACGCTCTAGAGCCCGCGTGCCACAGCTACTGAAGCCCGCGCGCCTAGAGCCTGTGCTCCACAACAAGAGAAGCCCGCGCACCACAACAAAGAGTAGAGTAGCCCCCGCTCGCCCGCCACAGCTAGAGAAGCCCACGCGCAGCAACGGAGACCCAGTGCAGCCAAAAATAAATAAATAAATAAATTTAAAAAAAAAAAAAAAGGAACTTGGGAGCAGGTGGTGAGCCCTGAAAGCTGGGCAGCAGCTGAGCCACAGGGAAGGAGGGCAGGGCTGGTGTTTCTCTGACCTGCTGTTGAATTTGGGTCCGCCCAGTCATGTGTCCTCAGTGGGGGCCCAGAGGAGCCTGTCAAACCTTGTCTGGACCCCTCTGCCCTCTGCCAGGGAGACACGTTAGCTCCGTTTGACACAGGCCCCAGCCGATGCTCAGAGGTTCAAGTGTCCTGCTGGCCACACAGCCTGGCACTGGTGGCTGACACATGTCAGGGGGATTGCTGTTATGGACTGAATATTTGTGTCCCCCTCCAAATTCATATGTTGAAGCCCTGACCCCCCAGTGTGGCTGTATTCATAGATGGGACCTCTCAGAAAGTAATTAAGAGTAAATGAGGCCATCTAAGGGTGGGGCCCCAATCCCATAGAATTAGTGTCCTTAAAAGAAGAGACATAGAGAGCGTGTTCTCTGTCCACAGGGAGAAGGAAGTGGTCTGCACCCCCAAGGGGAGAGCCCTGCCAGTGCCTTGATCTTGGACTCGCAGCCTCCTGTGGTTTAAGCCCCCAATCCATGGCATTTTGTCATGGCAGCCCAAGCTGACCAAGACAGTCACTAAGGCCCCAGATATAATACCCGGGCATTATCTCCTCATCCTGCCAGGTGGTGTAAGAGCCTGAAAGTTGGCTGACTGTCTCCAGGCAGGGCCGGGCCCTGGGCCTGACCCGGAGAGTGGTTTTAATAAGGTTTTGGTGAAACACCTCTGGCCTGGTTTGGGGAGGGGCTCCCCTCCTGCCTCTCTCTCTCCTCCTGCATTAGGACCTGGAGTGGGGGGCAGAGGAAGGCTCCCTGAGAGGTGAAGGTAAAGCCTCCTGGCCCCCCAGCCCCCACCCCCGTGCTGGGAATTAGGCAGGGAGACAGGAAGGCAGACTCTGAGGTCACGGCATCAATGCCAGGTTGCAGGGGCCAGAATGGTCAGTGTACCTGGTGACAGGGATGCCAGGGAACAGACAGCAGCAGCACCTCAGCCAGGCCTGGGCCAGGGCCACGTGTGGCCGATGTCCTGGGAAGCTGCCGAGCCCGGGGGCTGGGCCCAGCTCTCTGCTGAGTCTGAATGGGACAGGCACTCAGAAGCCTGGATAAACCTGGGGGTCTGCCTTTTGGGATTAGGGTCTGGGGGAGCTGGGGAGGGCGGGGTCGATGGGCCTCTCCTGTTTCTGTGCTACTGTTGTGGGAAGGGTCCCAGGCAGGACACAGGCGAACCTGGTCCAGTGGGGTCCCTGCTCCCTGACTCCATAGAAGTGTGTGTGCTTGTGTGTGTGTGTGTGTGTGTGTGTGTGTGTGTGTGTGTGTGTGTGTGTGTGTGTGTGTGTGTGTACAGAGCGGGGCAGGGACAGGCAGCATGGCCGGGTAACTTGGCTGTCCCACGGGGACTGAGCCTTGCTTTACCTCCTGTCTCTGATCCCGGGCACAAAATGCAGTGAGTCTTGGTGGCCCCTCCCTCGAAGCTGCCTGGAACTTTCCACACTGGGTGAATCAGGCTGACCTCTGCCTTCGTTCAGGAGCCCTTCCTACAAACAGCGGGGGGTGGAATCCAGTCCCTCCAGTGTTGTAATTCTCCCGCTGAGGTTCCCAGCCCCAGCGGGCTGCATCTGAATTTCATGGAGTTAAAAAAACACAGCATCCCCCCTGCCCCGCCCCCAGGCCCCCTACCACCCAGCACATCTGGTTCAGGGGACCTGAGCTGGACCCGGGCGGGGAGGGGGCGGTCTGCATTTTTCAAAGCCCTCTACCCCAGCTGGATAATCATCATATTTAGGAAGCAGACACCACCAGTGTGGGGTGGGTGGGTGGGGGTGGGCTCTGCTCAGAATCTCTAAGCCGCTGCCGCCTCCTTCCCCTCCCCTCCTCCTCCCCTCCCCTCCCCCCTCCCCCTCCTCCCCCTTCTCCGTTTGGTCTTCCGGCTGCAGGCGGTTGGCTGTTGGCGTGGAAATCAGGAGGGAAGGGGGCGGGAGCAGACACACACAGCCGCTTCTGCACCAACCCTGGTGTCATCTCACTTAGAACTCTGAACCTGGCAGATGTAAGAGGATGCACTTAGCACCCCAGACAGGACTCTGCAAACATTGCCCCTCCTCCCCTGGAGGTGTCAGCACCCCTTGGATTAATGTGCCCCAGCAAGAAGGGAGCATGCCAGGATTCCATGTGACCTCGGATCTTCGGCGCCCTCAGGGTGGAACCCCGCTGCAGACGTTGGCCAGGGTTCAGAGGGGTCGGAAGCCCCCGTGTGCTGGGCTGCTGCGAATGCCAAGTTCAAGGAAGGAGATGGTGTTCTTTGGGCCTCTTTGGGGGCTGGCCACAGCCCGGTCACTTGGGAGAGAGGGCAGAGCTTCCCTGGCCCGAAATCAACCAGGGGGACACCCCCAGCAAAGGGAGGGGTCCTTCCTGGCTTGCTCCTGCCTCTGGGGCGTCCTCTGGAGCATGGTCCCCCCAGGTACTGAGCCCAGGCCTCCCTCCCTGTGTTGATAAACGGAGCTTCTGTTCTCTGTGGTTCAGGTCCTCAGGTAGGGACGGGCTGTCCCATGCAGCACCCCCCTGCCCTGCCCACGCCCGCCTCTTAATGCCTGTTTAGCCCCAGAGCCTGTCTGCAGAGTCTGCGGTTGGTCTGCTGCCTTGTCATTTAGCTGTTCCAAGCCAGCAATCGGAAGGCAGCACAAACTGTGGCATTTGCTGAGCGTAAAAATTCAATTAATTCCAGACGGCAGATTAAATATAAGTGAGTTTTAATAATTTGCTGTAAAGTCAGAGGATTACTGCGGGCGCGAGGACGGAAACCACACACGCGTGCGTGAGCAGGTTGGCACAGTCGCGGGGATGCCAGCCGGGGACGCTTCCCGGAGCCCCTTCATCCCTCCCAGCGCTGCCCGGCGGCCACCTTCCTGAGGGTGGTGGCGTGGGGTCTCTAGCTGGAATTCTGGAGGACAGTTGGCGAGGCTGGCCCAGCCTTCCAGCACCTCTGCCCCACATGCCCCATAGCAGGGCAGCAGGCAGCTGAGGAGCCGGGCGGCCGTTCTCAGCTGTGGGGTCTCCTTCCAGAATCCCGAGGTGCGATGTGGGGCCCAGCGCGGGCAGCCCTGGCCACATGTGCCCCGCCGTCTACCAGCTGTCCCGGTTCCCCCCCGGTCTCACCTTTCTTTGCCTGCCTCCAGGGTCCTCAGGAGCTGAAGGCTGTCAATTCTGGGCCTGGGTTGGTTTTGTTGTCCCAACTTTTTAGGAAGTACATTGAGAGCAAGAAAGGGGCTCAGATTCCGAGGCTCTCGGTCCCCTGTGGTCCCCCAACCTACGCCTGTGTACACCACATTCACACATCTCCCATCGTGCATGTGGTCAGCTTGCATGCACACACAGTCACATGTGCACACTCTTGCATGTACACATAGTTCCACACATCCACATGCACGCTCAGTCACACGCGCGTGCGTGCACACACGCAGAGTCCTGTCCCAGAAAGCCAGGAAGTTAGTCACCTGCCTGAGCCCCCTCCAATTCAGATGCATCTGGGAGACAGCGTGCTTTTATGCCCGCCTTTTGTCTTTTCCCACCGCCAAAACACACACACACCCCGAAAAAGGACCGTCTCCCCATCCTTCTCTGAGCTGTGCCACCAGAAATGAGGCCTGACCCAGAAAAGGCAATGGTGGAGGGGACCGTCTGGAGCCAGCCTCCCTGGCCGCCCTGCCACAGGGGAGGAGGCAGGAGAAAAAGGAGGCAGGCAGCTTTTATGTAAAGACAGTGATGGTCCAGTGAGTACAAAATGCTATTTCAAAGCCAACGTTCATCACTACCACTTCCTACTGTGATCTCCATAGATTTCTTTGTCTCCTTCAATTGGCCCTAATTATGGAACTGGAGGCTGCCTGATCAGTTTCATTCTTGTCATGAAATCCTGAGGGCACGCATGGGGACGGGGACACAGGCTCGCCAGCTGCACAGCCCACAGACCGGCCTTGGGTCTTTGTGTGCGTGCCTGCGTGTGTGTGCGCGCCTCTGTGTGTGTGTGTGTGTACGTGTGTGTGTGCATGCGCGTGCATATGTGCTTAGAGACCTGCTCTTTTCCCCCTCTGCTTGTTCCCCCAAATGCCTGGCTGGTTCGGGACCCCTCTTTGGGGGCAGAAGGGAGTTCCCAGTGGACCTCCCAGCTGAGAACTGGCTAGCCGGGATATGCATATGGTAAGCAGGCTGGGATGCTGGCTGCCACCGAGATGAACACCTGCAAAGATGAAAGCCACAGCCAAGCGTGGCAGACCCTGCCTTCCCTCCATGCTCCCTCTAATGCCCTAATTACGCCGTGTTTGTTTCAGTAATTTACACTCTCCGGGTACTGATCCATCAATAATGAAGGTATTACCTGTCTCTGGGTAAGGTTTGGGAGACCCAGGATGCTGCTTTGAAAATGTCTGTAAAGCAGGAGGATCTGGGAGGCAGAATGGTCCCCCCGCCCCTGCAGACTTTTCCTCTCCGAATGCTCGTTTTTTCTCAGATGGCATCGTATTTGGCAAAAGCTGTCTGAGGCTGGTACTTGGTACAGCTTTTCCGTCCCCCCTCCGTTTTATGCCTTTTTAATATTTAAAGCCATCGTTGGGCTGAGCGATAAAATTCTTTCAAATCAAATTTTATCCTCCAATCTCGGGCTCTGGCTTCCCTCTGGCCGGAAAAGTTGGTGGGGGGCGGCGCTGGCCGAGCCAGGGTTGTGTGCGGGGAGTGTGGTCTGTTTGAATGAAGCGAGTGCCAACGAGGAGGCTGCTGAGACCCCCGCCGCCCGCCCGACCCACTCCTCCCCCCTGACTGCTGTGCACCATCCATCCAGAACCCTCGTGGAAATAAGTAGTGGGGTCCATGTAATCTGGGCTGTCACCAGTGACAGACCCACCCAAGATGGGCCAGGGGACGTGTTCCAGGGCCAGATCCGCCGCTGTGTGGGGCTGGATCCTCCCTCCTCCCTTTTGCTGATGGGAAAGAAATGTTGCCAGGGCATTTTTGAAAAGGTGCGGGATGAAAGGCGTGATGAACTGAGTGGTTTAAGGGGAGAGGGGAGAGCCAGCAGGCTCCACCGGCTCTGGTCTCAGCGGCGGGGAGGCAGAGCACTGAGGTGTGCCTGGCCGGTGGGTGCCAGCCCCTGTGGCTCGGCCCGCCAAGCCCGCGCACCGCCGGCATCCTGGGGTCCAGTCGCCTCTACCCGTTGGTCCCCAAGGGCAGCAGAGACCAGAGGCCTGTCTGGAATGTTCCTCCCTCTGCCCGGCTGCTCTGGCTCCTGAAAGGGCCCCATCCATCCGCCTGGGGCTTCCCTTCTCCCCCTCCCCTTTTTAGTGGCCCTCCTGCATGGCAGCCAAAGTGGCATTTCTAGGATACCCAGGAATGGAGCCCGGAGCTGGGGTGTAGCCATGCCAGGAGACACCAGCTGGGACGCCAGGGACAGCAGGATTCTCTCCTGTGTGGCGGGCAGTTTCTCCAGACTCTTGCTTCGGCCCTTTGTTGGTTTGGGGGCGTTTTTCTCCCCAGCTGGATCTCCATTGGTGGGGGAGGAGAGTTTCCTGCCCTGCCCCAGCCCGAGTCTAGAACCCTCCTCCCCTGTAATTGCTGTCTGGCCTCAGGAGATGTTGGTCCACCCGGTTCTGGTGCTGGCTTCCCGAATGGCCTTGGGCAAGTCACGTCCTCTCTCTGGGCCGCAGTTGCCTCATTTGTAAAGCTGGGGGGATGACACTAGCAGGGGTCCTTCCTAAGTGCTTCCAAGCCAGGCACCGAGCCAGGTCCCCGGTCCACACCTCTTCTTGCTCAGGGGTGTGACGTGGTGGCCAGGGCTGGCCTGCCTGGGTTCACTTCCTGGCTCTGCTACTTACTAGCTGTGTGACCTTAGGCAAGTTACTGAAGCTTTCTGTGCCCCAGTTCCCTTGCTTATAAAATGGGGGTAACAGAAGAACCTACTTCATGATGGGAGCAGGGCTTTGCAAGGATTAAATGTGAAGTGCTTAGAACATCAGACAGCCGTTATCATCAATAATCAAGTTTCCATCCGATACCTATGAAGGAAGACAGTACAGATGAGGAGGCTGAGGCTTACCAAGGTGGTCGCTTGTTTCAAGACAGATGTCCAAGGAAGGGGGCTGGTCAGCTGTCCCAGGGCTGCTGCAGCAAAGTACCACAAACTGTGTGGCTTAAACAAGAGAAATGCATCCTCTCTCAGCTCTGGGAGCCAGAAGTCTGTGCTCGAAGTGGCTCGCAGCAGGGCTGGTCCTCCTGATGCCGTGGGAAAAGGGTCTGTTCCAGGCCTCCCTCCTTGGCCTGGAGACAGCTGACTTCCCTCTACATGTGTCTGTATCCGACTTCCCCCTTTTTATAGAGACACCAGTCATTGGATTAGGGGCCCACCCTACTCCAGCATGACCTCATCTCGGCTAATGAATTACATCTGCAATGACCCTGTTCCCAAACGAGGTGGTATTCTGAGGTCCTGGGGTTGGAGCTTCAACATATCAACTTAGGGGTGGGAGGACACCGTTCAGCCCATAACTGAAGCCCCACGTGGCGGGTCTTCTAGCTCTAAAACGTGCGCGTGCCCCGGCCTCGTTGGGGGAGGGACCTTGCTCCCGCCTCCCACCCCCAGCCTCTCTCCTCCCACTTCTCTCTCTGGTCTTGCCCCACTGTGGGCTCGCTAGCAGCTGGCCCTGGGACGTGTGTTCTTCCAGGGGCTCCCAGGATGGATTCCCTCCTTCCAGAAGCACGGCCGCCCCAGCTGTCCCACTGCCAGGCTGCTTGGCCAAGAGTCACAGCTGCTCCTAAAAGGTGCTCCGTTGTCGTGCTCACTGTCCTGCTCCGTGGCCTCGCGTATGGGGGAGCATCCCCTCTGCCCACCTCTGGGACCAGCTCTCACACAGAGCCCTGGCCACACAGCTGGGTGCAAAGGGACTGCTTTCTCCCCGTGCTGCAGAGGACCTTCAGGCTTCTGCCCCCTGTCCGTCTCATGCACTAGTCATCCGTGGCCCCGGGCCCCCCTGCAGCACGCGAGACCCCCAGCCCCACATCACTCCTCCTGCCCAGTGGGAGGTCCTTGTGGAATGCACAGTAGCTAACTTTTTAATTTTAAGTAATTCCAGTAAGCAGCAAGGGAGAAATCAGTGCCCACAGCTACCAGGGGTCTTGATGTAGCTGGGTTTTATTGAACTGCCTCAGTTCAGTGTGTGGGTTGGTTAAAGTCTGTCTTTCTTGTTGGGCTCACATCACCCCTCCGAGGCATGGAATTGGGGGGTACCTCCATCACTCACAGCCTGGAGAAGACAAAAATAGGGATGGCCCTTGGCCCAGGCGCGGATTGCTGGCTGCCAGTCACAGCTTGGATTCCCTGGTGGGATGATGAAACCCCCTGCCCCTGGAGGCATCTGGAGGGCCCGGCTTCGGAAAATGAAAAAAATAAATAAAAAAGAGCAGGCGGGAGAAATAAAGGGGGGAAACGGCGATGTGGAGCCCCAATTGCTAGCAGATGGTACTGGTATTAGGAAAATGAAAATACATGCAGTAAATTTGCTATTTGCCAGTGTTAATTTCTTATCCCAAGGTAAAACCTTCCCCCTGGCCCAGCCATGCCATCTGTATGTTCATAAAACACATTACAGCAGAATTGATGGAGCAGCAGTGTGCATGTGGGGCTCCGGGTGGTCGGGCTCCGAGGGGGGAGGGCGGGGGACGAGGACACACCTGCCAGGGTCCTGGGGATGAGCTGGTGTGCTTCCCACCTTCAGCCCAGGTACGCCCAGGGACACACCTGGGTGCAGTCGGGCTTCGCGGGTCAGGCCCATTGTAGGTTTGCCCCCATCACTGAGCATAGGCCCAGGGAGGGGGAGGGGAGGCTTCAGGACCCCAGGAAGGTCTCCCACTTGTCCCCAGGGAGCCAGTACTAACAGGGCTGGTGATCCCCATCTCCCCACCCCCATGCCTTCCTGGACTCTCCCTTGGGCCCCCTCCCCCAGAACTTCCCATGTCTGGGCCAGTAAAGTGTTACAGTTTTGTAGGACAGGCAGCCTTGGCCCCTGCTTCAGCCTCTGGCCTTGCTGGACCGGTTGGGCACTAGTTTAATGTCATCCCTGTAGATGTCCCCCTCTCACCTGTCACCTCTGGTCCTCCCGGCTCTCTGCAGAGAGAGCCTCTCCATCCAACCCTTTGCAGTTGCCAGGAGGTCAGCTGGTGAGCCCACTCCTTTGGTGGCGGGGTCATGTCCACACCAGCTTCGGTTCACTGGGGCGGCCCCTGCTCTGCA
Source organism: Mesoplodon mirus (assembly GCF_964341445.2). Lineage (NCBI taxonomy): Eukaryota > Metazoa > Chordata > Mammalia > Artiodactyla > Ziphiidae > Mesoplodon > Mesoplodon mirus. Next base: position 3,695,787 of record NC_138995.1, on the reverse strand, counting down.
GCTGGTTGCTTGCGTCCCGCTGGGTTCCTGGCAGGAGGGCAGAACCTTCCACCAGCCGGATGCACTCGGGGCAGGCAGTTGTGGGGGAGAAAGGACCCCTTCCACCCACTTTTCAGGATGTAGTGTGCCCTACAGGGCGGCAGGGCTTCAGTCCTGCTGCGTGGAGGGTGGGCCTCTGAGCCCCTGGGGCCCCTGGACTCAAGGGGACACTGCGCATGCTCAGTGGATGACCAGTGTCCCCCGCAACCCCAGCATCCGGTGCGCTCCCCCCCTTCCTCCCGCTGCGTGCCTTGGGGGCCGGTGGCCCAGCCTGGGCCTCGCTGTCTGCTAATTACCAGTGTGGGAATGGCTTTATGGTCCTCCGGGGCCCTGAGAGAGCCCCCCACACCTGGTCAATTAATGCTGAATCTGTAATTCGGATGACATACAACCCCGGCAGCTCTCCAAATGAGGCGATTAAAAGGCTCTTCCCCTCCTTCGCTGAAGAACAAGCAAAACCAGGACCTTCTTTATTTCGCGGGATTGATGGGCCCTGCCCGTGACCTTTGGTAGGACAAGAAGTATTATCAGAAATACTTCTGTGTTTCCCGACTTTGCAGGCTGCATAAATCTCCTATCAACTCAGGCAGGCGGCGGAATCTGCCGCCGCTGCCGTTATTAACACGGAGCACTTACCCGGAGGAAGGCAGGCCTTTGTCAGGCGGGGCCCAGGGGAGGCGGGGGCAGGGGCTGCGGGAGGGGAGGCGAGCGCCCGCGCCCCTGCGGTCGCCCCCAGCTGGGGCGCGCCCTCCGGGCACGGTTGTCCTGACCCCCAGGCCCTACTCGCCTCCCCCTCTCAACTCCGCCCCCCCCGCGCCCCGCCTGCCCCCAGCCTCCAGGCCAGGGCTGTAGAGCGCCTTGCTCCAGATTTCTCATCTCAGGTTGGGAGTGTGCTAGCGCCTGCCCCGAGGGCACGAGACCCAGGCCAGCCGTCCAGGCCTGCTGGGGTGGCGTCTGGGTCACGTAGGGCCCTGTTTCTTAGTGACAGGGGTGGGTGGCTGGGTCCCACGTCCGCCCCCACCGAACTGCAGACCCCCTCGTGAGGCTACATTGGGTGATAGCAGAGAGGGCTATGGGCCTTCGACCCAAGGCAGTGGGGGGGCGGGGCCAGGGTGGGCGGGGTCTGAGCAGCGGGCGGGGGGCGGGGCCTGGGCGTTTCTGGAAAAACTCTAGAAGAGCCTTGGCCGGAACCTGGTGTTTGAGTTTCCCTGGCGTCTCTGTAAGGGGGTGGGTGCCTGCTGTTTGTTTACTGATTCGTAACATTTATGAAGCATCAAATGTGAGTGTGTATGAGCGTGAGTGTGTGTGTGTGCACGACAGCGCATGTGTGAGAGGGTGTGAGTTCGCGAGTGTGGAGGACGCAGAGCGCGGACACGGGAGCCCGCCATCCCTTCGAGCTCAGGCCTGGCTCTGCGGGCCTCAGCAGCTCACTTTCCTCTGGGAACCTATGTCTTACAGCCAGTGAAATGGGACACTCCTGTCCCCCAGGGATACTGCGTGCGCTGGGCAGCTCGGTAGAGGGGACTTAGGACGGCATTCTTAGGGGACGGGAGAGATTCACAGAACTGGACCAGGGGTGGCACGTGGCCGGGTGCCCTTCTGGGGACAGTGGGGGGTTTCAGCGAGGCGTGCGGGGCAGACCCTTCACCCTGCCATTTGGGGTCAGGGCCAGGGTCACCGCTTGTGTCACGGGGACCACCTGAGGCCTGGCTGGAGAAGGGGCCCTGGCCACCCTGCTCCTCCTGCTGAGCTGCAGGGGGACCGGACACAGGCTCGGTGTCACCTTCTGCCTGTTCTTCTCAGTGCGTAAGGACACATTAGGGTCACAGATCCCCGACGTTATGGCACATCTGCGGTTATCCTGACCATCTTCGAGCTGAAGGTCCATTGCTTTCATCAGATCCTCAGGAGAGCACCTGACCCCAAAGTGCAGGGTCCTTACTGGGCAGCCCCTGGCTTAGTCCGGGGGTCCTGGCGGCCTCCTGGGAGCCGGATTGTTGAGCCAGAGTTTTCTCCGAACTTGCTAACCTCCCTGACCTCTCCCCCAACACAGTGGAACCCAGGGCCCTGACCCAGAAAGGGAGGAGGCGAGGATGGCAGTTCAGAGGTGAGACAAGAGGGTGGGGGTCCCTAGGGCGTCCCCCACTCCGCTCCGGCTCCCAGGGGCTGTGTCTCAGTAGGGAACTGGCTTCTCTGTGAAGAGAGCCATCCCTCCTCCTCCTGGCCTCGCTGGGCTGGGGTCATGGGGAAGGTCACCCGGGCACTGGCTGCGGTGGGAAGGGCCTCCCCACCGGGCACTGAGATGGGCCCCGGGGCTGGTGGACCTGGCGCTGGCAGGCTGTCGGGTCAGCAGTCAGAGCTCCCCAGGACTCTGGCTGCTCCTTTTCCGCTTTCCACATTGGCACTGTCATCCTTCTAGGGGACGCCTTGCATTCCTTCTTTCCTTCCGAAAGTGAAGAGCCAGGCGCTGCTCTAGGTGCTGGGGGTTCATCCGTGAACGAAGCAGGTAAAAATCCTGCCTACCCATACCGTACCCTAGAGCAGAAGTGTCGGTGCAATATTTGAGGATGATGGAATGTTCTAGATCTGCGATGCCCAAATTGGTAGCCGCTGTCGAGGATTAGTGAGATTGAGGAACTGAAGCTTTTGTTTGATTTGATTTGAATTAACTTGTATTGCAGTTTAAGTGGCACCTTGGCCAGTGACTGCCCTCCAAAGAGTGCAGGTCTAGTGGAAAGAACACCCGGGTAGGAACCGATTTTCTATGTGGTTTTCCTTTTCTGACACCCTTCCTATGTCTCAGTGACCTTCACGTGTGTCTGTGGGAGGAGGGTCCCCCCCCATTCTGCAGGGGGAGGGGGGGAGGAGCTTTTCTGGCCATAGCGCCCCTCCTCCGCTTAATCACAGCAGATGCAAAAATGTCACTGCACCAGAACACAGGTCCTTGAAAACAGGGACCTTCTCTTATGTTGGTTTTTATATTTAACTTCCAGCCCCAAACTTGGCATTTCAGGGGCTGCTCAAATATCTGTTGAATGAATCAGTGAATGACAATCCCAGCTCTGCCATTTGCCAGCTGTGTGACCTTAGGCAAGTTACTCACCCTCTCTGTGCCTCAATTGATGGGAATAATGGTAGCACCAGCTCTCAGGGTTGTTATGAGGCTGATGGGGTAAGACACCCAAAGCGTTTGGACCAGGATCTGGGACCAGTGCTCTGGAAGTTTTTGCTTTTATTAGTAACAGAGAAAACCAGTGATGATTCCTGGCCGTCCCTCCGGGTCCCTCCTTCCTCTGCTCAGCCATCTCAGGGGCACTCTGGAGCACTTTTGGATGTTGGCGTGTGTCACCCACACCTTTAGGGTGGCCGAGGAAGGAGGAGTCATCATCTCCAGTTCCTTTGTTTGGACACTGAGCCCAAAGACAGGTGACCTGGCTGGGACCACACAGCTGCTTGGTCAGTCACGGAGCTGGGACTGATCCTGGGTGTCCCGCGTCCTGGTCTGGTCACTACCTGAACAGACCTGTCTTCACCAGCTGAGAGTTGCGCACATGCACAGCCTGCCCTGCCCCCTCCAGCAAGGAACCTGCCCTGGCAGGCTGGGGGCTCAGCGCAGGTCCGGAGACTGCCTGGGCCGGCCACACCCACACCGGCCCTGCAGGCCACCACCTGGGCAAAGAACCTCATTAAGCCTCAGTTTCCTAATCTGTAAAACGGGCCCCCTGGTGCCGTGCCTCCAAGGTGGTGATGAAGAGCAAACAAAATAATTCACAGCAGTGCGCTGAGTCTGGGTCTGGTCCTCGGAGACCCTTGGAAAGTCACCCACATCCGAGGGTCCAAGTCCCCTCCCCTCCCCTCCCCTGCTCAGAGACTCCCCAGCCACCACTCACAGTCCTGGAGTGTGGCTTCGCCTGGCCTTGGCTCTTGGAGCCTTGCCTCGCCCTGTCCAGCCTGGCCTCCAAGTCGCCCTGGGGGGTGCACCCCGCTTCCCTGGCCCATGTTCTCTGCAGCTCCTGTCTCGACAGCTGCCTTGACTTTCCCTCTCCCAGGGGCCTGATGTCATCACTCGGGCAGCCTGGAGGCCTGGCTGGGAGGTGCGATTCCCACAGCCGGATCCCCTCCCCCACCCTCCCTTATCCCCTTCCCCTCCATTCTCTCTCCTTCCTGCTTCCCATCCTTCGTGACCCCCCCAGCCTGGCCCCTTAGCCTCCCCTCTCCTCAGGCCCCTCCGCTCCCCCTGGGGGCTGCCCTGTGCCAGCTTCTGCCTGTGTGAATGTCTAATCTCCAATTTTATTCGCTGGGCTCCAGCCCATTTGCATAATCCACATAGTCACCCTGGTTTTAATTGCCCACAACTCTGCAGAAAGATCATGTGGTTAAGTGGTAAATCATAATTAGATAAATAATTGGTTTGGCCACAGCAAGCTGCTTTTGTTACACCTGCCATCTGCTGGACCCGTTTTTTCTTCTGGCCAGAACAATGCGGTTCTGATGACAGAGCATGCTGCTTCTCTCTTATGGGGGGCGGGCGGTGGAGAGCCGGGGGTGGGGGCCGGGCGGGAGGGGGCTTGCATGGAGGGGCTCGGAAGCAGAGCCTGGAAAATTGCCTGGTTGCTGGGGTCCGCGCCTGGCCTGCGTCTCCCTCTCCAAGCGGGCGCACCACACAGTTGCCATTCATTACCGGCTTGGTTAATGCAGCCGAGTGGCAAATTTGACTTCTTTGCAGAAAAGGCAAGAAGGAGAGGAGCCCCGGGGAGGAAGGGACCAGCGGGGGCTGCCCCAGGCCTGGCCTGCCTGCGATTTGTCGAGTGGCCCACTGTGGAGGGCCTGGGCCCCATGCCGATGGGGGCAGGTGGGCAGAGGTTAGAACCCGCGGATATCCTTGCCCACTGCGGTCAGCTTCTCCATCTGCTTTCCCGTGTTCCAGGCCCCATCTGTGAGCCCAGGAGTCTCTGGGGGAACTGGGGATCCTGGGCCGGCTGGGTGTGGCCGGGGGCCTTCTTCAGGGCTGGCCTACCTTCACGCTTGTCTTCCGCCCAGCCTCAGTCCCCTAGCCCACCTGGAACTGCTTCAGATCGTCCTTCCTTCTCTCACTCGCTCGTGCAGTCATTCAGCAAATGCCCACGCTTCTTCCTGCGTGGTGAGCGTAAGTTCGAGCATTGGTCCCTGTGAGTCAGACCTCCCTCTGCGACTTGAGGAAGGTCCATGACCTCCTGGAGCCTGTTTCTTCATCTGTGGGCCGGAGATCATAATTGTCGCTACCTGTGGCCTGTGGGGGCATCAAAGGACATGATGGGGATAAAGCCCGTCAGGCGACGCCTGCAGTAAATAGATGCCTAGGACGTGTGGTCGCTGGGGTGCGTGACTGCCGATTAAGGGATGGCTGTAATGGAAGTGGCACCCAGTGTGGTGGGAAGGACCCAGGGGAGACGGGGCTTGGGAAAGGAAGCCCAGGTGATAAAGAAAGGAGAGGAAAGGCAGGAGCCACCCAGACCCGGACATCCCTGACTCCAGGGCTGTCCAGGGCAGAAACTCGGAGAAAACTCCATGTTTCTGCTCAGGACAGACAGGCCCCTGCAGCCCTGCCCCACACGGCACTCTCCCAGGAGGCCTTGCCCAGGTCTTGCAGACTGGCTCATTGGCCTTGTGTGTCTAGCCTTCCGGAGTTTGCATCTGCAGAAACCCAGGAAGCCTCCTTTGTCTGTGCGGGCTCAACTTCTCCTTTTCAGCCTGACAAAAGGCACCCTGAGAGCTCCAGGCCCCTTCTAGAGCGAGACCTAGCGGGGGAGAGAGGACGTGCCCTCCCGACTGAGGACCCCTGGGCACAGATTGCTGGCTCACTGGCCTCATGGTCTTATTGACCAGAAGATACTTGTATCTTCCCGAAAACCCACTGAGGTATGTTGGGAAAATTCTGGACATGGTCCATGTGGCTGGGATTTTGGAAAGCAGACATGTCCCGTGTTTTTCCATCTATCGTGTCCACCCATCCGTGACCCATCCTCCATCTTCTCCCACTCTCCGTTCCTTTCTTCCTTCCTTCCATCCATCCATCCGTCCATCCATCCATCATCCATCCACCTGTACACTCACCCATCCATTTATAATGTCTGCCCTTGGTCTAAAGGCAGGACCCTTTCTCCTTACCCACTGCCATGTCACCCCTCCCAGGAAGAATGCCGTTGCTCTTCTGACACCGTCATGATGGTCCCCCTGCCTGGTGAACCTTAGCTGCAGACCCCTGTCACTAACTGGAGAAATGAGGCCTCAAAACAATTCCCCAGGGAGGAGTGTTCTCAGACTCCTGAAATGTTTCTAGACTACAGCTTTCCAGGAGACCCTGGTGGGGCAGCTGGGGGTCTGAACTCAACTGTAGCTGTAAGCTCTGGATTCTCTCCTAGTCAGATACCATGCCTTGTTTTGCCCATGAGCCCACGTGCACCTCTCAGATCGAATATCTCAACCTTTGGTTGGGAAAATGTGGTCGTTTTTTATATTCTACATCTGTGTTTTCCAGTATGGTAGCCACTGGCCACATGAGGCTATTTAAATTTAATTTTTAAATTTTAAGTTAATTAAAAGTTAAATGAAATTAAAGATTCAGTACCTTGGTTGCACTGGGCACGTTTCAAGTGCTCAGTGGCCACACATGGCTGGGGACAACTGCGTGGGACAGCTCAGATACAGAACACGTCAGCCGTCGTGGAAAGTTCTATTGGACAGTGCTGTTCTAAGTGTTTACTCAGGCAGTCTTTTTTTTTTTTTTTTTTTTAATTCTTGGCTGCATTGGGTCTTCGTTGCTGCACACGGGCTTTCCTCTAGTTGCGGCGAACGGGGGCTACTCTTCCTTGCGGTGCGCGGGCTTCTCATTGCGGTGGCTTCTCTTGCTGCGGAGCATGGGCTCTAGGGCGCGCAGGCTTCAGTAGTTGCGGCACATGGGCCCTAGAGTGTATGGGCTTCAGTAGTTGTGGCTTGCGGGCTCTAGAGCTCAGTCCTCAGTAGCTGTGGCGCACGGGCTTAGTTGCCCCACAGCATGTGGGATCTGCCCGGACCAGGGTTCGAACCCGTGTCCCCTGCATTGGCAGGCGGATTCTTAACCTCTGCGCCACCAGGGAGGTCCCTCAGGCGGTCTTAAATAACTAAAAGATGGGCCGTCCTCAGCCGTTACTGGTCTCGAGTTAGATTTTCCTGGGTTCTCCTGATAGGGGAGGGAGGACTGAGCTGAGAATCAGATTTGAATTTCACCTTGTCTGTGGTGCTGTGTGACTTGGATTTGATCACTTAACTTCTCTGGACTGTAGAGATAAGACTTGCGGACCTTTGGAAGAGGGAGTGTCCTTCTGTCTTGGAATGATAGAGAGGAAGGTGAGACGTGGGCCAAAACAGATATGTAGTATTCCCTAGGCTTGTTAATGACATAAAACATAAAAATGGCTGTGGTTCCTTGGAGCTGGTGCTATACAGTTTCAGGGCGAAGCGGTGTGTGAGGGAAGATGTTTTTCTTTCTCTCACTCTCTCCTCCTCCCGGGCATGTGTCCCACCTCCTGTTTCTTCACTATCTCATCTCTCAAGAGGGGAGGCTGGACACAATGATCCAGAAGGTTCTTTGTAGCAGATCCCTGCTTTCTGGGTCCCTGTGGGCTGCACTGGGATTTGTCAGCACCAGGTCTGGGCCGGTCACTCCCAACTGCCCCCGCCCTGCCTCTTGTCCCCTCTCCACCGTAAATCGTTGCCCTGACCATCAGGCTGCTGGCTTGGGCCACCCCTAGAGCCGGGTCACCGTGGGGAGGGGGAGAGCGTGCTCTGAGCCTGGGTCACCCCCACCAGCAGGCCTCGGCTTTCACAGGAGCACCCCTGCCCCCAGCGGGGTCTGGTTTTCTGTGACCTACCTCCAAAAGACAACGCAGGTTAAAAACCAACTTTGATCTTTCAGGACTCTCTCGTATAATTTACAACGTGCTTAAGAAATCCCCAGCGCTGCTAATAGCTGAGCAGGGACGCCTAATCCCCCTCACCTGGACCCCGCTCCCTCAGCCTTCTTGGAGAATCCTGGCTGGCTCAGGCCAGGGGAGGGAAGGGGCTCCTGGGCGGCCCCCCATGCGGGGTGCTCCCCCAATAGCTGAGCGCTGGGGATGGGTGGCTTGGCTGGTCCAAGTGAGCATGGAGATCCCTCCTCCCCAGAGTTCTGTCCAGACGGGCTCGGCGGTGCCAGCCCCCCTCGTCTGCACGTGGGGTGCCCCATGAGACCTGCCCAGAGCGGGCCCCGCAGCCCCTGATCAAAGCCACGGGGATGCTTGGGGTAGCCGGCAGCGGGTGGCGTCAGGAACAGCAGTGTCTGTGGACCCGTCCACACAACCTCCTTCCTCCTACTGCCCCTAATTATTTTTCTTGGATGTCGTGAATTAAATCTTCCCGTAACCACAGGGGACGTCTCTGGGTAGCGCCCCACTCACACCTCCATGCGCCGATAGAAGTTGTTAAATGAATAATGTTGACTTACGCTGGGGACCCAATTCTCTCTGAATATAATTCCCCTTCGAGTTCCGGGGAGCTTCCTGCAGAAACCGTAAAAATAATAAACACGTCTCCATATCAGAGGTTGGTAACGCTGCTTCGAATCCTTTTGGGGGAGAGAGGCGGGGAAGAGATAAATTAAAATTACTTTTTTTTTTTTTTTTTTTTGCGGTACGCGGGCCTCTCACTGTTGCGGCCTCTCCCGTTGCGGAGCACAGGCTCCGGACGCACAGGCTCAGCGGCCACGGCTCACGGGCCCAGCCGCTCCCCGGCATGTGGGATCTTCCCGGACCGGGGCACGAACCCGCGTCCCCCGCACCGGCAGGCGGACTCTCAATCACTGCGCCAGCAGGGAAGCCCCCAAAATTACTTTTTAAAAGAAGATCACTCCACAAGTCAGATGACCGAGCAAGCTGGGGTAATGTGGCGGTTCTCAAAGATGGAGCTCCGGGGCACCTCCCTCAGGGGAGGAGGGCGGGGCTACCTGTTGAAAACGTAGATTCCTGGGCTCCACCCCCGACTTGGTCTGTGTGGGATGGAGGTGAGGGCGTGACCCCTGCTGATCTTGTTGTGGAAAGTGAAGTTTGGAGATTGTGGGTTAATAGAAAGAGCAGTGGGGTGAGTCTGGAGAACCGGCTTCCTGCCCAGGGCCCAACCTGGCCAGCTGTGACCGCATGCTCTTGCATTTCACCTCTCTGGGGGGCTCTGCGTCTGAAGACTTGCCAGGAGTGGGCAGCTGGAGGCGCTGGGAGGACCACTTAGCTCCGGCCCCTCCCCCTCCCGTTCCTCCTAAGATCCCAGCCGGCCCTGCACTGCCTGTGAGGCTCACAGGCTTATCACCTGCGAGCCAGGTGAGCTTGTCGCCCCCGTCCATGGGCAGGGCTCTGAGGCGCTTCTCTCTGTAAGCGAGGGTGGCCGCCCTCCCCGCTGTGACAGGCCCGACCCGAGCGGGCAAGGTCCCCCGCCTCGGGAGAGCATCCGAGGCCTTGACCGTGTGCCCTGGCTCCCTGCGCTCACAGGGCCTCCAGGTGTTGTGTAAGCATTTCCCCCGAGGGCTCTGAACAGCCGGCTGGAGAGACACGGGGTCACCTCGAAACAACGTGGCTTCCAGCGGGGCCTGCTCTAACGTCCCACCTCGCGCTCGCAGATGGGGTCAGGCGGCGTGGGGACTTTCCCAAGGTCATGAAGCAATTTGCCGGCTGAGCCAGGAATAGAAGTCCTGAGCTCGGCTGTGCTAACCCTGGGCTCAAATTGCTAGCCAGGCAGGTCTGCACGGGGAACTGGGTGCTGGGGGGCGGGGGGGGGGAGGGAGCCGCCAGGAGTCCTATATGTGGGCCAAGAGGAGGGGCTGGGAGCTGTCATCCCATGTTGACTGTGAAGGCCAGGCTGAGAGCTCTCTCCAGTGTCCCTGTCCTTCCTGGGAGAGGAGGCTGTTTTGCACTTCTGAGTGAGAGGTTGGTGGGGATGGCCGGCTGTGTAGCTGGGAAGGTGCCAGTGGCGTGCCTCTGTGTGCTTCCTCTAAGGTCATGTGGGAGCCTTCGACGAAGACAACAGCAACAAAAAACCCTCAGCTTTTGTTTCCCTGGTGCCTTTTTGCAGAATACTCTTTAACTACTCTCAGGGGGAGGGATTGGCGTGGCATTGCCGATGTCGGATCCGACAAGGGCCGATGGGGAAAACCCACCCTCATCTGCCCCGGAAAGGCGCTCAGCATTCTAGAACCAGAGGCTGCATATTCTGGGAGGTTCCTGTTTTTGGCTGAGTTTATTTTGGGGGAAGAGGGATGCGCACAGCGTTTGTCGCTAACGAGGGCTCGAGTCCTCAGAGGGGCTCCTTAAACTCATTTAGATGGATTCAGCAAACATCTGTTTAAGGGCTTGTGAAGGTCCAGAAATAAAGACGGCTGTTTCCTCTCCACCATTGACTCAGCCCAGGGCAGAAAGTAAAGAATTTGAAATTTACCCCTGTGGGAGGGAGAAGGTCCCTTTCCCCTAGAGGAGGTTAGAGCCGCATCCCGGAAGACTACCTGGAGGAGGTGGAATTTAAGCTGGGGCCTGAGGGAAGAGGTCAGCAGCAAACAGAGGAGCTTTGGGAGGGGTCAGGGAGGGTGCCCCCAGTAGCTGGTAGAGCTGGCCTGAAGGTAAGGAAAGGAGAGGGGCTCTTAATCTAAATTACGCTGTCGAGAGGGGGTTGGGCGGGGGGACAGCGGGGATGGGAATGTGTGGCGGGGGCCTTGTGCGTCTCGCCGCTTCTAGAAAGGCCTGTGCGTGGGAGGGTGGAGACATGGGCTGGCTGGTACCTGGATTCGCAAGGCATGACCCCGGAAATGGGAGCCTGAGGTCTTGACGGTGGAGGAGCCCAGGGAGGTGAGGGCAGAGGGCTGCGGGGAGGGCAGCCCGGGAGGGGACCCGGAGGCCTGTCAGGAGGGCACAGTGAGGAGACAGTGGACGTGGAGGCTCTGGGCACCTTTGTGGGCAGCATCGCGGTGGGACTGGGCCCGGGTCTGGGTTGCAGAGAGTCAGGGGTTCAGGCAGCAGGGGCTGGGCCGGCAGAGCAGCCTTTATGGCAGGTGGGGACGTGGGGCTGGGAGGAGGTGTTTCAGGCTGGGGGCTTCGCAGCCGAGGCTAAAGAGCCACAGGAGGGAAAGCAAAGGCCCTTCTTGGAGCAAACCAGGAGAAGGTGAGAGGGGTGCCCCGGGCAGCAGCGCCGCCCTCACCTGACCTTCCACTTGGGGCGCCCCCGCAGACACCCAGAGGATCTTGGGCAGCGGCCACGACCACCCGGACTTCCAGCGGTGAAAACGACACTTTGAATGAAATCCTTTCTCCTTGAGTATTTCCATTTGTGAGGCCAAATTATAAAAACATAAATGCAAGGAGAGTCCAGCAAGTGGGTCCTTGCAGCTTCCGTGAGCCAGTGGAGATGGGGCCCAGCCTTGACCTCTCGTCCCTGGGGTCCCTGGCCTGGCCGGGAGGTGCCGAGGTCGCGTGAGGACCGGTCATCTGCCCACACCAAACTTGCCCAGTTGGCGAGTGATAGAGGCATCTGGGATTTGATTGTCCAAGTGATGGTTTGGGACTTTAATGACAGGCAGTAGATAATGAATCCAGAAATTTGTCAGGAGTAGGGCCACCCTGAAAGGTTGGGGAGTGGGGGAGTGCAGGGGAAGGGAGGGCAGGGTGCGCTTCTAAATGAGGCCTGGGTTCAAACCCCAGCCTTAGCCTCCTGCCCCGAGAGGCAGGCCTAGCACGTAGTAGGCACTCAACAAACGTTAGCTCCCAGAACCCCAGCTGCTGCCAGGTGGAGCACGTGGGGTGGGGGAAGCACCCTGCACACACGTGTGCAAATCCTCAGGCCTGTACCGATGTCGATTTTCCAGGGTGATTTGAATGTAAAGAACTTTGAAAGCTTTTAAACGTGCAAGGAAAATTGGGGAATGGAGACCTGAAATAAGTTTCCTTCTTTTTTTTTTTTTTTTTGCTACGTGGGGTCTTGGTTGCTGTGCACGGGTTTTCTCTAGTTGCGGCGAGCAGGGGCTACTCTTCGTCGCAGTGCGTGGGCTTCTCATTGTGGTGGCTTCTCTCGTTGTGGAGCACGGGCTCTAGGCGCGCGGGATTCATTACTTGCGGCGTGTGGGCTTCAGTAGTTGTGGCTCACGGGCTCTAGAGCGCAGGCTCAGTAGTTGTGGCACACGGGCTTAGTTGCTCCACAGCATGTGGGATCTTCCCGGACCAGGGCTCGAACCCGTGTCCCCCTGCATTGGCAGGTGGATTCTTAACCACTGCACCACCAGGGAAGCCCCTGAAATAAATTTCTGAGGATCCCTTCAAGTTGGTGTGGGTGTCAGTGGCGACCCCGCAGGCTCGGCAGCCTGGGTTCTAGAACATATCCTTCTCCTGCTGCTGGGCAGGGTCCTGTCCCTGAGCCCTGTCCCACCCAGATCAGCCCAGACCTCGTGGTGACTTGCTGCCCCAGGGCTCCCCTGGGCCTGTGGCCTGTGTGGCGCCCTATTCTCTGAGCTGACAGACCAGGAAGAAAGGAAAGCCCCTCACCTGGTGGAGGACAGGTGGTTAATTTTTACAAAGAAGGGTTGATCCTGAGATGCTGATGAGAGAACCACCCAGATTTCTGCATCTGCTGGGTGTCCAGGCTCAGAAGGAGGAAGTGTGCCTGCTGCCAGCGTGGATGTGAGGGGCTCCTGGGCACTCTGGCCTCCGGTCAGGGGTCCAGGATCGGGGACTCCCCTGTCACCAGTGATGTCTGGCGGGCTTAAGCTTCCCTGGTGGGGAGCCGCCCCCCCCCCGCCCCCAGCTCCGTCCCTGTCCCCCAGGCCTGCGCAGGTCACCACTGGCCGCTTTCCAGCCCAGTGGCCAGGTGGTGGGAGCCAGGGACAGGTGTGTGCCTTTTGGTGTCCTCACCTCCAGCTGCTCAGCGCTCACCGGGGCCTGGCCTGCCCTCCCCGAGGCCGCAGAACTGTTGATGGGGACAAAAAAACACAGATGGGGGAAGGACACTGCGAACCCCCCACCTCGAGGGCGCAGAAGTCTCTCCCGCCTGTAGAGAGACGGTGCCTAGTGTGTCCTGTGTGTGTGTGAGGGTCGGCGCCGAGCGTGGAAAAACGCCCTGGGAACAGAAACGCTTGAACCTGACGGGTTTCCCTTATATTGCCTGAGTCGCGAACAGAACAGCGTGAAAGGGAGTTTCCAGGGGATGCTGGTCCTCAGGGGCATCTGCATGGTGGCTTCTCCAGAAACTGCAGGCCCTGCCTCTCCCAACATCAAGCGGGGGTGGGGGGGGGTGCTTCAGATGGGATCTTCTTTTTTGTTTGAATTGAGAGAAGATTTACACAATGTAAGATAAACCGTTTTAACAAGTGAACAAATTCAGTGGAATTTAATCCATTCGCGAAGCTGTGCAACCACTACCTCTACCTTGTCATGACAGTTTGTTTTTTTTTTACCCCAAAAAGGAAGCCCTGTATCTGTCAGCAGTCACTCGCCCCGCCCCTGGCAACCACTCACGTACTCTCTGTCCCTATGGTCTGGCCTGTTCTGGGCTTTCCTCTGGATGGACTCACACACTGAGTGAGTCTGGCTATCTGTGTCTGGCTTCTTCCACTCAACCTACTGTTTGCAAGGCTCATCCTTGCTGTCACATGATCAGTACCTGCTTCCTTTTCGTGGTTGAATAATATTCCATTGTGTGGATAGACCGCAGGTTTTTTTTTTTGTTTTTTTGTTTTATAAATGTGATGCCACAAGCATTTTTTTTTTTTTAAAGAAGATGTTGGGGGTAGGAGTTTTTATTAATTAATTAATTTATTTTTGCTGTGTTGCATCTTCGTTTCTGTGCGAGGGCTTTCTCTAGTTGTGGCAAGCGGGGGCCACTCTTCATCACGGTGCGTGGGCCTCTCACTATCGCGGCCTCTCTCGTTGCGGAGCACAGGCTCCAGACGCGCAGGCTCAGTAGTCGTGGCTCACAGGCCTAGTAGCTCCGTGGCATGTGGGATCTTCCCAGACCAGGGCTCGAACCCGTGTCCCCTGCATTAGCAGGCAGATTCTCAACCACTGCGCCACCAGGGAAGCCCCGACTGCAGGTTTTTAAAATCCCTTGTCAGTCGATGGACATTAAGGTTGTTTGCATTTGCTGGCCATTATGAATATGCTGCCACGAACATTCACGTCCAAGGTTTTGTGTGTATGTTTTCAAGTCTCACTGTTCATCCACATTGGAGTCAATATCAGGACTTCACTCCTTTTTATGGCTGAATAATAATCCACGGTATGCACAGACCACACAGCTGTTTATCAGTCATCCGTGGGAGGACACTTGGGTTGGCTGGATAATTTTTAGGACACATCTCTGAGAAGGAAGTCAGGACTGGGTGTTGTCAACATTTTAAAAAATGACAAAGCCAAGAACCTTTGGTGGCCCACTGGGTCCCATGCTTCTCTCTGGCTCTCCTCCTATCCATCTGGCTACACAGACCCTGCAGGTGACCAGCCAGTAGTACTGACCCTGAAGCCAGCACAGGGCTGTGCCCAAAGGCCAGGCCTTTTGAGGGAGCAGGCCAGCCCAATGCTGCCTGGTCCCAGACCCCGTCGCAGGCCCTGATGCCCCCCAGTGCCGATGTGGCCTCCCTGCCTGCCCGTCTGCTTCCTTGTAAAACTTTATTTGCTGTCTCTTTCTCATCCACTTCCTCCTCCCACCAAATGCAAGTCATTCTGTGGAGCTCCAACTGTGTTCCAGGCACTATGCAAGGCTCTTTCTAGCTCATTATCTTGTTTAATCCTCACTTTAAAGCTGGGGAAGGGGTCGTGTTGCTTGCACGTCAGCAGCTGGCAAAAGAGGTGCACAGTGAGCAAGGTGGCCATTTGCCCGGCCAGGTGGCCATCACTTGGGCTCAGCCCGGTGTCTGTCCTTTGACCCTCCCCCCTCCACTCTCACCTCCCTCCCACACGCCAGTGGGCGCTCTCAGAAGCCATGTTTTGTTTTGTTTTGTCTTGTCTCTGGCCGAGCTATGCTGCTTCTGGGATCTTAGTTCTCCGAACCTGTGCCCCTGCCGTGGAAGCGCGGAGCCCTAACCACTAGACCGCCAGGGAATTCCCAGAAGCCATGTTTTGAAATTTGTTTTTTGGATGATCCTGGAATGAGGTTCACACCAAGATGATCAGGAAGTCGTGTTTAGGAAGAGATGGTGAAAAAAGATCAGCCGAGGGTATGGGGGTTCCGTGGCTGGAGGCAGAGTGTGGTGAAGCCGAAGGACAGTGTCATAGATGCTCGGGGCCTTGAACGCCAAGCCAGGACGTGGCCCAAGAGCTGAGCGGGCACTGCTGGGACTGGAAGTGTTTTCCTGATGAGAACAGAAGTGGTGAGGACACGATGCTCCAGGGCAGAGGGGATGCTTCTGGTGTGGTGTTTGCTTAATTGACATTGTTGAAAATTACTCACGTGCCCGTTGATTTCGGCCACATTCTCTGCCGCCCCCCCTCCACCCTGGAAGTTTCTGCTCCTGCCCTGGAAAGCAGAGCCTGGGAGTCTACGCTGCACGCCCCCTCATTGCAGGCCTGCCAGGTAGACGGGCCGCGGAGCTGAGATCTCATGAAAGCCTGCTAAAATAAGAGGACTCAGGAACATGTTCTCTCCCGGCTTTACATCACAAATGTTGACAGGAGGAAAAGGCGGCCAGGTTTCTCTCAAATATGAAAAGTGGGAACTAGGCAGGCAAAGAAATGAAAACCCGGCCCCCCAACCCCAGACAGCAGCCTGGAGGGGGGAGGGGCCCTGCCAGCCCCTATTTCTCCATCTCGGAGATGGGGTGCCCTAGGGGGCTCTGAGTACAGACGGGGTCAAGCGTGATCCCACTGCTGCACATTTAGGGTGTGCACACGGCGTGGGGAAGCGCTGGGCCTTCCTGCAGACTGTCTTCTTGCTGGAAGCTGCAGCCTGGAGGCCACTTCCCCGCGACGCGACGACTCAGCCAGTGGGCCCGGGGGGAGGAACCGCTTGGGGAGAGTAGCCTGAAGCTCTGCCGAGGTGGCTGGGGGATGGGCAGGGGCCAAGGCAGCCCCACCGGGAGGGTGTGGACCCCAGCCCCGCGTGCTTGGCCTGGAAAGGCCTCAGGACTCCCACGGAATGCCTGGGCTCCCAGGTGGGCAGGGAGCTAGGAGGGTTCGTGCTTGACCCGTGGCAAGGCCACCCAGGCCTGCGTGGACGGCTGGTATCTTGCAGGAAGTAGCAGGGGCGTTGGGAGGGGGCGGGGGGTCGCCGGTGGCAGAGAAGCTCAGAACTACCTGCCTCAGGGCCTCCGTGGACCCCCCAGCAGCCCGTGAGGTCTCCCCCCAGAGCCGCCGCCCGCCGGAGAGTCCGAGCACCCTCCTCCATCCACCCTCCCCCTGCCTTGGCCTGGCCTGCCCTATAAAGTTTAAAGGTTTTAAATGCAAATATTTCTCTTTTATAGATGCCAGCTGTCTCCAGAGAGCGCGTTTCCTCGCTGCTCAACTTTATTGTCCAATTAGCTTCCCAAATCTGGGTACTGGAGAGCCTGGGGGGCTGGGGGGTGGAGGGGAGGGAGCGCTGGCTCCTGCAGCGCCTCTGGAGCTGGAAGCTGCCCCCCGGGGGTACTGTGTCGGGGGTGGGTCAGAGGGGGGAGGGGCGGGAGGAGGGGAGCGGGCATCATCCCTCCCAAGGTCGGGTCGGGGGGGCACCCTTCAGATTCTGGGCTCCAGGAGAAGAGGCAGGAGCTGGAGCGGGGGCAGTGAGTGGGTATTCTTCTATTAAAAAATAAAAATAAAAGCAGCCAGCCTGGCGCGCACACTGGCTTCCTTTGAGTCCCTCTGGAGTGTCCCCCCTCCCCGCCTGCTTTCTAGCCGCGCTGCGGCTTCCCCATTCACCGGGGCTCGGCGGCTCACAAAGCGCGGCAATTAGAATTGAAAATCTATGCAAAACAGCTGTTAACTGATTGTGAAGGAGTGCAGCTGTGAGGGGGGTGCAGCCGGGAGGCCGGCACTGAAAGGGCAGGAAGTGTTGACGCAGCCCTGGGTTAAGAGGCCAACTGCCGCCACCTTGTCCACCGGGCTCGTCTGGGTCCGTGTTCCCTGGGGGTGACCTTGGCTACCGGACAGCCGGCTGAGATGGCGAGTCGGTGGAGGCTTCCCAGGCCAGGCCTGGATGTGCCCCCGAGTCCCTGGAGAGCCTGGCTCCTCCCTGGGAGGGCAGTGGGGGGCAGAGGGGGGAGGGGAGAGAGCTGCCGTGGTTTTCCTTCCCTTTATCCTTCCTGCGGGTCTGCGTGAGATGTGAACGTGCAGAGGCTGGGGCTGTGTCACCGCCACGAGACGAGAGTCCCTTCCCCTCTGGGTACCTGCTGTCTCTCGGGGGGTTGTGGGGAGGGGAGTCTGGGGCTCCAGCAGTCACTGGGGAGGCCCAGACACCCCCAGCCATGCCCCCCAGCTCTTGCTAAGCGTGCTTTTTCCTGTCCCTGACCCCAGACCATAGCTCCGTGGGGGTGGCCTGGGAATCTGTATTTCACACGCTCTCCCCCTCTCCCCGCCCCCCCCCCGCATTATCCACGACTGCTGCCCTGTGCGATCAGCATCTAAGAGTGGGATGCGGTGCCTGGAGAGATGAATTCCAGAGGTGGGGATGGGAAAAACCTCCTTGGAAGAGATAAGATTTAAGCCGGGCTTTGAAGAATGGAGAGGATTTCTGGGCCAGTGATAGCTGGCTGGAGAGAGAAAGGGGACTTCAGGAGTTGCGGCTGGGCAGGGCAGGAGGGGCTGGGGCTGGAGGGGGCGGCTGGGCAGGCCCCCTGTCCCTCGGCCCTTGAGGCGCCTGGGGGTACCCTCTGCGCTGGTGGCCTTGGGGGTGAGTGGAGCGCTCATGCAGAGGGACTGAGCAGATCTCGGGGCTCTGGGTGGTGGGTCCCCCAACCCTCCTGGAAGGGAGGCTGGTTTTCGGACACCAGGACGGCCAGCTGGAGATGCTGCGACGCACCACCCCCCCCCGCCCCCGCCCATGACCCTGCCCGGCCCTGATATACCTACAGCAGGTAGCTACAGAGAAATGCTGCTGGGTATAGGACACCCAGGGTCTGGATCAGGCTTGGATCGAATGTGTGTGCCCTAGGCAAGTTAATTAACCTTCTCTGGTCTCCTCACCGGGCTTTGTGATGGAGGTCAGGAGGCCGCCTTGCAGGGCCCAAGGGGATTAAATGACAGGAGTTGAGCAGCTTTGGCACGTGTTAGGTGTTTGGTAAGTGGCAGAAATGAACCTCCCTTCACACCCACACTGACGTCCAGGTCCCTGACGCTTGTTTGCCAATCAGGTGCTCAGTGGGGTGGCTGGGGTGATGGAAGAATGACGGTGACGTACAGCCCTTATGTGCTGGAACACCTGGTTCGGGTGGACGACGCAGTTAGCCTGAGTCCTGCTGATCCCAAAGGACGCAAGGTGATAGAGCAGGACGCAGGATTCCCTTCCCTGGTATCCAGGGCCCCTCATAGGCCAGGGGCTGGATCCGTGCTGGGACTCGGTGGGGGACAGTCGCAGGTGGTGCCTCCAAAGGGAACCTCACCTGACTAGTAGGTGCCCAGGTGGTGGGAGTGGTGATGGGTAAATTGCCAACCCGCTCACCTGTCTTTCCAGTTCCTTGCTGCCTTGAAGTGCCCCTCCTGTCAGCATCTACCCCCCACCCCCCAGGGCCTGGCATTTACAGTTCTGTATCTGGAAGGCTGGTGCGTTTGTTGAGTGACTAAATGCCCACCATGTTGGTTAGAGGCCTGCGTTTCTTTCAGGCAGATCCCTTGTCAGTTGCCTCAGGGGGTATGTTTATGGGCCTCCTGGGGCTTTTCCTTAACTGAGGGCTTTTTGATTTCTGCTTCCTGCTCCAGGAAGCACGGTTCAGATTGACCCGAGTCTTGGGGCGCGGGCAGGCACCCACCAAGCATCCCGTTGCCCCTGGCAAAAAGAAAGCAGGAACCTAATGAGCAGGATCATCAGGGCAGGTGTCCCCACTCTGGAAAGCGTCCCCATACGTCCCACCTTAGGACTGACCCTGGCCTTGGGTAAAACTTGCGCTTTTACCCTGAACCTTCTTTTTCTGCCCGGTTTCCAGGCATATGGGAATGAGGGAGAGGAGGTGCAGAGAAGGAGCGTTTTGCCCAGGGAGGGCTGGGAATGGCTGCGGGGTGGGAGCTGCCACCAGGAGGGGAAGGAACGGCCCCGGAGGGAAATGGAGTGCGGCCAGCCTGAGCCCAGAGTGGAGGGAAATTGAGTCAAGCTACAAACCTCGTTAGCGGGGAGCGCGCAGGCTGCAGGAGAGCAATTCCCACCCTTAAACTCAGAGGCCGTGCTCCCGGATTACTAATTTCCTCAGGCCAGGCGCGCTGACAGTGAGTGTCATCCATCTCCGCTGTGCCAGCCCTCCTGGTGGCCGCCAGCATTTTCTGGCCAGGGCGCGCAGGCCAGCTCGCTGCTGCCCCCCGGCGGTCGCTGGGGATCCCAGCAGCTCCCCGCAGCCTCCGCGGGCTGTTCTTGGAAAGGGAGACTGCAGGTGTGAGCAGCTCCCAGCACAGCTCCCATTGCACCAGCGTGCACGTGACCTTGAGCAACTCTGGCCTCGACTTTCTCATCTGTGAAACGGGGATCAGGCTACCCCTCTCGCAACGCAGTGGAACCAGATGTCTACAGGGGAGGGATCTGCCAACTCTAAAAACTAGCCACATGATGAACCCAGTGGCCACCCCACAAAATTTCATGTTTGGCCATCGTGGTCCTTCTCAAACAGGTGGAAGAACTTGACCCCCCCCAAACCACCACCACCACGAGGGCCTCCCCAGGGATGAAGGGAAATAAGCTCGAGCACCTCGTCCTGGTGAGAGAGATTGGGAGGTGGGGCCTGGGTGTCCGGACCTGGACGGGGCTGGGAGGAGACTCCGGTCCAGGTGCGAGTAGTTTCATTTGTAAGTTACTCCCCTCCCCCCGCAGCCTGTAATCCAGGTGGGAAAGGGTTGGAACCAACCCCAGAGGTTTTTAATTTTGTTCTTCAGGCTCTAGGCCCGTGGTTGAATTCTCTAACTCCTCCCTCCCCCTCCCCCTCCCCGACACTCCCGGCGTGGATGGAGGCACCCCCTCCTGCGCGCCCCGGCCGCGGTGAATCTGCCGGCCATTGCTGAGGATAAATTACCGGAGGCCGCGCTGCGGAGACACCGTGTGGTGCGTAAGTTAAAGCGTCGTCGGGCGGAGGCCTAGGCCCGCAGGAGGGAGGCGCGGCCCGGAGCGAGGCGGGTGGTGAAGCGAAAGCGCCCCTCCCACGAGGTGCCAGGGCCGGCCGGCGCCCACAGGTAGAAGCCAGTAACGGCCCCCAGCTCGGCCTCGCAGGTCCGTTTCCTTTTTCGTTTGTGGTCGGCCAGGAGCCTTGTGCAAGGCGAGGGGCCGATCCGCGTGCGCTCGGTGGAAGGTGGAGCAGGGGAGTGGGTGGCTTAGTGGCGCCCGTCCGGGCCCTACCCCTAGCCCCCCAGCGGGCACACAGGCGGGTTCTGCTCCCCGCTGGCGCGGGCTCAGACTGCTCCAGGCCCGCCAGCGTCATCGGGAACAGATGGATGGGGGGTGGCAGGCGCCCAGCGCTCCCTCCCGTCGCAATCCGGACTGGCGCGGGGAGGGAGGGAGAGAGGGAGAGAGAGGGAGGAGGGAAGGCGGGGGAGGCTGGGCCCGCGGGGACGGCTGCGTGCGCGCCTGCCAAGCGCGGCGCGGGCATGTCCCGGGGCAGGTTTGGGGCTGGCAGAAGCGCGGGCTGGCACCGGCGGCCGAAAGTTGAAACCCGCAGCGCGGCGCAAGGGCGGCCGCTTGGGGCGGGGGGGGGGGGCCGGGGAGTGGGTACTGGTTTGCCTCCGGGCTCAAAAGTATGAAAGCTGTAGAGGATTTTCAAGAGAGGATGTATGGGGAGAGACCCCGGGCCATCCGAGCAACGTTTGGGAGCTTCGGACGCGCGGGATCGGAGCCCGGGGCGCCGGAATGCGCCAGGGCCAGGGGCGTCGGGCGAGGCCTGCGCCCATTAACCCGGCGCTTCCGGGAGACGCGGGCTGCGCTGGGGGTGGGCTCGAGGCTGGTCGTCTGCGCCCGCCGCCGGTGGGGGCGGGGCGGAGCCCGGCGTTGGGGGGAGGCTGGGGCCCGCCATTCTTCGCCGCGCCGCTTGTGGGTGCCCAGGAATTTCAGGACGCTCCCTGAGTCATTCCAGTCTGTCAAGTGCCTGGGTGAGGTGTGTGGGGGGGTGGGTGCCAGGAATGGGGAGGCGTTGCTCTGGGGCCGGAGGCCCAGTGGGTCGTGCCAGTTTCTGGAGGCGGGCGGCCTCGCCTCTGACCGCAACCCCAGCTACTTAATGACCCCCCGGGCGGAGCGGCGCCTCCGTGGGCTCTCCAGCCGCTGGGACGTGGGTTCTTTAAAGAACTACCCCCTGCCCCCCGCGCTGTGGGCTTCCCAAAAGTTCTTTCAAATGAAACGGGAAGGCGGAGTTCCTAGAATTTGGGGAGGAAGGAACATAGGCTCCAGTTCTTAACATTCAACCTTTTCGAGGTGCGGCCGAAAGAGGGGTTTGGGGAAGATAAACGCACAGAGCCGACCTTGTATCTCCCTCCCCTCCCCCAACACAGACACCGGCTCCGAGAAAGTTTTCCTCCAAAAGGCCTCTAGAACACGTGAGTTTATCCGTTCACTCCTTGTTGGGCCTGCTTTGTGCCAGACACTGTTCTAGGCGCCGGGGAAGCGGTTGTGAGACGCAGGGGCGCTGCTCGCTTGGCGGGCGTGTTGTAAGTGACTGCTCCCTACTTTTGGAAGCAAGTGCCTAGTCTTGGACACCAGTGTATCTGGGACCTCTGAGCAGTCGAGCCAGGGGCCCCCGGGAGCCTGAGGTTGGCACTTCCCCTACCTCCTAGTGTCCTCGGCTCACCTGGCCGGCCTGGCTGGGGAGGGGCGTGTGCTCGCGCGGGTGTACCCGGGCGCTCGTCGGTGCGCGCGCGCGTGTGTGTTTGCGGCTGAAACCCGACACCTCCCGCTGGCTGAGGTCAGGGAGCCGGGAGCGAGCCAGTGGCCCGGGAGTGGGCGGCGTTGCGCTTGGGTGTGTCCTCGGCGGCGGCGACAGCAGCAGGTGTTTCTTGGCCGGGGCCCCGGAAGCTCCACCTCCCCAGCGGGCCCGAGCCGCCGCCGCCGCCGAGCAGCCCCGGGTGAGATAAGCAGTTTAGACAAACACTGGGCGACGGTGGCTCCAGCATGTGTCAGGCGAGGCGGAGCTGCGGGGCCCTGGCATGAAAGGTGAGCGCGCCGCGCCTGCAGGGGGTGGGGGGCGGGGGGCGGTCTCCGCGCTCGCCCCCCTCTCCAAGTTCGCGGGTTCCGCTGGGGCGGCAGCCAACGGCTCCGGGGCAACTTCCCCCGGAGTGTGAACGGCGATAAGAGCCAGGCGGGCGGGCATGCGACCAAAGGTCCCCCCGCCCGCGGCGAGTTGTAGCCTGGGCGTCCGGGCTCCAGGCGGGGGCTCGGGCCGCCGCGGGGCTCAGGCTCGGTGGCTGCGTTCGGCGAGGGGCGCTTAGAGCGTGCGGCGAGTGGGGAGCAAGGGAGCTGGGGGGCTCTCGGTGAGCTGTCTACACTCCAGCTCCGGAGTGAAAACTTTGCGGCGGCGGGGGAGGGAGCGAGGGGGGGCGGCGGTACGCCCCCGCGGCAGGTGTTGGCGGCGGCTGGGGCGGGGGGCGCTTGCCCGGCGGGGCCGCACGTTTTGGTGTTTTGTCTTTCTCCCCTCCCCCTTCCCTCGGAGCTAGGGAGACCGCCGGGAGGGCGGGACTGCAGCCTCCGGGGTCTCCGACCCCCACGCCCTGCTTCCCAAGGGCGCGCCCCGGGCTCCGGAGCTTCTTTCCTCCCTCTCCGCTCCCCCCGCTTGTTGGAGCCGTTCCCCTGCCCCTCCCCCTGCTGAAGATGGCTGCCCCAGCCTCGGAGGTGGGAGGTGATTGTATCCGCCGCCCCCCACTTGCACTGTCCTTTTTCCCCTCCCCGGCCCTTCCTGCTCCGCCTGGATGCGCCTCCCCGCCCCCAGCCCGGCGGCCGCGCTGATGGGCGGCCAGTGGCCCGACCGAGTGGAGCCGATTCAATTATATTGCAGCACCAGAGACACCTCCTCGGCCGCCCGCCCGCCTCTCCAGCAGGCTAATTAAATTCCCTTCGTGGAGGCGGAGCGGGAGTTGGGCTCGCCCTCCCACCTCCCCCTTCCCGCTCCTCCTCCCGAGCTGGGGAGGAGGGGGGAGGGACAAGGGGACCACTTAGAAGTGTGCAGTGGAGACTGAGGCGCAGGTCCGGGGGAGAAGGGGTCGCCCGGATTGGGTGAAGTGTTGCCGCGACACCCCACGTGATGGGCCGGGGGCCCTTGCTGGAGCGCCGGCTTTAAGTTTGGAGGGCTGTGTGCACGGCGGGGAAAGCACCTGCCCGCTGGCTGGGTGGTGGATACCAGCCGAGTTGAGTCGATTTGGTGTTTTGTTTTGTAAACTGGCCTTTGTTTGGGAAGTGCGTCTAAAATACATTAAACCCTTGTTAACCCCTGCAGTGCCTTATCTGGGGCCCACACAGGCTGTGGTTTGGAAACAAAAAGCGGGACCACCGGATGAAAAAAAGGGCTGCTTTTGTGAAAAGCTGGAACAAAGGGCCCAGCGGATTCTGGGTGGGAACCTCCCCGCCTAAGCCGATTTCCAGGCAGAGGGACGGGAGGGCAGACGGTCTCGTTGGGGCACTTTGAGATGTCCCCTGGTTGGCTGGCTGGGCCCTCTCCCCTGGGATTCGCCCCCCCCCAGGGGAAGGTGGGGGGACCCCAGGTGAGCAGGCTGCCTCTGGGCCGCCCTCAGGATTACTTAAGCTCGGGGCATGTAAGTGTTGCTCAGCTCGTGTTTGTGGGTTGCCTCCACCCAGACCCTGAGGCTCAGGCCACCGCCTGACTCAGCCCGGCCACGCCACAGGTGACGGGGGCCCAGGGCGCAGGCTCTGACGGGCAGCCCGTGTGTGTCATCCCGGCTGCCGGCTTCGCAGGGGAGTCACCGCCCCGCCTGCCCCGGGGACTCGGAAGCTCTCCGCAAGCCTGGCTCTGTGATAACAGCTACAAGGATACTTCACGAGGGGCCCTATCAGCACAGTCCTGACCCCTGGGTGAAAGGGAGTGCCGGGTTGGCCTTTGTCACTTTGTCTCACTGCGACGAGGAGGGGAGGGGGCCGCAGGAGCCAGCCAGGCTTTTGACACTCGGATTTTCCTTTCTGTGAACCGTGTGGGCGGTGCGAGTCTGGAGCTGATGAGCGGCCAGGCCAGCGACCCGGGGTCAGCCCTGCCTTGGGAGGGGAGCCTGGGAGGCCTGTCCGGGTTCCAGGCACCGTCATATCTCTGGGGCCAGGCCCTGGCCTGTTGGGGACAGCTTTCCGAATCCTGGCTTGCTAGAGTTGAAAAGGGTTTAGAGAGCCCCCTGCTGGGTTTTCTACAGCTGCTGCCAGCCAGCCTTCCCCCCGCCCCCCGCCCAGTTAAGCCACAGCCTCTGGGTTTGTGGCTCCTGCCTGCAGAGTTCTCAGAGTTCCGCGGGTGATTCTAACGTGCAGACGGGCTGGGAATCAGTGCCGTAACAGTGGGCACACCGAGGCCCAGAGGAGCATGGGGCCAGCACTCGAGCCCACGGCAAGCAGCGGACCCCTTTGGAAGCTCCCATGGCCTTTGCCAAACCGTGCCCGCGGGCAGACCTTTGGCCTCCTAACTTGCCTGTCTCTCGGGGAAGGTCAGGGGCTGCAGATCTGGGAGAGCCTTGGGGTTTCAGGGCAGAAGACGCTGCCTGCCTCTGGGTTCAGCATCTCTGGCCTCTGGCTGGAAGAGACAGCAAACTGCGCACAGCGCCACTCTGTGGCAGACCTGGGTCCTGCACCTCCAAGCCGGACACCTCCCCAGCCCACTCAGTCTCTGATGGCCTTTGACCCTTTGGCAGGCGGCGTCCCCGCTCCCCTCTCCCCTCTCCCCTCTCTGAAGGAGAAAGGGCCTCTGGGCTCAGAGCCCCTTCCTGAAGGGTGGGTGCCCGCGGCTCCTACTTCCCCAGAGGTACACAGGTGAGCAAGACCTGGCCGCTACCTCTCTGCTCTTGCCCCAGGAACTCGTAGGGGCTTGTGGAGTCAGCCAGCAAGGCAGGTTTTTCCTGGCCCCATCCGAAGGCTTGGAATTCCCAGCCTGGGTTACTCGAAGTCCACGCCAGGCTGGGGTTGGGTGGCAGCGCGTTAATTACCTCTGTTGGGGCGACACAGCAGCCTCCAAAGCACAGGGCTGCGTGAGGCCGCCCGGCCCCCGTCCTGTCCCGTCCCATCCCCTCCCCCGCTTCTGCCGGCAGAGCTGTTTTTCTAAGCTACAGGGATCCATGTTTCGGGTGACATTTCAGCTTGGCCACTCGCTTTCCTCTCTCACCGAGTGTGGTTTCCCCACGCTGGCCTCGCTCCCCGGCCGAGGCCACAGGCGGGAGGTGACACTTGGGAGTGTTCCTGTCAACGAGAATTTATTGAGCGCCTGCTAAGAACCTGGCCCGTGCCCGCTGCTGGGAGGTATGCGCATAGCTAACACCGGTGCCTCCAGAGCGGCCCTGTGCACGCCTGCCAGAACGCGCGGGGGGCTGCGGGGGGGCTTTTAATCTCGCCTCCGCAGCGTCTTCTCCTCACCAGCCTAGGCTCTTCGCTTGCGTCTCTGCTCCAGCAGGATGGAACCATGGGCGTTCGTGCTCCCTGCCCAGTCCCTGTCTTTGCCGGGGCTGCTCTTCCGCCTGGAATTCTCCAGTCAGCCGCAAATCCCAGGGGTCCCTGAGACCACCTTCCCCTGCCCCTCCCTTCCCCATGCCGTGAGCTGGTGCTGGTTCAGAGCGGAAGCTGCCGCAGAGCTGGGGAAGTGCGAGCAGCCTCTGGAGAGGGTGGGACGGAGGCCAGGCCTGGAGAGAAGCCCATCTGGGCTGCTGATGGGGGAGGGGGACCAGAGTTAACAGGCATCCGTGGAAGAGAGAGGATCCGGCTGAACTTGAGGCTTTGTGGGGTCCTGGTTGGACCTGGGGGGTCTCTGGGAGGTGACTTTTAACTGAGGAAGGAGGTGTGTGGGGGAGCAGGAAGCCCCCAGACCAAGTGCTCATTCTTGGCTGTACTTTAGGCTCACCTGGGGAACTTCACACTCCCAGGCCGGACCTGTGACCAGTTAAGACCCAAATCTCTAGGGGTGGGGCCTGGACATGTGTATTTTATAAACCCCCAGCTGAGCTAGAAGGGCCTTCTGCCAGGGGGCAGATGGGCAAGGAATTCCTCTCCTTGGGGGAAGGTGGGCTCATGCTTCTTAAGAACTGGGGTCCCACGTGGGAAGCCAGAGTCTGCCCTTTTTGCCCCAGAAATACATGGGACTGGGTAGCCCTCTCCCGGCCGGGAAGGCGGTGAGAAACAGTGCCCACGACGCCACCACTGGGTCACTGGATGGCTCTGGGCTTTGTGTTAACCTGGGGCCCACTCCTGAAGGTAGGTGCTCCTTACCTGCCCCACGTGAGCTGCAAGCCCTTCTAAAGGGGCCTTCAAGTGCAGAGTTGTATTTGGATGGGTGGCTTCTGTGCCTGTCTGAAGCTCTGGCCAAGCCTTCCAGTTCTGGAACCGGTTCCTCCAGCTAGGACTCGACGTGTGTGAGGAGTTGCACGTTTCCGTGGCTTTGGGGTGGCCAGACCCGGGTGGGGGGCATCCCACGGGCAAATGAGGACATTGGCCCTCCCACCGCCATCAGTAGCCCCAGCTGTTTCCCATCTGTAGGATGGAGCTGCAGAGGCTTTTTCAGAGGTAAGGGTTGAGATGACGTAACGTATGCCACAGCCTGCCCTCAATGGGTCATTGCAGGGGAGGGGCTGAAAGCCTCGGGGGCCTGGGGTTAGCCCCCAAGTGTCTGTCGATATGGTGGTCCGTTCCTGACCGAGGCGTTAACGTCTGCCTCTGGCTCAACCAGTGTGACCTCGCATGCTTTCCTTGCGGGCGTTTGTTTCCTCGTCCGTAAAGTGGGAAAGGCAGGGCACCCTTGTCCTTGGGCCGTCGGGGGTTGAATGCTTTCTCATAAAGCCCGAGAGCTCTTGGGTAAGGGTATGTCAGAAGCGCACACATCATTCCCAACTCAGTGGCTCTAGGATCCCTGGGATTCTAACTTGTGAAACCCAGAGGCTCTGTTCCCCTAGACCCTGGCCTTGACAATGTTTGGTGTGGGGGGGGCGGTGACCACTTCTCCGACCGAGACCCAGAGAGTCAAGGTGCCAAATCAGCCCCTGCGGACCCTCTCCTGTTGGGGCTGCAGCAGCCAGACGTGTTCTTCTGGGGCCTCACCCACCCCCAGGGTCTTGATCACGTGCTCGCACACTCACCCCTTGCTCAGCAACTTGTTGCCCCCCGCCCACCTTGGTGGCAGTGGGTGGGATTGCACCCCGGGTGGGGAGGAGGGAGGTGAAATGGCGGCCCCTCCGCAGCTCGGCCCTTCCTGCGCTCTGATGGCGCATCTGTGACCACAGGCAGCAATAAAAGGAATCGATCGGCAGACTTTTGGTCAGGTTACGCCGTGTTGAAGGAAATCTACGTGTCAAGCTGAGGAGGACCAGGCCTGCCAGCAGGGGCGGGCAGAGGCCTCCTTTGTGCTAACCTGGGTCTCCTCTCCCCCTGAGCTGAGCCAGAGCCTGTTTGGGGGGGGCGGGAGGGCTGGCTGCCTTCGTGTGACATGTGAGGTGGGGTTGTGTTCTCACTCTGCTGTTTCCCCTGAGGGTCTGGCTTGTGGGGTAGGGATTACCCCCCTTTGACTGTTAGTTGGGAGAAACGGGGAGCCCCATGGGAGCTCGTCTGTCTACCCTCCTCTGCCTCCGCGGGGGCTCCTGCCTACGTGCCATCAGACCGCTGGTAATAGGTGTGAAATGGAAAACCAGGGGACATGAGCGGATTCGTCCTACTGAATTCAGGGTGTCCGTTTATCTTTGAGTGCATTTTTGTAACTTTTTTACATAGGGTATGTGGTCTTTCTCTGTTGACTTAAACACGTGAGGATGTGCTAGACTAGATACCAAAGTTGAATACAGGTAAAGCTAACATTCTTCATCACATGACCGTGTTGGAGGGACTTCTGCGTCCCACAGGTGGCAGGGCTGTGTGGTCGGCCCCTGCCGCCTCGTGAGTGGGGGGAGGGTAGTTGCCCCCATTTACAGGATGAGAACACTGAGGCTCGGGGTCAGCCCCCGTGGCTCTGCCCTCTGGGCTCTCAGGGCCCTGGTTTGATGGACTCTTGAAAAGGATTTCTGGTCGCCTCTGCTTGGGCTCCCAAGGGGAGTGGAAGTGTGGTCTGAGATGGTAGGTTTATTTATTGATTGATTGATTTTTCTGCGGTACGCGGGCCTCTCACTGCTGTGGCCCCTCCCGTTGCGGAGCACAGGCTCCGGACACGCAGGCTCAGCCGCTCCGCGGCATGTGGGATCTTCCCGGACCGGGGCACGAACCCGTGTCCCCTGCATTGGCAGGCGGACTCTCAACCACTGCGCCACCAGGGAAGCCCAGATTGTAGGTTTTAAATCAGATTGATGGGGCTTCCCTGGTGGCGCAGTGGATAAGAATCCGCCTGCCAGTGCAGGGGACACGGGTTCGAGCCCCGGTCCGGGAATATCCCACATGCTGCAGAACAACTAAGCCCATGCGCCACAACTAATGAGCCTGCACTCTAGAGCCCTCGAGCCACAACTACTGAGCCCGTGAGCCACAACTACTGAAGCCCACGCACCTAGAGCCTGTGCTCTGCAACAAGAGAAGCCATCGCAACGAGAAGCCCATGCGCCGCAGTGAAGAGTAGCCCCTGCTCGCCGCAACTAGAGAAAGCCCGCGTGCAGCAAGGAAGACCCAACGCAGCCCCCGCCCCAAAAAAAGAAGAAATAAAAAGGAATTAAAAAAATGTTTTGAAAAATAGATAAATCAGATTGGCGGCCAGGCTTTTCTCCTTTCTGAACACATCAACTTAGCTTTTTCAAGGTGCAGCTTTCACCTAAATTCGTGTTTTATAAGGCTGAGAAGGACTTCCTTAGTAGGGGTGTCAGCCCTGGGAGCCTGTCACCTAGGCCCAGGGAGTGCATTTTAACCAAACAGCTGGTTTCCAAGTTGAAACCGGCAGGACTGCGTCACCTTCCTCCTCGTGAGAAACTGTGTGTGGTGCGGTGTCCGTGCTGGGCTTCCCCCGCCAGGGCGCTCAGCGGGCCTCAGGGTTTCACGCTGCCGTTTGCAGCCGTGTCCGTGCCCCGTGCAGCGAGCCCCGCATGGGTGTGTTCACACCTCAGGACTGATCTGTTGGCTACATCTCCAGAGGGGAGAGGACTGGGCGTGGAGGCTGGACACGTCTTTCAAGACGTTGCCAGATTCCTCCAGGAGTTGCCGGGACCCGCTTTTCTGCCTGCCTGTACAGCCCAGACCTTTATTTACTCAGTTCTGGGGTCCCCTCTGTGCCCCTCAGCCCTTGGCCTCCAAGGACATCCATTCTGCCCACAAGGGGAGGAAAAAGCCCTTTGGTCAGCCTCGGCTTTTGTTGCCCCCGGCTTTTGTTGTGCCCACGGCAGGGCTCGGGCATAGATCCGACTGCTCCTTGCCATGTGACCCAAGAGTCCTGGCGGGTGAAGCCTGGTACCTGTGAGAGCCAGTTCTGGCCTCAGCATCCTGCCTGGGGTGCAGGAACTTTACAAGTTCCCAGGTGGAGCTGTGGAGGGGGTTTTGTTTGTTTCTTTGGAGCAAGTGAAGGATTATTTAGGCTCAGGCAGTTGGCTGCTCGGCAGCTGTGGACGATGGCCGTGGCCAGAGGCAGGTGGCTGGCTTGACCTGGCGAGTGGCAGGGGTGGGACTAGGGAGCTCATGGCTGGTGGCTTGTGACTGCTTTTGCGAAATTTTACCTGGTGGTCCTGTCCTGAAGCCCACTTTGGCTGCAGGGTAGTTGGTTTTTTTCCAGTGGGGCATTTTCTGATGTCTGGGCATGGTACCTAGGGCTTTGAAGATGGCAGATGAGCCCAGGTGAGGAAACACCATTAGAACTTGGACCATGGAAACACCATAGGAACTTAGTATTTTACTTTTGACACCCTGGACTCCCTTGGCCTGGGTAGAATATATTGGGGGAGGGTGTTAGTATTGGCATTTGATAATGTAAAGAATTCTTCGCTATAGGCGTCTATAATGTGGGTTCATGGGTGCCAGCCACCTCTACACACACATCCCTGTGGGGTTTACAGATGGGCTTCTGTGAACATGGTCAAACTACGTGCAGAATTCAGTGGATATGTTTTTCTGGGCAGGGGGTCGGGTGTGTCACTTGGAACCATGGTGAGAATGGCACTTTTGCAAAAGCAGAAAGAACCCACAAAAACATCTTATAACTCGAGGCAAGTCCTGGCTTTGATTCATGTGGGCTCCACCTGCGGTTGACAGGTGCCGGGATCACCCCTGTGCGGAGGGTGGAGGGGTTGACTTCTTGCTGCTGAATCTGCTCGAAGGTGTTGCTAACATCGGAGCATCCCGGTCGTGCGCACATTTATTCATCTCCTGTGGACCCTTTTCATCACCCCAACCCACATAGTTCCTAAACTGGAGAGACCTCT
Organism: Mesoplodon mirus; assembly: GCF_964341445.2. NCBI lineage: Eukaryota > Metazoa > Chordata > Mammalia > Artiodactyla > Ziphiidae > Mesoplodon > Mesoplodon mirus. Next base: position 3,665,080 of record NC_138995.1, on the reverse strand, counting down.
GGCGTTGAGGGGCCAGCCAGCCTGCGACAGTAGGGAGTGGCGGGGACTCTGGCGAGTCGGCAACCTCGGGACAGACGAGGGGACGGTCGCCACGCTCGGGATTATGGTTGGTGGCTCCTACTTTTTCAAGGGAAACGGGAAATCTTCATTTTGACTTGAAACCAGTTTTAAGATATCATCCATTGATAGATGTTTATTTTTTTAATTTTTAATTTTTAATATTTTATTTATTTACTTATTTTGGCTGCACCGGGTCTTAGTTGCAGTACATGGGATCTTTGTTGTGGCATGCAGACTTCTTAGTTGCGGCCAGCATGTGGCATCTAGTTCCCCCACCAGGGATCGAACCCAGGCCCCCTGCATTGGGAGTGCGGAGTGTTACCCACTGGACCACCAGGGAAATAAGTCCCCATTGATTCACATTTAAACATGTCTTGACTTCAGGCCACATAAACAGGTTGATGGATGAAAGGCAGCCCGCTTAGCCTCTGCCACCTGCTGTCTAGTCCCCCCACCCCAACCCCGGGGTACAGATGGGGAAACTGAGGCTCAGACCACATGAGGACCCGACAGGACCCCACCAGCAGGTGCGGGGGAGCCAGGCCCGGATCCCCACCTTCTGGCTGGTTTCCAACCGAGGATGCAATTCCTTGACTTAACTCCTGGTGGTCCTGCCATGTGAGACTCTGAAGTTGCCCGTCTGCCTGAGCAGGGGGCCAGGCGTCCCCTTCTCCACATTGAATCTGGTAGGCTGTGCACTGTGAAGGTGGGACGGACATACCTGTTCTGCAGGCTGAGGCCCTACTAAGTGCCCTTTGGGCCTGGGGGTGCAGGTGGAGATGCCCTCCCTGCACAGACAGCTTTGTCAACACCCACTCAGTATTGAAGGGACAGGACTTCCCTGGTGGTGCAGTGGTTAAGAATCCGCCTGCTAATGCAGGGGACACGGGTTTGAGCCCTGGTCCAGGAAGATCCCATATGTCCTGGAGCAACTAAGCCCCTGAGCCACAACTGCTGAGCCTGCGCGCCTAGAGCCCGCGCACCGCAGCCAAGAGTAGCCCCCGCTCGCCGCAACTGGAGAAAGCCCATGTGCAGCAACAAAGACCCAACGCAGACCCCCGAAATTAAAAATAATAATTTGTTTGAAGGGACAAATGCTCTTCTGTTCTCTGATCCTCTCCCCTCACCTGAGGGGTAGGGCAGGAGCTGTCTAAACACCTGGATTCCTGGGCCCTGGGGCTGGGCAGGCCCCGTTCAGCAGTGGCCTCTGTTTCCTCTTCTCAGTGCTCCTCAAAGTTTGGTCTCCCAGTCGGGTTTCTTCCCTTTGGGAGAAGGATCTGGCCTTGACCCCTGCCCTCCTGGCCTGTTTTCCCACCTGCCGGCCCTGGCCTGCCGCTCCATGGAAACTTGGAGGCGTTTGGCCGCCGCCTCCTGGCTAGGTTGGGTTCCTGTCCTTTGGGACCTCTGACCCCCACCTGCGTCCTGCACCCCGTGCCTCCGGGCTCCACTCAAAGGGCTCCTTTGTAAGGAGGCGGCCTGGTTAGCTCAGGGGCCTCGGGCACACAAAGGAGTCGCTCCTGGGGTTGTTCCCTGGGTGCCCTCCTGCCCAGAGCTGCCGGAATGTGGGATTCAGGGGGTGCGGTGGGCCCCAAGGTGAGAGCTCTTCTTACTCCCTGGCTGTGTGCCACCTCTGATCCTCCCTGGTACCATCTGTAAAATGATGCAGCACGTAGGTGGGCGCTCACAGCGGCCTGCAGGATGGGACGTGACCCCTAGGAGGTGGGGGATCCTTTGCAGTGTCTTCTCGTTTAAAGGGAAACTGCTGGCACAGCCACAAGGAAAACTGGATTCCCACCCCAGCGTCTCAGCACGCAACCCCAGGAAAGGGTATGACTCTTCCAGTCTCAGTTTACCCATCTGTAGAGTGGGGGTAGGGACGGGCCGTGTAGGAGGCTCCTTGGGTGACCTGTTTGCCTGGGGTCTGTTCCTGGAGATACTGCGAAGGGTGACTGGGACGCTCTGGGCAAAGCCAGGCCTTGTTGTCACTGCTGATGCCATTGTTAAGGACCACCTCCGGGGTCCTGGGCGCCACCCTTGACCCGGTCTCTCAGCCTTTTCTGTGTTAATTATGTGCCGCCTCGGGGCTGCCAGCCTTCTGCCTGCCCCCCACCCCGGGCCGCCCGCCCGCCGCCCCGTGGCCGCCCTTATATAATCGCGGTCAAATGTTGCTGTTCTCTGCTGCCTGACTTCCGTCCTTTGCATCCACCGGAACCTCCGGGACTCCCAAGCGTCTGAGGCCTTGAACCTCAACCCCTAGGCTGTCCTTGGAGGCCTCTGTCAGCGGGCTGCTCCGGGCGCCAGCCCCGTGCCCATCACTGTCCACGGGCGGCAGAGAACCACTCGCTCTCCTCTCCACCCAGGAGCCGCTGCCCCGTGAACCAGCTTGGGGGGCCCCAGCCCCACCTACACCTCCCGGTGTTACCTGGCACCCATGCCCTGAGGGACTCCCATGTGTGGGCGTCTGTCCTGAACGCTCTTTACCCCAGGACTTGGATTCAGCCTCCGGAGAGCCCCCACCCACCCAAAGGGTGTCGCTAACATGGTAGTGCGCAGGCAAGGGGGGGCCCCCAAATGTTACCCGGCCCCCGCCCTGCACCAACCTCCCCCTATTGGCTGCAGCTGCGGGGCGTTGCTGAACCCATCTGCCATGGCTGCCTGGGGACCCCAGAAGTTAGCTTTGCAAACAGCTCACGCCGTGGTGCTGGCTCTGGGAGGGGTGGGCTCCTGTTCCCATGGACTGGGGTCCTGGCAGACGCTTTCTGCAGCTTGTAAGCTCCTGCCTTCCCCGTTCTGTAGTGACTTCATAAACTGCTGACCGACAGGGCTGCACGGGGCAGGGGATGGCTGCCTTGTCATAAAATGAGCTGCCTTGTTACTCATTTTACTCCCCGGCCAGGGTCGTCTCTGGACACACAGGCTGGCCTCCCCCGGACCCCCCCTCAGTCCTTCCCTCTGGTTCCGGGTCAGGATCCAGGCCATCTGCTGCGGCCGTCCCCAAAGCCAAAGCGAAATGGCTCTGTGTCGAGCTGCCGGTTCCTGGGGCCTTAGCCTTGGGGAGTACGTCCAGTTCTGGGACTCCAGGCAAGAGAAGGCCTCAGTCCCCTTAGAAACCTACAACCTGAGAGGGTGGCCGTCATTGAAAAAGAACTTTAAGCCCTAAAGCAGGCCACCCGTGTGCATCCGGGAGCCAGAGGCCTTCCTGACTCTCCCAGGCGCCGCACCTACCCCCACCCCCAAGAAAAATTGCTTCGTGCGAGTGAGCTCAGGACACGCCGAAGGCAAATATAATAATGAATTTATTATGAAGCCGCTCGGGCTCCTGGGATCACGTGGTTCCCCCCGCCGCCGCCGCCTGCCCGGGTCTCTGCTCAGGTGACCCCAGCCTTGTTAGGGCTGCAGAAGCATCGCCCCTTTTCGGGGGGAGGGCGGTGGCATGGAGGCCCCGAGCTGGGGGACACTTGTATTTGTTCACAAACATTTCTCTCTGCGGTAATGAAAAATTACCAAGGGGGGTGATTAGAGAATCCAAGTCCAGATTGCGCACGCGGGCCTGAAACTGAGGCCCTGCTGGGCCCGGCCTCGTGGGGTGTAATTACCCGGGGTGGGGGGCGGCTGTCAGGGGAAGCGGGGCGGGTTGGTGCTTGAACCGGGAGCCAGCAGAAAATTCATCTCAGCTATTAGCTTGTAATTACAGAGCACGGAGCGAGCAGGCCTGAGGTCTGGAGCCACGGCAGCGACGTGAAGGCAGCGGTAATTATGGGATCGGCGGGAGGCCGGAGGGAGGCTGAGGCGCACTGATTAATACCGCCTCCGCCCTCGCGCAGGGCGGGGAGCCGCGCCCATGTTTAGTGGAGTGTTAGGGGCCTGCCTCCCCCCGCCCCCCTTGTAAGCCCAGCTGTTCGGAGCGTTCGGAGTCGATCGGGGTCTGTTCTGAAGCACCGGGGACAAGGTGGTTCTGGAACACGTCTGCCAAGCCGTCAGCCCAGCTCACCCCTCTGTACTTGGATATTTCTTCTTTGCCTTTTTCTTTTTTTTGGTTTAAGCTCTGTACTGCTTCTGGCCCTATTAGAAACCTGGGCAGGGAAGAGGAAAGAGAATTGGTTAAGGACGCCACACTTTGGTAGAAGGAGCGGGAAGGGTGACGGCCTCCCCATGCTGTCCTGGGCTGGGCAGTCCTTGCTTCTAAAGACCGTCACCATCCGGGGAGGAGGGGGCTGGGAGATCCGGTGCGTGCTGTCAGCCTGGTGGCTTTTCCCCTCCTGCCCTCAGCTTCGGGCACAGGGCAGGGGCTCTCGGCTCTGGGGTTCTGGCCGTGGCAGCTCTTTTCTCCTGGAGGGTCGAGGGGGCAGGTGGTGGACAGCACCATGGGATGCAGATGAGGCAGCCAGGAGGCCACCTGAGCTCCCCGTGTGTCAGGGGCTGGTACAGCCGCAGAGGGAGCGCTGCCGCCGCCCCCGGCCCTCATCCATCACTGGCCTTCGTGCTGTGGAGCCTATTCCCAGCTGTTAGGATAATGAATTTACATGAGCTGATAATGTCGACAAGAACTCAGTCGATGGCCAGGAGCGCAGAAGTTAATAAATACCTCTCTAATGAGGGCGTGGGGGAGGATAGGCACCCCTGCTCTGCGGGGCTTCTCGAGGGTGCAGGGCTGCCTGAGGCCCCCCCTCCTCTCCACGCCCCGCTGGGGCTTCCACGGTCACGGTGGCACCTGTGGCGGGGTGTGGGACCCACCTGCCTGTGCAGGGCTGGGGGCACAGCAGCCCTGAAGTGACCCCGAGCCTGTGACTCGGGGGGCGAGGCACACGGCGGGGGGGGGGTGTGCTCCCGGAGGCCGTGTTGATCTCCAACACGTCCAAGGTGACCCTTTACGGGGTCTCTGGGTCCCCCGAATTTGGCCTTTGTCCTTCCACGTCCTAGGTGCAAGGGGGCCGTCACCCCAGCTGCCGGTGGTCCCTCGGGCCCCCTGCCTCCCTTCTCCTCCCCACCCCTCCCTTCCCGGTGCACACATGCTGAGGAGGAATGCTAATTTTAGACTCCCCTAACGAAGCTGCTCATTTGGAATTCTATTTTAAGTGACCTGACATCAGCAGAGCAGCTTTCCTGGCCCGAAGCTGCTCCAGAGACCACGGCTGACACCACGACAGGGACGCTAGCTCTGGGGGAGCCCCAGGAGCCTGGAGGCGCTGTACAGGGGGCCTGTGCGGCATGTGCCGGGCTTTAAGGAGGGGGGAGAGCAGGCTCAGAGGGGGCTGGGGCGTCACTGGATGCCAGTAGGAGTGTGACAGTGACATTCAGGTGGCGGCTGGTCCAGGAGGGGCAGAGGGTGGGCCTGCCCCCCAGAACCCTGGTCACCAGGGAAAGGCTGGGGTTGTCGGGGAGGGCTTGGGGTCCAGGAGGGGCACCCCAGTTCCCGTGGGTCCCGCATCTGCCCCGCAGGAGGCCCCGGTCTGGGGAAGACCCCATCCCCATGTTGGCTACTCCAAACTCATGCAGGCAAGTCTATCTGTTTGTGGGTCCCCCCACTTTTAAAACCCTGGTTCACTACAGAAAAACTAGAACAGAGAGAAGTAAAGAGGCTAAAAATGAGAAAATTGTTCCTCCTGCTGTCACCTGAAGACCCCACCCGTGGCCTTAAGGGGCCCGTGACATTTTGGGATCTGCCCCGGGATTTGCCCCATGGCTGCTCCCCGCTTATTCGAGCACCCGTGTACCATCCTGCCCAGCACTGGCAGCTGGCGGTCACAGCATGTCCGCCTGGGTCACCAGCTGGCCAGCCTGTCACAGGGCCACTGGGCAGTGACCTCCACATCTGCTCCCTGGGCCACGGGGACCGGTCACTGGGAGGTGCAGGACCGCTTGGCGTGTCTCACTTTGCCACCCCCCTCCCCTCTGTCTGGAGGCAGCATGCGGTGTGGGCTGTGGGGTCGAGCAGAGCCAGGCCCTCCTGCCGCGGCCCCAGGATGGGTCTGGATCGGGGCCCTGACCAGCTTTATGGAGGTGGGACACAGTTGCTGTGTTCAGGTAATCCCAGCCCTGCTGTTGACCGTCTGTCAGCCCTTGGGCCCAAGCTTGGAGTCTCCCTTCTGTAAAATGGGCACAGTGACACCTTTCCCTTAGAGGTGAAAGGATTTAAAGGTGGTGGCCAGTTCTCTAAGGAATGTGGCAAAGGGGAGGGAGGTGGTTAATGGCCTTGGATGGCATCAGAGGGGCCTGATTTGGAGACTCTGTGGGTAAAGCAGGCACAGAGTATCTGCAGGTGGTTGAACTTCCACAGAGGAAGGGAAATAGAGGTTGAGGGCCGTGATCGACAGAGGACATGGTGGTGGCACTCAGTGTAGCAGTTACCTAACGCCGCGTAACAAGCCATCCCAAACCTAAACGTGTCTGGATCCGGGAGCAGCTCGGCCAGGAGGCTCTGGCCCAGAGTCTGGTGTAAAGGAATGGTTGCTGGGGCTGTGGTCTCCTCAGAAGGCTCCCCTGGGGCTGGAGGAGCTGCTGCCGAGATGGTTCATGCTTCAGTTGGCTGTTGGCTGGAGGCCTCAGTTCCCTGAATGTGGGATTCCCTACAGGTACCTAGGGCGTCCTCACAACCTGGCAGCCCACCCCCCCCCCCATGGCTCAAGTGATCCAGGAGAGCGCAGGGAGGTGGCCAGGGGCCTTTGATGACCTCACCTTGGTGGTCGCCACGCTTCTGTCGTGTTCTGTTCAGTGAAGTGAGTTGAGAGGTCTGGCCCACACGGAGAGAGGAGGATTCGTCCCCCTCTTGAAGGATGAGTGCCAGGCTGGGACACGTTTCTAAACCACTGTAGTCAAGCGTACCTGAGCTCTGAGTGTGTTGCACCTCTTGGTCTGGCATCACAGCTGGGACTTGGACTGGTCAGGTGGTGTCATGAGTGGTGAGAACGTGGCATCTGGGCCCAGGAAGTGGGGTTCGAGCCCTAGACGTGCTGCTGAGCTGTGGCTTGGGTTGTCCGTGTGACTTTGGGTCGTCTGTGTGACTGTGACAGATCTTTGAACAGCTCCTGGTCTCAGTGTCCCCACTGGCGCTCTGCTGGCCTCTCAGGATTGTCGGAGACCCTGAGGGCAGGCCCAGGGTGGGAGTGAGTGCGGGGTTGGGGGGGTATCTGCTGCTGCGGCGGCCTCTCCCAGGCCCATCGCGAGGCTGTCTTGAGAGGTGACCCGACCGTCTGTGTGACCTGATGTCCCGGGGAGGGTCTTTGTTTCCCTGGAGTAGGGAGTCCCGGGGTCCCCCGTCACATACCTCGTTTCCGGGCAGCCCCTCGTGGCGACGCCTTCCTCTAGGTGTTGGTCGGGACCTCCAGGACCTGTGCGAGCCATGCCCAGACGGGGTCCCCGCAGGGCGGCGCTCCACTGTCTACCACCACCCGCCCCCCAAGAAAAGAAAGCCATAGGTCCACTGAGTGTGGACCTTCGGTCCCGAGCAGGACCCGGAAGACTTCTGGACTGCCCAGATCAGGTCCTGTGTGGGGTCATGTCCTCGGTGTCCCCGCAGGCAGCAGGACAAGAGCTCCGGTCCCCCTCTGTCCCGGGGTGTCCTGTGTGTTCGCATTGACCAGCCAGTGCCACCCACGGATGTGGAGGCTGAGTGACTCCCGGCCCGGACACGGGAGGGATGGGGGTGGGGGTGGGCGGCACAGATTTGGCAGGTCAGGCCCCGTTTTGCCCAGCCTGACCTGTATGAGCCTAGCCAAGCCCCTCGCCCACCCGAGACCTGGGTTTCTGCCCCTGTCTGCTGACCGGCTGCGTGATAATAACAGTGACTCCTGGGATGTGCCAGCCCTGCTCTGAAGCTTCTCACGTAATTTACCTCCTTGAACCCTCACGGAGTTAACTTCACGAGGCAGACTTTGTCTGTATCCCCCGTTTATAGATGAGGAGACTGAGGAGGCCCAGAGAGGCAAAGTAACTTGCCCAACATCACACAGCTAGAGGTCGCAGAGCCGGGATTCAGGCCCCAGCGTATGGCAGCCTAGTCCACGCTGAGCCTGACCTCCAGGCTCCGTGGCCAGCAGCACCTCCTGCCCTCTCTGTCCACACCGTCTGTGGAGGAGGAGGAGGGGGGCAGGCCGAGGGGGGCCTGGGCTGAGCTTCCGGGATATGGTGTCCGTCGGGCTCAATGGCCCTCCAGTGGCTGGCTGGGTGCCGGCTTGGCTGAGAAAGGACTCTTGTTAGGAACCTGTGTTTTCTAGTGACCAGCCCGCTGGGGCAGGGACCCTGCGCCCCACTGGGTTCTCGGGTTTCTCTGGTGGGCTTGAGGTCCCTGTGGGCATGTGGTTCCCACCCTCTCCCCTGTTCTTCCAGAAAGAGGAGGACACACGGGGTCAGCCTCGGGTTGGTGCCGCCCCGGCTGCTCAGTGGGCCTGCCACCGTGGTGCCCTGTCGCCCGGCGTGGCGCCGCCCACGTGACCCGCCGGCAGCTGGGAGGCCAGCCTGGGCGCAGGGGCGCTTGTGCGGGTCGTTTATTTCCAAGGTGCGAGCCCTCTCCCGAGAGAACGGTGTTCCCTCGAACTCGCGCCTGCCTCGATACTGCCTTTTATGCACCCCCCACCCCATCCCTGCCGTGGCCGTTTATGCGGCAGAGCCCCCAAGATCTCTTTTGCCGCCCGCCCGGCGAGAGGGCAATGGTGGCCGTGGCCCAGCTCTCCGGGACCCTGGGTTCAGGGCGTGTGTCAGCGCCCGCGGCCTCTCCTGGCTAGTTCTGGGGGCAGCGGGGCAGGTCTCGGGGGCCCACCCATTCCTGGCCACCGGTGGGGGTCCCCAGTGCTTACCTGGCTACCCACGGGGACAGGCATGGAAGCAGGTTGCAGTTAGACTCGAGTTGCACTGGATGCAGAGTGCTGCAGAGATGGGGTGGGCTCTGGGGGCTGCGGAGAGCCCCTTGGGGTGGGGGCTGTGGCCGGGGGGCAACGCATGTTCTTGCCCTGTCATCTTCTGGGACACTCTGTGCTTGTGCTCTCTCACCCCTCCCATGACTTCCCAGGTCCCCTCCCCAGGTGACCCCGGGTGTTCCCTGGAGCTCTCCCTCCTAGGTCTCCGTCTGGGGCTTCGCAGGTTCGTTTACCTCTCCCTGCACACAGCCTGTTGCCCGTGCCACCCGCGAGGCCGTGCGCCTTGATTTCCGCCTCTCGAATGTACCCACGGTGAGGGAGCGGGGATGCGGCAGGTGCCCCTGAGAGGGCAGGAGAAGTTAACAGAAGACTGACTTATGGCACTGCTCACGCCCGGCCGTTATCAGTGGGGCGCGTGGGGCATGTGAAGGTTGAGCCTCCTCAGGACTTGAAAGGCCGGGAGCTTGTGGGAAGGCATCTGATGTCACTCCTGGCGGGTGGCGGCTCCTTGGCCAGTGTGGCACCTGAACCTGGACCCCCGTGGGAAGGGGGCTTCCCCCGGACAGCAGTTTAGACCTGCGGTCACGGGTCTTTTAGCGTCTAGGCGGGGTTTGCGCCGGGCGAGACCACAGCAGGGTCTGCAGGTGGCTGTGTTCTCTGCCTGTTTCTGTCCTCGGAGGCACCTTCTCAGTGCAGACCCGCTGGGTGCCTGTGGCTTTGGGATCCAAGGGGGGATGGTAGCGGCACAGGAGGGCCCTGGCCAACCTGCCTGGGACAATCTTGGGTCTGTGCTGCCTGCCCGTATGAGCCTGTTTGCTTTTCTGGAAGGAAAAGGACGTGCTCCATGAGTCCTCCAGAGCGACGTGCTGAAGGCCTGGCAGAAGCGTGTTGGTCTTCGTGATCGTCAGTGGTTCAGCCCTTTCCCTTTCCTCTGGCGTTCGTCTCTTTCCTGCGAGGACACTGGCCCCGCGCCTTGGTCTCCGTCCCCCACGCCTGTCAGGGGGTGCTCTCAGATCTCCCGGGCTGTCCTGGAGAGGCTGTCGGCTTGGGCCGGGAAGAGCCGTTCAGCATCTGGACTCACCGGGGTCCTGTGCACAGCGGCTCTTTGCTTACGGAGCCGAGGGGGTGGGGTTGCCCGCGGACGCCGGGGTCGCGCCCCCGTTCTCTGCGCAGCGCTGGCTCTGTTCCGTTTCTCCTGTGCTGCCGGGGCCGCCGGCTCTGTTCCCGCTCCCCGCATGCCGCCCGCTGGCACCGGACCCCCGGGCCGCGCGGACGCCTCTCCGGTGCCGGGCCCTCCTGCTCTCTGGGTGACTTCTGGTTCTTCTTTTCCTGTTTCAGGCATGAGCCATGAGCCCAAGTCCCCTTCACTAGGGATGCTTTCCACCGCGACCAGGACCACCGCCACCGTCAACCCCCTCACCCCCTCGCCGCTCAATGGCGCCCTGGTGCCCAGTGGCAGCCCCGCCACCAGCAGCGTGCTGTCGGCCCAGGCCGCGCCGTCCTCCAGCTTTGCTGCCGCGCTGCGCAAGCTCGCCAAACAGGCGGAGGAGCCCAGAGGTAAGAGGCGCGCCCGCCGGGCGGCTCCACGAAGCGGGGGAGAGAGCGGCCCCTTCCTTCCTGCCCAGGCCTCGCGGCTCCTGCGCTCGGGGGGCAACAGCCGGTCCCACGAGCTGCCGCCCCGCACGTTCACGGGCTCCGGGGGCGAGGCTGCTCCCGCCCACGTGCTTGCACGCCCACATCTACACGTGCTGGCTTTTCTCATGCTGCTTCGTTCTGGCGGGGACTGCGCTGTCTGACCCCTGCCCGTCCGGGGAGCCCAGCGGCCCCAGCAGCTCTGCTTGGCTTCTGCTTCCTGTGCTCTGTGCTGCTCTGTCCTTCTTTGGCTGTAGGACCACCGAAGGGGCGTCCGGCAGCTGTGGCTTCAGAGGGTGGATGTGCTGCACCCCGATACATCCCTCAGGAGCCCCCAGCCTGCCGCGGGGGCCTCTTCCCAGGTGGCATGTTTCCCAGGAGACCGGGAGCTCCAGGCCTTGATAGCCCCTCCAGACGTGGCAGGGGAGCACGGTCTCTGGAAACCCTCTTTATCCCAAGTGCTCCGAAGTGGGGGCACAGCTTAATCCCTCCAAGGCAGGGGTCTTGTGGTGGCATGGACAGGTGTCCCCCAGAGGTCTGGAGCCCCGGCTCCTGGTGTCACTTGGGCAGTGACGTGCTCTGTGACTTTGGGCAAACGCTGACCCTCTCTGAGCTTCAGCCTTCCTGTTTGTACGACGAGGCTCACTACAGCTCTGGCTTCGGGCATTTCTAGGGCTGACCGTCAGCCTGTGTTAGTCCAAGGGCTGCTGGCTGGATGAGTGGGGCTGGCGGGCAGTTTGCAGCCAGAGCTTCTGGGAGACCTGGGCCCTTGCGGGTTCTGGTGCAGCCCTCTCAGGCACCCTCTGGACTCACTGCTTGGAGGCAGGGGGTCGGCCTCCCGGGCAGAGGAAGCAGAGACCCTGGGTGCCTCTGCCGGCCATCTGCCTTGCCCCAAATGTGCAGGGTTTGGCGTCCTGGCTTCCAGGCCCTCTGGGGCACCCAAAGAACACGTGTGTGGGAACTCTGTCTGTCTTTATAGACTCTGGTGTCTCTAGCTCAGCAGAGCGGACATTTGCCCTGACCGGGGTGGCTGGGGGTCTGCTGATTTCTGAGTCTGACTTGTCTCCACACCCTTGCGGATCACATGGTTGTTGGACGGAGGAGGAATGTGAGGGGAGTAGACAAGAATTGACGGCAGTGTGGATGTGGCCCAGGAGCGGAGGCCTTCGGGGCCCGGTTTCTGCATTGCTAGGGGTCGCCCTCACCGCTGGTGTCCGCCTGCCCTGGGCTGTTCTGTCCACCCAGACAGACCTTCCCAGTGCCTGCACGCATGCCCCTCCTCGCCCTCCACGCCCACCACGGGACTCCGTGGCCAGTCCGGCCGCGGGAGGCCCCGCTGCTGTCGGGAGGCCCCGCTGTTCGGGGCCACCGCATGCCACGCGGCTGGAGAGCAGAGATACGGTGAGCTCCGTGCCGGCGAGGCCCCCAGAACAGACGTCCTGGGCTGGCTGCGAGCACCCCGGGAGGAGCGTGGGGGTCTCTTCAGAGTCGACGCGAAGCCCCCAGGGCAGAGCTTGCTCCCTGCTTTGGTGTCTTCCTTCCCGGCATACCAGGAGGCGGAGAAACAGGGCTGGCGCAGCTTTCAAAGACAACTGTCAGCACGTGGGAGACACCGGGACCATCTGGCTGAGTCACCCCCGAGTGTCAGGGCTTCAGCCAACAGCTGTGTCCACTCCCGGGCAGCTGGGCTCATCCTGGAGTGACACCCCCTGTCTGTAGAGGACGTGGCAGCGAAAGGGCACGTTTCCCTCCTTGCCGAGTGGGCGGTGGAGAGCCTGCCTTGATGGCCTTCGTCTCCTCCCTGCTGCCCCAGGCTGGCCCCAGCGTCCGGCTCGAATGATGGGCCGGTGGACAGCCCGCGTGCCGGAGGCGGCCGGGCCTCGCTGGCCGGGAGCAGCGTGTGCCGTCGTGGAGCGGACCCTGCCCCCCGCAGGCTGCGATCTGGGGGTTGTGCATGATGCCCTGGAGCTTTGTGACAGAGGATCAGGAGAGAGAGAGGAGACGGGCGAGCCACGCCGGCCTGAGCCTGTGCCGTCCTTGGAGCGCGCGCCGTCCGCCGCTGGTTGACCCGAGGTTATTCCCATCGTTCTGATGAGAAAGCTGAGGTTTGGGGGGGGGTGGGGGGCTCAGTATTTGGACCCTGGGCTGCCCTGATGCTCGAGTTACTGTGTGTGTGTCCTGGGGACTTGTGACCTCATTTCTGGCTCCGGGGGCCCCAGGCAAAGTCTGGAGTTTAAAGCAGCAGTGATGAGCTTCGTTGGCAGTGCACCGTCTGGTGCACCCCAGTGGGGCTTTGGTTTGAAGAAATGAGCTCAGTTACTCTCTGGAGCATCCTCTGGGCCACATCCCATGCCTGGTCCCTATTTTTCTCACGGAGTTGCCCCAGCTCTGATGGGCTGTCTCCCGTCTGTAGAATTGGCTGGCAGCCGAGTCGTCAGCCCATTGTACAGGTGGGGAAGATGAGGCTCAGAGAAGTCAAGTTATGAGCGTGAGGTCACACAGCTGGTGAGGACACGCCCTGTGCCCCTCACTGCTGCTCCTTCAGCCTTTCCAAGTGGATGTGGAGAGCCGGACTTAGGACGGCAAGACTGAGTGCATGGTCCTAGCTGGGGAGGGGCGCCCCCTTCCCACCCCCCAGCACCCACCACAGTGGTGCAGTGAGCACTCGGGGGGGGTGTTCTGTGTTCCCCACAGAGCGGGGGACAGAGTGGAGATGTGGGCTGTCAGCTTCTGGAAGCCTGGGGGCTGTAGGGGCACGGCGGGGAGAGCCAGCAGCCCCCAGTTCCCCTGCCTGCCTCTCCACCGGGGACCAGAGAGCCCAAGGGGGACGTTTGCTGGGCTTGCTGATGGTGGGGGGTGGGGGGTTTGATTTTTTTGCTTGTCAGCTTTTTAAGGTATAATTCACGTCCCGGAAAATTCATCGTTTAAAGGACACAGTTTAGTGGGTTTTCGTGCATTCGGAGTTCTGCGAACATCACTCTTAATTCCAGCATGTTTTGTCACCCCTAAAAGAAACCCTGTCCCCACGCCCTCCCCCGGCCCTGGCAGCCAGAATCCGCTGTCTGGACGTCTGTCACCTGTGGGTGCACGCAGCCCCGCGGCTGGCTCCCGCTCTCAGACTGGTGTTTGTAGGGCTGTCCACGCATGGCACACTTCTCGTGGCTGGTTGGCACTGCACACCTGTCACCAGGTGTGTGAGGAGGTGGACCCAGCAAGGGCTCTCCCCTCCTGAATCGCGGCAGTGACCGTTTACTGAGCACCTGCTGCGAACAGGGCAGTCTCCCGCTGCGTTCCCAGCACAGCCCTGGCCTCTGTTCTCTGTCCGTCTTGCTGGTGGGCAAAGCCGAGAGCTTCGGGCTCGCTGGTGTCCTGAGCCATAGGCAGCAGAGGGGACTCTGGAAACTCCACGGCGTCCTGCCCCGCCCTGGCATCTGTGTCCACCTTCCCAGAGAAGGGAGCCACCGCCTCTGCCACAGCTGTCCCTCCATGAGGGCAAGGCCCCCGTCTCTTCGGGGTGACCCAGGGCGACAGGCCCCACAGCCCCGGAGGTGCCAGCATCTTGGCATCTGGGGGCTGCGGTGACCCAGGAACCCATGGCTGACCCCAGAGGGCCCTGTCCCCGAGGGCAGAGGTCCCAGGTGGAGCAGGCGCGGCGCCGCCTCCTGCACAGGGAGGTGGTGGGAGAGGTGGGCCCGACAGGCAGAGCCAAGACAGCCGAGGCCGCAGCCTCCCCCATTCCGCCCCGGCCCCGCAGGCCCCTCCCACTGCCGGGCCCGTGCTGGTCAGCCGTGGGCCGCCTGGGTGCTGGCTGCAGCCATGGGCGCCTCCGGCTGCCCCGTGACCCTCTCCTCTGCCCCCGCTGCCCCCCACGCTGCGGAAGCGTCTTACCCCGAGCCGTGGCCCAGCTCTCCCCTCTGCTTCCCCGGCTGATGTCTTTTCTCACGTCGGGTCTCCAGGCTGCAGCTTAAAAATCCAGTTCAGAGCAAGGAATCCACGTGCCCGTCATTCGCTCTGCCCCCAGAGAGAGGAGGCGAGGAGGAGACATGGGCCCTCGGTGGGGTTTGATCTTCCCGAGGCTTCTTTGCAGCCACACGGCCCTGCTCCGTCCCCGTCGGCCAGCGGGGGGCCGGGTGTCTTTCCCTTGGGGACTGGAAGGGACTGCCTGTCCGGGGAGGGGGAGGGGCCATATCTGCCTGGCCCTGTAACCCACTCCGATGCGGGCGCCCAGCAGGGTGGACATGGACGCTGGCAGATTCTGGTTCACGCCCTTGCTGTGTGGCCTGGGCACGGTGCTCTATCTCTCTGAGCTGCCGTGTGTCCTCAGGATGAGGGTAACGTCTAGGGACTTCCCTGGTGGTCCAGTGGTTAGGGCTCGGTGCTTCCAGTGCAGGGGACGTGGGTTCGATCTCTGGTCTGGGAACTAAGATCCCGCGTGCCTCACGGCACAGCCAAAAATAAGAAAGTTAAAAAACAAAAGAGGCTGAGGGTAATGTCTCTCCTCCGTAGATTTTGCCAATGTAGGAAGAACACGCTAGCTCCAGGTGCGGCGCCGTCCCTGGCTATCCCCACCTTCCCCCACCCCTGCAGTGCAGCCAGGGCTTGAGGGGCCGGGAAAGGAAGGCCAGTGCTTCCATGGCTGAGGGCGGGGCTGAGTGCTGCGCATGTGTCTCGAGGCCCAGATTGACCCCATCTGGGGAGAGAGCCCGTCCTGTCTGGGCCGGAGGAGTCAGCCACGGCTGCTCCCAGCCATCCTGACAGCGTGGGTGCGTGCACACCCGGGGCAGCCGCTCCCTGTCACCTCGACCCTCGTCTTGGCTCTTTGGAGAAAGGGAGTCCCAGGCCGTGACCAGGCCCACACAGCACGTTCTGGAAGGAGCCTCGGGCTGCAGGTTTGGGCCCGACCCCCACGTTGGTCCCGGTTGTACCCGTGGGACCCTTCGGCAGTGACAGGCCGGGGCCCCCTTGAATGAGGCGTCCCGTAACAGTGCGCTCGGCGTCTGTCTTTGGCCCCTTTGCCAGTGGGGCGGGGCTGGGCGGGGCGGAAGGAGCCTGGTGGGCTCCAAAGCCACGTGGCCTGTTCAAATCCCATGTGTCCGTCCCTCCCAGCGGGGTGTCGGGGGCACCGACCGGCCTCGGGGAGCTGGTCTCCGAGGGCACGAGCACCGTTTTCGCCGCCTGCAAGAGAAGTGACTGGTGGACCTCGGCTTTGTTTGGACCAGACACAAGCAGGCTGGCAAGGGCGGTGGGGCCCAGGACCCCGAGCCCAGGTGGGAGGGAGCGCACTTTTCTCCAGGCGTGTGTGCTGGCTGCCGGCCTCATCTTGTCGCTGGCTTTGCAGGCGGGTCTGGTTTCCCTGGAGCCCCTGGAGGAGGCGGGAGCATCCCTCCCTCTGTCGGGGTTGGAGGTGGGACCCTGCCTGCCAGCGGTGCCTCACTGAGCCGGCCTGAGGCAGGAGGGACGGGCGGCGCCCCTGTTCTGACACCTCACACAGCAGAACAAGTGAGCGGACACGCGTGTGTCAGTCGTGTGGCCGCGGGGCTCGGCGGGGCTGGGTTTCCCGGCGTGTCTGCAGCCCCGTCTGTCTCGTGGCACAGGTGTAAGCGTGCAGGGGCGTCCTGGGTGCCTTGCCTTCCTCCTCTGTGCTCTGGGCCGGGGATTCAGAGGAGAGCGGGACCCAGCGAGGGGGGCTTGCGCCTGCCCTGATGGGGGATGCCCAGCCCTGAGACATTGGGACAAGAGGCCTCCCCAGGCCGTGTCGCTGCAACAGCGACCTTCCCTGTCCCCTCGCTGAAGCCCCCTCCGCCTTCTCGCCCCCAGTTCCTCTCCTCTCCCTTGAGGCGCCCCCTCCCGGCCCCTCATGCCCCTCAACACAGCAGAAGCCCGCCATCCTCCCAGCCCCCGTCCTGCTCATCACCACATCGTCGGGCCCTGGAAGTGCATCTTGTAAGAAAGCCCACACCTTGCCTTTGCTAGCTGGGGTTTAGTGACGGTCCTGTGACGCTACGTTGGGGGCAGGTGTGCCCCGCCCACTGGTGGCATGAGGTGGGGTGAGGGCTCCTGGGAGAGGGCATTGGGTGGACGAGCCTCCGACTGTTCCCGCGCCATGGGGGAGCTGGCAGGCAGGCCGGGAGGGGAAGCGGGCAGAGGGCAGCCCTGCGGCTCTTTCTCAGGGGGTTCTCCCCGAGCCCACAGGTGGGTGGAGCCATTGCCCTCAGCCTGGCTGAGGGCAGCCCTGCATGTGCCGTGTGCCCGGCAGTCCCCGCTGCGCCCGGCCTGCGGGGAGGCCAGAGGGTCCCCCACCTCATTCCCCGCCTCTGTGTGCTCATGGTGGGGATCCGCACGTGCTCGTGGCTGGCGGGTCCCTGCCTGCACCGAGTGGAAGCCTGGGCAAGGCTCAGCCGGGCGGGGGGACCCCTGCTGCTTGGCGCTGGCTCCAGAATCTGTCGCAGCCACCTCCAGCCGGCACCCGGGCTGGCCCTGTGGTGCTGCGGCTCCGGCCACGGGAGGGGGCGTCTCGGGAAGGCGTCCCAGGGGTCCTCCTTTAGGGAGCACATCAGGTGACCGCTGTCCCTCCCCGGGTGAGGCGGCCTGACTCAGTGCAGGCTTGTGCCCAGGGAGAGCGAGGGCTGTGTGGCGGGGCTGAGATCACACTCTGCAGTGCGCCGGGCAGGGGTGGTCCCGACACAGGAGCCCTTGTTTAGGGCACCCAGTGGGTGCTTAAGGTCGTTCGGGTGGTGTCTAGGGAGCTGACATGCTGCACTTGTGTTTCCAGGCTTCACTCCGTCTCCCCTCACAGCGACTTGGGTGTCTCAGCTGTTAATTACATGGGCTCAGGGGGCCTCGGGCGCTAATCCGCGAGGTCAGATGACAGAGGTGACGCGGACCGCTGTGCGCTGCCACCCCCTCCGCCCCCGGCTCGCTGCCGCCTGCTGTGAACCGCCGGTTCATTACAGCTCGCGCCGCCCTGAGAACGGGGTCGGGGGCGATCGCGCTAATTGGCGGTTGCGTGGTCAAGCATCGATCTGGCTGCCAAGCGAGGCGTCCGGCCCGCCCCTGAGGGACGAGGCTGCTAATTGCCCGTGGCCTCCGGGTGGGCAGGGGCACCTGGCCCCCAGGCTCCGTCTCTCACCCTCCCCTCCTCCTTCCTCACTCACTGCCCAGCGCTTACAAAGGATGCCGATCCATGGAGACCTGCTAATGGCGTGGGGTGGTGGGGGGGGCTCGGAGGCCGGAGGGGGGTGATCTGAGAGGTGGGAGGGGACGGGAGCCAGGTGGCCCTGAGTCTCTGTGCTCAGGTGGCGTGGCCCCTGGGCCTTCCTGGCTGTGAGGCCCCAGGGGCTGGTACAGGCTGGGGCTCTGAAGTGTCTGCTCCAGCTTCCCCCCGTCTGCCCGGCCCCTCGAGGAGCAGTGCCCACCTGGCCTTGACCCCACCGTTTTCTGCAGGCAGTGCAGCCTCTCCCTTGACTGGGGGGGTCCTCGGTGTGTTTGTTTCCTTTTTTTTTCGGCTCCCTCTACCCCCAGGCAGAGTTTGCACAGGGCGGCCCGGGGTGCAGGCCGGGTGCTCGGTAGGTCCTCCTGCTTGGTGGCCGAGAGCTCTGGTGGCTTTCCACCCCCTCCCCACTGTGTCCTTCCTGGCTGCTGGTGGACGTGGCGGGAGTTTCCCGCAGGGGCTGCCACCCTGTGTCTTTGGTGGATGGCAGCCTGCTTTGCTGGGGCCCGAGGAGCGGGGTTGCCGGGCCAGGGCGTGGGCGGTGGTGGGGAGGTAGATGCTCCCAGTTTCCCCAAGTTGCACAAACCTGGTGAGCGCTCAGGGTACAGGGGTTCCCTCCGTCGGCCGGTCGCAGAGGCCGGCTCCGCGCCCCAGAGCTGGCCAGGTCAGCCCGCCGCCTGCCTCCTGCTTCTCCCTGGAAGCTGGCTTCCCGGGTGGGCCCCGCCAACCTGGCAGACACAGCTCGTTTCAAAACTTTGGCGGCTGTCCCACTGCGAAAGGAAGGCCGCCGACGTTGTCGCCTGTCGGCTTTCCCCAGGCGGGCGGTAATGACAGCTGACCGAGGCTGGAACTTGCCCCACGGCTGGGATCCTGACCCGGTGCTGGGTCTCGGTGGTTGGCCCAGCCGACTTGGGGTTGCAGAATTGTGTGGGTCGTGGTTGGCGGGTCTGTTGGGGGAATCGGGGGTCACACGTCAGGGGCAGCAGACTTCAGGCGACTCCTCACTGCCCACTGGCCGGGCACTGACGGGTGAGGGCTGCAGGTGAAGGGGGCACCTGGCCTCAGCGTTGTCCTTGGGGTTGCCAAGCGGCTCGGCTGGGGGCAGGTCTGGCTGGCCCGGGTGTCTCCCCGTGGGGCTGCCCCGCCATGGGGCTGCCCCGTACAGTTGTTCCAGCTGTGCACAAGCCTAGGGAAGCACAGTGAAGCAGCCTGGACCGGGAGCACGCTGCTCAGGGCGAAGCTCTGTCCCAGCGTCCGCGGGGCCTCAGCATCCGACCACTCTGCCCCCTGGTCACTGCTGAGCCCGCGCCTCGATGGTCGGGGCCTCTGGGGCAGAGGGAGGGGTGGCTGCCTCCCAGCCCCCTGAGCTGTAGGCTGCCCTACCTCCCCCCAAGCAAAGGTTTGATTAGGTAGCAGGAGCGAGCCCTCCTGAGATGGTTTGGAGAAAAGACGAGGGTCTTGGCCTCTGGGACCCAGGCAGGTTCTGAACAAAATCCAGGAAGGATGGGTGCTGCTTGCGGAGGGGGTCTGTGCTGGCCCCAGCTTCCTCCCCCGCCCCGGGGCCCCAGGTGCCCCAAGTGGGGCTCCCGCAGACAGACGTCTGCCCAGTGGAGCCCGTCAGAGGGGAGCTTTGCTAGATGGCGCGTCTCCAGGCAGCTGCTTGGGACTGTCAGCAGCAGGCTCCTCGGCCAGGTCCACCTCTGGCTGCCCGAGCTCACGCAACCCCCGTGACTGGGCGAGTGCGGTGCCTGGCACGAGCTGAAGCTCTGCTGTGTAGTAAAATCTGGGGGTCCCCTGTCTGGCCTGCCCCAGATTCAGGGCCCTGGGTGCTCTCCGTGGCTCTCAGGTGCGGTGGGGTCTGTGTCGGGGGCCTGTGGGCCATGGGGCCTCTGGGGGGGCATGTGAGGGGTCTTCTCTGACCCCAGACTGCAGCCCAGAGCAGTACGGGGTGTGGATGTGCACACGACCGAACCTGTTGGGCCTGGGCATGACTCTCGGGGACCCCAGGACCAGGCCCTGCCGGCAGCTCCAGCCCTCAGGGGCCACTCTGCTGCCCGCCTGCCGGGATATCCCACCGGGAGGTGATGTTGGGGCGAGCCCGGTGCCGCTGGGAGTGGGGGAGGGGGGACACGCCTTCACTCCTCGCTCACAGGGGGCCCCGCCCCTCGCGGGAGGAGCAGCTGCGGGCCAACCTGGCTGCAAATGGGTGACTTCCTCCCAGCCCCCCAGGCCCCGCCCTCTCCTCCCACCCCACGCACCACCATGACCCTGTACCCCTGCCAGGAGCTAAACCAACCCCAACCTCCTGACCCCCCGCAGGCCTGCCGCCCTCCACACCACCCACCTCGGGGGGCAGCACATGGGGGTGATGCTGAGGGTGGGGCTTGTTTTGGAGGTGATGGAAATCAGATAATGGTGATGTTTCCACAACGCTGTGAATGTGCTAAAAACCACCAACCTGTGTGCTTTCAGCACCGGATCATAACTCAGTTCTTAAAACTTGAAATGAACGCATTCCATATTTTGAAAATACAGGCCTTCCTCAGCCACGCCCTCACCTGTTCCCCACCCTGCCAGGCCCGTCCGGCAGCTAGGACGCCCACCCTCAAGCACACAGGGGGCTCGCGGGGAGAACTTGGGGCCTTTCTGTGCGCCTCGGGGCGTCTCGTGCCCACCCCCTCGCTCACAGCCTCACGTGCAGCTACTGCCGCTTGTGGGGCAGGTTCAGCAGATCCCTCACCCTGTGCCCCAGCGGCCCACATCAGCCCCGGTGACCGGGGTGTCGCGCACGGCCCCCAGCTGCCGTGGGTGTAACTCGTCGAGCCACACTTGCTCTCCCGAGGCTCTGTCTCCGTCCATGTCTGGGGTGGTGGCCCTGCCTGCGCCCCCGGCTCTCTCCCCAACTCGGCGGGAGGCTTGGGGTGAGCAGCACCGGGCACGGGAGGCCCTGTCCGTGGGCGGGGGTGGGGAGTTACCGCCGGGATCCCAGGCTGGGGCGGGGCGTCCGCGGGAGCCCGCATGCCCCTGCCCGGCTGTTGGGGGCCGGGGGGCACCCGCTCAGGCTGCTGTGTCCTTCTCCCGCAGGGTCTTCACTGAGCAGCGAGTCGTCCCCCGTCTCCTCTCCGGCCACCAACCACAGCTCTCCGGCCAGCACGCCCAAGCGCGTGCCCATGGGCCCCATCATCGTCCCCCCTGGGGGCCACAGCGTCCCTAGCACGCCCCCTGTGGTGACCATCGCCCCCACCAAGACCGTCAACGGCGTGTGGAGGAGCGAGAGCCGGCAGGTGAGTGTCGGGGAGGCGGGGGCTTAGGGTCGTGGGGAGGCGGCCTCCTGCGGAGCAGGACCTGTCGTTTTCTCTGCAAAGTGGTGTAGCTACAGCACCTACCTGGAGGGTCTGTGTGATTCAGGAATATTCACGGGCGTTAGTGGTCTTGGGCTGCCACAACGAGCATCACAGAGCATCACAGACGGGGGCTTATTTCAGACAGATTTATTCTAGAGGCTGGAGGCCCAAGTTCCAGGTGTGGATAGGGTCAGTTTCTCCTGAGGCCTCTCTCCTCGGTGTGTAGGCGGCTGTCTTCTCCCTGTCTCTTCCCATGCTCTTCCCTCTGTGTGTGTCTGTGTCCTAATCTCTTCTTCTTATAAGGACACCAGTCCTATTGGATCAGGGCCCACCCTAGTGACCTCGTGTTACCTTAATTACTTGTTCAAAGATCCTCTCTCCATATATGGTCACTTGCCGAGGTCCTCGGGGCTGGAACTCCAACATAGAAATCTTGGGGGACAAAGTGCGTAAAATGGTGTTTGCACATCCTAAGCACTTGATAGACAATAGCTGTTATGATTATTATCTATTGCACAAACAAGGAATCGAAATAGCGAAAATACCAGCCCATATTTTCACAGGTCAGTTTTCCTATTTCTGTATTAACTTTCGAAGTCCGCCCACTCCAGGAGGCCCTTTCCCGCGCCTGGGGGGGGTGGGTCCCTGGTGTGACGTGGCCGTGCAGAAGGCTCTGGTGGCCTTGGGAGCTGCCCCTGCACCTGCCTACCTCCACCTCCCGCCCGCAGCCCCGGTGCTCCCAGCCTGGAGGGGCCCTTCCTAATTAAGGACACTGTCCCTGTGCTTCTCTCCTGGATTTTTCTGGAGTTGCCAGAGGTATAGCACCACTTGGAAATACTAATTAAACCACAAAGAAAGTGGGGGAGGAGGGCAGCTCTCTGCCCTGCTGGGGCGGGTGGGGGGATGGGCCCCAGGGCCCCAGCTGGACATCACTCAGGGTCTGTCTTTTCTCTGCCCTGGAGGTGGGGGGAGCCAGCCTCCGTCCACAGAGGGGGCCACCCTCAGGCAGGCCCTGACCAGGGAGCCCAGTGGGGACCCCCTGAATTCCTGGAAATAGGCCAGGTGGCCATAGCTTGACTCCCACATCCGAGGTGATAGACACTGCTGGGTCATCACCTGGCCAAGGCC
Organism: Mesoplodon mirus; assembly: GCF_964341445.2. Taxonomy (NCBI): domain Eukaryota; kingdom Metazoa; phylum Chordata; class Mammalia; order Artiodactyla; family Ziphiidae; genus Mesoplodon; species Mesoplodon mirus. The sequence goes on along the minus strand of NC_138995.1, from coordinate 3,642,854 downwards.
CCCGTGCCCGCCTAGAAGCTGCTGTCCTGGCTTTGTCGCTCTACCCCGAGTGCAGTTTGGAGGCAGGAGAGCCAGGGCAGGGCCTGGTGAGCGGATCCCGGCCAGAGGGGTTTGGAGATGCCCAAGACGCCACAGTCCTGGTTTGAGGGAGGACGAGGGGTCCTCACCAGCGTCTCCTGCCTCCAGAGGGGCCCGTTGCCACCTGGCGACCAGCCTCGACCGCAGGGCCCTAACCACCTGCGTCTCCCCTAACTCCCGGGGACCCAGATGGTTTCTGATCCTGTTGCCACGTCCCTGGTTTGGCCCTGGCTGGTGACGGCCACCCACGGCCCGATCCTCCCCTTTGGTCCTGTCCCTTGTGCCCAGCAGCCGCCCATCCAGACCCAGGAGCCTCCTAAACGATCCCCTCCTGGACACTCAGGTGCCTTGGCCCCCTTCCCCCCAAGCTCAGCCCTCCTCGGGGTGGGGGGTCCTCACTGCCTCAGAAACACTGAGTAACCCCCAGAGAAAGGGCCGCGGTGGCTCTCTCCAGCCACTTACCAAGGCGGTGGTTAATGAAACACTAGTGCCACCCGGGAGGGCGGTGGGAAGGGAGCTGGATTAGTGGATGATGTACAGCTCGTCGGCTCCGGCACAAAGGCTCAGCGAAGAATTGAATCCTCCCGGGGAGGGGGAGACCGGGAAGAGCGGAGTAGTGAGGCGGGAGGGGGGCTTCCTGAAGTCACGGCACGTGAGTCACGGGGGGCCCTCCGGCGCACCGGGGTCACCGGTATTTCCCAGGTAGCGGGAGCTGTGGAAGGACACATGCAATGACAGTCTGTTTTAAAGCTAACGGCACGTCTGCCCGGCTGCCTAGTGGAAACCTCTCTAATCACCAGAGAATGAAGGATTCTCCCCCCCCACACCCCGACTCCTTCCTTCTTTCATCTCTACAGCTGCGCCTGCAGCCGCTGTTCAGAAATGAGAGCTGCCCGCAGATGTTCCTCGGGGCGAGCCCGGCCGCGGGCCGGCGTGGGGGCCTCGGGGTGGCTGATTGAGCCTCCTGGGCCTGGCCTGGTTTGGGGGCTGCTGCCTGGGCCCACCCCCCCGACCTCGTTCCCAGGTGCCTGTCATAAGCTTGGCTGGGCTCCAGCCAGACGGGAGGCGCGTGGGTCCCACTGGACCCCCTGCCTGCCAGCCCACCCCTCCCCCCGCCTCTCCACCTCCTTGTTTGTCCTCGGCCGGGCTGGGAAGGTGCCATCTGGCCCAGCCGCCTTCAAGCAGGGCTTTGTCCTGCCGAGGGTTGAAGGGGGCTTCTGGGGACGGCATTGCTGGGGCTGGTGCGCCCGGGGCCCCTCCCCTGGGACAGGGGCTGCCTGGGGCCCCTCACTCTGCTGTTTGATTCAGCAAACAGTGCTGGAAGCGCGAGGAAGCGTGTGATGGCCTGGAGTTGCCCGGAGCTTGTCCCCAGATTTTGTCTTTAAATCGAGGTCCCCTCAAGGACTTTGCTGTCCTGGGCTGACGGTGGAGGCCCTTGGCTGCCATCTTCCTCCTACTGTGGCCTGAGGGGAGGAGGGACCTTGCTGCCAGCCTGGAGGCGGAGCCCAGGTCACCCCGGGTCCCATCACCCCGGGCATTTATCGGGGGAGCCGCCCTGGCACCTAGGGGGCCTCCGGCTGCAGCCACTGCGTCCCCGTCCAGAGAGCATCTGAGGGCCATGCCGTCCCTTGTTTAGTCCATCTCAGACCTCGGGCACAGGGCCTCTCCATTCCACGGTGGCCCCCGTGAGGGACAGGCCCCAGAGCAGCTGAGGGGCGCCTTCGCGCCTTGTCGCGGGGGTCAGCACTTGTACTGGCCTGGCCCTGTGCCAGCAGAGGGAGGGGTGTGAGGGGGACCCGGTACGCTGAGGACAGCCCCTTGGGTGGTAGTGTCGACGGGGAGCGCGAGAGGGTGTAGGGGGGTGGGCTAGGAGGTGCAGCTGCTTGCGTGAGACCCCCGCTTCCCGTTTACACCCGTGCACCCGTCTCTGCTGCTCTGTGAGCCGCTGCTGTGATTGCACGTTTGACAGCTGGGGGAACCAAGGTCTGGGGCAGTTATGGGACCTGTCCAGGGTCTCCAGGACCAGACGGGAGCCACCCCGCGCTGGGCCCCGTGTAGAAGGCTCGTAATACCCAGGCGGGGGTCCCGGGCTTGCCGCACGCGTGGGTCCCACCCTTGACTGCCGCTTTGCGACCACCCGTCCTGGGAAGGGCAGGTCGGAGTTCACGCACCACGAGGGCCCCGCCATGAGCGGAGGGGCTGTGCCCACATGTGGGAACAGATGAGGCCGCTCATTAAAAATTCCAATCGGCGGCCTGTCTCCTCCAATTAACGAACAGTGCCGCGGCGCCCGCCCACCAGCACGTTTGGTAAATACAGTGACGGACGGGCCCCTCGTGCTCCGCGGGGTCACCCTCTGCTGGTGTGGAGGTGGAGGGGTCACCCGGCGGGCTGCGCAGTCTGCCCCTTGCCCCCCCCACACGGGGAGTGAGATGGTTGGGGGTCTCTGCTGCCCCATTTCCTGACTCTGACAGGAAGGTTACTGGCAGAGCCAGGGCTGGAGGGACAGTAGAGGGTGTCTCCTCAGGGACAGACTCTTGTCACCGCCCCACGTACAGTGGTCATTCCTGGACACGCGCCACATCAGTGAGGAAGCAGAGGGTTGTGGCCCAGCGGAGACACCGTGGGTTTGGGGTGGACAGACCCGGGCCCACGCCCTGCTTGCTGTGGCTGATCAGGGGCAGCTGCGCCTGGCGCCAGGTGGCGGGCATCGTGCCATCTGGCCAAGGAGGGGCTGCGATGTGGAGCTTTTGGGGCTCAGGGGAGGCCTGGGCCGAGATATCCTCACCTTAGGCTGAACAGGGTATCACGGTGACGGAGCCCCTGGACTGGCGGCCGCTCCTGCGTCCAGAGCGAGAGCCCCCGGCTGCTGTTGACGCTCGGTGCCCGCTGCGCGGCCCTCTCTCAGCCGTGTGAATGACCCCAGCGACAGAACCTTCCGATGGGTTGTGGACGCTTCTGTGGGCGGGCGTGCAGGACGTTCCTCCGTGTGGCTGGGGGTTCTGGGGGCTGCCTCCTCCCCTGTCCTGGTTTCTCGGGGGCTGCCTTCCCCACCAGGCTCCAGGTCACTCTCTGCGTCCGGGAGTCTGGGGCAGGCGGGCCCACGGCCCTGCCCCTATCAGTGTGCAAAGGTCCCCAGACAGGTCTGGCCAGTTGTGCTCTGGTCAGTGCCTGGGCCGCCCCGGGGTTTGTCCCGGGGACAGGCTGGCATGCTCTGCCCAAGGGCAGCAGCAGCTTCTCGGCCACGTCCTCCACGGGCACCGTGGGCCGAGAGGTATCTGTGACGCAGGCTGGCAGCTGGCAGCACAGCTGACGCCTCGGCCCCTTGGGATGCCGGCGCATGCCTGGCGATCAGTGGCCAGGGGCTCCGCGTGGTTCTGTCACAGCCGCTGCAGTGCAGAGCTCACCGCCGGGGGGTTGGGGGGTTGTGTGGAGACCACCATCATCCAGCTCCCGCGTCTGAGTTTGGAGCACGTGTGACCTGTGGGAGATCGGTGCTGGGAGGGCACAGGCGACCCTACTGTGCTGCGTCCCCTCGCGGGCACTCGTCTGGACTCCAGTCCGATCTTGGGGCGTCTGTCCTTTCCTGTCGCCCAGATGTGTTTCAGTCCAGACCCACCCATCATTGGAACCCGTGTCCTCCCTTCTTTCTGTTCCACCTGCCACGCCGCTCATACCGCGGGTTTGGGTGGAAAACCATAAGGAAAGGCCATCTCTAGATCGTGCTCTAAAGCTTGAAACTCCCCCCGCCCCACGAGTCTGGAGGAAGGCCTGGCTCGTCGTTGGCCGTCGTCTGAGCCGCCCGCCCCTGCCCTGACCCTCTGCTCTCTGTCCTCTAGCAAGACGCTGGCTCTCGGGGCAGCGGCAGCGGTCGGGAACGCCTCATCGTGGAGCCCCCGCTGCCCCAGGAGAAGGCAGGGGGCCCGGCCATCCCCTCCCACCTGCTCAGCACCCCCTACCCTTTTGGCATCTCCCCCAGCTCGGTGGTGCAGGACTCCCGCTTTCCTCCGCTGAAGTAAGTGCAGGTCCGGGCCCGGGGAGGGCATGTGTGCTGGGCTCTGGACCCCTGAGGCTCTGGCCGCCAGGCCGGCTGTGCCAGCTGAGCCCAAGAGCCGCCAGATGGTGGCTCAGCCCCGGGCCGGCAGCCCCGTCTGCGCCTGCTGGCCGTTTCTATGCTGAGCCGATGGCTGGCTCTGCTGTCTGCCCGACCCTAAACCCCCAGTCTGGGGCTCCCGGGGCCAGGGGTCCCTCCAGGCCGCGGATAGCGGCCCTGCGCCCGCTTGGTGAGGACGGCGGGGGGCCGGGGGGGCCCAAGGAGCAGCAGCTGCCCACCTGTGCCTCCTGCCAGGACCTGTCCTTGCGAGGGAGGCATGGTGGAAGTGCGGAGAGGTTGGCCCGTTCCCCGGCCTGGGGCTCACCCCTGCCTTTCGTCCTCTGTCCATCCCTCCTGCAGCCTCCAGCGGCCCGTGCACCACGTGGTGCCCCCCAGCACGGTGACGGAGGACTACCTGCGGAGCTTCCGGCCCTACCACACGGCCGAGGACCTCCGTGTGTCCTCCCTGCCCCCCCTGGGCCTGGACCCGGCCACCGCCGCAGCCTACTACCACCCCAGCTACCTGGCCCCGCACCCCTTCCCCCACCCGGCCTTCAGGTGAGGCACCCCTTGGGCAGATACTGGTTGGGGCCAGATTCCCAGGGGGACCCCAGGCGGCCGCCCCTCCCAGTCCTGCACGTGAGCCGTTAGGACTTTGCCCCCAGAGGGGAATTCTGTCCCAGCTGGCCTCGCCCCAGCCCCTCCCTCTCCCGCAGTGGGCTCCACTGGTGCACGTAAGCGTTAAGGCGCAGAGCGCACGGTTTGTGTGCGACTAGGAAACCCCGCTGGAGACGGCGCTGTACCACTGCTCTACGTAGAAGCGTCCCGTGTCCTCCCTGACGGGTCGGCAGTTATGCTGTGGACCACCCCTCCCCAGACCTGGAAGTCTCCTCACTTGGCCTGGGGTGGCCAGCAGGGCCTCGGAGCCCTGAGCTGTTATCATCTGTTGGCCTCTGGGAGGAAGGGGCTTTGGGTCTGGCTGTGGACGTGGACCCTTTCTGCAGGGCCTTCATGGAGGCTCTGTGGCCGTCCTGCCCTGTCCAGCGCCCCTGGATCAATAACCGTACCTGGCTGGGGCACCTGGTGGTGGGGCTGGGTCTTGCCTTTTTTCCTGTACGTTCCGTGCTCACTAGCCCCGTCTTCCCGCACAGGATGGACGATTCCTACTGCCTGTCGGCCCTGCGGTCCCCTTTCTACCCCATCCCCACCCCCGGCTCCCTGCCCCCACTGCATCCATCAGCTATGCATCTCCACCTCTCTGGGGTCCGCTACCCGCCCGAGCTCTCGCACTCGTCCCTGGCGGCACTGCACTCGGAGCGGATGTCCAGCCTCAGTGCCGAGAGGTAAGCCCCGTCCCAGGCCGGGTGTCCTCTGCTTTTCCCTCCCTGGACGGCAGAGCCTGGCTGGGCCGTTTGTGTGTGGCCAGGCGGGCTCCTTGGCCACTCAGGTCCTGGGTCTGTTCGCCTGCAAAAGGGGCGCTGACGGTGGATGCTTTGAGCTCCTGGCCAGTGCCTGACGAGGCTGCATCCTCAGAATCTCCAGTCCCCCCCGGCCGTGAGCTTTCCATGGCGTTTCGGGAGCTGGTGCACAGCTTTTGATCTAACGGACTTTGAGTCTCTTAGTGCGTTAACAAGAGTAGAACCCGCCTCACCTCCCGTCACCGTTCGGATGGGAATGCCGGCTTTTTCAAAACCTTGGTCTCGGGTGTGAGCTCCTCGCTTCTGGGGGTTCTCCCTAGCAGCCTGCCCCGGCTCCAAGCGCCCCCGCGGCGGAGGTCACATCTCCCTCTGCTCGCCCCACAGGATGCAGATGGACGAGGAGCTGAGGCGGGAGAGGGAACGCGAGCGCGAGCGGGAGGCTGACCGCGAGCGCGAGAAGGAGCGCGAGCGCGAGAAGGAGCGCGAGAAGGAGCTGGAGCGCGAGCGGGAGCTGGAGCGTCAGCGGGAGCAGCGGGCCCGCGAGAAGGAGCTGCTGGCCGCCAAGGCGCTGGAGCCGGCCTTCCTGCCCGTGGCCGAGCTGCACGGGCTGCGGAGCCACGGCACTGAGGAGCGGGGCAAGGCCTCGGAGCAGCTGACCCCGACCCGAGCAGGTACCCGAGGGGCGGACCGTGCCCGGTGAGCTGCGTTCTGGTGGCTCCCCAAGGAAAGGGCCCTGCTGTGCAGCGTCTGCCCGCAGGCCTGCAGCAGATTCACATCATGCCTTTGGCAAGCTGCGTGCCTCATGTCCCCAGACAGGGAGCCGGGGGGAGAGGCACACGACACAGAGAAAACAGATGTAGGTAGACAGCTGAAAGACTATGCACCGTGGTGAAACGTAACAAAATGCTTAGCAAGGGATAGTTTTAAGTGGTGTGTTTTTTTTTTTTTTTTTTTTTAACGCGCTACGCGGGCCTCTCACTATTGTGGCCTCTCCCCTTGCGGAGCACAGGCTCCGGACGCGCAGGCTCAGCGGCCATGGCTCACGGGCCCAGCCGCTCCGCGGCATGTGGGATCTTCCCGGACCGGGGCACGAACCCGTGTCCCCTGCATCGGCAGGCGGACTCTCAACCACTGCGCCACCAGGGAAGCCCCCTTAAGTATTTTTTAACCTTAGTTTTTAACATTTTACTTTATTACACGTACGCGTAATCTAACTTGTAGCAACCGGCTCGGGTGATTCCCAGAGTTCAAGTCTGCTCTGGTGTGTGGGCGTGAGCCTGCCCCACACGCCCACACCCAGCATGTCACCCGGATGAGGCGAGCGCCCGGGAGCATCCATGCCCCCGGCTATCTCGGCCCGGGCGCAGGGAGGTCCTTGGAGGGTGGTGCACGCCGCCTCCGGGTGGACGGGCAGCGGGGAGGGACTGAGCCTGGTGCTGAGATCCCGCCGTGACAGCCTTTCTCCCCCACAGAGAAGCTGAAGGACGTGGGCCTGCAGGCGCCCAAGCCCGTGCAACACCCCCTGCACCCGGCGGCCGCCCCGCACCACCCCGTGCCCGGCCTCCTCTCCACCCACGGCCTCTTCTCTCTGCCGGGCAGCAGTGCGGCCACGGCCCTGCTCCTCCAGCGCACCAACGAGGAGGAGAAGTGGCTGGCGCGGCAGCGGCGGCTGCGGCAGGAGAAGGAGGACCGCCAGTCGCAGGTGTCCGAGTTCCGGCAGCAGGTGCTGGAGCAGCACCTGGACCTGGGCCGGCCGCCGGCGCCCGCGGACACGGAGCACAGGCCTGAGGGCGCCAGGTGGGCCCGGGGAGGGGGGCGGGGCCTGCGTGTAATGAGCGCGTGCGCTTGGCTTCCTGCGAGCCTGCGAGTTTTGTCACCTGTGTTTCATTTCACCTTCTAACCCCTACTCTGGCTGGGAGGAGGGAGCAGGGAGGAGGGAAGTTGGTTTCTCAGGGGCCTCCATCCCCGAGTAGCCTGTGTCTGCAGCCCCGGCCCAGCTGCGTCCCAGCAGGGACGCTCGTGGCTCCTGAAGGAGGGCGAGGGAGAATCTTCATTCAATAATTATGTCCTTCCCACCTCCCTCTGCCCAACCTTTTTTTTTTTTTTTTTTTTTGCGGTACGCGGGCCTCTCACTGTTGTGGCCTCTCGTTGCGGAGCACAAGCTCCGGACGCGCAGGCTCAGCGGCCATGGCTCACGGGCCCAGCCGCTACGTGGCATGTGGGATCTTCCCACATCAGGGCACGAACCCGTGTCCCCTGCATCGGCAGGCGGACCCTCAACCACTGCGCCACCAGGGAAGCCCCCAAACTTTTTTTTTTAATGAGAAGGGGGACTCCCTTTAATTTTTAATCAGGCAAAAAATTAATTTGACTGCTTTTGTAATTTTAAAAAATACCCGTTTCTCCAGCTGTGTTCTAAAAAATTTCCAAGAGGCTTTTGCACCTGTCTCTGGGACCCCTGTCTGCCGACACCTGCCTTGTGAGCTGGGTCCCTTCTTACAGCTGCCTGTGGGGCCTCGCTGCTCCCTGTCTGCTGATCTGGCTGTCACCTTGTGTCCCCCACCCCACCTTCCCTCCCTCCAGGGCTCACTCTGAAGGGCCGGGCTGAGACCCACACAGAGTTGGTGGCAAGAGCCTGGCCAGGCCTGGGGCACACTGGGCACTGCTCCCCTTCTCCGGGCCCATCGCCCTCAGCTTCGCACAAAGGAGGTCGGGTGGGAGGATTTCTGAGCCTCTTCCCGGCCCCTGATGTCCATGGTGCTGGGTGTCTGGGTCGGAGGCATTGTAAATGTCCACTTGTTCCCTCTCTCTTTCTCCAGCTTTGGCTGATTGGTGGGTATTTTTCTGTGTCCTGGGCATGGCTGGCCTATCCAGCAGTCCTGCCTCTGCATCCACTGAGGGGATTCGCTTGCTAATTGGATGTGACCGGGAGTGCACTGTGGCCAGGCCCCTGCCTGGGTCTCCTACCTCCTCCGGTCTCTGCTCCGCTCAGCGTGGCCACAGCGAGGTCTGTGCTGCAGACGGTCCCTCTGCTTCTCTGGGCCCGTCCGAGGCTACACAGGGGCTATCTCGTCTGCTTCTGAGCTGCCCCCTGTTCCTCTGGTCCCCGTCACACCCAGGGGACTGGGCGAGCAGTCAGCACACGTCCAGCATCTCCTGATGAATTCAGGGCGCGCTGACTCCCGAGGGTGGCTTCCCCTGCTTGGGGCTGCAAGATCCCAGCGCAGCTGTCAGGGCCTGTGTGCTGCCGCCCCCAGCGGGGGTGGCCTCTGCCTTGGCCCTCACCTGGCCTCGGTGCTCCCCACAGCAGCGCGAACCTGATGGTCTTTCGGGCCCTTGGGCTCCGGGTTAGAAAACCAGCCTGTGCCTGGCTGCGGCGCATGAAATATTGCTTCGCTAACAGGTTTCATTTTTCTGCTGTTTACTTGAGGACTTACCGCTTCTCGATATGGTTCCCTTTCGTATCCGCCCAGCAGAGGCACAGTGGCCTTGGTGGCTCTGATTAGCCGGCCCCCTCCTCGGCCAGGCAGGCGGAGCCCTGAGAGACGGCTGCTCACGTGCCTGCCGTGGCCTCTGCCCTTTCCCCTTACGTCCCCTCAGACCTTACCCTCGGTCAGTGTGGCAGCGTGGTGCTTCCCTTAAAAAAATAGATAAACTTTGGAGAAACAGTAGCCACGTAGTCCTTTGGAAGGTGAATGTTGTTTTAAATGCACCGAGGAAAGAGGCACTTAGTTTGGCTTCGGGGCAAAGCTGCGTGTCTGATGGGAGGTCCCCTCTGGCTCCTTCCCTGCCTGTGTGTGAGGGGCGCGTGCTCCGGCAGGTGGCCTGACTCCCTGGACAGGCCCCGGCCCGGGCCTTGAAGACCCTCTGGGCGTAGCTGCCGGCTGTGAGGGTGTCCACGGAAGCAGGTCTAGGCCGGGTGGATCCCCGAGGCCGGCCTCTTGCTGCTGTCTGTGAGCACAGAGGGAGAGGAGGCCGGGCCCCATCCACGTGGCTCGCCTGGAGGAGGGATCGGGCCGGGGGCGGGTCTGTTCTCAGCATGCTCAGAATTCAGGAAGCGGTGGGACAGGGTGAGCTGCTGTGAGGTCGTGGGTGAGAGACGGGCTCGAGCGGGTCTGGCCGGGCTGGGACTGTCTCTGTCCTAGACCCGCAGAGCCCATGTCAGGCTCCCTGTCCTCTCCAAAGCGGGCCTGCACACGCCTGCCTCGAGCCGTCCACAGAGAAGGTGGCGGAGCGGAAGGCCCGTCCTCCCTCCAGCCCTGGGACGTGGCCCAGAGGAGGCCTGCTCGCCCCTCCAGCTCTGGCCGGCTCGGGGTTCCTGGCAGGTGGCCTGGGGGCCAGGGTGGCTGGCGCGCCCGGGCCCTTGCGGCTGACGGCTGTTTCCGCTCCCTTCGCAGGCCGGGACCAAACCGTCACGAGCCGGGAGGCCGCGACCCCCCGCAGCACTTTGGCGGCCCCCCGCCCCTCATCTCACCCAAGCCCCAGCACCACTCGGTGCCCACGGCCCTCTGGAACCCGGTGTCCCTGATGGACAGCACGCTGGAGACACGGCGTGCCCCCGAGGGCCACCCTCTGCACGGCCACCCTGCCCCGTTTGAGCCCAGCCGCCAGGCGGCCGTCCCGCTGGTGAAGGTGGAGAGGCTCTGCTGCCCCGAGAAGGCGGAGGAGGGACCCCGGAAGCGGGAGGCCGCCCCCCTGGACAAGTACCAGCCGCCGCCCCGCGAGGCGGGGGGCCTGGAGCCGCAGGCCTTCCCCCCCGCGCCCGCGCACTTCCTGGCGGAACTCGAGCCGTCCCCCCAGACCGTCCTGGGCCAGCCCCGGGCCCCGCTCGCCCCGCCGGCCCCCTTCGGGGAGCCCCCCGGGCCCCTGAAGCCGGGCTCGCCCTACCGGCCCCCAGCGCCACGGGGCCCCGACCCCACCTACGTCTACGATGAATTCCTGCAGCAGCGCCGGAGGCTGGTCAGCAAGCTGGACCTGGAGGAGCGCCGGCGGCGGGAGGCCCAGGAGAAAGGTCGTGTCCCTAGCGGCCGCGGCCCTCCCTCTTCCCTCCTCCGTCCTCCCTCCTCCCTCGGGCATTCTGCCCCGGGGTCTCAGCAGCTCCAGGGAGCAGGTTCACTGGCTCCTTCCTGCCTGACACTTCTGCTGGGGAGACAGACCTGGGCCCCCCGTCTGTCCTGCCACAATGTGCGTTATCGCAAAAATCCAAATCGTAGACTGTGAAAACAGTTCCACAGACACACACACAGTTAATAGGTGATGAACAGAGGCCAGCAAGACGGTCTGAAGTATTAACAGTGCAGCGTAGAGGGGAGGAGGCTGTCGAGAGCGCGGCCCGGGCCCAGTGGGGACTCCTCTCCTGGGGCTGCCGTCCCAGTTGCAGGCGGGTGGGCGGGGCGGGGGACGGCGGGAGCTCTGGCCGCCTCTCCTTGCTCCTGCACAGGGTAGGGTGGGACTCAGCCAGCGGCACCCTGGGTTCCCCAGAGAGCCACGGAGAACAGGCGAGTAGGCCCAGGGCAAGCGTGGCTGTCCCCCACCTTCACCCCGTCAGACCAGGGGGGGTTGGGTCCAGACCAGTTTCTTCTGCATGGTGTTGAATTCAGCTTCTTAGTCAGAAGCGGGGGCCAAGGCTGAGTGAGTCTTGGTTGGTCTGCGTTGTTGGTCTAGGCTAAATTTAGAGCCCCAGAAAGATTTTTCTGCTCCACTCACCTTGTGAGAAGGCAGAGGGAGAGCCCCGGTGCCCTCGGGTGCAGGGGTTCTGTTCTCTGCTTGCATGCATGCTCTATACGTTTGAGGGGACGGGGACCTGAGTGTGCCTGTCCCTTCCCGAGCAGGAGGGAGCGGATGTGCACAGACAGCCTTGGGCTGCCGTGGACGTGGCCCCGGGCCTGTGTGATGGACGGTCCCCTGCTGGGGGATCGGTGTTGGCCAGGAGGCCGCCTGGTCACTTGGGTCTGTGGATCCAAGGGAGGCCTGGTGCCTGCCTTCTGCCCCCCACCTGCCAACCCTGAGAAGCCCTAGGACTAGGGGTTAATGCACATTTCCACCTGGGGTGAAAGGAATCTGGCTTTGGGGGTGCTCAAAGGGCAGTAGGGCCTGGCCTGCCAGGTGGAGTGCCCTGTGTGTGTCCACTGGCGAATCGAGGCTCCCTGCCCAGCTGAATAGATCCGTTCCTCCTCCAGGATACTACTATGACCTGGACGACTCCTACGACGAGAGTGACGAAGAGGAGGTCAGGGCCCACCTCCGCTGTGTGGCCGAGCAGCCGCCCCTCAAGTTGGACACGTCCTCCGAGGTATCTGGGGTTCGTCGCTGCGGTCAGGCTCTGGGCTGGGATGCTGGCACCCACCTCGGTGCCTGCCTCTGGGCTTTCCCACGCTTGTTGGGACGCCGTCAGGGCCCTCCTCCTCCCGGGCCCGGCACGGAGTGGCCACGGCACAAGAGCTTCGAGGACCCCAGGAGGGGCCCCTGGGTCAGTGGAAGCACGCCACTGCCAGTGGTTTCAAACTCATTTGTTTTCTTTCCCAATCTAGAAGCTAGAGTTTTTGCAACTTTTTGGCTTGACCACCCAACAGCAGAAGGAGGAATTGCTGACCCAGAAGCGGAGGAAGCGGCGGCGGATGCTAAGAGAAAGAAGCCCGTCGCCCCCGACGGTTCAGAGCAAGCGGCAGACGCCTTCGCCGAGACTGGCGCTGTCCACCCGCTACAGCCCCGACGAGATGAACAGCAGCCCCAACTTCGAGGAGAAGAGGAAGTTCCTGACCATCTTCAACCTGACCCACATCAGCACTGAGAAGAGGAAAGGTGAGGCCTGGGCGGGGCGGGGCCTCACCAGGAGGGCCGAGGGTCTGTGAGGAAGGAGGCGGGGCCACGGGCTCCTGGGGGCGTCCTGGGGCTCTCGGGCTTCCTCCTGGCTCCCCTCTGCTCTCACAGACTTGCCCCGCTGTCTCCGCCGTCACACTTCTCTCCGTCGGAAACTCGCACGGCCCCCTTCAAAGCCTGTTTTCTCTTGTCTCATCCCGGGTGGAATTGAAGACGCGCTAACGTTCTGTGTACAGCCCACCGTGAGCTTGATGCCTGCTCTTGTCCCTTGTCAGCTCTCCCAGCACCTTCAACCCGCCCTGGGTGTGGGGTGGACCTGCGCCTTCCCGAGCAAGGTGCTCAGGCTTCTCGGTAGCGGGCGCTTTCTCTCGGCGGCTGCTCTCGTGGCCGCTGGGCAGAGCCGACACCCACTGTGACTGGACGATTTGCCCTGAGAGATGCTTCCAGATCGGTCTGGCCACCAAGGGCCATGTTGGGGCTGACTCTTGGGCTGGAGCCCATGCAGGAGGAGTGGTGCGGTCTGAACACTTTCTGGGGCATCTGCTTCCTTGGTCTGCCGCTCACGCTCGCTCAGCGCCAGGATGGTGGGGCAGGTGAAAACCAGGCCTTCCTGGGGTACACACCCCCACGCTCCCCTTGCTGGTGCTCACTCACCTCTTTCCAGAAGGAAGAGGAAAGCAAAAGTGCTTCTTGGTCATCTAGTTGCTTTCACTTATTTCGTTAGTGGGGGTGTAGCATTCAGTTTCTGTATTGAACCCATGAGCTGGAGTTCTTGCTTTCTCTTGAAGCGGCAGGGACACGATGACCAGGGCAAATCCTTGGGAACGTGCATAGCTGTGCTTGTAAAGAGCATCTCTCTGCCTGACTTAATTCCGGGAGGGAAAGCCGCCGGGGATGTGGCCACTTCAGTCCGTGAGAGGCCCCTGAACTGCGTCGGGAATCTGTGGCATCAGATGTCACCGGGTCGGTGTCCCTTTTCCCTAAACGGCAGCCGTCATGGGATTCGCACTCGCGTGGCAGGCGGCGGGGAGGAGACTATGTCAGGAAGCAGCCTGTGCTTCCCAGGGTTCTGTGGGGCTCTTCGGGGTTGCTTCCTGTGTCGGGGCCAAGTTTTTTCTCTTTTAAGTAAGAATTCATCCCCAGAAGCTCGCAGGTACCAGGTATTCACTGCACACACACAGCTGTCCTCGAACACACCTGAAATGTCACGTAGTAAAAGCTGAGAGGAATCTGGGCTCACTGTAAAGTGCAGTTTCTTCCTCTAAACCTAGCCTGTCCCCATGGCTCTGTGTTGCTCGTTCTAAAGGACTCACGCCTGCCGGTCACGGCCTGGGCTGGACTCCTGCTGTCCTTCCCTCCCAGGAATGACACGATCCTCTTGTTAATCTCGGGCTGCTTTTCTCATAGACAAAGAGAGACTTGTTGAGCTGCTCCAGGCCATGAAGCAGAAGGCACTGTCAGCAGCGGTGGCAGACCCGCTCAGGAACTCTCCGAGGGACAGTCCTGCTGGGTCCCTGAGCGGTAAGGCCAGCCCCATCCGCCACCGCCTGGGACTGTCCCGGGGGCTGCCCAGGGTCAGGCCACCACCCCAGGTCGTCTTCCTCCTGGACACAGCACGTGCTTCTTTCTCCCCATCTCTCTCTCAAGCTTCCTGCGCGTGGGAAGGATCTCCTCGGCCGGAGCGCAAGCCTTGGCAGTCGGGGCTCAGGGGGTTCGGGGGAGGGTCCCGGCTGCGGCAGACTGTGCCTGGTGGTCAGCGTGGCTCTGGCTGCCGTCCGCCCGCCCAGTGGTGTCCCGGGTCTCAGCACCCGCTGCTTGGGCTCCGTGCTCCCGTCCATCCACCCTTCACTGTCTTCCCTGGTGTCTTTGTCTTGCTCTTTCTGCCTTGCAGGCCCCTCCAGTACCTGCTTTCACACCTTCTCTCTCTCTCTCGTGGCTCTGACTCTCCTGCACTGTCCTGCTGACGGAGCAGGAAATCTTGTTGGTCTGGCCCTGTTCTCAGCTCTTAATTGGATCTTTCTGGTCGGGTCGGGCTACGTAACTTCCTGCCTTTTGGATGACCGGAAGCGACTTGCTTCTTCCTTCAGATTCTTCTTCTTCTCAGATGCCCTCCTGGGGCACCTTTCAAGGATGGCCTTGCTGCTAAACACACCCCGTCTCAGACCACACAGTGCACACTGACCTTTACTTAAGTGGCTCCAGAGTCCGGGTCCTTTGTCCTGTCTTCATTCAGTGTAAGCCCTGGACGTCAGGGTTGGCCCGTTCACATTGCAGGTCTTAACACGTTCCTCACTTTCTGTCTCTAAAAGAACCAGCCACGCAGCAAGCCTCTCTGGATACGGAGAAGCCTGTGGGTATCACTGCTTCCTTGTCTGACATCCAGAAGGCCACGGAGCCTGGGAGACTGGAACAGCTCCGGCCCCAAGAGCGAGTCCAGGAGCCAGCCCCTGCCAGCGGTGAGAAAGCCAGGCCGAGCGAGACCCCTGGGGGCAAGAAGAGCCTGAGCATGCTCCACTACATCCGGGGCCCCGCGCCCAAGGACATCCCCGTGCCACTGTCCCACGGCATCAACGGGAAGAGCAAGCCGTGGGAGCCCTTCGTGGCGGAAGAGTTCGCGCATCAGTTCCACGAGTCCGTCCTGCAGTCCACCCAGAAAGCCCTGCAGAAGCACAGAGGTAACGAGGCCGCCTGGCTTTGTTGAGGAGCCTTGCTTGGGATGCGTGAGGCACCTGACGGTAGAGGCAGGTTCTGCCTCTGCAGGTCTAGGGTGGGGCCTGAGAGCGCACCACTTGGAGCGGGTGCCCGGGTGCTGCTGCTCCTTGGACCACACGTCAGGGAAGCTTAGCAAGAGAGGCTGTCTGAATTTAACAAGGCCCTCCGAGGAGCCTTTTCAGCAAAAACAGGATCCATGCCTTCTACAGCTGAGGGATTTCCCAGCTTCCCCTACAGACTCACCTGGAAATAACTAAGCCCAGCGAGCACTTTGTGTGACATACTGGGTGCTCCAGCCCCATGTGTGAGCCCCTAGATTCATGCCTCTTGGACATTTTGGTGGGAATCACTGCAGGTCAGAGAACAGGGGTCAGTACATTTCATTTCCGTTGATGAGAACAGAATCCTCAGTGATTCAATCACTACTGAGTGTAAAATAAATTCCTGTACACGCCAGCAGCCAGAAGAAAGTAATGTGGTTCCCATGCCAAACCTGTAAAAGACATTTTATTACTGCAACCTAGAAGAGCTGACTAGGTAAGCAGTACTTGTAGACATACAGCTCTGACGTCAGTATCCTTCAGGTAATCAATGCTGTCAGCAGAGATGAAATGATACTCAAAAAGCAAAGGGCAGTGGTTTTTGCAGTGATCTTTAAAAAGAAAACCACCCTCCAAGGCAGGAGGAGCACTTCATTGGAAGTTTGTTGTGAATTTACTTGAACCATATTTTTCAAGAAGGAAATGTTTTGACCGTGTGACTACATCAAACCCCTCTGTGCTCCCCTCAAGACACACCCACAGAGGCTTTTTGGTGGCCCAAGGACACATTTTTCCTGCCTCGTTTCAACCATTCCCTGATGTTACACCCGTTTTGTCCAGACTTTAAAGTCACCCAGCCCCTGACAGTTTGGGCCGTACTGGCCCACTGACTGCCCAAGGCTGCTGTCCACGCGGGGAGGCACCTGAAACCTGTTAGACCACCAGCAGCAGGGCCACAAGGCAGAGAGGACCTTGTCTACACAGGCCCCCCACCACCACCAGGCTAGCGGCCTCCTGGTAGCCGGCAGGGCACGGGGTGTGTTCAGGGACTTGGAGCACCTGCATTTCCTGAGGAGCGGGGGCTGATACTTACCGAGGGCCTGCTGTAGACCAAGCTCAAACCCACAGTTTCACAGATGTCGAAGCTCAGGGCCTAACACAGCTGATCTCGTACACGTGGTGCGATTAATTGAATCCAGGCCTGCTGCCGTCTTAATATTTATTTATGGCTGCACTGGGTCTTCGTTGCTGCACATGGGTTCTTGTCTAGTTGCGGCGAGCGGGCTTCTCATTGCAGTGGCTTCTCTTGTTGTGGAGCATGGGCTCTAGGCGCGCGGGCTCAGTAGTGGTGGCTTATGGGCTGTAGGGCGCAGGCTCGGTAGTTGTGGCACACGGGCTTAGTTGCTCTACCTGCTGCCGTCTTTATGGCTCTTTTCAGCCCTCCTGATGGTGCCGTCTTTGGTCTCCGAAGGGCACAGGCCTCACCATGCTTCGTCTTGTCCGCGGGGAGACCTCAGTCACACTGACTCTGTCGCCTGCCCCCAGCACAGGTCCCCACAGGCCCTGTGATGAGCCGTCTTCTCTTCCCCAGGAAGTGCAGCTGTGCTGTCTGCAGAGCAGAACCACAGCGTCGACGCCTCTGTCCACTACAACATCCCCGAACTGCGGTCCTCCAGCCGGCTGCCTCTGCCCCAGCGCGAAGGGCCTCAGGAGCCCCCCGCCGGGAGGAAGGGCCCCCTGGCACAGGAGGCGGACCCGGACTCGGAGGAGGAGGAGGACGACGACGACGGAGAGGACGACGACGAGGAGCCCCCCAAGCGCAAGTGGCACGGGATCGAGGCCATTTTTGAAGCTTACCAGGAACACGTAGAAGGTACGCAGGGGCGCGGGAGGCAGGCCCAGGCGAGGGCCCGGGAAAGACGGGGAAGGAAAGCTTAATAGGCCAGTTGGCGCCAGATTTTGTCGCCGGGCTGGGGATTGTTTCTAAGTCGTGGCACTAGCACTCAAGGTTCTTGGGGTCCCTGGGCCACAACTAGGCAGAAACACCGGAAGGTACGTCTCCGTCAGCCGTTTCGCCTATTTCCAGAACCGTTCCTCGGGCTTCTGTGGGTGCCCGGGCCGGCTTACAGGGGCAGTTCCTCACGGACTAACCTGAGGCCGCCCTCACTGGAGGAATTTAAGCACCAGGTGCCTGTCCCCACTCAGCATGACGGCGCAAACCTGGGCCTGCTCGCCCTCTGCTGTCTTCCATTGCACTTCGAAACATTCCGTCAGTCAGTCCTGACACTTGCGCCTACGTACAAGGGTCCTGGAAAGTGCAAAGGTGCGTCACTTAGCCGAGCCCCACATGGCCAGGCTGCTCAAGTGTGCAGCGTCTCTGCGACGTGGCGGTGTCCCCCACATGCTCTGTGGTCCTCCTGGACTGGTGCTTTGTACAGGAGGCGAACCCTTGATGGACACCAGCATGTCAAAACCCAGGCCACTGCCACTCCCAAATTCTGTTTACCGTTATCATACAGGAGTCTTCATTTTTATCATGAATATCATGATCATTTCAAATATTTTAAAGTAAGCATTTTAAAATGCACCGAGTACAATCAAAAGGAATGCCCACATAGCCACAACCAGGGTCAATTCCTACATTTTGTTTATTTACTTTTTGATTTACAATGTAGTGTTATTTTTAGGTGTGTAGCAGTGATTCGGTTATACATTCAGTTCTTTTCCATTTTGGGTTTATCACAGAATATTCAATATAGTTAGTTCCCTGTGCTATACAGTAAGACCTTGTTGTTTACCCTATTTTATGTATAGTATCAACTCCTACATTTTGCTTCCTTTTCTCCTTCAAATGAAAGCCTCATTTTGAATTTATTAAGTGCATATATATCCAGGAGGAGATGTGTTAATAGCATTCCTTTTTATTTTAACACAGTGAAATGTATCCATCTTTTCTGGGTTTATTTTTCGGCGCCTTGTTGGAATTCCTTCCCTACCCCAAGGACATGATAACAAATGCATTTCCTTCTAAGTCTTCAAGTTCTGCTTTGCTTAGGCGTAGAACTCCTTTCTGTGGATGGAGTAAGGTAGCAGTGTAACTCCTTCTTTCCCACGCAGACAGCCAATTATCCTGGAGGCTTACGGGGTACCCTCCCCCCCATGGGGTGTGCCCCTGGCAGGCAGTGTCCTCCCCACGTGCCCAGGCCTGTCTCCGGGCGCTCTCTTGGCCTGTCCCTGTGTCACTGCTGTAGCTTTGCAGCTCCCTGTTGTCTGGAGTAACTCACCCGGACTTTTCTGACAGCTCAGCTGTTCTTGGCCCTTGGCTTTCCCTGGTGAATTTTAGGATCGCCTTTTTTGTTCCACCCAAAAAACTGTTAGATTTTCAGGTACACTGATTTTATAGATTTGGGGGAAATGGACATCGTTGATGGTGATGTTATTCCACCTATGAATATGGCGTTAAATCATCTTTGCTCCGTAAGCGGTTGACTTTCCTTTTATCCGATCTAGCTTTAGGTCTCACCTAGTTGTTGTTACTGGGGATATTTTAGTTTTTGTCCCTTTTTCCTTGGATGATCACAGATGATCAGGCCTGCCAACAGAAAGTTTCATTCTTTCCTTTTGAATTTGTATACATTTCCTTTTTTTTTGTCACGCTGCATCGCCTAGGACCATTTGTAGGCTGTTGAACAGGGACACCTATGGGGCTGTTTTCTGTGAAACTTTACAAGCGCTCCAGTAAGTTGCTGCTGAGTTTTCTGGTGTGCGGTTGTTGGAAGTCAACTAATGTATTTTCTAGATTTACTGAGATGACAACCTTGTTTTTCACCTATTGATGTTTTCTGATGTTGCTTACTCCTTGCTGAATTTGATTTGTTAGTACTTCTAAGATTTTTAATTTATATTCTTAAGTGGTATTAGATTGATTTTATTGTACTTTATCCTGCTATCATGATTGTTCTAGCTTCTATAAAATCAGTCAGGTAGCCTTCCCTGGCTTCCACTCTCTGAAACACTTCATATAAAGGAGGGATTTATTCTTTTTCTTTTTTTCTTGGAGTAGAGTTGATTTACACTGTGTTAGTTCACGTGGACAGCACAGTGATTCAGTTGTATATATATATACATGTATCCACTCTTTTTTAGATTCTTTTCTCATATAGGCCATTACAGAGTACTGAGTTCCCTGTGCTATACAGTAGATCCTTATTAGTTACATATTTTACATATAGTAGTGTGCACATGTCAATCCCAGTCTCCCCAATTTATCGCTCCCCCCACTTTCCCCCCTGGTAGCCGTAAGTTTGTTTTCTACATCTGTGACTTTATTTCTGTATTGTAAATAAGTTCATTTGTACCATTTCTCTAGATTCCACATACAGGTGATATCATATGATGTTTGTCTTTTTCTGACTTCGCTCAGTATGACCATCTCCAGGTCTATCCATGTTGCTACAAATGGTATTATTTTGTTCTTTCTGGCTGAGTACTATTCCATTGTATGTTATGTCCACATCTTTATCCGTTCCTCTGTCGATGGACATTTGGGTGGCCTCCATGTCCTGGCTATTGTAAATAGTGCTGCAATGAACGTTGGGGTGCACGTATCCTTTCGAATCATGGTTTTTTCCAGATATATGCCCATGAGTGGGATTGCTGGATCTTATGGTAATTCTTTTTTTAGTTTTCTGAGGAACCTCCGTACTCCTGTCCATCGTGGCTGCACCAGCTTATACAGGAGGGTTCCCTTTTCTCCACACCCTCTCCAGCATTTATTGTTTGTAGATTTCTTGATGATGGTCATTCTGACCAGTGTGAGGTGGTACCTTGTTGTGGTTTTGATTTGCATTTCTCTAATAATTAGTGATGTTGAGCATCTTCTCATGTGCTTTTTGGCCATCTCTGTGTCTTCTCTGGAGAAATGTCTGTTTAGATCTTCTGCCCTTTTTTTTTTTTTTGATTGGGTCGTTTTTTTTTGATACTGAGCTGCAGGAGCTGTTTGTATATTTTGGACACTAATTCCTCGTGGGTCTCATTATTGCAAATATATTCTCCCATTATGTGCGTTGTCTTGTCCACTGCTGTACAAAACCTTTAATTCAGTCCCATTTGTTTTTTATTTTCATTACTCTAGGAGGTGGATCAAAAAAGATCTTGCTGCAGTTTATGTCAGGGAGTGTTCTCTGACTGACTATGTTTTCCTCTAAGAGTGTTATGGTATCTGGTCTTACATTTAGGTCTTTAATCCATTTTGGGTTTATTTTTGTGTTAGGGAGTGTTCCAAATTTCATTCTTTTACATGTAGCTGTCTACTTTTCCCAGCACCACTTATTGAGGAGACTGTTAAAGCAGGGATTTGTTCTTGATGGTTTGAAGTCACTCTCCTGCTAAAACCAGGCTCAGTATCTTTTGGAAAGGCAGAGATTTTATTTTACTCATTAAAACTATAAATTTTTAACAGCTTAAAAGTTTTCATACCTAACCCTTGTCTTTTTATCTTTCTTTTTGAAAAATGCATTTTAAGGCTATACATTTACCCTTAATTACTTGCTAACCTGGATCCCTTAAAATTGCCTTTTGATGCTGGATCCTTGGTCCTCATTCCACTGGGTTGGATTTACTTTAGTGATACTTAACGTACTTACCAGCATGATGGAGAGGGCTGGGAGCCGTGTGGTCCAAAGGAGAGGGCTTTTTGCTGGCTGCTCTAGAGAGAGGGGAACACTCGCCAGGCCTGTGGCCCCTGCATACAGGAAATGTGTCAACATCGCTTGTCTTTTCAGAGCAAAATCTAGAGCGGCAGGTGTTACAGACGCAGTGCAGGCGGCTGGAGGCCCAGCACTACAGCCTCAGTCTCACGGCCGAGCAGCTCTCCCACAGCATGGCGGTGAGTCCCAGGGCTCCACACGCGGGGGAAGGGAATGAAAATCAGCTCCTGGGGGTTTTTCTTAAACACATAGTGCTTAGTTTTGTTCAGCCTTTCGAGTCTGGGTTCAAGAGCACCCATACAGACAAGTTTGGAAGGGAAGTTTTGCCCTTGAGAGATGAAAACAGTCTTAGCGGGGAATACCCAAGATTTGCCTAAGGAGGGAAGCGCCGTTCATTTGCAGACTGTTGATCCCGGAAGGGTGACGATGCTGTGTATATATGCCTTCAGAGGAATTACTTATTGCCTGCGTCAGTCTCCCCCGCCCCTGTGATTTGCTCAGGAGGATGGAGGGAGGAAAGCTCTTGAGGCGAGTCGGACTCCCCCACCCCCCACCCCCCGGCCAGGCTCAGCCCTGCAGCTGTGCTTCCTCCCACCCACCGGCTGGGGGCTTGTCTCAGATCGGGTCTTACATCTTGGCCACTCCTGAAGCAGCCAAAGTTCTATAGCGGCAGGGCTCATTTTTCAAGTCTCAGGGTTGAAGCTGCGACAGCACCAGACACTGTTCCCATGAGCGCGCGCAGGTACTGTAAGAATCCGAAACCTCGGGGACAGTGAGAACTGGTTCTAAGTGCTGAAGGTTGGCCTCCGGCGCATTCATGCGTTCCCCACACACGTCTGCTTACCGTGTGACATGAGTGCTTCACGTGAATTTCTCTCTCTCTCTCCAGGAGTTGCGGAGCCAGAAACAGAAGATTGTTTCAGAAAGGGAGCGACTCCAGGCAGAACTGGATCACTTACGGAAGTGCCTTGCGTTGCCTGCAATGCATTGGCCTAGAGGTTACTTTAAGGGATATCCTAGGTGACGGTTTCCCTTGCACTAGGCCGAACCTATAGTATAGAAATATTATCTATTTTATTACCTTGAATATTTAATATTTTTCACTGGGAGGTTTGAAGCTTAAAAAAATGAGAATGTGCCATGCATGAAGCAGAGGATTCCGGGCTCCAGAAAAAAGGACGAACCTGCCTTGACTTCGATGCAGTTGAACCGCCTTTGTAATTCAGCGAGCAACCCCTGTAGGACACCCAGTTTTTTCTTTTTAAAGGCAGTTTTATTCTTTCCCCACATCATGATTTTTTAATCTGAAGATGAAAGGCTCCATTACCAACACTAAAATGCAATCATTTCTAGCCCCTGGGTGTGTAAGATTGGATCGGACCGTTGGTGTTCTGTCTCGTGTTGCCATGTTACTGGGCCTCGAGAACCCAGGTTGTTCTGGCTGCAGGGGGTGGTGGCCGGTCTCAGTCCTCCCCGGGACTGAGACCTACTTCAGTGGAAGGAAGGTGGGGTGCATTTTTAAGTAAAGGGCTTATTTCAGTTACTTTTTCTGCAAAAATTTCTTCAAAGCAACAGGTCCTAGGAGCACACAAAGCAACAGTGCTGAAGCCTTACCCAAAGGCTTTTCCCCAGAAAAGCTCTTACCTTACCTAAAGGTAAAAAGCGTATCAACAAACTGAAGGTACCTTTTTATTACTTCACGGGGGGAAATGTACAGAGCTCTATGTACACATTTATTCACACCCACCAGATTGTTACTGCGGTAGGGGTGTTTTCATACAAACGTAAATTTTTGAGAGGAAAGTCAAAGGTGCTTCAGCCTTGTACTGTGTATATATATTAAAAAAAGTTTTGTATGTTTTTATTACTTTAATTATTGTTATAAAAAAGCCTGCCATTTTTGATATGTGGTTTGGAGGGATTTTTGTTGTTTGTTTTCCTGTTTGGGGTTTTGTTTGTTTTTGTTTTGTTTTTCTGGGCAAAAAAAAAAAAAAACCCTTGCTTTTAGTGTGTGTACTGCTGCTGGTCAGGACATTAAGATATTGAAGTGTTTTTTTAAAAAATTAAAGAAGAAGAAAAGTAAAAGAGCTTACCACTGGCGCCTATGCGATCCCTTCCTTTTTGAGTTGCACCAGAATGATGATGTAGAAAGCCATGGTTCCGTCTTACCTCCTCCTGCGCCCGCCCCTGCTCCGGACAGCAGCCAGTTCACCACCGCCCATGCTGTGAAGCGAGGAGGGGCGGGCTCCAGTGGGAGCCGGGTGGACACGGTGTGTGCGCTTCGTTAAGAGCCTCTGAGGAAGGGAGCGGCTGCTGGGACAGGATGCTGAGGTGTCTTACAGCAGTCTGCGCAGGTGCAAAGTAGAAACTGTATAGGGTTTATTTATTTAGATGCAAAGCTTTGTACCAGCCTGAAAGTAGGGTGAACAGTGTCTGCGCAGGACTTCTCTTCTTGGACTGACTTACTGTGCCAACCACAGGAGCGGCTAGGAACGGGGATGATCATTTCAATGCGAAGCATGGGGGTAGCCCTCCCTTCTTTCCCCCGTTATTGCAGGTTCAGGCAGTGTGAAATCGAGATCAGGAAGGCATCTCTTGCCCAAATGGGCCTGAACCAGAGGCCAAAGCAGCCAGTGGTTGGTCTCTCTGGGGGAGGGGAGGGGACCCGAGCGTCACGCCCTGGGCCAGGGGAAGGGCTGGCTGACCTTCAGGAAGGCTACTCACTGTGATCAGTGGCCATGCCTTCGGCCCCAGACCTTAGCTGCGCGGAACAGCTTGCTGGCAGATGGCATTGTGTCACTTTATCTGTTCCCACACAGTTTGCTTTGTATGTCTGCCAAGAATCTTCCAGTTATTAGCAAACTCAGACAAAAAGTGCCGCCAGTATTATCAGCAGTCAGCAAGTGCTTTTCTCTCTACAGAAACGACTTGACGATAACTAAGGGCTCTCCCGGGGGCCTCCTCCCCTGCAAAGACACAGAGCGCCATGTGCCACAGGTGGCGACAGGTGTTTAGAGGGAGCGCCACTGCCAACGATCAGGGCAAAATGTCACTGAATTTCTCTACCTAAAATCTGCTTGCTGTCTCTGAAGGCCTAAGGGTTACATCTTAACGCTTCGCCCCAGTCCTCCTCCCTCCGTAGTAGAAAATGTCTGGATGCCTTTGCTCCTCGGCTCTGGTAGGGGTCCTGGCCAAAAAGCAAAGGGATAAGTAGATCTGATAACTTGCACAGCCCCATCCTGTTACCACCTGAGGGGAGTGCCTGTGTCTGCTGGTGTTTTGCTTTTGGGGAGGAGGACGCAGCATGCAGGTTATAAAGGGATGCCTGCCCAGGGGTGAGGCTGTGTCACTGAGCTAGAACTAACTGCCTTCCCCCTGCCCCGCCTCTGAGCTGCTCCATCACTCTGCTTCCCCATACTCCCACCTACCTGTGAGGGTCTCTGAATATTCTAAGGCTCAAGAAGTAATAGGACAATCAGAATATAAATACAAACCCATAAGGCGACATGAATAAACTAAGAAAAAGGTAACAAAGTGTCTTTTGAAAACAAAAGTGCACCACTGAGACATAGTACCCAATCTTGGGGGTTTTTTGGCTCCATTTAATAATTAGTTTTATAATCTGAAAACAAGAGCATGGTAGCGTCAGAGCCTCTTTTCAGTTTGGGCTTAAAAACTGACAGAGAAATATGGAATCCCTGAAGCTTTTTGTTCAGCTGTTTCACATTGAGTTTGAAAGACAAAGTTCATAAGTGCACCACATTTGCTGTAGAACTGACCATGGAACTTCTGTGTCAGTATTTTTGTGAACAGTCCTTCACGACCTGTGTCTTCCCACGGGACCTGGGAGAGACGGCTGCTGTCTGCCCTCTGAAGGGGGTTTCGCTAAACCTGTGCGGGATCCCTTCCAAAAGCGAGTCGTGTGGTTCTGCATTTAATCAGATCATTAGCAACAACCCAGAGCTTTCCCCCAAACTTGGCGCCACACGTAGAAACAAGCCAAACTGACATGAAACACCATAATCTTAATCCATTATCTCAGATAAGTGACCAAGAGAGGCTCTTCAACAGTGTAGTCTATATTCTAAAGGAATCAAAACACTTAACTGGCGTTAACATGCTCATAGAATACACCCTCAGGGAAACTCAAAGAATATTAAAAGGAGCCCACACCTTCAGCAAAGTAGCGAAGCATTAAAGTATTCTAACAGGAAGTCTTACGTTTGTATGTGATGGTGTTTCGTCAAGTAGCTCACAATGCTGTCACATCTCCAAAATTAGATTGCATACCCCCCTCTCCCTCTGGGCCACGGCTTAAAGTGTAGCAAGTTCCAGGGACCTGCCACCAGATGGAGATGGTCAGCACCGCGATGCTGTTCATCGCACAGCGTGGATTAGCCACTTCGCAGCAGCCCTGTCCTCTTCCAAGTAACCACACTATCAACTTTACTACTTGCAGTAGCCTGTCCCCAGCTTTCCGATCCAGCGCTTAACCTTAACTCCTTAACTCTACCTTGACCCGAGGAAGACCACGCTAATCCATCAGTTGTGTTACTCTGTATGTACCTACGCTACAACAGTTAACTGCTAGAACAGTCAGCCAGTACATGGAAGGAGGAGGAACGGTGCCTCGGTCACTCTGGGGGGCAGTTTAGATGCTGTGAAATTAAACCTGTTCTAAGTGTACTTGTTTGAATTAACTGTATTGTAATATTATTTGTTGAATGTAGTAATTAGGTATTTATGAATATATTGCTGTAATTTCTGACAACATCCAAAAAAATAAAATCTTCCTAAATCATCTTAAGAGAAAAATCTTTTCTATGTTATAATAAGGCCAAAAAATAAAAATAAGAGCTCAACAATTACACAGCTTTACAGGTAAAGTGTGAAGACAGATTCGACTGTGCCTCAGCCAGGTTTTAAGAGAAGGGGACTCGGGGTGAGATCTGAGATACACAGGACTCCTAAACCGCCACACTAACATGTGGTTTCATTCTAGAAGATCCCCCAGACTAAACCTGAAGGATTCTGCATAAGAGAGAGAGGAAAAGACAAGTCCTGTCCTCTCTTAAGTGATGAGACCAGGTCTTCTGGGTCCTCATCCCTCCATGTGCGGCCCTTTGGTGCTTAAACAATAGATGCTTGTGAGAGGGACATCTGGGTACCCATCTGGGACGGAGGAATAGTGCTTGAGCAACTTGAAGTAAGTTTGTATTTTAAACACTGAAGGGTAAAAACACCAGCAGATATTCTTTAGGCCCCGCTGATCACGCACGTACACCCTTCATAACCCTCGAGATGGCATGTGACTGCTTTTGACTGACAGCGCTGCCCTTGGAAGCCAGCTGGTTACCGAACCTGCTCATTACAGGACTAGACGATCACCCCCCCCCCCGCC
Organism: Mesoplodon mirus; assembly: GCF_964341445.2. Lineage (NCBI taxonomy): Eukaryota > Metazoa > Chordata > Mammalia > Artiodactyla > Ziphiidae > Mesoplodon > Mesoplodon mirus. The sequence goes on along the minus strand of NC_138995.1, from coordinate 3,616,584 downwards.
CCAGGTAACATACTTTTCTGTAAGGGACTGAGCAATCCTAGCGCTTATTTTCCTCGTAGGGAAAAAAACCAATACTGTTACCTGAGCCACTGCTTCCTAGAACCGTCTTCCCTCAGTCCATCAAGAAGCACGTAATAGGCTCCACTTTTCCCCCTGCCATCGTGTCTTCAGCTTCACTCACACACTAGATAACACGGAATTGATTTTCCCCTGACATTCCTCTTGCTGATAAGCAACGCCTTAGGGCCTTACCCAAAAGCAGCCGAGAGAACAAGAGATACCCGGAGTGTCGGTCGGAAGTTCACAGCTGCCTGCTAAACCTCTCCAGTTGGGTCCATCAGATCATTCTAGCCACTTGGCCTGCTCCTTTGCGTGGCAGTTATGCAGGAAAAAAACCCAACAGAGATGTGGGTTGATTCCATCTTTATTGTGTATCAGAGCATATGGGTTGCTGTCAGTCGCCACTCATCTGCTGTCCTCTGTGAACAGCCTCTGTAGCAGACTCTAAATTTAGCCCAAGAGATCAGGGTCAAGAAGGGAGAAAAATGGCCACGGCCACGTTACCATCCTGCTATATCTCCATCTTAAAAGCAACACCGACGTCACCACTCACCTGCACACGACAGTCCCGTGCAGGAGACCCAGAGCTCTGCTAGGGAAATCATTCGTTCTGCCAATGCTTTTTCTCATCTCCCCACGAAAGGACAGCTGGCTCCCAGATACAGACGTGGAATTACAGAATGCCTCGAGGACTAAGCACAAGCCTGTTGCTTTCCAACAAGGTTATAAACCCATCCCTTGCCTCACTGCACTTTTTTTGCATACATTCAGAAGTGGTTCTAGAACTCTGGAAATGTGAGTACCTCTGTCACGTCCCGAGCACTCAGGCCACCCGGTGAGCCTCCTGCCGGCAGACACGGGCCTCTACAAACCAGTCTCTGCCTACAAGTCCTGAGACTGGGCGCTGTCAGAAGGTTGCAGGTTCGTGCGGAGTTTGTACATGTGATTGAGCGCTTGTGTGAGGAAAGCCCCACTGGTGTTGATCTCCATCAAGGTCAAGTTATCCAGCTAAAACACAAGGGCAAACAGACCGGGTTGGCTGAGTCTTGGATTTCACGAAAGGTTACATCTACTGGATAAAATTAAGGCACCAACGAGTAATAATTTTCTGAAAGCCCCGCGTGGCTCGTTATCCCTTCCCGCGATGCCCGAAGCAGACGAGATGCCGCGGGCTGTCCCACAGAGCACCCGGCCCCCGCGGGTGGCCCACCGCGTGCCCACCTTGGCGTGTGCCTCCTGCTGTCTCACGAAGCTGTCGGCAGACACCCGGAGCTTGGCTGTACGAGTGTCCCACACGTCCTTGATCAGGGTCCGGATCTCGTCTGCTTTCGGGATGTTGTCTGAAGCACTAAAGGAAGCAAAAGGTGAAATACCTCGCATAAGGAAGCACTCAGTAAACTAAGGCAACTTCCAGGTAGAAGTGGCTTCTGTGTAAACGCTGCTTGGATTTAGGCAAAAATGCACAAGCTGTTCTAGACTCAAAATTTGTTTCGCTTTTTCATTTTTTTAAAATGTAAGGATTTCTAGCAGTTAAGCTTGGCACCAAGAAAATTCAGCCGTGATCCTCACCGAGTTATCTGTGCTCATGTTAGTTGTCCCTGGGCAAGCTGTGGTACAAGGACTTCTGTTATTCACCAAAAAAAATTAGATCTTGGAGAAGAAGCTCTGAGTCGGTCCTCACTGACTCAGGATAACTGAGTGTTCTATGCTATAGAATTTCCATGGAGAATGAATTTCTTTCAAAGGCTGGCTCAGCGGTCATGACCTCTAATGCTAATACCCCATCTGTTATCCAAGGGCTACAACCCACTAGGGAAAGAAGACGAAGGCTCTGTGCCAGGCATTTCTATCCTCACAAAATCCCTGAAGGATAGGGACTGTCCCACTCTACAGAGAAAACAAAGATACATTTGCAAAAGTCACAGAACAAATCGCAAATGAGCATAAACAGCACACCTACACACAGCGAATTCTGGGTAAAAGTTTGACTGGAGTCAGCGGGGCCGCACTAAGAGCCTTCCTGCGTGACACATTTTTAAACACTAACCTTTGAAGGAAGAGACAAACTAGAAGACAAAAGCAAAAGCCAACACCGTTCATCACCAGGCATCCTAGGATACGCTGGCAAGGCTCTCTCCACAGGCTAGAATTAGCTCAAGATGAGTAGATGGAGAATCAGTAGTATACAGTTGATACAGCAGATTTTATTTAAGACCCAAACATTTGGATCTTACGCTCTGAACAGCAGGTTAAAGAACAAAGGACCCCAGCTCCTCGTGACCTGCACTGCAGAACCGAGGTCCCGTCACTGAATGGATGGCTCTAAGGAATTATGAAACAAGGGTTTCGATAGGAACTGCGTACGTAACGCACTGAACTTCAAACACTGAAGGTGAACAGGCCTCCCCTCTGCCCCCAGATCCTCCCTTCTGAAGTCACACTCCCCTACAACAGCAGCCGTGTCATATCCTCCGGATGACGCCCGCCTGCCCGAACACCCTCCTGGGGACGCCGCGGCCACCGCCCTGCCCTCGCTCAGTCCGTGCAGGTCCCGACAGCCCTGCTCCACAAATCCAGGCCCTTCCACCTTCTGTCCTCCGACCTACACTGCCCTCTCCTCCAGTAAACTTCCCCTCAGCCTCCAAGACAGGGATCCCTTCTCTGGCAGCACCAGGCATGAGGGTGGCACCCCGACACACTCTGAACAGCATGAGCACACACTGCGGGGTTATACCACATCTGTCAACAGGGTCGCATCTCTTCCCCACAAAACTGGAACTCAAGCCTACATGACCATCTCCACTACCTGGTGGGACGCTTAGCATGTTGAATGCTGAGAATGTTGTGAACTACACAACTGCAGCCACGTGTCAACTCAAGGACAAGTCCACGTTATGCAGATTTTCACTTGAATTCCACAGTGCCACAAGGTGGGCCCCCCGCCCCTGCTGCTCTTCGGTAGGCAGTAGGGAGCTTCCAACTTTTGTTCTGGTTCTGCTCTGGACTCCATCAATGAAAAGGTGCTCAGGGCTTCAAAAGCTTGACCTTGTGCAAATTACATTCTAAGCAGCCACACTTGCCTGCCCCGTGCACTGATGCATTCATTGATTCCACAGACATGTGAGTAGCAGACACTGTGCGGGGGGCACGCAAGACGGTCCCTGCCCGTGAGACCCGGGGGCGGGGGTGGGAACAGCACAGGCAGACAGCAGTTAGAGAGTTACACCTGACAAGTGCTATAGAGGGGTTCAGAGCTGCCACGAGGACAGGTACACGTAACCTGGGAGGACCTGCCATGCTAAACCCGAGGAGGGAGCGGGGAATAGGTGGACTCACTGGGCAGAAGGACGGTGTGTACACACATACACATACACACACACAATTGTGTGCCTGTGCACTCTGAGGACCTGGGCACGTGTGAAGAAGGGAAGGAGGCCAACGTGAGCCTGAACCCTAGAGCATCGGAGGGAAGGACTGCAGAGAGTGGTGAGAGACGGGAGAAGGGAACCAGGCTATGCGGTGCTTCGAATACCATGATCAGGACTTCAGACCCTAGAGAGGCTCCGAGGAGCAAGGGACTCACGTGGCAGCTGTATCTCTGAAAGCCCACTCCGGCTGCAAGGCGGAGAATGAATTAGAAGCCCATGGGGAGCCTGAACTGGATGAGGGAAAACAGTTTTGCCCCAGTGGACCTGCCTTCTAGCCCAGGGTCGAAGGAAAATGCGACCCCTGGCCCCTTCCTGTGCAAGAGATACAAGAACGCAGATGCACAGGCCCAAAGGAGAAAAGGGGTGCAGCTCGACTAATAAAACATTTGCAGTTAAGAAAAAGGCTACTGCTAGAGATGATGGGCTGTTACTGGAGTCCAATATCAAGTGACGGGTAGGACGCAGAATGGAAAGAACCACGGGATTCACCAGGAGAGGGAAGGGTGGAGAAAGGGAAAAAAGAGAAACAGGGAGAGACAGAGCCCGCCAGTGTGTGCGCGCCCACCACCGACTCCCAGACTACTGCCTGAGGACCTGGGGGCCAGAGCTACCACTTCCCTCGGTCATGAGCGTGGAGCACGAAAGGAGGTGGGCTGGGAACTGGGGGTTCCGTCGTGCATGTGGGTTCAAAGAAGTGAGAGGTACTTACTGATTTAACAGGAGTTTGGTGAGCTCCATGTAGTAAAGGCTGGGCATAGGGGTAAAAGTTTCTTCCTTTCGTTCATGATCCCGAATCTTCTCCAACTTTTCTGAAATTCAGAAGTGTGTACATTTTACCATGACCATGAGCAAAATATAGTTTTAAAACCTTCCAAATTTACCAAGTACCTATATTACCTAGTCAATCAACTAAAAAATACATTTAGGGCTTCCCTGGTGGCACAGTGGTTGAGAATCTGCCTGCTAATGCAGGGGACGCGGGTTCGAGCCCTGGTCTGGGAGGATCCCGCATGCCGCGGCGCGGCTGGGCCCGTGAGCCACAATTGCTGAGCCTGCGCGTCTGGAGCCTGTGCTCCGCAGCAAGAGAGGCCGCGATGGTGAGAGGCCCGCGCACCGCGATGAAGAGTGGCCCCCGCTTGCCACAGCTGGGGAAAGCCCTCGCACAGAAACGAAGACCCAACACAGCAAAAATAAATAAATAAATAAATAAATAAAAAGCCAAAAAACAAAAAAGGAAAACTTATTAAAAAAAATAAAAAATAAAATAAATAAAATAAATAAATAAATAAATAAAAAATACATTTAAGAAACCCACTTTTTGAAATAACATATCACTAACTAGACATCACTGGGCTGATTTCCTCAAGCACTTCTCTTAGAGAAGGTGGTAGATTTGGGTTATTGTTATTGCTGGGCCTGCAGAATATATGACTGAAAACAACAGTATGTCAGAGTCTGAAGTCCTTTTCTTAGGTAAAGAGTGAAGTATTCTACCTTTGATGCAAGCAGTGATGACAGTAACCAGTGACTGGAGAAATTTACTTATTTATATTAAACCTTGTTCAGAAGAGAGCAAGACAACTTACAACTAATCCAGGGTTGAAAGCCCCACATCTGGAATCAAACTGCTGAGTCCAATTCCATCCACAGGAACAACCTCCACACGCCTCACCCCCTCCCCTTCTGTCCTTCCTCCTGGCCTGAGAAAACCCGAGTCCTGAACCCGCCACTGCACGCTAGGGTGAAGGGACACGCAGACAGAACTCTGCAGTGGGGCCTCGTTTGAAATGACTGGCCACCCATCTCCAAGGGCCCTCGGTGCTGCCCTGCAATCCTCACACTCTCCGGCTCCAGCCGCCCTCTCACTTTCCATCCTGCCCGCCCTCTCCACGCTTTCTTCCCAGCGCCTCGCGGGGCTCCGCGCACTACCGCCGCCGCATCCTCTAAGGGGCGCGCTGGCCCTCCCCTCACCCGCACAGGACACGCTTCGGCACCTGTCCTCACCCCTGAGTGACCCCTCGTGCCCTCGCTGTCGGAGCATTCCATCAAACTCGATGCAACGTCTTCCAGCTTAAAAAGAAAACCCTCCCCTGACACCAAATCCTCCTCCAGCTACCAGTTCATTTCTCATGCCCTTCACAACAAAACTTCAAGAATTCCCCGACATCGGCATTAACTGTTCGGGCGGGCGACTGTCCCACCCTCTGACACGGCTCACCGAGGCCACCACCTCTGCTCAGCCAAACCCAACGGCCACATCTCAGGCCTCGTCACGTCTGACAAGGGCCAGTCCTTGGGGTGTGTTTATCACTTGGCGTCTGGGATACCACTCTCACCAAGTTCTCCTCTCATCTCCCCGCCTCCTCCAGGCCTTCCTGACCTCGGCACACTGGAGCACAGAGCTCCTGCCCTCAGCCCTTCTCCACCGCCTATACCCGCATCCCACGTGTTCTCACCGCACTTCATTTAAACGCCACCTATGCTCTCAGGACGCCTTCCACACCTAGAATCCCAGCTCAGCCCCTCCCCTGACCTCCTGACTCAGATGCCCCACTGCCCACAATATTGCCACTTGGATGTCTAACAGGCACCTCCAGGGTCGCATGTTCAAACCCCCTCCCGGCTCCCACTCTAGCCCACACGGTCCCTGCGATCCGCCCAGTCTCAGGAGACAGCAGCCCCGCCAGCGACCCTGGTGGGCACCCCCACCTCTTCCCTCTGATCCCACGGTCTGTCCTTCAGCAAATCCTGCTGATCCTTTTCTTCAAAATACGCCTAGATGCCAACCGCATCCGCCCGCTTCCAGCAACTCACTGGTCGAGCCACCCTGAGCTCTTGCCGGGCTAACCCCCCACCGCCCTCTCCGCACACTCATCTCCACAGCGCAGACTGAGTCTCTTTCTTTTCCACATCTAAGTCAGGGTATGAAACACCTCTGTTCACACCCTGCAACGAATCAAAAAGACCGACAACACCCAGTGACGGCCAGGAGCGGAACAACAGTAACTCGTATGTTTCCGCTGGGTTAGAGGAGGGGCTCGACCGCTCTGCAGGGCTCCCGGGCAGTTTCTCACAGAGTGAAGCACTGTCTGCCCTACGAGCTGGCAGTTCCACGACTCTAGGTATTTATTTACCCGAGAGAAATAAAAATACATACCCGCAAAAAGACTCAGACACGACTGCTCAAAGCAGCCTTCTTCACAGTAGCCTAAAATGGGAAGCGACCCAAATATCCACCAACAGAAGGATGGGGGATCCAGCTGTGGAATACTCACACAGCGAAGGAAACACTACTCAGCGATGAAAGAATGACGTAAGGACACGTGCGACAACAGGGGCGAATCTCAACAACAGTATATGATGAATAAGAGAAGTCAGAGAAAAACTGACATGCCAGATGATTCCATTCATATGCCATCCAAGAACAGGTAGAACTAATCTACAGCGGCAGAAGCAGCAGCTGGCTCCCGGGCAGGACCCACGGACTGACTAGTGATTTGCACTCCCTGTCACCGCAGGATTGCCCAGGCGTATGAGAAGCCTCAGGCAAACTGTCTCCGCACCTTCTCTCTGACTCTGGCCCTCCCACGACACAGGCTCTTGCCCTCTGTCACCTGGGTTAGAATAGGCCAAAACTGACAGAAAGGGATGCAGTGGCAACAGAACCAGGGCCTGGTGGGCAGGTCCCTGCTTAAAAAAAAGCCCTTCAGAGCAGAAGGGACTGGAGTTTCCTGTCATGTTTCAGGACCACCAGATTCACACACCCCTTTGGGACAGGAAGTAAAGACAAAATGCCCGAGCAATGTTTCTTAAACTGTATTTGAGTGCACCTGGCTCCAAGTGTCCTAGCTTCTAGGAGGCAGGTACCCCTGGGTGATTTCCAAAGGGAAGGGGATAATCAAAATCTCTCAGAGGCTTTTCAAATTTCATATGCCCCCCAACCCCGACCCCAAATAAATGTGACATTCATTCTTTACTAGTAATGAGCCATTCATAGCTCCGGGGTGAGAAAAAGACTGCAACGGTTCAGGATGAAGACCGTGTGCCTCTTTTTTTTTTTTTTTTTTTTTTTTTTTTTTTTTTTTTTTTTTCTTTTTGCGGTATGCGGGCCTCTCACTGTTGTGGCCTCTCCCGTTGCGGAGCACAGGCTCCGGATGCGCAGGCCCAGCGGCCATGGCTCACGGGCCCAGCCGCTCCGCGGCATATGGGATCCTCCCAGACCGGGGCACGAACCCGTATCCCCTGCATCGGCAGGCGGACTCTCAACCACTGCGCCACCAGGGAGGCCCCCGTGTGCCTCTTTGATGCGGTATTTTCTTTTCGGTTTTTTTCCAACAGCTTTACTGAGGTGTAATCAACATACCATACAATTCACCCATTCAATGGTTTTTAGTATATTCACAGAGTTGTGCACCCATCACTTCAATCAGCTTCAGAACATTTTCATCACCCCAAAAGGAAGCCCATAATGGTTCCATCACCTGCTCAAACCCTCATCCTTAGGCAACCACTAATCTTCTTTGTCTCTGTGGATATGCCTGCTCTGAACAATTCATATAAATAGAAGAATACAATAGTTGGTCTTTGTGTCTGGTTCTTCTCTCACTTAATGTAACATTTTAAAGGTTCATCGGGACTTCCCTGGTGACGCAGTGGTTAAGAATCCGCCTGCCAATGCAGGAGACACGGGTTTGAGCCCTGGTCCAGGAAGATCCCACATGCCGCGGAGCAACTAAGGCCGTGCACCACAACTACTGAGCCTGCGCTCTAGAGCCTGTGTGCCACAACTACTGAAGCCCACGTGCCACAACTACTGAGCCTGCGCTCTAGAGGCCTGTGAAGCCGTCGTGCCTAGAGCCCGTGCTCTGCAACAAGAGAAGCCACTGCAATGAGAAGAACACGCCCAAACTCATTCTATAAGGCCACCATCACTCTAATATCAAAACCAGACAAAGATACCATAAAAAAAAGAAAATTACAGGCTAATATCACTGATGAACAGACACAAAAATCCTCAACAAAATACCGGCAAACCGAATTGAACAATACTCTAAAAGGATCATACACCATGATCAAGTGGGATTATCCCAAAGTTGGAAGGATTTTTCAATATCTGCAAATCAATTAGTGTGATACACCATATTAACAAACTGAAGAATAAAAACCATATGATCGGACTTTCCTGGTGGCTCAGTGGTTAAGAATCCGCCTGCCAATGCAGGGGACACAGGTTCGAGCCCTGTTCTGGGAAGACCCCACATGCCATGGAGCAACTAAGCCTGTGAGCCACAACTACTGAGCCTGCGCTCTAGAGCCCACGAGCCACAACTACTGAGTCTGCGCTCCAGAGCCCACGAGCCACAACTACTAAAGCCCGCGCACCTAGAGCCCGTGCTCCACAACAAGAGGGGCCACCGCCATGAGAAGCCCGTGGACCGCAATGAAGAGTAGCCCCCGCTCGCAGCAACTAGAGAAAGCCCGCGCGTAGCAACGAAGAACCAAGTCAGCCATAAATAAATAAATAAAACAAAAACAAACAAACAAAACCATATGATCATCTCAATAGATGCAGAAAAGGCTTCTGATAAAATTCAACACCAATTTATAATAAAAACTCTCCAGAAAGTGGGCATAGAGGGAACCTACCTCAACATAATAAAGGCCATATATGACAAACCTACAGCTAACATCATACTCAACGGCGAAAACCTGAAAGCATTTCCTATGAGATCAAGAACAAGGATGTCCACCCTCTCCACTTTTTTTTTTTTTTTTGCGGTATGCAGGCCTCTCACTGTTGTGGCTTCTCCCGTTGCGGAGCACAGGTTCCAGACACGCAGGCTCAGCGGCCATGACTCACGGGTCCAGCTGCTCCACAGCATGTGGGATCTTCCCAGACGGGGGAACAAACCTGTGTCCCCTGCATCGGCAGGCGGACTCTCAACCACTGTGCCACCAGGGAAGCCCCACCCTCTCCACTTTTATTCAACATAGTTTGGAAGTCCTAATCATGGCAATCAGAGAAGAAAAAGAAATAAAAGGAATCCAAATTGGAAAAGAAGTAAAACCGTCACTGTTTGAAGATGACAGGATACTATACATAGAAAATCCTAAAGATGCTACCAGAAAACTACAAGAGCTGATCAATGAATTCAGCAAAGTGGCAGGATACAAAATACATACACGGAAATCTGTTGCATTTCTATACACTAACACGAAAGATCAGAACCAGAAATTAAAGAAACAACCCCATTTACCAGCACATTAAAAAGAATAAAATTCCCAGGAATAAACCTACCTAAGGAGACAAAAGACCTGTACTCTGAAAACTTTAACACACTAATGAAAGAAATCAAAGATGATACAAACAGATGGAAAGATATACCATGTTCTTCAACTAGAAGATCAATGTTGTCAATATCACCATACTACCCAAGTCATTCTGCAGAGTCGATGCAATCAATCCCTATGAAATTAACAGTGGCATTTTTCACAGAACTGGAACAAAACATTTTAAAATGCGTATGGAAACAAAAAACATGCGGAATTGCCAAAGGAATCCTGACAAGAGAAAACGAAACTTGAGCAATCAGGCTCCCTGACTTCAGACTATACTACAAAAAGCTACAGTAATCAAAAAAAGTATGCTACAGGCAAACACAAAAAATACAGATCAAAGAAAGCTCAGAAACAAACACACAAACTTATGGCCAGTTAATCTACGACTAAGGAGGTAAACCTATATGATGGAGAAAAGACTTTCTCTTAAGGAAGTGGTGCTACACTGGTACTCAGTGTTCCAGTGTGTACAGGACAGCTACATGTCAAAGACTGAAACTGGAACACTGTCTAACAGCCTACATAACAATAAACTCAAACAGAATTAAAGACCTACGTGTAAGGCTGGGATACTAAAAACTCTTAGAGGGAAACATACGCAAAACACTCTGAAATAAATCACAGCGAAATCTTTTTGACCTGTCTCCTAAAATAATGGAAATAAAAACAAAAATAAACAAGTGAGACCTCATTAAACTCACAAGCTTTTGCAAGCAAACAAAACCATAAAGAAAATGACAAGACAACTCACAGAATGAGAGAAAATATTTGCAAACGTTGTGACTGGCAAAAGCTTAATCTCCAAAATTTACAAACAGCTCATGCACCTCAATACCCAAAAAACCAAACAACCCGATATAAAAAGGGGGAAGACCTAAATAGACTTTTCTCCAAAGAAGACATACAGAGGGCCAAGAGGCACATGAAAAGATTCGCAACATGACTAATTATAAGCGAAATGCAAATCAAAACTACAATGATATATCACCTTACGCCAGTCAGAATGGCTAACATCAAAGAGTATACAAACAGGGCTTCCCTGGTGGCACAGTGGTTGGGAGTCCGCCTGCCGATGCAGGGGACACGGGTTCGTGCCCCGGTCCGGGAAGATTCCACATGCCGCGGAGCGGCTGGGCCCGTGAGCCATGGCCGCTGAGCCTGCGCGTCCGGAGCCTGTGCTCCGCAATGGGAGAGGCCACAACAGTGAGAGGCCCACGTACCAAAAAAAAAAAAAAAAAAAGTATACAAACAATAAACACTGGAGAGGGTGTGGAGAAAAGGGAACCCTCCTATGCTGTTGGTGGGAATGTCAATTGGTACAGTAACTATGGAAAACACTATGGACGTTCTTTAAAAAACTAAAAATAGAGCTACTATAAGATACAGCAATCCCACTCCTGGTCATATATCTGGAGAAAACCACGGTTTGAAAGGACACATGCACCCCAAAGTTCACTGAAGTGCTGCTTACAATAGCCAAGACAAGGAAGCAACCTAAATGTTCACGAACAGATGAATGGATAAAGAAGATGTGGTACATATATACACTGGAGTATTACTCAGCCATTAAAAGCAATGACATAATGCCATTTGCAGCAACACAGACAGACATGGAGATTATCATACTAAGTGAAGTAAACCAGACAGAGAAAGACAAATATCATACAATACAGCTTATGTGCAGAATCTAAAACAAAATATGCAAACGGACTTATTTTCAAAATAGAAACAGGCTCACAGACTTAGAAAATAGACTTACAGTTACCAAAGGAGAAAAGTGGAGGGGAAAGATAAATTGGGAGTACGGGACTGACATATACACACTACTCTATTTCAAATAAATAACCAACAAGGACCTACTGTATAACACAGGGAACTCCGCTCACTATCCTGTAATAACCGAAATGCGAAAAGAATTTGAAAGAGAGTAGATACATGTATATGTAAAACTGAATCACTATACTGTATACCTGAAACTAACACAACATTATTAATCAACAAAACCCCAATATAAAATAAAAATTAAAACCAAAACAAAAATAAACAAATGGGACCTCATTAAACTCAAAAGCTTTTCACAGCAAAGGAAACCATAAACAAAACGAAACGACAACCTACAGAATGGGAGAAAATACTGGCAAAGGATGGGACCGACAAGAAATCAATCTCCAAAATTTACAAAGAGCTCATGCAACTCAATATCAAAAAAGCAAACAACCCCATCAAAAAATGGACAGGAGACCTAAATAGCCTTTTCTCCAAAAAAAACATACAGACATCCACAGGCACATGAGAAGGTGCTCAACATCGCTAATTATTAGAGGAATGCAAATCAGAACTATAATACCACCTCACACCAGTCAGAACGGCCATCATCAAAAAGCCCACAAACAGTAAGTGCTGGAGAGGGTGCGGAGAAAGGAGAACCCTCCTACACTCTTGGTGGGAATGTAAGTTGGTGCAGCCACTGTGGAGAACAGTATGGAGGTTCCTCAGAAACTAAAACTAGAACTACCATAGGATCCAGCAATCCCACTCCTGGGCACATACCCGGACAAAAGTATAACTGAAAAAGATACACGCACCGCTGTGTTCATGGTAGCACTGCTTACAAGAGCTGAGACATGGAAGAAACCTAAATGTCCATCTTCATAAAGAAGATGTGGTACGTATATACAATGAAATACCACTTGGCCATAAAAAAGAACGAAATAATGCCATTTGCAGCAACATGGATGCAACTAGAGAGTATCATACTAAGTGAAGTAAGTCAGAAAGAGAAAGACAAATACCATGTGATATCACTTACACGTGGAATCTAAAATATGGCACAAGTGAACCTATCTACAAAACAGAAACACACTCACAGACACAGGGATCAGATTGGGGGCTGCCAAACGGGACGGGCGGAGGGAGAGAGGGATGGACTGGGAGTTTGGGGTTGGTAGCTGCAAACTATCATATTTAGAACAGATAAAAAACAAGGTCCTACTGTTTAGCACTGGGAACTACATCCAACCTCCCGGGATAAACCATAATGGAAAAGAATATGTAAAAAAAAGAATGTATATATGTGAATCACTGAGTCACTTTGCTGTACAGCAGAGATGCACACAACATTACACATCATCGATACTTTGATTTAAAAAAACAAATAAAATAATTCCATTTGCAGCAACGTGGATGGACTTGGAGATTATCATACTAAGTGAAGTAAGCCAGAGACAGAAAGACAAATATCACATGGTATCACTTATATGCAGAACCTAAAACAAAATATACAAATGGACTTATTTACAAAATAGAAACACACTCACTGACTTAGAAAACAAAGTTATGATTACCAAAGGGGAAAGGTGGAGGGGAAGGATAAACTGGGAGTATGGGACTGGCATCTACACACTACTATATTTCAAGTAAATAACCAACAGGACCTACAGTGTAACACAGGGAACTCTGCTCACTATGCTGTAATAACCAAAATGGGAAAAGAATTTGAAAAAGAGGAGAGACATTTATATGTATAACTGAATCACTTTGCTGTACACCAGAAAATAACAACGCTGTTAATCAATTAAACTCCAAAGGAGAAGAAAAATTAAAACAAAAATAAACAAATGGGACCTCATTAAACTCAAAAGCTTCTGCAAGCAAAGGAAACCATAAACAAAACGAGAAGACAGGGCTTCCCCGGGGGCGCAGTGGTTGAGGGTCCGCCTGCCGATGCAGGGGACGCGGGTTTGTGCCCCGGTCCGGGAAGATCCCACGTGCCGCGGAGCGGCTGAGCCCGTGGGCCATGGCTGCTGGGCCTGCGCGTCCGGAGCCTGTGCTCCGCAGCGGGAGAGGCCGCAACAGTGAGAGGTACGCGTATCTGAAAAAAAAAAAAAAAAAAAAAGGGGACGGGAGGCCTAAATAGACTTTTCTCCAAAGAAAACATACAGATGGCCCCAGGCACATGAGAAGATGCTCAATGTCGCTAATTATTAGAGAAATGCAAATCAAAACTACAATGAGATATCATCTCACACTGGTCACAATGGTCATCACCAAAAAGTCTACAAATAATAAAGACTGGTGAGGGTGTGGAGAAAAGGGAACCCTGCTACACTGTTGCTGGGAATGTAAACTGGTACAGCCACTATGGAAAACAGTATTGAGGTTCCTTAAAAAAAAAACTAAAAATAGAGCTACCATATGACCCAGGAATCCCACTCCTGGGCATGTATCTGGAAAAAAAACATGATTCAAAAGGATACATGCACCCCAATGTTCATTGCAGCGCTGCTTAAAATAGCCAGGACATGGAAGCAACCTAAATGTCCTTTGACAGAGGAATGGATAAAGAAGATGTGGTACATATATACAATGGGGTATTACTCAGCCATTAAAAGGAATGATATAATGCCATTTGCAGCAACACAAACCTGGAGATTATCATACTAAGTGAAGTAAGCCACACAGAGAAAGGCAAGTATCATATGATACGGCTTCATGCGGAATCTAAAACAAAATATACAAATGAACTTATTTACAAAACAGAAATGGACTCACAGACATAGCAAACAAACTTATGGTTACCAAAGGAAAAAGATGTAGGGGAAGGATAAATTGGGGAGTGTGGGGTTGACATACACAGTAAGTTTCCCACATACAAACAAGTTCCGTTCCACGAGGGCATTCGTAGCCCCATTTGTTCAGAAGTCCAACGAAGTTGGCGTAGGTACCCAACTAACACAATAGGCTATATAGTACTGTACTGTAATTGGTTTACAATGCTTTTCACACAAATAATACATAAAAGCAAACACAAAAAAATAAAGAAACATTTTAAATCTTACAGTACAGTACCTTGAAAAGTACAGTAGTACAGTACAACAGCTGGCATACAGAGCTGGCATCGAGTGAACAAGCAAGAAGAGTTCCTGACTGGAGGAGGGAGAGGAGGTGGGACATGATAGAGCTGAAGGACCGTCAGCAACAGGAGACGGAGGGCAGGCTGCAATTTCACTCACGCCTGACGTTCACGGCACAGGTTCTGGTTCTTTGCTGGATCGATTCTATCTACCCTCTTGAAAATATGATCCAGTGATGTCTGGGTAGTGGTTCTTTTTATCTCCTCACAGATGACACGGTAGCGCTGGACTGCATTCTGATCGGCTGCTGCAACCCTCGTGTACCATTCTGTGTTCGGGTCCTGTGCCTCAAAAACCAACAGTGTCCCCTCAAATAAAGAAAATCCCCTTGCCATTTCCTGTGTTGTGAATCTCTTCGATTCTTCAGTTACCTCTTCCTCTTGTCTTTGTCCTTTCTCTGGGCCTCCAATCCCTTCAGGTCTTCAGTAGTGAGCTCCTCGTGTTGCACAGCAAGGAGTTCAATGAAGTCGTCCTCTTGCAGATCTAGCTCCAGCCTCTCGCTGAGGGTCACTACGTTGCTGAAGACCTCTTTGGACTCCTCATCCACCTTCTCAAATCCAAGAAAATCGTGAACAAACTGTGGGCAAAGGTTCTTCCAAACCCCATTCATGGTGATGGCCATAACGTCATGCCAAGAAAAGTCAATCTTTTTTACGGTCGTGTAGATGTTACAGTCCTTCCAGAACTGTCACAAAGTTGTTCCTGCTTGGTCACTCGCCTTTACTGCCTGACGAAAAGCGTGACGTAAATAATATTTCTTGAAAGTCGCTATAACTCCCTGGTCCATATGTTGGATGAGCGACATGGTATTCAGTGGCAGATGCACTACTTTGACGTTGGGATGAAAGTCATTCATGAATGGGAGGTAGCCCGGATCACTGTCGAGCAGCAAAAGAATGTTGAACGGGATGTCCTTCTCCAAGCAATGTTTCTCTACCTCTGGGATAAAATGGTAGAAAAACCAATCCTGGAAAATGGCCTGTATAACCCAGGCTTTGGGGTTACTCTTCCACACAACAGGAAGAGAGCCCTTGGCTACGTTTTTAAGGGCTCTTGGGTTCTCTGAATGATAAACAGAGGCTTCAGCTTCATATCACCAGAAGCACTGCCATCAAACAACAGAGTTAGCCTATGCTTTGCTGCTTTACAGCCCGGCATCAACTTTTCCTCCTTACTGATGTAACTTCAGTCTGGCATCCTCTTCCAGTACAGTCCTGTCTCATCCACATTAAAAACCTGCTCAGGTAAATACATGCCTTCATCAATAATTTCTCAAACTGTTTCAGGAAATTCCCGGGCAGCTATTGTATCTGCGCTCACTGCCTCGCCACTTACTTTTACTTTGTGAAGTTGGCTCCAGTCTTCAACTGATGAAACCAGCCGTGGCTGGCATTAGAAGATATGCCCTCTGATTCTTCGCCGTGTTGCTTCTTCAGGTCTTCATAAAGGCTTTTGGCTTTCTCTTGAATCAGCATTAAACTGAGCGGGACTCGACGCTGATGCTGATCCGTCATCCACATACTGAGAAGTTTCTGCATCCCCTCCATCACTTTTCCACGCTTCTTTGATATTACTGTCAACATCACCGGCACAGCAGACTTCACATGTTCCATGATCTTGTCCTTGTTCTTCAGGATCGTGCTGGTGGTTGAACGATTCTTGTTATGAGAATGAGCGACGTCTGCCATCTTTTCGCCTCGCTCCACTCTCTCAATTATTTTCACTTTTGTTTCCACTGTTATTGCCTGGCACTTCTTAGCAGTACCAGCTACATCACCACTGCTTTTATGCTTGCTTCCGGACATCCTGAGCTTGAAATAAAGATACCGTACTAGTGTACTCTATACAGTAAAGTACACCAAAGCACAACCACTTCTAGAGGATGCACGCACATGGCAATGTACGCCAGACACGTGAACTAACAGACGTGACTGGACATGTGAACGCACGTTCCCATCTTTGAAAGTTCACAACTTGAAGGTTCTATATGTAGGGACTTACTGTACACACTACTATATTTAAAATACATAACCAACAAGGACCTACTGTACAGCACAGGGAACTCTGATTAACATTCTCTAATAACCTAAATGAAAAAAGAATTTGAAAAAGAGTTCATACATGTATAACTAAAACACTTCATTGTAAACCTGAAAATAACACCTTGTTAATCAACTATACTCCAATATAAAATAAAAATTAAAAACAAAAAGGGACTTACCTGGTGATCCAGTGGGAAAGACTCTGAGCTCCCAATGCAGGGGACCCTGGTTTGATCCCTGAACAGGGAACTAGATCCTGCATGCATGCCAAAACTAAGAAGCCCGCAGGCCACAACTAAGAAGCCCACATGTCAAAACTCAGAAGCCCGCATGCCACAACAAAGAGCTGGCACAGCCAAAACAAATAAATAAAAAATAATAATAGTAAATAAATTTTTAAAAATTAAAACAAACAAACAAAAAAAAACAAATGGTACCTCACTGAACTCAAAAGCTTCTGCAAGCAAAGGAAACCATAAGAAAAATGACAAGACAACCCACAGAATGGGAGAAAGTATTTGCAAACGATGTGACCAACAAAAGATTAATCTCCAAAATTTACAAACAGGTCGTGTAGCTCAATATCGAAAAAACAAACAACCCAATAAAAAAATGGGTGAAGGTCTAAATACACTTTCTTCCAAAGAAGACATATAGATGTCCACAGGCACATGAAAAAATGCTCAACATCGCTAATTCTTAGAGAAATGCAAATTGAAACTACAGTGAGATATCACCTCACACCAGTCAGAATGGCCATCATTGAAAACTCTACAAACAATAAATACTGGAGAGGGTGTGGAGAAAAGGGAACCCTCCTACACTGTTGGTGGGAATGTAAATTGGTACAGCCACTAGGGAGATCAGTATGGAGGTTCCTTAAAAAACTAAAGTTATCATATGACCCAGCAATCCCACTACTGGTCATATATCTGGAGAAAACCATGGTTTGAAAGGATACATGCACCCCAATATTCACTGCAGTGCTGCTTACAATTAGGCCAGACATGTCGGCCACCTAAATGTCCATCAACATATGAATGCATAAAGATGATGTGGTACCTATATACAATGGAGTACTACTCAGCCATTAAGAAGAATGAAATAATGCCATTTGCAGCAACACAGATAGACCAGATTATCATACTAAATGAAATAAGCCAGAAAGGGAAATACAAATACCATGAGTTATATGTGGAATCTAAAATATGGCACAAATGAACCTACCTACAAAACAGAAACAGACTCACAGACATAAGAGATCATACTTGTGGTTGCCAAGGGGGAGGGCGGTGGGGGAGAGGGATCAACTGGGAGTTTGAGGTTAGCAGATGTAAACTATTATATAGAGAATGGATAAACAGCAAGGTCCTACTATACAGCACAGTGAACTATATTCAATGTCCTGGGATAAAGCATAATTGAAAAGAACATAAAAAATGAGTGTATGTGTATAAATGAGTCACTTTGCTGTACAGCAGACAGTGGCACAACACTGTAAATCAAATATACTTCAATAAACAAAAATTAAAATTTTTTTAAAAAACCTTGAAAAATCTAGTCCATTTCCAGCAAAAATCAAATTTCTAAGGAAAATAAGGGAATATTTAAAGCTTCTATTATGGGAAAAAATGCACTATGGAAATGTCTGTCTTGCCACAAATAAATGATCTAATGTACCAATCTTTAAGAAAAAAAGAAAGAAAAGGAATGTATATATGTGTACACATGTGAGTCACTTTGCTGTACAGCAGAGATTAGCACAACACTGTAAATCACCCATGCTAGCACAGGGAGGTCAGCTCGGTGCTCTGTGACCACCTAGAGGGGTGGGATAGGGAGGGTGGGAGGGAGACGCAAGAGGGAGGAGATATGGGGATATATGTTTACATATAGCTGATTCACTTTGTTATACAGCAGAAACTAACACACCATTGTAAAGCAATTTTACTCCAATAAAGATGTTTAAAAAAATCACCTATGCTTCAATAAAAAAATTAAAAAATAAAAAAAGAATGAAATAATGTCATTTGTAGCAACATGGATGAACCTGGTGATTAACATACTAAGTAAAGTAAGCCAGACAGACAAAGACAAATATCATATGATATCGCTTATATGAAGAATCTAAAAAAAATGAGAGAAATGAACTTATTTACAAATCAGAAACAGACTCACAAGACTTAGAAAACAAACTTATGGTTACTAAAGGGGAGAAATGGAGATGAGGGATAAATTTGGAGTTTGGAATTGACATATACACACTACCATACCTAAAATAGATACCCAACAAGCACCTACTGTATAGCACATGGAACACTGCTCAATATCCTAGTAATCTAAATGGGAAAAGAATTTGAAAAAGAATAGATACATGTATATGTATAACTGAATCACTTTTTTGTACACCTGGAATTAACACAACATTGTTTTGTTTTGCTTATTTATTTATTTGGCTGCGTTGGGTCTTTGTTACCGCGAGCCGGCTTCTCATTGCGGTGGTTTCTCTTGTTGCAGAGCACGGGCTCTAGGCGCGTGGGCTTCAGTAATTGTGGCACACGGGCTCAGTAGTTGTGGCTTGCAGGCTCTAGAATGCAGGCTCAGTAGTTGTGGCGCACAGGCTCAGGTGCTCCGCGGCATGTGGGATCTTCCTGGACCAGGGCTCGAACCCGTGTCCCCTGCACTGGCAGGCGGATTCTTAACCACTGTACCACCAGCAAAGTCCCAAACAGAACACTGTTAATCAACTATACTCCGGTATAAAATAAAACTTAAAAACAAAAATAAACAGACAGGACCTCTTTAAACACAAAAGCTTTTGCACAGCAAAGAAAACCATATACAAAATGAAAAGACATGGGCTTCCCTGGTGGCGCAGTGGTTGAGAGTCTGCCTGCCGATGCGGTGGACGCGGGTTCGTGCCCCGGTCCGGGAGGATCCCACATGCTGTGGAGCGGCTGGACCCGTGAGCCATGGCCGCTGTGCCTGTGTGTCTGGAGCCTGTGCTCCGCAACGGGAGAGGCCACAACAGTGAGAGGCCCACGTACCGCAAAAAAAAAAAAAAAAAAAAAAAAATGAAAAGAACCCACAGAATGGGAGAAAATATTTGCAAATGATGTGACCAACAAAATATTAATCTCCAAAATTTAGAAAGATCTCATGCAGGTCAATACCACAAAAAAAAAAAAAAAAAAAAAAAATAGAAAGACAAACCAAACAACCCCATCAAAAAACAGACAGGAGACCTAAATAGCCTTTTTTCCAAAGAAAACATACACACGTCCACAGGCACATGAGAAGATGCTCAACATCTCTAATCAATAGAGAAATGCAAATCAAAACTACAATGAGATATTACCTCACACCAGTCAGAATGTCCACCATCAAAAAACCTACAAACAATAAATACTGGAGACGGTGTGGAGAAAAGGGAACCCTCTTGCACTGTTGGTGGGAATGTAAACTGATACAGCCACTATGGAGAAGAGTATGGAGGTTCCTCAGGAAACTAAAAATAGCATTACCACATGATCCAGCAATCCCACTCCCGGGCATCTACTGGGACAAAACTTAATTCGAAAAGATCCATGCACTCCAATGTTCACTGCAGCCCTGTTTACAATAGCCCAGACATGGAAGCCACTTAAATGTCCATCGACAGAGGAATGGATAAAGAAGATGTGGCACATATATACAATGGAATATTACTCAGCCATAAAAAGAAACGAAATTGAGCTGTTTGTAATGAGGTGGATAGACCTAGAGTCTGTCATACAGAGTGAAGTAAGTCAGAAAGAGAAAAACAAATACCGTATGCTAACACATATATATGGAATTTAAGGGGAAAAAAATGTCATGAAGAACCTAGGAGTAAAACGGGAATGCAGACACAGACCTACTAGAGAATGGACTTGAGGATATGGGGAGGGGGAAGGGTAAGCTGTGACAAAGCGAAAGAGAGGCATGGACATATATACACTACCAAACGTGAGGTAGATAGCTAGTGGGAAGCAGCCGCAGAGCACAGGGAGATCAGCTTGGTGCTTTGTGACCGCCTGGAGGGGTGGGATAGGGAGGGTGGGATGGAGACGCAAAAGGGAGGGGATAAGGGAACATATGTATATGTATAGCTGATTCACTTTGTTATAAAGCAGAAACTAACACACCATTGTAAAGCAATTATACTCCAATAAAGATGTAAAAATAGGGCCTCCCTGGTGGCGCAGTGGTTGAGAGTCCGCCTGCCGATGCAGGGGATACGGGTTCGTGCCCCGGTCTGGGGGGATCCCATATGCCGCGGAGCGGCTGGGCCCGTGAGCCATGGCCGCTGGGCCTGCGCGTCCGGAGCCTGTGCTCCGCGACGGGAGAGGCCACAACAGTGAGAGGCCCGCATACCGCAAAAAGAAAAAAAAAAAAAAAAAAAAAAAAAAAGATGTAAAAATAAAAAAGATGTGGTACATATACACAATGGAATATTACTCAGCCATTAAAAAAGAAAGAAAGAATGCCACTTGCAGCAACATGGATGGACCTGGAGACTATCATACTGAGATAAGTCAGACAGAGAAAGACAAATATATGATAATATTTATATGCGGAATCTTAAAAAAAAATGATACAAATGAACTTATTTACAAAACGTAAACAGACTCACAGACTTAGAAAACAAACTTATGGTGACCAAAGGGGAAAGGTGGAGGGGAGTGATAAACTGGTAGTTTGGGGTTGACATATACACACTATGATATTTAAAATAGATAATCAATAAGGACCTACTATACAGCACAGGGAACTCTGCTCACTATTCTGTAATAACCAAGGTGGGAAAAGAATTTGAAAAAGAATAGATACATGTATATGTACCTGATTCACTTTGCTGAACACCTGAAACTACCACAACACTGTTAATCAACTATACTGCAATATAAAACTAGAATTAAAATAAAATAAAAGCTTGTGGCAATATCTTAAAATCAAAACCAGAACTAGAATTTGTAGACACACCCCAAACGACCGTTACTAACAGTGGTCCGCGGCCTCTCGCAGCTGAGGCTGGGAAGCATTCATTGATTTCACCTGATGAGCGACGCTGCGTCCGTGGAAGGACCGCTTGCCTCCACCCGCGGGAGGGCGACCCCGGCCCCCACGGCCCGCCTCCCCCACCACACCCCGCTCCCCCCCACACCCCGCTCCCCCTCCACGTCCTCACCCACGTCCATCCACTCGGGGGGGAGCAGCCGACACTTCTGTCTCTGTTTCAGGTTGATCGCCAGCCACAGAGGCACCTGCACTGGTAAGCCGGGGTTGAAAGGCCCCAGGTCGCCCTGCAAGCAAACACACACACACACCGTCCCTCAAAACTGCATCGCTGGACCTCTGCTGTCCACGGGCTGAAGCCCGAGCGCGCTCTCGGCCCCACCGCGCCCCACCGCTCATTTGCGCTGGGTCCCGAACGCCGCCCGACGACACCTGTGGGCGCTGGACCCGCCGCCCAGCCCCCCTCCCGGAAGCGGGAACCGACCAGGGAGAGCCGGAGGCCCGGCGGGTCTCACCCCGATGAGGTAGATCTTGTCCAGACTGAAGTTCGGGATAATGGTGACCAGCTCCTTCTCGGCCAGAAACTCCACCTCGGCCGCGTCCATAGTGGGGCCCGCAGTCAGTCCGGGACTCGCCGCCGCCTCCGGCCCCTCAGCGTCCGGGAAGACGCGCTGCAACCGCC
Organism: Mesoplodon mirus; assembly: GCF_964341445.2. Classification (NCBI taxonomy): domain Eukaryota; kingdom Metazoa; phylum Chordata; class Mammalia; order Artiodactyla; family Ziphiidae; genus Mesoplodon; species Mesoplodon mirus. The sequence goes on along the minus strand of NC_138995.1, from coordinate 3,594,083 downwards.
GCTTTCCCGCCACCGAGCAATGCCCAGCCTCTGGCCGGAAGGAGCCTCGGCCGGCCTATAGAAACGCAGCGTCCTCCACGGGGCGGCGGAAGGCGGGGACAGCGGATGCTACGAGCCCGCGGATTGGCGAGCCTGAACGAGGCTGCGAGCAGACCCCGCCCCTCTCGTGGGCAGGCCCCGCCCCTCCCGTGTCCCGGCCTTGCCCCTCCCGTGGGCAGCACACCTGGCGCCCCCGGCTCACCTGCACCTAGTACAGCCTTCGGTGTCCCTTCACCTACCCCGGGCGCGCGCCCGCCAACACCGCGAGTCAAACTGCGGGTGGGCTTCGGGGCCAGGAGTAAATGCATGTAATTGGTCACAGCGTGACCTGGCTACACAGACGCGGCCCCGGGCCGCAGCGGAGCGAGCGAAGGCGTTGTTTCCTTTAACTTAACAATCTTCTGCCTTCCCTGTACACGGGGTTAATATCTATAAAAATGAAGATTCCTGGGAATTCCTTGGCGGTCCAGTGGTTAGGACTCCGCGCTTTGGGCCCGGGTTGATCCCTGGTTGGGGAACTAAGATCCCACAAGCAGCACGGTGCGGCCAAAGGAAAAAAAAACGCAGATTCCTCCACTGCATCCACATATTCCAATTCGGAAACCGCAGGGGAGAGGCTCACAATTCGCACTTTGGCAGACTCCCCAGGTGAGACTTGTGAAGGGGCAAGTTTGCCCACCTGGGGCAAATAACGTATTGATGAGCTCATCTGTTGGCCAGTCCGGGTGCCCTCTATACCATGGGCTCATGTGAACCTTTACAACAGGGGTTCTAAGACCCTCCTCTGTCAGCATCCCCGGGGAGATTCCGAATGTTCACATGCACACACCTGCAGGCTTGTGATTCAGGGGTCTGGGTGAGGACAGTGTTGATTTTAATCAGGGATTTTGATGGGGTGATAATAGGCCAGGAAAACTTCCTGGGAGGTGAAGCAGCTAGAAGAGAACTGGGTGGGGAGGCGTCAGGAAGGGGCGGGGGGCGGGGGGGAGTTGAGTTCAACACCATGATCATTAGGCTCTAAGAAAAAGCATATGTGACAGGAGGAGTTCAGGCTTCTAGATCCCAGCAGGAAAGCTGTCTCACCCCAGAAAACGGCACGCTTTCCTCTCTAACCACCCTGAAACCTGCCCCATGTCAGGTTGCCGGGAAATGAAATAAGGCCATAATTCAGTTCTGCTCGCTCGCATGGCCTGGAAAGTTGTCTGTTGTTTATCTGCATTGGAAGCTGTCATTGCAGGCCTGGAGATTTCCTTCATTGTGTCATTTATGAAGACAAATACTTTCAAAGAAAATAAAAGATCCCTCAGGACGCTGTGTGAGAGAACACGTGACCACTCTGAACTTCAGTCTCTTCATCTGCAAGCGAGGTAGGAAGAGGAGTACCCAGGGGGGTTGGGGAGGAGGGGAAGCTGTAGGCCACCTGGCCCCTCCTAAAATAGAAGCTCCCTCAGTCATCTGCAGAGAGTGTGTGCCAGCTTGTCTGGGTTTTGACTGATGGGGGAATGTTTTCTTGACTGGCAAATATCTGTGTTTCAAATTTGGTGAGGCTTCCCTCCCTGATTTTCGCAAAAATTTTTGTAAAAGAGCAAAGGAAAAAAGCTGGCTGGAAAGCGGAGATTCAGAGAGGCCTCAGCAGAATGAGCAGGAGAGCTAGCAGAGCCCGGTACCTTGGTGTCCTCATGGGTAAGATGGGGACAGTGCCGCTGCTTACCTTGCAGGGCTGCTGGGAGAACAAGACAAGGGGGGTGCAGCTTTACACACTGCAAAATGGTGGCGTCCTGGAGTCTCAAACTTGAGCAGACACCAAGGTCCTTAGGGGGCTTCTTAAAGCAGCACAAATCACAATAGCCAGCAGGTAGAAATACCAAATGTCCATCAGCTGAGGGTTGGATAAACAACATGTGGCCCATACTTATTACGGGATATTATTCGGCCATAGACAGGAATGAAACACTGGTGCATGCTACAATGCGGAGGACCCTTGAAAACATTATACTACATGAAAGAGGCCAGACACAAAAACCATATATGATTCCATTTATATGAACTGTGCAGAAGAGGTAAATCCATAGAGACAGGAACTAGATTAGTGGTTACCAGGGTTGAGGGAGAGGGGGATGGAGTTTCTTTTGAGGTTGATAGAAATGTTCTGGAATTAGACAGTGGTGGTGGTTGTTCAACTCTAAACATACTAAAAACTACTGAACTGTAAACTTTGAAAGGGTGAATTTTACAATATGTGAATTATTCCTCAAGAAAACTGTGATTTAAATGCCCCTCCCTAAGCTCCAGACCCAGCCTTTCCGACTCAGTAATCACACACTTTACACGCTCCCCAGGAAGTTCTTATAATCGGAACACTGGGAAGGGAAATGATTTGTCCCAATCCAGTCCAGCTCTGAGCCGCTCCCAGGATCCAGAGAGGACTCCTGAGAGCCCATCCTCAGGCCTGGCCTCTGAAAGTCGGGGAAAGAGAGAGGGAAACAGACAAGAGGAAAAGTCAAGCGGGAGGGAGGATGGGGCGCTACTTTAGACGGGGTGGTCAGGGCCCTTGCACCATTATCTCCTGTTGTGAACAGTGCCTCCCCAGGAAGCTAGATGACCCCTGTGGTAAGGAATTAAGCGCTGGGGACAAAATAAATCGGGATAAAGGGGCACATCTCCTGGGCAGAATTCCAGATGGTGTAGATAAAGCTCATCACTCCTGAAGTGTGGGCCGCCCATGGCCACTTCCTTCCAAAGAGAACAGGATGGAAACAGGGAAAAACAGAGAAACTGGACCAACAGGCCCTCAGCCAAGTGATCAAGATCAACATCAGGGCTTCCCTGGTGGCGCAGTGGTTGAGAGTCCGCCTGCCGATGCAGGGGACGCGGGTTCGTGCCCCGGTCCGGGAAGATCCCACATGTCGCGGAGCGGCTAGGCCCGTGAGCCATGGCCGCTGAGCCTGCACGTCCAGAGCCTGTGCTCCGCAACGGGAGAGGCCACGACAGTGAGAGGCCCGCATACCGCAAACAAACAAACAAAAAAAGATCAACATCAGCCATGCTAAGCCTTGGTGACATGTGCAGCCTTGATGGGATGGAGGAGAGCGCATTACCCCTGGGGCGTCCTCCCTAAACCTACAACCCCCGTCTAATCATGAGAAAAACGTCAGACAAATCTTAATAGAGGGACAGTCTGCAGAACACCTGGCCAGTCCTCTTCAACGTCAAAGTCATCAGAGACAGAGTCTGAAAAACTGTCCCAGCCCAGAGGAGTCTAAGGACACTGGACAACTAAATGTCTTAGGGGATCCTGGAGCAAAAGAAGGACATTGGGGGAAAACAGGAAAGATGAATAAAGTATGGACCTTAGTTAATAATAATGTATCAAAATTCGTTCATTAATTGTGACAAATGTACCAGAGTAACGTAAGAATAAGGATTAAGGACAGGTGAGGCGGGGTGGGCAACAGTATATGGGAACCCTCTGAACTATCTTTGTAACTTTTCTGTAAATCTAAAGCTATTCTTGGGAATCCCCTGGCTGTCCAGTGGTTAGGACTCCAAGCTTTCACTGACGAGGGCCCGGGTTCAATCCCTGGTCAGGGAACTAGGGTCATGCAAGCTACAGGGCACGGCCAAAATAAAATAAAATAAAATAAAGCTATTCTTTTTTTTTTTTTTTTTTTTTTTTTAATAAAGCTGTTCTTAAAAAATAAGTAGGGACTTCCCTGGTGGCGCAGTGGTTAAGAATCCGCCTGCCAATGCAGGGGACATGGGTTCGAGCCCTGGTCCGGGAAGATCCCACATGCTGCGGAGCAACTAAGCCCGTGCGCCACAACTACTGAGCCAGCGCTCTAGAGCCTGTGAGCCACAACTACTGAGCCCGAGTGCCACAACTACTGAAGCCCGCACGCCTAGAGCCTGTGCTCCACAACATGAGAAGCTGCAGCAATGAGAAGCCCGCGCACCGCAACAAGGAGTAGCCCCCACTCGCTGCAACGAGAGAAAGCCCGCGCACAGCAGCGAAGACCCAATGCAGCCAAACAATTAATTAATTAATTAATTAAAAATAAGTGTTTTTTTTTTTTTTTTTTTTTAAAAGCCTCCCGGGCTTCCCTGGTGGTGCAGTGGTTGAGAGTCCGCCTGCCGATGCAGGGGACACGGGTTCGTGCCCCGGTCCAGGAAGATCCCACATGCCACGGAGCGGCTGTGCTTGTGAGCCATGGCCGCTGAGCCTGCGTGTCCGGAGCCTGTGCTCCGCAACGGGAAAGGCCACAACAGTGAGAGGCCCGCGTACCGAAAAAAAAAAAAAAAGCCTCCCTGGGACTTCCTTGGTGGCGCAGTGGTTAAGAATCCACCTGCCAATGCAGGGGACATGGGTTCGAGCCCTGGTCTGGGAAGATCCCACATGCCGCGAAGCGACTAAGCCCATGCGCCACAACTACTGAGCCCGCGCTGTAGAGCCCGTGCTCCATAGCAAGAGAAGCCACCGCAATGAGAAGCCTGCGCACCGCAACGAAGAGAAGCCCCCGCTCACTGCAACTAGAGAAAGCCCATGCTCAGCAACACAGGCCCAACGCAGCCATAAATAAATTAATTAAACAACATAAAATAAAATTTAAAAGTCTCCCCTCCAGGTTCCCCCGGGGCACCTAACCGAGTGTCCCCCTCAGGGTCGTCAGCACCACAATACCTTTTGGTCACATTAGAATTTAGGCCACAGGACGGTGCTCCCCAAATGAGTCAGCAACCCGGACTTCTGATTTTAAAGCAGTGGATTCTTCTGAAATGCTGGAAATGTCCCGTAGCTGTCCGATCCAGGACAGTGGCCACTAGCCCCACGTGGCAACTGAGCACTCTCCGGGGACTGGCGTCCTCTGAAGGGGCGGGGCCCCTGTGTCAGACACGGGGCTGGTTGCCCACCAATGCACCCCGATGATCGTGGGGTTGAGCACATTGGGAAGGGCCCGTGGTCCCCCTGCACAGAGCATCTGCATTCAGTCCCAGGTCGGTCTACCTCAGAGGTCTGAACCTCTGCCATGGGGGAGCGATTTTCTTACAGCGAGGAGACAGTGGTCCAGAAAAACAATTAATTACAGCGAAGAATCGAGGAGGTGGGCGAGACCTTCCAGGGACTCTCGGCCCTGCCTGTGCAGGAGAATCTGCCTGATCCCCAGCCACACCTGGACCGAGGGCATTGGAACCTCTGGGTGGGGCTCAGGCCTTGGCCGCGGCTGGGAGGCCAGCCACTCTCCTGTGGTCTCCAGGGGACTTTAGGGGAAGCAGTGACTTGCCACTGGTGGTACCTCCCATCTAAAGAGGGGGCTAGGGCTTCCCTGGTGGCGCAGTGGTTGAGTCTGCCTGCCGATGCAGGAGACACAGGTTCGTGCCCCGGTCCGGGAAGATCCCACATGCCACGGAGCGGCTGGGCCCGTGAGCCATGGCCGCTGAGCCTGCGCGTCCAGAGCCTGTGCTCCGCAGCGGGAGAGGCCACAACAGTGAGAGGCCCACGTACCGCAAAAAAATAAATAAAAAATAAATAAATAAAGAGGGGGCTAGAATTACAGTCACAGCAGCAAAAGGGAAACGCAGAATGGAAAACACCTCCTCCAGAAAGTCTCCCTTCCTGGCCCCAGCTGAAAGGTGCAATGTGGTGGTACCTACCGAGCAGGCCCCTGATCATAGCACAAGATGCTTCCCTACCTGGGTCCCCACCAGAGAGTACGGCTCCTCCTGGGACGTGGACACTGCCTGCCCCTCTGAGGTCTCCGAGGCAAGGTGACAGCATGAGCCCCGCAGGCCTGACCTCACCTGCTGTTTCTGGCCATCGGCGGCTCCCATTGGTGGGGGCCCAGCCACTTCAACGGGTACCCGTTCCAGCCTTCATCTCCTAGAGCCCTTGAGCCCTTGAGAGGTGAGCCGGGGCTGACACAGGTGAATCCTCAGTTGCGTCTGACACAGCCGTGTAGACAGCGGGGGCTCCTGCACGCAGCGGCAGTGTTGTTTCTTCTCAAGACAGCCCTCAAGGTGTCCTTCTCTCTGCTGAGTGCGGTGACAAGTGAAGCAGGAGAGACAAGCGGCAGCCAGTTCTCCAGGGCTGCTGTGTAAGCTGCTACCAGAACCTGGACCAGATCCCGCACCCAATGGCAGGCTGTGAGAGGGATGCAGGTCGGGGAGTGACATGCGCTGATTTGCAGTTTAGAAAGAGAACTCTGGGGGATGGAGTGGGGGTGGGACTCGGTCTGGCAGCAGGAGACTCACCTGGAGGCTGGGAGCAGACGTGTAGCAGAGCTGTGACACCTAGGGCACAGCCATGGGGATCTAGAGGAGGGACGGTCTGAAACCAGAGCCCATGGACTGTCTGCCAGTGTCCAGAAAAGCCAGGTCCGGGGACGCCTCCGGACCCCACCCAGGTGGCCACAGGTCTTTCCCAGCTACCTGTGGCTCCATACAACCTGGCAGTGTCCCCCACCGCCAGCCCCACCCCTGGGCCTGCGAGTCCCTCCCTGCCGCTCCCCGGCCACCAGGGTCTGGCGGGGGAGCCATCCTGCCAGTCGCACGGTGCACATCTCAGCCGAGCCAGGGGCTCTCAAATGCCTCCGACATGGTGCGAATACACCCTTGTGTCTTTTTGCCATCTGCCGCTGTCATTAAAAAATTACATTTCCATCTGTTTTCACACTTTTCTCCCCTCCCAGCTTCCCTTCCCGGAGGCACGTAGCGCGAATCCCACACCCAGGACCCGAACGTTCCCTCACCTCTTGGAACCTGGGAGCTTCTCCACGACGCACCGGGGTTAGGGGTAACGGCCTTTGTGGGTGACCAGAGCTGTTAATTCCTCTTAGGTCACCACTGACCGTGACCTCTGCCCCCCCCGCCCACTCCTCCACACACACTTTGAGGGGAGCCACTTACAAAAGCTTTTTTGTTGGTCGTTTTCATCTGTATGCGTGGCTTTGGCATTAAAAATACGTGAAAAATAAACTGCAGACATTAGTAACTGTTCCCCCAGAATGTATTTCAGGAAGAACAGACTAGAGAAATAAGGATCAGGGAGCCATGTTTTGAGTTCAAAACAAGTTGTCATTCAAGACCAGCCCCAAAGAGACAGCCACCCCCAGCTATATAGCATCCCCGACCTTTCATGAAGGGTCAAGTCCACGTAGAACCCAACAATCCCACAAGGTCGTTACCACAAACTACTCCCTGGTGGACCTTCTCAAGTACAGCTTTGCAAGCGTCAGCACAGTCACTAACGTTCTAGAGGGCTTTTTAGAGCCTGTGCCAGGCATTATTCTAGGTTGTGTACACGTGGTCATCCATTGCATCTTCCCAAGAACCTAGTTCCTACCCTCCTTTGAAGACTGGGGAAAACTGAAGCTCAGAGAGGCAGAGAAACTTGCTCCAGGTCACCCAGCCAAGAAATGGAGCACGGGGATGGACCCCAAGAAGCAGGAGCCAGTTCGGGGCAAGGAGCAGGTTGCTGCTGCTGGCCCCCCGGGGCTCAGATCCTTCGGAACCCGGGGCAGCTAGGAAGCCTGGTTCTCACAGTGTGCCCCCGGGCCAGCAGCGCTGCCGCCCTGCGCGCTGGTTAGAGATGCACAGCAGCAGGCCCCACCTCAGACCTCCCCAGACGGGATCTGGATTTGAACCAGCTCCCCACTGAGAAGCACTGGTTGCCTCACGGCCCCCACAAGGGACAAGGAAGGTGGGGAATCTACCTGCTAACTCCCATCCACAGTGGGTGAGGGGTACTGCCAGGCGGCCCTGAGAGCCTGCACCCCAACTGCTCCTGCCCTGAAGGAAGCCCTTGGAAAGAAAGGTGGGGGTGCAGCAGCAGAATCCTGTCACATAAAGGGGGGGCACTGCCCCTGCAGATGTGGTCCCAGGTGCCCTGCTCTTGCCACCCACCCCACATTCACACCTCAATCTCCCAGACTCCTCACGTCCCCGTGGAATTGTGCCCATTCCTCAGATGAGCCAATGGAGGCCCAGGGAGGTTGGTGACCTGCGTGATTGTGACTCCCATTTACTGACTGTCTTCTCTGTGCCAGGGACCATGTGGGGTTTTACGTAGATAATTTTCCTTAATCCACATGTGCACCCCACATGGGAGGTCCTGTTACCCTCACTTTTACAGGTGAAGAAAAGGTTCAGAGAGGTTAAACGGCTTCCCAAGGCCACACAGCACCATGCGGCTCTGGCTGACACCCTTGCTCGCACCCCTAATCTTTCTCACAGCCCCTAAGAGGGATGCTGGGGCTGCAGTGGGGTACCCTGCCCCCCGATGTCATGCCCTCCCTGGGCTAGAGCTTGCACGGAGCAGGCCCCCTACACTTCGCCCCTCCCTCATGGGGAGACAGCTTGCTTGAAGGCAGAGCCTCAGGGGCAGTGAGTAGCGTCACGGGGTTTCCTGCAGCCTGGGGTGCAGATGTCACCAGTAAGCGTCCCCCTCACTCAGCCGGCACCGTTCTGGGGTGCGTACCCCGGGCTGGCTTCACCAGGGCCTCCAGATTCAAGAGGCCCAGAGCCCAGGACTGGTGTGGGTGCCTTGGACCTCAATACCTTTCTTTCTCCAGGAGACCAAGGGGACTCTCCTGGGCCCTGCAGGAAAGCCAAACCAGCACCCCAGGGCTGCACAGCCTCTGGCCGGCCCCTCCACCTCCTCTCCAGCTCACAGCCCTCTTCCCATTGCCGTGGGCACTAGAAGCCTGGGATGAAGTGGCGATGAGCCAGGGCAGGCTGCTGAGTGGGCTGGAGGCCTGTGAGTGGTGCCCCGGAGGTGCGTGGGCTCCTCCAGCTGTGGATGGAGCCGGCCCTCAGGGCGAGCGCCCAGCCCTGAGACCCAGCATCCCCTGGGTTCCGGAGGGAAAAGGACGGGGACAAAGTGTCAGCGTCACATCCAAGCAGATATGAGGGGCACTGGGAATCCAGTCGGAAAGGGATGCCTTGCCTGGACAATCAACAAGAAATATGTGCTGGGAGGCAGCTCTGTGGGGATGGTAAGAGAACAGGGTCGGGGCCTCCCTAGGGGCACAGTGGTTAGGAACCCGCCTGCCAATGCGGGGGATACGGGTTCCAGCCCTGGGCTGGAAGGATCCCACATGCCGCGGAGCAACTAAGCCCGTGCGCCACAACTACTGAGCCTGCGCCCTAGAGCCCGTGCACCACAACTACTGAGCCCACGCGCCACAGCTACTGAATGAAGCCCGCAAGCCAAAACTACTGAGCCCACGCGCCACAACTAGGGAGCCTGCACTCTAGAGCCCGTGCTCCACAACTACTGAGCCTGTGTTCCACAACTACTGCCTGTGCTCCACAACTACTGAGCCCATGCTCCACACTACTGAGCCTGTGCTCTAGAGCCTGCAAGCCACAGCTACTGAGCCCATGTACCACAACTATGGAGCCTGCACTCTAGAGACCGTGAGCCACAACTACTGAGCCCATGCTCTACAACTACTGAGCCTGTGCTCTAGAGACCACGAGCCACAACTACTGAAGCCCACGTGCCTAGAGCCCGTGCTCCGCAACAAGAGAAGCCACCGCAATGAGAAGCCTGTGCACCACAACGAAGAGTAGCCCCTACTCGCCACAACTAGAGAAAGCCTGTGTGCAGCAATGAAGACCCAAACGCAGCCAAAAATAAATAAATAAATAAATTTATATTAAAAAAGAAGAGTATGGGGTCTGGGTTCAAATTCTTACTATCTGATGGCCTTGGGCGAGGGATCTCAGTCTCTAAGTTCCTCAAGTGCCCCATCTGTAAAATGGGGATAATAACAGTGTCTACACCGGGAGACTGGATTATTATTCCCAGCCCGTCTCTCACTCCCTTTGATAGACACGTCCATCCCTTCCTGTGCCATGGGACCGCCCAGCTCATCCATGTGGGGTTTGGCCGTGTGACTTGCTTGGCCCACACGCCGAAGCTGAGAACGCTCTCGCACGGCCTGGCTTGTGCTCTGTGCGTCTGTCACAAGAATGCACTCCGGTAGCTGCTGGCCACAGAATGAGGAGGCACAGGACACTCTGCAAATCAAGGGGCCAAGACCCTCCAAAGACCGATCACCAGCCGGACCAGCCCCTCCATGATAAGCGATTCTCTGAATCCTACCTGTGTACCCGGGTGTGCACCACCACCTCTGCCCGCCCAAGAAGCAGGGTCCACTGCTCGTTACACGGGATCTTTACTTATAGTGCAAAAAAGAAATTATAAATCACTTTTTGGACTGTTTCAATGTCTGTAAGACAACTTGTAAAAAATGAAGCCAGCCCTTTGCAAGAAGTCCTTGTATGTGCGGACCTCCTGGGTACCCGTCTGCATGGCCCAGGCCTCTGGGAGTCTGTCTAGAAGAAAGCCTCTCCCTGGTACCCTGATGGCCGTCACTGTGCCCCGGGGTCGGCAAGAATATGTAGGCATCAGAGGTCCGGTCCACTCAACGGGGCCTGGGAAGTGTTGTTCTGGATGAGGGCAGGGCCGATTCCTCGCTCCTCTCGCCACACCTCTGCTGGTCCAGTGCCGGAATCGCTCTGTCTTCCCTGCCAGCATTCTCAGCACATCTGTCCCAGGCACCCTGGGACACGCCAAGCGGAGGGCAGCCAGGGCAGGATCCAGTGCAGGCAACTCCCCGACCCACGCGTGCCTCCTCCTCAGGCCTCAGGGTCTGCTTCTCCATCCTCCGGGCACGACCCCGTCTCCTCCAGCCAGACTAGGAGACAGAGGGGGGTGTCAACATCTGGATGGACCCCCCCCACCACCACAGCCAGGCCCCTTTCCCTGGGAGCGCCATGGCCGGTGCCTCTGGGCGCCTTGCTTTGTACCAACGCCCCAGCTCCCTGCGCATACGGCACTGGTGTCAGCTGCTTCTGAGAGGGGACCCCAGTGATGCTGGGTCTCACCTGGGTCCCACAGGATTTCCCACCCATCCTCTGCCCACACCGAGCTCCCCCAGATCTCCGGCTGAGGTCCCTGGGATTGTACCCCTGGTCCCATCCTTGGCTTGGCCTCTTCTGAGTGCCTGCCTGGAGATGCCTTCAGGCCCGAGGCTGGGCGGGAGGTCCCCGCTTCTAGATGGGGAGTTGAGACCCAGAGAGGGGGAGACCTTCCCCCAGGTAGCAGGGTAGTCTGGGCAGGGCAGGGTTCTCTCCAGTCCCTCGCTGTGGGGGGAGCCCCAGGTATCTGATCACCACTTGGAGCCCACAGCCCTGGAGGAAGTACTGCCCTAAATATCGCTGGTGAGAAGACCAAGGACACAGGCCACATGTGGGCTGTGAAGTCAGGCCCTTGACTTTCCTTGTCACGAATGCTCACGGCCTCTCTGAGGCACAGCTGTTCTCTGTGAGACAGGGGAGCCGAGGCCTCGTTCCCAAAATCACACGCTAATGCGTGGCAGAGCCGGGATCCAAATTCAGGGTTTTGTGACTCCAAGGCCTGTGCCCTTTCTCCTACACCTCCCTCTAAATGGGGAAAAGCAGAGGGTCAGGCCTGAGCTCTGCCACCGGACAGGACAGGAGGGGCCCCCTGTGCTGGTCCCTCGGCACTAATACACCCTGGGACTCCGTGGGCTCTCGGGGCCTCTGGGCTCTCACCCCGCGGACCCTGAGGAGTAACCATGAGTCTCCCCGGCACTCACACTGGCCCTGGGAGCAGGGAAGGTGGCTATGATCCCATCTTACAGATGACAACACTGAGGCACTGAGAGAGAAGGGAGCGTAATGGCAGAGCCAAGGACCAGGGTCTCGGCTGCCCACACTCAGCTCTCCTCTCACCCTGCTGTGTGCCCTTGGGTGAGTCGCTGTCCCTCTCTGAACCTCAGTTTCCCCAGCTATAAACTAGAGATAAGGGCGGTACTCACAGCCCATAGGGTTGGAGCGAGAATTAAATAAGATCTGTGGAAAGCATTTAGCCCAGTGCCGGGCACTTGAAAAGCTGACACAGGACTGTGACCCATGGCTATCACTACTGTGCATGGCCCAGCTCCAGTACCCACCCGGGGCCTGGCCCGAGCCCGAGGGCTCCTCCAGCTCATTCCCCCTGGTGGGCAAGCTGACATCCAAACTGAGAACTTCTGGAAAAGCCTCCCCAAGTCCCCCACTGACTCCCACCAGTCCCACATCAGCCTTGAAGGCCCATGTCCTCTGCAGGAGCCAGGCAGGGCTTGCGTCATGACGGTTGACTGGCTGAATGACGGTAGCCACTGAGACGGCGTCTGGCCTGGCATCCAGAGCGCAAGCTCCAGATCTCACGGCCTGGGCCTGAATCCCACCTCCGCCAGGTACCAGCTGTACGGCGAACATCTCAAACTCTCTGAACATCAGCTTACCCATCCACAGAATGGGGATGATGAAAACGGGACCTAACTCAGAGTTACTATGAGACCTCAAGGAAAAATCATCATAATCAGTAAGTCCCCTACAGATGAACCTTCACGTTGCAAACTTTCAAAGATGCAAACGTGCGTTTGCACGTCCAATCACGTATGTTCGTTCACGTGTCTGGCGTACACGGCCACGTGTGTGCATCGTCTACAAGTGGTTGTGTGTTTGTGTACTTTACTGTACAGAACTGTATAGAGTACAGCAGTACAGTATCTTTATTTCAAGCCCAGGATGTCCGGAAGCAAGCGTAAAAGCAGCGGTGATGTAGCTGGTACAGTACTACCCAGACATCACTGGACCGTTTTTTCAAGAGAGTAGATAGACTTGAATCCAGCAAGAAACCAGAGCCTGTGCCGTCGCCATCAGGCACGAGTGAAACTGCAGCCTGCCCTCCGTGTCCTATTGCGGACGATGCTTGCCAGCCCCTGGATGCCAGCTGTTGTGCTCTACTATGGTACTTTTCAAGGGACTGTACTGTAAGATTAAAAACGGTGTCTTTATTTTTTGTGTTTGTTTTTTATGTATTATTTGTGAAAGGTATTATAAACCTATTACAGCACGGTACTATCTAGCCAACTGTGTTAGTTGGGCACCTAGGCTAACTCTGCCGGACTTAAGGATGCGCTCCCGGAATGGAACCCGTTCGTGTGCAGGGGACTTACTGGATTATTCACAACAGCAGCCTCAGCACCAAGCACAGGTCTGGCTCAATAAATCTGTTCACGAAAAATGTCCCACTGGCTCCAAGAGTGTCCAGAAAGGGGCCGGGGGTGGGGGGGGACACAGCAGTTTGGGCGGCTCCCTCTCACCCTCTCTCTGGGAACGGTCCCATCCCTTCTCTCCTCCCTGCAGTGAGCTGCCACGGAAAGCGCGGAGATCAGCCACAGCCTGGGCACGGGGGAGTCTCCAAGCCTGTCCTGTCCAGCTGAACCGCGGCGGCTGGCAAGACGGAGGCCCAGTTCCCCAGCTGCGGGGGAGGGGAAGGCGCCTCCATCCATCACCTCCGTGGGCCCGCCCAGCCCCATCCATCACTTGCCCGGCTGCCGGCGGGGGCTGTCTGGCTAATTACTTAACGTGCCACATCTTGCTGAGGCTGGTGCCACGGCGAGGGGCCCACGGTGGAGTGTACGCAGGGCCGAGTGTACGTTCTTAATAAACTGGGGGTGGGGGCGGACCCACAGCCCGGAAGGGGGGCCCTGTGAGCCGTGCCCAGCCAGGCCCCCCACACCCCCTGGCTCAGCGTGGTGGCAGGGTGGCCTCACCTGCCCTCCGGGAGTCCCTCGGCAGGATCACGCCCGTGGGGGTCGGCGGGGTGACGATGATGTGGGGCAAATCCAGGTGCTTGTCGCTCAGGACGGGGGCCTCGTCATGGCTGCTGCTGACACACATTTTTAAGCCTGAGAGGGCAGGCCGTGGAACACACACGTACACACACGACAGAGAGACAAGCATCAGTGGCTGCCGGGGACTACCCACCACCCCTGCCGGCCACCTTTCTCCAGCACTGCGTGTCCCCACGCCACACGTGAGGAAACGGAGCCTTAGGATGGCGAAATGACCCGTCCGACCCTGCACAACCTGGCGAGGGCGTGAGTTTGCTTTGCTTTGTTCACTAATGTGACCCGGGTGTGTGACACACAGTAGGTATTCAAAACACGGCTCTGAATGGATGAAACCAACCGGGCTTGAACTGGAACCCAGGCCTGTCCGAATCATAGCCGTGTGTGAAGTGACCTCTCGCACAAATTATTTTCTGAGAGCGTTTGTGTGAGATCAGTGTTCTTTCTTCCTTAAGAGTGACTGAACTCACCGGAGAAACTGTCTGGGCCTGGAATTTTCTTTGGGCAATTGGGTTTCTTTCATAGAGATGGGGCTATTCAGATTTTCTGTTTCCTCTTGCGTCTGTTTGGCTACGTTGCATTAACCAAGGAATCTGTCCATTTCTTCTACGTTGTTGAATTCCTTGTCTTATCTCTCCCATAAACTCTGTACCGGTAATCCAGCCCAGCCCCGTTTTCATCTCCAGCTGACATAAAAGTTCTCTCGCCAAACCGAGAGAACTCATTCTCATTCTCCCCGCCTGAGTCAAGGCCGTCACCACGTGCTGGAAACCAGAGCCTCAGCCACACTTCTCCTGTGCTCCTTGCCCTCCAACCCTCCGGCCAGTTTAATCAACCACCAAGCCCGCCGATTCCACTGCCTTAATACCTGGGACATCCTTCCTCTCCCCCTCTCACACCCCTAGCTAGCCTCTCCGCCCCCTGGCTTACCCCTCAGCAGCCCACCCTCCAAACAGCAGCCAGAAACGGCAAACCTAATCATACCTCGTAGCTGCTCAGAATTCTCACTAGCTCTTGGCAACTAGCCACAGGCAGCATTTTTCCAAAAGTGTGTCCCCTGCAACACTGGCCTCCTCAGACTCCCTCGGGAAGGGGGTTCCATGATCAAATGAGTTTGCGAATGCCATCTACTCTGTCCTCTTGAGAGTCCCATGCATGTTAGAGAATTAAAGGCTCTGAGAAGTCCTGCACTAAGGAAGCTGCTTTCATTGTGCTTCACCCCGGGCTTCCTGAACTTAAATAACCTTGATGTCTGCTTTTGGAGGGACACCTGTTACCATCTCACAAGACCGTGAGTCATGAAATACATTTTGGGAAATGCTGATCATAAATTAGAGTCAGCCTCTTAGCCCAGCCTTCAGCCTTCACAGTCTGGCCCAAACTCGTTTTGAAGCTTCATTCCCCGCCACCTGCCCACAGTCCCCCAAATGCCCTGGGCTCCCCAGCCCTTTCGTGCCTTTGCACAGGTCGCCCCTCCTGCCTGGAGTGCTCCTCGTTGCTTTGGCAGGGTGGTGACCTCCTACGGATCCTGCAAAAGCCAGCACAGTAGGCTCTTCTGTGGGGGAAGATGTCCTGGGTATCTGACCCCGCTCCTTCAGTCTGAGGTCTTCCAGAGCTCATCTCACCGTATGGAAACGACTAGTTCTGTCTCCCTTTACTGTGCGCGTCTGGAGGACAGCCTCTACTCACTCAGCCCCGTGTCCCTTGAAGCTAGCATTCTACCTGGGACAGAGAAAGTAGCGGTGCTTTCAATTTTAAATAAAAAACAACTTCAGGCACTGCTGAATTGGGTAGCCACATCTTTGTCTCTATGTCCCATCACTTTGTTTTATTTTTTTCCCCCCAAACAGCCCCAGGCTGGATTGCATCAGCTCAACAATCAACTGGATTGTTGGCTAGCTGAGCCCCTGGCCAACATCAGGAGCCGACCAGTGGGGTGGCCTTCCCTGACCCCCACTGGGGACAGTGCTCCTAAATGACCACTGTAGGGTTGGGGTGGTGGTTCTCAAGTATGTCCCCAACAGGTGGAGTCTAATTCCCCTCCTCTCCAGCACGGGATGGACTGAGGATGAATTCTAATGCCTAGAAAAAGAGGGAAGGGATGGCGTGTGACTTCCAGGACAGGTCATAGAAGACACTGCACTTCCTTTGTGCTCTCGCTCTGGGGAAGCCAGCCACCACGTTGTAAGGATGCTCAAGCAGCCTGAGGAGAAGCCCAGGTGGTGAGCCAACAGCCGTGGGAGGGAGCCACCTACGAAGTGAGTCCGCCAGCCCAGGCAAGCCTGCAGATGAGACCACAGGCCCAGCCGACAGCTTGACTGTAACCTCGCAAGACCCTCTGTGACGGAACCTCCCAGCTAAATCATCCCTGAATTCCCAACCCCCAGAAACTGTGAGATAATAAATATTTAAGCCACTAAGTTTGGGGGTGATTTGTTACGCAGCAGTAGATAACTGATACAGTCAGCACAGCTTGCCTGTCCTTGAAACCCCATTCCTGTTTCCCCGCTAGGGAGCCCTTGTGGCCCCCTGAATCTAACAGGCTGGTTAGTTTTGTAGAAAGAGGCCACGTCCCCTGCATCAGACTACAAGCCCCTCAGGAGTACCCACCAAGGCCGCTGCCAACCTCCTTTAAAGCCTTAGTATGCTGTTTCTTCCTGCCATCTTACAGCTAGTGCACAGGCAGGGGCAGGATCTGAACCCATACCCGAGTCTGTCTGACTCCAAAAGCTTCTGCTTCTTGTAACCACGATCCTATAACAGAGCCAGGAAACTATCTGAAAGGTGCCTGAGAGTAAATATGTTTTACTTTGGGGGCTATGCAGTCTCTGTTGCAACTTCTCAGCTCTGCCACTGAGGGCAAACACAGCCACAGACAATATGTAAATGAGTGGGTGGGGCTGTGTGCCAATAAAACTTTATTTACTAAAATAGGAGGAGCAGCCAGCTTTGGCCCAAGGGCTGTGGTTTGCCACTGCCAGCTCTATAACATCCAGGGGTCGGGGAATTTGGATCAGGGACATGCCTGACGTCCTAACAGGCAACAAAGGAACCTCAAAGGCCCAAGGCTCGTTAATGCCAAAACCAAAACCCAAATCCCAAACCTGGCTGCTGCTGGAAAGTGACAGGTGGTGGGCGTGAGGAAATGAACGGAATGAATGAATGGGAAGTACTTGCCCAGTGAGCTGGGGCCAAGAGGGTGCTCGGTCCCTGCTAGCTTCCTCTAGAGTCATCCATAAAGTGCGACTCAGGGAGCACCGGCCACAAAAGCAAGGTCTGATTATTATCTGCAACCGAAGGGAGTCTCCCCGCTCAGTCTCCAAGGCCCCTTCCTCAGCAAATATTCCAAAGTTCTAAAATAAAAGGCTAATGGAGAAAAATCACACTCCTCCCAGGGCCAGCATTTGCATTTTAACACGTTCTGGGAGCTCGGGTGACAAAGCCCACATTCTTAATCAGGAAGCATCAGGTCGCTCGGTGGGCCCTGGAGAGATGCTGGAGGCTGAGAGGAGAGAGGGGAGGAGAGAGGGGAGGGGAGGGGGAAGGGAGAGGAAGGGAGAGGGGAGGGAAGGGAGGGGAAGGGAGGGGGAGGGGAAGGGGAGGAGGAGAGTGAGAGGAGGAGATGGGGGAGGAGAGAGGAAGGAGGGAGAAGGAGGGAGGAGAGGGCGGGAAAGGACGGGGCCGGGACTCCAGCCCCTCTCAACCCCCCAGGCCCCCCAGCCTCAGAGCAGTGGTGGCTGAGCACGAGGGCGCAGCTCTCAGGAGATAAAGCCGACTTTAGGGATTAAAAACAAAAGCCAGCCCTGCCCCAGACAAGAAGCTCATTTGTGCTAAAGCCAGAATGGTTATTTGTTAATTATGTGCTGGTCTCAGGCCAGTGAGAGCCCATTTCCTGAGGGGAAGGGCTTGGCTGGGATCCCAGGGGGCGGGGCCCCAGGAGGGAGGAAGCAAGGCCCCAGAGCTGCTGAAGAGTTTGGGGATGCGATGGGGAGCTTGCGCAGGAAGCCTTCCGGGCTGGCAGCTGTCACCCGCCTCAACCAGGCCCTGCTCTGGGGCCCACGCCTTCTCAGTTGTGGAAACGGAACAAGCTGGGCCAGACCTCTCTGGCCTCCTGGCACCCACTTTCCCAAGGGGGAAACGCGGAGGCTGTGATGGGAGGCCAGGCAGACTGCCTCCGAAACCTGGTTCGGCCCTTGCCCTTGCCCCGCTCCAGGGCAGTGGTTTTCCATCTTGGCTGCCTACTGCAGCCACCTGGAAAGTTTAAAAAATATCCTGGGGGGGGGGCGGGGAAGACCCTACCCCCAGGGGGCCAGATTTCACCGTGCTACACAGGCCACCAGGACTTTAAAAAGTTCCTGGGTGACTCTGACAGCAGGGCTGGGACCCCCCGAGCTAGGGCACCTGGGAACACACGGCTTTCCTCTCCGAGCCTCAGTATCCACGGCGGGAAAAATGGAGCTCTGATACCAATCTTGTAGGAACGAAATACAAGGTATGGGGCGTGGGGCTGCCCAGTGAGGGAGAAGTGGCCTGGGGTCAAACACTGGGGGGGGTGAGCACTGCTGCCGCCTCCCACAGAGACAAGCCACCCCTTCTTAAGCACCCCCCACCCCGTGCCAGGCTCTGGGCGGAGTCCACAGTAATCCTCACACCATCCGTCGCATTGCACGCTAGGGTCCTGGCCATTCTCCAGCGAGAAAACCAAGGCTTGGAGAAGGAAGGTAACGTGTCTGAGGACACGCAGAGGCCAGGTGGCTCCCAGGCCTGAGCACCCACCTCACTCCTTCCGGTATCAGCCACCACATCTCATCCTTCAGAAGCCCTGAGCCAGGCCTATCCTCTGTTCAGGATGCCCCAGGCACGGGGGAAACCGCACCATTCCTGGCCCCCGAGCCACCCAGAGGCCGCCAAGAGCAGGCATCGTGGCTTAAGGGCGCCCTCTGCTGGCTCTTTTTTAAATGGCGCTCGATCAGCACCCCGGTGCCAGCTCGCAGACCCTGCCTGGGACCACGTCCCTGGGACCATATCCACTCTTCCCCAAGGCACCACCACACAGTGGCCCTGCCGGACCCACAGTGCAGTGGGAGGCCAGAACGTACACCTGGGTTCCTCTACTGGCGGGGCTCCACGTCTGGGCCTCTTTTCCTCACATGCAAAAATGGGGGCACTTCATATTCCCCACCTCCAGGGGGCGCTGAGAAGATTAAAAGCCACACTGAAGCCTTCACTCCAGCCGAGGGGTCTGACTGTTACATGCATTTTGCAGGTGAGGAAACCACAGAACCCGCCTTGCAGTGCACACTCAATAAACACAAGCTGTTATTATTAACATGATATTCTAACCTTAGCACTTATTCACTGATTCAGCCAATTCTGAGCAACACCCGCCCTCTGCATGCAGGTCAGGGGCCTTGTCTCATCCCTGCAGTCACACAGCTGTTTGTGGAGTGACTCTGAAAAGATATTCCTGGTTCCAACTTAACACTCACACGAGACCCTTTCTCCTCATTGGGTTGGAAGGGCCACGGGCTCGGGAAGGAGGAAAAACCGAATCTGAGTCTCAGTCCTCCTGCTTCCCTCCTGTGACTTCCCCGAGCCCGGCCTGCTCACCTGCAGGGTGAGGGGATGCTTCCTTTCCCCTGCAGTGCACGGATAAAGCCCGCAGCACAGAGCCAGGCCCAGGGGAGATGCTCAGTCCACAGGCGCCTACTGTGCACCTACTGTGTGCTGGGCATTGTTCCAGGTGCTGGGGACAAAGCAGAGAACAAGAGTCTCGGCAGATGCTTCTCTGCTTCTCCCGTCACACACTGACTTCCTCTGCCTCTTGCTTCAGGCCCCAGCAGCAAACTAGGACCCCGAAGAGTTCAGAGGAGGCTGGAAAAAATAACGAGGGTCCCTTCTGATCCAAGCCATTGTCGGGAGGGGCCCACATGGGTGATCTATGACAACAGGGCTCCCAGGAGGCCGGGGTCTGTGTGAGCATTTTGCAGGGATTCATTATTTGGTCCTTCCAACGAGGCCCATCTTCCAGAGGGACACCCTGGGGCACAGAGAACTCACAGGGGATTTGACACACAGCCTGTCCTCCTGGGGGCCAGGAAGCAAAGAAACACGTTGCAGAGCCTGGGTCAGTGATAGGAGGAAGCAGCAGATGATGGCAGGGAGCAGGACTGGGGGAGATGGCGGGAGTCAGAAAAGGCTTCCCAGAGGGGGCCGACCCGAGAGCAGCCGCAGAGATGGCAGGGAGGGCTCTCGGGTCGGCAGCAGCACGCACAAAGGCCCTGGGGCCAGGCGGAGACCAGGGGCTGGCACTAATTCCTCAGAGATGACCGGGTGTCTGGATTTAGTGCAGGTCTTTCAAAAAAAACAAATGGACAAATGCCTCCGAGGGTTCCAGATGCACTTAATCTTTTTCTTCTTTTTTTAAAAAATTCCAATTAAGGGGAAAGCCTTGCATTATTACGAATGAGGCCAGGGCGGACGGGGGTTTTACCTTTTCTCGGCAGCCCGGGCCCAACGGAGATGGCAGTGGATGTTTTAAATCTCTTTTTAATTAAGGGAAAAGCCCCAGCTTGCGTCAGGGATGAGCTACTGAAGAGAGAAGCTGGGAGGAGGAGCCAGAGGAAGAAGCTTCGCCACCGCCAAGTGGGAAGCGTGTTCACCTCCCTGACTGGGCAGCAACCACCTCCCTGCCTCTGCTGGACTCCTCAGTCCCTCCCTCCCCACCAGCCCTGCCCTGTCCTGGTGGGCGGGGCTTTCTCCTCCTCACACCAGCCCCTTGGGAAGGCTTATCGGGGTCTCGGCCTGCAGGGTGAGGGCTCAGATGGCGGGGCCAGCCCGGCTCCATCACGTCTCCACTGTGTGATGGGCAAGCAGCCCCGCCCCTGGCCCTCAGTCTTCTGGCCTCTAAAATGGACTCAAGAGTAGGCCTGCCCTCAGAGGATGATGGAGAACTGAAGGCAAAGAAAATCCGCAAAGCCCTTGACGCCTGCCTGGGCCGTGGGAAATGCGTGATGTGTGTAGCTCTGGGTCCTCAGCCTCGGCACTGCTGACGTCTGGGGCCAGGTTATTCTTTGTGATGGGGCCGTCCTGTGCTTTGAAGGGGGCTGAGCAGCATCCTGGCCTCCAGATGCTGTAGCTCCCGCATTTGTGACAACAAAAAGTGTCTCTAGACATTGCCAAGTGTCCCCTGGGGGCAGGGTTGTCAGATAAGATTCAGGACAAATAATTTTTAGTATAAGTATGTCCCATGCTACATGTGGGACAGACGGACGTATCCCAGACAATTAGTCCTCGTTTATCTGAATTCAAATGTAACTGGGCATCCCATTTTATGTTTTTTTCCCTCCTAAATCTGGCAACTCTACCTGGTGGGGGGCAAGATACCCCAGAGCTGAGAACCACCGTCAGAGCTGTTACTAACTGAGACGGTATTTGAGTATTTCAGAGCGGGTGCCCGGGAGCAGGTGGTTTCCTTTGTCCCGAGTGGCTCCACTGCACATCTGCGTGGCTGGAGCCACAGGAAGCAGCTTGAGGATGGCCTGAGCCAGAGGACTGGCCTCCCCAGTTTGCCCTTCACCAGCTGTGCGGGCTGAGCAAGCTTCTTAACTTCTCTGAGCCTGTGTTTCCTCAGCTGCAAAGAGGCTGCAAGTGGTTGGCCCCTTGGTGGAATAAAGATTTGAACTTTCGCCCTAGATACTAACCCATAACCTGCAGGGCTCTCGTAAGGACATGTGACATCAGGCAGAAGGTGTCTGGGGCAGCCTGGCTAACAGCAGGGGGACAATCGTTATTAATGCTATTAATAGATATTACTGCTATTAATAGGATATCGCGGTTCTTACTGTGCAAATAGGCAAGGAGATTCCAGTTAGTCCCAGAGGAAGGAGGTGACTGGCGTTATCCAGAGCAAACCGGGGAGCACCTGGGGGAGTCTGGGCCCCGAGGATAGGGACGTGTCCGCCAGCTGTGGGCAGCTGAGGCCTGAGAGGGGTGCAGATGGGCAGCCAGACAGCAGAGACCTCCAAAGACTGGGAGGCGACAACGGCTGCCTCTGAGCAGGAGGCTGGGACAGGGGTGATAGGAGGCTGACTTATTGCTACATATTCTTTTGCACATTTTACATTCTGTGCCAGGCAGATGTTTTACACATTCAAAAAATAAAATAATTTAAAAGAGAAATAAAACATCTTCTGAGGAGGGGTGGACATAGAGAGATTTAGCAGGTGGAATGGGGAAAAGGGGGTGGTGGGGCATTCCTGCTGCAGGAGAGGTCTGATCAAGTTGAGGAGGTGAGACAGTACAAAATGCAGTGGGGCCTCCCTGGTGGCGCAGTGGTTGAGAGTCCGCCTGCCGATGCAGGGGACACGGGTTCAAGCCCTGGTCCGGGAAGATCCCACATGCCGCAGAGCGGCTAGGCCCGTGAGCCATGGCCGCTGAGCCTGAGCATCCGGAGCCTGTGCTCCGCAACGGGAGAGGCCACAACGGTGAGAGGCCCGCGTACCGCAAAAAAAAAAAAAAAAATGCAGTGAAAGGGCCGGGGGAGAATTCGGAGCACAGGCCTGGAGAGGCAGAAAGGGGGATGGGAACGCCACCAGGAACACTCCTTCCCCCTTGAATCACTGAGGAGCGTGGCCCAGAGTGTGGTCGCAGGCACCCAGGAAGCTGGGAGTCAACCTCACAGACTCCTGGGCCATGGGGTCGAGCCGGTCTCCCCAGGCCAGGGACACAGGCACCTGGAAGAGACTCAGGTCCATCTGACTCCTGCTCTCACCTCACTGCCCAGCCACCCAGCTCTTTTTCACCTCTTCACTTGGAGACAGCCATGATTACTGTTTTCTTGTGTCTCCTTCCAGAATATTCTATGTATATACGTGCAAATATGTTCACAGGCATATGCTTCTTCTTTTGCCAATACAGGTGGTGACAACAGAGCCACTGTTTTGCACCTTGTTCTTTTCACTTCACTGAAAGTGTTGGAAATGGCTGTCTATCCATTCAGACAGAGCTGCTGGTCCTTTTTCTCAGCTGTAGAGTATTCCCCTGCACGGCTCACCCTTCTGACCCACCGGTGGGAAGCCCACGGCTGGGCCCTCAGAGTGTGTCTCACGGAGCTGAGGCTGGCTGTGGCGGGTGGCTGTGACAGGGGGCTCTGGCTTAAAGGACAGGTGTCCTCAGCGCCAGGCCCTTCCTGTCCCACAGTGCCTGGTCTGAGCCTTCGGCCCATGTAGATGCTGGGCTGTGCGGCCCAGACCCACCCCACAGGGCCAGGCTAGTCCCCAGCGGCCTGGATGCTGCCCACAGCTGGCTCACAGTTCAGCCCCTCCCAGGGCCTACCCTCAGCCCAGGTAAGCTGTTCACCCAGATGGATGGAGCTGGGGTGAGGCAAGCGAGGCGCTTAGGGCGCACAGCTTAAGGAGGCCCCTGCTCTCAGGGCCAGCCCTCCCCAGCAGGTGGCCAGGTAAAAGGCCTGTCCCCCTCCATCCAGGACAGCTCTGCAGGTCCACTCAGCTCCCAAACTCCCATGGGACGGGCGGAAGCCCAGCCCCGCCCTCAGCCGGCCTGGCTGCCCACGGTGGGCGTTGATGCCAAAAGCGCTCCCCAGGCCGCAGGTCTGTCCTGCCACCTGGGACAGACCGAGGACAGCTGTCCGTTTATGTGCTGGACTCCCGGGCAAGTCAGTGACCTCTCAGGGTGGACACCAGGATCACGTACTCTTGCTTTGGCCATGGAAGGTCTGGCCCACTGTCATAAATAAAATTTCAAAGCCATTCCAAAACGGAAGAAAGTGTATGGGCACATCTTAGCACGTCTGTGTGCACACCGCACCCCTGGCCCCATTCCCAGCTCCTGGCACGCCTCTTCCCCTCCAGCAGCAGCCCTGACCCGGGTGGGGTCTAACTCTGCCTGTTTTAGAGTTAAAAACAAAAAGCACTGATTCAGGGAGTGCTTGAAGACCCTCAGCCAGGTCACACAAGACCTGGACCTGTTGACCTGTCTCTGAGCTTCACACCCACCTGTCTCGGGCCCCGCGCAGCCCGTGAGGCAGAAGCATTAGGATGGGCGGGGGGGAGAGGGATGGCCAGAGGTGGACGTGGGGCAGCTCCGTCCTGGCCCAGGATCACGTCTACACCCCAACCGTGAGGCTGAGGAACCACGGCCCAGGAGGCAGAGAGGAATTCCACAGGCCCGGGCCAGCCGCATGGCAGCAGCTGATAGCCGGGGAACACGGCCCTCGCCTGGGAGTCCTGAGCAGCGCAAGGTCCCTGCCCACTGAGAACAGCAGAGCCAGGCAGCGGGCCCAGCACCGCCCCCCCTCCTCCGTGTCCCGTCCCCTGCTTCCTGCCCTCCCGGGAGGCTCGTGCTCCGTCCTGCCTTCATTCCACAAACACCTTCGCAGCACCTCGCCCAGGCCAGGCCCAGAGGAAACTGCAGGCATGGCACCGGGGGGCGGGGGCTCCTCGTGTCCGGGGTGCCCGGTCAGTTCCCGAGGCCCTCAGGGCCCCAGCACGGCCACATTTTAGCCATGTGACCTGGGGCAGGGAGCTTCACCACCCTATGCCTCGGTTTCCCCCTCCGTACCCGGGGGGTCATGAGCAATCCTCCTCAGAGCCTTGCTGAGCAGATGGCAGGAGATGTGGGAAGGCAGGAGTGGACCTCCCTACCGGGCCGAAGGAGTGAGATGGCACAGCGGCCCCGGCCATCCAGGGACAGGCCTGGGAGGGTCCCGCATCTTAGTTAAAGTCGAGAGAGTGTTCATTCCGCAAACATTTATTGTGTGCCTACTGTGCGCTGACCCACAGCTGGGAACAGGGCTCCAGGGATGAGCAAGGCTGCGTGGTTCCTGATCCCGCGGAGCCCCGAGAATAAGGAGGAGACAAAGGTTAATCCCGGGTGGGCCCCAGTTAGGGACTGAGCCATGGGCCCTCCCTCCCTCCCTCCTTTGGAAGGACGGCAGGTGCTGGGTTTAATAAATCCCTGCTGTGAGCCAGGAGGGCTGACAGCTCTCCCCCGGGATGGGGCGGGGCCAAACTAAGCCCCATCTGCTTCAGTGTTTAGAATAGGCTTTGATTGCCCACCCCTCCTCTGAGTAGGCTGGGGGTCTCCTAGCCCCCCGAGCCCTTCTCCTGGTCAGAGATCTGTTCAGAAGTTTCCAGAACAAGCCCTGGATTGGAGCCTGCGTCCCTCAAGCCCAGCCAAGCTAGCCTGGTCCTTGTCACCTTTCGGTGTCAGTCTATACCCCAGGCCAACCAGAAAAGCAAGGGCACGGGCCCCAGACAGTGGTTCTCACCCCAGGCTGCACAGGACAATCACCTGGGGAGCTTCATCCAAACTAAACCCCGGTGCTGGGCAGCACACCAGGGCTGCCCCTTCCTGTAGGCGCCTTGAGTGACCCTGATGTGCCGTGGAGGATGAGACCGCTGCTCTGCAGTGATTCCCGTGCCTCCAATTGCTCGGAAAAGACATTCTTGATACAACACTCAGCTCCCACGGCCCTGCCTGTCGCAGGGACCTCCACTCCTCCTGCCTGGCCCCTGCCCCTGCCCCTGCCCCCAGTTCCAACCCCATTTGACTCTTCACTGCTTATCAGCTCACCAAGCCTGTTCCCGTCTCAGGGCCTTTGCTGCTGTTCCCTCTGCCTAGAACACAGTTCCCTGCGCTGTGTGGCTGGCTCCAGTGTGGGCACCACAGAGAGGTCTTCACTTACCTCAAGCCCCCCTACTCCACCTCTCTGTTCAACTCCCTTTGCAGCTCTCACCACCAAGTCTACCAGCCCGGGTCACGTGTTCACACATTCATTTCTGTCCCCTGTACGTGGGGGCAGGGGAGCCGTGCTTGTCGCTGCCGCGTCCCTGGACCCAGTGCAGTGCCCGGCACGTGGCAGGCGCTCAAGGACCGTTTGCCGAACAAATGAAAAGTCACACAGGAGCACAGCTCTGGCCCGGGCCTCTCCTCCAAGGGAAGGGAGCACCTGCCGTGTGTCGGGCTCTGTTCCAGGGTACGCAGGGGTGGCGAGGTGAGGGACACCCCCAGGATCTCCACAGGCGGGAAGCCCCGGCCCATTTCACAGGTGGGAACACTAAACCTCAGTAAACTGAGCTATTGAGCCTTGGCCATTCTCTACCTCGGGGTGGATCCCACTGTGTGACCTTCCCTTTAAAGGTATGGAGCCAGCATAGTTCTGAAAACTGCTCAAGATGTATTAGCCAAATGAATGCCTTTGTCTCCTACCTCTGTGTCACGCTCCTGTCCCCGAAGATGACTAAACCCCAGCTTCCTCCAGCCCCATCCGGCCAGAGCAGTCCTCAGCCTGCCCACCTGCCATCCTGCTTCAATCCCTCTGACACCTTCCTGCTTCCAGCCTTTGCCCGGGCAGTGCGTGTGGCCTGGGACACGGGCCCGTCCCACTCTTTCCCAGGCCAGCTCCTTCAGGCGTGCTGCTTCCTCAGCGGTGCCACCCCCGGGCTGGGTGGTGGTCTCTGTCCTAGCACAGAGCAGCTGTGCTCGGACGTCTGTTCCAAGGAACTTGCATCTCCTCCTTACTTTCTGGGCTCCAGGGGGTCAGTGACTGTGGCCGCCTTGCTCAGCCCTGAAGCCCTGTACCCGGCTGTGGGCTGGCACACAGTAGGGACACAATCAATGTTTGTGTGATGAACAATCTCTCGACCAACTCTGGACCCCACTGCGGGACAGCTGGAACCATGTGTTTGTGCTAGAATGGGGCAGTGCGGGGTGACTCTCACTTTTGCTGTGATCCGGGGCTCGTCTTGGGCCTCCAAACGCCAATCAGAAAAATGGGCATCGTAACTGCCACCTCCCAACCACCTAAACCTGGGTTACAGGGAGTGGAGGGGCTCTGAGCCCCAGAAGGGAGCCGGGAAAGACGCCCGAGCAGTTGGGGGCCCCAGCGCCCAGTGTCCTGGGGAAGGTCCTCCTCAGTCCCCACCCTCAACGCGATCACATCCTCCACAAAAGAGACTATAAAAACGCCCCGGGACTTCCCTGGTGGCGCAGTGGTTGAGAGTCCGCCTGCCAATGCAGGGGACACGGGTTCGTGCCCCGGTCTGGGAAGATCCCACATGCCGTGGAGCGGCTGGGCCCGTGAGCCATGGCCACTGAGCCTGCACATCCGGAGCCTGTGCTCCGCAACGGGAGAGGCCACAACAGTGAGAGGCCCACATACTGCAAAAAAAATAATAATAATAAAAATTTAAAAAAATTGCCCCGACGTCAGCCGAATCTCTATAGTGGGGCATCCTACAAAGCACCTGACCGGTCCTCCTCAGGACAGTCAAGGTCACAAAGACAAGGAACTTCTGAGAGACTGGCCCAGCCCAGAGGGGCCTAAGGAGACATGAGGACTAAACGTAAGGTGGGTCCCAGATGGGATCCGGGGACAGAATAGGGACGTTTGGTTAAAAACTAGGAAATGAGAATAAAGCATGGACTTTAGTTAAAATAATGGATCTGTATCGATTCGCTGACTGTAATGAAGGTACCATGCTAATGCAAGATGTTAAGTAGACGCTTCAGGTTGGGGATGCCCCGCTGAGAGCCACACGGCCCCATCATGTTGTTTCCTGGCAGCGCCACCTGAGGCCGACTGGGACAGAAAATGCTCAGGAAGCCGGAAAAGCACTCCCCCTCCGCACCGCCTGCTGAGCCAAGCCCTCCGGACTGGCCCTGGGGCCTCAAGCCTCGGTCCCTGTGCCTCGGTCTCCCCACCTGTAATGTCACCTACGCTGTCCAGCTGTAGTGAGGACAAGATGAGCCAACTGGGGGCAGACGCTTAGGGAACAGGGCCCGGATCGCGGGGACAGACACACCAGCCCTTACGTGAGAAGCTGCGAGGCAGGTGCTCTCTGGACGGCGGGTCACAGCTGCTACAGCCAGGCCCTTGAACACAAGGACCCCACTCGAAGTACCCCACTGTGCCCACCCTCCTTCGGAACCAGAAACAAAAGGACTTCGGCCCAGCTGTGCTGCTGTATCCCATGTCACAGCCTGGTGGTCGCCCACCTTGGGCTGAGTCTTTACTGCCAGACAGGCAATGAGCATGTTCTAAAAATAAGACAGAGAGCTACGCTCTTGTCCCACACGCCGGAGGCTCAGAGGTGAAGTGAGTTGTGGTGGGTGGAGCTCCCTCCAAACTCACATCTACCCAGAACTTCAAAATAGGACCTTATTTGGAAATAAGGTCTTTGCAGATGTGATGAGTTAAGGATCTTGTGATGCCATCATCCTGGATTTAAGCCTGGCTTTAAGTCCAAAGATGGGTGTCTTCATAAGCGAAAGGAGAGAATCATGTCTTTCTAAAAGAAAGGACACAGGGAAACACAGGGGAGGAGGCCGTGTGAAGACGGAGGCAGAGACGGGAGGGATGCGGCCACAAGCCAAGGGCACCTGGAACCCCCAGGAGCCAGAAGAGGCAGGAAGGATTCTCCCCTCGAGCTCCCAGAGGGAGCGCGGCCCTGCTGACACTCTGATTTCAGACTTCTGGCCTCTACAACTATGAGAAAGTAGATTTCTGTGGTTTTAAGCCCCCTAGTTTGCGGTAATTTGTTACAATGGCCCCAGGAAACTAAAACACCATCTTATAGGGTTAATATGAAGATTTAAGAGAGCGTGTGGATAATGCCTCTAGCTACAGTGGTCACTTCAAGTGTTGAATTAAAATGTTTTCCTCTGAAGAGGCCATACCAGCGGAGGCTAAAGCTAGGCTCCAGGGACAGCCAGCCTGGGTTCCAATCCCACCTGGGTCCCAGCTGTGTGGCCCCGGGCAACTACATGACCTCTCTGTTCCTCAGCTTCCTCACCTGGAAACTGGGAATCCTGGAAGTACTCACTTCGTGGTGGGAGGAGGGATGGATGAACTGACCCACTCAGAATGCACAGAAAAGGGCCTTGCCTGGGCCAAGCCCCCAGGAAGAAGTCACCATTTATCCATATTATTTGACCAGGTCCTTCTGATCTCTGAAATTTACCTCAAACAAATAATAATTTTTAAAAGTTAGAAAGCAAAGATGATCAAAATGACATGATGCACAAAAGCAACACACTGGGAACAACCCAAAGACCCACTCTTGGCAGAACTGGACACACACAGGCATTAAAGAATTGTGAAAGTGATACTGGCTGGAGACATACAGCACTCGCACCCAACATTAAATAAAAAATAAATAGAAGACAGTGCACAAATTGCACGTCCCAGCACCAACAACTAGGCGAAAGCACGCCTGAGGGCAGCGAGGGAAGGGACACAGATAACCATGAACTTCACCGGCGCAGGGATCCAGCCCTCTGAAGTTTCCCATAAGAAACAGGTTCTGAAGAGAAGGAGGACCCAGGGCTCCTGGGCTGGGGGGCCTGGGTCATCCTGGTGAAGCACAGGGAGAGGGGTCCTGCGCTCCCCCAACCCCTGTGCCCTGAGTCACACCTAACCCTGTGTGGGCCTCATCACCTCCAGAGACCAAGGCTGGGGGGGGGGCTGGGGGAGGGAAAGGGCAGTGGGCCAGCTCCAGGGAGCCAGTGATGAAAGATGCATGAGTGCCCCTCACGTGGCGCCACCAGCTCCCGTACCCCTCCCAGCACTCAGCTCCGACAGGGCCCTTTTAAAAGCTCCCAGCCCAGGAGCACTCGGCCTGCTGCCCGGGCTTCAGTCCTGCAGGTGGGGGGCTCTCCCAGGGATCCTCAGCAGCTGTAGTTCCTGGGTCTCCTCCCCTGGCCAACCCCCAGCCTCGGGCTGGAAGGCAAGTGGTCCCCAGAGGCCCCTCCAGGATCCTGGTTTGTCAAAGATGTCCTGACACAACAGCCAAGTGTGGAAGCAGCCCAGTCTCCATCAAGGGATAAATGGATACACCAAAAGTGGTCTACGTACACACCGGAATATTATTCAGCCACGAAAAGGAAGGCTATTCTGACACACCTGCTACAACGTGGACGAAGCTTCCCCACTATGCGGAGTGAAGTTAAGCCAGACACAAAAGGACAGTGGCCGTATGATTCCACTTATGTGAGGCACCCGGAGGGGGCAAATTCAGAGACAGAAGGTAGGCTGTACTGTCAGGGCTGGGGGAGGGGAAGGGTGAGTGAGGGTTTAATGGGGACAGTTTCAGTTGGAGAAGATGGAGAAGTTCTGGAGACGGTTGGTGGGGGTGGTTGCACAACAACGTGAATGTACTCGATGCCAATGAATTGCATGCCTAAAAATGGTTAAGATGGCAAAGTTTATCTTATGCATATTTTACCACAATCAAAAACCAAAACAAAAAGCTTGTCCTGGAGATCCACTGCAAAATCTAAGGGAAAAGGGTCCTTGAGCTGCAAGCGTTCGGAGCTAACCCTCCTGGATGCCCGCTCAACAAACACCTCCCCCGCTCGTCCAGGGGGACCACTGCTCCCCACTGGCCCACAGTCTTGGAGGAGCCGTCCGTCAAGATGCCCTGCCCCCCTCCGAGGGCCAACCAGAGGCTCACTGGAGCTCACTCATCCCAGCAGCAGGACCTGAAGGCTGGTCCCTCATCCCGGGGGTGGAGGGGGCCCTCCCATACCTCCTGACTTCCTGTGGCAGAGGGATGGAGCTGGGGGAAGGCCTGAGACAGGCAGGAGGGGAGTCAGGGGCTGGTGGGCATATGCTGTACGTGGGCGAGGGGCCACCAGGGCGACTCCCAGATTTCAGGCTGGGGAGACGTGGAGTGGGAGCATGTGTCACCCAATAATGAGCTCCGCGTGGGCCGTGTGGGTCTGAGGTGCCCTTGAGACATCCAGACGCTGGACAGAAAGTTCCAGAGCACAAGACAGCGGTCTGCGCTGCCTCTGCCAGTGCCTATATCACCCCTCAATGACTCTGTGTCCTAGAACTTTCTCCCCACTGGCCTTTCC
Source organism: Mesoplodon mirus (assembly GCF_964341445.2). Lineage (NCBI taxonomy): Eukaryota > Metazoa > Chordata > Mammalia > Artiodactyla > Ziphiidae > Mesoplodon > Mesoplodon mirus. Next base: position 3,563,457 of record NC_138995.1, on the reverse strand, counting down.
CCTCTCCCAGCCCTCCTTCCCCAGCACCCGGCAGGTGGGATCACCTATCTCAGTGATAACGGGTCCCTCAGGGTGGACCGCGAACACTCCCGTGCAGGCGTGGCACCTTCCTCCGGGACCTCTTACCCCCTGACTCTGCACAGCCTGGGATTCATCCCTCCAAGGGGGCAACCAAAGCGTGGGGGGCCCTGGGACGTTCCCGCATCACTCAGCTCCACGGAAACGGAAGGCCTGGAGGAGCGCTCAGTCGGAGCACGCACTCATAGGGCGCCTACTGTGTACAGGCGCTGCCTTTAGTGGGCGTGCACCTTCCGTCTCAGGGGCTGCAACACTGGGGTCTCAGGCTCTACCCTCTCTCCTGCCTCACCCCCCCTCCCCCGCCCCCGCCCCCCTTAAGAGCTGGAGGGAGAGCCACCCGCTTACCTTTCAGGCAGGTCAGCTTCAGCCCCATGTCGGTGCCTCTGCAGCCTGAGGAGAGGAGAGGCTTGTTTGTATCGGCCACGCGTGTCCAGGCCCCGCCCCCCGCCTGATGGGTGCACAACAGGAAGTAGCGCGGAGAGAAACCGCGGCCTGGCCTCGGCCGCAGCGCTTGCCCGCTACAGCTGGGCTGAATTTGCTCAGAGACGAGGGTGTGCTGGTGGAAAAAACTTTCAGGCGCCTCAAAGCTAAATATACCGGAGGAGGCCCAGAGCGGCGGTGGAGCTGGTGAAGGTGCCGGTGAGGCCTGGCCCGGGCTGATGAGGCAGAACCAGCAGAGCGTGGCTGGCTTTGGGGACAAGGGGGCCCTGGGTGGGGCTGCTGGGGGGCCCTGAGCTCGCAAGATGGGTGTGCCTTTTGTTACAATGCTTCGCCTCTTCTAAAATGCGAATTCTTCGGAGATCTAACAGATGAAGGGAACCCAGCCCCCAGTGTTAGCATTTCCCAGCCTGTTCCCACCATCTCCCTGCAAGGGGACGGTCTGAGCATTCCAACTAGCTGATGGGTGAACAGAGGCAGCGGCTTGACACTCAACCCTCGGTTGCGCCCCTGGGAGGTGCTATTACTGCCCCCGTGTTACGAATGTGGACGTGAAGGCTCAGAGAGGGGGCAGCAGCTGCCTGAGGCCACCCAGAGTACTAAAAAGAGAGGAGCTGGGATTCCAAGCTGCTACTGCCCTGACCCCTGGCTGGGGCCACCCCACAGGGGTCTGTGAGGCTCTTGCAGGCTCTCTGAGAGGGTGAAGGCAGGGATCCCTTGCCTCCCAGGGAGACACCTGTGTGCTAGGCTGGCAGCGGTGGGGGGTGGCCGCGAGCAGCGCCCACAGATCTCTGATGGGCCCTTGTGCTCGCAAGCCTGTCGCCTCTTTGTCCTGCACGAGGCCGAGGTCCAAGGCAGGCGCCCCTGACGGCCACCTCTGGCTTTGCCAGCGGTCCTTGGATGCTCCCCAGCCCTTCCCTGCTTTCTCTGCCTCGCTATTCCTTGGGCTCAGACCTCCCAGCCCCCTTCCCTATTTCCCTTATTGATACATTTCTTGCACATTTCCCATCCTGGCATCTGGTCTCAGAAGACCCAACACAAGTGGATTCAAGGCCACATGGGGCCCCGCACCTGAATGTAGGCAAACTGGCACCAACAGAGGCGTGTTGCAAGAACAGAATGTGCCACGGCCCAGAGGACAAGAGGGGTGTGGCCCACGGGAGGAAACAGAGGGCGGGAGGTACAGGCCACAGAAGGGCCAAAGCTGAGCCGGACCGTGGGGTCTCTGGAGGCTGGTTACGTAGTTCAGAGGTTATTCTGAGCGCTCCTAGGAGCCTCCACATTCTAGGGGGCTGTGCAGGCGGTCTCCTCCCCCCAGGCCCTCGCTACCAGCAGCCTTGGCACCCCCAGGAGCTTGTTAACAATGCAGCATCTCAGCTCCACCTGGGTGCGCTGAGCCAGAATCAGCATTTTAACAAGGCCCCTCGAGATCCACGTGCTTGTTGGGGTCAGAGCAGCTCGGCTCTGGGCCAGAAACTGTGGAGCCTGAGTGGTGAAGACAGTGGGGCAGTGAGGATACGGAGGGAGAAGCAGCTGAAGCTGGGGTGATGCACAGGCTCAGGCTTGTGAGAGGGGTCAGTGTGGAGGAGGGGCCGAGATAAAGGCTTCAATTTTAGCCAGGTTGAACCTGTGGGCCGGTAGGAGGTGGACAGGAGACGTCCACTAGGGGATGGACTGTGGGACTTGGAGGGAGGGGAGGGGAGGGAGAGGGGGAGGGAGAGAGGGAGGGAGAGAGAGGGGGAGAGAGAGGGAGAGAGGGAGAGAGGAAGAGAGGGAGGGGGAGAGGGGGAGAGGGAGAGAGGGAGAGAGGGAGGGAGGGAGACGGAGGGAGAGAAAGGGAGGGCGGACAGACAGACACCTTTGGGAACAGATTCAGGGCAGCTGTGTGCTAAGGGAAACGTTTCCCTGGCTGGGACTAGAGCCTGGCTCAGCCATGTGACCGCAGGCAGGTTTCTTAACCTGCCAAGACTTCACTCTCCTCATCTGTAAAACGGGGCTGATGCGCATGCAGTGGTGTCAACTGGGTGTCGGGAGGGGGTGACTGTGAAAGGGCTTTGCTCCGCACGGCACACAGCAGAGGTCCCAGAAGTGTCGGCTGCCATTATTTATGACAGTGATGGAGGGGAGGGAGGTGGTGGTTTCCCGCTGGAGCCTCTTCTCCAGGGCCTTACCGCTCAGAGCAGCTCCCGCACCCCCACGGGGAGGCTGTGAAAAGCGTAGGCTCTCAGACCCCGCCCGCCCCGCGGGCGCAGGAGCTGCATCCCAACAAGAACCAGGTGATGCTCTGAGCAGCGTGAGAGTCAGTCGCCAGGCGCTTTACAAAAACACAGATGCCTGGGTCCCTGCCCCAGAGATTCCTGGTAATTGGCCAGCGGTGGGGCCTGGCACTGGGATTTTCAAAAGCTCCCGGGGTGGGGGGCAGTGGGGGGACTCTAACGTGCAAGATGAGATGCCAGGGAGAGTGCATCCTTCCTTAGGAGAAAGGGGACTGGGGCTGGAGGAGAGAGAGCCCAGGAGCAGACCTATGGGAATACTGGGCACCTTTCTGAGCATCTACTATGTGCCCAGCAGCCTCCAGAGCAACTTGACAGAGATTCATGGTCAGTTAAGCCTCACAACAGCCCGGTGAGATTGGGACCATTCCTACCCTCACTTTGCCGATGGGGAAACTGAGGCACCAAGAGGTTATTAGTTAACCTGCAAAAAGGTCGTATGGGGAGCAGATGGTGGGATGGGAATTTCAAGCCCATGTTTTCCACCGCAGAGCTGCCCAGCCCACCACTCTCCCCCAAGCTGGGTCTCCTGCCCAGCGGTCTGCCCCTGAGGTCGGGACCCCTGCTAGGCACACTTAACATCACAACTGTACTGACGCTGTGGGCAGCACTGTGATTTCATAGTCTACGGCTCTTCAGTTCTGTCTCGGGTAAGTGCTGGTCACAGGCCACGCAATAGCGTTTACAACACATCCCAGCGCAGGGTTTATAAAACAGCGATTCACGCTGAAGCCCTCACTGATAACGTGATGTCAGGACTCTGCTGTAAAATACAACAGAAAAACAGCAGCAGTGTTGTGGGGGTGCTGGGGACGCCATCTGCTGTTGAAGCTGGGACATGGGAGTTCGTGACATACTTTTGTGTCTGTTAGAAAAGTAATAAAATGGTCAAAAGAAAGACAACTGCCTAGGAGGCGACAGTAGGAGGCCAATGTCGAGTTTTCTGATTTTGATCACTGGGCTGTGGTTTGCAAGAGACAGTCCTTGTTCTTAGGAAACACACACTGAAGTGTTCAGGTTCCAGGGCCATCATTTCTGCAGCTTAACTCACAGAGTTCGGCCAGAAATCTTAATGGCCCTCAAGCCCATAAAGCAACTGTGGCTAAACGGTGAAGGATACACAGTAGCACCTCCTGTTCCCGCAAGTTTTCTGCAAGCTTGAAACTATTTCAAGAGAAGCATTCAACAAAGGAAAGGAAAGCAGAGAGCTGCTTAACCAGAGTTACCCAGCCCCCGCAGTTTGAGCATCAGATCCGCAGTTGGAGCATCAGATCGGGCTTTCCTACAACTTCTCTGATGTGGCTGGAGGGGCAGCCAGGGACTGCAGCTCTGGCTGGGGGAAGGCGCTGTGTCACACTGTTCCTCCCAGAAAACTGTCCTGAGTTGACGGGTTTTAGCCCCAAAGTTGTCTTGTGACTTTAAAAATACCTATCTCTGGACGTTTCCCTGGTGGCACAGTGGTTAAGAATCCGCCTGCAGTGCAGGGGACATGGGTTCGAGCCCTGGTCCAGGAAGATCCCACATGCCGCGAAGCAACTAAGCCTGTGCGCCACAACTACTGAAGCCTGCGCGCCTAGAGCCCGTGCTCTGCAACAGGAGAAGCCACTGCAATGAGAAGCCCATGCACCACAACGAAGAGCAGCCCCCGCTCGCCGCAACTAGAGAAAGCCTGCGGGCAGCAACGAAGACCCAACGCAGCCAAATATGAAATAAATAAATAAATAAGTGCCTATCTCAAAACACTCAGGGAAAGAAAGAAGAAAGGAGGAGGAAGAGGACCTGGCAGCCTGGATTCAGGGGACACTGGGGGACAGGAAGCTCTGCCAGGGCCAGGCAAATGTGGCAGCAAGAGGTCTTGTCTATGTGCAGTGATTCTATTTCTGGTTTCTAGAACTCCCAAATGGAGTTTTCACTAACCGACTTTCCTTATCCCAGTGCACGGTGCCATAACGCCCCACACGGGCAGAAGGAAGGGGATGGGGCTTGGGCATGGCTGAGAGGAACCAGGAGTCTGTGCAAGCTGTGTGACCTCAGGCCCGTCAGTCCCCTCTCTGAGCCTGAGACGCTGACGCTCTGCCCCCCAGGCTCTGTGTCCTCATCAGGCATCTGGGCCCAGCCTCCAGGACAGGGCCTGGGACAGGTGTCACCGTCATCATCACCCCACTGTCAAGCATACATGTCATAATGTCACCATTCAGCACCCTCTGAGGGTGCTGCGTGGGAAGAGAACCAGGGGCACCCTGCCACGCGGTCCCGGATTCCGAGGTGTGGCCTGTTGCAGCAGGAGGAATCGCTCCCCTGGGTGATTTATGTAGGACTGTGGGCAGAGCCCCATCCACTCCGCTCCCTTCGTGAGTGGGCTGGGGGGGCAGCCCCCTGCAGAGATGGCAGATGCTTTTGTGGGAGACACCCCCTGTACGTGGGATGGGATGGGATGTCTGGCAATGAGGAAGGCAAGCTTGATGCTTCATCTGTCCAAACGGTCGCCATACCGACGCCTAACTGTGGGGAGTGGGGCCCAAACGCCACCATCACGACACTAACAGCTGACAGATGTCAGGCTAACGCTTTCAAGAGGCCGAGCCCATTACGAAAGTTCCTAACCCTGACAACACCCGACGAGATAACATCATCCCCATCCCCACTGTACACAGGAGGGAAAGGAGCTCCAAGCGGTCGAGCCGCAGCCCCTAGCCCGGCTGATCTCACCACACCGCTTAAGTGTCTATCATTCTACTCGCGGAGGTCTATACCGTCTGAATTTGGTACAAAGATACACATTTTTGTAATTAGAAAATAAAGATTTAATGGGCGGAAAGGAAAGATTTCATGAGAGGGGCCCCCTTAGCTTGGCACGATGGTAGGAAAGCAGTCGGACCCAAGAGAACTGCTAGTTTAGGTATAAATCTTCTCTCTCTTTCACACATTCGCAGGAGTGTGAAAAACCTCCCTTTCATATTGAATTGGGGTCTGTTTATGTTGCATTCAAAATATCAGATTGTTACTTATTTGCACAACAGCTTGAGTTAGAACAGGTTCTTTCTTGCACCCGGGCGTAAAAATCTCCCTACCGCCAAATGGCCACGACAGGATCCTCTCTGGTGACAGGGATGGGCAGAGAGTGATAAAAACTTACTTCCTCCTGCAGGGGGTCTGCCCCTCCCCTGAGAGGTGGAGAGATAATGGGATATCTGCTGCTTTGCACCCCACGGCCTCTCTAAAGCCATGGGGAAAGGACACACCTGGCCAAGGTGTCTGTTACTGTCTTTAGAGCCACCTTGCGGGTAAGAGCCACAAACTACCAGCTCGCAGCCGTGAGTGCTGGCCAGCTCACCCCCTGCAGGTGTGCAATGCGAAGAGAACAGTAAACAAATGTGTTCTCTGCACAAAGTAAAAAGTAAAGAAGATGTGTAGCACTGTGTACCGGAAACACAAGAACCACTCAAGGGCTGAAGGCACCCTGCTTGTAGAATTCTGGCCAATGTCAGCTGATTCCCTTCAGTTTCTGCTTTGGTGGATCATGGAGGTTGGGCTGTAGAGGATGAAATAAAAGCCCTCCTGGCATGAATCCTGCAGATCTGGAACTGGAACTGGTCAAATAAAATACAGGATGTCCGACTACTGCACGGGACATACCCCTACTCATCATCATCCATCATTTATCTGCAATTCACATTGAACTGGGCGGCCTGTATTTTTATTCGCTAAACCTGGCAACCCTACACAAAGGTTGTCAGCTGGGTTTCCCAGATGAGGCCACGGAGGCCTAGAGAGGGAAAGTCAATGAAAGGCAGAATCGGGCTAGAAGCCTGAACTTGGTCTCTGTAGAGTCAACCTCCCAGATGAAATCAGAATAGCCCCGTGGAGGTCATGACTCAGCCCAGGCACAGGGCCTCATACCCTGAACCAAGATCTCACTTGAGGACCAAGGGGAGGGCAGGTGTGAAGAATCATAGCTGAGGAATGTGACCCTTTGCCTAGGTGGGTGGACCCACCAGACCAGATGGAATCAGGTTCCCCTCCCAGCTGGGGGAGTCTGGGCAAGTTCTCCGCCGCCTGTTTCCTTACTGCAAACACAGGGAAGACGTACTAACAGACTGGCCAACCAGGGCTCCCAGCAGGCAAGGGACGCATCTTGGTTTTCTTCCTTTTTTAAAAAAGGCACTTTCCTTTTGCAACAGGATTAGAATTCCTGCAATACCAGCCAAAGGGACTGTGCTGGGAACAGATGCTACAAGCGTTTACATGCCTCCCATCCTGGTACACAGAGTGCAAACACGAGCCTCTCCCTGGCTTTAGCCCACACACCTGCAGGAGGCACTTGCCTGGCCCACAGCTGCATGCCGACAGGAAGCGAAAGAGGATGGGCCTGTGGGCAGGGGCAAGGTGCCCACCAAAATCCCCACCCACTTCGCTGTCACCCGGCAGGGTCTTGGGCCACCTGGGGTCTAGCCATGGCCTTCCGCTGACTGACCATTTAAGTCTGAGCACAACACTAGCCCACTGCCGCCTCGGGGCCTCTGTGAGATTAAACTCAACACTTAGGATTTGTGCAACTTTCCCTATGTTATACATCAATCAAAATGTTTCAGAATAAGGGGTTTTGTACTAGAAGTTAGGCTAATGGTTAATTAATCATGGGGTTAAGTAGAAAACATGTCGTTGTTACAGCAGCCTTGAAGTCAGGAGTCACAAACTCCTAATCACTCCCTGCAGGTTTGCAGCGCAAAGAGAAAAGTAAACTACTGTGTTCTTTGCACCAAATAAAAAGTAACTACAATGTGCCACTGCCTGTGGTACACACAGAACCACCCACGGCTCCCAGGGGAGACTGCGGCTCCATGGGGTATGAGTGGGTTCCTGTGGAATTTCTGTTTCTTGATCTGGGTGTACACTTTCAATGTGTACACATTATTGTGTGTATATTATACATTAACAATATTTTCATGGGGGAAGGCTTGTACTTGGTGGTCCTACACTGTGAGGGCTAGGGGTCCAAGGCCCGGCCTTGCCACTTACCGGCCCGTGCGTGACCTTGGATGAGTCACTTTATCTTTACAAGCCTCTGTGTCCTCATCTGTAAAATGGAGACAACAGTATTAGGTCAGAGAAGGAAAACAGAAAACGCAGGTGATGGGTACCATCATTTAGTGCTCAATAAACATGAAATAGCACCGCCGTCTTTCCGTGGCCACTGAGGGGAAGTCCAGGGGTGTTCTCAACCTCAGGCTCAGGGCCCACGGAGGGCACCCCACTGGCCAAGAGAAAGGCTTCCAAGGAGAGGAGATTAGCCTGGCGGAGGTTTCAGCCTCCTTGGGGCGGGCAGAGGGATTAAGTCTTTCCATAAATACACGGCCTCCCTCCCATCCAGGGTGGGGACACAGAACCCAAGGTGGGTGTGGCCTGGACAGGTAACAGGGTGCTTTCTGGAGTTAACCTGGCCTGGGACAGGGGCTCCCCAAGCGCCCCTGGGGGCTGTGCAGGAAACCCTGGAGCCTGCCAATCCAGGTGGGCCACTCCGAGCCTCAGTTTCCTCATCTGTAAGATGGGGTGTTTTTTTCACAAAGGCTGCACAATCACAGGAGCGCTTCCACCGGGCTTCACCTCCTCCTCCCCCGCCCCCATCTTCAGTGAGGCAAAGGAGGCTCAGCCTGCACAGACTTTTCTGAGCCGGGGGCAGTCTGAGAGAGGTCCCAGCCGCCCTGACCCCGCCCACCAGGCTGGCCACGCCGGGCTATGGGTCATCCTTTGGGAGGAGGGCCTCCCCCCAGGTCCGCTGAGCTCAGCAGGCCGGGCGAGTCGCGAGTGCGTTCACACTCAAATCGCCCTTCGAGACTGCAAACCTGCCCTGATGCTCTGGGAGCGAATGGGGCCCCTAAGTGAGGCGGTTCATAAATAATAGATTCTGAAATACTCGATAGAGGGGAAATGGTTCCTCTCGAGGCCTCCTGCCCCCACCCCCCGCCGGGCTCCTTTCCAGCTTTCAGGAGTGGCGGTCTGGTCCGTCCCCCAGGAGCTCGTGACAGCGCGGGGTGGCAGGTGGGGAGTGGGGGGCCGGAGGCTTCCACGCGCGGGGACACACCCATCCCCCGACCCGCCCAGTGTTAAGCTGCAACAGGGCCAGAGGAGGCCCAACTCCCCCCAAACCCGCGTATCCGCAGAAAAGTCTGAAAGAAGTTGGAGGGGCACGCCCGAGCCCGCGAGGGCCCCCCGCCGCCCCCCGGGGACCCCGCCCGCCCCAGGGACGCCACTCCCGCCGCGGGGGCTGGCGGGGCGTGGACGCTGCTCCGAGGGGCTGCGGCTCTCGGGAAGAGCGGCGTCTTCTAGAAGGGAGGGGTGGGCAGCGCCGTGCCAGGCACCGGGGCGCGCGGCGCAGGGCACTCACCGCTTCCTGGTGGGCTCACTGTGGGGCCCGCCCCGGCGCCGCTGGCGGCGGCGGCCGGGCTCGAGGGGCCGCGGCGACAAGCCTTCAAGAGAGAGCAGCGGGGCTCCTGGCCCGGGCCGGGTAGCGCGCTGGAGCCCCGCTCCGCCCCGGCCGGCGCTCGGGGCAGCCGCCGCCGCCGCCGCGCGCACGCCTCCCACCGCCCCCTCCCTGGCCCCCGAGGGCGGTGCTGACGGCGGCCCCGCCTCGCCCGCGGGCGCCGGATCTCACCGGCCCGACGCGGGGGCAGAGCGGGTACCGCCCGCTGCCTCCTTAGGGAGCGGGCCAGGGGTGTGCCAGGCGCCCGCGCCTCGGGCCTCGCGGACTCCCCTGCCCCCCCTTAGTTTCCTCTCGCCCGTCCCGAGGGTGAGGTCGAAGGGGGGGAACCGGGAAGGTCTGGGCCGCGCGCCCCTCCCGAGGCTGGGTGCCGGGTCCCCTGCGGCTGTGCCCCCCAGCCCTGGGTGGTGGAAGTTGGGCCTCGGGGTCCCCTCCACACCGGATGGCTGTGCTTGAGCAGGCCCTGCCGCCAGGCTGCAGAGAGGGGAGGCGGGAATTGGGGGGCTCCAGCATCTCGCCACCCCCGCCCTGGGCACTGGGGACACGTTGGCAGTGCGCACCCTCCCCCCACCCCGGCTAGTCGCTGGGCTGTGGGGCTTCAGATGGCCCTCGTGATCAGAGGGCAGCTTCGCCGGTGTCAGCGTCTGGCCCTTTGGTTCGCCACACATGCTTTTGCACCCCACTTCTGGGGGTGAACCAGTGGGCGCGACCCAGCTGGGGGGTGTTAGGACTTGCCTGCTGGCCGCTGGGCCGCCTTCAGGTTTCTGAGGACGCCCAGCTGATAGTCATTCCCCAGTTCCCAGAGGTGTGGGTGCAGAGGCCTTTTATCCAAATGGGTTTCTCAGGAGGCTTCCCACAGAGAGGAGGCCTCTGCAGGCACCTGCCCAGCATGCCAGGAAGAACAAAGCCACCCCCTAGCAAGTGTTTTTCATGTCATTGTCAAAGCCTGTCAGGCCAGCTCCGTCTTACAAGCCCAAGATCTCCACACCCTGTGCTCTGTGTCCTTCTGGAGGCTTAGAAAGGGAAACTGAGTCTCAGAGCAGGACAACGACACTCCTTCCATGAATGCAGGAAGGAACGGGTTGCAGGAAATACGTCAGCGCCCTAGCCGTGTTCTCCCTTTGAGTCATTCCTAAAAATATGACAATCTTTTGGTTCCCCTGACCGTATCCAGTCCAGAGGGACAGGCAGGAAATGTATCATGTCCCCCCCTCCAAACAGAAGGACAGAGGTGGGGGGCAGGGTTAGGGGCCGTCCCCGTCCCTGCCTTCAGCCTCGGGAGGGAAGGTGGACTGCGAGGGTCCTGTGCCCTTGTGCCTCCCCAGGGAGCTGTGGGGCAGGGCTGCTTTGCATCGTCTCCTGTGATGGTGGCAACAAAGGGGTGGGGAGGCCTCCACGGAAGCAAGGCCCTTTCTGCCGGCCGAGAAGCCCTGAGCAGGCCGAAGGCTGGGCACTGGTTGTGAGATCAGCCTGTCTCTGGGCCCCAGTTTCCACAAGGAGAAATGGGGACCCATTGATTTCTTTTTTTTTTTTATACAGCAGGTTCTTATTAGTTATCTATCTTATGCATATTAGTGTATAGACCATTCATTTCTGTAAGCACTTTTTGAGCATCTCTTCTGCACCGGGCACCGGGTACCGCAGTAAACAGCATAACCAGCACTGACTGAGCGCTCCTTAGGCACGTGGCCTGCTCAGGACAGCCCTGCTCTCTCCAGTTCCCAGGCGTGGGGCCCGCAGCAGAGGGAGGCCACAGGTCAGCCCGACGCTGAGTGGTGCGTTCCGACCTGTGCCCTGGTCTCCCGCCCCAAGCAGAGAGAGGGGCGTCCAGTCTCAGCACTGGGGGAGGGGACGCGGGGCTAACGTGAGGAGGCCCAGGCGGATGCGTTTCGTGGACTGTATGGGTTTGAGATGAGGAATGGAAAGAATCCAGTTTAATTTGCTTCCTCCCCCAGGAGGCCTGAGAACAGTGGGGTTTGTGCTTCAGGATCAGGATTTCTCAATGTCAGCACCTTGACGTTGGGGCTGGATAATGATCTGCCATTGCGGGGCTGCCCTGGGCACCGTAGGATGCTGGGCTTCCACCCACTAGAGGCTTCCACCCACTAGAGGTCAGTAGCATAGCCCTCTCCCCAAGTGGTGACAACCAAAAACCTCCCCAGACGTTGTGGGATCTTCCCGGACGGGGGCACAAACCTGTGTCCCCTGCATGGGCAGGCGGACTCTCAACCACTGCGCCACCAGGGAAGCCCTTTTTTTTTTTTAAAGAGAGAGTGCCCACTTGGACACCATTTTCCTGGCAGCCAGGTGACATGCCCAGGAAGTTGGTCTTGTTTTGGGGTGGTGGGGTAGAGGAAGCTGGTGGTGGGGACCCCATGGGCTCTGGAGGAGAGTTCAGCTCAGTGGGCTTACCTTGCACCGCGCACCTGGAAGCAGCTGCAGTGACTGAAGAGGAGGGGTCAGCCTTGAACCCGCAGACCCTGGAGATCAAGGCAGCAGCCCACACCTGTCTGTGATCAGAGTCACCCGTAGCTCTGGGAAAAAGCAGGTGCTAGAGGCGGGGATTCCTCAGGCGTGGGCCCCGAGGGGTGGTGATTTGGGAAGTCGGGACCCTGATACTTGTCCCCCAAAGCCCTCCCTTCTCAGCCCCTTGGTCTGCAGGGGACACAGGAGAAGGGTAATTAGAGCAATTCCACCCTCTCCTCCCTTTGGGGACCCACTTCCTGTGCATGATTCTACAAGGATTCAAACGTGCACTGAGCACCTGCCATGTATCAGAAACAGTTCCAGGCTCTGAGGATACAGGGAGTGAATGAGACAGTCCTTGCCCCCTATGGATGTCAGAGTCTAAGTGCTAAGGAGGGAAAATAAAACAGAGGAGGCTGTAAAGGGTGGGGAGCTAAAACTTTAGACGAGGTGGACGAGGACTCGGAGAAGGTGGCCTTTGAGAAGCCCCTGAAGGGAGCCGGGTCCCATGTGAATATCAGGAGGAAACGCTTGCTGTGAGGGTTCTGGGTTCAGGGCATGGCCCATGGAGGGCAAAAAAGGACCAGATTTGTAGGACAGCTCCTCCTCCTGAGATGTCCTCCCCCCCTGCCCTTGTCCAGTTAGCTCCCCCCCACTTCCATGGATCTGGGCAGGTGTCCCTTTGCCTGGCGGACCGCAGGCTGCCGTGGGTTCATCAATGCGATGACTGAAGGTCTGGGTCTCACTAGCAGGGAAACCCCTGGAGGACAGGGACCAGGTCCGCAGCACTTTCCTCACAGCCGCGGCCTGGGGCGCAGGGCCCAGTACAGGGCAGGCACTCCGGACACACGTGTGGAACGCATTGGGGGTTTGAACAAACCAATAAAGAACAGCAAGTCCTCGGAAGGTTTCCAGGGACCGGGGGACATCTGCTTGAATGCCAAGCCAGGAGAGCTGCCCGGGGGCAGCTGCTGGGGAGGGAGCGGCTGCAAGGTTGCCCAGCCCAGAAAGGGAGGAGGCACTTCTGTCTGCACAGCCCCGCCCGCCTGTGCCCCTTCTTGTTGCCAGCAAGGGGCAGCGTGGATGTGGATGACGACAGCGGTGGAGGCCAGGCGGCACCGGAGCCACACCAGTGAGGGGACCAGAGGCAGCCGAGGGGAGGGGCAGGGCTGAGATGACAGCGCTCGCCCCGGACATTTTCCGAGCCTGGAAGGACATCAGGGCAGGCCCAAGGCTCAGCAGGGGCCGTCGCTGGCTAAAGACCATCCCAGCCCAGGACGCCTGTGAATAGGGGTGCTTGGGAGCCCCCAGCCGTGGCAGCAGGGTGGGAGAGTGGGTGCCCTGCACCCACTGGACTGCCAGCAGACCGTGCATGGGTCTGAGAAGCTGGGCCTTCCTGGTCACCACGGCATGACCTCCCCACGCCCAGAGAGCGCTACCCAGTCACACGTGGCATTGGAGGATTTCGGGCCCAGAGGGGCTCCACAAGCTGTCTAGGAGGGTGGGGAGCAGGGCTGGTGGGGGCGGGATCGGGGAGATCGGTCCATTCACAACCCCCCAGGCCTCACCTGCAGCTAATTCCCTATTTGAGGCATGTCTGTGAAATTCAGTTTCATAGTCAACAATCATTTGTTGATCATAGTGGTAGGTTAAAGACGGCTGCAGGCTGCAGATTCTTCCTCCCTCCCCCACTGAAAGGCGACATTTATTTCCCCTCCTTGACTCTATGGCCCTGAGACTGCACGGCCAACAGAATGCAAGAGAAGCAATGATGTGCCTTTTCCGGGACTAAGCCCTACGGAGCCCCGGGGGCTTCCTCCATCTGGGAAGATTTGCTCTCGGGAAGGCTCCCTCTCAGAATCCCACTGCCATGCTGAGACGCCCAAGCCACAGGGAGAGCGCGGGTGTAGACTGCCTGGCAGAGCTCCAGCTGAGCTCCCAGCTGACGCCCAGTCCCCCACACCCGCCACGTGTGGGAGCCAGGCTGGACCTCCAGCCCAGGCAAGTGCCCACCAGGTGACAGCAGCCCCAGCCGGTGCCATGAGATGCCCAAGAACCACCTGGCTGAGCCCAGGCAACCCACAGAGTTGGGAGAAGATATACCATGGTGGCTGTTTTAAGTTACTGCTGGTTTACGTTTGGGGATGTTTGTTACAGAGCAATAGGTCGCTGAGCCAGGCTCCTACTAAGTGTCAAGCAGAGACGTGATCTAACTGCAGCTTTAATTTGCTGCAGTTAGATTTATGAACTGTTCCAATGTCCAAAAAAGCAGAGAGCATGAGAAAGTATACACCTATAACTTGCTACCTTTGCTTGAGGTTTTTTCCCCCTAAGAGTTCGTTGTTGCAGGTATTTGAAGATCTGCGTGTCACTCCCCCATCCCATTCTCTCCCCTCCCTCCCATCCTGACGTTGGGGTTAGCCTTCTCCGCTGTGCTGTTACTGTTCTGCTGTCCACCTGTGCACCCACAGACAGTCTGCAGTCTTGGCTAATCTCCACAGCCATCTTGCCAGGCAGTAGGCACTGCTATCCCATTGTACAGATGAGGAAACTGGGGCTCAGAGAGGTGAAACGGCCTGGACTGAGGACGTCTGGCTGCAAAGGGGCAGGGCCGGCCTCTCTCACCAGGACCCACCAGTACGGAGTGGGTGGCAGGTAGTTCCTTTCTTTCTGGGGAAACCCTCGTGTGCATGTGTGTGCCCGCACTTGTACTGCGGGATTTTGGAATGCAATGATATGATGCCTGGAATTTATTCAGAGGATGGGAGAACAGACGAGAATGGCCCTGGAAAGGCCAGTGTTGGATCCGGGTGATGGGTACGTGGGGATTGCTTGTGCTGTCTCCTCTCCACATGCAAATTTGAAAATTCCTGAAGTTAGAAAAGCAACGCAGGTCCTGGGGAGACAGGTCCCAGGTGAAGGGTAGGCGGGCCACGCAGGCGGGGACACCCCAGTCTGCAGGCCTGTCTGCCCGAGAGGATCACCGGAGAGCCACAGACTTGCATTGTAGCTCCAGAGGCCAGGTCGTCAGAAGGGGCCCAGGGCTTAACCCCACCTCGGGAGAGGCTGAGATGCCCCCTTCCACACCCCAGGCTGGGTCTGGCCCCTCCTCAGTGCTCCCAGCTCCGCCCGGGGCCCTCCAATCTCATTTCATCTCCCCCCAGAGCACAGGCTTGGCTTGGGGCAGTGGTGATGAGTCTCTCGTCTCTGCGTCCCCTGCTGGCCAGTGCCTGGTCCGTGCTGGTTTAGTGTCTCCGGGGGACAGCTTCTGCCTGGGCTTGCTGGGTCCAGGGAGGGAGCCTCACTTTGCCTCCGGGGGTCAGCCGTTGGGAGGCAAGGCAGCAGGTCTGGAACCCTCACTTGGGGTGACACCTCCGTGGCCCCTCGCAGTCTGTGGGACCTCAAGCAAGTCACTCAGCTGTTTGAGTCTCTGTTTTTCACCCTAAAATGGCGTAAGGAGCACCAGCTCCAAGGGCTGCAGTAAGGCTCCAAGTGAGAGTGAATGTAAATTCCCTGAAGGAACCACAGCCCATAGCTAAGGTTTGTTTTGAGCTAACTGGGCACCAGGCACTGTTTTAAGTACAACTTTGCACAGCTTTCTGAGGTGGGTACTATCATTGTCCCCCTTTTGCACATGAGGTGACTGATGCCCAGAGAGGCGCTGTCACTTGCCCCGGGTCTTGGGCTAGTGAGGACAGAGCCTGGTTTCTGTGCTATGCCTGGCGCCAAAGCAGCGTCCACCAATAGAGGGAAAGTCACACATATCGATGGCCACTCCATCAAAATTAAAAACTTCAGAAGACACCTTTAAGGAAATGAAAAGCCAAGCTGCAGACGGGGAGAATACGTTGGCAAATCATATACCTGATCAGGGACTAAATACATAAAGGACTCTCAGAACTCAACAGCAAGAAGGCAAATAACCCAATTAACAACTGACATTTAAATTAAAAAAAAAAATTTTTAGGGGCTTCCCTGGTGGCACAGTGGTTGAGAGTCCGCCTGCCGATGCAGGGGACATGGGTTCGTGCCCCGGTCTGGGAAGATCCCACATGCCGCGGAGAAGCTGGGCCCGTGAGCCATGGCTGCTGAGCCTGTGCGTCCGGAGCCTGTGCTCCACAACAGGAGAGGCCACAACAGTGAGAGGCCCGCGTACCGCACACACACAAAAAAAGATACCATAAATTAAAAAAAATTTTTTAAAGATTACAATAAAGAAGATCTACAAATGGTCAAGAAGCACATGAAAAGAAGCACAACGTCATTAGTCTTAAGGGTTTTGCAAGTCAAAACCACAATGAGATAACACTTCACGTGCACTCGGATGACTTTAATCAGAAAAATAAAAGGAAAATAACAAATGTTGGTGAGAATGTGGAGAAACTCTTAAATGGCTGCTGGGAGTGTAAAGTGATGAAGCCACTTTGGAGACCAGCTTGGCAGATTCTTAGAAAGTTAAACATTTAGTTACCAATCTATCAGTTCCACTCCTAGGTATCTACCCAAGAGAAATGAAAACCCATGTCTACACAAAGACTTCTACACAGATGTTCACAGCAGCACCATACACAAGAACCAAAAGGTGCAAACAGTCCAGCTGTCCGTCAACTAATGTATGGACAAGTAAATTGTGGTCCACCCACACCATGGAATATTACTCAGCCATAAGACAGCAGGAAGCACTGGTATTTCCCAACATGGATGCACCTCAAAACTGTGATGCTCAGTTCAGGAAGCCAGACACAAAAAGCCACACAGAGGAGGATGATTCCATGTATATGAAGTGTCCAGACAGGCAAAATGTATGAAGACAGAAAGAACATTGGTGGTTGCCAAGGGCTGGGGCTGGGGATGAGGAGAGACTGCAGTGGGATCTGTAAATTTATTAAAAATTATTGAGTCGTGCACGCAAAGCAGGTGAATTTTATGGTACGTGAGTTTCACCTCCTGAAGGCTGTAATACGATGACGCTGTAATACGATGACGACGACAACAACGACAGCCCCCAGCTGCCACGTTAACACCTCCGGGGCGGGCAGGGCCACAGGAGCTGAGGGAGGAAGAGGCACGTCCCGCAGGGACTGGGCCCTGGAATGACCAGGGGACCCCGCCTGCTGCCGGGCAGAGGTCTCTCGGGCTCCGGGGCTTTTGGAAAGAGCCAGGTGGAGCTTCACCTCCAGCCTGAGGGCTGGCTCTGCAGCAGAAAAGGGGGAGCCCGGGACCCTCGTGGAGGGGCCGCAGCACCTGCAGAGAGGAGCTGGAGGGCAAAGGGAGGGTCCTAAAAATGAGGGGTGGGAGGCTGTGGACAGAGGAGGGAAGACAAAAAGCGGGGGCGACCCGAGAAGGAGAATGGAGGGGGGGGAGGAGGGAGAGGAGGGGGGCGTGGCCCGGCACCTTGGAGAGCTCGTGACCGCGACACCGCAGGTGGGCTGGCAGCCCAGGGCCCCGAGGGAGGGGCTCACGTCGGCAGAGGGACCGAGCCTCGTGCTTCCTAGCTCACACTTGTGACGGAGAAAAAGAACGAGCAGCCATTCCTTCTTCAGGTCCTTAGGTACGGAGCATCTCACAGGTACTCGCGCTCTGTTGGGTGCCGGCAGCTCGGGGAACAGAAGAGCGGCGTGGGGGCGGGGAGGCCGGACATGTGCGGAGACAAGCATGATGGGGGGTCACGGGGGCAAAGTTCAGGGGCACAGGGGCAGATGGCAGGGTTCGGGGACAAGGCAAGAAGGCGTCCCTGAGGCAAGGTGATAGGATGGGAGTGACAGCAGGACAGCCCTGCCTTGAAGTCCCTCGGGAGGCCGGGCAGTGGAGGCCAGAGGGTGAGGGCGGCGTGAGCCGCGGCTGGAGGTCAGAGGCGGCCAGACCCGTTGGCTCGGGGGTCACAGAGTTTGGTAGCAGCTGGTCCTGGAGACGGTTTCGGCAGGCGGTGGGCAGATCAGAGCGGCTGCAAAGCTGGCTCCAGCCTGCCGCAGGGAGGGGCGGGTGGGCTGGAAGGCCGGGAGAGCCCCCTGCAGTCAGGGGGCGGGGGCCGCACCAGGCCTTGTGGGCTCTCTATGACCCAGGAAATTGCTGCAGAGCGGGGGGGAAAAAAAAACCCCCAAAAAATAAACAAAAACAAGATTGCAGCCGCAAGAAAGCTCTCCATGTCCTGATGCGGAAAGATCTCCAAGCGGAAAAAAGCAAGTTGCAGAAGGGTGTGCAAACGTGCAGTCCTCTCACTGAAAAGGGAGGAGAACGCAAGGCCCTGCGTTTGTTTGTTCGTGTTTGCTGGGGTGACTCTGGAGGGTTCTGCAGAATCCAGCGCCTTCGGCTGCCTGCGGGGGGAGGGAGTGGGGCTCCGGGCAGCGGCCTGGGGGACTTTTCATTCCCTTCCCTTTAGCTCCTTTTGAAACTTGAATCGGGAGAATGGATTACTCAGGCCAAAAGTTAAAAAAAAAAAAAAAAATCCATGGGTTTTAAAGTATAGAGAAACCTGCAAAATAGAAGCTAATAAAAGTTTACTTAAGGCACTGCAACATTCTTCTGAGTTAAATTTGGCCTTCACAAAGTTTCAGTTCTTTGAAGACAAATTGAGGTTTCGCTTCACGAGTATTCCTGAATGTGCTTGACTGTGCTTGTTAAATTTAATCAGTTACTTATAGCCACATAATTTCAAATGCCAAACTACAAGAATTATTTTAAAAATGTTCCAGAACCAAAGGTGTTTAATGGCGGGTGTGGGTGGGATTTCTCATCAGTCTTCCAGCCTCTGGGACGGGACCTCCCACGGCAGTCGTGGAGCCCCCGCCTGGGCTGGGGTTGAGCTCGTGGGTGTGGAGAGATACAGAGGGGTTCCTGAGAAGTGGGGGAGGAGTAGGCATGGGTCTGTGATGAGAGAGACGTGGTGGGGACAGGAGGAATGGAGGAATTAACTCTGATTTTGCCAGATTCAGGGAAACAGCTGATCTTGGAACCATCTTGAAGATAAAAAAGATCGGTACTTTGTGATCTGTAGGAAATTTGTTGCTTTTGATAGACATTCTTGTTCATAAACCAATATGTCCTTATAAGGACAGTAAGCACCGTTTATTTGAGGGCACATCCGGGGACCTCCCTATTCACACCCCAAGGCCCTGTGCCGAAGTCCACCCAGGGGTCAGAGGCAAGACCTGGGCCAAAGCTTTGCCCTTCTTTTACATGGGCTTGAATAAGCTTGGCTTTCCCAGCTCAGCTCAGTAGAAGCATTTCAAAGGGGATGTAGATGGGCCATGGGGAAAGTGGGTCAGGGATGATGAAGGAGGTGGGTGCCCCAACGGAGCTAGAGCACACACTGGTGAAGCGCCTGGCACCAGGAAGGAGAATGAAGACCCAGGAAGTGTGGAGGGCATGGAGGGACAATCCTCCCGGCTCGACAGAGCCTGAGGGCATCGCCGGTCACGCGTCCAGCCTCGTGCCTAATGGTCACCATTTGTCGCAGAGAAAAGAATAAACCCCATCATTAAATACTTCCCACGTAAAACCATTAAAATATGTTGAAGCATTGTGCCTGAGGGGTCAGATTCGGTTACCTGAAACCTTAGCTTAAGTCAACTAGACTTCTTCCCAAAGATTCCAAATGGGTAAGGTTTCTGCACATCTTTGGAAAGAGCGGTGGGCAATTCAGACCGGGCTCCCCATCTGCCAGGGGTAACTCCGTGGAACGCTGCGGGCTAGAGCCTGACAGCGCTTTCTTCATGTCCTGCCTGGCTTAGCCGCCCAGACAGGCAGCTTCAAAGTTAACCTTTCTCAAGGCATCAAAGCGGGTGCCCTGGTGTGCAGGGCCCGGGCCCCATGCCCAGGAGCCGAGTGGAGCTCTGCTTTCTTCCGGGAGGCCTCAGGCAGCCAGCATGCTGGCTTGCAACCCTCAGTGTGGTCTCGGCCTCCCGGGGGGTTTGGATGAATGTACCCAGGACGGTGCCAGCAGGGTAGGGACGTCACACACAGTGGCTGGGAGGGGGCTGACCCCGAAGGGGCCTGAGCTGTTCTGCAGGACACTGTTTCCCTGGGCAGCGTGGGGCTTTCCGGGAGGCACTGCTCAGGGGGAGGTCAGCCTGGCAGACACCCAGTGTTCCCTGCACAGGCGGCTGGCTCCTGCGGCCTCTCCCTCACTCCCCTGGGGCAGGAGGAGAAGGGAGGAAGGGAAGGGTGTCAGGGACCAGCCGCTCTGCACAGTCTGAGAACATCAGGGATGGGCCAGAGGGGGCTCAGATACACCGCGGTTCTGTTCGCAAAGCGTCGGGTCACACATTCATTCATCGAACCTTCCCCAGACACCTGCCACAGGGTGCCAGCCTCGTAAAGTCTAGGGCTATTTCTATCCAACAGAAATCTATTTCGAGCCACAGGTGCCATTTATCATTTATGATTTCCTAGTAGCCTTGTTAAAACAAGTAAAAAAGAAACAAGTGATTTTCATTTTAGTAGCATATTCCATGTAACCTGATTTATCCAAAAATTATCACTTCAACGTGTCATCAATATAAAAATTATTCACAAGATAGTTTACATTCTTTCTTTTCGTGCTAACTCTTCCAAAGCCGGTATGTATTTTACACTCAGAGCACATCTTGATTTGGCCCAGCTGCACTTCAAGTCCTCAGGAGCCACATATGGCTGCCGGCTGCCATATCAGGCAGCAGGGATCTAGAGGTGCAAAAAACAGTAACACCCAAACCTTCTGCTGAAAGGGATCACTGCTCATTGGGGCGGACGGGGGTGCAGACATGTAAATAACCGATTATGCAAATCAGAGCTTGCTAAGTGCTACAGGACACAAGAGCAGGGGTGCTCTGTCTAGAGTACCCTCCGTGGGCCCCTGGTCCCTGCTTTGCCATTTGATAACCGTGCACAGTGCCTGGCCAGCTCCGGCCGCTGGTAAGCATTTAAGGAATTGCTACGAGGAGGTGCCACTCCACACCCACTGAAATGAAAACTTAAAAGCGCTGGTCCTGGCCAGAGAGCTGCTCAGGGAGTGGAAGTGGGGCGACTGGAGGGCAACTGGGCACCATCTGGGGAAGCTAACCTCCGCCAGCCAGCCTCCCCACGGAGGGGTCTGTGTCCTGGGAAGCCTACACATGAGCGCCAGGAGGGGGCATGGCGGGTGTTCACTGTAGCATCACGTATAAAATAGCGACGTATAAAATAGCGAACTTGGAAAGGCTCTGTTGGTCAGAAGAATGAATAGACAGTCTGTGGCGTGTTATCATGACCTGTTCGTCCGATGGAAGACCACACAGCAGCCAATGTGAACGAGCTAGGTCTGCGGGCATCCACACAGAAATACTCAAAAGCATACTGAGTGGGAGAAAGCAAAATTATATGGTATGAAGTTGACTGGAGCATTTTGAAAAAGACAAAGCAGTCTATAACTGTACATAAGAACACTGTAGGACTATCTGAGGGGGTGCCCACCAGCTTCAGGTGAGCGATCGGTTCCACAGAGAGAAAGGTGCAGTAAGAGAGGAGGACAAAGGGAGTCTTATCTCAACATCTGATCTGTTAAAAAATTCTGCAAATACAGCAAAATGCTAATATATGTTAAGTACATAAGTGTGTGTTAAAGTATTCTCTGTACTTTTCTATGCGTGAAATATTTCATAATAAAAAATTAAAACTCCTCTGAATGTGAAAAAAAAAATGAATGAATGAGTGGCCTTGTGAAAGTCACCTGTCTTCTCTGTGCTTCATTTCCCACACCTGAAAGATGGGATAATAGTACTTGTGTCATTGAGTTGACGTGGGGCAAAAACGTGGCCACTTTTTCATGACCAGCATCTGGTAATAGAAGCTCTTAATCAGTAACAGTCCTGAGTGTTTACTGAGTGCTTGCCAAGTGCCAAACACAAATGAACTGACTTAATGACATCAGGTACGAAAGGCAGGCATCTTTGGGACTTCCTGGCAGTCCAGTGGTTAGGACTCTTCCACTGTGCGGGGCACAGGTTCAATCCCTGGTTGGGGAACTGGGATCCCACATGCTGCACAGTGCAGCCAAAAAAAGAAAACAAAGGCAGGCATCCCTATCCTCATTTTACAGATGAGAATACCGAGGCAGAGTTAGTTAAGTCGCCCAGCGTTACCAGCTAGTAAGTGGTGCAACTGGGATTTGAACTCAGCCAGCCAGGTTCAGAACTGGCATTTTGACCCCTTCTGTAGACTGCCTCTAATCAGTGCTGATTCTCTTTCCTTTTCCAGAGATTGAAAATTATTTTTCAAGTCTGCAGGTGCCAAATCACCCCCAGGGCACAGGGCCCACGCTAATCCCTGGAGAGGCAGGGGGTGCCCACCCTGGCCGCAGACGGCTCACAGCCCTCTCCCCGGCATGGATGAGCCCGTCTATGGAAGAGATGGGCCATATGGTCTATGGAAGACCATAGTACCCCCCACTGACTTTAGGGGACCCCCAAGTGCACCAAGTTCCATCTGCTTATTAAATGCTGCTGAGGACTTGGCCACCAGCGGGCCCATTTTTACATCTCCCAGCTACAAAAATATTCAACATGGTGGGGTGAACGCAGAAGGGGAAGTTCCAAGTCCAAATCCACCTTCAAGTTACCCTGGGGCCCCAGAGAGCAGCTCCCTCTCCATGGAAGCCCCCCAACTGCCTGGGCTGGGGACTGAGGGGGTCACAGCCTCCCTGCAGCCTGAAAACGGCAGCGAGCCCTCCTCCACGAAAACAAGATTTGTGCCGCAGACAAACATCCTCCTCCCCATGGGCACTGCAGGCCGACAGTGAGAAGAAAGCAGACTTGCTTTTCCCGTGTCACTTAATTTCAATACCTCATTGAACCGAAACTAGAACGACTCACTCTGGTTTGGTGATGGGGTGGGGAGTGAGAAGCAGCAGCATTGCCACGTCTTTCTCTCGTATAAACTTCTGAAATCTTTACATGAAAAAACCCAGGAGTGCATTCTGCCATAAGAAAATAAAGGTACAGTTTGTACAATTCAGGAGAGGACAGGAAAGTGACTGGCACCCTGCTGGGCACTTGGCAGGAGTTCGTTCCACAGTGAGGACAGGGGTGGGGTGGGGGGTGGGGGGTGGCGCGCAAGCCTTCTGGGGTCTGGAGGCACAGCGGGGGGGGGCTGCTGTCCCTTTGAGGCTCCCCAGCTCTTACCTCTAGGAGAAGAGGTCAGTGGCCATCTCACGCCTCAGGCTGGGCACGGTCGCTTGCTCTTCCTGGGTGGCCATCTGGGCTGTGGCTGCTCCCTGTCCCCTGCTGGCTGACTGTCCCCTGACTCTGCCCATATGGACTAAATGCCTGGCCTTCTCAGAGAAGGGAAATTATCTTTAAGCTCAGGCCTTCCAATGGCCCCCGTGGCTTTCGGAAGCTTACTCTGCGCCATTAATCCCTGGCTCCTATCCCCGGTTTCTGGCCTCGAGGGCAGGGGGATGAGCCAACCGGAGCCCCGCAGAAGACAGAAACCCACGTGGCGGAGGATCGAAACGACGGCAGGGGAGGAAGAGACAGAGCGAGGGTGGGCCATTTCTGGAAGGTTCCCCCAGGAACGCAGCTGTGGGAGGCTCGTGGGGTCCTAGGGAGTGACACTAGGGTCAGTGGGGGAATGTCAGGAAGTGGTTCATAAAGCAGAAGGGGAAAGGTCTGGCATTCGGGACTGGGGTGGGTGCCCCAAGTTTGGGTGTGTCGGGCACGCCGGTCACCGCACTGGCTTTACTGGGATGGTTGACCTGATGACTTGAGAGCCTGGGAGGGAGGGTGTCCAGGGTCCGTTGTCATTGTGCACCCCTTGTGAGCAGGCCGCCTGTGGCCTCAGGGAGGAGAAGCAGAACTCAGCGCCCTGCCGTCGCCCCAGCAGGTGGGGGCGCCCCTAACAACGGTGCTGGGAGAGGCTCTTGTGCTCCAATGATGCCCACGTGAGATGCTAGACAAGCAGCCTCGGGGCAAGAAAGCAACCCTGATCCTAGCCCAGGTGCTTCAAAGCCATGTAGCGGGCCAGACGAGAGCAGGCGATGGTATGATCTGCAGGTGGAGAGCTGCGCGGTCTTCACACGCAGCCAAGAGCTGTGGTTGGGGGGTGAGACCAGGCTGGCAGAGAGACCAGGGCTGTCCAGTTAGCTGATGAGTCCCAAGTCAGCCCTGGCAAGGACGTTTGCTCAGACCTGGAAAACCCACCCGAAGCCAGCGCTCACCCCAGTCCCAGGAGGGAAGACAGGCCTCTTCCCCCAGCACCTTCCCCAGGCTTAGCTCTGGAGCCTTCTGCAGTTCAGATGGAAGCATCGCTGAAAGGCTCCACTCTGACATCCCCCTCCACGTCCCCCCACCCTGGAGTAAGGAATGTTCCTGCAATTAAAGCCCGGAGCCTGAGAGGCCGAGTAAATGGAGCTGGGTGTAGGGGTCACCAGTGCCTTCTGGGCTCCCATGCTGAGAACACAGCCGTCCGTCCGAGTGGGAGGACCAGGGGCCTTTTGTAGCAGGTCAGGCTGGAGAACTCGGCCTCTGCTCCGCTGGGCGCAGTCCTGGGGGTAACTATACACTGTCCACAGCTGAGCTTGGCCTCTGCCGTGTTCACCGCTCCCATGCACGTCATTCTGTTGTAACAGGGTTGAAGCCAAGGCCGCTGCGCGAAGGGGGCCCAGGCACAGCTGGAGGCCGGAGGGAAATGACCGTGGTGGCAGTTTTCCAGACTTGTCCTGGCTTCTAGAATTCTGTTGTTGCCACACACGTCAAAGGACACTCCTGACACTGGTCCAGCCCCTCTGCTTGGGGTGGGAAGGGCCAGACCAAGGTGGGCCGTCACGTGGGCCAGGTGAGGATGGCTCAGCTCTAACCTCAGACTCTTCCATGGCCGGCACCTGAGTCCCTGCGGCCAAGCGCTGAGCGTCACTACAGGCCTGGCCAAGCCCCCAGCTGGCGAACTGGCGACCAGACCATTCGTACTACCTCCCACAGGCGCACCTGAAGGAAAGGGGCCCTGCAGTTTGGGGGTTTTGTATCCAGTCAAAGCCTGGGCTGGCAGGTGCTCCAGTGGCGGGGGGCGGGTTCCAAGGAAGGGCCCTGTAGCCTCACCTCTTCTTCTTTAGTTGATTGGGGAGGCTTTGCTTGTCCTGGGGCCCAGGAAGTTTCTGGCTGATGAAAGCTAAGTGTGCCACCATGAAAATGTGGTTCTCCTGGCCCTGAGAGGGCCGGCAGGGGGGAGGTGGATGGCAAAGGCCGTCCCTCTGAGGGGTGGAGAGGTGAGCTGAGACGCGGTGGGACCCCCACAGCCCTGTGCACTTCTTTCCCATGACTCAGCTCACCAGAGTCACAGCTGGACTGTCTGGGGTGCTGGGTGGTCTCGTCCCAGCTGACAGCTCCCTGTGTAGCGGGGACAATAAATGACAGGATTTATTCAGCTCCAGGCTTAGCCAGTGACCCTAAATCTCCAACCCAAATCAGCCACAGACAATGAGACAGACAGCCAGGCTCTGCTTGAGGAGCTTCTCAGAGACACATGTCTCCAGGTGTCTTCCTGCAGCATCTGTCTCTGGGGTTCTGACAGGTGCCCCCCAGGTGGCTCAGGAAGCTGGCACCATTGAAGGCATTTCACAGGAGATACCAGGCAAGGTGGGCAGTGGGTGGGCATGTGCTCTTACATCCCACATTCTGATCACAGGGAAGCCCTTGCTCATTGGCACAGAGGAGGGAGACCTGTGTGCACAGAGGAACACTTCCTTTTCCACGATTCACTGGAATGTTCCTCCTCTTCCTAAATGCTGCTCCCCTGCCCTTTGGAGACTGTACAGACAGCACCCACACTTTCTCTATGCTGGACATGGGGCACACTGCCTGGTCTGGATGTTCAGGTACGTGAGACATCAGAGGCGCGAACGGAAAGGACGAGATAAGTCAGCTGTCACCCTGGCCCCCAGGCACGACCCGCCGGCTGACAGTTCCTGCCCCCACTGCCAGGCTTTGACCACCACCCAATCCCCGGACCCACAGGGCTGGGGGGAAGGGTGGAGCTGCAGGGAACAGCCGAGCAACAGGGTGGTAGCAGCCAGGGATAGTGGTCTCAACCTGCCCACACTCCCGGGGGCTGGTCACTCCCTGCCACCACGTCCTGGCTCTGTCCCGCCTCCCTGGCTGCTCAGGTGGGAGGCCCACCTGGGATGCTTCTCTGCCCCGGCTTCCGTCCACCAGAGGGACGGCCCTTACCTAGGAACTCAAGCTCCTCCTGTGTGTCTGCGCACCAGCTGTGGCCTTCACTGCACTGAAGGGCCTGTGGGCGGGGCCTGCAGGGGGCTCTTCTCTCCGCCTTCCGCTCCCACACAGTGTGCCCACGGCTGAGTAAAGGAAGGGCCAGGAGTCAGCTGGGTTAGAGGCTGCGGGGATGGGGTGGGGTGGGGTGGGCGGTGGGCAGCTCTGAGCACACCCCCGATCTTCCTGCAGGCCCAGGGGAGGTGTGGGGCCCACAGGGTGTCTGAGGCTCTGCCCACATGAAGCTGGTCTCAAAGGTGGGCTGCTTGGGAGACACATTTGGGAAGAACGCCGAGTGACTCTTTGCTGAAACTGGAAAAATACTTAACTTCCTATGGGTCCCAGGCTTCTCCCCATCTGCTTTGCTCCCCCAGGCCCCCAACCAAAATGCACTCCCCTCTCCTCTGCTGCCGGCATGCCCCACTCGCCCAGGTCCACTCCTGCCTCAGTTTCCCTCTGCCCGGATGTGGGTGGTGGCCTGGCATGTGGCTGCGTGTGCAGGAGCATCAGCCCGCCTGGATAACCACACTCCCGTAATTACGGGGAACGCTGCCCCTCCTGGATAATCCCGTAATGCCTGGAGGAGAGGCGCCTTCCTCCTGGGGTTTCCGTGGGCGCAGAGCCTGCTCGTAAAGGCACCCCAGGTCTCCGTGAGTCTTGAGAACGGCCTCTTTGCCCAGAAGAAATTTAGCAGAGAGCTTGGCTGACCACGGGACAGCCATTTTACCAGCAGGATCTGCAAACGGCTTTGAGCTCCTCAAAGTGAGCGAGGCCGCCACTGAGTAAATTCCAGGCGTTAGAGGTGATGAACAGAACAGCTGGACTCTGGAAGGACCAGCTCTGAGCTGCAGGGCAGGATGAGGTGGGAGGCAAGGGTGGCAGAGTCAGCAGGTGACACCCACAGTAGTCTTCCTTAAAAGTCCCGCAGAGGGACACGTCCTAAGTAGGCGAGGAGAAAGGCACAGCCGAGCTCCTCAGACAAAGCACGGTTGCTCCCTATTGGCGGAGGCCCAGTATTAAAGCTGAGTCTCAGGAATACGCCAGCCCAGTCGAAGGAGCTACGGAGGCTGCTGCTTCTTCGGATGCCCGCCGACGTCACAGCACGCGGGATCGTGCCGGGAGGCCCAGGACATGTGAGTTGTGCGCAGCGGGGGGATTCTGCTTCTTCACATTTTCTTCCCATGAAAAACTCTGTTTTCAATTTGCTTCTCCTTGATGACTTTACTTGAGCATATTTTTGATGTTTACTGGCCATTTGGATATCTCCTTTCGGGAAGTACCTGATCAGTTGGATTGCCTTTTAAAGAAAATTGGTCTGAAAATTTTAATGTATTTGGATAGATATATCGAAGTCTTTGTTGGATGACTGTATTATAAATATCTTCTCTCGCTCTGTGACCTCCCTTTTCACAGTCGTAATTTTTTTTAATGAACAGAAGTTTTGATTTTAATGATAACTTCTTTATGTGTCCTGTTTAAAAATCTTTGCCAAGCCAAGGACATGAGTATATTCTCCTGTTATTTTCTGGAGAGCTTATCATTTTACTTTTCATATGTAGGCCAATAATCCATGAGATGCCACTACACACCACCAAAATGTCTCACATTCCAAAGACTGACAACGCAGTGTTGCTGAAGGTACGGAGAAAGTGGGGGCAGATGTTCAACTGGTAACGTCCCCTAAAAAGCTGAACACGCACACCCCGACAGGCTCACTTCTGCACATAATCCTGAAAGAAATGTGTACGTATGCACACAAAAGGACACATACAAGAAAGTTAGGGACTTCCCTGGTGGCGCAGGGGTTAAGACTCCGCGCTCCCACTGCAGGGGGCCTGGATTCGATCCCTGGTCAGGGAACTAGATTCACACACGCATGCCGCAACTAAGAGTTCGCATGACACAACTAAGGAGCCCGTGTGCCGCAACTAAGGAGACCAAGAGTTGCAACTAAGGAGCTGGCAAGCTGCAACTAAGGAGCCCACCCGGCGCAACCAAACAAATAAATGAATTAAAGAAAAAAATTAATTGCAGCAAGATTTGTATCAGCCCAAGTCAGGAAAAAACCCAAATGTCCATCCACAGTGAAATGGAGAAATTGGGGTACGGTGATACAAAGAAATAACACACAACAAGGAAAATGCATGAAAAATTGCTGCATGTAACATGAATGAATCTCACACACAATTCGAATACATGCTGTACCCTTCCATTTATATAAAGCTCAAAAACCAGGCGGAACTAACCTAGGTTTGGGCATGAGGGGCTCCTGGGTGCTGGCAGTGTTCTAGTGTCCTATATTTGGAGCTCGGTGGTAGTTACAAGAGCCTGCACCTGCCCACGTTGTCCACTTTGTGAAAATTCACTGAGCTACGTACCTGTGATTTGTACACTTTTCTATATACCTGTCATATTTCAATAAGTAAATTTTATTAAGAGAAAAAAAAACTCTTGCCAAATATGTCTGAGACAGGAACGCAGAGAACGGAGAACGTGAATATAAAGGGCAAACGTAACGGTTCTGGAAATGAAGTGATTAAATAATCCAGAAAGTATCAATTACATTTCTTTCAACAAATTTAAATCTAAGACTTCAGAGTTCAAAAATAAAGAACTGTAACATTTAGGGGAGAGGATATTCAGCAAATGGGGAGATTTCACATGATTGTTTTTTTAGTTCCTACCTTTGTCCAACTTGAACAACAGCACGTCTCCGGGGGTGTGTCCCGCATACTAGGGACTAGGACAGGGCCCTGGGGACACAGGAGGCAGCTGCTCGGAGCACTCTTGGTACAGAGCCGCCTCCAGGAAGTGTGAAGTCCTGACAGATTCCAGATATAATTTAAAAATTAAAGATAATCAACAGGTCTTCCTAGGTATAAGATAACTTGGGAGGCAGAGGAAGTATAAAATATTGTCCTTGCCCTGCTGTCCTGGGTCCAGGGGCTTGAGATGGCTCAGAAGCTGCGAGTCTGGCGTCACCTGCCTGCTTCCTGTTGCTCACATGTTTACAGCACATTCATGCATTCCGTGCGTGGCACATTTTAAAAGAGAAAAAAATCAAAGAGCTTCCTGCTGAGACAGAGTTCACTCAGGAGGCCTGAATCCCGCCAGGGTGAACCCTATGGAATTGTGGTGCTTGAGCTGTTGACCTGCTGAATCAGCAACTTCACAGGTCGGCCTAACGGTCCGAGTCCTCCGTCCCTGGCTGAGTGTGTACAGTGGGGTAAGTCACTTCAGTTCTGAGGATCTCTAATTCTTCACAATAATGCACGGATTCTGGTCAGAGCTCAGGGTTTTTAAAAGTATGGCCTGAATCAACTGCTAAAAACTGACTTTTGGGTCTGAAATCTCAATGAATTTGGATTCTCAGGGCCTGAGCCCAAGATTCTGCACAAATCTTCTAATATTTTACTTGTAATTATGCATTTTACCTCTTAATTTACACTGTAAGCTCCTCATATGTAGGCTTCCCATGCTTCCCACTTTGCATCTCAGTATCCAGGACATTAAAGGTCTCAGGAGATCCTGACGATGTGACGGCTTTCCGTCGCGTCTTCGTGAACAGGGGGGAATGGGAGGATGGCAGGATGGTAGTGACTTCTAGTTTCTTTTCGGTTTTCTACTGTGAACAGACACTGACATCGTAGTAAGACGGAAACTGCATTAAGACCGGGGTGGGGGCAGGAGCGAGGCCGGGCAGCGCGGAAGGAGGAGGAGGAACACGGCTTCTCTGCCCCTCGTCTCCCAGGAGAGGCCCGCGCCCGCGGATCTGGCCGTAGGAGTCCTCAGGCAATCACTTCTAGTCTGGGCCTTGGTTCCCCACCTGTGAAACACAGACCATAACACCCTTCCACATCCTCGGGGCTGGGGTCAGGGGCGCGGACTGGGAAGAAGACAAGTGTAAACAAAGGGTTAAAGAAAGGTAAGCTGCTGCTACTGCTGAGAGCAAATGCTTTTATTCACTCATTCATTCAATAAACGTTCACTGAATGTTTACTATGAATAAACACATCTTTCTTAGCAAAGGACTAAGCAGGCTTTTACCTTGAGGGTCGGTCTGGCCAATAGTATGTTGTAGAACTGTTAAAACATTCGCATTAAGAACGGTATTCAGCGTAGCCCATACACATTCCACTAAGGGCTAGCACACGATATTCACTACGTCCCTGCAC
This sequence comes from Mesoplodon mirus, assembly GCF_964341445.2. Classification (NCBI taxonomy): domain Eukaryota; kingdom Metazoa; phylum Chordata; class Mammalia; order Artiodactyla; family Ziphiidae; genus Mesoplodon; species Mesoplodon mirus. Next base: position 3,533,333 of record NC_138995.1, on the reverse strand, counting down.
GCAGGTGTCATCACCCTCCTTTTTCAGACGAGACCCGAGAGGTAACTTGCCCACGGCCACAGAGTTGAAGTAGCCAGCTGGGACCCACACCACACACCGCTGCAGCCTGGCGCAGCTGTCTAAGAACCGGGGCGATGAGGCACTGCCCAGGCAACAGCAAGATCAGTTTTTGAGAACACGCTTCTCTGAGGAATGACCGTCTCGTCAGTAGTGAGGTCAGCGCAGTGGAGAAGGGCAGCTGGAGGACGGCAGCGGGGTCCACCCTACACACTTCACATAACCCTCAGCGCCCAGGGTGCACCCAGGGCCCTCAGCGAACTCGGGTGAGTGTCCTGTTGTGGGGCAGACTCCCCGACTACGGGGGCTGCGCTGGGTCTGAAGCCTTGTCCAGAGAACTTCACAAGCACAGGTAGATCTCCTTTTACTGCGCTTTGCAGATACTGCGTTTTTTAAAAATTGCAGGTCTGTGGCAACCCTCTGTTGGGCAAGTCTACTGGCACCATTTTCCCAACAACATATGCTCACTCTGTGTTACATTTTGGTAAATCTCACAGTATTTCCAACTTTTCCACTATCGTTATATTTGTTATGGTGATCTGTGGTCAGTGATCTTAGATGTGACTGTTGTAATTGTTTTGGAGGTGCCACAAACCACACCCATGTAAGACAGAAAACAATCGATAAATCATGTGTTCCGACTGCGCCACAGACTAGCCGTCCCCCCGTCTCTCCCTCTCCTCGGGCCTCCCTATTCCCTGAGACACAACAATATTGAAATTAGGCCAATTAATAACCCTGCGATAGCCTCTAAGTGTTTAAGTGAAATGAAGAGCCGCACGTCTCTCACTTTAAATCAAAAGCTAGAAACGATGAAGCTTAGTGAGGAAGGCGTGTGGAAAGCAGAGCCAGAGGCCTGTTGTGCCCGTTCTCTGAGCTGTGAATGCAAAGGAAGAGTTCTTGAAGGAAATTAAAAGCACGACTCCGGTAAACACACTGATGAGAAGAGGAAACAGCCTTACTGCTGACATGGAGAAAGTCTGAGTGGTCTGGATAGAAGATCCAACCAGCCACATTCCCTGAAGCTACAGCCTAATCCGGAGCAAGGCCCCAGCTGTCTCCAGTTCTACGGAGGCTGAGAGAGGGGAGGGAGCTGCAGGAGGAAAGTCTGAAACAAAGGTCGGTTCATGAGGTTGAAGGACAGAAGCCGCCTCCGTAGCATGAAAGTGCCAGGTGGAGCCGCAGGCGCTGAGGGGGAAGCTGCAGCAAGTCCTCCAGAAGCTGTGGCTCAGGTCATCCGTGAAGGTGGCTGCACCGAACAAGAGATGGATCCCTGTAGAGGAAACAGCCTGCTACTGGAAGAAGATGCCTTCTCGGACTTTCCTAGCTGGAGAGGGGAAGACAATGCCTGGCTTCAAAGCTTCAAAGGACAGGCTGACTCTCTTGTTAGGGGCTAATGCCTAACATTAGGGTGACTTTAAGTGGAAGCCAATGCTCATTTGCCATTTCGAAAACCCTAGGGCCCTTAAGGATGATGCTAAAGCTACTCTGCCTGTGCTCCATAAATGGAAGAACAAAGCCTGGATGACAGCAAACCTGTTGACAACACGGTTTACTGAATATTTTTAATCCCACTGTTGAGACCTGAGGCTCAGAAAAAAAGATTCTTTTCACAATCTTGCTGCTCACTGACAATGCGCCTGGTCCCCCAAGAGCTCTGATGGGGACGGACAGTGAGATTCATACCGTTTTCATGCTGCTGACACAACTTCCATTCTGTAGCCCATGGATCAAGAAGTCATTTTGACCTTTAAGTCTTATTATTTAAGAAACACATTTCTTAAGGCTCTAACTGCCATAGTGATTCCTCTGATGGATCTGGGCAAAGTAAATAGAAAACCTTGTGGAAAGGATTCACCATTCTAGATGCCATTAAGAACATTCGTGATTCTTGGGAAGAGGTCAAAATACCAACATTGACAGGAGTTTGGAAGAAGTCGATTCCAGCCCTCATGGACGTCTTTCAGGGGTTCAAGATTCAGAGGAGGAAGGAACTGCAGATGTGCTGGAAACAGCAAGAGAACTAGAATTAGGAGTGGAGCCTGAAGATGTGGCTGAATTGAGTCAATCTCATGATAAAACTTTCATGGGTAAGGAGGTGTTTCTTATGTATGAACATAGAAAGTGGTTTCTTGAGATGGCATCTACTCCTGGTGAAGATGTTAAGACTGCTGAAATGACAACAAAGGGTTTAGACTATGACATCAATTTAGTTGATAAGGCAGGGTTTGAGAGGACTGACTCCTATTTTGAAAGAAGTTCTACTGTGGGTCAAACGCTATCAGACAGCATTACATGCTACAGAGAAATTGTTCACAGAAATCAATCCATGCAGCAAACTTCCCTGTTGTCTCATCTTAAGTAATTGCCACCAGCACCCCGGCCTTCAGCAACCACCGCCCTGATCAGTCAGCAGCCATAAACACTGAGGCAAGACCCTCCACCAGCAAAAAGATCTTGACTTGCTGAAGGCTCAGATGATGGGTAGTATGTTTTAGCAATGAAGTATTTTAAAATTAAGGTATGTACATTGTTTTCTCAGACATAATGCTATTGTACACTTAACAGACTACGGTATAATGTAAACATAACTTTCATACGCACTGGGAAACCAAAAAATTCATGTGACTCTATTGCTTTATTTCGGTGATCTGGATCTGAACCCATAATATCTCCGAGGTGTGCCTGTTTTCTGAAAAGCAATTATTTACTACAGCCTTACTGATTGTATCTGGAACTTTTCTCAGACAGCACTAAATATAGGATGCTATTCTGCTTTATATGGCAACACGAGTTCAAGCCAAAGGTTTCCTCCACTCAAATCGAAGTGGATGTTCTGCTGGCACTTGTCACACTACTTTGAAAGCAAAAGACCAAGGAAAACACAATTTCTGGCAGTTCTAAAGCTGGGCTAGATCCCAAGAAGTTAATCTTTAAGGGAAAAAAAGCTCCTTAGAAGAATGGGGATTCATTTTGGAGAAATGCAAAACTTGATCAGATTCTGCATCCCATTCAAGGAGATCTTAAGCATTTTCTTTTTTGTGTGTGTGTGGTACGCGGGCCTCTCACTGTTGTGGCCTCTCCCATTGCGGAGCACAGGCTCTGGACGCGCAGGCTCAGCGGCCATGGCTCACGGGCCCAGCCGCTCCGCGGCACGTGGGATCTTCCCGGACCGGGGCACGAACCCGCGTCCCCTGCATCGGCAGGTGGACTCCCAACCACTGCGCCACCAGGGAAGCCCTTAAGCATTTTAAGGAGTAATAAGTCAACATTATGAGGATACAAATATCAAAGTTATCCCCTGGATTCTCAAGTGTGAACGAAGTCAGATTAACACACCACCTATCTGAGAGGTGGCAGGAGAAACACAAACCAACATTTGCTGCCAGGCTTTCTACTGAACCGAAGAAAAAACTCTAATGCTTAAGAGGCACTAAGTTGATGGAAAGGCTAAAGAAATGTCAATTAGTAAAATGAAAAGTCTATTTTATTTCTTATTTTATTTTATTTTTTTGCGGTACGCGGGCCTCTCACTGCTGTGGCCTCTCCTGTTGTGGAGCACAGGCTCCGGACGTGCAGGCTCAGCGGCCATGGCTCACGGGCCCAGCCGCTCCGCGGCATGTGGGATCTTCCCGGACCGGGGCATGAACCCGTGTCCCCTGCATCGGCAGGCGGACCCTCAACCACTGCGCCACCAGGGAAGCCCCCGAAAAGTCTATTTTAAAATTCAGCTCTCTTCATTAAAATTGCTAAAAATCTCCACAGGGTATGGAGATTAATGCTCATGGCTATTTTTCTTGCTTCTACTTAACAGGATGTCACAAAGCAGCTACCGTGTTAAGACAGTTATAATACTAAAACGGGGCAGTTTTGGAAGCAAATATTTTTCTTTTGAAGGCAAAACAAAAAAGGTAGGTCAGAAAAGCTGAAAATGACTACACACAGGAACAAGAGTTTTCCAAACACATCAATCAGAAAAATGAGCTATTAAATCAAAGCGACTTATACAGAACTTTTTACACTGAGGAGGCTTAAAAATACCAGATCCCTGGAAAACTTCAATTACTCAAGATTTCTATCTTGTTTTTTATTCTAGGTCAATCTAATTTCATTAGAATTAGCCAAGTCAATTTTTCCTTAGTATACGCATGGCTTTTTGTCATTTATGCCTACCTTTTCACGTTTAGTATCCTCAATTCTTAAAGGCAACCATTAGACATGGAAAATGGCATTTTTACATAAGCCAGTAATTCATCTGTCCCATTCACTTCATGATGGATAGATGCTATGGAAGACAGAAAAATGTCCACCAGAATTTTAAGCATATGGCTGGTTCTAAGGGGATATCGCTACACACACCCCCGCCCTCCCGCTTCCCCTCCAACCCCTTCAGATTTAAGTAGGAAAGAGTTACTCAGGAGCATTTTGACAGACGAAGATCTCTTCAATGTACAAATATACCTTGTGTGGCTCCTTTAAGTCTTTTCTAGAAAAAGGCAGAGTATGAGTTCATTTCAGTGGCTAACTGACAGGCTCTCACTTTTATGCTGCGTGGGGAAAAATGAAGACTGTTCTTAGGGCCAGGAGACTGGAGGCTCAGAGGCCACACAGCAAGGCTTGGAGAGGTAAGAGGGAGGGGAGCCCAGCACAGGGCCTGGGGCTCCCCTCAGAGGCTTCTGCTGTCTTTACAGCATCCAGGACCAGTTATGTGCACTTTGGAAATCTGTTTTTGTTTTTTTCACAGATACATTCCTCCCTTTAGAGTATTTAATATGCTTTCTTCTGAAAACATAAGCCTGACTCAGCCATAGACAGGGCGCCTGGTTCCAGGCTGAAATCCAAACTGGAGAATGGCACATGTTCCTGGGAAGGTGGTGGAATCAAGAACAAGAATTCCACAGAGGTGAAAATGACGGAAAATAAGACTATCCTTGCAATGCCTCCAAAACTAGCCTTGGCCACACCTTTTGTTCCAAACAGCTCTGCCAGTTCCCCTTGACCTTGACCTGGAGGTAGCACATGTTCATTTTAATCCCAGGAAAAGAGAGCCTTTCTTTTTCTTTTTAATTTTTACTTTATTTTATTTTTATTTATTTATTTACTTTTGGCTGCGTTGGGTCTTCGTTGCTGCGTGCGGGCTTTCTCTAGTTGCAGCGAGTGGGGGCTACTCCTCGTTGCGGCGCACGGGCTTCTCATTGTGGTGGCTTCTCTTGTTGTGGAGCATGGGCTCTAGGTGCGCGGGCTTTGGTAGCTGTGGCTCATGGGCTCTAGAGCACAGGCTCAGTAGTTGTGGCGCACGGGCTCAGTTGCTCCCTGGCACGTGGTATCCTCCCAGACCAGGGATCGAACCCGTGTCCCCTGAATTGGCAGGCGGATTCTTAACCATTGCGCCACCAGGGAAGTCCCAAGACAGCCTTTTCTGTGGTAAATGCTGGAGATAACTCTTTTTCGAAACAAATACAGTCATCTGGGACGAGACTGTCCACTGCGTTCCACTTGTGCTGGCCCTGGCGTCTAAGTCGAGGAGAGTGAAAAGATAAAGTGTACCGATGCCTCTATCACCCCTTCATTTGTCTTCCCCACGTGACTTAAAGTCAGCTTAAAAAGCCAAGGGCGAGCGGGATTTGAAGAAGAGAGAATCCGGTGGACCAAATAAAGCACATCTATTGTAAGCAATGCTGAAATGTTTCCTACTTATTAAGAGAAAATAGTGAATGCTGTGTCATAAACCTTTTCAATAGATTATCCGATTGTTACAAATTTCCTTCATGTAGTCCAAAAAAAGACAGTAGCAAAGGTACAGTTCTCTGAACTCTGCATGAAACAATTCATGTAAAAAAGAAAAAGATGTAATGGAACCATAAAGTTTCCCCATCAGTTTCCTACGACTGGGTTAAAAAGCTTGACTGTTTCAAGTATAATGATTACAGACACTGCACTATAAAACTCCGGGACCCTAAGTTTTGTTCTGCTTTTGTTGCTTCAAATACAAAAAAAATAATTGTTTTGAAGACATAAATTAGAACCATTTGGATAATCATGCATGTCAGTCAGGAGTTAGGACCGATTCTTGCCTTTTTAAGATAATCTTAGCATGGTTCCGCTTTTCTTTTGGTTCCACAGGTTTACAAGCTTTCTGGTTGAGGATTATTACACTGTGCTCCCATCCAAGCTGCCTTCCCAACGATGTTTGTTTTTACCCTTAATGATGAAGGTTTCTCAGGCAACTGTGGCATTATTTCCACGTGTAGAGTCGTGGCAGCTACGGAAGCCTGACAGCGGGGTGGCAGGGGCGTGCTGTTCGTAGCTGCAGCCTCCAGACCGCTGACACCAGCACAGGGCTCTCAGAAACTGCTCGGCACCCACACGCCACGTGCCTGCCCAATCCCAGGTCTGGACGATATTAACTCAAACAGGATGAAAACTCACAAACACTCTCATTTGGGTATAAGATCTAGGCCTTTTTTTTTTTTTTTTTTTTAAAGATAGTTCATAAGCCTTAAAAAGTATTCTCTCCAGATTATAAAAGGTTAAAATCGTTTAATAGGAACAATCTTGGACAAGCAGAAATAGCTTTGATTTGAAGAATTATAGCAACGTACAATTGGGAAGGACTCCACAGGGATGGTCAGATGGGACAGTCTATGCCTGTTCTCGAGGCTCTGCATTAGAAAGATGACTGATGGGACATTCTGCCCTCTATCAAGGCACATGCCACTTCTGAAAACTGCCAGCTTTCCACACAGGCTAGAGATATCTTATTTACATTTAAAAACAGCTTTTCTTCTCCAGTGCAGTGGAAATGCCCAGAGACCAGTCACTGAGATCCCTCCCTAACACAGGTGCAGGACAGCTTTATTGATCTCTGGGTTTGTCCAGTCATTGCGAATGTCATCCAGGTGGTTATCGAAATCCACGAGTGTCTCATAGGACCGGCCGTCCAGGAGTGACGCCGAGATCCTCTGGGCCTCCGGCCAGTCTTCACAGTAATCACTACGAGGTGAAACGGGAGAAATCAGCCTCTTAATGAAAACAGGTGGCTTTTCAATAGAGTAAACAGGAAACCACCCACGTGCAGAGTGGTATAAAGGAAGACAGTACTGAACACTAGCAAACACGTACGTTTAAACACGTGAAGATGCACGTAAAGAATCTGAAACGTGAAAGAGTCACCCTCCAAATGAAATTCTGAAAAAGCTGGAAGTAGATGACTGACTACAAAGAAACCAAATGAAATGCCTGGGAAGAGGGTTTGGCTTGGGGAGGGGTGCCCTGAGGTTGAGGTGGGAAGACCCTCGAGTGACACTCAGGTTGTCTGGACTGCTTGGAAACCCTGTAGGCCTCAGTCCTCCAGGGGTCGAGGAACATGCATGACTTCTTTTTTTTTTTTTTTTTTGCGGTACACGGGCCTCTCACTGTTGTGGCCTCTCCCGTTGTGGAGCACAGGCTCCGGGCGCGCAGGCTCAGCGGCCATGGCTCACGGGCCCAGCCGCTCCACGGCATGTGGGATCTTCCCGGACTGGGGCACGAACCCGTGTCCCCTGCATCGGCAGGCGGACTCTCAACCACTGTGCCACCAGGGAAGCCCCATGCATGACTTCTGTATGAGGTTTGCACACTCCTCTGGGGAAGACGCTAACTTAAAAACCCAGAAGGCTGGCATCAGCTTTCCTGTGGGAGCTGGGTGCCCGGAGTGGCACCAGCACACATGGCATGTGGGCCACCCTGGGAACAGGGCACTCACTAGTGAGGGTCTCTGCAGCGCCATTTGTTTTCGTGGTGTTCGTACACATGGATTGTGGGCACCACACAGTCCATCGTGAACTTGGTGTTGTCTACCTGCAACGAGACATAGCACGTGCCTGTGAACAGAGCCGGTGCTTCTGCTGTGAGTCCGCAGGCCCTTCCTTGAGGCTCTCCAGCGTCAACACTGCCCGGGGCAGAAACCCCACCTCACGGCGCAGGACACCACGAGAGCACGGCCCAGGTGTACTGTGCCATTCAGGAGAAATACTAAGTACTTTACTGCTTTTTCACAAACGTGAAGCTTCCAAACTTTACTTCCGCCTTCTCTGTTAGAATCCCATCTGAACTGAGCTTAACAGGGCTCTTGGTGAGAGCCACTCCCCTCCTGGCTCCCTCCCCGGCTCCCTCAGCCGTGCCAGCTAACTTAATCCAATGGCTCTCACACGTGAGAATCATCTGGAAGCTTACTGAAGCACAGACTGCTAGGCCCCTAGACTCTGCATTTCTAACAAATTCCCAGGTGGTGCTGCTGCTGCTGGCATGGGGACCCCACTGTGAGACCTGCTGAAGTGGAACGACCCCCACCCCTAGAAATCCGTGCGCTGGGACAGCAGCGGCCTGTGACTCAGCAGCTGTAAGCCTGCAGTTGGGAGCAGGCTGCAAAAGCGGGCCACGGTCCGATGAAGTACCCGCAGAAAGGAAAACCGTTTATAGCAATAGTTAAAGCCCCACGTCAGCAAGAGGATGCTCAGCAGCCATCCCGCACACAGAAGGCTCAGGAGCGAGCGAGAGTGGCTTACCATGATGAGAGCTGTGTCGCTGAAGCCCTCGGCGATTCTGGAGGCCACCTTTTCTGCAACCTGGTTTGGACTGTGGGAGAAGAACCAGCGAGGTCACCGCATTTTAGTTATCGCCGTTCAACGCTGTCTGCCTAAGGCAGAGTGAACAGCAATGATACAAAGACCAAGGGCACCAGTAAGCTGCCCGAGCTTGTTACGCCCGTTTAAGTAGCTTCTGGTGACTGCGGTCCCGCTGCAGTGACTGGTGAGGATGGGGAACGCTGCGTGGGTCACGTGGAGCACAGGGGAGAGCAGGGCCCTTCCCCCACCAGGAAGCCCTGGGAGGGGATCTTGAGAGGGTGTTTTCTAAACAGAAAGGCTCCCTGGACCCTGGGGGAGAGTGCCACCCAGGGCCTGCAGACAACTGTGCTGCTGAGAGCCGCCCCAGGCCAACAGCCCCCAGGGCCCACCTTCTCCGTCTGCGCCCTCAGCTGCTGGAATCGAGTCAGTTGTTTTTCCTTTTTTTTTAGTTTTAAAAATTCCTAAGCCATTCCAGATCTTCTCAGTGCTCAGGAGCCTTCCCTGGCTGGCTCTGGCTCTGTGCCCACCGCAACCTTGATAAATGGCAACTTTCCACCTTACGTCAATAGGGTGACTTGGAGAGTGGGTCACACGTGTCCCTGCGCCCCCCTCCTCCCGCCCGCAGGCCCATCCACTCTGGCCTCCTCCTTGGGGCCTTACTTAGCTCCCTTCCCCAACAATGGGCCCAGCTCTGAGGTCAAGTCTGAGTCTTTTCCTTTTTAGGACAAGAAAATTAACCAGTTCTGTGCAGTCTCGGTCCAACTTCTCTTCTCCCTTTCAACCGTATTTCTTCAACTTCTTTAGTAAAGCTGACGATCCTGTCCCTCTGGCTCCATTTCCTCACTATGCCGTGCAGTCTGCCGTCTGCCCCCTCACCCCGGAGGGCAGCACCCCCGAAGCCTCCAAGGCCCCCCGGCTGGAATCCGGGGCGGCTGGAATCCGGGGCGGCTGGAATCCAAGGCAGGCAGGCCGGCTTGCTCGCGGTTTCTCTGGCTGAGGTGACCTTTCCCACTTGCTTCCAACCCCGCACCAGGCGCCTCCCTTTGCACCCTTCATTCTCCCTGCCACCTGCCCCCTTCAGCCTGTCACCGGAGGCATGCGTTTCTAAAACTGCCTCCTCACCGGTCTCAATTTCCAGGCTCTTCTTGGAAGATAAAAGCCCCCCGTGCTCAGGCTGGCAGACCCAGCCTCTCTCACCACGGGACCAGCTACCGTTCCCACCCCCGGAGCAATGCTCTGTGTGCCTTCCCTCCCAGGGGACTGTCTGCGTGTTGTCCTCCTCACACACCCCGCCCCCCCACTCATACCCTTCCCTGTCTGGAATGCCCTTCGGCGCCCACCTCTGCGTACTCAATTCCTTCCATCTTTAATGCCCAGAAAACACCATCCTCTCTGGGACGTCTTGCCAAGCTGCCCCAGATGAGGTCCATGTGTCCCCTCTCTAAACACTTAAGCCCTGGTATGCAGTTGTCTTTTTGTGCATCTTTTTCCCCTGCACAGAGTCTCAGCTTTTTTTTTTTTTTTTTTTTTGCGGTACACGGGTCTCTCACTGCCGTGGCCTCTCCCGTTGCGGAGCACAGGCTCCGGACGCGCAGGCTCAGCGGCCGTGGCTCACGGGCCCAGCCACTCCGCGGCATGTGGGATCTTCCCGGACCGGGGCACGAACCCGTGTCCCCTGCATCGGCAGGCAGACTCCCAACCACTGCGCCACCAGGGAAGCCCAGTCTCAGCTTTTTGAAGCAGGGACAGAGCCTTAAAGAAACACACTGAACAATTACGATCGTTTCTTTGTGAATGAGGTGAAAAAAGCAGGTTCAATGCTTTATAAAAATAACTTTTATCTAATTATTCTATTTTCACTTTTAAAATTGAGAATTTTTAGAGATGTGTGATTATTTATCTGCAGTATCATGTTAAGAAAAATGAAACAAAAAAACAGTTTAATAGAGAAAGGGCCCCCGGGATTCTTGTCCCTCAGGTCACCCCGGAAAGCCCTCAAAGTGAAGGCAGCACTTCACAGGAGTCAGCAAGTGCCGAGTTCCCGTAGCGGGACCTGCTGATTCACCCGCCCACTGTGGAGAAGGCGCACCCCGCTCCTCACTCACTCACACCTTAGGTGCAAAGGGAAATGAAGTCAGCATTTGCTAAGAGCATGATCTTCTCCCTAGGAGCATTTGCCACAAAGAAACTGGCAAAATGCTATTATCCTAACGTTTATGATTATCATAGTACTTGGTGACTTTTATTGGGAAGGGGATGAGAAACATTTATTATGTTTCATTTCAGATGCCCCCAAGCTCACACTTACCATTTGTTTTCTTTTGAAAGAACTTAAAACTTACAATAGTTAATGAATTGCCAAAGTATTTCAAAGAACTACGAATTTTGTTTACCTCTTATTTGTATTTCACACTTAGTCTCTAACACCGACCTGCTCCACTCCTAATGTCAGATGGTCACATTGTGACAGTCACGTCAGTACTTTGTTTCCAACTAGGCTGTACAAGTCCTTGTTCCTGTGAACAGTCAGCTGCCAAATACAACGGTGGGGGCCCTGGAGATGGAAGCCACTTGCGAAACCCCCTTCCCAACCCACACAAAACTAGGCACGAACCTGTGATTGAGATCTTACATTTACACCTAAAAGCTCTTTACTGAGCATCTACCTCAGGCCAAGGCACTGGACCTGGTACTGAAATCTACCCCTCTTGAAGTGTTTATCATGAAGCGAAGCTCCAGCAATTATGAAATGATCAAATAAGACTTGATGGGATAACCTGAAGTTTAGGAAATGAGTAAAACAGTTATAAACACCTTATAGTTCTTTTTCTCCGATTAAAACAGTGACCGAATGATCCTTTTTTAAAAAAGGTAATCACAGGACGAGTAACAGGACCGGCCTCTACTTGGAATCAAACACAGAGTTAAGCACGCTGCATGTGGCTTCGCTCTGCCCTCCTCACTCCCACTCTCCGAGGGATGAATTCTTTAGCTCCATTTTACAGACAGGACCACTGAGGCCAAAGTGGTGAATCAGTAAGTCACTGAGGACTTGAATCCAAGTCTAACCTGGCTCCAAAGCTTATGCTGTGAGACGATGTGAATCAGCCGATGTTTCTAACAGAGGAGCAAAATTTTCGCTAGGCAAAGCTGAAGAGAGAAGGGAAGGTTTTCTAGGTAGAAGCAAATGGTACTAAAGAAGGAAGTCAGCGTGATCCCAGCTTCTGAGCTTCCTGGCTGTGTGGCAGCGAGCATCTCTGGCTGGAGTTTCTTCAGCTGAGTGTCCTTGTGAGGATTCGAAAGGATGACACCAAGAAAGGCCCAGGCCAGGCACAGTGGTAGTGACTGGAGGTTTACTCCAAACACGCTGGAGGGGTGGATTAGATCCCGGAGTACGGCCGAGGCTCACGGGGTCAGAAGGGATCCAGGGGGTTACTGGACCCACTTGTCTCACTGCCCACCACGCTCTCTACAGATCTCACCAACGGCTGGCAGGCACTTAGACACTGACTTCAGTGGGAGAATGAAGACCTCCTGAGCAGAGCAGGTGAAGGACCTGGGAAATTCTAGAAGGTGTGAAGAGCATGAAAGTGGTGTCTGAGCAAGATAATTCTAGGCTGGGCTGCAATGAGGTCCGAACAGAGGCAGGAGGATGAAGAGGCCGTGAGCCAAGTGAGGCAGCGGAGAGGAGAGCCTGTGCGGGCGCGTCTGGGGGCCGGGGAGGAAGGAAGCCAGCGCCATCACCTCTGGCCCGGTGTCCTCTCCTTCCTGCGAGAACAGCTGCGGGACAGTACTGTCTGCTTCCGGGAAACCTTCCAAGGACGGCTCCCCGCTGCTTACAAAACAGTGAAATGCCTCACAGCCGTCAGGGTGGCCTCACCTGCTGGCGCCCCCTCTGTGCGTGCGCCCCACACTCCTGCCGGCTTCCACCCGGTGTCTGCATCACGCTGTCCCCCCTCCGCACTCTTCCCTCTGCTCTCCACGTCTGTACGTGACAGGACCCTGCCACGCACAAGCATCCTGTTCAAACGACACTCCTCCCCGAGGGCCCCTATGGTCACAGCAATGGACTCAACGCCTGCCTGCTACTGCTGGACAGCCCTCCGTACCACCCTCCCGGCATGGGGCCTGGGGGCCTAGGTTTCGGTGTCTTTTGTGTTCAATCCAGCAACTCGAGGGCAAGGGCCAAGAGTCCAGCTTGGCTCAGCACAGAGCTTGGCCCGGGGCAGGCGCTTTGTGCCATGCAGCCTCTTTCGTGTAACAAAGACCAAGACCGACACCGGCCATGAATAGGCCATGAATAGGCCATGAATAGGCCCCAGCTCATCAGCACCCCGGAGGCAGGTGGGCTCAAAAGTAAGGCGTGGTCAACAAGAGATGCGCCGGGGAGAGAGCCCGGATGGGCAGCGGGCGGGAAGAACGCGAGAGCCAGGCTTCAGAGGGCGCCCCTGCGCCGTGGCCCACGCAGAGGCTTTCCCAGGAGTCTGCGCCGGTGACCCTGTCTCCCTCTGAGTCCCGACTGGGCCCAGTCCTCTACAGCAAAACGGCTTCCATCCCTGAAGTGTTTCTTCAGCTTATTGTATTATGGCCCTAACGCTGTGAGTCCAGCCTCTTGCCTTTGCTGGGCAAGCGGATGTGACTCCAGGAGACACTTCGGTCTGGGGTCCTTCACCGCGTCCCAGGCCGCCTGGCCACGTGAGGGAAGCGTGCGAGGGCACCCCGGCTTCTGCATCTGGCTTTCGGCTGGTCAGGGTGCTGATTCCTCTGGGACTTGGCCTGCGAGGTCCCATCAGGCTAGCTGCTGGTCGTATCCCTCGACCAGAGGGCACTCTTCTCCTTGGACCGGGTTTCTTGACCCAACCCCTCCTCACCCCTTCTGGCAGCGCAGGTACCAGCTTTTGTCACCAGCTCCAGGTGACTGCCCCACCCTCTCGTGAGTTCTCTTACATACAGTTCACACCTCTGGAAACAACCGCCTTATTAAGTCCTCCACCAATTATCCTAACTACAGGGTGTCAAGTGTTTTTCTGCTGGGACTTTGATGCAGAAGTAAAGCAAAGACCTCAGCTTTGCTCATTAGTGAGAATCACAGTGGGTGCAAAGAGCCGGATAAAAGAAACCGGAACCTAACGTGAAAGAAGCAGCAAACACCACATTTTCGTCAAAGTATCAGACCTTAAGGGCACCAAACCTAAACGTTACTCTTTTTTTAACCCCCCAAGCAAGAGTGGAGTTCTTTCCTAATGCTGTGCCCTGTATCATTCCCACCTTGGGAACGGGAAGCAAGACCCAGCTGAGTGGGGACAGAAACAGGAGGCCCTGGACTGTTGCTTTCATTTTATGAATTCCCTTCAAGCAAAATAAAGAAGATACAGAACAGAATCCCAACGTTAATATAAATGTTTAGAATTACTGTTGTTTGGAATTACCCATACCGCAGTCCCCCTGGAATACTATAAACAAGCACAGAGGGCCCAGAGGGGTTCTGTTCTAACAGATTTTGCATCCTGAGACCACAGAGGTCAAAACGTGCATCAGAGATCATCTCCCTCACGCTATCATTCTTTCAGACCACAGAGGGGTTTTGCATGGACATACCTGGCATCCTTTACTCGTTCGTTAGCTTGATAATAACCAGCAATCACATAGCTATTATCTTTGCACCATGAATCAATCTGAAAGAAGAACAAAATTTGGGAAGAAAAGGTGAATGATTTCCTCTTAAATATCAAGTCTCAATAAACAGAGGGAACCCCCCCAACCCCTGGATGCTGGGACAAATCAGATATAAGCCCTGTATCCTCCTCCCTACAAGAATGAAATGGGAGAGTTCCCTGGTGGCCTAGTGGTGAGGATTCGAGGCTGTCACTGCTGTGGCCCGGGTTCAATCCCTGACTGGGGAGCTGAGATCCTGCAAGCTGAGCAGCACCACCAAAAAAAACCCAAACAAGAATGAAATGGGTGTTCAGGGGAAAGAAGGTCACCCCAATTTGCTTTCCACAGTCCACGTGAGGCCAGAGAAAGCAAAGAAGAGCCTGGGCTCCCACTCTCACTGAGGTGGGGTGTCTTCCCACAGAGGAGGACCCTGTAATGACTGGGAAGGGTGGGGCTGGACACGAGGAATGACCTCCTCCCCCAGTCCCAGCAGAAGGCCCCAGTGTAGACATATATTAAACGGGTGCAGTGCCGTGGGTGAGGTGAGACCAGAGTTACCCACCTTCTCTGACAATATGAAGCACTGAGGCATTCTGGGGCTTGAATAAGCCTTAAGATCATTTAAATCAATCCTTCACAGATAAGCAAACTAAAAAGCTCGGAGAGGGTCTAAGTCTGCATAGCCAGGTAGCACAGCCAACCTGGGAATATAAGTCTGTTTCAAAGCCAGCTGCTTTAATACCGTATCTCAGTATTCCTAGCAACACACCATGAAAAATCCATCATGCCGGGATGTGGGGTAAACAGGCACGTGCATGCGCGCGCACACCCTTCTCTGTGGCATGTTTTCAAATGGGAGCATGGCAGCGGATTTTTAAAGTTTTTTGTTTTATAATGCCACTCTTCTCTCATCAGATTTAGCATCCTGCAGGTCTAATGCTATTATTAAAAGCAACAAAAGGTCATCCTGTTTTGCCATAATGGAATTTTAATAATACACTGCAGTAAATTCTATCCTCAGTCTGCAAAGGAAGAGATAAAATTGATCCTCGAGTTTTTCAAAGTAACTGGTTAAAAATGTTTTTCTTTTCTTCCTTATTTTTTTCCTTTTTTAAACATAGCTCTACTGCTCTTTTTCTCAAATTCTGGTTTGGGTCTCCAACAGTCTCCTTTATGACTAAAAGCAGACATTACAGAATGGTTACAGACCAAGGTTCCCTCGCTCACACAAAGATTAGAATAATAATTCTGGCTTCCTAAGAGCTTACAAATTACACTGAGGCAAAACCAAGGCTCAGTGAAAGAATTAAACGTTTTGGTCATCCACTCAGAAGACGAGAGCCATGTCTACAAAATATTTATAATGGCTCTTTCACACTAACTTTGATGCAAATTATTCCACAATTACTTATATTTTGTTTCTATCACCTCTTAAAGGAATGAGTTCTAGAAACTCTCTATTGCTGCTTACAGCAGCAAATTCTTTCATTTCTTTCTAAATGTATCTCTATGTGGTATCAAAGGGCATAGCCCCGTTCTAAAATTTGGCATTTGGCCCCATTCCCTGAACTCAAACCCATAAGTTAGCCCATCCTTTAGTGTAGCCCTCTCAGTCTTTGTTTCTGATCAAAGACTGGTCTCTTGAGTGTGTCCTCACTTGAGGTGACCCTGCCCACTTTGGTGCCCCTCTCCCAGCCCTGTGGTGTGGGCTGTTCTTATATCCAGAGTCACAACTACAGATGGTATCCCGAGTTTTGCTACTGTCCTGGCTTCCTAATGCCCTTGTAACAAGTTACAAAAACTTAGTGGCTTAATACAAATTTAATACAAATTTATCTTACGGGTCAGAAGTCTAAAATGGGTCCGCTGGGCTGATTCCTTCTGGAGGCTCTAGGGGAGAATTCGTTCCTTGCCTTTTCCGACACCTAGGGGTCACCACGTTCCTTGGCTGGTGGCTGTACCACTCTGGCCTCTGCTTCTGTCACAACTCTTTTCTCTGACTCTTACCCTGATGCCTCTTAAGGACCCTTGTGATTACACTGGGTCCATCAGACAATCCAGGATAATCACCACATCTCAAGATCCTTAACTTCATCTCACTTGCAGTCCCTTTTACCATGTAAGGTTACACGTTCACAGGTTCCAAGGATTAAGGTGTGGACATCTTGGGGGTCCATTTTTTGGCCCACCACAGCTACGTTTAATATAAGATAATTATTTTCTGCTGCTGATATCCTGACCATCCCCAGCAGTAGTCCTTTTTTATGGCCATGCTGTGCAGCTTGCGGGATCTCAGTTCCCTGACCAGGGATCAACCCGCACCATGGCAGTGAAAGCCCAGAATCCTAACCACTATGCCACCAGGGACTCCCACAGCCGTCTTTAGTGAGCAGTGTGAGCTGCTCCCAGATCCCTTTCCTGGGCTGAAGGTAACAGTTCAGGACTCAATCCCTAGCAAACACGTGGTGTCACCTTGTACCTGTACTCAGAGCGCAGAGGAGTCACTTGACATGAAGGATGATTCTTGTGACAAACACAATGCACACCTCAACTTACACTTTACCTAACGAGGGGTGAATTCCTGTACGTAAAACTCCAAGGGCCTAACCAAATTCCAGCAGAAAAATAATGTCATGACCTTGAACTTCTAGTAGAACTCTTTTTAAAAAAAATTTATTTATTTTCTTTATTTTTGGCTGCATTGGTTCTCTGTTGCTAAGTGCGGGCTTTCTCTAGTTGCGGGGAGCAGGGGCTACTCTTCGTTGCGGTGCGCGGGCTTCTCGTTGAGGTGGCTTCTGTTGTTGCGGAGCACAGGCTCTAGGCATGCGGGCTTCAGTAGTTGTGGCTCATGGGCTCTAGTGCGCAGGCTTAGTAGCTGTGGCGCGCAGGCTTAGTTGCTCTGCGGCATGTGGGATCTTTCCGGACCAGGGCTTGAACCCGTGTCTCCTGCATTGGCAGGCGGATTCTTATCCACTGCGCCACCAGGGAAGCCCTTTTGTTTTGTTTTTGTTTTTTTGGCAATGCCGCGTGGCTTGCGGGATCTTAGTTCCCTGACCAGGGATTGAACCTGCGCCCCGGCATTGAAAGCGCTAAGTCCTAACCACTAGACCACCAGGGAGCTCCCTAGTAGAACTCTTTGAAGAGGTTGTCCCAAAAGTGAACCAGGAACAAAAGCTCTGGCTTGGCTTTAGAAACCTTTCAATGATTCAAAAAAAGAACGACCAAGTTAAGTCTGGATGCCTGTGACAGGCATGCACAGCCTGTCCACAGCTGTCCAGACTCAGACACAAGTGGCCCCCAGTTGAGGAATGGAGAACTGGCCATCAGAGCCCACAGAGGTAGCGTAAACAAGTTTCAGTGGAACCAGACCTCATGGGTGAGAGTGAGCCGGCGGGCAGTAAGAGTGAGGGTGTGGGAGGAGGCAAGCAGCATGGACAGTCGGGGGCAGGCAGCTCTTGAGGGCCCTCAGAATCCTGAAGTCAGCCCAAACGGCAACTCGCTCCCTCCCAAGTGGGGCAGCACAAGGCAGAAGAACTGAGAAGCTGTCTGACCGCTGTTCTCAACGAATGCGCTTCCATCTTCCTCACCTTGCTGCTAAGATGCCCTACTCCCGTGATGCATCTCGTGAACAATCAAAATGAAAAAGTTCAGGACAACACTCTGAAACTCGTCAAGTGACTCTGAATACAGGGTCCAAATCCTGCATTTACTTATGTAGTTTCTTTTACTTTCCAGAGGGAAAGAAGGACACTTTCACCTTGGCATAAGTCTGCCACCCTCTGTTCAATGCCCTTTCAGGCTCGTTCCATTCCAGACACATAGGAGAACGACTAAAGGCCCCGGGCCCAACTCATCCGTTCCCAGTTAGACTGCACAAAGAAAGCAGCTTCTCTCAGCAAACTCGCTAACAATTGCATGTATGAGGCACTTTGTAATTTCCAAAGCACCATCACCCACCTCATGTAGCTATATAATAGCCATGAAGTAGGCAAGGCAGGGAGCTGATAAGAGCCACCCCAGTAGGGCCTTGCTCCCATGTTTGCCACTTACAAGCTGGGTGTGTCTGTCAGCCTCCCTGCCTGCAGCAATGAGCAGGCCCTGGCTTCTCAAAGTAGAGGGGTTGTTAGCTTCACGGAGAAGAAAAGCTCCTTCTCAAGTCGGCTGCCGATTCTTCTCTGGCAGGAAAGGAGCTGGCTCCAAGGAGGAAAAGCTCTGGAGGTAAATGGCATGGGGACAGAGGGCGAAGGTCAAAGGGAAGAAGTGAAAGGAGAACCCAGAGCAGCCAGCTCCCTGTCCCAGGCCAGCACATTTATGTTCTGGAGAGAAAAAGGGGCAGGAGGACGCAGGGGGCTGAGCCAAAAGCCACAGGGGCAGCAGCCCGTGCAGACGAGTAGAGAAGGCACATACGGAAGCAGCAGAAAGAGTTCGAGACCGAGGTCACTGCGACTAGACCAACCGGCAAAGAAGGAAGTCCTTGGAGCAGAATGTAATGAAAAGCAGCTCCACAGCACCAGGAAACCACCGACGGGGGAAAAGGACAAAGAGGGCTTAGGGAAACAGCAGGTTTATGCTAATGTCCCTACTGACATTTTATGGATTTTTGCTTTTAGAAATAATTCCATCACTACCTACGTCAAAGGGTTATAAGGATAAATTAACAGGCATAAGTACTTAAAAAAAAAAAAGCAAGCACCAGAAATGCAAGGATTTCTTTTTAATGGAAAATGATAATGAAAAGCCTTGCAAAGGAATCTGATGCTGCCCTTTGATGGACTGCACATCAAGTCAGTCTTCCCCACTTATCAAAAATAACTCAATACGAAACTCCCTGAATAGAAACAAGCTGGGAGAATTAGGCCTCGTTTATACAACTACATCTTCTATAGCTGATAAACCATGGCTCCATACACTGAGATTTTTTCACTGCCTTCAGGTTGTAAAGTTGCTAAATCAAAAGCTGAAGGATATAAACTTAAATATCTTAATGGTAATACAAAATTTGTGGATGGACTCAAATTGCAAATTTTCCTTTATAACTTTATTTTGAAAGTTATCTAATTTGTACTCAGTTGACATCTTTCTCGTATTTTTCAAATTCTGAGTCTATGATTCAAAGTTTTGATCAACAGAAGAAAAGTAAGCACAAGCCACCACTGCTTGGCAAGGATAAAACTTTGGCTGTTAGTTTCTACTGTGTGCAAAGAAGCTAAGTGCAGAGAATGTAGTTTGCACTTAATTTTGCTGGACTCAAGGAGGAGACCCAAACACCGAAGGGCACACCTGGGGACATGCTGGAAGGCGAGTCTGGGGTGCAGCGTGCAGTGGTGCAGGGCGAGCAGGGTCAGAACAAGGCCTCAAGCAGCGCCCCTTAACAAGCTGTGGCAGTGGGCCTGCCTTGAGAGGCAAGGTCCCCTCTGGGCATCTTCCCTCCCCAGGTAAATGGTGGACACAGCCCTAATCCTTGGGGAAAATTCATGTAAAGGTTGCTTATAGTTGGTATATTTAACTCCTTCAAGCATTGCATTTATATCTTGTAATAGGAACATAACCCTTTAACTCTGTAGAGCTTACTTGAGAATGAAAAGAATTAATCCTATTTTGACAATTCCAAGTGAGGTTCAAGTTTGCCTTTAAGATGCTCTTTGATTATTTATTTATTTATTTTTTGGTACTCTGATTATTTCTGATAGGATTTTCTAGGGATTTAAAGCAACACACCTTTCCCTCCTACCCACCCTGGCTCCACCTTGGTTAGTCTGCTGACTTCCCTTCTTCCACCCACCCCGCAGAAGCTGGAGTTCCTCAGGTTTCAGTCCATGGCTCTCTACTCATTACACACAGTCCCAGCCAACAGGACCTGCTCTCATGGCTTCAAAAGTCATTGAGAAGCTACTGGTCCCCCATCTATGTCTCCAGCCCACCCATCTTCTGAGTTTCAGACCCATTTTTCAGCTGTCAACACTAGGTCATTTTCCCTCAACGAATGGTGCCACTGTCCTTCTGATGCTTAAGTCAGAAATAGAGGTGTGTCACCCTTGCTTCCTTTTCCCTATGTCCCCACACGATTAGTCACTGAATGCTGTGGATTCTCCCTCCTGGCTCTCTCCGGTCTGTCTCCTCTGCTTCCACGGCACACTTAGTTTAGGCCACCTCTCTGCCTCTAGTATTATATACACTCCTGTTTCCAACATCCTCTTTGCTGCAGGCTGGGGCAATCACTCCAAGACACAAATGTGACCATGCAACTCTCCTCCAGTGGCTTCCCTGTCCTCATGATGGAGCCCAAACTCCGCTGTGTGGTCTGCAAGGTCCTCTACAATGAAATCTGTCCACTGCTCACCTCTCTCCACGCCAGGTCGCTTTATACTCTACACTCTAGCTCTTCCCTAAATACCCCTCCCCCCATTTTCTCCTGGTCTTTGCACAAGCTACTCCCTCTGCCTTGAGTGGTTTCCCGCCACCCCCTGAAGGAGGGCTGGGTTAGTTGAACCTTCCCCACTTTCTGCTTAACTCCTGATATGGCACCTATGCTTCGCTACTGTACTTGTCCGCTTGGTACAAGTTCAACTGCTAAGCAGGTACAGTGTTTGATCCATAGCCATATCCCTCCCCCAGCACAGGCCTGACACTACAGGAGAACTGGATAATCCTGCATTAGTGCTACTGGTTAATCTAGTTCCCGCAAGTGAACGCACTTCACATATCCAATCACCTCGCAATTCCCTTGATAACAAAATCATCACGACAGGTGGTTGAAAAGACTTGAAGTAAAACAGACACATGCACACCCCAGGGATGTACTGGTACTGACAAGCTATTTCTTCAGGAGCTAAAATGGTTGATTTTATAAATATCATCTACTTCTTATCTATCTCCTGCCCCAAGATGACAGGAAGAAATTCAGACAATGACTCAGTTTAACAGGCATTCAAAGATGTGCCCAGTAAGCTTAG
Organism: Mesoplodon mirus; assembly: GCF_964341445.2. Classification (NCBI taxonomy): domain Eukaryota; kingdom Metazoa; phylum Chordata; class Mammalia; order Artiodactyla; family Ziphiidae; genus Mesoplodon; species Mesoplodon mirus. The sequence continues at coordinate 3,512,062 of NC_138995.1, read as the reverse complement.
GCGAGGACCGTTTGTCTCAAGATACTTCCTGCTTACCAAGAATTGACATGGGTGTCAATAATTAGGTAAATTACAAAATGGATTCATTTTACTTGGTGGGAGGTATAGAGAAAGGACTTCTACCTACACCTTCTCACTTAACTACTTTTTGCATAATCAACTAATTTTTTTTAGTATCATAGTTTATATGTATATGAAAAACTGTACCTCAAGCCAGGCAGGTCTGAGTCTACAGTTTATTTCTCCCTAAGGTTTCAACTCAAATTTATCGGTGGTCTTTTTTCCTTTATGGGTCACCATACCTCAACAAGCACTGCCTAGGATTCAGTGACCAGCCAGTCTATCCCTATGCCACATCTTTTCTCACTGTACTTCAACAGACCAGTCGTGAGCAGACCCACAGCAGTGTGCGGGCTGGAAGGCATGTCTGCTCCGGCTTTTAAATTCCACAAACCTGCCATCTGCGGGTTTTAGCTTTTAAAACCACGTCTGCATTCTAGATGTCACTAAGAGGACAGACAAGCTTCCCTTACAAAGCGCTCAGGCGCATTCTCGGGCAGCAGTGCCCGTGAGGCCAACCCTGCCTCTAAACGTGTCTCCACCCTCGGGGTCCGGGGCACTAACGTCGGAAGAACCGCAGCCTTTACACCCACGGCAGACACGGATCTGGCCCCGCGAAGGTGCGCAAGGGCCAAACCGCAGTGTCAAAACTTCCCGTGACTCAAAATCCCAAATACAAACGCTGTCAAATCATCGCTCAGTTAACGACGGCTTGTTTCTATAAAGGATACTGGTGTGAGAAAATTAATGTACTATTCGTCGCCTAAAGCGTCTAAAAATACCCAGGACGGTTAAGATCGCTCTTGCGGCCGCTGCCACTACGAGCTGCCACCTGCGGGGCCTTGCTAAGTGCAGGCAAAGTCCTATGCGCCCTCGCGGGTCGTCCGTTCGTGGTCACGGCTACCTCGGGGGTGGGTCTAGACTCCGGCTGGACCACTGTGAGCTTCCAGCTGGGACTGCTCGGAAGCTGATCGCCAGGCGGTCTCCTGCCCTGCTGATTCCGAGGCAGGACCCTTCCCGCGCTTACCAGGGTGAGGGCCACCTCCAGCATGGGGGCGAGGGCCAGGGTGCCGTGGAAGAGGGGTATACAGTCCACGAAGAGGGTGTGGTGGGCACCCGGGCCGCCCAGAGGAAGGTGCTCCTTGCGCGGCTTCTGCTTCTCGGCCACCAGCAGTCCGTTGACGGCGCAGTGCGGGTACTTGGCGCCGTGCAGCACCATCTTGCAGTAGGCCTGGGTGGTCAGCTTCACCCCGGGCATGCTGAGCCCGGGAGGGCCCCGGAGGCCCGGCGCCGGCCGAGGCCTGGGATCCGCTGCCCGGCCGCGCGGAGCCTCAGGGGAGAAGTGGGACGAGGCGGCAGCTGCCTGGCGCGGTCCCGCGGCTGGCGGAGGCCCCCACAGACCAGGCCCCGCTCGGGCTTGGCTCCTCTCGACGCCGGCTTCCCCCCGGGAGAGACCGATGAGCCCACGTCAGACTCCCCTCGCGCCTCTCGCCGGGCGCCGCCGAAAAGCTGTCTCCCAGCGACCGCCGGAAAGCAGCCCGGCTCTGCGTTTTACGACGTTCGCGGCGCCCCCCCGACTTCCGGTCCTGTGACCTCCAATGAGGTCGGGAGCGGGGTGGGGTCCTCCTCGATCCCGTGGTGCTCCGCGGCGCGGCCTCGCTCTCTTCCGGTCGTGAGTAACCGGGGCGTAGAGGGCGGCCGTTGGCGGGCACGGTGAGCAGCGGCTGGGCGGCGGCGGCGGCAGGTGAGGCGGGCGGCGACCGGTCTGCGTCGCGAGACTGGTGAGGGTCGGGCGCAGGGAGCCGTCGGGCCTGCGTGCGCGCCGCGCGGCGCCAGCAGGAACCGGCGCTGGGCCTCCGATCCCGGTGACATTGAGGCCGGTCGGCGGGGACTCCGGGCTCCGGAGCCGCCGGATGGCGGTCTTTTTGCCTCCCATAAGCATTGGCCGGTCCTCGCCTGCGCTGCCGCGGCGGCGGGCTGGCTTCGGCTCTGACCTTGGAGCGTCCGCTGGCCGCGGGCGCTCACCCTAGGGCAGGTCGCTTTGCGGGCTCCCGGCCACCCCTTCAGACGGTGCTGCGCCACCGCCCCGGCTGTAACGGGGCTCAGGGGCAGGCGTTCGGCGTCCGCCCACGCGCGGGCCAGGCAGGGGGAGAAAACACGGGAAACGGGAACGAGTTCAGCCCTGATGTCATGCTTCTGTTTATTCTGCCCGTAATGGGTATTTTCTGAATGCGTTTGGGATCCTTTTCGTCATCGGTGGGGTCCCCCGAAACGTCCAGTTTTAAGGGAGGGGGAGGTAGGGGAGCTAGGCATGATTCAGTGAAGGCCCAGGTGAGAGGTGGGTCATCCAGGTCATTCGTTGTCCTGCAGGGTTTGGAAGTGGCCCAGGGCCCTGTTTGCAGCCTTTCTCCCGGGTTTCCCCTTCCTGTCTTGTGCACATATTAGGTCTGAAACCAAATAATGAATGCAGTGCGTGCCACCGTCCCTTTGAACTGTTGACTTTTTTTTCCTGAACAATGGAGCCCATCATAGCAGCACATTCTAGCTTTTCCAGAGTCTCTTTTAAAAATATATTCCTCTTTGCTTTGTAAGAAAGCCAATGTTTAAAAAACAAAAGCAGAGAAACGATATGCAGAAAAAACCAAAAACCCAGTTTTCTCCTAATTGCCTTAAGTGTATACATATGGTGCTTGGTTTATAATGAAGCTCCGTTAAAACGTGCTGACTGCTGAGAAGAAAACACCTCATCCTAGGTTAATTTGTGAATTCAGAGTCAGTAATGAAGAAGGGATCAGTTACGTTAGAGGGGAGAAGAAAAAAGAATTGCGTTGACTTCCAAAATGCATTGGGGTAAAAAGAAGAATCATTCCTAATAGGCGTTTACGCTTATTCATAGAGAAGGTACGTTTTTATCTTTCAGAATGTTGGCTACCAGAGTATTTAGCCTAATTGGCAAGCGAGCAATTTCCACTTCGGTGTGTGTACGGGCACACGGTAAGTGTAACTTTTCTTTTTGCTCCGCTCTGTTTAAGGCCCTGTGCTGGAGTTTCAAACACAGAGGGCTGAGAGGGCTAAGATCCTGACCACGATGCTGAGGAACTTGAGGGGAGGTATAAACATTTTAATGGGGCATGCTTCTAGATCAGAGAGTATTTATGAATCATATTGAATTCTGGCCTGGGTCTTTGCCAATACTGATATTTTCCCCCTTTTCCTTCCCTTTCCATATTTTCAGGTTCAAGTTCCACCCCTTTTAAGAGATCCCCACTATACCTGACTTTAACACTCTCTCCCTCCAACAAAACTCCCAGCCACTTACGTTGAACACGGTTTATGTTATTGGGACAATGGAAGGGAAGGAGCTTGGACTTCCTCGCCTGAACTGGGTTCAATCTCATTTCTACCTTGGACTAGTTACTCAAGTTTAGGAATCTGTTTTCTCGCCTGAAATATATGTAAACAGCTTAGTGCAGTGCCTGGCACATAGCAAGTTTAGTTTTGCATTTATCAAGCATCTTCTTTGTACTTGTCACTGTTAGGCACTTAGAATAAAAGAATATGAGATATGAAATCATTCCCCAAGACTGTTTGCAGTCTGGAGAGGGAAAATACATGAAGGCAGCGTTTCAGTAAGAGATAGACCTTGAGGAGAAACATTTAGCCTGACCTCTGGGGTACAGGGGAGGCTTCTGGAGGAGAGGCCTTGCTCTGCTGAAGGGCTAGTAGGTTTAACCTCACATTCCAGAGGGGAGTGGCATTCCAGTCAGAGGGAAAACAAGCAGGAGGAGGAAATGCAAGTCAGCATGGCAGGTTGTGTTACTGAGGGGTCGAGGGCAAGGCTTGAGTGGTGGGTGATAAAGTCAGAGAGCAAGGCTTATGTATCTGGGGGCTCAAAAGCTGTTGCCTGAGTTGCTTTGTGTGTGAATTTTTCCTTGAAATTGTGTCCTTTAATTGGCAATACTGTTGTCTTACATTTCTCTATATTGCTGATATTGCTCAGGATAACACTATGGACATAGACTCTAAAACAGATGATTTTAGTAAGAGTATTATTGAAATATGTAATTGAAATGACTAGGTAATGAAAAAAATTAGTTGTTTAGTTAATACATGCAGAAAGAAGCACTCCTTCACTAAAAGCCTGGCAAGTCACGTAGGACAGAAATTACATTTTGTTTCCATTTTGGTTTTGCTAATATATTTCCTTAGCTTTTAGTTTGTTTGCTTAGTTTAGTTGGTAGTATAATTTACAGAAAGGAAAATTTATCTTTTCTAGGTGTTATGTTTCTACGGATTTAGGTACACTCACAGTTGTGTAACAACGACCCCTGTCAAGACATACAACATTTCCGTCACCCCCAAGAGTTCTTTCATGTCCCTTTGGTCGTTCGGATCTTCTGTAAGAAGTCAACTTGAACCTCCCTTGGTGGCACTGGCCATGACTTACTCTTAGGGTATTGCGTTAGGCAGAGGAAGTCAGATCCAGTCAGTCCCTTCTTGAAGCCCTCCGCTGGCTTCTCGTGCCTGGAGTACGATCAGCGCCCAGCCTCTCTGGTCTCGTCACGTCAGACCCAGAACGGCAAAGAGCAGCCCAAACCAGCCCTCAGCCCTTCCTGTGGGCTCAGGCTCCCAGCGCGCACGGGTGTTTTGTTCCTCAGATGCACCAGCCTGGCCCCTCCTGCCTCAGCTCCAGAGGCGTGGATGGTTGCTTCTTTGGAATCGTCACCCTCCGTGCAGGTGTTATTTTAGAACAGCCTTTCCTGACCACCTGTCCTGCCTTACCTTGCTTCGTGCTTCCTTAGAGACTGTGGATTTGGGGTAGTTTGAGTGTCGTCTGCCTCTAGAGCGCCAGCTTTGGAGGCCAGGTCCCTTTCCGGGCTTGTTCATTGCCGCGTCTCCAGCACACGGTAGGCAGGTGGAGAGAACTGCAGTCCATTAGACAAGTCTCGTTCTTTAACTTTAAAGTTTTAGTTGTACAAGAACCGGTTCTCCACATAAAATAGCACAGTCTGGAGCACCATTGGTAGCCCCTGTGGGAAGTTTGGATATTTGTGCGGTGACCCGTCTGAGAGGGGAGCTCAGATTCACCAGATTGCCTCAGCAGAGGCTCCCCAAAATCCATCCAGGTTGAGGATAGACATGCTAAAACATGCACTAGAATGCAAAGTCTTTGCTTTTCTCTCTTTTTAGAAGGAATGTTTGGTGTGTTAACCTTTATGTGTCTGTGCTCCGCACTCCCCTCCCCGCCCCCCATTTACTGGGGGACCAGGCCCAAAGTGCTGAAGAGCCCTCGGCAGCCCTGTGATCACGAACTGGCCATTCTTGTTCTAGAAAGTGCAGTTTTATGCTTAGAGTGCTCAAAGATTATGAGCATTTACGTCTTTATAACAGCTTTATTGAGATGTAATTTACACAACACACACTCACCCACTACAGGGTGCACTTGAGTGGTTTTTGGTTCATCCACTGAGGTGCGCCACTATCACGCAATCAACTTTAGAACGTTCTCATGACCCTAGTTAATATCTAGTTTTAATAACTCGTGTAACCTGAGTGCTTTGTAGTTCACTCATCATTCTGATGGAGTTTTTAAATTGGAAGGTAATTCTAGCCATTTTCATCTCAAATCCTTTTGGGATAAGGTCGGGTATAAATACATAAGTATGGTAGGCATTTGCAAGTCACAGATACGCATCTAGAGAAATTTTACTGCTGTAAGGCTTAAGGTTTTATTTCACTACTGTTAACATGTTTGGGGAGATTTTAATCATTGGGACTAAGCTAAATGGAGGTGAAGCATTTTTGCAGGACTTCATACCTCTTAATCAGTTTGGAACACAAAATTTCCTTGCAGATGTAGGGTAGAATTGAACACAGCTTTTTGCAGAGGGAAAACCCTAAATAAAATTGAAGATATTCCTTTTTTTTCCTGCTGTCTGAACTTTTTCCTCTTTGCTGGAAGAATCCATGGGTACACACCCACTTGAAGGCACTAACATTTCTGACTTTTTTAGCAGAATCCTCATTGTGTCCTCTCCTCTTCCCATTGATAACAGCTTGGGTTTAACTTGCCAGGGGATTTGTGTGTTTAGTTACACATACCTGTGAGTATCTACATGTAACTTAGCTTTTTAAAAAGAAAACATAACCCTGATAGTGTTCTGTGACTTGGTGGGTACACAGTTGTCTTTCCATTTGGGGCACATGGATCTCTGTCATTCATTGTACGGTTGTAACTTGTTTCGTGCCATGCATGTTCCCCTGGTTCCCTTCCTCTGCTTGCCTTTTTCTTTTTTTTCCAGATCTCTCATTTCCCAACATGCTCTGTAGTTTATTGTTTGATTTCCACTTCTAGCATGTTGACACTGGTAGGCAGGAATGTTTGCGTTGTTCACTGATGATCCCAGATTGGAGCCACGCGTGGCATATGGTAGGTGCTTGGTAAACCTTTGTTGAACAGGCCAAATGGCTCCATGATAACGTGTTTCTAAGGAGCACAGCTTCTTAGTGCGTCCTTGGTTGGACACAGGTTATTTGATACTTTGCTGTAATAAGCAGTGGAGCATTAACCAGCTTTTCTTTTTTTTTTTTTTTTTTTTTTTTTTTCCGTACGCGGGCCTCTCACTGTTGTGGCCTTTCCCGTTGCGGAGCACAGGCTCCGGACGCGCAGGCTCAGCGGCCATGGCTCACGGGCCCAGCCGCTCCGCGGTATATGGGATCCTCCCAGACCGGGGCACGAACCCGTATCCCCTGCATCGGCAGGCGGACTCTCAACCACTGCGCCACCAGGGAGGCCCCTAACCAGCTTTTCATACATCTTTCTTTCTGAACCTTGAACCCTTGTTTCTTTCATGAGGTTTTTTTTTTTTTTTTTTGCGGTACGTGGGCCTCTCACTGCTGCGGCCTCTCCCGTTGCGGAGCACAGGCTCCGGACGCGCAGGCTCAGCGGCCGTGGCTCACGGGCCCCGCCGCTCCGCGGCACGTGGGATCTTCCCGGACCGGGGCACGAACCCATGTCCCCTGTGCCGGCAGGCAGACTCTCAACCACCGTGCCACCAGGGAAGCCCTTTTCATGAGTTTTATATTGTTTTTGTTCTTCCCCATTAGTTGGAGTCCCTTGCAGAAGGGCCTTCACCTAGTCCAGTCTGCAGTCCAGTCCAGGGCACCTGAGCGCCCTCTCTGACCTCTGCATGAACACTGGTCGTTGCAGGAAGTGCCGCCTTGTTAGCGCTGCCCCTGGCAGGTTTTTGTTTTGCTGTGATGAAAAGCGTTGCTCTTACGCGTCTGCCAGCCTCACTCTGCCATCTGGGCCCCTCAGGACAGGCCTGCTCCCTGTTGCACGTGACAGTCCTGTCGATGTTTGGAATGGTGGCCGCAGCCCCTGGGATAACTGAAGTTTTCAGGGTGCACATACACGAACTTACTTTGGTTTTTAGAAGTGCCGCCTTGTTTGTAACTCTGAACCTATGCGAATTTTCAAATATTTATCCAATGCATGTTTTAGGAAGTGTTGTGAAGACTGAGGACTTTGCTCTCCCGAGTTACGTCGACCGGCGTGACTACCCCTTGCCCGATGTGGCCCACGTCAGGGACCTTTCTGCCAGCCAGAAGGCCTTGAAGGAGAAGGAGAAGGCCTCCTGGAGCAGCCTCTCCATCGATGAGAAAGTTGAACGTGGGTATTGAAGGGAAGCCAGGGCAGCTTGCGTTGGGCGAGAATTCTGGTTCTGGGCTGCTGCCCAGAGCCCAGCGTGCTGGGGAGGGTGGGGTGCTGTGGCTCTGTGGGGCTGTCCAGGGCCCAGGCCCCTTTGTCCAGGCTTGTGGGCTCCAGCCCCGCCGGGGAGGAGCGGGAACAGAGATGCAGAGCTGCTGAGCAGGGCTCTGCGGAGGGCTTAGCGTGTGAGAGTAGCTTCTCGGGGCCTCCCTGGGTGGGACTGGGTTGGCTGTAAATTATTGATGGAAGATCAACGAAATTTCACTGTCAGGTAGGAAAGAGGCATGAAAGTATTATGGGCTTGAACAGACCCTTAAACCTTAATCTAAAGCAGAAGGAATTTCACGGCTTTCTTTTGCCCAGAGTAAACTCCATAAGTTGATGCATCTCCTTCCTTCCCGCTTACGTGTGCGTGGGTGCGTCCGGGCCTCAGGCCTGTGCTGTGTTCCTCGCTGTATGTTTGCCGCCCCCGTGTTGTGGGGAGGAGGGATGGAGGCCCGCCGTGAGGAGGGGCTGCCGGTCCCCGTGGCCCTCTGTGCCTGCAGCGCTGTCCTTTCTGTTCCCAGTGTACCGCCTTAAGTTCAAGGAGAGCTTCGCGGAAATGAACAGGAGCACGAACGAGTGGAAGACAGTTGTGGGCGGTGCCATGTTCTTCCTCGGCTTCACTGCTCTCATCCTCATCTGGGAGAAGCTGTACGGTGAGTTGAGGGGAGAGAAGGGGCCGTATACCCGGAGTGGCTGCATCTTTCAGTGCCCAAGAGTGGGCCATGGGGCCTTCACACAAAATCGGCGCTTCCGTCCTGGGCTCCATCCCCAGCTTGTTTACCGGGTTTGAGAGACTGGCTCACGTGAACGGAAGTGGTGTAAGCAGAGTCTGCTTTATTCTGAGCGGGCCACGCTCGGTCACGAACGGCCTCCTTTGTACAGCACGCCACGTATCCAGTAGTGGTTTCTCTGCTCGCCAGTCAGTTGTCAGAAGAAGGAGTAGTGGCGGTTAGATCCAGGAGAAGGGAACTCGTACGCATCAAGGGCTGTCTCAGCTGTCGGGGACTGCCGCTCAGTGGCCAGAGTCCTGGGTCTCCGGCCCTAGCGGTTTCTGCCCGGCCAGCGCTGGGCTGCCTGCTCGCTTGTTCTAGTGCCGCCTGTCCTGCGTTCTCTCTGTGCAGCCGCGTAGGTATCTTCCCGTGCTGAGGAGGTGTGATCCTGTATTTGTGGCCTGCCTGTGGACGCGGCTCGGTGACAGACCTGTGACCCTCTGCTCTTCCCCCGCGTCACCTTTCGTTCTGTTTGTGCTCTGTGCTTGCCTGTAGCCCCGTTGTCTATATCCTATAGAGAGGACGTTCTGCTTTTAGCTTAAGTGTTTTATTGCTTGCTTTTACAAACGAAGGAATAATTTGGAAATACCGAGTTGTCAGTGCCCAGAATTCGAAACCAGTGTGTTTGCCTGCGTGTGGCTGTCAAGTGGCAGATGACTGCGCTGGTCGGGTTGCCAGTGAGATGGGGGAAGGCCTCACCCGTGTAGCGCATTGGCTTGGAAACACCTGGTCAGGACAGTGTTGCCTCACGAGGTTGTTTTGGACTGCAGTGTACGGCCCCATCCCGCACACCTTTGAGGAGGAGTGGGTGGCCAAGCAGACCAAGAGGATGCTCGACATGAAGGTGGCCCCGATCCAGGGCTTCTCAGCCAAGTGGGACTACGACAGGAACGAGTGGAAGAAGTAAGGACCCGCCGTTCGCACGCCGGAGCGCCCCCATGTCACCTCCCTGCAGCTCCGCACGCTTACGGGAGTGTTGTTCCCAGTACCAGTGCTAATAAACGAGCAGTTTACGTGACGTCCTTGTGGCTGCTTCTTTGATGGTAACTGAATGAAATGCAAGCGTCGTTTGAAACACAGTAAGTTTCTCCCAGGTGTCTGTAGTAAATACATTTTGGGTATAAATGAACTGGCAAAAATAAGTTGTATAAGGGGATAGCATATAAAAACTAAAAATATAGAGTCCTGTGGTGTGGGATGTTTTGACAAGAGATTTTTATGAGAGTTAAATCCCCATCGCAGTAGCCAGACTGACAGACCTCACCGTGGTCACTTTTCTCCTGGGGCTGTCTCTCCCCTTGAAATTGTGAGTTGGTTGGAGTGTGTGACCACGAGATTGGGAAGGGCAGACCGAGTTCTGCGCTCCTGCCTTTTCATCTAAGAAGCAACAGCGAAGCCAGTCGTAGGCCGGGCAGGAGTTAAGGAGCCCTGCCCGAGCCCCCGGCAGGCGTCCTGTGGGGGATCCCCCGTCTGTCCTGTGGTTCTCTCCCTTCGCTCTAACGTCCGTTCCCCTCACTGGGTCCTGGAGCCCCTGCGTGGGGAAGCAGAACAGATTCCAGAATAGAGCTGGTGCAGAGGGGTCTCCCAGCAGCCTGGGTGCAGGGGTGGGTCGGGGGGGAGCTGTGACTGGGAAGGGAAGTTGGTCCCTAGAGCTCGACCAGAGGAATGTCACAGGAAGTTGGCCTTACATAGGCTTGTGAGAAGGCTTGAACCAACCAGTGTAACAGGAGGGGCAGGTGAACTGTAGCCCCTGATTGCAGTATCTCCCGCTGCTCTGGAAATGGCCTTGCTGGCTTGTTCTCAAGGGCCGGCTGACTCCCCGGGAGGCCCTCGGGGGGGCGAGGAAGTGCCGGGAGCTGTGGGGCGCGAGTCTGGCTGTGAGGACCCGTGTGGCTCTGGGTGGCTTGGACCTCCCTCGGGCAGTGCCATTTTCAGCTCCTTCCCAGCGAGGGCTCCTGTGGTGGGGCTGGGGTTCTGACCTGGCCCCTCACCTGGCTCTTCTGACCCTTGAATGATCACTGGTGGGTCCCCTGCCACGGGCCAGGCGCTCACCGTCTCACTCCCCAGAACGACCCCAAGAGGAAGGGGCCCTTCCCGGCTTGGGTGGTGGAACTGAATGCAGCTAGAGGCTGAGGGCTCTGCCTGAGTGGGAATGGGGGGTGCTGGAGACTGACCCCCAGACTGCTGCTACCCCAGAGTGGCTTCACACGGAGCCTCCCTGGGCCTGGGGGCTTCCCCCGACCACGTCGGAAGCACTCTTGCACTTGCTCAGAGGATGACCACCTGTACCTCAGCGTCAGATTCCAAGATGTGACTGTTGTCCTCTTCTGCTTCTCTGTCTTTGTGGGTTTATGCCTTAAAAAAAAAAAAAAAATCCCTTTACGGCCAGTTTAGTGGAAATTCAGGAGGAAACAATGAATGCTCGATCCAGCCCACCATCCTTAAGCTGGAGGTCTGCTGAGCACTTATGGATGGTCTGCATGTTGTGAGAATAACAGTGAACACGGCCCTTGGGACTCAGCGTTGGGGCTCCCAGGAGCACCGAGGACGAGTGAAACAGCGGACAGCGTGATTAGAGGGTTCGAGAGGGCTCGGGGCCGTGATGGAGAGGGTGTTTCAGCTGGGGGTGGGAAAAATGCGAGGTCGGCGGTGGGAGACGTCCCCAAGGAGGTAGCCTGTGAGCTGAGACTTGATGACTCCCGCCCACGCTTGAGCAGAGGCAGGGACGAGGGGGTGCGGGTGGAGACAGTCATGCTCGAAGGACTGTGGACAAAGGCCCTGAGGACGGAGCTCCCTCGGTTCGAGGACCTGAAAGACGACCCATGGGGCTGAGACCCTGTGAGGGAGGAGGGGAAGGGTGTGGAGAGCGTGGGGGCCCAGGAGAGAGGGCAGGCTGAGCTCTCTTGGGGGGTGCGCCCGTGTAGCCACAGGCTGCCCCTCCCAGGGTGTCTGGGGAGACTGTTGTGGTTCCTTGTGTAACATGAAGTTGGGGCAGGACTTTGAGAAACACCAAGAAGGTTGACGGGACAGCCACCAGCTTAGCTCCCCGGAGGCCAGAGGGGTCCCTGTCCCCCCACAGGAGTGGGGATTCTTCAGAGTAGGGGGTCCCTGACCAGCCCAGGCTTGGGCTCTACCTGGGGCCATTGCAAGGCCCTGCTGGGCTGCTGCTCTCACCTGATGCATGGAGAGCTCCTTGCCGTTGAAAGTGTGTTTCATCCTTTTGTACTCTTCTTATTTTTGCCTGTCAGCCAGTGCTCACCTTGCTACCAGCTGGCAGCTTTCTACCCTGTAGAACTTAAAAATCATTATGTACAAAGGGACGAGTAACAGCGGACGTATCACACGCAACCCTAGATGCCAGAAGGCAATGGAACCGTAGTTTCAACTAGAATGATAAAATCAGCTAAACTATTAACCCAGAGCAAGGGAAAAAATAAAGATATTCGCAGGCGAACATGAAGAGTGTTTACTACCAACAGGCCTTTGCTGAGAGAAGCACTGCAGGACATAATCCAGGAAGGAGAAAACAACTCGGAAGGAGTGAGCTATAAGAAAGAAGGGGGAGCAAAGGGATTGGAAACCAGGAGGGCAGATCCACCCAGACACTGGTTGCCTACAACAGTAAAAATGATCCTGACCAATTTGGGGGGGGGTGGGGGATTCTGGGGAGGGGAAGGCTGTGGTGGCATACTTTTTGAATTTCTGTGAAACCCCACATAGAAATGGTAACAAGAGAGCAAAACCAAAAACCCTGTTGATGATACCAAAAAATTAGGTGAGGAGATATTACTGTGAACCGACCCCCGTGATCCCCCAAAGTACAAATGGGGGGGCAGGTCAAGCATGGCCACAAGCCCTGCACAGTATCCGCTTTGGTGCCAGGGGAAGCAGAGGGAAGCAGGGACAGCTGATGGACCTGAGAGCTGAGACCCCGGGGTAGCCAAGGATTTTGCCAGGGAGGAGGTGTGGGACCAGCTGATGAAGCTGGGAGGGTTGCCCAGTCCAACAGCGGGCAAACGCTGGGGGCCCTCAGTAAGGTCCAGGGGGCAGGAGTACTCCCAGTGTTGACACTGACCCTCCTGGGCTGACCTCTGAGACAGGGACCCACACTGCAGAGAAATGCTGAGAGTGGGATCAGACTGACCGGGACAGGGATGGCAGGGGTGAAGGAAAGGTGAGCCCCAGATATGGGTGGAGGAACTGAAGACAGTCCCCAGACCTCAGAAGGTCAGTTGCCATATTTTTCAACCCCAAATGAAAACAACCTTGTGAAATTAGAAACGTTATCCTGAACCACAGCTCCTTCTAGAAGTTCAGGAAAGTGAACCTCAACTTCGACAATGGATTAACGTCCATCCAACATATTTAAATCCCTGGGTCCTGAGACACACAAGGAAACAGGGAAGCGTGAGCAATGCTCAGGAACAGAAGCAGCCGACAGGAATGGGGGTTGGCCGGCTCTCCCCCCGGCACGTCAGTGTGTGTGTGTTCAGTGGGTCTGTGAACTGAGCCGCCGTGGTGGCAGGGATGGAGGCCGTGCAGGCCCCATAACCTAGACTTCCTTTCCCCGAGGCTGACCTGCCGGCCATGGATGTCGCGTACCTAACCTGCCAATGGCGGAGACCATTGAGAAGCCCCAGCATGGCACCAGTGGACTTCCTTCGTGCAGCATGGGGGCTCACTGGTCCCGCTACCCCTCACCTAGAGGCAGCGGACTTCTGAACACTCAGTGGTGGGCACTTGGGCGATAATGCTCTCAGGGAATGGGATTCTATCTTACAGGATGCAGTATATGCCTTTTTTATATCAATTTTGTATTGTGGGAGAATATCTGTAGCATGAAATTTACCGTTTTAACCATTTTTAAGTGTGTAAGTCAATGGCATTAGGTACCTTTGCATTGTTGTACAGCCATCATCGCTCTCCAGCTCCAGAACTTTCCATCATCCCAAACTGAAAATTCTGGACCTGTTAAACCGTAGCTCCCGTTCTCCCCTCCCCCAGCCCCCGGTAACTGCTCTTCTCTGGATGAATTTGCCGACACTATGAACCTCATGTAACTGGAATCGTTACTGTGTGTGGCCTTGTGTGTATGACTGATTTCACTCCACATGATGACCTCAAGGTTTGTTCATGTCGTAGCATATGTCAGAATGTCCTCCTTTCTTTTTTAAGGTCGAATAATTTTCCATTGTATGTATACACCTCATTCTCTTTATCCCTTTGTCCTGTGAGGGACATTTAGGTTGTTTCCTTCGGCTGTTGTGAGTAATGCTGATACGAACGTGGGCGTACCACATTTGTTTGAGTCTCAGCTCTCGATTCTTTGGGAATATACCTAGAAGTGGGAAGAGCCAGGAAGGAGACCCAAGGGCATCTTCCATCCTCGTCAAGGAGAATGTTAACTTTCTTTCCTTTCATACAAAATGATGCTTTTAATCAGGGACCAATGTGTGGTTCTCTCTTTCTCTTAGACTGAATACATGGGCCAGGGATCCGAGGTGGAAAGGGGAGTGTCTTCTTTCACAATTACACCTAATAACACATCGACAGGGTCTTTGTTTCCCATCTGTGAGCACTCTCTCTGTTGTTTGGAGGTCTGATTCCTTAGGGAACGAATGCTTCCACAAGGGGCTCCCGTGAACTGGAGATTGAGTCCGCTAAGACTGGATGGGCTTCTCATGCCACTGACCAACAGAAAGAGAAGGGGGTTGCTCACTCTGTGGGACGTGTGATCCTGAGTATAAACGGGAAATGGGGTTTGTGTTACATAATGCGGCTAAGGAAAGCCATGGCTAGAACCCAGGGGACTCTCCTGGGTGCCTCTCACTTAGATCTTCCAAGTCCAACAGTCAAAGTCAACATAAAACAGTAGTTCACAGTAACAGCAGAGACAGGACCACCGAGGATTCAGACCCTATTCATGACCTCCGTGAATGAAGGTCAGTCCAATAGGTGAAGAACCTCAAACCAGCTGAGCCCTGGAGAGGGGCAAAGGAAACAGAATGGGTAGCAGAAGAAGGAAGTTAGGAGTGTTAACTAAGGCTTCATGACTGTTTCAGAAATCAGGACGGCAGCATCCAGGCATATTTTCTTCCTTGCTTGTTGTGTGTGCCTGTGTGCGTATTAACTAGTTTTTCTTTTCTGCCTTTCTTCTCCGTATTGATTTCTACACATTTGTTGGAGGTTAATTTTACGTTTTAGTCCCTAGGTAACAATATTCAGATGAGACTGTGACTGAATTGAAGGAGCAAGTCACATAGCCCAGGGATACCTACAATGGCTCTTGGGACTCATTTTGGGCTGAGGGTAAGAACATCTTCCTTTGTATGAAGGCTGTTTGCATCTTGTTTGGTGGGGTCGTAGAGTCGTCTGATGTTGTATGGAGGTTCTTAAACATGCGTGGTCACAGAGTAGCCTAAGAGATGGACTGTGCCAGGTAAGTTATTGTCTTGGCTTCAAACCCACCCTCCCATACCAGCTAATGGATGCTGGGGCCGGGATGCTGCAAACTGCATTTGGGCTTGGCCAGCTGGCATAGCCTCTGCTGCTGGGGGCCCTCAGGGAGCTGGATGGCTGGAGGAGAAAGGAGCTCTTCCTGTCTGCCCCTGCTTGCTGTCTGCCCCTGCTCCCTGTGTGCTTCCTGTTTGCTTCCTGTCTGCCCCTGCTTCCTGTCTACTTCCTGTCTGCTTCCTGCTTCTTGTCTGCTTCCTGTCTGCTTCCTGTCTGCTTCCTGTCTACTTCCTGCCTGCTTCCTGTCTGCTTCCTGTCTGCCCCTGCTTCCTGTCTGCTTCCTGTCTGCCCCTGCTTCCTGTCTGCTCCCTGTCTGCTTCCTGTCTACTTCCTGCCTGCTTCCTGTCTGCTTCCTGTCTGCTCCCTGTCTGCTTCCTGTCTGCTTCCTGCCTGCTTCCTTCTGCTTCCTGTCTGCCCCTGCTTCTTGTCTGCTTCCTGTCTGCTCCCTGTCTGCTTCCTGTCTACTTCCTGCCTGCTTCCTGTCTGCCCCTGCTTCTTGTCTGCTTCCTGTATGCTCCCTGTCTGCTTCCTGTCTACTTCCTGCCTGCTTCCTGTCTGCTCCCTCTCTGCTTCCTGTCTACTTCCTGCCTGCTTCCTGTCTGCTCCCTCTCTGCTTCCTGTCTACTTCCTGTCTGCTTCCTGTCTACTTCCTGTCTGCTTCCTGTCTGCCCCTGCTTCTTGTCTGCTTCCTGTATGCTCCCTGTCTGCTTCCTGTCTACTTCCTGCCTGCTTCCTGTCTGCTCCCTCTCTGCTTCCTGTCTACTTCCTGCCTGCTTCCTGTCTGCTTCCTGTCTGCCCCTGCTTCCTGTCTGCTTCCTGTCTGCCCCTGCTTCTTGTCTGCTTCCTGTATGCTCCCTGTCTGCTTCCTGTCTACTTCCTGCCTGCTCCCTCTCTGCTTCCTGTCCACTTCCTGCCTGCTTCCTGTCTGCTTCCTGTCTACTTCCTGCCTGCTTCCTGTCTGCTTCCTGCCTGCTTCCTGTCTGCTCATGCTTCCTGTCTGCTTCCTGCCTGCTTCCTTCTGCTTCCTGTCTGCCCCTGCTTCCTTCTGCTTCCTGTCTGCCCCTGCTTCCTGTCTGCTTGCTGTCCACTTCTTTTCACTTCCTATGAGTGTCACCCAGCCTGCTGCTTTACCCCTGCAGTGGCAGTTACTATCACAGCAGCAGCTGAGCCCAGCTTTCAGTTGTTCCCATGCATGCAGGATCAGCCTAAGCATATTTCTTCGAGAAGCCCTGGCACAGGTGTGGAGCAGCATGCAGCAAGGCCTGGCATGTTGAGGAGTCTCTGCATGGCCTCCTGTGTGGCTCCCAGGCCATCACTTGGGCCCGTGAGAAGCCCGAGGTGTCCCAGTGTGCTCTCTAAAAGGGAGTGTCACCATGGGAGGGCTCATTTTTTTGTGAAAAGAAGTTGAATAAGTTGAGCTCTTACTGTTATTATTTTTTTTAAGTCTTAGGAATCCTTTTTTTAAAAAATAAAATAAATAAATAAATCTATTTATTTATTTATTTTTGGCTGCGTTGGGTCATCGTTGCTGCGTGTGCGCTTTCCCTACTTGCAGCGAGCGGGGGCTACTCTTCGTTGCTGCGTGCGGGCTTCTCATTGCGGTGGCTTCTCTTGTTGTGGAGCATGGGCTCTAGGTGCGCAGGCTTCAGTAGTTGTGGCTCATGGGCTTAGTTGCTCCACGGCATGTGGGATCTTCCCCTACCAGGTATCGAACCTGTGTCCCCTGAATTGGCAAGCGGGTTCTTAACCACTGCGTCACCAGGGAAGTCCTGAACGCTTATTATTATTATTTTTTAATGGTACGTGGGCCTCTCACTGTTGTGGCCTCTCCTGTTGCGGAGCACAGGCTCTGGACACACAGGCTCAGCGGCCATGGCTCACGGGCCCAGCCACTCCGTGGCATGTGGGATCTTCCTGGACCGGGGCACGAACCCGTGTCCCCTACATCAGCAGGCGGACTCTCAACCACTGCGCCACCAGGGAAGCCCCTGAATGCTTATTTTTAATTTATCCTTGGTATTGGTATTTGAAGGGGAAAATCTGTTATTTAGGAGGAAGTAGATAGCTCTGTCTTTTGACAGTGACTTAGAAACTCTTGAGTTCTTGTAAGTCTTCTGTGCGCTTTGAAAGGCTTCAGAAGTTGATGCCAGTATTACCTTATTGTGTCAAATTTCACGTCAGAACTTTAGTTTTTTCCTAAGTGTGATGAGTGACCAGTCCTATACCTGCAGCTTTCAGACGTGTTAGGTACTGACTTGCCCCACTTTCTCTCCAAGTGCTTGGCAGTTTCTTCAATATTCGGAATGAAGTTACATTTTAAAATTATTTTTTGATTCTTCTTTTAACTCTACATTCTTTACCCCCACCCCTAGCTTGATTGATAGATAATTGACGTACATCACTTTGTAAGTTTAAGGCGGTCAGCCTGCCGGTTTGACTTGCATATGTTGTAAAATGATTACCACAGTAGGTCTAGGTAACACTCATCCTCTCATATAGATACAGTAAAAAGAAAAGAAAGAAGAAAAAAGGAAATATTTCCTATTGTGATGAGAACTCTTAGTATTTCCTATTTCCTTAGTATTTCGTGGAGCAGCGTTAGCTAGAGTTGTCACGTTGTACATCACATCCCTGGAACTTACTTATCTCACAACTGGAAGTTTGCACCTTTTGACCACCTTCCTCCAATTCCCCCTCCCCACACTCACCCCCGCTGCTGGTAACCACAAGTCCCATCTCTTTCTATGAGTTTGGATTTTTTTGTTTGTTTTTTGTTTCCTTTTGTTTTTAGATTCCACATGTAAGTGAGAACATACAGTGTCTTTCTCTGTCCAACTTATTTCACTTAGCATAATGCCTTCAGGGTCCAGTCATGTTGCAGATGGTGGGGTTTCTTCATTTTATATGGCTGAGTAGTATTCCATTGTGTACATATATGTACCACAACTTCTATATCTGTTCATCCATTGATGCACAGTTAGGTTATTTTCATATCTTGGCTATTGTAAATAATGCTGCTGTGAACATAGGGGTGCAGGTATCTTTTTGAGTTAGAGTTTTCATTTCTTTTGGACATGTTCCCAGAAGTGGAATTCCTGGATCATATGGCAGTTTTATTTCTAATTTTTTCAGGATCCTCCATACTGCTTGCCACAGTGGCTTCACCAATCTACATTCCCACCAACAATGCACAAGGGTTCCCTTTTTTCCACATCCTCGCTGGCATTTGTTATCTCTTGACTTTAATGATGGCCGTTCTAACAGGGGTGAGGTTGTATTTCACTGTGGTTTTAATTTGTATTTCCCTAATGACTAGTAACATTGAGCATTTTTTCATGTACCTGCTGGCATCTTGTGTATCTTCTTTGGGAAGATGTCTATTCAGGTCCTTTGCTCATTTGGAGTTTGGCTAACTTGTGCTCATGTCCTTTATCACCCCTGAGCAGAAGTTCCGACCCCAAAGTAGGGGCTCACATGCCTTCTAAAGGGTCGTCTTCAGCTTGCAAGCATCTCAAATGCACAGTTGGACCTGCGTCTTGGAGAGTTACACTTGGTAGTTCATTGGGCCGCATTGCCAATTCTGCACAGCAGAGGGAGAGCTGAGGCCTCAGCCATCCCGTTTGTAGGGTGGGACATCCAGAAAAAAGTACCAACACAGTGAGTGGGGCTTTCTCCTGAGCTTTCTCTAGGTTTGGGGCACGGAAGCTGAGGTATGGGTGGCACATTTGTTCACACACCCTCCCCGGCACGCGTCTCTGCTTGTAGCGGTGCTTCCCCACAGGCTGGGCACTTGCAGGGCAGCCTTGGCCAAACCCATCAAAACCAGGCAGTCGCAGTGATGGCCTCTCCTCCAGCTGCCCTTTCTCTCCTCCTGAAGAATCCTCTGGCCCATGGGGAGATCCCGCTGCAGACTGCAGCTCTGCAAGCTGGAAACTTCATTTCACTACCAGGGAGATGCTTTGATTTGACTTGGTACAGACCCTGAAAGCAAAACGTAGTTTACAAGGATGCGATGTAGGTTTACAAGGCCTGAGAGCCAGTTGCTTCTGGCACTGCTGCTCCCTGGGTTAAAGTACTTAAGGGCTTTATCCGTGAAGTAGGCTGGTGAGGGGTTAAGTGTACCATTACCAGCTCAGACTGCCTGGGTCCCAGCTCCGGCTTACTGCCCTACGTGCTTTATTTCCTCGTTACAGACGTGAGGTTATTCTCCCATTTTACACATTGCAGGATGGGGCACAGAGAGGTAAAGTGACTTGTTTAAAGGCACACAGCCAGTAAAGTCAGAGCTTGGATTTGAATTCCAGTTGGGCTGCACCAGAGACCACTCAGTGCCTGATATGTTGCTGTTTTCGCTTGAGCATCTGTACAACTCGTGGCACATAATAGGTGCTCAGTAAATGTTTATTAAATAAACAAACATGTTCAAACCCTAGGAAAGAGTCAACCTCTAAGGGTCTTTTCAAGCGATTTCCTCATCTTTTGCCCTGTAACAGCGATTTCTCCCCAACTCCCCAACCAAACCAAAGTCAACAACAAAACCAGCTAAACTCAGATGTCCACTGCTCTCCAGCTGACCAGTGACCTCCCGAGCCTTCCCTTCCTAGACCTGCCCTGTGGGCAGCACCTGGTCTTGGGTTGGATGTTCCTTGGGATCTCATTCCTTCCATAAAGCTTAGCTGTGCTATTGCCAGATTCAGTCCAGCGCACCAGCAGGGTTGTATTGTGGATAAGCACCGAAGGCAGGATCGTCATCCTTGGGGATTACAGACCCTTTGAGAATCTGATGGACGCTCCCACTGCCACTCTCAAAAATGCACAGGGAGGCTCCAGTTATTGCTAGTCTGAGGCAGGTCTGAGGTTGAGGGTGACAAACCCGTCTTGGTTTTCCCAGGATCGTCCATCCCAGTTTTAGCACTAAAGCCCTGCATTCCTGGTGTTGTCATTTACCTGATTAATTCCACCAATTACTGTGGCAGAAAATAGCTCTCACTTTGGAATTTATGTGTTTTATTGAAAAAAGCTGAAAACAGGGTATTTAGGGTGTCCTGATAAAGTCCTTGCAAAAGCAGGGTATAATCCCCAGACACAGGACAAGCCCACGCAGGCGGCCTACACATCCCTGAACCCCTCGGTCCCAGGACGGCTGAAAGTGTGATCACCCGACTGAGGACCGAGGTTCACTGCTGACCTCCCTCCCTCCCCAGGATGCTGAAAACTTTAAAAAAATTAATTAATTTATTTATTTTTTGGCCGCGCCACACACCATGTGGGATCTTAGTTCCCCCACCAGGGATCGAGCCTGCACCCCCTGCATTGGAAACGTGAGTCTTAACCACTGGACCGCCAGGGAAGTCCCTGGATGCTGAAATCTTTTCAGGAAATTCATCTGATGCAAGTCTTCATCCCAGTGGTTCTCAGCTCAGGCTGCGCGTCAGGATCACCTGGGTGACTGTGTAAAGGCACTGCGGCGTGGGCCTTATCCTAGGTGCATCTGCAGGGTCTAAGATCTGCCCCGGGTGATTCAAGTGCAGGTTCCAACCACTGTCTTCATTCCCAAGTTGCCTGGAAAACCAGTTGAAAAGAGAGACCTCTCTGCCTAACCCAGGGCTGCTGGGCCATGGTCTGCGGGGCAGCGGAGCTGGGGTTAACCAGCCCATGGGTGCTCTTGAGGCCAGGCTGGGGGAGGCTCCACCTCACGCAGAGGAGCCTGTTAGCAAAGGGGGGCCCAGGTGCTGAGACAGGCTGTCGGGGGAGGGGTGGGGAGGCCGGGAAATGCGAGGCTCCCGCAGGGACGTAGGAACCACGTCCCCCAGCAGGCCTTTGAATCTGACGTCCTCACAAAGCTGGCTGTCATGTCCCAAATGAACACGAGGTGGCATCCAGCCTCCGTGCTTGTCCTGGAGCGCCCAGAGGCAGGCTCTGCACTAAAAAAAAATTTTTTTTTTCCCTTGTCAAGCTTGTCTACTGAATAGTTGGCAGGAGAGTTTGTGCAATCTGGACTGTGGGGCAGTGATCTGAATTGTCCTGCCGCGTACGTGACGTGCCTTCAAAAGTCTTGTATTTGATCGTGAAAATCCATGGAAATTTTGTGTTTTTCTCCATGACACTGCTGTGTTTGTTTTAATATAGAAATAACGATTGCCACAAATTCCAAGTAAAATTGCCCCCCAAGGAAGATTCACTGGCTTTTGCAGGCTTCTCGGACCTGCCTCCTGACACGCGCAGGGGAGGGACCGAGATTGACTGTCCCCCACTTGGTCCATTTTCATGTCAGTGCTAACGTCCTGCCGCGGGAAGGACAGGACCCCCCCATCCTCAGGGATCAGGTGACAAGCATTTTCAGCGTGTCATTATCAAATCGCCCTTGAGCTGTTGTGCACCTCCACACTTTGGAGGATGGATGTTATATAACAGAACTGAAAACCATCTGAGAGACGGTGTAGGAGACTCTCTTCAGAAATGGCGAAATAGGAACTCAGGGCGGCGAGGCAGTGGGGTGGTGCGAGCGGGGAGCCGGGCTCTGATCAGGTTCTGGTCGGCCCAGCAGCCCTGGGGAGTGTCCTGCCCTCTTCCTGCCTGTTTCCTGGTCGGAAGTGCTGTTGCTGGGGGGTTGCGAGGGTTCCTGAGCGAGTCCTAAGGCCGCGGCCGCCCCGAGTAGCAGCTCTCTAAATGCCGTGAGCCCCAGCACCCACGTGTCATCCAGAGGCCGTCCAGTGGTGATACGGCCCCGGTGATGGAAACACCAGGTTTTAAGGGGAAAACAAAGTTTCCAGAGACCTTTTCAGAGCCTTTGGCTGTCAGCACAGACTGGCCGAGTCCAGGCCCAGCCTCCTGGTAGGTCCGGTCTGGAGGGCGGAGCAGTGCCCAGCGGCCCTTCCTGCTCTGGCCCAGCGCCGCCAGGAGAGACGCATTTTCCCAGACGCTTAACAGTTTGGGTTCGCGCTTCTGGCCCTGGGGGGGGGGTGGGGTGGGGTGTGTGTGTGTGTGTGTGTGTGTGTGTGTGTGTGTGTGTGTGTGTGTGTGTGTGTGTGTGTGTGTGTGTGTGTGTGTGTGTGTGTGTGTGTGCGCGCGCGCGCGCATCTCAAAAGCCACAGGAGTAAACGGGGAATGTTTTCTTGGGGCATGATTTTCACTCGAAGTTTTGGAAAAAGTTTCTTATTGTTTACAAGTAGAAGAAACGTAGATACACCGCAGAGTAGAAAGAGGCTCAAGTCCATTTTAAAGGTAAGACACACCACTTTAAGAAGATTTGCATGGAGCCCAGCTTGAGCTGCCCTTGGAGAGGTTTTCTGCCTAGAGCGACTTGGAGAATAAGTCCATCAACAACACCCATTTCTTGAGCACCTACTATGTGCAAGACACGGTACTAAACATGGAGGGGCGGGAAGAAGGAACTACAGCTCCTTCTCCTGAGGACCTTGTGGTCTACCACCCTCCTCATCATCACTATTATCACCATCACCACCTCCTTCTTCACCTTCATAAGCTCCAGAACACCTGTATCTGCGTTGTTGCCTACTGTAACCCTAGCTTCTGGGAGATTGCCTGGCATGTATTAGATACTCAGTAAATAATCACGCTAACGTCTATGTTGTGTATTATCTGGTAGAGTCAGGAGCTAATCCCTGGTCTGTCCCACTGCAGTGCCTGGGCATTCCACCTTGAACCATGATGGCTCGAGGCTCCTGGCACAGCTGTCAGGCAGGACCCAAGCTCAGAGGCTGGCTGGGTTAGGGATGGCTTTGGTTTAGTTTCTCTGTTGGGTACTGAGACAATCAGTGTCCACATACTAGAGAGCACGAGCTGGAGGTGACCACGTGTGTCCAGAAGGTGTGACCAGCAGGGGGTTTAGGCAGCATTTCCATGTCTGGGGCTTCTTGGCCAGTGGCCACGTTGGCTTCTGGTGCTTCCCAGGCATTTCTGTATATGCTGTAGCTGTGCCAGGCTGGAGAGGGACTCATGGGGTTTTCCCTTTGATCAGGAACCTGCTGGGGTCACCTGCAAAGCAAGTCACAAGGATGCCCCAGAGGACTTTCCCAGCCATTAGGGCTACCACTTCCTCAGACCTCCCAGATGTCCCCTGGAAAACACCAGCTTGGGATCCTCATGAGTGGCAGAACCACTGTTCTGGGGCTGCAGGGGAGATGGGCTGGAGAGACTGAGAACCCACGTCCTGGATGAGCATCCTGGTCCTCTGCCGGAGGGATTTGTTCATGAATGCGCACGTGACCCACACTGGACCCACTGGATGCCAGGACTTCTGCTGCATCTGGAACGGTGAGGGTGTGAGTCTGGACCCACTGGGGGACCTGGTTATAGTGAGTCCACCTGACAATGATGAAGCCAAAAGAGGAAAGCGGAGTCAGAGATGGAGAGAGACTTGGGCTTTCTGGATTCAACTTTACATAAGCCAAGCTTCTCCTGGACCTTTTGCTTGCCCGAGCCAATAAATTCCATTTTTCTCCTTTATCTGCTCCAGCCACTTTAAGTTGGGTGTTTTTTTTTTTTTTTTGGTCATTCATAACAGAAAGGGCCCAACAGACAGGTTCAAAGACTTTTGGACTTGCCACCCTCTTTGAGAATCCAACAAAAGCTAAGCATCCTCTCGCCAGAAATACGTACAAGCGTGCAGATACGTACAAGCACGTGGTTGAGCACACGGGCTCAGTGGATCTCTTTCATGGATCTTCTAGGTACCAAGAATCTCAGGCTGAAATGGATTTGAAAAAAATGCTAAAAAGTTCTTGGAAGCCCACCCTGGGCATCTGAGAGCAGAGGAGACGTTTTAACTGTGGATCTGGTCTCCACCCCCTCCCGAATCATAGGTGAACAGCTGAGGTTCAGAGAAGTGAGCTTAGCGGTATAAACACTTGCCCGCTCCCCTATGCACGCACACCTTGCTTTATCGTGCTTTGCTTTACTGGGCTTCGTAGATGGTGCATTTTTTTTTTTTTTACAAATTGAAGGTTTGTGGCACCCCGGTGTTGAGCAGGTCTATTGGTGCCATTTTCCAACAGCATTTGCTCACTTTATGTCCATGTGTCACATTTTGATTATTCTCGCAATATTTCAAACTTTTTCATTATTATTTGTGCTCTGAGATCAGTGATCTTAGATGTTACTGTTGTAATTATTTTTTTGTTTTTGCACATTTTTTCGACATAATACTATTGCACACTTAAAAGGCTCAGTAGAGTGTAAAGGTAACTTTTACGTGCACCGAGAAACCAGAAGATTCATGACTCACTTTTTCTTGCATGGACTGGAACCGAATCCTCAATAGCTCTGAGTTATTCCCTTAAAAGTGTTTTCAACTTGAAGCAATCCTGAAAAGAAGAACCTCAGAATCCAGTGCCACCTGCACACCATCGACACAAAAGGGAGCCAGTGGCCAGATGCTGGGATGCAGACCCTTGGGGACCTGTGTCCTGGCCCCGCTCCAGGCTTTCCCACGTTTACTCCACACACAACCTTTCATTGCCAGACTTCTGCTCATGGTGACTGAGCCTCGGTCACTGGCCACAAAACCCTCCACGAGTTTTTGAAATAATCATATATATCCTAAGAATTCAAGGATTCTTCAGTATATGCAAATCAATGAGTGTGATAAACCATATCAACAAATTGAAGGAGAAAAACCATACGATCATCTCAATAGATGCAGAAAAAGCTTTCGACAAAATTCAACACCCATTTATGATTAAAAACCCTCTAGAAAGTAAGCATAGAGGGAACTTACCTCAACATAGTAAAGGCCATATATGACAAACCTACAGCTAACATCATTCTCAATGATGAAAAACTGAAACCATTTTCACTAAGATCAGGAACAAGACAAGGTTGCCTGCTCGCACCACTATTATCACCATAGTTTTGGAAGTTTTAGCCCAGCAATCAGAGAAGAAAAAGAAATAAAGGAATCCAAATTGGAAAAGAAGAAGCAAAACTGTCACTGTTTGCAGATGACATGATACTATACATAGAGAACCCTAAAGATGCTACCTGAAAACTACTAGAGCTAATCAATGAATATGGTAAAGCAGCAGGATACAAAATTAATGCACAGAAATCTCTTGCATTCCTGTACACTAATGATGAAAAGTCTGAAAGAGAAATTAAGGAAACACTCTCATTTACCACTGCAACAAAAAGAATAAAATACCTAGGAGACGAGACCTGTATGCAGAAAACTATAAGACACTGATGAAAGAAATTAAAGATGATACAAACAGATGGAGAGATACACCACGTTTTTGGATTGAAAGAATCAACATTGTGAAAATGACCATACTACCCAAAGCAATCTACAGATTCAGTGCAATCTCTGTCAGACTACCAATGGCCTTTTTCACAGAACTGGAACAAAAAATTTCACAATTTGTGTGGAAACACAAAAGATTCTGAATAGCCAAAGCAATCTTGAGAAAGAAAAATGCAGCTGGAGGAATCAGGCTCCCTGACTTCAGACTATACTACAAAGCTATAGTAATCAAGACAGTATGGTACTGGCACAAAAACAGAAATATAGATCAATGGAATAGGATAGAAAGCCCAGAGATAAACCCATGCACATATGGTCACCTTATCTTTGATAGGAGGCAAGAATGTACAATGGAGAAAAGACAACCTCTTCAATAAGTGGTTCTGGGAAAACTGGACAGCTACATGTAAAAGAATGAAATTAGGGCTTCCCTGGTGGCCCAGTGGTTGAGAGTCTGCCTGCCGATGCAGGGGACACGGGTTCGTGCCCCGGTCTGGGAAGATCCCACGTGCCGCGGAGCGGCTGGGCCCGTGAGCCATGGCCGCTGAGCCTGCGTGTCCGGAGCCTGTGCTCCACAGTGGGAGAGGCCACAGCAGGGAGAGGCCTGCGTACCGCAAAAAAAAAAAAAAAAATGAATGAAATTAGAACACTCCCTAATACCATGCACAAAAATAAACTCAAAATGGATTAAAGACCTAAATGTAAGGCCAGACACTATAAAACTCTTAGAGGAAAACACAGGCAGAACACTCTATGACATAAATCACAGCAAGATCCTTTTTGACCCACCTCCTAGAGAAATGGAAATAAAAATAAAAATAAACAAATGGGACCTAATGAAACTTAAAAGCTTTTGCACAGCAAAGGAAACCATAAACAAGATGAAAAGACAACACTCAGGATGGGAGAAAATATTTGCAAATGAAGCAACTGACAAAGGATTAGTCTCCAAAATATATAAGCAGCTCATGCAGCTCAATATCAAAAAAACAAACAACCCAATCCAAAAATGGGCAGAAGACCTAAATAAACATTGCTCCAGAGAAGATATACAGATTGCCAACAAACACGTGAAAGGACGCTCCACATCACTAATCATTAGAGAAGTGCAAATCAAAACTACAGTGAGGTATCACCTCACACCGGTCAGAATGGCCATCATCAAAAAATCTATGAACAATAAATGCTGGAGAGGGTGTGGAGAAAAGGGAACCCTCTTGCACTGTTGGTGGGAATGTAAATTGATACAGCCACTATGGAGAACGGTATGGAGGTTCCTTAAAAAACTGAAAATAGAACTACCATACGACCCAGCAATCCTACTACTGGGCATATACCCTGAGAAAACCATAATTCAGAAAGAGTCATGTACCACAATGTTCATTGCAGCCCTATTTACAATAGCCAGGACATGGAAGCAACCTAAGTGTCCATCGACAGATGAATGGATAAAGAAGATGTGGCACATATATACAATGGAATATTAGCCGTAAAAAGAAATGAAACTGCGTTATTTGTAGTGAGGTGGATGGACCTAGAGCCTGTCATACAGAGTGAAGCAAGCCAGAAACAGAAAAACAAATACCGTATGCTAACACATATATATGGAATCTAAAAAAAAAAAAAAAAAAAAGGGTTCTGAAGAACCTAGGGGCAGGACAGGAATAAAGACACAGACATAGAGAATGGAGTTAAGGACACGGGGCGGGGGAAGGGTAAGCTGACACGAAGTGAGAGAGTGGCATGGACATATATACACTACCAAATGTAAAATAGATAGCTAGTGGGAAGCAGCTGCATTGCATGGGGAGATCAGCTCGGTGCTTTGTGACTACCTAGAGGGGTGGGATAGGGAGGGTGGGAGGGAGACGCAAGAGGGAGGAGATATGGGGATATATGTCTATGTATAGCTGATTGACTTTATCATACAGCAGAAACTAACACACCATTGTAAAGCAATTATACTCCAGTAAAGATGTTAAGGGCTTCCCTGGTGGCGCAGTGGTTGAGAGTCCGCCTGCCGGTGCAGGGGACGCGGGTTCGTGCCCCGGCCTGGGAGGATCCCACGTGCCGCGGAGCGGCTGGACCCGTGAGCCATGGCCGCTGGGCCTGCGCGTCCGGAGCCTGTGCTCTGAAGCAGGAGAGGCCACAGCGGTGAGAGGCCTGCGTACTGAAAAAAAAAAAAAAAAAAAAGATGTTAAAAAAATATTGATGCCAATATTCATTAAATTCATTCTAATAAACATTTTATCACAGGTTCACATATTAGACTACTACAACTTTTCACATAGTTTGGTATAAAGCTGAGAAATATGGTCCATACATGGACTACTTGAAATGTAATTTTATAAAGTCTAATTTCCATTCTGGAAAAAACGAAATAATATCAACTGGAAAAAAAATAATATATAGCCAGAGGCTGGAGCAGTGGAACGCTGAGCTATTTATGTTGTAAGTGAATTATGTATTTTTGTCCATTTGCACAGAACAGATCCTTCAGATGTTTATGTAATAAAGATCCCTGTGGGTCTCAGAATCAGAAAAGCCAATGTTTGTTTCAGTTGTCTGAGCAGCCAGAATTTTTCTTTTCTTGGGCTTGAAAAATACGGCAGGTTCCCCGGAGGCCGGCTTGCTGTGTCAGCGCGGTTGGTAGTCTCCCACGGGGTTCTTGTAAGGGAGGGGAGGGCAGACCTGTTGCAGGGTTAGGGGGCCTCCCTCGGAGCCGGAGGGTGCTGCGGCTGGCCGTCATCAAAGCCACGATTCCACGGCAGGGAGGGCCTCGCTCCACTCCTGTTTTGTCTGCTAGAGGCTTCAATCCTGAGGGTGTGTCTTGGGATAAATACTGGAGTCCAGTGTCTGCTGCAAAGATCGTCAGCCACTTGCCTAATATTCTTCAGAGTGTTGACTCAGTGTTAGAGAAAAGGCCTGTGCAATTGGGCTGGTTGGTTTGTTTTTTGCTTTAAAATTGTTATGAAATATTTCAGACATAGAAACCTCTACACAAGATACCACAGTGAACCCCATGGACCCGTCACGTGGTGTAAGAAACAAAACATAACCTGGGACCTCTTCTCAGTTGGCCCCTCCCTCCCCCAGAAGTGATGCTCTCCTTGACACAGGTGTTTTCCCCTGTGGCCATTTTTCTCTGCCCCTTGAAATTTCCTTCCAAAAGGGGTGACCTCAGGGTGAGTCTTCACTTTTCCAAAGGACCCCCGAGACCTCCTGTACCTGCAGCCTTCGTGTGGCATTGGGGGCACTTGGGCATCTGGGACAGTGCAGGGGGACCCTTGAGGGTGAGTGGCTGAGTCCTGGTTCTGGTCGACACCCGCCTCCCCCGCCTGACCTGGGTTGACTGTGTCACCTCCCTGCGGAGCTGCAGCTTCCTCCTCAAAACACTGGTGTCCCGGCGGGCGCACTCGGGAGGGCTGTCGGGAGGACGGAGGGGCCAGCTCCCGCCGCCTTGGTACATGTTAGCCGTTATTATTATCGTGCGACCTCTGGACAGGTTTGGGCGCCATTCCTTAGGGGGCAGGAGGAGGGGAGCTGCTGCACCTGGGCCTTGGGGGGCCCCGGGGCCTGTCCTGCCACTTTGGCTGGACGGCGCAGCCTCTCGGCGAACAGACGGTGCTGGATTCCTACCCCAGAATAAAAAAGCAAAAGAAAGGGGTTTCTTCATAAGCTGTTTAGCAACCCAGGGAGGGAAAAAACAATCAGAGACGTGGAAACAGCTCCGGGGGGGTCCGCCATGCGGTGAACCCGCAGAGCCCCCGGCCCCTGCTGCCCAGGCTACGCCGTCGGGAAAGGGGAACAGGAAAAGCACGGCGGGTTGAGCAACAGGAGCCCAGATTGGGGCCGGGCGACCACAGCCCTGGACGCCGCAGCCGCCGGGCGTTTGCACAGGAAGCGCCCCCAGCCCGGCTCGAGTGGGCCCTCCTGTGCAGGGGGCGCCTTGGGGTCAGGCCCGGGCCGCCACCGTCCTGCACCCATTGCACGCCAGGGAGGGGCCGGCCCTGGGGGAAGCCCCCCTCACACCCCAGGGTCAGAGAGGCAGGGGCCGAAGGCACCAACCCCTCTCCCTGGGCTGGTGACTCTTCCCTAAATCCTCGCTCAGGTCACGCTTCAGCCTGCCTCTCCCAAGAAGTCCCAGAACTCTCCAGAAGGATTGCTACCTCATCAACCGGCACCCTTCTCATAGCTTGCTTCTTAACAATCTCTCTCCTGTGATTGCCTGCCCTGGGGTGTATGTAATTATTTCCAAAACCTATACAAGTAACTCTATTAGAGAAAGTTCAGAAAAGGAAAACCAAATTTACCTACGATCCCACCATCCGAACACTGCAGCTATTGTGATTTTGGTATGTGTCCTTCCAGACTGTTTTCCTCAATTCATATTTTTGCGTGTGATTTAAACATAGTGTAGACATAATTGGAGAGCCAGCTTTTGACCGAACAATCTCACGAGCATTTTCCATGCTGCTGTGGTTTTCATAGCTGTCCTTGTCAGCCCTGGGTGTTTGGACTGCTGTTCTATTTGTAAGGTTTTAAGAAAGCGTTTCACTGTGGAAACATTTCAAACATGCATGAAAGTAGAGTGAATCGTAAAAGGAATCACTAGATTCTCATCATCCAGTTTCAACGAGTATCAGTCTGTGGCTCACCGCGCCCCCTCCCCCCCCGTATTTTTTTTCTTATTGTGGTAGAATATACATAACATAAAACTTACCATTTTTAACCATTTAAGGGCTCAGTTCAGGGTCGTTAGGCACATTCACACTGTTCTGCAATCATCCCCATCATCGTCTCCAGAAATTTTTCATCTTCCCAAACTGAAACCCTGTCCCCATTAAGCACTAACTCCCCCTTCTCCCTCCCCTGGCTCTGGGAACCTCTATCCCACTTTCTGTGTCTATGAATTTGACTATCTAGGTGCCTCATATAAGTGGAATAAAAATACTTGGCCTTCTGTGTCTGACTTCTTTCACTTAGCATAATGTTTTCAAGGTTCACTGAAGTTGTAGCAGGTGTCAGCACTTCATTCCCTTTGAAGGCTGAATAATACTGTTTCGTATGTGCGTCCCGCATTTTGTTTACCCATTCATCTGTCGATGCACATTTGCTCAGGTGTTTTTGAGCAAATTCCAGACATCATCCTGTTTTGTCCACAGATGTGTCGAAGTTCTCTTAAAGCTGAGGACTTTTTTTAAAAAAGCATCATAGCCATAGCATGATCCCACGCAGACAGCTTAACAGCAAGTAATTCCCTTGTACTGTCCAGTATCTAAGCAGGGTCCACGTTGCTCTGATTTTCTCGTGAACGTCTTCCTGAAGTTGGTTTGCTTGAATTAGGATCCAAGAAAGGCTGCTGTAAGTCTCCTTTAATTCTTTTTTCTCTCTCTGGCCATTTGTTTGTTGAAGAAACCGGGTCGTTGTGCTGGAGAACGTCTCACATGCTGACGTGGATGGTGGGTCTCTGTGTGTCCCTCTTTCCCCCAGGCTGGACCCGACTCGAGTTCAGCTTTTGGCAGGAAGGGCTCAGAGGGCGCCATGTCCTTCCTGTGACACTGCATTGGGCGGGAGGCATAGCAGTCACTGCCATCACTTTATGCTTTGCTTGTTTTTTCTCCTTTACATTTATTGTTACTCTTTACTTTGAAACTTTTTTGAACTTACAGAAACATAAGAGTATTTCAGAGTATTTCAAAGCATTCCTGTGCTCCCTTCACCCAGAGACCCCACTCAGGTTTCCCATCAGATGGGACCCACGGCTCCAGCCTCTTGCTCTTGGGGCGCGACCCCATCCAGGATCACACGATGGCCCATCACCAATCTGGATCAGCTCTTGGGTCTTTCCTTGGCATTTGCAGCCTCGACATGTTTGAATATTCCAAACTAGTCTTTTGTCAAATGCCTCTCAGTTTGGATTTGTCTGATGTTTCCTCACAGCAAGTTACGCATTTTGGCTGGAAAATCACAGAAATAATGCTGAGTTCTTCTAAGGGAAGAACTTAGGGGGGTTGGTTGTTTGGGGGGGTTGGTTCATGATGGAGGTCTGTCCACGTTTATCCACTGATATCAATGTGCATTCGTGGATTCCTATTTTATTCAAAGCCAGACCCTGTTACTATCATTATTTACTTTCATCCTCAACTACCCCTGCATTTCTGGAAGTCGCTTTTGTCAATGAACCATCTATGACAGAGCTTGTCCCACAGCAGGACCTACAGACCCCTCCTCTCTGAATGTGGCTCATTTGTCCCATGATGTGACAGTTCTATTGATGGTCCCTTAATCTGCCTCTACTTTCCCCCAACAGCAGTGCAGTGAATATCCTTGTGCAGGGACCTTGTTCCCTGTGGGAGGCATTCTATTTTAGAAAGCTCGAATCGCTAGAAATTTCTTCTTCCTTTTGAACCAAATCCACCTCCTTGCAGCTTCCACCTACCCAGTCCTGCTGGCAGGAGCCATGAGCTCTAATGCTTGTCCACCCAGCGGGTCACAGAACCGGTGAAGAAGCTCTCGGGTTCCGCACAGCTTCCCATCTCCAGGTACCAGCCGTGGCCCTTCCAGCTCCCCCGCTGCCCTGGCCTCTGACCCCGTGCCAGCCCCGCTCTCATCGCAGCCTGGTCTGCAGGTGCGAGGCCCGCAGTGAACATAGCCCTCCCCATGGCCTGACCACAGGGGCCAGCAGACCTCCCACCTCCTTTCTTTTGGACCCCAGGTCTGACTACCAGTTGCTGACCCTTGCATTTGGCAGCCATGACCTACTGCTGACCCAGCTGGACTTCGGTCTGGCCGAGTCTGCAGGGCCTGTGAGAGATGACGCAGCTTTTTTATTTGCACCATCAACTGAACTCTCTCCGCAACCCTGGAAATAGGCATGACCATCCACGTTTACAAATGATGAGGTTACCCGCCCCACGCAGAGGGCCCCCTCAGATTAGGGTAATGCCGGGGCCCTTTGTGTGGCTGTGAGCAGAACCTCAAGGGAGAGTTGGGGGCCCCAGGCTGGTCGCAGAGGAGCTGTCCCCAGCCCACTCCAGAAGGAGCGAGGGAAGGAAGAAGTTTCTGGAACCAGAAGGAGAGAGTCGTGTGGCTCCCATCTCCCTGAGAGGAGCAGGGGTCTCTGATGAAGGGACACAGCCAGTGGTGGGCAGGGGGGCGGGAGGGTGGCCAGCGGGTAGATGCCCGACAGTGCCCTCCTTCCTCCCTCCAGTCTCCCACGGGGCTCCCCATTAGCCAGCGCTTCCCCCATCCCCACCCCTGAGCCAGTGGAGCCACATAGGCCAGCCTTGCCAGGACAGGGAGGACAGGATGGGGGGGCAGGTGGAAGATTCTGGCACAGAGGTTTAGTGAAGGGCCTGAGGTCTGAGAAGGAACTTGGGGGGTGGTGGTGGCTAACACATGGGTTCTAGACCAGGGGTCTCAGCTCACCCCCCCTCCTTCCCCTCCCCCAACCACGTGCTCTCTTTAAATCGTGGACGTCCCTAGCTCTGTGCCTGGCAGGCTGAGCCCCTGTCACGCCAGCCCATGAGTCGGGTGGGTGAGTGAGTGACACCCTCTGTGCTCAGCCCGCAGAGCAAGTGCCCAGGGAAGCTGGTGCAAAGCCCGTGGTCCTGGGCCGAGCCAGGGCACTGCAGGACAGACTGTCCTCCAGACCCGCCTGTGCAGTATCTCCGCCCCACGTTGCTGGTCTCTGCTCCTCCTCGGCACATGGCCTGTCTGGAAAAAGCCGTCTGTTCTGATGGATGTTGTTTTCCTCCAGAGCAGGTGGCGGGGCCGCTCTGCTCAATTCATTTTCCTACTTGGTCTGCTCTGCTGGTTGAAATGGAAACAGCGTCAGGCTGAGTATCAGTTAGAATTAAGTTCGAGTGCAAAAAAGGACGGAGGGAAAGTGAGAGGAGTGGAGGGAGGGGAGGGAAAAGGGAAAGAGGGGAGAGAAGGGAGAACAGGGAAAGAAATGAGAGAGAAAAACAGGTCTTTCCCCAGCAGATCATTTCCCTCCCACATATTAGAAAACTCCAGAGGTAGCAGCTCCAGGCCGATGTGGCTACTATATGGTCATCAGGACCTCACGCTTCTCCTATGGTGCTGTTCTGTCCTTCCTAGCACAGTGCCTCCTGGTCTGAGATGGCTGCTCGAGCTCCAGCCATCATGTCTGCATTCTAGCCAGCAAGAAGGAGAAAGGAGGAGACAGCCAGTCCTTCTGTTCTGAGTAGAATGCATAGAAGGGACATAACACTTCGCCTTACAGTTCATTTGTTTGGAAAGTAGCTTCTCTCTCTGAGAGGATCCTCTGCAAGGATGCATGCCAGCTCTTAATGTTGGGCGCCTCTGGGGACGGGGATGAGGTGGTGCCCCGGTTCTTGCCTGATGGTAGACTCCCACAATTACCAGGAGATGTGTCCGAGAGGTGCAGCCAGAGTCCAAGCCAGTGGGGAGCGAGGAGCTGTAGGTATGAGGTGAAGAGAATGGAGGTGTTGACCTTAAGGGGCCGCCCTGTGGGGAAGCCTAAGCCTTGCAGAGGCCGTCCTGCCCGGGAGGAGTTAGGAATTAGACTGGTGTGGGACCCTGTGGGGAGGTCCGGGGAGGCAGATTTCAACTCAGTGTTATAAAGCACTTTCATGTTGAAAGCTCTGAAAGAGGCAACACGATGGCTTTTCTCTGGGCGTTTGGGGTGGGGGGGCCAACCTCCCGCACCTCTAAGTGCACTTCCAAGAATAGAGATCGGAGACTCCTCTGGTCCACGAAGGAGTTCCTGAAAACTGTCAGGTGTAGGGGAGTGAAGCCCGGGATCCCGCACGTGGTGGGATCCCTCTGTTGCGCGTGATCGGTCTGTGCCAGGCGCTGTCGCAAGAGTTCCCTGGGCTTGCCCAGTCCTTCAGGCCTCTGCACCCGCAGCCCAGCAAGCAGAGGCTGGCGGCCGTCTGTCACCTGCCCAGTGTCCACAGCCTGCAGGGACAGAGGCTTGACCTGGACAGCACGTCCGTCTGGTGGACCAGACCGGAGCAGAGATACGTAGGCCAAGAGTCAGGCGTGGTTTCCACCCCTACACAGACTGGGTGGCCCCACGAGGGTGTCGGCGTAGCTGAAGGAAGACGGGCTTCAGGGCGGAGGGAGGGGCTTGGCCCGCATCTGGGGAAGGGAGAGTCCCAGAGGCCCGGCCCCTCCAGGAGGTGCCCAGGGCAGTGGGTATCAGCTCTGCCCCACAATGTTCTGGGCCCACTGGCTGCGGACGCCCATCCACCGCAGGATGGAGGACCCAGACCTCTTAGCTGGGGCTGCGGAGCGTCTGCTTCATGCAGCCCCTGCTGTCTGGCCCTGCGCCCGCCGAGACACTGCCTGTTTATGACCTGGCTTCCCGTGCAGATCCATCTAGAGGGAGAGACTGCACAGGTAACGCTGACAGGCGCCTTCCGGTCCCCCAACACGCGGAATCTTCAGTAACGATCAACGCAGCAGCCTTCTGGTTTCCCAGCTCGGCTAGCAAGCTGGGGTCTGCACTTGTTCTGCGTCTTTGAGACTGGCAGACCCCGGAGGAGCAGAATTAAGGGGACAAGGGGACGAAGACCACCCCAGGAGGCCTCCTGAGGAGGGCTACGTGGTCTCCCCAGCCACCCTGAGGTCCACATTCCAGATCCTTCTCGGCAGTGGCAGATGCTGCTTGTTGGGGTATCAGGATGGGGTTTGGGATTCTGGGGGTGGAAACTCCTTGCTCGCATCCGCCCAGCCCTTCTGGAAGGTAGGATGTCCTTTATGAATAACGAACAGAAAGCAAGTACTCAGCTAGGAGAGTCATGGCAGGCCGAGGCCCTCTGTCTCGGGGGCCTGTCAGACAGCCCCGCAGACACGAAGCAGCCTGAGCTCCTGCAGGCGTGCAGGTGCTGATGCCCGCTGCCTGGAGAAGAAGGAGGGCAGTTCTCAAAGGAAATCCGTTGGCAGCTCCGGCCTTCTGGGCCCTTCCTCTGAGTCCCCTTGTGCTGTGTGTTGGAGAATGTTGGTTCTGAAGCCAGAAGGGGGTCTTGGAGCTCCTAATTCAACCCCTCACTGGACAATAAGCCCAGTGCTTGCTCCTTCCTCTGGTGGGTGCTGGTAGATTTAGCAACCAGCTGGCCTGGGGGAGAGCCCTGATTCCTTAGTGCCGGCCCATTACCATGGAAGCGCTCCCACCAAGGCCGATCTCAAGCTGCCAACGTGGCCTCACCAAACGTGGAGTTGGAAAGGGGTGCCCCCCCTGTGGGTCTGGAACCCTGATGGACTGGGCTGAAGGTCACTTGTCCTCTAACTGCACACAGAGAGGGGCAGAAAGTAACCCCTATTCCAGGGAAGCCATAAGCAAAAGAATCCTTGGGAAGTTTCAAAGGTATCTCTTGAAGGCAACAACCGTGCCTCGCCTGAGGACGCACGGCATACAGGAGCACAGTCGAGGCAGCACGTGGCCGTGGGTGAGCCACGGAGGAATGGGACAGCTCAGGGTCACGCGTGGCCCCCAGGGACCTGCTGTGCTCTGGGAACCTGGCTGCATCATTGCAATCTTGTTGACTGTAGTTTTGAGTCTTTTCATGTTTTCCAGTGAGCAGTGCAAGAATTGAATGTAAGAAGTGGGTCGCAGAGTAGAGAGCCACTGCTCTGCGGATTGAGGGCTTTGAAGCCACTACACAATGGCACTTTGCTGTCAAAACCCGGGCTTTAGAAACATCAGCGGGCGGAGTGGTCTGGAAAGGGCTAAAGATGTGAGCTCAGTCCTGTGGCGGGGGGTGGGGGTGGGGGTGCGACAGCAATCCTGCTGCAGAGGGTTTGGAAGGCAAGGTCACTGAGCCTCAGCTGGCTCTTCGGTCACGCGGGGATCATAACTCCTGCCTCGGAATTGTTGGCAGAATCAAATGGAATCAAATGCCGGTGAAATGCTCAGCATTAAAGTTGATTTAAAAGGTCACTGTTAAAAGCAGGCTGAAAGGCTGCTGGCTTACGGTAACAGTAGGAGACTTACACCGTAAAAGTCATTTGCAAAAATAGGTTCCTGGCTTTTGAGATCAGTTGAGTTTCTATCCAGACCTCAGAATAAAATAGTGACAAAGTCAAAAATGATTCTGTGTTCGACTTTGGAGTCCAGGCTACTTTGAGACGTGGGAGTGAATGCCATTCTGAGAATTTGTCATGAAGTAAAATGTTGAATAAGGGAGTTAAAAAATTTTTATCTTTTGGAGAAAGAGGCAAATTATAAAAAAGGTTGATGACCTTAGGCTTCCAGGGGCCGTCCCGGGCTGGTGTGGGTCCACCCCATCTCACCCATCTACAGAGAACCCTCTTGACTTCTAGAAGCGGAAGTGCTTCAGGGTCCTCCGAAGCCTCTGTCTCAGGAAACTGCCATGGCGCTTGTGTTAAGTGCGAGTCATCCATGTCAGTGCCAGGGACTCTGGAGACAGGCAGCTCAATTCTCTCTTCCCCTCCTCCTCCCCTCCCCACCCTCCCCCTCCCCCTCCCCTCCCCTCCCCTCCCCTCCCCTCTCCACCTTCCCCTCCCTCCCCACCTTCCCCTCCCTCCCCTCCCCTCCCCTCCCCCTCCCCCCACCTTCCCCTCCCTCCCCACCTTCCCCTCCCTCCCCACCTTCCCCTCCCCCTCCCTCCCCTCCCCTCTCCCTCCCTTCTCCTCCCCTCCCTGGCAGTGAGGCCTCAGCCCCCCAGCCTCACAGCTCAGCTTCCGAGAGCCACAGGGGTGACTCACCCAGGTGACAATTCATGAATCACGGGCTGGATGTGGGTGTTTCTGACATGGCCTGGGGTCCCCTCCTGGAGGGTGGCAGCCGTCTTTCCTGCCCCTCGACACTCAGGCCACTGAGCTGTTCCCAGGCAGGGAACTGGGGTGACTCCCTAGAGGATAGAGGTGAAAACAAATGAAACCCAATGTCGGGTGCAAGAGGCAGCTCGAGAGACATCGGCTGCTCTGGGGCTCAAGCATTGCCCCTGTTTTTGACCAACAAGACCCATTTCCCCCTCATTCTATGCAGTAAGGAGCGTCCCAGCTGGATTGGATCCAGAAAGGAGCTGAGAACATTAGAAAGCAGTTGGTGTGGTGCTGAGTGCACCAGTGAGACCGAGGGGCGGAGGGTTCCTTGATCATGAAGTGAGGAGTGAGCATTGATGAATGTCCCAGAAGAGAGGGCTAAGATGTGATTCAGCAAACGCCTGAGGTGCAGGGCCCAGGGCAGCCGGGGCAGGTGAAGCCGGGCGAGTCCTCTGGGCTGTACAGGTGGGAGCAGCGTCAGGGTTTCCCGAGGGGCCCTGGCGCCCAGCACTCGGCGTGCCTGCGAGGCTTGGGAGGGAGGGAGGAGGAAGTCGCAGGACCTGTCCCCGCGCGAGGGTCCCTGGATGGGCCCCGCACGTCCCTGCCCACCTCTGCCCTCTCCTGGTGACGGGCCCTCTGGGGCTCAGTCTCTACCTCGGTGCCGCTCGCCCCAGCTCCGGGGAGTCAGTTGATGAGGACAGGCCTGCTGTGTGCTGTTGGCCAGGCTCTGCGGGGGCCCCGGGGACGGGCAGGTGGGTACCCCAGTACGGGAAGGCAGATGGCGCTCCAGAAATGAGCGAAGAACAAAACAAACGCCAGTGTGGTCTTGACCTTGTCCTCGCTGGGTCCCTGGGAACTGGGCTCCGCGCTCCAGCTGGGTCAGGCTGCACTCTTTCAGTTCCCCATCGGCCCTCGTTCCCAGGGCTGCTGCTGCCCAACGCAGCTGGAAGCCTGGCCGTGGGGCTGTGGTCCCTGGCCTGCGGCTGGGGCGGCAGCTGGGAGCGGGGCTCTGCGTGCCAGCGCCTGTCCCGGCCTGGATGGGGACACAGGCGTGGCCCGTCTGGCCGTGAGTGTTGGCTCTCAGAGGGCTGGGGGTGCAGGGGAAGGCAGGGGTCCACAGCTTCCCGGCCTGAGCTGGATGCTATTGTCATGGGGCAAGGCACCAGCCCCTCGGACCGCCCCCCTCTGTTAACTTGGGTGATAAGATCTACGGCACAGGGTTGCTGGGGGATCAAAGGGGCCGTGTATGCAAACCCCCTCGCACTATGCACTACACGTTGACTGCGTCCCCCTTCCCTTTGGAGGCCCCTCTCAGGACCTTCTGGCGCCTCCAAGCCCCCTCCTTCCTTCCCCATGCAGGATACCTCACTGCTGTCCCCACGTCCGGGACGGTCTCTCTGCTTCCCGTTGGAGGTCGGTGGTGTGGGTCCCTCAGCTCGGCCTGCCCTTCTCTCTGCAGCCACAGAGCCTCAACCGGGACCACGCCTGGTGCAGGGGGCACTCACTACGTTGGCCACTGAGGAGTCCCCATCAGAGGGGTGGCCGGGGGTCGGGGGGATGGGGACGCCTTTCAGCGGAGTCTTTCTGCGCCCTCCCACACCCACCTGCAGAGGGCCACGCAGCCACCTCCAGAACTCGGGGTGACCACGGGACAATCGAACTCGTGGGAGGTCAAAGCCAAAAGCTCCCTGCCGGTGTGAGCTCAGGGCCA
Organism: Mesoplodon mirus; assembly: GCF_964341445.2. Classification (NCBI taxonomy): domain Eukaryota; kingdom Metazoa; phylum Chordata; class Mammalia; order Artiodactyla; family Ziphiidae; genus Mesoplodon; species Mesoplodon mirus. The sequence continues at coordinate 3,473,210 of NC_138995.1, read as the reverse complement.
CTGCTTTTACCGACAAGCTGGAAGCAAGAAACAGTCCTGAGTCCCAGGGAAAAGACACTCTTGCCATTGTCCCCGAGACGTCCTCTGTCAAACTCCATTTCTGGAAGTCCCCCCGCCTGGGCAGGCACATTCACCTCCAGCCACCTTGTAGTGTGGAACCCAGAGACCAGGAGCCCGTCCCCCTGTGGGCAGAGGGGGCGTGGGGTGGGGGTGACCTCCCACGTGCACTTGCTGGCCAGGGCAGAGCCGGGGACTCTGTTCCCTATCCCGTCTCCACAGGGTCCCCGAGGAGAGGGCGCGGAATGGGTTTCAAAGTGCAGGGACAGCCAGCCTCTACTGTAGGTCTTTGGAGTTCAGTGAGCCTCTCTGAATCCCCACGGGGTCCAGGAGACAGGGGGCCAGGGGGCCAGGTAAAGGTTAACACCTGGATATCCAGAGTTACTGGGGAGACCCTGCACCTCACACGGGTGTCCCCTTTCGGCCTCAAGGTTGTAAATTCTTCCCCAGGGTAACAGTTAGTGGGGAGCCCCCCGGGTTGAACGCCCCTGCAGCTCCCACACTTGCTCTGCTGCAGCAGCGGGTTGGCGAGGGCTTGCTTCTGGGCCTGCTTCATGAGAGGCCTTTCATTTCCTTCCCCTCTTCCCACCCAAGGGGATGCTCTCCACCCCTTCAGCCCGGCCACAGACTCCCCAGCCTCCAGAGCTCAAGGAAAACCCTTCCTGAAGCTTTCTCTCCACCACTCCCCTGCCATCCGCTGGATCAAATCCTTCTCCCCAGGGCAGGGGGTGGGGCTGTGCAGGGGAATGCGGGCTGAGCTGGACTCTGTCCCAACCTCCGAGCTCGCTGGAGGGGAGGCGGGGGCTCCTGGGAACGCAGCTTTGCCTCTTCCAGTTCTGTTTTCTCACCTGTCGACTAGGCGGAGTACGGAAGCGCACAGAGCGCACAGAGCGCTCTGCGTGGATCCCTGGGCCACTGGGCCGCGTGTGGATGGAGCGGGACAAGGACACGGGAAGCCGGGAGCCCCCAAGCTGGCCCAGCCCGTCCCTCCCTCCGTATAACCCTGGGGGAGTGACTTCTTGCTCGGGTGCAGAATTTCCTAAGCCTTCAAATGTGGGGATTAGAGACTCTTAAGCTCAAAGGTTCCTTCTGGAAGGTGCCGGAATCTCTTAAGTGTTGTGAGGGGCTTTGGACGCTGCGTAAGGTATTTCTCATGCTCTGACCTCTTCGGCATTGGTCCCTTGCCGGGTTGTGATCCCCCGTCCACCTGTCCACGCCTAGCTGGCCCCAGGCCAGGGATCCTGTTGTGGGCCTTTTGGTGCTCCTGGCATGGAGGTGACTTAAAATCCGCCCTATGGTATTAAGATTCCAAAGTCTGTCTTTGAACTTTTAATGGCCCTGGACAAATGCTTTGAGGGTGAAGGCTTGTTTCTTTCAATTCTAGCACAGAATTTAAAAGCATTTTTTCCCACACTAACTAGAGCAGCCCCTTTCAAAGCTCACAGATTGCCCTTCCCCGGACTCCAGTAACCGAGACAAACCGACCTGTCAGGGGACGGTGTCCTTTCACCACCAATTTGGACTTGATTTGAGTCACCTGCCTTTGACTGGGAAGCTGAGTGTCAGAGGCTGCCTCTCCAGAGCAGAGGCGGCCGATTGATAGATTGATTTAAGAACTGTGAATCATGCCATTCAGTTTACTGAAGTTGACTGAGTCTCTGCCACACAGAGTGAAAAAGTTTGATGTGTGTATGAAATACCTGTCGTGCAGGTAAAGTTTTGGCTCTTACATTGGATGATGTAGGATGCGTTCCACTTCCTCACCCTACTTAGCCAGGTCGGTGTATTAGCTTCTGGGGCTGCAGTGACCAAGTACTGAAAACTGGGTGGCTTAAAACAGCAGAAGTGTATTCTCTCACAGTTCTGGGGGCCAGAAGTCTGACAGTAAGGGCGGGGCCCTGATCCCTCTGGAGGCTCTAGGGAAGGCTCCTTCCTTGCCTTTCTCTCATCTGCTGGCGGCTCCTGAAATCCTGGGCTTTCCTTGATTTGCAGAGGCGTGGCTCCAACGTCTGGTTCCATCGTCACATGGCCCTCTCCCCGTGTCTGTGTCCAGACTTCCCTCTTTTTCTTAGGGCACCAGTCATTGCATCAGGTCCCCCCAATCCAGTCTACTTCATCTTCATTTGATCACATCTGCAAACACCCTACTTCTAAATAAGGCCACATTCACAGGTGCCAGAGGTTAGGGCTTCAGTGTATCTTTTCAGCATATACTGATTTACCACACTGATATACCACATCCTGATTTTTATTTTTATTTGGTAATCAATCTAGCTTACGTTCAGAACACAGTAATTTTGGAAGTCCCATTTAAAAGCAGATCATGGCTTATTTTATTTATTTATTTGGTTTTAACCATTCCTGTGATAACTCGTGACCCACTTCAGGTCTTCCTAGCTGTCATTCATCTGCTTTTGGCCTCGTATCAGCCTTCGTGGGGCTGTGTGCTTAAGAATGCTGTTTCCTTCTTTACCATCCTCGCCTAGGGCACCCGACTGGGTTCCAGGGCTGTTTTTGCCACCGTGAAGGGAACAGGTTGGGGGGTGAAGTCCAGGGGAACCAGGCTCCAGCATCCTCTCTAGTGGGGTCGCACAGGACGCGCTAAGTTCCCCCAGCCGCGAGCTGTGACAGCACGTGTGCAGAGTCGTCCATCAGGGATGCGTTAGAGCTTCAGCGCACGGGGTCTTTATTCGGGGGGCCATTCACACGAGCACCCTCTGCCTGACGCACACCCAAACCCCAGACTCTCAGGAGGACAGCAGGAGTCCGGCACCAAAACCCCTGTCTGTTCACACGGCTTAGGCACAGGGAGCCGGTCACCAGTCCTGGGAGGGGGGACCCTCCCCAAATCCACCTTCTCAGACACCGGCCAAGGACTGACCCTGGAAGGCAGCCCTTCTGGGGACCCCAGTCTCGAGCCTGCTGCGTTAACACTGACGTTGCCCGCGTCCCTCCACCGCTCCCTTCAGCCTCCTCGTGACCACAGCACTTCAGGGTTTAGATACTTGAAACTTCCCAAACCCCTCCCCAGAATCCCAGCACCTTTCCCATTACCCCCCCACCATGCTCTGCTTTTGGCCCCCAGAGTCCTCGTAATGTAGATGCCCGTGTGTCACCCCAGCATCCCAGAGCTCACTCCCTACACCTCCGTGTTTGTTTTGAATTTTTATCGTTCCTTTATCCCACATGGCAAACACACGCAGCACAGCGTCGCTGAGATCCCCCACTACGGCATGAATTCTGTCATCCGCGTTAGGGTTTCAAATTTGGGCTTTTAAAAATACAACACATAACTCCAGATCTTTTAGAAATCAGTTGTTTCTATGTAGCACTTCACCCTCTTCAGTTTTTAGGTCGTGGGAGTGTCTGTTCATTATTCTTTGGGTACCGACAGTGGTGTAGTAAGACACACCTGTGTGCGCTGTACAAGCCTTTTTGTTTGTTTGTTTGTTTGTTTGCGGTACGCGGGCCTCTCACTGCCGTGGCCTCTCCTGTTGTGGAGCACAGGCTCCGGACACACAGGCCCAGCAGCCACGGCCCACGGGCCTAGCCGCCCTGTGGCATGTGGGATCTTCCCGGACCAGGGCACGAACCCATGCCCCCCGCATCAGCAGGCGGACTCTCAACCACTGCGCCACCAGGGAAGCCCCAAGCCTGTTCCTGAAGCACCGTCTCTCCCGGTCTCTGCTTGTCTGCTTCTGAGTGTTACTGTTTTGACCCTCAGTCGCACTCTTTGCTTGAATGTTTCCAGATCTAATAACATAGCAAAAGGCAGCTGTTTGAGGGAAGCTGGGCTGGGCCTTACTGACTAACGTGCTCTACTTCAGCGACATGGCCACTTCCCCCTCTGAGGTTCTCAGCCACTCTCCACTTCGGGGCGGACACCTCACGGCTGTGTCTTCTCTCACACTGTTATGTGCCTGTGGTTTTGTGAAGGTCAAGCACAGTGTAGGTCACCCGCGGTGCGGGGAGGTGGGTGGGATGCCGGGCTCCGCATGTGGAGTGAGCTGTGTTTAGACCTCGTCCGACAGGCTGAACGCTCACCTTTCGGTGCGGCTTCCAAAGAGTTCCCACTTCTTAATTTCAGAGTGTGATAGAAGGATTGGGGGTGGGGGCGGGTCTCATTTCACTGAAAAAGATTTACCCTGAAAAGAAATCCTGCCAACCCCCAGTGCTCTTCGTTGGTCGAGAGAGGTCCACAGCCAGCAGTCAAGAACAGCTGCTGGACGGAGCCTGTGCTCACGCGTCGCTGTCCGATGGGGAAGCAGCCCAGCCCGTTCTCCACATCTTAGGCCATTTTTAGCACAGGACACCGCTTTTCAACCTGAAGGAGGCCTGTGTGCCCAGGTCATCGATGCCAGACTTGTTCCTGTAGGCAGTGTATCTGAATCCCAAGGGAAAACAATTGTATAATCTTGGACCCCTCGTATTTATACGCTGGCATAACAAACGCTCTCTGCGAAGGAGATCTTGGTCCTTAGTTTTCCATCTAGGCTGCTCTCTTGCTCTCCCTATCCTTGCCTTCTATTCCTTCCACAAATATTTATCAAAACGCTTCTATGGGGACTTCCCTGGTGGTGCAGTGGTTGAGAATCTGCCTGCCAATGTAGGGGACATGGGTTCGATCGCCGGTCCGGGAAGATCCCACATGCCGTGGAGCAACTAAGCCCGTGTGCCACAACTAGTGAGCCTGCGCTCTAGAGCCCTCGAGCCACAACTACTGAGCCTGCGTGCCACAACTACTGAAGCCCGTGCGCCTAGAGCCCGTGCTCCGCAACAAGAGAAGCCACCGCAATGAGAAGCCCGCGCACCGCAACAAAGAGTAGCCCCCGCTCGCCGCAACTAGAGAAAGCCCGCGCGCAGCAACGAAAACCCAACACAGTCAAAAATAAATAAAAATATATTTAAAAAAAAACCCCAAAACCTTTCTATGGGTGAGACATGCTGGGCCCCACGCCATAGGGCTCACAAAAACAATCAGAAGCTTCGGATGTGTCAGCGGAAGGAAGACGTGTTCAAAACGATCCCAAACCCAAGGTCTCAGGAAGGCCGGAGCTCATTGGGGACGACTTCCGGTGGGGCGGGCCCATTCCGGTGGGATGGTGGTAGTGCCCCCTTTACTCTGAAAGTGGAAACTTTGTGTCGTGCCAGTCCCTCAGACTGCCCAGCCCGGAGTCTCCCTCCGCAAAGATGCAGGATTCAAGAATCCAGCACTGGGACTTCCCTGGCGGTCCAGTGGTTAGGACTCTGTGCTTACACTGCAGGGGGCACGGGTTCCATTTCTGGTCAAGGAGCTAAGATCCCACAAGCCACGAGGCGCCCTCCCCCCTCCCCCCACTCCCAGGAGAGCGATCCTGGTTACGCTCAATCCTTCTTCCTGCCTTCATTCTCAGCCAGAACCTTATTTTTTTTAAGTTGATTAATTAAATAATTTAGTTTTGGCTGCGTTGGGTCTTCATTGCTGCGCGCAGGCTTCCTCTAGTTGCGGGGAGTGGGCTTCTCATTGCGGTGGCTTCTCTTTGTTGCAGAGCACGGGCTCTAGGTGCGCGGGCTCAGTAGTTGTGGCCTGTGGGTTCTAGAGCGTAGGCTCGGTAGTTCTGGCACACGGGCTTAGTTGTTCCGTGGCATGTGGGATCTTCCCGGACCAGGGCTTGAACCTGTGTCGCCTGCATTGGCAGGCGGATTCTGAACCGCTGCGCCACCAGGGAAGTCCCTGTACATAATTCTTAACATACATACCAAAAATCTAAAAAATCATGCAGTTGTGATTCTTTTCTGAACAGTTAGTTATTCCAGTGACTTTCCAGCTTAAAATTTGGAGGCACATTTTCCATAACAGGATAGCAAGTACCAATATCTTCCAATATTGATATGCTGTTCCATCCTAAGTCCCACTAATTCACAGTTTAATATCATATACTGTACATACTGAAAATGTCCATTGTTCACAGCACACTAACAGAGTTACTAGAACTGGACTACCACGACCAAACACGTTACAGAGCACACAGAGTTCTGGCCAGGAGAGCCAAGATCAAGGGGTGAGGGGTTTGCTTTAGGAAACATTCTACCAAAACAACATGGGAAGAGAAGTAATTTAAAGTGTTGGGGGTCGGGGTGGGTGGGATGAACTGGGAGACCGGGATTGACATATACACACTGTTGATACTATGTATAAAATAGATAACTAATGAGAACCTACTGTGTAGCACAGGGAACTGTACTCAGTGCTCTGTGGTGACCTAAATTAGAAGGAAATCCAAAAAAGAGGGGATGTATGAACATGTATAGCTGATTCACCTTGCTGTACAGTGTAGACTAACACAATATTGTAAAGCAACTACACTCCAACAAAAATTAAAAAAAAAAAGTGTTCAAGACATTAAATGCGCAACCGACTCCAAACTGCCATTTAGTATGCTTTGTATTATAGGATATAAAAGCTACCCCCATCTATGGAATGTTAAGCTGACACCGAAGACAATGAAAGCCTACCACATTCAATATCCTACTATTTTCTGGTTGTACCAAAAAATAAACAACCAGCAAATGATTTCACCTCTTAAAAAAAATTTTTTTTACACTTAAAAAATGGGATGGGGGGATTCCCTCCTTTTTAAAAATGTTTCTAGAGCTCCTAAAAAACTGGCATTTACAAAATAGATGATAAAAATATTCCTCTGGATTGTGCAAGAAGAGAGACAGGGACCACTGATAGGACCAGGTGTGTGATATTAATCAGACTCGGCTTCTTTCTCTCCTGCTTCCTCAAAGGCTGGGCTGTCCTCGTTTTTAGTTTCTCCATTTTCTGCAGGTGCATCTCCTTTAGTCTCTTGGTTAGCCGCTTCAGCCCGTTTTCCCTTTGCTCCCCTTTTCCCTTGTGTTTGCACTTTTTTTGTCTGAAGATTCATTCTTTCCTGCCGGCTCTTTGGGCTGCGTTTCCATTTTTGCAGGAGCCGGTTTAGCTAACAACCTCGCCGATCTCCTCTTGGGCTCCTCCTTCGCCGCCCCCTCGGTGGACCCAGGCTTCCTCTCGGGCATCATGGCGGCGGTGAAGCTGCCACTTCCCGCCACCCTGCTACATATTGCGGCTGCCCCGGCGACGCGGTGGAGAGTGCCGGCGGGGACAAGAGCTGTGGTGGCCAAGGGGCCAGATCCTTACTTTTGGGCATCTTCAATTTCTTCCTCTCCACAGACTGTTTCTTCCAATGAAATGGTGTAATACCGTGGAAAGGGCGCTTGAACTGGAGTTCAAAAAAAAACTGGTCTCAGAGTTATGAAAACTTTAACAAAGTGTCTGACATCTGGAAAATGCTTGATCAATATAAGCCATCATTTCTGAGCAGGTGCTAGTTCTTCTGATGTAATAAGAGCAGTAGTCATAACAACAGCTAGCACACTTTAGCACGTAACAGGTGCCTGTGAGGTTGCCAGTGTTGTTCCCATTTTACAGATGGGGAACCTGAGGCTGGGAAGTTACAGAGCCAGGCTCAAAGCTAGTCGGCCTGACCCTGAAGGCTGTGCCCTCGACCTCTTGCCTTACTACATTTTGGGACTTGTGTGCCACTTGGGACCTCTGACTCTTCCACTATAAGAGGGAGGAAGGATAGCAATCCTGAGAGCAGTGTGTGTGAAGCGCCTCCTCACAGGACCAGGGAACCTGATGCCTGTTCGTGTTCTCACACGCTTCTGCGAGACCACCTGCTTCGTCCTTTGTCCACTTACCACCATGCCTGGCGGCCTGATCCCCAGAAGGTGCAATCGGTGCCTGCCGCCCACATCCCTCTCCTCTCACGTGGGATCCTTTGCCCCCCTCTCTCTGCTCCTCAGCCCCACAGATGGGAGCATCTCTGTGGGAGCAGTTTATTGGAGAGCCAAGTGGGATTTGCCCACAGGAGACGCGAGTTCAAATTGTAGTCACATCCTCCACTGTTTCTGGTCCAGGACAAGTCACCTGATCCCTCTGAGAGTCACTGCCCTCATCTGCAGAATAGGGAGAATCATAATTCCCACCTTGTAGGACTGTGTAGTAAGGCCAAAGGGAGGCGTCAGAGCTGAGGGGTGCAGTGCACTCTGGCCGGTGCTCTTACTCAGTGGCCTCTCTGTGTCCCCAGAGATGCTCTAACTTCACCTGGCTTTTCCTGGGCATGGTCTTAACACATGCTGGGAAAACTTGAGGTTAACCCCGACTGACTTAAAGCCTCCCCTCCTGATCTCCCAGGCTGAGCATCATCTTCCTGACCACTCCCTCCTCCTGGGTCCCACCCAGCCACCTGAAACTCACTGTGCTCTATTATTTCTTTCCTACAAAATGTCCTAAAAGATTTTCAGGCCTCACACCCCCTCCCCTCCCCGGCCTTTTTGCATCACTCTCAAACTCCCCTCCCTGCCCTCCCCACCTTCCTTGGGGGCTATTTCAGCACCTTCTGGCTGAGCTCTTGCCTCTGGTCCCACCACACTCCAATTCTGCAGGGAATGGGTCCTCCCCAAACCCGGCTCTTGTCCCATTGCGGCTCTGCTCAAGAATCTTCAGTAGCTCCCCACTGTGTGACGTCTAAACCTGGCCCAGCTCTTGAGGATCTCCACACCGTGGCTTCATCTTAGTTACCCACTTAACCCCCATTACTTAAGAAAGCAATCTTGCCAAAATTTGGAAGCACCGAGATATCTTTAAGTAGGTGAGTAAATAAGCTGTGGTATGCCCAGACAATGGAATACTATTCAGCACTAAAAAGGAATGCGCTGTCAAGCTGTGAAAAGACATGGAGGAACCTTAAATGCATATTACTGTGTGAAAGAAGCCAATCCGAAAAGGCTGTAGACTGTATGATTCCAGCTCTGTGACATTCTGGAAAAGGCAGAACTATGGAGAGAATAAAAAGATCAGTGGATGCCAGTGATTAGGGGCAGGGAGAGATGAGTGGGTGGAGCGCAGAGGATTTTTAGGGCAGTGAAAATACTCTGTGTGATACTATGATGGTGGATACATAGCCATATAGATTGGTCCAGACCCATAGAATGTGCAACCCCAAGAATGAGCCCCAGTGTAGACTGTCGACTTCGGGTGATGATTGTGTGTCAGTGTAGATTCGTCAAGTGTGATGAACGGACCACTCTGGTGGGAATGTTGACAGTGCGGGGAGGCTGTGTGTGTGTGGGGACAGGGACGGGGGTATATGGGAACTCTCTCTACCTTCCTCTCCATTTTGCTATGAACCTACAACTGCTCTAAAATATACAGTCTTAAAAACGTCTACGTGACCCAACTTAACTGTAGAAATATTAGAAAAACAAATGAAACAGGACCCACAGTTCTCCCACCCGGAGATGCCCACCGTGTAACGTTCTGCTGAATGGTCCCTCAGCACCTGTAGATGCGTGTGTACAGCCATCGTAACGTGTGTTTATTTTAAACAAAGACAGACTGTGATGCTGCCTTGGCATGGGAACCTCCCTGTCCTCTCAGTCATGTGCGGTGGGCATCGAGGGGGCAGCCGCCCAGTGAGTGGACGCCCCTAATTCACTCAGCTGACCTCCTCCTGCGGGCATTTAGGTTGCACCTGCTGTTTACTCTCCTCTTGGTGGTATTCTTGTCCCCACCATTTTGCTTTAAGTTTTGTTAATCTTTTTATATCCCCCTCTGCACGCCTCTCACCAGGTTTTCTTTTTCTTTTTAAAGAATCCAGGCTAAAGTTAATTTTATTTATTTATTTATTTATTTATTTATTTTGGGCTGCGTTGGGTCTTTGTTGCTGCACACGGGCTTTCTCCAGTTGCATTGAGCAGGGGCTACTCTTTGTTGCGGCGCACGGGCTTCTCATTACGGTGGCTTCTCGTTGTGGAGCACGGGCTCTAGGCACGCAGGCTTCAGTAGTTGTGGCATGCGGGCTCAGTAGTTGTGGCTCGCGGGCTCTAGAGCGCAGCCTCCGTAGTTGTGACGTACGGGCTTAGTTGCTCCGCGGCATGTGGGATCTTCCCGGACCAGGGCTTGAACCCGTGTCCCCTGCATTGGCAGGCAGATTTTTAACCACTGCGCCACCACGGAAGTCCCTCTGCAGGTTTTCTAATCTGCTAGTTTGGAAGATATAGGTTGCGTTCCTATTATTTTAGCAGGTACCCTTAACTTTCCCTTGTTATTGTGTTAATGTTTCACAGAAAAGTGCATAAAACATAAATGTGTTGCTGACACGTTCCTGGAAAGTATCCCCTCCCATCAGGCCCTCCGTCCCCGGAGCAGCCACTGTCCCGGTGGTCATCTGATCCCTACTTTGCCTTCTGCTCCCCTGGCCTGTGTATGCATCCCTAAATGTTCCATTTTCATTTATTTCCAAATTGATACCAGTGGAACCATATCATATGCATTTTTTTTTTTTTTTTTTTTTTGCGGTACGTGGGCCTCTCACTGTTGTGGCCTCTCCCGTTGCGGAGCATAGGCTCCAGACACGCAGGCTCAGTGGCCATGGCCCACGGGCCCAGCCACTCCACAGCATGTGGGATCTTCCCGGACCGGGGCACGAACCCGTGTCCCCTGCATCAGCAGGTGGACTCTCAACCACTGCGCCACCAGGGAAGCCCCATATGCATTTTTTTTGGAGGGAGGGGTGGGACTGGCTCCTTTCACTCAACACTCTATTAAAAGATTCATCTGTGTTGTATGTAGCCCTAGGTGATTGATTTTCATTGCTGTATATTATTCCTTTGCGTGAATATACCACAGTTTATTTATCCATTCTAATGCTGATGGACATGTTTTCCCTTATGCTTGGAAATTACTATATATACATATACGTATGTATATATACACATACCCATACATACACACAGACACATATGTGTATATATATTTTTTCACATGTATTCTGGTATTTGCGTTTCTATCAGGCATATACTAGATGTGGAATTATAAGTCATAGGGTATACATAGTTGTACCTCATTATGGTTTTAATTTGTATTTATCTGATTACCAGTGAGCTTGAGCCTGCTTACGTGTTTATTGGCCTTCTGGATTTCTTGTAAAAAGTGTCCTCCAGTGTTTCGGTTATGGTGTCTGTCATTTCCTTATTGCTTTGTAGGAGATCTTTATATATTCTGAACCAGTTGTTTGGTACATGTATTATAAATATCTTCTGTCATCTGTGGACTTTTAATGGCATTTTTTGGGATAAATTTTAGTAGAGTTGAATTTATCAACCTTTCCCTTTATGGTTAATGACTTGTTTTTGTCTTAAGGAAAGTTTCCCTACTCCAAGTTCATGAAGAGAGATTTCTACATTAATTCTAAAGACTTTGTATTATTGCCTTCACACGTAGGCCTATAATTCACACAGAATTGAGTTTTTTGTATATGGTGTGAGGTACGGCTCCAATTTCATTTTTTTCCCCATATGGATGCCCAGTTATCCCAGCATGCTTATTAAAATGGAACACAATAGAATAATATTTTCAAAGAGATGAGGGAAAGTAAATGCCAAGCTAGAAGCTAAACCAGGCTAAACCATCCCTCAAGAGGGACTGCGACACAAAGACATTTCGGATGAAGACGGAGAGAGGTTTACCACTTGTGACCTGAACTGAAAGACCTTTTAAGGGCTGTAGGCAGGAATGGAGTAACTGCATGCAAGTGGAAGATCTACCCACATCTCCGCCAGGTTCTGCAGGCTGAACCATCACATTTTTTTGAGGTCATGAGAAGTGTTCAAACAGAATCCACTGGACAGGCCATGAGCGTGCTGGGGTTTGGTCTGATCGACCCTCCAAGCTATTTTCACCCCATGGCCGGGCAGGTGTCTGCTGGCTTAGGCCCAGAGCCCTTGCTGAAGTGAGGTTTTCTTTGCCTTCACAGATAAAGGAAACCAAGGGGAATCTGCTTGTTCATGTCCTCCCTAAGTGGAAGGGAGATGCTTTTACAAGAAATAACTTTTTCAGCAAATCCAGTGTATTTTTTTAACCTCTCATTTTTTTCCCTGCAATTGTGACATGTCTACATGAAATTGGCCACAGGAAGGAAGCCTCGTTCAAGAAGCTATTTTCTGAACATCCCTCTACACCCTAGATTTCACAACAGGCATGCATTTAGGTGGGGAGATGGAGGCTTCGTGCCCTCAATGGCAGCTGCAGTTTGGGAGTCAGGTGCCATCAGGAGGCCCTTAGGGCTTCTGTGGATCCCTTTGTCTGGTCAGAGAAGGTAAGGATCAGAGGGCTCATTAAACATTGCCTTTAGAGAAAGAGACTTTCAGAGCAGAGAGTCTAAACACTTCTGGAAATGAGCCTGAAGTGAGAGGTCAACTCAACGAGGCTCTGCAATGGGGAAGTTAAGAGTTTGGAGAAGGACTAGGAAAAAATAGAATGACCCAACCACTGGGAGGTCCCAGTGACCTGGTACTGCTGCTCTTTTTCTGCATGTTTGTTTGAATTCACATAACTATTTTGGACAATTCTGTCAAATGCCAGTTTCTTTTCCATCGACCCCCTATACTTCTCAAAGTTAATCCTGCAAGTTTAGATAGGTTTCTATGGAGCTACCAGTCAAAAGATCCTGGCTCAATATTTTGGGGAGCACCGTTCTCACAGAAGCAATAAAATACTTTTCCTAGAGCAGTGGTTCTCAAAGCCCTCAGAATCACCCAGGGGCCTTCTGTGAAGACTGCTGCTCTTAAAAGTACCGCTTTACGTAAGATGGTGAGCCCGGGGTCACTGGTTTATGGCCTGAGGAATGCACAGCCAACATTGGCCTCTTGCGTTAGTGACTCACTTCAGTGTCTGTGCTCGTCCGTATAAATCAAGGGAGGGTTTCCCTCCAGTTTCCCCATGGGTCTGGCCTCTGAACTACGTGGAGTTTGCCTCCAACCCTGCTGCCCTTAAAAATACTAATCATTGGGAATTCCCTGGCGGTCCAGTGGTCAGGATGCCATGTTCTCACTGCCGAGGGCCCAGGTTTAATCCCTGGTCGGGGAATCTAAGATCCCACAAACCATGCGGCATGGCCAAAAAAAAAGAAAGAAAGGGGGACTTAACCTGGTGGCGCAGTGGTTAAGAATCCACCTGCAATGCAGGGGACACGGGTTCGATCCCTGGTCTGGGAAGATCCCACATGCCGTGGAGCAACTAAGCCCATGCACCACAACTACGAGCCTGTGCTCTAGAGCCTGCAAGCCACAACTACTGAGCCCACGCACCACAACTACTGAAGCCCGTGCATCCTAGAGCCCGAGCGCTGCAACTACTGAGCCCACGTGCTGCAACTACTGAAGCCCGCGCGCCTAGAGCCCGTGCTCCGCCACAAGAGAAACCACCACAATGAGAAGCCTGCACACTGCAACGAAGAGTAGCCCCCGCTCACTGCAACTAGAGAAAGCCTGTACGCAGCAACAAAGACCCAACACAGCCAAAAAAGAAAAGAAAGGAAAAAAAGTACTAATCATTTAAGTTATAGGCATGACCGAAATTGTCTGACTTTCTGTCCTTTGCTTCCCACCATTCTTCTTTCTCCTTCCTGTTGGAGGTGGGCATCTCCACGCAGGTCTGCGTTGAAGAACAGATGCAGATGATAACTGCCTCTTCAGTGCCTGCCGGGTCCTGGCTGCTTCACGCATCTCATTTCACCTTCGCAGCAGCTCTTTGAGGTGGATGCTTCTCTCTGCAGTTTGCAGAGGAGGACACGGGCTCTAGGCAAAATCAAAGGGACTTTGGGGCAGGAGCACACGGCTGGTGCGGTGGAGACAGGACATGAGCTCAGTCAGCGCGCTCCGTAACAGACCAGGACCTGTGCAGCGCTGGCTCAAGGGTCGTAGGAACTCAGGATCTTTCATGGTTAGGTTGAGTTGTTTCCTAGTGTTGCCTTTGCATAGCTCTCCTCATGGTGAGTGCCCTGGAGAATCTGTGACGACATATTCCAGGAGGCATGGAGCGTCACTCCCGCTAAAACCAGAGCAATCATACCCGAGCACCTGACTGTTCCCCAGTCAGGGCTTGTGGGGCTGTTGGGCATAATGGACACAAGGTGTCTGGCTTTGGGGACAGGAGAGCTTTTGTTCCAGAAGCTGTTCTCAGCAGCCTGAGATGTTTCTTGCTGAACTCTTGCCGGGAATTAGAAGACCTCTCAACCGTCAGTGCGCTTACTAGGTGTACATTTGATTTGTCATCTAGTATATGTTGCCTTGCTGCCTTGTAATACTACCCGATTTTCCTTTTTCAGTTTTTTCATCCTTCAAGGAATGGATTTTGACATTTAAGGTCCCATATGAGTGTCCTCTTGCTGCTGTAACAAATTACCACCAACTTAATGGCTGAAAACAACACAAATTTAAGTCCTGGAGATAAAACGTACAGCACGGTGACTCTAGTTAACAAAATGTCTTGCGTATTTGAAAGTTGCTAAGAGAGCAGATCTTAAAAGTTCTCGTCACAAGAAAAAATATTCTGTAGCCATGTGTGGTGACAGATGTTAACGAGACTTCTTGCGGTGATCATTTCACAGCGTGTACGAATATCGAATCATTCTGTTGTATATGTGAAACCATATAATGTGGTATGTCTGTTCTACCACACCACTTTGTTTTCCTGCAGCTCTGGAGTCAGCAGTCTGACACGGGTCTCACTGGGCTGACGGCAGGTGTGGGCAGGGCTGTACTCCTTCTGGACGCGCCAGGGGAGAATCCTTTCCTGGCCTTTCCACCTTCCAGAGGCAGCCGCATCCCTAGGCTCGTGGCCCCTTCCTCTGTCTTCAAAGTCAGTAAGATAGCAGCTCCAAATGTCTCTTTCCCTCTCTCTCTGACTCTGTTTCTGTCATCACGTCTCTTTCCCTGACTCTGACCCTCTTGCAGTCCTCTTGTAAGGACACTGGACCCACCTGGATGAGGCAGGATACTCTCCCCATTGCAAGACTTATAATCACATCTCTTTTCAGTACTCCACACACCACCACCCCCGCCCTTCTTTTCATCCCAGGATCTGCACAAGTTGTAATCCTGTATGTGTGTTTTCAGGGCTGTCTCCCCCACTGTTTTAGGAACTCTGTCTTGTCCACAGCTCTCTTCCTGGGACCGAGAAAGGGATGTTGGTTGAATTATCCTCAAATTGAAAATTTTCTCCTTTGATCCACTCCTATCCACTTGCAGGCGGTGTGTTTGTCCAATAAGAGAGGAAGAAATCCAACACAGTATTCTAACCCCAGGGGCTTTGCAGCCAGTGTCGGGGCATACACTTAGGTAAGCGTCGTGGCCTCCCCAAGTGGTCTGGTGCTGTGGGCAGTGCCAGGCCTGGGGAGCTGGGCGCTGGGGAAGTAAACCCTCCGTGAAGACCCCAAGTAAAGGCGGACCTCGGCTCCCGTCTCCTCTTCTGGTTGCTTCTATTTTCTCAGTGAAATAGGAACAAGATCAAGGGAGTGCTGGAGGCTTGAGGAGAGAGAAAGTATGCGATGGTTTCCAGGAGAGAGGAGCCGGGTAGAGAGATGGGTCCAGTTACCGGGCAGCAGGAAGGTGCGCTGAGGACCAGGGACATGACAGAAGAGAGGCGGGCCAGCCGTTGCGTGCTCTCCCCCGGCCACGTTCCACCGCGGGGCGCAGGCAGGAGAAAGGGTGGTGTTTGGCCAGGCTTGGTACCCGCCGAGAGGGTGACACTCTGCGGGTACTGGTAACTCTTCCTTTTGGGCGGAGCGGGTGGGACCTCCCACTGCGGACAGAGGGCGGGTCTGGAGGTGGGAGTGGCTCTCACGGACATCCAGAACAGCCAGGACACGTGCATCAGGTAAACCCCAGTGTACTTTCCTCCGAGGCTGCGCTTAACTTTGATCTCATGAACACGCTGTAGGCGGAGAGCACAGGGCCCTGAGGCCACGGACCCAGGCCTGATGCCCCCACTAGGGACTGTGGTCTGAACAGAGAGCTCACCACACAGATCTTTACCTGGAAGGCAGACTTCAATGATCACCATCATCTTCAGGCTTGAGCGGCCACCGTGCCCAACGGGTGGGGGGCATGGTAGTGTAAATCCTCAAGAAACTTACATTCTGGTTGTAATAGATCAACTGACAGCAGAACACAGTTATATATGATATTTAACAAGCTCAGAAGTTATTTCTCATTCAGACCTGGGGATTATGACCCAGCCTGGTTTGAATTTACCCCTGAGCCAGGCAATAGGAAAAAAAAACAGGGGCCGGGAGAGTTGAAGGACAAGTTTCTGTCTGTGCTGTGGGTTGCTCCTGACAGGTGTGTGTTCTCAGGGCCTTTTATCGACCACATCTGTGACTCAGGCAGTCCCGGGGACTCCCCCGGTCTTCTGGTATGGTAGGTCCCGCTGATGGGAAGTGGCGCCCCATCATTCAGTTTCCTTTCACATCAGTTTCTTTTGAATCCTGTTACTCTCACACTTAAAGAAGTGTTGGGAAAAGCCCTTCCTAGGAATTTCTGGTGCTGTGGGCTTTTGCCCCTCAGACTGCCCGCAGGGCCTTGGGTACTGACAGGCAAAGGGTGGGCGTCATCAAGCCAGAAGGCCACCAACTGGGGTGAGGAAACTTGGTGATGCCTACCAGGCAAGTCTAGGCTGCTCCCTGCAGGGCTGGCACTCGCCCAGGGACAGTAGCACTCGGTCATTTTAGAAGCCACTGTTCTCTCCGAGGGACCCTGTGCTGGGTCCCTGACCCTTTGACAGCGCCAGTGGGGTGACTTTGGTTTTGGGGAAGATTTGAAGGCTGGGGAGCAGGGGGAAGAGGGAGTGGAGGTGAAGAGATTTAAAAGAGACTGAAGCAGGGAATTCCCTGGTGTTCCAGTGGTTAGGACTCCGTGCTTCCACTGTCGGGGCCCGGGTTTGATCCCTGGTCAGGGAACTAAGATCCTGCAAGCTGTGTGGTGTGGCCCCCCCGCCAAAAAAAAAAAAGGAAAGGAAAGGAAGAAGCATAACTCAGTGGTTCTCATCCGGGGGCGGTTGTACCCCCAAGGGACATTGGGCAGTGCCTGGAAACGTTTCTGGTTGTCACAACCAGAGGAGGGGGTGCAATTGGCAGGTTGTGGGTGGTGGCCAGGGATGATCTCAACACCTACAGTGCCCAGGCCGGCCCCACCATGAGCTATGATCCAGCCCTAAACTCAGCAGAAGCCAGGATGTAACTCAAAGGCGTGGCTGAGGCTGGAGGACAGGGAAGCCCGAGGATTTCCACCCGGGTCCCTCAGGGAAGACTCATTCAGCTGGGAACTTCTTCAGTGGAAAAAACTCCATTGTTTTTTTTCTTGAGCTGCAACAGCTTGTGTGATGTGGCCTTTGGGTGAATTGTGGACGTGGAAAAGTTGATGTTGGGCTCTGGAGTGTTGATCTTTTCCCTATGAAGCGTCCTTTTTGATTTCCCCTTATCTACATAGGAGAGGGTATCGCCAGTTACTGGCCCCTTGATACAGATGATACAGATGACTTACATCCCATGTTGCCTCTCTTTGGATAGTCACTGTTGAACCTTTCCTCCAGTGGGGACACAGCAGCTCGGGCTGGTTTTAGGAGGTCCTGTGCACCTGGGCGTGGCAGCTGGTGCTATTGGTGATGGCTCACCCCAGACCAGCCTTGCTGGGTGCCTTTCCCACTAACCTGGCCCTCGCCACCGAGGATGGCTCCTTAGTGGCCCGTACTGGTCCTTTGAAGGCTCAGCCCCGCACAGGTTGCCTTGGAGGTGGAGCACAGAGGGGCTGGCTGGGCCTCTCTGCCTTGTCCAACTCCTGCCTTTCCAGGTGGATCCATCTGTCATCCCGTGACGGGTCCATGGAGAACCCTTCTCTCTTCAAGACTACCCTTGATGTAAGCGTTAGCCAAGTGTCACAGAAAATGAAGGATGAGGGTGGGCGTGAGCATCCTCAGATCACTGAGCCTCCAGGTCCGGGATGTCCATGGGGGAACGCGGTGTGGAAAGTCCACGCTGAAATGGCAGCTGAGAACCAAAACCCCTCTGAGCATGAGGTCAAAGTTGCCTAAAAAAAGAGAAACCGAGAGTCTTGGGCCACATGCCCGGAGAGCCACATGGTTGGGCTAGGGGCCTGGCATGGGGGAGGCATAGAAAAAGCCTGAAAATTCTGCAGTGTTTTGCTTTCACTCACCTAGATTTAGAGGAGTCTTCTGGCAAAACGAAACTGAAGTCTTACTTCCCCACTCTAGCCTCTGGTGACTGCAGTAATGGACTTGCTCTTGGTCACGGACTCTGGATGCCTTTGGGGGTTCAGCTTTGCCAGCATGTAATTTATGGACAATACACTTCACCAGTTTTAAGTGTACAATTTAGTGAGTTTCAACAAACGTGTATAGTCGTGTAAGCACCGCAATTAAGAGCTAAAACATTCCCATCACCCCCCGAAGTTCTCTTATCTCCTTGTAGCTAATCTCCTCCCTTTTTCCCTGGTCCCTGGCAACCACTCATCTGCTTTCTCTCACTGTGGTTTGGTCTTTTTAAATAATTGCATGTACATGGAATGTTACAGTAAGTAGTCTTTATGTTTGGCTTTTTAAACTTGATGTCACGCTTTTACGATTCACCCACACCCTTGTGTGTATCAGCAGTTTGTTCTTTTAGCTGAATACGATTCCATGGCCTGGTGACACCCCAGTTTGTTCCTCAATTCACCAGTCTTTTTAGGAATGAAGTTTTTAATATTTTATTTATTTATTTATTTATGGCTGTGTCGGGTCTCAGTTGTGGCACGTTGTGGCACGTGGGCTTCTCTCTAGTTGTGGCACACGGGCTCCAGAGCACGCGGGCTCTGTAGTTTGTGGCACACAGGCTCTCTAGTTGAGGTGCGTGGGCTTAGTTGCCCCGCGGTATGTGGGATCTTAGTTCCCCGACCAGGGATCGAACCCACGTCCCCTGGATTGGAAGGCGTATTCTTAACCACTGGACCACCAGGGGAGTCCCCAGTTCACGAGTTAATGGACAGTTGGGTTGTTTCCAGTTTTTGAAGCCTTGAATAAAGCTGCTAGAAACATTCATTTACAGATATATTAATGTGAACATATGTTTTCTGGTTTTGTGGCAAATACCTACGAGTGGACTTGCTGGCTCATGTGATAGGTTTATGGTTTACCTTTTAAGGGACCACCAGACTGTTTTCCAAAGGGGCTGCACCACTCCACACTCCCGCCAGCAGTGCCATAGTGCCCGTTGCCCCACACCCTTGGCAGCACTTGGTGGTGTCAGTGCTTTAATTTTAACTCTCCTAATGACCATATAGGGGTATCCCTTCGTGGTTTTAATTTGTATTTCTATGATGACCAATGATGTTTTCATGTGCTTATGGCCATCTGTTTATCTTCTTTGATGAAACATCTGCTCAGATCATTTGACTATTTAAAAAAACTGGGTTGTTTGTTTTCTTATTATTGAGTTGCAAGAGTTCTTTATATTCTAGAGACAAGTCCTCTGTCAGATACACGTTTTGCAACTATTTTTTGTGGTTTGTCTTTTCATTTTCTTAACAGTGCCACCTAAGAGCAAAACTTTTAAAATTTTTGATGAAGTCCAGTTTATCAAATATATCTTTTTTTTTTTTTCTTTTTTTTGCGGTACGCGGGCCTCTCACTGCTGTGGCCTCTCCCGTTGCGGAGCACAGGCTCCAGACGTGCAGGCTCAGCAGCCATGGCTCACGGGCCCAGCCGCTCCGCGGCATGTGGGATCTTCCCGGACCGGGGCATGAACCCGTGTCCCCTGCATCAGCAGGCGGACTCTCAACCACTGCGCCACCAGGGAAGCCCTTTTTTAAAATTTTAAATTAATTAATTAATTTATTTTTGGCTGTGTTGGGTCTTCGTTTCTGTGCGAGGGCTTTCTCTAGTTGTGGCAAGCGGGGGCCACTCTTCATCGCAGTGCGCGGGCCTCTCACTGTCGCGGCCTCTCTTGTTGCGGAGCACAGGCTCCAGACACACAGGCTCAGTAGTTGTGGCTCACGGGCCCAGTTGCTCCGCGGCATGTGGGATCCTCCCAGACCAGGGCTCGAACCCGTGTCCCCTGCATTGGCAGGCAGATTCTCAACTACTGCGCCACCAGGGAAGCCCCTCAAATATTTCTTTTATAGTTTGTGCTTTTTTTGTGTCCTGTTTAAGAAATCTTTGCCCAACCCAAAGTCACTTAGATTTTCTCCTGTGTTTTCTTCTAGAAGTTTTATAGTTTTAGCTCTTACATTTATGTCTTAGACTTATTTTGAGTTCATTTTTGTATATGATATGAGTCATTGTTTGCTTGTTTTTTTCCTATATGTATGCCCAGTTGTTCAGCTGCTGGGACTACCATTAGTTAGAAAGCTTATTCTTTCTCTGTTCAATTGCCTTTGGCACCTTTATAGAAAATCAATTGGCCACGTCTAAGTAGATCTATTTCTAGGCTCTATTCTGTTCTGATTTTACTGGAAAAAGTAAGATTAAAGCACAGTGCCTCTCGTGAAAACCCATTCATACTTTATCCAATAATGTATTTATCTAGGATGCCAATTAGAATATTTCTACTCCAAAGCTAAAAAGAAGAGTGGATATATGTCTATGTATAACTGATTCACTTTGCTGCACAGCAGAAACTAACATAACATTGTAAAGCAACTACACTCCAATAAACATTAATTAAAAAAAAGAATATTTCCCTTCCCTCTGAAGGATATAGTGTATTTTTGTGCAAGATTGTAGTGTGCTTTGGTCAAAAGCATTAATATCTGGGAACAGTTTAAATACTGTAACTCATGGAAACAACTGGTCAGAATGGTCTAATGCCTTTTGAGAATGAGGTATGACAATCTGAAATATACACCTTCCCCCTATTTCTGCATTTCTTTATATTACACAGCTCCCAGGTCAGTGAGTGTCCAAGAGAACCTCTGCCTTAAACCTAGGAGGATGGGAGCTGGTTTCAAACACAGGTCCCCAGCTTAGTGCACCTTAGTGACACTTCCCAGTTTCTAGGACTATTTTAAATCTTCTCTGGTTGTTCACATGTCAGGCATGAGACTACCTGGGTGAGTTTCTGTTCCTTTGCTCAGTAATTAATATGCACGTTCATCAGTTGTAGACAGTCTGGTGCTACACACATGTGTGATCCTGCATTCCCATCTCAGGGTGTGAGGGGGGAAAAGGTGAAATAGCACTTATATTCTCGCCACCACAAACCATATTTTTGTATTTGCATTTAGTCTTTATCACATGCACAGAAACAGAGCTACTCTCCCAGCATGTTCTACTTTCATATATGATGTGTTTGATCACATATGATGTTCTCTAGGGCTTCTTACTCGTTGGTGTTTTAAACACTAGCAGGAAAAAAACCCTGCGTGTGTTGGGGGAATTGATGCTTTGATTTTGTTATAAGGTGATTTTATTTTATTTTATTTTATTTATTTATTTATTTTGCGGTACGCGGGCCTCTCACTGTTGTGGCCTCTCCTGTTGTGGAGCACAGGCTCCGGACGCACAGGCTCAGCGGCCATGGCTCACGGGCCCAGCCGCTCCGTGGCATGTGGGATCCTCCCAGACCGGGGCACGAACCCGTGTCCCCTGCACTGGCAGGCGGACTCTCAACCACTGCGCCACCAGGGAAGCCCTATAAGGTGATTTTAAAAACCAGCTACCATACGGCAGTGTCATTATTCATAAAAGAAATTTTGGCTCCAAAGGATGAAGACCGTCTCAGACTGGTGCTGTCCCTGTACCAGCGTCTGAGAACTGCCATTTAGACCCATGGAAAGGACACAGGGTCAGAATCAGGCAGTCTTGGGATGTCAGGGGTGTTTGAGAGGGGATTCCTAAAGGGGAGGAAGTTACGTTAGGTCAGCCCTCCGGTCCTTTCCAACACAAGGAGCGGTTGATTTCACGATCTGGAAAAAACCTGGAATTGCTTCTCAGTTGTCTTGCTCTGATGGCTCAACCCTCATCCCAGGTGCCCAGTTTCCCCAAAGAAACTGACTTGTGAACTTAGGGTTGGAAGTGTCCTTAGAAATTCAGTTTGCTCTCTTTACTAAGGGGAGTTGATGTGTCCACGGTCACCCAGCCAGTCAGGGACAGGGACAGGGACAGCTCTCCTGGGCTTTCCAGCCGCTGGATCAGCCCGCGCAGCCTGACAGTACGGCCGTTCTGGCTGTCTGCTTCCTTGCCAGCTCTGTCACCTTCTGGGGTTGCGGGGAGCACGGGACAGCCACCACGCCCAGTTTGTTTCCCTCCTGTCTTCTCACAGTGAGCCTTAGAGGAGCCGTCACTCCGATGCTTTCTGTTTTCCACTGTTTTATCGCCGTTTCTGATGGGGAGGTGGGAACGTGCGCGGATGCCTGTCTGGGTCTAGGGTCTGCGTGCAGAATCCAGGAAGTGCTTTCAACCTCTGAACTGACATTTCCTATGGTCCGATAACAGCTAAGTGCTAACTACACAGGATGAGCGCAGGGAGCAAACCGGAGGCGGCTGGCCGGGGTCGTAGCGTGGGGAGCAACCATTTGCTTTCTTCCTTTAAAATTTTCAATATTGCTGAGTCATTAATTTTTAATGAATGGGAAGTTGTGAGAAACACAGAGCGATGTGTATACAGGCTCCACGCTTTTGTTTTTGAGTTTAGAAAAATGATGCCCGAGAGCAAAAGGCTGGACAGCTGCTTGGTCTCCTACTTGCGGGTGGAACTTAGAAAATAAAAGTGGAATTACTTAACACTGTTTTCGAAGCGTTAGTCATCGCAATTTGAAAAAAGGGAAGTCAGGCATTTACATGGTGGAAAAGAGCAGTCACTATTGATGGGTGATGTAAGCATATGTGTCATCATATTAATTAATAATTGATATTAATAGGAACAGGGAGATGAGTGAGGTGGCCAGTTATAAAACAGCTACTCAGAAATCTGTATTTTCCCTTTAAACCAATAATGATCACTTAGAAATCGTAATGGAAAAAAGATTTCATTCTCAGTAACAACAAAATGCATTAAAAACCTAGGAAAATTTTCATAACAACGTGTAGGAGCCAAAGTGAAAAAAATCAAAGACTCTGTTAAAGGGCATAAAAGATGACACGGATGTTCTTGGATAGAAAGACCTACTGTTGAAAGTATGTCAGTTCTTCACGAATTATCTATAATTCAAGTGCAGTTCCAAGCAAATTATTCGTGAGCTTTAAAAAAAGCCCCACAATTAATCTAAAGTTTATCTATAAGACCGTACATGGGAGGATGGCTGGGAAATGGGTGTGTGTGTGTGTGTGTTTCTAGCTTCTACAAAATTTATTTTAAAATTTTCGTATAGTAAGTTTCACTTTTTTTGAGGTACGTTCTTTATGTTTTGACAACTGTGTGGGGTTCTGCAGCCACCAGCAGACCAGGAAATGGAGCTGTGCCACTTCCCACCCCACCCAGTACCCCGAGCTGCCCCTTTGTAGACGGAACCCCCCCCATCCCTAATCCAAGGCAGTCATGGACCTCTCCTCTCCCCTCTAGTTTTGCCATTTCAGGAATGTCGTATAAATGGAGCCATACAGACTGTACTTTCTTATGTCTGGCTGCTTTCATTTAGTGTATTTCAGATTCATCCATGTTGTATGTAATCGATTGTTCCTTATTATTATTATTTTTTGCTGAGTAGTATTCTGTTTTATGGAAATGAACCATATACTATACCATTGTATGGAAACATACCACAGTTTCTTTATCTAGTCATCCACTGAAGGACATCTAGATTGTTTCTGATTTTTAGCTATTATGAGCAAAGCTAAAGCTGTAAGTTTTGAGGTTTTTTTGTACAGATTTTTGGGAAGACATGTTTTCAATTCTGTAGGGTGAGGGTGGACATGCTTGCCTTATTCCTGAATGTAGGGGGAAAGCATTCAGTTTTTGAACGATGAGTATAATGTTAGCTGTAGGTTTTTTGTAGATGTCCTTTATCAGGTTAGAAAAATTCCCTTATATTCTTAATTTGCTGAGAGGTTTTTTATTTTTTTGAGACTGGAACAGCACAAGCTTTATTCAATGGACAAAGAATGGAGAAGCGGAAACCTAGTTTGCAGAGGTTTTTTTTTTTTTAATGTCATGAATAGATATTAGATTTAGTCAAATACATTTTCTGTATCTATCCAGATAATGATGTGTGGTTTTTATTCTTTAATCTCCTAATACAGTGGATTACATTGGTTGATTTTCTCATGTTGATCCAGCCTAGAACTCCAGGCTAAATTCTACTTGGTGTTGATTTTTTTTTCTTATGAATGGCTGTGATTTGCTAATATTTAAATGAGGACTTTTGTACCTATATTCATGAGAGATATTGGTCTGTAATTTTCCTGTCTTGTGTAGTATTTCTCTGGTTTTGGTATCTGGATAATGCTGGCTGCATGGAATGACTTGGGAATTGTTCTCTTATCTTTTATTTTCTGGAAGACACTGTAGAATTTGTATTATTCCTTAATTAAATGTTTGGTAAAGGGCTTGGAGTTTCTTTCTTGGAAGGTTTTTTAAAAATACAAACTCAATTTCTTTAGATATAGGACTATTTAGATTATCTATTTTGTGAGTTTTGTTAGTCTGTGTCCTTGGTCAATTCCATCCAAGTTGTCCAATTTCTCATAGAGTTGTTTATAATATTACTTTGTTCTTTGTTTAATATCTCTGAGATTTGTATGATATTCCTTATTTTGGTAGTTTTTGTCTTTTTTTTTTTCTTGGTCAGTCTGGCTAGAGGTTTACCAATTTTCTTTTTTTGATCTTTTCAAAGAAAGAGCTTTTGGTTTTATTGATTTTACCTACTGTTCTTCTGTTTTTAATTTAATTCACACTTGTTCCTGTCTTTATTTTTTCTTTCATTTTGCTTGCTTTGGGTTTAATTTGACCTTTTTTTTTTTTCCTCCTAATTTCTTAAGGTAAAGTCATAGATTACTTATTTGAAAACTATCTTCTTTTCTAACCTAAGCATCTGATGTCTCTAAACTTCCCTCTAAGCAGTGCTTTACTGGCATCCCACAAATTTTGATATTTTGTATTTTCATTTTCATTCCATTCAAAATATTTTATAATTTCCCTTGTGACTTATTTTTGACCCAGGAATTATTTAGACATGTGTTTAATTCCCAAATATTTTTTGGGGGGGCTTCTAAGTGTCTTTTTTTGTCATTAATTTGTAGTTTAATTCTGCTGTGGTCAGAGAACCTACTTTGTATGATTTCAATTATTTTAAATTTGTTAAGGTTTGTTATGTGACTGAGGATATGGTCCATCTTGAAGACTATCCTGTTGTTGGCTGGCTGTTCTGTAAGTGTTAATTGGGTCAAGTTGGTTGCTGTGTTGTTCAGGTCTTCTATATTCTTGGTGATTTTCTGTCTACTTATTTTATCAGTTTCTGAGAGAGTGTTTATGTCATTAAGTATAATTTTTTTTTTTTTTTTTTTTTTTGCCATTCTGCATGGCTTGTGGGATCTTAGTTTCCCGACCAGGGATCGAACCCTGGCCCTGGCAGTGAGAGCTCCAAGTCCTAACCACTGGACCACCAGGGAATTCCCCAAAGTGTAATTTTAGCATTTGGCCTTTTCTCCTTTCATTTCTATTGTTTATTTATTCATGTATTTTGATTCTCTGTTTTTAGGGGCATACACATTTAGGATTGTTATGTCTTCTGGATGAATTTTTTTTATCATCATATATTCTGAAGATATATATATTCCTTAACATGGAATGATCTATACAATGTTTTGCTGAGTAAAAAAAGAGCAAATATAATGATCGTATTTGTGTAAATTTAATCTAGCTATCTCTCCATCATCCGTCCATTCATTATCTACCTATCTACCTATCTATCCATCTATCAATCATTTATCTATCCTAACCTATCCATCCATCCATCCATCATTTATCTATCCTTCTAATCTATCTATCCATCTATCTATCATTTATCTATCCTAACCTATCCATCCATCCATCCATCATTTATCTATCCTTCTAATCTGTCTATCCATCCATCCATCATTTATCCTTCTAATCTATATATCCATCCATCAATCATTTATCTATCCTTCTAATCTGTCCAGCTAATCTACCTACCTCCAGCCATTAGAATAGCAAGGGGCTTGGAAAGGTGTTATCCAAATGTTGATGGTATTTATATTGAGTGATTTAATTTCCGGGAATTTTAATTTTTTTTCTTACGCTTTTCTACAATGTGGAAATTTCCTACAAGTATCTTTTATCTTTATAAAAAGTAAAACCAATTTTAATGAGGGGCTGCCCTAAATTAAATCCATAGTGAAGATCAGGGAAACAAAGGAATCAGTAAGTGGAAACAAGCAATTTACAGCCTTACATAGAAATTGATCTTTATATTTTCTCTCAACTCCTCAAAAGTTTTTTACACATATTTTAAAATATATTTTTACATTCAAAATATGTATTAACATCCAATTTTTTTCTACACATGTTCAAGGAAATAGCAATTTGATTTTTTTCCCCCATCCTACATTCCTTGGTTAGCTGCTGATTCAACAGTTCAGAATTGGAAAGTTTTCATTCTCATAAGGTTAATATTTATCATTCAAAGAGTGCATCTCATTCATCTTTCCCGGTTGCCGAAAGTGTTAAAATTTTTTTATTGTGGTAAAATATACATAACATAAAACGTACCATTTTAACTACTTTTAAGTGTACAGTTCAGTGGCATTAAGTACATTCACGTTGTTGTGCAGCCATCACCCACCATCCGTCTCCAGAACTTCTCCATCTTCTCCAACTGAAACTCTGTCCCTATAAAACCCTAACTCACCCTTCCAGCTCCCCCAGCCCCTGGTAACCACTATTTTGCTTTCTGTCCCTACGAATTTGCCTATCGTTTATACCTCATATAAGTGAAATCAGACAGTATTTGTCCTTCTGTGTCTGGTTTCTTTCATTTAGCATAATGTACTTATGGTTCATCCATGATGTAGTGTGTCAGAATTTCCTCCCTTTTTAGGGCTGAAAAATATTTAGTTATATGCACAGACCACATTTGTTTATCCCCTTTGTCCGTCGATGAACATTTGGGTTGTTTCTGCCTTTTGTTTATTATGAATTGTGCCACTATGAACGTGTGTGTACAAATCAGATAATCAATTTTTAAAAGGCAGCACACGGGGGAGGTGGGGGGAGGAGTGGGTCTAGGGAATTCAAGCGCCCTGCTTCTAATCTTAAGCAGAGGATGGACTCAGGCTAATGCACCCAAAGTTAGCCATGCGAGATGCTGGCAGGTAAGAACCCTTGATAAAAATTAAAATACACAAAGGCTCAAAGGCAGAGCCATAACTTTTAAAACAAAGGATTTCAGTTCATCTCCAGTGTGAGAAAAATGATAATCTGCTCGTCAAGCTCTTGGGACTTGAGTGGGGTGTTTGTCTTTCCCGACCCACAGTCACCCCAGTTTGGTCTTGTGACTCAGAAGGAAGCACATTCCCCCCAGGTCACGCTCCGCCTATCCCGGGATGAGCAGGAAGGACCCTAGTTCCTTGCTGGAGCTGCAGTCCATGTTAGCGAGGTCAGCATCTTTGGGGCAAGATTTTTTGAGAAGTAACAGTGAGTGTCACATGTTAATAGCAAAAACAAGTCTAGAATGGATTTCAAAACATGATCCTGGAGATCCCCCTACCAACACCATCCCACCTCCCCTGATCTCCACCCCAGGAACAATCCCAGGAGGCGTTCTGGGAGGTGGTGTGCTTGGAAGATCTTTGCATCCTTGATGATAGGCATGGAAATTACAATAACAGCCTTTGCAAGGGAGAAATTTGGAAATCAGCATCCTTGACACAATAAACACTGAATTGTAAATGGATCAACATTTGCTAAGAAGGAGTGCAAATTGAATATAAATTGAAATGGGACACTAAAAGTGTGAAATACGACACGTGTCTTGGGATCAGTAGATAGAGTGGAAATGGATGAACAGTGAGTGGGTGATTATGAGGGACTGGGCCTCATCCTTAAATCACCACTTCCTGAAGTAACCCTCAGTTTCTCCTGGTGTCAAGGGTGACCCCTGGCCCCCGATCCCTCAAGGGACTGGCCTTTAGGGAGGTGGAAGGACTGCATCCTGCTGGTTTTCTATATGGTGCTGGGACACAGGCCACCACTTCCCTTTCTGTTCCTAGACTGTGTCCATAGTGGGACGCAGAGGCAGCATATGCCGCTGACAGGCAGGCTTCTCTGCAGTTTTGTTTTGGGTAATTGGAAGACTGTTGGGTAGAACTTACATCAAGATAACTGGCACGGGCTTCCCTGGTGGCACAGTGGTTAAGAATCTGCCAACAATGCAGGGGACACGGGTTCGGGCCCTGGTCTGGGAAGATCCCACATGCCGCGGAGCAGCTAAGCCCGTGTGCCACAACTGCTGAGCCTGAGCTCCAGAGCCCGTGAGCCACAACTCCTGAAGCCCGGGCACCTAGAGCCCGCGCTCTGCAACAAGAGAAGCCACCCCAATGAGAAGCCCGCGCACCGCAGCGAAGAGTAGCCCCCACTCGCCGCAACTAGAGAAAGCCCGCGCGCAGCAACAAAGACCCAACGCAGCCAAAAATAAATAAATAAAATAAATAAATTAAAAAGAAAAAGATAACTGGCACCTTTAACTTCTTTATTTGTGATTCAAATGCTAAGGCTTATAAAAGGCATTTATAAAAATGGATCGTGTTGTATGGATCATAACCTTTTCTTTCTCTCTTTTTTTTTTTTTTGCGGTACGCGGGCCTCTCACTGTTGTGGCCTCTCCTGTTGCGGAGCACAGGCTCCGGATACGTAGGCTCAGCGGCCATGGCTCACAGGCCCAGCCATTCCGCGGCATGTGGGATCTTCCCAGACCGGGGCACGAACCTGTGTCCCCTGCATCGGCAGGCAGACTCTCAACCACTGCGCCACCAGGGAAGCCCTCTTTCTTTTTTTTAAATTGAAGTATAGCTGATTTACAATGTTGTGTTAATTTCTGCTGTACAGCAAAGTAATTCAGTTTTATATATATCTATTCTTGTTCGTATTCTTCCATTATGGTTTATCATAGGATATTGAATATAGTTTCCTGTGCTCTAAAGGACCTTGTTGTTTATCCATTCTATATATAATAGTTTGCATCTGCTAATCCCAAACTCCTACTCCATCCCTCCCCCACCCCCTCCCGCTTGGCAACCACAACTCTCTTCTCTATATTGCTGAGTCTGTTTCATAGATAGATTCATTTGTGCCATATTTTAGATTCCAAATATAAGTGGTATCATATGATATTTGTCTTTCTGTCTTACTTCACTTAGTATGATAAGCTCTAGTTCCATCCATGCTGCAAATGGCATTATTTCGTTCTTTTTTATGGCTGAGTAGTATTCCACTGTATATATGTACCACATCTTCTTTATCCATTCATCTGTCGATGGACATTTAACAACATTTCTTTTTTTTTTTTTAATTAAAAAAAATTTTTTTTTGGTTACACCGTGTGGCTTGTGGGATCTTAGTTCCCTGACCAGGTATAGAACCCACAACCTTGGCCATGAAAGTGCAGAGTCCTAACCATTGGGCTACCAGGGAATTCCCTAACCTTTCTTTTCTTATAACGTGTCCTTGGATATCATGGAGAAGGAGACCAAGAACCCCCAAATTTCCCTAATGACTGCTTCATCACTCATTTCAAAGATCCAGTTCCCTGGGCTTATCAGAGTCAGTTCCTAGAGTATAATCTGAAGGGCGATGAAAGCTCTCCCTCCACCCCAAAATACTTCCCTAAATAGATCGGCTTATGGTTTTGTCCACATCTGTAGCCATTTGTTTGGTTTAAGACATTAGTGGCCTCTGCTGAAAATGCAGACTTTTGTTGTCGTTTGAGAGAGTAGCCCACCAAGCTGCGGGAGAATGGGCTTTGGGCTCTGATAACCCCGGTTCTCATCCCTGGTTCACTCCCTCACCCTCTGACATTGAACAATTTATTCTGCAAAGTCTCAGTTTTTTCCTCTGAACCACAGCGTAGCACCCACCTCACAGGGGAGCTGGGAGGATTACAGGAGATAATTCCTAGATCAGCACCGTCCAGTGGAAATACAACGTGATCCCTAGGCCTAATTTAAAATTTTCTCGAAGTCACATTTAAAAACTAAAAGGAAAAAAAAACCCCAAAACTAAAAAGAAACAGGCGAAATCAATGTTAATAATATAGTTCATTTATCCCAATAGATTCCTAATATTATCAATTCAACGTGCAATCAATATAAAAAGTATTAAAGAGATAGTTTACATTCTTTTTTCTTGTACTGAGTCTCCAAAATCTAGTGTGTTTTACATCTCAGTTCATACCAGCCACATTTCAAATGCTCAGTGTCCACATGTAGCTAGTGGCTGCCCTATTGGGCATAATGGGAGTGTACAGGGCCTGGCAGTAACTGGTGCTGTGTGGACTCTTTGCTGCTCCCTTGCTGTGTGAATTTACCAGTTCCAGCTGGCCAAGCAGCTAGCACGCTTGATGGAATGTTACTTGTGTCAGTCTCCTACTGCTGGATAACAAGTTGCCACAAACTTAATGACTTTCAACAAGACCCATTTGTCATCTTGGTTCTGTAGGTCAGAAGTCCACGGTTCTCTGAGCAGGGTTCTCTGCTCAGGGTCTCATGGGCTGCAGTCAGGGTGTCAGCGAGGCTGCGTTCTCACCTTGAGGCTCGACAAGGGAAGGCTCTGCTTCTAAGCTTGCGCAGGCTGTTGGCTGACTTTGGGTCCTTGCGGCTGTAGGACTGAGGGTCCCCGTTTCCTTGCTGGATGTCAGCTGGGACCAGTCTTTGCTCCCAGATACCACCTACATCCCTTCTTATGCTTTCCATATGGCCCCCTCATGCTTTGACCCTTTGACTTCTCCTTCTGCTACCAGCTGGAGAAAACTCTCTGCTTTTTAAGGGCTCGTGTGATTAGATTAGACTCACCCAGGTAATCTCCCTTTTGATTCACTCAAGGTCAACCGATTACCTTAATTACACCTGTAAAATTCCTTCTGCCATGTAACATAACATAATTAGGGTGTGATACCTCATCACCTTCATAGCTCCAGGGATTAGGGTGGGAAACCTTGGGGGCCATTTTTGGGTTCTGTCCACCCCATTACTGCAAGTGAGCCTCACTGAGTATGTGGCAGGCTCTCCTGCCCACCTGGTCTGGATGTCACAGGAAGGGTTATGGGGTGCCTTGAGGCTGTGGCTCTCTGGAGGTGAGGAGGGGAAAGTGCTGAAGGGGATGAGGCTTCTGGAGTTTGATTTTGTGCTGATTCTGGTGACTGTTTCTGGACATTCTCTCTTTTTCTCTGAACTAACAATCTTCCCAAGTGTTTGACCAAGGTCAACTGGTGACCAGTCCTCCTGCTAAGTATACAGACCAGGGGACACCGTGATTTGATGGTAACATTTTTAGTCCTTTTGGGTTTCTGAATGCAGTGGTGATTTTAGGGCCACTTGAATATTTATCTTGAATATTTTCTTGAATACTTTGGAAGCAAAACAGTATTTGTTGAGAGGCTGGTCATCACAATCCTTTTTCCCCCCGGTTATGAGGATTGGATCCCATTTCGTGGCGAGGAATGCTGATCCACAGCAGGCTGTATAGATACACTGTAGGCACAGTTAGGACTTGAGCAGATCCTGGGTTGGAGGCCACCTGGGCCCCAAGAAGAGCCAGCTTTGTACCCATTCCCTGAAATAAAGGTGGTTCAGTGCTTTAGTGTCTTTTACCAGGAAGTTAAATAGAAGATGTTTAACAGAAATGTTTTGTATTTCTTTATCCCTGTTAAAAGCCATTGTTCAGGGTTTCACATTCCACCTTAGTCACTTGGCACTGAAGTTTGGAATTACATTTTAGTCTGAATGTCCTGGGGAGGAAGCCTCAGGACCCCACTGTTTCCGTGGCGGAATGCATACGTGGCTGCCAGTGACAGGTGGCCCCTTGCCGGGCCAGTGACTCTTCTTAAGGAATTCTGATACATGGAAGTTGTCTAGTTATCAGGGTTCCTGGGGTGTCTTCAGTTACCAGAGAGAGAGACACGCACGTCAGTACAACTGGTTTTTTTTTTTTTTTTCAATCCTGTGCATTTCATTATATATGCATTTCAGAAATGTTCTTGATTGCTAGGGAATCTGTACGAGTTTCCTGTGGATGCTTAATGAATCGCCAAACAGTGGGGGGCTTAAAAAAGCAGAAATGTATTCGCGCACAGCTCTGGAGGCTGAAGTCAAGGTGTCGGCAGGCTCTGAAGGGGAATTGATTCCATGCTTTCTTTCTGGCGGCTGCCTCAGCCCTGGGTGGTCCTTGGCTTGGGGCCGCTGTCGCTCCCACCCCTGCTTCCCTCTGCCTGTGGTGAGTCCTCTCTTCTTATAAGGACACTCTAAATCCAGGGTTGTCTCACCTTGAGATCCTTAACTTAATTACATCTACAAAGACCGCTTTTCCAAATAAGGTTCCCAGGTCCTGGGGCTTAGCCCGGGGCCACGTCTCTTGGGAGGGATCACCATTCAACTCACCAGGGAGCCCACAGCAGGAGGAAAGGGTAAGAACCCTCGTGACCTTCCTAGAGGATTACTGATCTTTCCTGTCAAAATCTTACTTTTTCATGGTTTTTGCTGCTGTAACTTGCTTGTATTCTTGGCTTGCAAATTGAAAATAACGCCTCCCCCCACCCCCGCCCCAAAAAGAGCTTCTGAACAGGATTAAGTTATGGTGGGGACTGACATTTTTTTTTTTTTTACTGTCAAACATTATCTAATCGGGAAAGCACTGAGTGGACATGAGTCAAAAATCTCTCCCACATACATCCTACAGCGTGAAGCGTACTAAATGCTTTTTTGGCAGGAGGAAACTCCCGCAGTGCTTGGGACAGCGCTTCTCAGCTCCAGGCTCCTCTTGTTTCATGTAGCTCAGTCTCAAGTTCAACACCCACACTCCCTGCCACTTCTCCCGAGACACTGGAAGCCTCTGCTGGGTCGGAGCTGGTCTTGTAGTTTCCAAACACCTTTCACCCACCTGACTTCAGCGGCCGGGATGCCCGACTTCTCTGCTCTCGGGTCCCAATTTAAATGTCACCTCCTCGAGGCTGCCTGCCCACCCTCTCTGTCCCGAGGTCCCTCGCATTTTCTCTTCTCTTTTTTCTTCGTCATCCTCTCCTGATGATATCTACATGGTGGGCAGACAGGCAACTTCAATGCCTAGGGATGACATAATTTTTAAATTTCCTCCAGTCAAAACCAGAAGAGAGAAGTGGAAAACCTTGGGTGAAAACCATGTCATTCAACAGCTTAGGCAAAGTAAAATTTTGGTGATTTTAGTTTGAACATTATAATTTCTCTGAAATAGCACAGTAGCTAGAAATCGACAACTATACTGAGTTTGAAACGCTTCCATTCCCAGACCCACTACCACTATTTTATGCTGGTTTCTCTTCATTTCTTTTTATTTTATTTTTTAAATTTATTATTGTTATTTTTTTGTCTGTTTTGGGTCTTCGTTTCTGTGAGAAGGCTTTCTCTAGTTGTGGCGAGTGGGGGCCACTCTTCCATCGCGGTGCGCGGGCCTCTCACTGTCACGGCCTCTCCTGTTGTGGAGCACAGGCTCCAGACGCGCAGGCTCAGTAGTTGGGGCTCACGGGCCTAGCCGCTCCACGGCATGTGGGATCTTCCTGGACCAGGGATTGAACCCGTGTCCCCTGCATTGGCAGGTGGTTTCTTAACCACTGCACCATCAGGGAAGTCCTTGATCACCTTTTCATGTGCTTCTTGGCTATTTGGTTAGTGCAGTGGCTGTTCACTCTTCCTATTTTCTTTTTTAATTCAAGTATCACAATATTTATTGATAGACACAAGTATATAAAATCAGGGCAAGGGCATAACCTCGTAAGTTCAGCAGACTTGATTGCAAACTCTTATAAGAGGGACCAATTCAAATTTACCATTTGCTTTGCACCCACAAAAACCACTTCAAGGACATTAATGATCTCTCAAAACTGATCGGCTCTAGGGGCTTCCCTGGTGGTGCAGTGGTTAAGAATCCGCCTGCCAATGTTGGGGACACGGGTTCGAGCCCTGGTCCGGGAGGATCCCACATGCCACGGAGCAGCTAAGCCCGTGTGCCACAACTACTGAGCCTGAGCTCTAGAGCCTGCGAGCCACAACTACTGAGCCCGCATGCCACAACTACTGAAGCCTGCGCGCCTAGAGCCCATGCTCCACAACAAGAGAAGCCACTGCAGTGAGAAGCCCGTGCACTGCAACGAACAGCAGCCCCCACTCGCCACAACTAGAGAAAGCCCGCGTGCAGCAACGAAGACCCAAGGCAGCCAAAAATATAAATAAATTAAAATAAATTTTTTAAAAAACAAACAAAAAACTGGTCAGCTTTGTGCAATTCGATTACGTTTCTTTTAAAAAGGCTAAAGCACTTGCCCAGGCTCAAGGCTATGAAAACTTGGCACATAAAAACCCACTGGAGGGCTTCCCTGGTGGCACAGTGGTTGGGAGTCCGCCTGCCGATGCAGGGGACGCGGGTTCGTGCCCCGGTCCAGGAGGATCCCACATGCCGCAGAGCGGCTGGGCCCGTGAGCCATGGCCGCTGAGCCTGCGAGTCTGGAGCCTGTGCTCCGCAACAGGAGAGGCCGCAACGGTGAGAGGCCCGCGTACCGCAAAAAAAAAAAACCAAAAAAACACTGGAGACAGAAGTGTACGGGCAATACACTATTACAGCAACAACCCCCAGTTACAGCTGAGAATATTCCCATAACAACCAAGTGGATAATTAAACATCGCCACAACTCAAGAATGAGCAAAGTGCATTCCTGTAGTAGCCACTGCTCCTACAGATCCATGCAATAAACTGCCTCTGCCTGAGAATTTAGGATGGAATCTTCTTTCTTATTGAGTCATAGGATTTCTTTTTACGTCTGGGTATACGTTTTTTCTTGGACACGTGTGTTGGCGTTATCTCCTCCCAGTTGTGGCCTGCCGCTGCGCTCTGCGTGCTGTCTTTTAATGGACACAAGCTCTTAATTTTAATGACGTGCAGTCTGTCTAGCTTTTCTGGTTAGTAATTTCTCTGTCCTGTTTAAGAAATATTTGCCTACCTCACTGCCATCCCCAACCCTGTTACATTCTTGATTGTGAGCTTATTTCTTCGCAGATGTCCTGTTTCATCTGCTCTGAATTCCTGACTTACCGGCTGCCCTGACCCCGTTGCACTGATATTCTTCAAAGCCTCTCTTACCTGTGCAGATCGGTGATCTGCTGACAGATACACCTCTCATTACTCCCTGTTTGTTGGGCCTCTCTCTCTGGTTTTCTGAGCTGTGCCTGGTCACAGTGGCAGCGTCAGTACCACGTCCTGCAGTTAATGACCGCCTCGGCAGTCTCGTCTCGCCGCGCCGGTGCGGTCTTAAGCAGAAACTTCAATTTAGAGTCAACGCGACATGTCGAAGGGGGTCGATTCCACTAGGGTCGTCCTTTATTAGGCTCCTGTGGAAGTATGCAATCTGCAGGAATTTCCACAACTTGCGTTTCCTACGAGTTGTACTTGGAGGACACTGGGTCAGGCTGGGGGAGGGGAAAACCAGAGGCCTCTTGAGATCCACGTGGCTGACAGAGCCGGGAGCCAGCAGGCACTGTGGAGCACGGGTGGCCAATCCGGAGAGCAGATGAAATTGGAAACGTTAAAGCCCAAAAGAGGAAAAAACTTCCACTCCTGCATGTTTGGTATCTGACGAAGTGAGCCTGCGTGCTGGGGCTGGGAGGACAAGGCGTTCCCAGGGAGAGAGACCCCTCCCTGGAAGACTCGGCACCCCACCTGATCCGGATTTGCTCCCACCGTCCTCCAAAAGCTGGCCTGCAGCGGCTCCTTTGTCCTTAATTATGAGCCCCCAGCCTCAGTGAAGCGCAAGAAAACTCAGCCCACCCTAGTTAATGGCAGGTAAACGCAGCTGATGGTAGGTGAATACAGCCACGGTCTCCTTTAGAACGAGTGTAGCAGGTTTTGCATGTCAAAAGCCCCCTCAGAATTAGGAACACGTGCAGAAGAGTTAACACAGCAGGCCCAAGACTGGGGTCCCCAGAAGGGCCGCCTTTCAGGGTCGGCCCTCAGCCAGTGTCTGGGAAGGTGGATTTGGGGAGGGTCCCCCCACCCCAGGACTGATGACCGGCTCCCTGTGCCTAAGCCGTGTGAACAGACAGGGGTGTTGGTGACGGACCCCTGCTGTCCTCCTGTGAGTCTGGGGTTTGGGTGCACATCAGGCAGAGGGTGCTCGTGTGAACGGCCCCCCGAATAAAGACCCCGCGCACTGAAGCTCTAACGCATCCCTGATGGACGACTCTGCACACGTGCTGTCACAGCTCGCGGCTGGGGAAACTTAGCGCGTCCTGTGCGACCCCACTAGAGGATGCTGGAGCCTGGTTCCCCTGGACTTCACCCTCCCAACCCCTACCCAGCCCCAGGGCTGGTCATGCTCTGCATCCTCTCACTGTAATAGATCAGCTGTGATGACAGCTCTGTGCTGAGTCCCCGAGTCCTCCTAGCCACCCGTTGAACTTGGGCGTGTTCTTGGAGATCCCCAACCCAGACCCCAACTCATATATTGGAGCACAGAGACGAACAGCTGTGCTTCCAGCCCCTCTTCTGTTGCTCCCCCTGAGATCTTGCAATGAAGTTACCCTTGTTATGTAAGGCACCCCTAACTCAGTGCTGTGCTAAGTAGGGGTACTGAACCAGAATAAGACTTTACCCTTCATCTAAAGAAGCGTTCAGTGAAATAGTTCACCAATGCATACATTAAGTCCCAAATTATGTTAGAAAGATTTCAGTGTGGCTGGAATCTGGTGTTTTGAAAATGAGGGTCAGTGAAGGTGGAGGTAGGAAAGAAGATGACTTGGGGTGGATCTGAAGGGTGTGGCAGGCAGAACAGTGGCCCCTAAAGACACCCACACCCTAACCTGCGGGCCCCGGGAATATGCTACCTTACAGGGCAAAGGGGAACACGGTTGCCGATGGAGTTAAGGTTGCCAATGGAGTTAAGGTCAGCTGACCTTGAGGTGGGGAGCGTGTCCTGGATTGTCCGGGTGGGATGTGTACAGTATATATGCCTAAGGTAATCTCGGAGTGCTTGAATGTGGAAGAGGGCACACGGGCACACAGGTTCTTGGTGCCACCACCAAGCGCCTCCGTTGTCCTGTAGATTTCCGGGGCAGGAGTCGGAGCCCTGCTGTCGGTGACTTTGGTTTTCTCAGGAGAGTTGACACCTGTCCTCTCAGCAGACACGCTGCAGAGCTCTCCTGAACCCCCCTTGCTATGCTTGGGCTTGGAAAGTGTGAAGGGAGAGGTGGGGACTCGACCATGGAAACACTGCCTCCCAAGAAAGCCCTTCACCAGTTCCCTTCCCTAGTCGCCAGCCTCCCCCAACCCACAGAGCTCACTCAGTGCCCACTAATCCTAAGAGGCCAGAATGATTAGGTTGACCCGTAGGGAACTGTCCTTTCTGTAGATGGAAAAACAGTTGAATATTGGCGATTTCATCAACGCCATTCCATGGATGAGGAAACTGAGGCTTAGGAAGGTTAAGTCATTTGCTCAAGGTCACACATTTAGTAAGTCAGGGAACGTAGACTTGAACAGGGGCCTGACTCCAGAACGTGCTGTTCTAAGTGCGGTGACAGGCTGCCGTCTCCAGAAGGGGCTCCTGCTGGACGATGGGGAGAGAGAAGGCTGGGAGAGCACGGTGTTCAGAGGGCAGGATGAGCACCTGGACCTGCCGTGGCAGCCACGGGGAAACCAGTGTACGACGGAAAGGCTCAAGCTGGGGGAGCAAAGAGTAGGATAAACAGGGACGTGAGGTGGAGGCAGGAGGGGAGTGAGTCGGCTGCTGCGGAAATCAGGATGAGCTTTCCCACGAGTGGGAGATGCTGGAGGTGACTGAAGAGGAAGGAGTGACCAGGGATACTTGGCTGTTTGGGTCTCCTGTCCTTGGCACCGCCTCTAGCGCACAGCAGTGGCTTGATAAGTGCTCACTGCATAAGGGCAGAGCTAAGCAGATCAGGGTAGCAATTGTTCCTAGCAGCGAGGAATTACCACGTTGAAAATACGGGGTTTCAGGAGCAGCTTTAATGCAAGCCAGGGTACTGTGAACAGTTCCTGTCATGTATATGGTGACACCTACTGCCAATAATATATGCTGGGACCCTTCCACCAACTTCTCTATATTTGTTGCTCTTATCTTTTTACTTAAGTGGCGCGTTGAGCGGAAATTTGATCACACATCATTGTGCAGTAGACAGCGTTTATAGGTTAGTAAATCTGGGTAGGCTTAAGGGGCACATAGGTGGAAAGATATGAGGATAAACATACATACAGGCTGTTTAAGAACTTCTGAGGTCCTAGGCGTCCTGGGTTCTGGATGCTTATCCCCACATCATAACAAACATATTAAAATACTCCCACATTATCTAAATACTCTTAAAGAATTTAAGCTTTAAAAAAATAGTTTTCACTGGAAATTATTTGGCAGTGGGGCACTCATTTATGATTGCCATGACTGCCTGGGAATCATGGTATTAGGAAATTCTTACCAAGTGATTTCTAACTCACACATGGTTTTCAAATATAATGACATGTTTATCAATAAATTACAGTTATGAAGTTGACATGTTATATTTCAGGGATCTTTCTTTGAATATTTACTCACTTCAGATTTGCAGTGTATTTTTTTGCATTTGGGGCCCAATAAAATTTCCTTTTCAGTCCCAAACCTTTTCATAGGTCCTTGAAAAGCCTAATGAAAAAAATGGCCCTGTGACCACTGCTGCTTGTGTATGACTGACCAACTAGGCATAAGAGTCAATGAAGAATCTCACTTTTCTCTATGCTGAGGCTACCCCAGAACAGAACATGGAAAAACAAGTCTTCTTCTTTTCATTTCCAGGGCTTTCTTTCTCATTTCTGTTCCCCCACTCCACTCGCATGTTTACAGCAAGTGCCAGCTGACATGCAGGAGAGGCTGGACGCTGACACAGATACACAGGGGACCCTTCTCAACACAACCCGTGTTTTCTGGGGAGAAGAATTTATGATGAAAATTTCCCTAGTTGGACATTCTAGCCTTAACAGCTAGACACGGCCGCTTTTATTTCCGATGTTCAAAGGGCAGTGGTTTCAGACACGTCTTCAGCTGGCCCACAGCAGCTTCAGGAACTTCGGCCACGCTAGCAGAGATGATAGCCTGACCCGGCATGGGTGGTGGCGCGGGGGCCACACTGCGGGGACCCCTGGCCGTCTGCAGCATCGACCTCGGGGCCCCTACCATCCCAGCCTTGACCTGCGCTGTCAGACCTCCACCTCGGCCCCGACCTCGGCCAGCTGATGCCCACCATCCACCCCACAGCCCTGACCTCCGCCATCTGACCCCCTGCCTCAGCCCCAACTGGCCTGACTTACGCCATCTGGTACCCACCATCCGCCCTAACCTTGACCTGGGCCGACGGACGCCCCCGCGGCCCTCGGGAATTCCTGCGGACACTCCCGGGACCCCCGGAGCGAACCCCGGAAGACTCGCGGACCGTTCGGCCACGGACGCCTCCGAGCAAAGTGATTTCTCGGAAAGCCGAGCGCTTCGAAGAAGGCGGGCCAGGCGCGCCGCTCCCATTGGGCGGCCCCTCCTGCCCTTCCGCGCCTATTGGCCGGCACGGCCGTCGCTCTGCGCGCCGGGCCCGCCCCCGGCCTTAAATTAGCGCGGGCGCCCGGGTCCGCGGCGCATCTCCGGAGCTCGGCGGCGGGCGTGGGAACGCCAGCGGCGGCTGACGGCTGGCGGCGGCGCAGGTGAGCGGCGGGCTGGAGCACCGGGGGCGCGGACGGCGGGCGGCGCCGCCGGCGGGCGGCGGGCTGGGAGTCCTGGGCCGGGGGCGCGCGGGCGGCGGCGCAGGTGGCCCTGGGGCGCGGGCGGCGGCGGGCGGCGCAGGTGGGCCCGGGGCCTGGGGCGCGGACGGCGGGAGGCGGCGCAGGTAGGCAGTGGGCTGGGAGCCCGGGCCGGGGGCGCGGACGTCGGCTGGCGCGGAGGCAGCGGCCGTGCAGTCTTGGTCTGTTTTCTCTGTCTTCGTTTTCTCCTGAATCCGAACCGAGCGTCCCGGTGCGGCTGCTCCCAGAGATTGGCCGAGGCTTTAAAATAATCTCGTTTTTCTTAAAGTCTGGTTTGCATGGAAAGTTTTAGAATGGCCCGTACAATGCAGGGAAATATTGATCCCCTTGTTATAAGACCTGCTCCTTTTCCCGCTCAAATCCTGCTCTTGGAACCGGGCTGGAGTCATAACTGTGAAACTGCCCCTTGTCCAGCCGCGCTGGTGGGGTTAGATTGTGAAGCGGGCGGGCTGGATTTTTTTAATTCT
Source organism: Mesoplodon mirus (assembly GCF_964341445.2). NCBI lineage: Eukaryota > Metazoa > Chordata > Mammalia > Artiodactyla > Ziphiidae > Mesoplodon > Mesoplodon mirus. The sequence goes on along the minus strand of NC_138995.1, from coordinate 3,432,808 downwards.
AATCGATGACAAGTAAGATTTCTGAGTGCGGTTGGAGGTCTTTTGCTTCCGTAATAGCCCGGTCGTTCCTGGCAAGAAAGTCTCCTTAGGGCTCACAGCTAAAAGAGCATTTTGGTGTAAATTGAGCCCCAGGGCAAAGGGCAGACTTTTCTAAGGTGAGGTGTGCTCCTTACCCAGAGCGGTGAAGTGCTTTGTGAATGGAAACTAGAGACTGGATTTTCCAGAGTTTAAACTACCCCCCCAGCATATGAGGGATGTAACCCACTTGTTTTTGAAAGCCAAGTTAGGAGCCAGCCCTTAAATGACAGTCCTTTTGGATTATGGCCGTTTCCTCTCGAGAGAATTGGGAGAGGTTTAGGTATTTCAGCAAGATTGGGACCAGAAGGAGAAATGGCTTTTGTGCTTTTGGTCTTATGGGTGTCCAGGGCAAACGACCAGGCGCCCTGAGAGACGTGGGGAAGGTGAGCCCTGCACCTGCACCACCTCTCAGGCCCTTCCTGGAATCCGGGTTGGGTGGGCCCAGGGCAGCCTCTTATCACCTCCTGCCTGGGAAGCCTGATCCCCGGCCAATTTATAGCTAATGCAGATTAGCCCCAGATAGGACTTGGCCATAAAGAGAATGATTACCTAAAAATCAAGGAAGAGGAAGTTTTAAACATGTGACTGGGCTTATAAACGTTTTCTGGCTCTGTATTTGGTGGAATTTTGTTAGTGTTCAGTAAATTGTTATGGATCACACTGTAAGAGAATCTTAGGCTTTTAACGCCACTTAGAATCTTGGAGGGGGGGGTTTCGGTGACAATTCAGGTGAGCTGTCCATGTGCTGAGATCCTCTCACTTAACCGTGGCTTTTCTCTGCAGGGTGAGTAAAATGAGATCCTGCTGGGGGCCTTGGGGGTTGGGATGTCTCTCTGGGCCTCAGAGTTTCGTCTTTTGAACGAAGCGGGGGCCGGATTAGATGATTTCTAGAGTATTTTCATGTTCTGTGACTCACTCTTTCTCTCAATGCCATTCTCTTACCTTTTTTTTTCTTTTCTTTTCTTATAAATCACCACGAGATTCGTCCTTAAAAGTTGAGGGGTTATGAATCCATTAGAAATCCTGATGAGAAGGTGTTGACCCGCTTTCTAGAAACATGCCTGTACAAACAAAACTTTGCTTTTTATTTCAGGAGGCTCCTGGAGCATGGCCTCCAGTTTATGAACTTTGTACTAAGGGGGTGAGCAAAATGCTCACGAGCGGGAACATTTCATTTAATCGACAGATCCGCAGACACCAGCCTTCTTTTGTGTTCTGGCCCCTTTCGCCCTCCTCCACACAGCTCCTTCCTCAAGTGAGGGGAGATGCTCCATCTTTCCTCCAGGAAAGCCCTGTGGGAATCTCTGCCCTGCTAAGTTATTTTCTGGGGTGCGTGGTGGTGTCGTTTCATCTCTCTCACTAGGTGTCGCTCCCAAATCTGTCCCTTCCAGTTTATAAACACGAGGGACTGTTTTCACATTCTGGGACTTTGAGATCCATGCACTTTGCCGATGAGGAGAGCCCCGGAGAGATGGTCAGGTGACTTTCCCAAGGTCTAGTTAGAGAAAAGCCTTCGCTGGGGTCTACAGTTTCCAAATCGAAGTCCAGTTCCCATTTCACATGCTTCACTCCTTTTGAATCCACAAACGGCAGCTGGAGCTAATTGGATGAAAAAGTTACAGGTGGCGCTCATTGGCCCTCACCTCCTCTCCTCCTACCTGGGGCCTGGACCCCTTCTCCGACCGCGTAGCCACCTGTGGGGTGGCTGGAGTGTCCAAAACACACACACACTTCTTGCTTTATGGACCAGGATGGCTCTGGATGTGACCATGTTCTTAGGGATGTTATGTCTTGTCACTGGTGATTGTTTCAAATTTGTTGGCCCGAAGAGGTCACATTTTAATCGGAAGAATTGAAATGCTGTTTTTTTTTGGGTGGGCGTCTGTCCAACCGCCTAGGGGATTTCCACCCTGTTCTTGTAAACGTGGGCTGTGAGTCGATACGGCATGGTCGCGTTCTCTTTCTGTGTGCTGTTGGGAAAGCTGTCTGCTCTGGCTAGAATGTTCTTCCCAGGGGTGTCTTTGGGCGCCCGGGGTGGTGAGGCCCCCAGACCCTGGTGCATTCTGGGAGAGGCAAGCTTTGCTCTGTTCTGTCACTGCAGTTGTTTTCCTCCCTCTTGTCCTCTATCTCCCAGTTGGTCATCAGAGTTCCTGAGGAGGAAAGTTGGGACAGTAGCAACAACATGTGTTATTTAAAGAGACTCTTCTCAGGTCCAGGCGCTGTGGGAGGTGCTCTGTATGTGTCGGCTGAGTCCTCACCACGACAACGCCTGGTATCTGCAGTTATCCTGGTGTGTCAGCCAGCGTAGCTGACACTCCGAGGTTAAACGACGATCCAGGCTCACCCAGCTGAGAGACGGTGAGACTTGAATGGGACCCCAGCTTGGTCCCATTCCCAAACCAGCTGTGAAGGGGCGATCTAGAAGGGATAGCCTTGAGGATTTCTTGTTTCTCGGAGAGCACAAATGTCATGTTTGCTCACGCATGCTGGTCCAGTGGGGCATTAAGTCATGGAATTGGCTCTCAGAGCGATGGACTGCTCATTGAGGGCACCTGAGAAGGTGAAAGTGATTTCCCCCATCTGCTGCTAAAAAGGGAACGATGAGTGATGCTCTCATTTGCGGCTGTGTTTGCGTGAAACAGAACAGGGAGTGAAAGCTGGAAAGAGCACAGCCAGAGCCTTAGTTGGGGCCACATCTGTGATGCACAGCTGCAGAGTTCCCAGTGAGCTTTCAGTTTCCATTCAGGGTTGGAGGTCCTGGAAGCCGGCATTGTCTTCTCACAGCAGGTGGCCCAGAGTTCCTGGATCCCTGGGTTTCCCCCGAGCCAGCACCTGTGTTGTGATCCTCTGATTTTCCTGTTAGCAGTTCTTGGCTGTTGAGTACCTGGGGTGCTGTGAGCAATTAGACGGTGTTTGTAATTTCACAGGCTGTTTTCTCTTTCCAAGGATGTGTGACCGCAACGGCGGCCGGCGGCTGCGGCAGTGGCTGATTGAGCAGATCGACAGCACCATGTACCCCGGGCTGATCTGGGAGAACGACGAGAAGAGCATGTTCCGGATCCCTTGGAAACACGCTGGCAAACAGGATTACAACCAGGAAGTGGACGCCTCCATCTTCAAGGTAGCGGCTTGGCCTCCCTGCCACATCGTGAGCTCCTGGTGGAGCTGTTGAGTGATTGATGTCTCTCTTATTTGCTTGAAAGTTAATCCAGTTTTTTTTAAGACAAATGAGTGCCGAATGTGTCTCAAAAAATATAGTAGGTGATTTTACACCTGTTATACGATTTAACCACTTTCCCGGTTAGTTGCATATTGTTGGCATTTTCCGTTGAGGAAAACCGAGGGCACTTTCTTCCCTTGCACTGCCGTTTCTTTTGCATGAGGACTGGCAAACACAGAGAGAAAATACTTCTTTTAGACTGAGACCTTTTCCCCCGGGCTGCCCCCTAAATTCCATTTAGAATTCTAGGAAAGGTTTAATTCTTCATTCTTTCAGAGTTGCTACTTCTGCTTGGCAGTGTAGGGTCAGCTCAGATGAGAGAGACACCATCTGTCATCACTTCTGGGGCCAGGTCATGTGGGTGTCCTGAACCTGCAGCTGGTGTCTAAAACTAGTCCACTTCCCTTGAGGATCAGCGGTACCCCACGCATGGCGCGAGCTGCTGTGTAGTTCCACCATGTGCACTGAGACGGCAGCTCTGACCGAGAGTTTGCTCTGTGCTAGGCCCAGCCCCACGTGTTTTATTTGTTTTCCTCTCCCACAATCCTATGCAGTAGGTGCCGTTCCTGTCCTTGTTCTGTAGAGGCTCCAAGCGGAGAAGTGACTTGTCCAAGATCTCCCAGCTCTTGGATGATGGAGCCAGTGTTTGAACCCAGGCCTCCCAGCCGTGAGCCCAGGCTCCCAACCCCTAGCCGTACCCATCACCTAGATTCAGGCAGAGGAGCCAGAGCATCCCAGCTCGGCAGCCCAGCCGGGTCATCAGAATCCCCCATCGGTCGTCAGGGTCACAGAAGTGTGGGCTCCACCCCTTGGGAGATTTGGAGCCCTAGGTCCAAGGTGAGCCCAGGCCTCCGTGTTTGCCAACAGACATATCGGAGGTGATCCGACTCAGAATCCGGGTTGCAAACTGCTGCCCTGTGTGCTTGTTGTGTGGGCATTTGGGGGCCAGAGTCCAGGAGGGGAGAGCGAGTGAATGTGGGAAGGAGCCAGGAGGCTGAGCAGGGTGGGGGGGGCGGGCAGAGCCAGAGCCCAGGCGTGCGTGGGTGAGGGGAGCAGAGGCCTGCAGGACCCCAGCGCAGCACTGGACCCTTGGCCGGGACCACTGTCCCCGACACAACCAAAGTGACAGAGGTTATCCCTCGGCCCCAGAGCACAGCACCGAGAGGTCACAGCCGGCTTGTGAGGCGTCCCAGCCCTTCACGTCTCTGCCTGGCGTTTGCGGGGGGGGGGGGGGCTGCACGTCTTAGCACTTCTGTTACTGTGTAACGCGGGTCACAGAGCTCTTTGACAATCTGATGCCCGTTGCCTGCCCCTCCAAGAAAAGTGGGTGCGTGCGAACGTTCTGCGCTCACCTTCAAGGGGGCCCTCGTGGCCTGGACATCCATCCGGCAGGTTTCTTCCCTTCAGAGACCCCAGGTCGGGAGCCTGGGCACTGCTCATGCCTCCTTTCTCCTCCTTGGTGGCATTGTGGATTCCTCTCTGGGAGAAGCTTTTTGCCTTTGGCATCACGGTGAATTTCTCTTGGGAATGGCTCCATCTAAATTTTAATATTGCCCAAGGTCCAGCCAGTCGATTGGGAATTCTAGATCATAGATGGCTGTAAGCCAGGGCTCCGCCGCCTGGGGCCAGATTGTTCCTTGTGTGGGTCCGTCTTGTGCACCTAAGAGGATGTTAGCAGCATCCTGGCCTTGGCCTTCTAGATGCCAGTAGCACCCTCTGCCCCACTGTGACAACAAAAGATGCCTCTGACATTGCCAGTGCCCCCCTCCCCAGTGAGAGCCCTGCTAGGAGCGGACTGTGACCAGGATGAACAGATTGAAGCAGAGGCATGGGGGTGCTGAGGGCACAGTTGGAGGCTGACCATCAGTAAAACTGCTTCAGGAGGGGACTGGGGGCGAGACCAGTGACTGCACAGCCCTGCTTGTGGCTTGCCGGCGGAGATGCAGGCCTCTCCTTTCACCCTGCTCCCGCTTTGCTCTGGGGGGTAATGAAATAGAGCCCCAGATTTATACATCTTATGCAACGTTCTTCATGGCCGTTTCAACAGCGTTGAGAAAAATGTGCAAGATTCCCAATGTTTCCGTTGATTACGCAGTCCCTCAGTGTGGCAATCTGAAATGAGTCTACAATCTCGGCAGGAATGGGAGCGGGAGGGAGACCGGGCGCCCACCCGGAGCTGGGTGGCCACCCAAAGGGCGACATCCTGGGCTGGTGGACATGCACATGGTGGAAGACCCCTCTGGCCCGTCCCCAGTGGTGCTCACTGCCATCCACCAAGGGGCACGTCTCTGCCATGTCCACCAACAGAGCTCTGCTGTTGGAAAAGCCAACGGTCAGGCCTTGAGCCATCTTGGGGATTTTCTGTTTAAGTAGAGAACCGTTTGTTTCAAACATTCAGAGAAAACCTTTCAAAAATTTATGAGTTAAGAGAAAAAAAAAAATGAGCCTGCTTTCCTGCCTTAGTCAGGGATCGTAAGAAGCCACTTATACCAGAGAATCCTTCATTGTCTGCAGGTGTCATTGTGAGGTCAGCTTCATGGTGTGGACCAGAGACAGGAGATTGAAAAAGACATTAGCTCATTTTGTATTATCCCTGACTGTACTGATGAGGCCCTGATATCAGCTCATATTTAGTCTTAAAAAAGTATTTTGCCTCCTTTTCATAAAGTTGAGGGCGAAGATCTAGTTAACTGAGGGTTATGACTTGTTAATTGTTCTGCCATTGACCAGGCTTTGTGACAGGCCTGAATAAATTAGAACTTACTTTGCAGCAGATATTTCAAATTCAGTAGGCCTTCCAGGAAAAAAATCGCATTTGACTTTTAAAGCACAAAATGAGACAGTAATGTTTGTTTTCTGTTGTTTTTAAATTTTATTGAAGTGTAGTTGATTTACAATGTTGTGTTCATTTCTGCTGCACAGCAAAGTGACTCAGTTATACATATATACTTTTTTATATTCTTTTCCATTCTCATTTATCACAGGAAATTGAATATAGTTCCCTGTGCTCTACAGTAGGACCTTGTTTTTTATCCATTCTGTATTTAATAGTTTGCACCTGCTCATCCCAAACTCCCAATCATCCCTCCCCCTTGGCAACCACAAATCTGTTCTCTATGAGACACTAATGTTAAATGGGAAAGAGCTGGTGGTCCTGGGTTTAACGCTGGCTGCTGACGAGTGCAGAGCAGCACACGGACAGGGGAGACGTAGGTTCCGGTGTATTCTGAGCCGCTGCGTGGCTGTTGATGGGCCTCAGATCACTCTGTTCTGTCTTGCACTTGCTCTTGAAGAGAAATCACCCAGGTAAGCTGGCATTTTCGAGCCGGCCAGAGAGCCCTGCAAGGGCTCAGGGCAGGCTGGCGGTGGGGCACCCGATGCAGCCCAGTGCACGTCCTGACTGCGGGGCCCTGCTTTGCTCTTTGGAGCTGGCTTTCCTGATGGGGTGAGCGTGAGCTTTGAATGGACGAGTGCCCACGGCAGTGCCCCATGGGCTGTGCAGCTCTGGATACACCCCAGCTGGCCTAACATGGCCCCCAAATCCACGCTCTTCCAGTCCCATTGGTAACGCGGATTACCAGCTCAGTGGTTCTCAAATGAGGATGTGTGTGAGTCATGACAGTACTTCTTTAGGGGACACTTGGTAGTGTCTGGAGATGCTCTGGGTGTCACAGCGGGGGGAGGGGATGCTACTGGCACTAGTGGGTAGACGCCAGGGATGCTGCCGGACCTCCCACCGTGCCCAGGATGGCCCCCACCCCGAAGAGTGGTGCAGCCCCAAATGGCATTAGTGCCAGGTGGAGAAAACCGGATTTAACGTAAATGCACATTTGAAATTACCGTTCAGTGTGTACACAGTTTACACTTAAATTTCTATGAAAAACATAAATCAGTGCTTGGTTTGTGACGCAGTTAATAAACGAAGAGAAAAAGACGGAAAAGGATTGAAAGCCATTTACTTTTAAACATGTTTCTAAAGGGGAGTCCTGCGTCTGTGAGGAGGAAATGACTGCGTGTGCTCACTGGTATGAGTAAGGGAGCTCCTCCGGTTCCTTTACCTCGGGTACGACTGCAGACTCTGAGCTTAGGGCGGCAGCCGAGCAGAGAGCACAGGCACTGAGCTTGTCTTACATCAGGGGGAAAAGCCAGGACGATTTTATGAATTTTATTTATTTGGCTGCGTTGGGTCTTCGTTGCTGCGCGTGGGCTTTCTCTAGTTGCGGTGAGCAGGGGCTACTCTTCATTGCGGTGTGCGGGCTTCTCATTGCAGTGGCTTCTCTTATTGCGGAGCACGGGCTCTAGGCACGTGGGCTTCAGTAGTTGTGGAGCATGGGCTTAGTTTCTCTGCGGCATGTGGGATCTTCCCGGACCAGGGCTCGAAACTGTGTCCCCTGTATTGGCAGGTGGATTCTTAACCACTGCACCACCAGGGAAGCCCTACCAGGACTATTTTAAATGGGAATCTGACTCAGGGTGTTACGGAGTTCCTGGCCACCTAAGTCAGAATCACTGGGATGTTGGCTAAAGATACGGGTTCCCAGACCTAACCCACAGGTACCCAAGGAGACTTGAGGGGCAGGGCCCAGGAATCCGCATCTTAACGAGCTTCCCAGGGGATCGGTATATGCATTAAGCTTGGGAACACCTGCCTGCTGCTTGCTGAAGTAGAAATTCCTTGGGTTGGAAGTCAGAACAGCTGGTTTTTAATCCCAGACTGGGTCACCTTGGGAAAGTCAGCTCTTAGAATTTCATTTTCCCGGGTGAGGGTTGAGAATTTCCTCCAGATCTCCTGTTATTTTAGGCTGGAAGACATGTCTGATTTTGCCTGACACCAAACGTTATTTTCACCTGACAGTAGTGACCTCCTGATTGGTGTGTCTGTATTCCAATTTTGAAATCTAAAAACTGTGCCCATCCACATGTTTTTATTTTATTTTATTTTAAAATACTGCCCCATTTTACATTTTGACTTAAAGTTTCCAGCTTTGAATTTCTGGTCCTAGTTCAGATTCTAAGGTTTGGAGAGGTCAGAAAACAGAGCTGTAAAAAAAACCCACAAAGAGGGAAAACATTTCTTTGCATTTTAAACAGTACCCTGGGGAGCGGTAGGGGAGAAGGGGGTGGGGAAGGTTAGAATAAACGCCAAAATGCAAAACAAAATTTCTGTTAAAAGTAGCAGGGCAGTGGATGACCACATTCAGACTCTCTTGCAAATGTTCCCTTTTCATGCTACATTTTAGCTAGAGGTTGATTTGAAAAAGCAACAAATTGTTCTTTGTTTTGAACATTCTAGTGAAACCATGTGCAACTTCCTCTTTGCGCTCCTTGACTTCAGGCTCCTCCTGGCCCTCTGGTCCAGGGGAGGATTTGCAGGGGATAGATCCAAGATATATATGTGGCTGTGTCCTTGGGCCTGGGTTCGAATTCCGGAACCCCCCCCCCACCTGGGTCTTTGAACTTCTGTAAGAGGAAGTGGTCTGACTGGGGTCTCTGAGCCCTGAAATCCTTGACTGAGGACCTTCAGGAGGGCGAGCAGAGCAGGTCCTGCCTGTGGCCCTGGGTGTGCGTGGTCCCGGGGCCAGCTGGGGACTTCATGTGTTTTCTTTTCTTCCTTCAGGCCTGGGCCGTTTTTAAAGGGAAGTTTAAGGAAGGGGACAAGGCCGAGCCGGCCACATGGAAGACGAGGTTACGCTGTGCTTTGAACAAGAGCCCGGATTTTGAGGAAGTGACAGACCGGTCCCAGCTGGACATTTCTGAACCGTATAAAGTTTACCGAATCGTCCCCGAGGAGGAGCAGAAATGTAAGTATCCTTTCTTTATGGGCACTTGGCCCAACAGAGGCCACCTGGGTCTGGGGTTCGAGTCGCCGCCCATGGGGTCCAGCTAAACCAATAGTTCTCTCCTTTATGTCAGCAGAGGTTGAGGTCTCCTTCCGCTGACCTCACCCACCATCTGCCGACTGTGGCAGCTTCCAGTTGAGAGGCAGCGGACGGGAGGAAGGGGCGGGAGACGGGGTGGCAGCTGGCACTGCTTCTTGCTGACTGTTGGACCAGGAGCGAGTGCTGGGGCCTCCCTGGGGCTCAGCAACGGGCTTGGACGGGAGCAAGGCTCTCCGAACAGTGCCGATGAGGGATTCCTTTTGTTTTCTAGCAGCTCGAGGAGCAGGCTAGGAGAAAATAAGGCGGACAAAGAAGGGATGGCTGATAGGGGTTGAGGGCAGAGTTCTTGAATGAACTTGCAGATGGCGCACTGTTGGCTTCATTGCTGGAGATGGGATATGCTTCTAGATATTAGATCCTGACCGTTGTTTGGGAACCCCCAGCTGTGATAATTCCTGAAGTCTCCTCCCGCTGTAAAATCCCGGGAAAGCAATTGTGAGGAGATTAAAGCAGAATAGCAAAAACCGGCCTCACATCCCCCCATCCTGCTGTCCACGCGCTGCTCTGGTCAGACATCACTAATCGATCAGGATGTGTTGAGCTCAGATCTGGCCTCAGGCGTTTTCAAAGAGCTGTGCTCTGCAGCTGCTACAGATGAGAGCTGGCCCAGGAGATGAAACCTAATTACCACCCCTAGTTAAAAACATTCTTTCTTTCGACACGTTGACTTTCTTAGCCATTTGATGTAGCAGTTAGAATCTTGGCGCAGCATCCTTTCCTCCGTAGCTGCTTAGTTAGTCGTCCAGTGATGCTGGGAAGAAAACAGAACCCTTGAAAACTGCCTAGGGCTGGGCAGGAATTCTGAGTTTCTGAGGGGGCTCTTCCCACTGCAGGGAGGTTGAAAATGTTGATACGTAATTTTTAAAGTTAAAATCGTGACTCAGAAATACATGGTGAGCCTGGGTCGGAGAGTTGTTTAACTCGTTAACGAGGGCGCCAGCGTGCTGTCATCTAAGACTGCTTCACAGAACATGCGACGCAGGTGCGCAGGGTCAGTGAAAGGCAGAAGGCGGAGCTGAACCTGTGAGTGTCCTGCCCGGGCAACACAACCATGGCTGCGGGTGATCTTCTCTCGTGATCACTTGTAGCTTAGTTGTCTGTGAATTAACACCTAACTCTACTGAGTCTGAACCCTAATGGACAATCAGTAGCAAGTCAAACAAACTGACCTTCCCCATGGAGAATCAGATGGCCCTTAGGGGGACACCTCTTAGCTAATACTCTGGGATGCTCTATTGCCATCTTACTTCCAGTTTTGGATAAATTTTTCATCATCACAAAGTATAATAAATTGTGAGTTGAAGGAACAGAGAAGTTTCTCTTAATCCTCCCACCCGCAGGTCAGCCAAGCTTGAACAGGCAGGCGACCCTGGCTTGTTTATAGCTCGGAGCGCAGCCAGCATCACCTGCAGGGGTGGATGTTACAGAAGCAGCGGTTCTCAGGGGGCAGAGAAGCTTCGCATTTGCATAGTGTCTAGGTGGGCGCGCACTCCTCTGTACCTCACTGGTTTGCTGGCTACTCTGGGGGTGCCCCACTTGCCCCCCGCCTCCCCCATCAGCAGCTTCTGAGTGATTTTTTCAAATCAAAATCGAATCAATATTCAGTCCGGATGAAACAGTGGGTCAATTCTACAGATGATTGGGACTGATGAATTCTAGCAAACGAGTGTTTGTTGGTCATAATGCATCTCACATGGATAAATGTAATGAGGTGAGTTTCTGGCTGGGGAAGAGGCCTGAGGGGGGGAAGAAACTAGCTGGGTCCAGAGTGCTTGTCGTGGGAATGCTCGTGTGCCTTTAGACAGTTCCTGCTGCAGGCGGGTTCCAGCCTGGGCATCCGCGGGCCTTTATGGTGCGCCGCGTGCGTGCACAGATGCACACATGTCTATTGGGAAAGGCCAAAATGAGATTTCCTGCCCATTAACTTTAAAAAAAAGACTCCAACCTGCAAACATATTTTGCCAGGAAATCTTTGCCCGTCTTCAGATGCCCTAGCTTGTAACTCTATCCTCTGTCAGGTGTAGAGTAGATCAGACGTGAGTTCATCTTAGATCTCAGCAAATAGAAGGAAGAGACCAAAGTGCTGCCTTGGTCGTCTGCGTGCTGGACTCAGCAGCAGCCAACTTCTCTTGTGCCTGCTGACCAGATGACTGAAGCAGCATGGGAAAAAGATTTCTAGGCCTTTCCCAAACCACTGAAGACGCATATTGGCTTCTGTTTCCTTCAGCCTGGCCTTAAGAAAAAGCCACTGACTGTGGCCTTGATGATGGTTGTGATGCCTCAGTGCCGGTTGTCACGCGTTTGTCCGGTTTTCCGTAGGCAAATTAGGCGTGGTGGCTCCCGGTTGCATTAGTGAAGCCACAGAGATGGAGTGCGGTCGCTCCGAGATCGACGAGCTGATCAAGGAGGTGAGTGGGGGCAGCGTTTCCAGAGGTCCGGCCCCGACAGAAGCTGCGCGTGTTCGGTGGAGAGCGGCAGAGAGTGGCACCATCCCGAATGCTCTGCCGAGGCCTCCGGGGCCTCGGGCTCTCGCTCGCTCAGGGATGGGGCGTGAGGACCTGCCATCCTCGGCCCGCTGGTCAGCCCCCTGCAACTTACAGCCTGTCCTTCATCCCGAGGGCTGGGGCCAAGCTGCCTGCTCTGCATCAGTGAAGTTCCCTCAAGCTCTAAACTAGTCATATTTTAAACATTGTGAATGGCACCATATATTCCCGTGCCTTTTTAGGCAGGCTGTAGTGAAAAAGCAAACGTTCTTTGCTGCTTGGGGTTGTCATCATGATATGGATTATCACAGAGCTCTCGCGCTGGGGGGCTGCCTGTTACTCATATGCAGCTCTTAGTCCTTGATGGGTTGGAGAGCCATCTAACCAGGCTTATTAGAATTGTACACAAGCTCATAGTTCATAGGCTATAAGTGAAGGCTTAACGGGGTCTCCTTAGGCAAAACACGTGGGTTTTTGAATACTAGTTTTAGCTACCTTTCGCTTCATAGCTATGTTTTTGTGCATGTTGCAAGGCCGACATTGCCTAGCTAAAATTATTCCACACAGCCTTGCAAAAGGGGGTGTGGGTGCTATACAGATTCTTCTCAACACTCACATGGCAATAATAGAATCGTTTGGAGTGCTTTGAGGGAGAGAATGCAGATAACAAAATGCAGCCTCCTCTGGGCTGCCTGGCTTTCCTGCACATGGCAGCTGTTAAGCCTCTGGGTGGGCTCTGGCAGCAGACCCAGTGAATTCCTGGCTTCATTTCTTTCCAGTGATGTCCCGTTTTCCATACAAGGCTTTCCAGCCAACTCAGCTAAGAGAGTGAGATACTTGCGTTGGCACGTGAGGATCACAGCGAGGGCAGGTTTCAGAACGTTTTCTAATTGGACTTGCTGGCCTCCTCTAAGGAACGGGTCAGAGATGCAAAGTCTAGACGTGGCGCGTGGCGTGAGACGGGCTGGGGCGCGGGAGACTGTGTCTAAGGTCACCGTGTGCTTCCCCAGGGCGTTAGGGCAGCTGGGTGACCTGGCCATTCGGTTTTGCAATAGGCACTTCCATGTAAAAGGCCAGTAAACACATGAGGGGCCCCGCAGAGGCTAGTGATTCGGTCTCATGGTTTGATTGCTCAGCCTGGTGGATTTGTTGTCTTGGATCTTTCAAGATGCAAAGTGAAACTTTGCTTCATCTCCTGCGATGGAGATGACAGCGTGGCTTTAGTTAAGTCTGGAAGCCCAGTGACAGCACCGCTCTCCTCTCTCGCCCCTGCCCCAGCCTCCCGTGGACGATTACATGGGGATGGTCAAAAGGAGCCCCTCCCCGCCCGAGGCCTGCAGGAGTCAGCTCCTCCCCGACTGGTGGATGCAGCAGCCCAGCGCAGGTGAGGGCGGGGCCAGAGGTGTTCCCATGGCTACCGGCCTTCTCTCCTTTCTGCTTGGGGCGGGTGGGCGGGGAGGCTACCATCATGCCTATTTTCCTGAAGGTGACTGAGCCCAGAGAGCTGGTGTGGCTTCCGGGCCCGAGGGCACAACCTGGCCACGCCTTTGTGCCCCACTTGCCACTGTCCCCTGGGGGCACAAGGTCCTTCCCGTAGGTGGTGGCGCCCCCGCTGTGCCCCTGGGAAGGGTGGACGGAGGGGCAGGACACCAGAGGGAAGATGCAGCGGGGCTCGTAGGTCTGTTAGGACAGTCTTGTGCATGAGGATCCCTGAGCGCCAAGGATAGCCGAGGGCATCTGAGATGGGGAGAGCTCGGAGCCCTGGATTTGAATCCCATGCCAGGAAGTTGCATATCTTATTCGAGGCTCAGTTTACTTGACTATAAAATGGAGACACCAGGACCTGCCCCCCAAGGTCGTGAGGACTGAGGCCTTCGCCCTTTTCTTAGCTTCTGATGTCCCCCGCCCCCGCTCCTTGAAACGTTCCTCTCTCCGCGGGCACGAGCATCTTTGCCTCCTCCCTCACCTCTTTGCCCCACTGTCCCCTGTGGGAGACCGGGAGGTGACAGCTGGCCTAGCGACCTCAGAGTTGGCCAGGCTGCTGGGGGACGATGTCGCCCCAAATCCCTGTGCTGCAGCAGCGCGACCGGGAACACTCGCTGGGCTCTGGGCTCCCCTCCGGGGCAAGGCCTGGGTGAGGGGCCGCAGTCCAGGGGTGTTTCAGGAGCAGACCCCGGGGCGCGAAGGAAGTGTGGCCCCATGGTGTCACACCGACACACGATCAGAGATCCCACAGCACGGGGGAAGGCTCCTCCCGCTGCCCGCCGGTCGGGTTGAGGTCTGGCTTTATGAAACAAGGGTCGCTGTGCTGGGAGGGAACACCCTGAACGCGGCGGAAGCCTGCGGCGGGGCCTCAGGCGCACGCACGTGCGGCTCCTAAGGTGACTGGGTCCCCGCACACGGCTGGGGGTCTGGCTGGGTCTGAAGCTGCTTTTCTCTCTCTCCAGCAGGCCTGCCACTGGTGCCAGGGTACAGCACCTACGACGCGCACCACGCAGGTACGGAGGGGCTCGGGGCGGGCTGGGGGCGGGCTGGGGGCGGTCACGCGAGCTCTTTGAAGACAAAGCTCTAAGGACCCGTGGGGGCCCACAAGGGTCATGGACAACCGCGATCAGGTGTCGCAAGTTGGGAGCCCGATTCCTCCTCCTCACTGTTTGGCTTGGGAGCAAGTGGCGGTCTTCTTGAGCTTCTTCTTGGGTTGGACCAACAGACAGATCCAAAGAGTTCTCTGTGGCTGTACTTATGCAGGAGAAAGAGCGTGGGGACAGACACGCTCAAGGCCCAGCTCTGTGTGACCCCAGGTGGAGTAGCTGAACCATTCGGAGCCTCAGGCTTCTCACCTATAAAGTAGTAACAGGGGTGACAGCCGCCTCACCAGAGTGCTGTGAGGTTTTAACGGGGTATTATTACAACTTGCTGGTGGGGACATAATTGGTCAGCGTCACTGGGGTCAGCTTCCTTTACTGACATACCCTCTCCCACACCCAAGCTCGTAGCAATAGGGATACTAATGATGACGATGACAGTGGTGATGGTGTTGATCAGACGGTGTTGATAGTGACGGTGTTCCCGGGTTGTTCCAGAGCTTCTCAGCACCCAGCGTGTGAGGAGACTCACAGCCACCGCCTCATGCCGAGAAAGTCCTAAAGCGCTCTTGTAGAAGTTGTGGACTTCGGTCCCTCTGTTCCGTTCACACGCCCACCACTAGGTGAATAAGCTGTCAAGGGAGGAGGCCGTGAGTGAAGCGGACAGGTGAAAGGTGCCAGGGAGCGGTAGGGAGTGTGGCAAAGTGGAACCCCATGCCCACTGCGCTGCCCCGTGGACTCGCAGACCCTGCCAGCCTTGCTTTCCCCATATACTGCAGAGAAACCAGAGGTCTGGATTTTTATGTGAAACATTCCATGTAAAACGCTGGCAACAGACACGTGTTGACAGCACCCCACTGTGCCGGCAGATCCACACGCGCCTCAGGCCGCCTGTGTGTGCTCTTGACTGTGTCGTTGAAGTGACCAGGGTCAAGGGTATCGTCTGGAACTGTCAGAGTGGCGGGAGTGGCAGGCATGGAGCTAGCCTACTGGGCAGGGCTGGGTCCACGCCCCCAATTAGCAGCCGCGTCGTCAGGGCGAGCGCCTTCACTTGTCTATGCCCCAGTTTGCTTACCTGGAAAGTGGTGTAATTATGAATAGTCTCCATCTCGAGGGGTCGCTTTGAGGACTCAGTTTGCTAATGGGTCCCCACACTGGGCTCAGCACCAGGTATGGCTGTGAGACCAGGGGTGGGACATAACTTCAGGGGTCTCATCCATGCAGCTCGTCTTTTGTCCTGTCATCCCAGTTTATTTTAACCACCGCTTACACGGTGCTTACACGTGCCAGACACAAATGCGAGCTCACACTGTCCTCACAGCTGCCCGGCGGGGTGGGGCTGTCATCTCCACTTTGCTGATGGGGAGGGAGGCTTGGAGTGGTGGAGCCGCTGCCCGGGCCACCCAGCTGGGGCCACACGCCAGGCGGCCAGGCTCCAGAGTCCGTGCCCCTGGCATCTGTGCTGAGCCGCCACCGTGGTCAGACTGTCCCCCAGCAGGGCTGTCCTCGGTGGGCGAGTGGCTAAACCGGGCGCAGGACGGGGTTGCCATGCGGCTCTTAGATCCGCAGGAAGGCTGGCCCGCGCTCCCCGGTGGCCAGGCTGAGGCGCTTCTCCTCCGGGGCCTCCACCACTTGGCTGGAGCGGCCACGTGTCCTCGCTCAGGCCCTGCCAGCCCGCGCCGCCCCTCAGCAGGGGCCACTTGTACAGCCCTCCTGGGCCTGTCTGGAGCACCTGTGCAGCAGCCGTTCACACGGCCGCGAGGCGCTGGCATGAGATCAGGCCTGGGCGATGACAGGGCAAAGGGGCAGAGTGGTGACAGAGCCAACCTGGAGCATTTCATTCATTTGGGACAAAGGTCAGAATTGCTCCGGAGCGTAGGGAGTGGAGCGCGGAGCATTAGGTGGTGCAGACACGGCACGTGGGGAGGGTGGTGAGCGGGGGACGAGGCGCGGGCTGGGATGCGGGTGCTGCTGAGCCACCCGGGCCTCAGTTTCCCCAAATATCAAGTAAACGCGTTGGACTGGACCACCTGAAGCCCCGACCCACAACCCCGCATGATTCGGGAACGCCACTGAACTCCAATGTGGGAGACAATGGAGCCTGGGGTATGGAGCAGGGAGTCGTGCCGTTTGAGCAGAGGCCAGTGGGCGGGTCCGAGGAATCAGGAGTGCACGGCCGCATTAACCCAGGCCAGGCGGTGCGCTGCACAGCTCTTGGGGGCACCGCGGAGTTGGGCCACTCACAGCTTGTGTGGCTCCCGAGGCAGCCCTCGGCGGGTCTGAGGCCCTTGGAAGGTGCCCTGAACTCACCAAGCTCACTGGTAGCGCGCGTACTTTTTTGTAGCTTAAGGTACGAAGATGCAGCTCCCTCTGGGGGTTCCCCTGGACTGCCTGTTGTCTTCACTCCCACCTTAGTTTAGAGGTTCCCAAACAGTGGTCCCGTGGACCCCACCTTTGCAGTTGGTTTTCATATCTGGGTACCGCCTGGACTATTACTAATGTCTGACTTTTCTCTAAGTTTCACTTTTAAAAATTAAGTTTAATTTAAATGGGGCATCTATCATTGCCTGTAAAGGTGGAACCAGTACCACTTGCTGTAAGTAGGAACTCAGAGGCCGAAGCCAAGCCGGTGGAAACCAGACATGCCGTTCAGAAATTCTGGCCGTTCTGTTAGCCCCACCCCAGGCTCAGAGGCTCAAGTTCTCTGCCTCGTTAGAAAGGGAGGTTGTCAGAATTACGTGTTAAGGGTCCATCAGCTCCAAACTAGGGCTTTCTTTGATCAGAGGTTGAGAGACTGTGGAAAATGGAATCATCTTTTCATTTATTTAATGCTGTCTCCCGCCGCCCCCCAGTCATCCTATGTGTGGCACATTTTGGGAAACGTCTTAATTTGAGTACTTTTCAGACTTCTTCCTGAGAACAGGTTTGGAGGAAAGGTTTTGGAGAGATTCTTAACTGGACATTCAGGGAACCCCAAGGCGACTGTGAATTTGTCAGGAAAGAGATTATATCTTTGTTTTCACTGACGTGGAAATCACATCTAGCATTTCCTTCCATCGTGAACGTAGGCAGTACTGTGTGTGTGTTTGCGTGTGTATGGATGTGTGTATACGTCTAGTATAAACTGTATGTCGTATACATGATAGTGGTAGAGCAGGGCCTGTGAGATGGAGTTATTTTCCGAAGAATTTAAGTTGTCACAACATCGTTTACCCTCAACCGTGATTTGTAAATTACAGTAGTTACGAGACCATCCCCAGAAGGAGGGAGGACCCTCCAGCAATTTTTACTATCTTGAATCACTGGCTTCCTTAGTGATTCTGTGTATTTTTTCATGCTTATAAAAACATTATTTCTAGAAGGGGTGCGTGAACTTCCCCAGAATGCCGAATAGTCCCAGGGTTAAGCCACCCCCACCTTGGGAGAAAGGCAGGCTCCGGCCATGTTGGCACAGAAGGGACCGGGGCCCCTTCTCCCGCGGCCCCTGACCTGTCCCCGTCTCCCCACAGCCTTCTCCCAGATGGTCATCAGCTTCTACTACGGGGGCAAGCTGGTGGGCCAGACCACCACCACATGCCCCGAGGGCTGCCGCCTGTCCCTGGGCCAGCCCGGCCTGCCCGGCGGCAAGCTGTGTGGGCCCGAGGGCCTGGAGCTGGTGCGCTTCCCGCCAGCCGACGCCATCCCCAGTGAGCGGCAGCGGCAGGTGACGCGGAAGCTGTTCGGGCACCTGGAGCGTGGCGTCCTCCTGCACAGCAGCCGGCAGGGCGTGCTGGTCAAGCGGCTGTGCCAGGGCCGCGTGTTCTACAGCGGCAACGCCGCGGTGGGCAGGGGCGGCCCCAACAAGCTGGAGCGCGACGAGGTGGTTAAGGTCTTCGACACCAGCCAGTTCTTCCGAGGTCAGTCCCAACCCGACTTCCTCCCACCTGTGTGTCCAGGGGTGGCCCAAGGAGGAGAGGCCCCGGGCAGCAGGGCGGCCCTGCGTTTGAACCCTGCCCTGCCCGTTCTCCCCGAGCCACCCAGGCCCCTCCCTGCCTGGCTCCCGGCGTCTAGAGGGGGTACCCGCAGAGGGGGCGCCTATGCAGTTCTTTCCTTGTGCAGCTGTCGGAGGATTAAGGAACTTAGCGCCTTGCCACGTCGTTGGGGGCTGTCCCCGGGAGCTGGTTACAGCCACAGTGTCCCAGGCCCCAGCTCGGGCCTGCGGGGTCAGAATCTGCATCTTGGCAAGGTCCCCGGGCAGCCGTGTCCACGTTCTGAGACAGTGACCTTGTGCACGCCTGCACGGGGGCGCTGCCCGAGGCTGCCGTCATCCTGGGAGGCGTGTGGCTAGGATCCCACGCCCGGGAGTTCCTCCTGGAAGGTCGGGACGTGTGATGTGAAATCAGTCACTCTGGTCCCCTGAGGCGGCTGGCCAGAGAACTCCCGGGGGCTTTCTGGAGAAGGGGCCCCGTGAAGGGGGACGAGCTCAGGTGCAAAAGCCCCGAGTCCACCTGGCCGAGGGGGTCGCAAGGCCAGGATTCGCAAACAGCTTCCCCTGCGCTGGTGTCCCTCCAGAGCTGCAGCAGTTCTACAACAGCCAGAGCCGGCTTCCCGACAGCAGGGTGGTGCTGTGCTTCGGAGAGGAGTTTCCAGGTGTGACCCCCTTGCGCTCCAAGCTCATCCTCGTGCAGGTGAGGACTGGTGGCTTCAGGGCTTGCGTCCAGACCGTGCAGCCTGCACGTCTGGCTGGGGACCAGGCAGCAGGGCCCGGGGGGCTCCACCCATGTGCAGGCCTGGACGAACGCTTCAGGTGGGGGAAGGAGACTCACTCTTTTCATCTCTGAACTATCTTCTCATGTTCCAGGACTCTCACAGTCCACATCGTTTCCATTCGTTTTGTTTAGTTCATTTTTTAAAACAAATCCTCCTTTTCAGAGAGTCCCCCCCTGTTCAGTTGCCTTAAGGTCTAAGTTGACAGACTAGGGCTTTGAGAAATGAACTCTAACTGGTGGAATTCTGGACCCTGGCTCGCCAGACTGGAGCACTACAGGGAGAGTATACATAGGAGTCTCTGCAAAAGACTGCTTGCCCGTTCATCCACCGGAGGCCTGGAGGTTCAGACGGATGGCTCCGGACCGGGGTAATCAGAGAGGCCCACCTCACTCCCCACCTCCATCTCTGACCTTGTGGTGCATGTCCCTCCAGATCGAGCAGCTCTACGTCCGACAGCTGGTGGAAGAGGCTGGGAAGAGCTGCAGTGCTGGCTCCATGATGCAGGCTCCCGAGGAGCCCCCGCCAGACCAGGTCTTCCGCATGTTTCCAGATATTTGCGCCTCACACCAGAGACCTTTTTTCAGAGAAAACCAACAGATCACAGTTTAAGTCTCTCTCTCGGGCACCCCGCCCCACCCACATCTAGAATTTCATTATTACAATTACTGTCGTAATTAGTTAAGGATGTGGATCCCTCTGACCTGGGGTGGAAGGCTTTACCCTGCTCTTCATTTAGTAAGGGCGTCCTCGAGGACTTGACAGGGAAACAGAGCTGTGCCCCACTTCTACCGTTCAGATGTAAGCATCGAAACTCGCACCAAATGCTCTGGAGGCTGTAACTGTAACTTGTGATTAAAACATTTATTTCCTGCATTTCCCCCTAATTACCATTAGTTGCTATGATTCTTTCAGTATTTGGGGATACTTGATATTTCCAAAGACCTGGCATTCAATTTTCTTAGCAAATAGCTGTTTCCAGAACAGAAATCTGGAGTAGCAGATCAATTTTGTCTTTAACTTTGGTTAGAGCTATATAGACTTAAGTGTCTTCTTTTAAGCCTGTTAATAAGATTTAAAGACACCTGGATACCAGCCTTCCTTTAATAAGTGAAAGCAAAACGCTTGGGTTTTTAGAAGAACGCATCATTGTCTTCCTAGAATTTGGTGCCAGGAGAGCATTTCCATTGCCAGGTGAACTGGTGTGTTTTCGTCTTCAGACAATGAAAACTTTCCTTTTGGGCCTTTGTTGCCAGGAAGCTTAGAGCTAAATTTATTTTTTCATTTCTGTAATTAAATCATCTGACATACCTCTCTCTTCTTTGTTCTAAATGGTTTTGACCTGTTTTTAAAATATTTGTACTTTTAATTGCCCTTTTTAAGTTAATTGTCCTATTGTAAGCTGCCTTGAATCTTTTTTTTATAAAGTGGGCAGGATATAAACCACAAGTTCAAAAAATAATTGTGGATGGCACCAGCTTTTTGATCGTGGCTTCGATTCAGTCAACCCATTCGTGGGCCAGCGATGTGGAACGTGGGAGGGCAGCTGGAGTCGACTGGGGAACACTGGGTGAGATATGTCAGCTTCTCACCACTACGCTGGTCTCCTAGCCCCAGTACTCCTTGCAGTCAAAGATGACCCCACTCAGTGTGGAGAAAAGGGAGCCCTCCTACACTGCCAACTGGGGGGAATGTAACTTGGTGCAGCCTGGTGCAGCCACTATGGAGAACAGTATGGATGTTCCTTAAAAAACTGAAAATAGAATTACCATATGATCCTGCACTCCCACTCCTGGGCATATATCCAGTCACAACAATAATTCAAAAAGATACCTGCACCCTTATGTTCATAGCAGCACTATTTACAATAGCCAACACGTGGAAATGACCTAAATGTCCATCAACAGAGGAACGGGTAAAGAAGGTGTGGCACATATATATATACAGTGGAACACTACTCAGCCATAAAAAAGAAGGAAACAATGCCATTTGCAGCAACATGGCTGGACCTAGAGATGATCACACTAAGTGAAGTTAGAGAAAGACAACTACTGTGTGATATCACGTGTATGGGGCACCTAAGATACAACACAAACGAACCTGTCTGAAAAAGAAACAGATACGCAGAGAACAGAACTTGTGGTTGCCAAGGGGGTGGCTGGGGGAGGGATGGATTGGGAGTTTGGGATTAGCGGGTGGAAACTATTATATACAGAATGGATAAACAAAAGATCCTACTGTGTACAGCACAGGGAACTATATTCAAAATCCTGTGATAAACCATAATGGAGAAAAATATGAAAAATATATATATAACTGAATTGCTGTGCTGTACAGCAGAAATTAGAACAACATTGTAAATCAACTATACTTCAATAAAACTAAAATTTAAATTGTGGTGAAATAATACACATAAACTTTTTAAAAAATGACCCCACTGCACACCAAATTCTACCCTTCAACACAGTGGGATTCCAACAGAGAAGTCCCAGTTTTAGCCCTGGAAGAACTTACCCTATTTACTAGCAAATAACATGCATCTATTCCCCAAAAAACATATCCACGTGTTTACCCTCAATCATGATACTAATCAAAAGCCAGATAGGAGCCTGAAAACAATGGCTTGCTTGGCTTTCTGGTTCACAATGTCGCACTAACCTTCCAACGTGCAGGATAATGTATCTCTACAACCACTTAAAATCACTTTCGTAATTACAAAGCACTTGATACCAATGGCATTTTTCACAGAACTAGAACAAAAAATTTTAAAATTTGTATGGAAACACAACTTAAAGAAAAACTGAGCTGGAGGAATCTGGCCTGACTTCAGACTATACTACATAGCAACAGTAATCAAATCAGGATGGTACTGGCACAAAAACAGAAATACAGATCAATGGAATAGGATACAGAGTCCATAGATAAACCCATGCACCTATGATCAACTAATCTATGACAAAAGCAGCAAGAGTATAAAATGGAGAAAATACAGTCTCTTCAATAAGTGGTTAAAATCAATCACTAAAAAAAAAAAAAAGGTGGTGCTGGGGAAGCTGGACAACTGCATGTAAGAGAATGAAATTAGAACACTAACACCATACACAAAAATAAACTAAAGACCTAAAATGTAAGACTGGATAGTCTAAAACTCTTAGAGGAAAACACAGACATAACACTCTCATAAATCACAGAATATCTTTTTTGATCCACCTCCTAGAGTAATGAAAATAAAAACAAAAATAAACAAATGGGACCTAATTAAACTTAAAAGCTTTTGCACAGCAAAGGAAACCATAAACAAAGTGAAAAGACAACCCAGAGAATGGGAGAAAATATTTGCAAACAAAGTGACTGACAAGGGATTAATCTCCAAAATATACAAACAGCTCATGCAGCTCGGTATCAGAAAAACAACAAAATCACAATAAAAAAATGGGCAGCAGATCTAAATAGACATTTCCCCAAAGAAGACATACAGATGGCCAAAAGGCACATGAAAAGATGCTCAAATCACTAATTATTAGAGAAATGCAAATCAAAACTACAATGAGTTACCACCTCACACCAGTCAGAATGGCCATAGTTAAAAAGTCCACAAACAATAAATGCTGGAGAGGGTGTGGAGAAAAGGGAACCCTCCTACACTGTTGGTGGGAATGTAAATTGGTGCAGCCACTATGGAGAACAGAATGGAGGTTCCTTAAAAAACTAAGAATAGAACTACCATATGACCCAGCAATCCCACTCCTGGGCATACATCCAGACAAAACTGTAATTCGAAAAGATACACACACCCCCTATGTTCACTGCAGCACTATTTACAATAGCCAAGACATGGAAGCAACCTAAGCGTCCAGCGACAGAGGAATGGATAAAGAAGGTGTGGTACATACGTACAATGGAACACAGCCATAAAAAAGAATGAAATAATGCCATTTGCAGCAACATGGCTGGACCTAGAGATTATCACACTAAGTGAAGTTAGAGAAAGACAACTATTTACCATATATCACTTATATGGGGAATCTAGTAACAAATGATACAGATGAACTTATTTACAAAACAGAAGCAGACTCATGGGTATCACAATCAACTTTTTGGTTACCAAAGGGGAAACGGGGCGGGGGGAAGTGATACATTAGGAGATTGGGATTAACATATACACACTACTATATATAAAATAGATAGCCAACAAGGACCTACTGTACAACAGCACAGGGAACTCTACTCAATATTCTGTAATAACCTATATGAGAAAAGAATCTGGAAAAGAATGGACATATACATACGTACAACTGATTCACTGTGCTGTACACCTGAAACTAACACAACTTTTTTTTTTTTTTGGGCGGTACGCAGGCCTCTCACTGTTGCGGCCTCTCCCATTGCGGAGCACAGGCTCCGGACGCACAGGCTCAGCGGCCATGGCTCACGGGCCCAGCCGCTCCGCGGCATGTGGGATCCTCCCAGACTGGGGCACGAACCCGTGTCCCCTGCATCGGCAGGCGGACTCCCAACCACTGCGCCACCAGGGAAGCCCTAACACAACATTTTAAATCAACTATACTCCAATAATAATTATTTAAAAAATAAGTAAATAAATAAGCACTTGGACATTTTTTCTAAAAAAACAAATGTATTTTGCTAGATGGGTGTACCCAGGGGTAGGCCAGGATTGGACAGGCACGGTGTGGTTGAAGACCTGCAGGCTCCCCACTGCTTGGTGTCACAGAGTCTGTGGGTTTGGCCGAGTCGATCCCACAGTCAGTGTAGACACAGGGCAGGTTTGGGGTGGGGGCATTGGTGACGGTCCATTTGCTTCCCATCCACTCTCTCCAGGGTGGGGAAGAGAATTTTCTATTCGTTCCTCTTTCTCCCAGCCTGGGTCACCACCATCCCGGACTCAGAATCTCACGAGGAAAAGGCAAGGAGGGGCCTCACCTGTCAACCCTTGTTTTGAGAAGTGAGAGAAGCTGGGGTTTGAGGACACGATCGCCCCAGCTCAGCCAACCCGGTGGCCTTGTGAGAGTCCCCAATAAAAAATCTGAAAAGTCAAAGAATGCCGTTTTATTCTTCCTGTTGCCACTTGTACGAAGGTGATGGAGGTATGGTGTGAGCGAGATTCCATCATAGGTTCTTCAGATGTGCTGGAATTCACATGAGAATACAGGAGAACTCCAGGAGGAGTGGGTTCTCCTCTTGGGCCGACACAGCCGGCATTACATTTTTAGGGATAATAGACCTGTTTTCTGAAGTTATGTCAGATAAAAATAGGCTTTAGTCTCTGCTCAGATGACTGTCAAAGCAGACATCTTTAATATGCCGAATTAATGTTTATTTTTGCATGCATTTAAAAAGTTTACTGATCTCTTTATTAAAATAAAGTGCTTTTTTAAAAGCTGCTGTGTTGTTTTTGTTTTTTTTAAGTCATTGTCAAATCTTTTATCATTTTCATCAGATTCTAGATTCTTCAAAGGGGGAATTGCAAAACAATATTGCACTGTGATGTTTTTTAAAAAAAATTTACTTATTTGGCTGTGCCGGGTCTTAGTTGCGGCATGTGGGATCTAGTTCCCTGACCAGGGATCAAACCCAGGCCCCCTGCATTGGGAGCATGGAGTCTTACCCACTGGACCACCAGGAAGTCCTTGCACTGTGATTTTTCAGGATTTTCTTGCTTGTTTTTTACTCATCCTCAGAACAGTAACAGAAAGGTCTGGAGACTTACAGACCGTACAGAACTTTCTGGACAAAGTGTGGTGTGGGCACACCACGTCTTTATGAACGCTGAGGGTTTTCTCATGCTTGACTTTCCGTGAGCTGACTGGGGAGTACACAGGGCTGTGGAGAAGGGAGGAGGCTGGCCCTGAACACTGTCCTGGAAGCTGCTGGAAATGATCTGCTGGAGAGCCACCCATGATGGGGGAGTGCCTTCTTCCACTCACTCACACGCTTACTGTGCTGGTCCTGGGGATACAGCGGGGACACGGGGGGCCTAGTCCAGCTGTCATGGAGATGTCCTCATGGGACGTGCCCACTGAACCACCCAGGACAGACTGATGGACGGCAGGGCAGAGACAAGCTACCCGACACACTGTCTGCAAGGCCACGGGCCTTCTCCCTCCGGCTCGGGCGAGCCCAGCGGGATGGGGCGGATCTTACTCTCAGCTTCCAGATGAGGAGACTGAGGCACAGGGCCTGGCGTGGCTGCCGCTGGGCCCTTTGTGTCCTGGGGGGACAGCTCTTGCTGCACTGCTTCAGCTGGCTGGCTGGCTGGCCAACAGCCAGGGAAAGGCAGCGGGAAGGCAAATGGCTGGCTCTCTAGGAAGCGGGCCGCGTCGTTCCTGCACGCCACAGCTCGGGCTGTGTTTACAAGCAAGTCCTCTTCTGTCCTGTAGATTCAGGGCCAAATGTGGATACTTGATAAAGTCTGCTTCTCCCCAGAGTTCAAGACCCTGAGGCAGGCAGTTGACAAATCCTTCCCACTCAAGTTCTTGCAGGAACCTCGGAGAGACAGGCGGGGAGCCGCAAGGGCTTTCATTTGCGGAGGAGGGAATTCAAGGATGAGATGCTTCAGTATAAACCGGGGTGTCTAGAAAACACTGCTGTGGTCCTAGATGTGAACTAAGTTTTGAGATGTTGACCCCTCTGGACAGTTAGCCTCTGGGATCTTGAAAGGCAGCTCGTGGGAATGGGCTGACGAGACGTTCTGGAAAGCAAGCAGCGTTCACTCTTTGTGCTTTAAAATCATTAACAAAGTTAAGATATTTTAACACTCACCTTGTGGGTGATTGCCACTTGGCATACTAACTTGCAAAATCCCTCTGTGATGCAAAATTTTTTAAAAGTAATTTTTATTGGAGTATAGTTGCTTTACAATGTTGTGTTAGTTTCTTCTGTACAGCAAAATGAACCAGCTATACGTATACATATATCCCCTTTTTCGGATTTCCTTCCCATTTAGGTCACCACAGAGCACTGAGTAGAGTTCCCTGTGCTCTGTAGTAGGTTCTCATTAGCTAGCTATTTTATACGTAGTATCAATAGTGTGTATATGTCAATCCCAGTCTCCCAGTTCATCCCACCCACACCCCACCCCGGGATGCAAAATGTTTGTTTTCCTCTGTAATGTTCAGATGGATTAATGAGATGATGGACCCTGGGATAAGCGTCCACAGGATCTGCTGGGTCCAGGGAAATCTGAAGCCTGGAGAATCCTCCTGAAAGGGACAGACTGGGCAGGCATCCCTGTGTGCTACCGGGACAGTTTCTCTCCACGAAGAAGCAATTGTGGGAACCAGGAAGAAATTGTTTGTGTGAGTGATTCAGACCCTCCATGATAGAAAGTTCTGCAACTCAACTACTCAAATATTTAGAAGTTCTTGCTAAAGAATGATCTATAACTAATGACTGTAATTTTAACAGCTCAGTGGGTTGAGAGTCAGGGAGGTGGTGTCTCAGTGGAAAGTCTGGCTGCTTTTACCAAAAGTGGGAGAGAAGCAGCAAATGTCTCAGCCCACTCACAGCCGGTATCTTCCTCTCGGACACGTGCACTGTTCACTGGCATTTTAAAAGTTCACTCTCGAGGCAAGAAAGTCGTTTAATCCAGTGTTTCTTTAATTTACGTGCTCTGATATCATGCCTCGCAGTGCGTCCAGGATGTGGTGCCTCATGCAAGTCAAAAGCCTTAGGCATCGAGAGGAAGGTGTGCGTTTTCTTTCCTGTTCTGGTTGGGCTGCCTTCAGATGGAGTCGGCCCCGCACGGCGATGGCGCCACGCATCTCTTTCTGTGTAACAAGTAACCCTCAGACTTGTCGGTGTCAAGAACATTTTATTTTGCTCACAGATTTGGTGGGTCAGGACTAAGACAGGGTACAATGGTGTCCATAGCATCTGGGGTCTTAGCTGGGAAGACTCGAACAGCTGAGGGTGGCTTGAGTGCCTGGGGTGGCATCACCTGCAGGCTTTGCATCTACGTCTGTGTGGGCGTGGAGAGGGCTGGGTACAGCCACGACTGTCCCCTGGGACGTGCTCTCTCCGGGCAGCTTGGGCTTCCTCACAGCATGGCAGCCCCCAGGCAGCCCAGTGGACACAGGGGAAGCTGAATGGCTTTTTATGACCCAGCCTCAGACACCATTTGGCATCACTTCTGCCACCTGTATTGGTCAGAGCAGTCATAAGGCTGTCCAAAGAATGGGCGGAGCCCCACCTCCCGATGACAGGAGTGTCAAGGAACATGCAGTCATACTTGGAGCCCAGAAGCATCTTCTCCTTTGCTGTTCATCCCACTTTTTTTTTCCTTTTTTTTTTTTTTAAATCTTCTGCCCTTGCCCTGGAAGCCCTGGCTCCTTTCTGCCCCGATTCCTTGAATCCCAGGCAGGTAGACTTTTCTCACTCCGACTTGGGAGCACGACAGGGTCGCGTACCTTCTTCTCTTGTGTGATTGGGTTCACGCACCTCTCAGGGCGTGGATCTACCTCACGGTTCTCGACCCACGGTGCCAGGGCATTTGAGCTACTGTGCAACATTTGGTTGCAGAGCTATGTTATATCAAGAGGGGCATTTCTGAGACTGAGCCCTGTGGTTCCTGGCTCTTTAAGGGATACACACGTACATCAAGTGTCCAGTCCATGTAGTTGTTCCCTCCTTCACCTTTGTATTAAATTGTAAGGACCAGACTGTGTTAGAGAGAACAGAGAATCTTGAAAATAAAAATCTTTCAGAGAAACACAAGAGGGAGAGACTCTGGCTGTTTTCTTGAAGAGCTTTTGGGGGAAAAATCACAGTGCACTTAGCAGACCAAGATGTTATCTCTCCATTCAGCATTTCCCTTCCTGCAGCATCTGCAGAGCCCTTTCTTCTGACCTCCTCCCGGCTCCTATGTCTGAAACACGCATTGAGCAATCAGGCCAGTTAGAAATCCTGAGCCCAGAAATAAAGTGACTGTTGCTTTGGTGTCCCTGCACGTTTGCTCCGGGTCCCGACGGAGGCAGAAGGCGATGTTTGGAGGAAGCAGATGGCCTGGTCTACTGTACATTTCAGAATATTTCAACTGCAAGGCCGGCGGCGGCTGTTGCATCACTGGGTCAGACAGGGCCACGGGACAGAGGCAGGGAGCCCTGGGGGCTGACCGCTGGGCGTCAGGCTCAGTTGTCCAAAGGCAGGCCTCGACGGGGGCGGGGGTGGAGCTGGCAGAGGAGAAGAGAAAGGGGGGAAACAGGTCGGGAAAAGTGCCTGAATTCTTACCCAGGTCCAGTATGGGCTGATGCAAGGGGCACATCTATGGTCCGTGAAGTCAGCTAGACCTGGGTTCAAAGCCTGACTCCGTTGCTGACGAGCTGTGAGACACTGGGGTGAGCGCTTTCTTTCTCCGAACTTCAGTGTCCTTGGCTATAAATCATCCACCATTCCTACCTCCTGTGGATGCTGTGAGGACTCACTCACAGCCCTCACCTCGTGGGGTTGTTGTGAGGATTCACTGAGGTCTTTTATGGGCAGGTGACGTGGCAGCAGGTTGGGCCACCGCTTAGTGGGTGTGGAATCAAACAGAAGGAGCTGAGAGATCCTCCACAGGGCCTGTCCACGGAGGCGGTGCAGCTCCAAGCGAGGGTCCACGTGGGCACACAGCATTCTAAGCTCGTCATGCTGGATGTCTTCCATGGTCCCCAGTGTCCACACTGCTCGCTCTCTGGAAGGCTGACCGCCGCAGACCACTAACGGCTTCCCTACCCTCTGGCCTCCGGCCGAGCTCAGCCAATGGGAGCCCCAGCAGGAGATCAGAGGGAGGAAGGAAAGTGGCATTCGTGTTGGTGAATGAAGGGACCACGTCTGCCTTGCTTGTTACTACGTCTCCAGCACATAGTATGTGCTCGAAACAGAGTTCCTGATGAAGGAGCAAGTGCTCAGGGCGCCACAGGAACGGGGCTGAACGTGCTTCCCAGATCTAAGGCATTGCGTGCCTCACATGCAGGGCGGGACACGGCCCTGCGGGCTCAGAGGATGGAAGCAGAGGGCGACTCTGGGGGACTGGTGGAGCCCTGACGGAGGAGGAAGACGGCGGGGAGGAGGAAGACGGCGGGGCCCGTGGGGAGGCACCTCGGGCTGGGGCCTGGAGCCTGGACTCAGAGTGGGTGGGAGATGGGGGCCCAACTGAGGGTATCTGGAGGCAAACCAGGGCCTTTGTGTGGCCAGAGGGAGAACAAGAGACTCCAGACAGCCGCACCTGCCTGGCCCAGCCAAGCTGCAAGGCTTTACTCAAGACGAGCCTGCTTTCCGGAAGTGTCGGGCCAAGGTGTGGGACTCGGCCGTTCCGAAACTCGAGGTAATTCTCTCAACTGCGCCTTTCGTTTCCTGATCGTGAAGTGAGCTGGGATCACTTCCCTCCTTCTCAGACGTGAAGAGCCGCTGGCCCCAGAAGTCATCAGCAACGGCCCCCTGGAACCGCGGCCCACAGCCTGGGGCGCTCGGCCCCACCTCTGCCATGTCTGATGGTGTGACCTCTCTGGCCCTAAGTTTCCTCGTCTGGCAAATGGCTGCGAAGCCACACTGAGTCGTTTTGTTGAAGGGCCTTGGATGCTGCAGAGTAAGTGGGGAGATGCGCCCTCACTGCTCGGGCTCGGCTGGTCCCGCCTGGTCCCCGTCAGTGCCCTCCTCTCCCCTGCTGCGGGCAGGGGGTCAGAAGGACGGCGTGGTCCTGACTTTCAGGGTCACCGCTGCCCTCCTTTTCTTTATACTTCGACCCCCAGTAGCCTCTCAGCATACTCCTATTTGCGGATGTTCCACAAGGAAACTGTGCATCTGAAACCTCCACGTCTGGCTTCACTCACCCACCTTCAGGTGGGGAGTGTCACCCGCTGTCATGCGTTTGTTCCAAGGCGGTGTCGCGTCCGCGTGTGGCAGTCATGAGTGTTCCCTTCTGCCATGGATGGGGCACTGGCTTTGTTTCCGGTTTGGGGCTGTGCCTGATGGTCCTGCACCGAGGTGTGGTACCTGCGCCCCTCTCAGGTTTCTGTGTCGCGGGCGGGCGTGCGTGGCCGGCTTGGCCGCCCTCCCGCTGGAGCACGAGCGTTCCCGATGCTCCGTGTCCCCACCGACACTTGGCACTTTCAGTCGTTCGTGTTGTGGCCGTTCGGATGGTGCCGTGATGTCTGTGCCTGCTGTCACCCGGCATCTCTCTGATGGCTAATGGGACTGGGCTCCTCCTCGTCGTGGGTTTATCAGACAGTGAAGGGCCGTTAGGTTGAGCTCTTGCCCACTTGTTCATTGGGCTGTCTTCTCCTGGTCTCTGGATGGAAGCCCACACCTGTTCTGCGGAGCTGGCATTGGCTCTGAGTGGTTGGGGCCTGGTGGGATGTCGAGGACTCTAAATATCTCCTCAGACCCCCGCTCAGCCCAGGTGTGCTCTCTGGGTAGTACAAGCTAGGGGTGAACCCAGCGGAAGCTCTGAAGCCACGAGACGATGCAGGTGCCACAGAGGGCGCAGAGCGAACTCGCCAGGGACACTCGCTCACTCTGGCATTTATTCTGGCTCCTCCTCCAGGTCTTCGAGGCTCCTGGCACCTCTGACGCCAGCCCTGGGCTCCTCTCCACGTCTGCCCATTGCTGCCCCCCTGGACTGGGCGTCCAGTCAGCTTCAAGCGCGGGCTCCCACCGTCCCCCCATCTGGCCGCAATCTCAGCCCAGCTTGGTCTGTTGCCCACATCACAGGCCCTTGTCTCTGGTGCGGCAGGTGAGTGTCCACAGAAACACATGATACATAAACTGGGCCTTGAGGAAGAACAAAGCAGAGGGGCTCATCGGGAGAAGAGAGGGAAGGGCATTCTAGAACAGCACGAGCGGGCACGGGGGCACGCGTGCCAGGGGTGACGCGGGATGGTGCTGGTGTACTGAGGAGTGGTGGCGAGGCCTGTGGTCAGAGCCACAGTGGGAGTGGCCTTGATGCCACGTTTGTGCGTTAGATTGATCCCCGGACAATAGGTGCCATCAGAGGTCGAGGTCGAGGACGCGGGAAGCACCGAGTTGAGTGTGGACCCGGCCCTGAGGCTTTCTGGCTCCGAGGGTGTGCGACTCACCAGCCTTTAGGAGCCTCAGCTTCCTCACTTGCAGAACGGATTTGGTCGTAATTGGCTCTTCTCCCCGGGTTGCCGTGGAGATGAGACGACGGACACACCCAAGGTTCTCAGAGCAGGGCTCTCAGGGACGCTGCCTATCGCTAGGTCGGGGCCGGGCATGCTGGGACAAATGGGTGTGTGTCCAGGAGGCCCCTCGGCAGCGTGGGGCTGCCAGATGAGAGAAAGGACAGACAGGGCCGGAACCCACGTGAGGACCCAGGAGGTGTCCAGCGGTCCACTGAAGGCTCGGGGAGCCCAGGCTTGGCGCTAGGACGCGGGGCCGGCGGGGGCACATCACTGTCTGGCCCCCCTCCCCAGCTCACATCTAGGAAAAGGAAACTACGACAGCGGCGTGGACTGGTGAAGGATGGAGACGCCCATCGCCAGGAGGGCCCCTCCCCCGCCCTGGAGCACAGGGGAGACTGGCGGAGGGCTCCGCCCCGGGATGCGATAAACACAGGGGGTCAGATAAATCACAGCAAGATCCTTTTTGACCCACCTCCTAGAGAAATGGAAATAAAGACAAAAATAAACACATGGGACCTAATGAAACTTAAAAGCTTTTGCACAGCAAAGGAAACCATAAACAAGACCAAAAGACAACCCTCAGAATGGGAGAAAATATTTGCAAATGAAGCAACTGACAAAGGATTAATCTCCAAAATTTATAAGCAGCTCATGCAGCTCAATAGCAAAAAAACAAACAACCCAATCCAAAAATGGGCAGAAGACCTAAATAGACATTTCTCCAAAGAAGATATACAGATTGCCAACAAACACATGAAAGAATGCTCAACATCATTAATCATTAGAGAAATGCAAGTCAAAACTACAATGAGATATCATCTCACACCAGTCAGAATGGCCATCATCAAAAAATCTAGAAACAATAAATGCTGCAGAGGGTGTGGAGAAAAGGGAACCCCCCTGCACTGCTGGTGGGAATGTGAATTGGTACAGCCACTATGGAGAACAGTATGGAGGTTCCTTAAAAAACTACAAACAGAACTACCATATGACCCAGCAATCCCACTACTGGGCATATACCCTGAGAAAACCATAATTCAAAAAGAGACATGTACCAAAATGTTCATAGCAGCCCTATTTACAATAGCCCGGAGATGGAAACAACCTAAGTGTCCATCATCGGATGAATGGATAAAGAAGATGTGGCACATATATACAATGGAATATTACTCAGCCATAGAAAGAAATGAAATTGAGCTATTTGTAATGAGGTGGATAGATCTAGAGTCTGTCATACAGAGTGAAGTAAGTCAGAAAGAGAAAGACAAATACTGTATGCTAACACATATATATGGAATTTAAGAAAAAAAAATGTCATGAAGAACATAGGGGTAAGACAGGAATAAAGACACAGACCTACTAGAGAATGGACTTGAGGATATGGGGAGGGGGAAGGGTAAGCTGTGACAAAGTGAAAGAGCGGCATGGACATATATACACTACCAAGCGTAAGGTAGATAGATAGTGGGAAGCAGCCGCATAGCACAGGGAGATCAGCTCGGTGCTTTGTGACCGCCTGGAGGGGTGGGATAGGGAGGGTGGGAGGGAGGGAGACGCAAAAGGGAGGGGATATGGAAACATATGCATATGTATAACTGATTAAATTTGTTATAAAGCAAAAAATTAAAAAAAAAAAAAAAAAAACAAACACAGGGGGTCAGGATGGCGAGCGGGGAGAGGGCACAGCCAAGGCACATTATCGTGGGGTGTGGGGACTGGTGACGGCAGGGCTGCTGAGCCAGAAGGGTGGTGAGAGGCGGCTGGGTCACCACGGTGACAGGTGTGGGCTTTTCTGCCTGGACTCTGTCCAAAGCCAGGAGCTCAGACAGCACTGTGATGTCACTGGTGGCGCCTCCGTAACCTCCATGCCCCCCCAGACTGCCTGGCGATTATGAATGAAGCTGCTACGACACCTGTGCACGGGTATTTGTGTGGACATCCATTCTCACCTCCTCTGGCTGAATACCTAGGAGCACAACTACTGGACCATACGGTTAAGCCTATGTGTGGCTTTATGAAAAAACCACCCAGCTGTTTTCCAAAGTGGCTGTGCATTCTGCATTCCCTCCAGCAACGAGTGGGAGGTCCTGTGGCTGAGTCTGCTTTGTGAACCTTCGACCCCAGTTGATTCGATGAGGCAACACCCGGACGACAGTTATAGACGTGGTCGACAGCTCAGGCTTTGGCAGGAGGAGGGTTCAATTACCCAGCTCCACTGCTCACCTCCACGTGAATGTGGCCAGGCCAAGTACCACCCCACCCCCCAAGCCTTACTGTCCTCGTCTGCGGACAGGAGATGCAGATGGGCCCTAACTCCGGGGATGCTGGTGGACTAGATGGGGCACCTTGGTAACTGGGGGGTGGGGAGGAGGGCCTGCCTGAACGCCAGCCACCGTTGTAACTGACAGCAAGTTTCACAGAAGACTCAGCTCCTACCCCGGCCCTAAGAAAGTTCAAGAGGGAAGGAACTTGTAGTAGGAAAAATAACATTCTCAACATGTCCACATCCTAGCGACCTTCACGGCAAAAGGGACCTTGCAGATGTGAAAAGTTAAAGACCCTGAGGTGGGGAGATGGTCCTGGATTCCCCGGGTAGATCTATGTCATCACAAGGGTCCTTAAAAGGGGGATGCAGGAGGATCAAAGTCAGGGACTGAAAGATGCTACCTGTTGGCTTTGAAAGTGGAGCCAAGGAAAGCGGTGCCTCCTGAAGCTGGAAAAGGCGAGGCCACAAACGCTCCCCTGCAGCCTCCAGAAGGACACAGCCCTGTGACACCGTGATTTTAGCCCAGTGAGACCCGTGTCAGACTTCTGTCCTCCAGACCTGTGAGAGAATGGACGGGTTGTTTCAAGACACTCAGTTTCGGGTCATTTGTTACAGCAGCGAGAGGACAGTGATACAGAACCTTAGTGAGCAGGGGAGGAAAACAAGGCCCGGAGAAAGGGCGTCACGCGGCCAAGTTTCCACGGCGGGGACGCACCGCTGCAGGCTCCCTCCTGCCTCCGCTTCTCAGACCTGCCTTCTCTTCTGTCCTGAGTCCAGGGCTCTCACAGTGTCATACGGGAGTTACACTGCCCAGAACACTGGGGACAGGGGGTGAAAACCCCAAGGTTGAAAATAGCTCTGTACCCGGTGTGGTTCAGTTTCTGCTTCTCAGCCTGCTGTGAGGTTGACAACTCACAAAGCCACTTCCTCCTGACTCGCTTCTGCCAGCTGTCTTCACTGGCATTTCCCCGCGCTCCCATTCCTTTTCAGCTCAAGTTCTCCAAAAGCCAAGCTCTCAGCCATTCTGGGGTCAGGATGTGGATCAACCTCAAAGTGTACTTCCTTGGAAAAATTCCTGACATGGGTCCAGGCCAGCCTGCAACCAGGGGTTTCTGGTTTAGAGGCTTGTTTTTTTTTTTTCCCCCTTTTTTGTGACTATTATGATCTTCCTCGTTTTGAGGTTAAAGTTGGTGCTTCCTTTCTCTGGTGTGAAATTCAACCATGATGCTGTTAGAGTCAAGAAGGTATTTCCATTCAAAACCACTGTCAGCACAGCCCTAAGAAATTTTCCTTTGCTTCCATTGAGTTCTTGGGCTTGACCTAAAGGTGATTTGTACTTGGAAAATCTGAACAACATCATCTGACACCTCGTCTTAGGATGTGTGGGAGGAAAGGAATTATTTTCTAAATGAGGCTTACAATTTGTTTCATTTCAGACAGGAATGCTTTCAAAATGCCAAAGATGTTAAAAAAAAAAAAAAAAAAAAGCCTGTATTCCCCATAAAGACTCAACCTAACAGTGGCCAACGAGGTGTCCCGTTGACTCCCTGGCACACGGCCAGTGCTCAAGGGATGTTTGTTGAATGAACAACCAACTGAATGAATGAGTGAGTTGGGGAGCAATGAATTCTGAAGCAACTGAGATATTCCAGAGTTTACCCTCTCGCTCCGCCTCTCTCTGAACCGTTTATCAGGTGGAGCCAATGACCCCGAGTCTTGCTGAACGGGGACTAAGGAGCATTTCCCTGTGGCTCCAACTCCCTGAGTCAGAGGGCCAGGTGGGAGCAAGCTTCCCAAGTCAGGAGGAAACAGAGAGCCAGGCTTTGGTTCACTAAGTACACCAGCGATCACAGAGGCTCTGAGGGGGATTAGTGTGTAGGGAACCCTGTGTGTATCAGATCGACAACACGGCATCTCCCTAATTGTGAAAGGAACTCACAGCTGTCCAGAGCCTATCATCTTCGACAACAAGGCATCTCCCTAATTGTGAAAGGAACTCACAGCTGTCCAGAGCCTATCGTCTCATCAACAACCTTACCAGAGCATTCTTCCCATTATTCAGATGAAAACACAGACTCAGCGATATACAAGTAAGCAAACTGCCCAGGTCTGGGTGACCGGAATTTGCCTCAAGGTTGGCCAGTGACAGGACATGGCTGTTTGAGGGCTGACATCTATCTCCCCACTCTGGGCTCTTGCACCCTGAGCCCAGATTTTTATTCAGGCATCTCCTGCTCTACCTGATTCAGGGAGGGCGGGGTCCCCATCCTCAGACCCAGCTATGATTCTTTTTTTTTTTAGGAAGAGCGCAAGGGCCGCGAGCGCCCGGGAACCCCCGGCCCACCCCCCCGCGCCGAGGGTGGCGGAGGACCCGGACGCGGACGCGTCTGGCTGCACGCGCGTGCCGCCGGCCCCTCCGGACCCGCACGGCCCCCCCGGGAAAGGGGCCTACGGGGCCGGCCCTCCAGCTATGATTCTTGATCCCTCTCTAAGACAATGGCGTCACCCATTACCCTTGACAGCCAGGGGTCAGGAAGGAGCCTGGGGCCGAATAATGGTGATGGGCTGTGAGGAAAACACCTGCTGCGGCTTCTGGGGCGTCTTCTCGCTCCTGTAAGAGAGGAGGTGCCTCCTTCCTTGGCATGTGGCCGTGTCTGGGGAGGTGGTGGAACTGCCACCACCATCCTGCTGCCAGCCTATGGGTGACGCTGACACCTGGAGGGGACGTGGCAGAGGAGTGCCAGCCCCAGGCTGCCTCAGTTTAGTATATTTTGTTTTCAAGGGCAGATATTCCCTTGCACCTGGAGTTTTCTGCTCCTTGCCAAGCACCCTAAAGGGCGTCTCTGGCTCCTCGTCCCCGTCTCCTCTCAACCTCCCTCCTTCACCAGCCAGAAAAGCACGAGGACTCTTCCGCGACCCGCTCCTGACCCCGCGCCGTCACTTACAGAAATCACCTCCCTGGGCCTCTGCTTGCTCAGCAGTAAAATGGGATTCTCCTGCGTTGCCCTCTTCACTAGCGTGGCCAGAGTGTAAGTAAAGAATCACGCACAAAGTAAGGCACCCTCAAAACTGTCACCATGCTAGAAAACGTGCGGAGTGTCACTCCACTTACCTGGAGCGCCATCTCTGCCGCTGACACACGTGCTCGCGCGCCGGGGAGTCGCACCTCTGTGGATGGGCGTCCTTTCCCAGTTCTCCCTCAGCGCTCTGTGTGGTTCCCAAGATGGCTGATTACAGTCAGTGATACGGCAACGCCTCGCCTTCCCCAGTCCTCTTAGGGAGCGGGCGGCCGGAGCAGGCCGGCGGGGGGCCTCAGAGCTCCTCCGGGGACGGCGTTGCAGCCCTGAATGGTCCAGGCCCCACACTCTCTGAGGGTAGAGACACTGTGTGTGAGTACCTGCACGCCGGAATCAAGCAGAAGTGTTAGCTGAGAACAGCAGACGCCAACCGCCGTTGAGTTTCGCCGAAAAGGAGCCTGTTGAGAGGACGCCAGGTGTGCGGAATAAAGGGCCCGACGCCAGGTAGCCTAGTCAGGCAGCGTCTGATTGGTGAGCCTGGGTCACATGGGGGCCGCAGCTCTGCTGCAGGGGAGGCTGGGAAGTGGGTACTAGCATCTGATTGGCGATTCTGGGTCACATGTTTGCTACTCCCCCCCAAGGATGCTGGGAAGTGAGGACTAGCATCTGATTGGTGAGCCTGGGTCACATGGTTGTGACCCAGCTGCAAGGGAGGCTGGGACGTGAGGACTAGCGTTTTCTCCTCACCTCTGCAGGATGGATGGTTCCCAAGGCAGCAGAAGGTCTCTGAAGGTGGAGTGGCCCAAGTCAGGGACGAATGAATATCCTCTTCAACCTGGCAAGCAGTTGGCCCAACCGTATCCCATCCATGTCGACTGGCTACAAGAGACGGAAGGCGACGGTTTACCGCCAAGATGTCTCTGTTCAGCTGTGTGGATGGGACTAGCGTTTGAGACTGGAGGGGTCGGAAAGGGACTGACCAGGGCTTCTGGGCATTTTCCTTTTCGTACCTTGTGTTTGAACACTGGGATCTGTGAAAAATTAGATGCCTCAAAATAACAGGAATAATTGGTCAAAACAGCATCGAGTGCCAGCGAGGGTGGAGTGGGGACTCACGTCTGGGTCCATGTGAGTCCCAAACCTGCAAGTAGAGGCATTTGGCTGCATTTCCTCTTAGATTGGTTCTGTTAGCCGTCAAGTGATGGAGTTTCCAGAACTACAGTTTGTTCATTAACTCATTTACCCATCCACCCACCGACCTCTCCACCTTCCATCCATCCACTGATCTTCTGTCCATCCATCCATCCGCTGAGCCAAGCATGAGGCCAGGTTTGGGACACAGTGTTAAAGGAGTTGCCTCTGCCCTAAAGGAGCCCACAGTCTTGGTGACCCCCCCCCCCCCCCATAATTCCAGGCAGCTCCTGTTTGGAGCTTCTGAGAACTTAGGACTTGGATACCTCTCTCTTCAGTCTCTGTGTGGCTCCCCTGGGCTGGGCACATACAGATGATGGTTCAAGGTTGGACCATCACATTTGCATTTTTTACCCTTTTCGTCTCAGCTTTGCAGAGGAGACTTTTCTGGAAGTCTTAAAAAAAAACTGAAGAAAAAACACACAGGAAGCCGTGTCTTGTGTTCTTTGTAGCGAGTCTTGTGCTAATTTTGAACCAAGCTTTATTTTTCTTTATTTTTAAATCCTGAGTCTAGCGTGTGAAGAGAGAAGCTTCTGCCAGTGAAATGGCAACCTCAGCCCTGAACTGGCAGTGGGGCAGCAAGGATGAAATGCCCGCAGAGAGCCTGGCTCAGGCCTGGCAGTGACACAGCTCGACACACATGGCTGTTGCTATCCTGACGGTCATCTGTCAAGGCAGTGTGAGCCCGCTGCTGGTGTCAGCATCGGGGTGGCCAGGTGGGAATTTGTTATTTCATCTGCCACCTCCTAGGGTTGTGCCGTCTCTTAGGGTCTCCTCACGTGACACAGCCACCCTTGGCTGACGACATCCAGATCCACATCTTTAGCACCAATGTGACAGATTCCCAAACTGTCTAATGAATCCCCCCTTGACTTCTCTGCCAAGACAGCCCACCGGCGCCTCAAACTCAAATTGTCTTAACTTGAATTCGTTATTTCAGCCGCTGCCCTCAGCCCCAGAGCTGGCTTCTGCTCTTTGCTTCTCAGTTAAGGACAGCTGCAGAGTCTAGAAACCTGAGTGTCACCCTTGCCACCTGGCTCCCTCTGGGCCCCCACCAACTCTTGCCTGGACTAGTACCCTAGCGGAGTAACTATTTTTCTGCAAACATCTGGCCACGAGCCACACAAATCTGATCACAAGTCCCCAGCCTGAACCCCATGATGGCTCAGTGCTGTGCTGTCCAACGTGGCAGCCACTGTCCAACGTGGCAGCCACTGGCCCACGTGGCTATCTACATTTACATTAATTAAAATTAAGTCATGACAGCCTCCCACCTGGTCTCCAGGCTGCCTGCTCTTCTCCATTATCCACACAAGAGCTAAGGAGAATGACCTAGAACCTGGCTGGCTCTTAGCGGGCCAGTGGCCAACTCCCACGCTCTGCTTAACCATCAGCGGCGGTGCATTCCATGGCCCACGCTCCTGGCTGCCCCTCAGCCACCTGTCGGCCTCCGCCTCCCTGTCTCCCTCCCACATGTGTCACTCTCAGTCCCCTCCCTGCCCTCCATCCACTCCTCTTCCTCCCTCCTCCTTCAGGGTCCCAGGGTGACATGCACTTTCCTTGCATGAGGAGGAGGTCGAGGCCTAGGCCTGGGCTCACCCAGCCTTGGGGGGATCCTGGCTCAGCGACAGAGGTACCACGGGGCTTGCGAAGCTGACATTCTATTGCTCCTTTCTTGCATGGGTCCTTTACTGGGCTGGGTGCCGAATTTTGTATTCTTTAAAAAAATTTTTTTAAATTCCATTAATTTTTGTTTTCTTTATCTTAAAGAGGACTTAAGTCAGACCTAAGGCCCACAAGCTTAGATCCACTCTGGGCAGGCCACTCGGCCCTAATAACCTCAGTTCCCTCATTTTAAAACTAGAAATAATAAGACCTCCTCACTGGATTGCTGTAATGATCATATAAGGAAAGGGGGCAGCTCTCAGCATGATCCCTGGAGCATGATGGGGTGGAACAGTTAAATGTTGGATCATATCGCTTGATAGAATAAATCGGTGCTCAGCAATTATAGTCACTGTTAGAATTAACAGTACCTATTTATGGGCATGCTGACTCGGTCCTCTACAACCTGGTGGGTGGGTGTTACTGTCACCCATTTTTCAGATGTGGAAACTGAGGCTTAGGAGAGAGGAGTGATTCTGTGTGTCGGGCAGTGGTCCACTGGTGGAGCCAGGTCTCCGTGGCTCAGAAGCTGAGCCGTTGCTGGGCCAATGCTGATTCCTGGGGAGGCTGCTGGGAGTGGGATCCCCGCCTGGTGCAGAGACCCCAGCAGGGGCAGCCTGGGCTCGGAGCGCGTGACCGGCTCCCGCTGGGTCTCCCACTCTTCTCCTTTCTATTTCGGCTCTTCTCATTCTGAATTTCGTTTCAGCTCAGGCCCCTACCTTGACGCGCACACAAGAGAAACGAGCGAAGTTTCGAGGACCCTGAACACCAAGGTAGTTCCACAGCGACAAGGTGCCCGGCTCCCAGGATTAGTCATGCACCTTTCTGATAAGAAAAGTGAAAACATGAAGTTGCAAACTGCAAGCGCCCTGCAACTTCCTGAATCCAGTGCTCCACGTCCTGCCCGAAGGAACAAGCGACTCCCCGAAAGGAGTCCTGGGTGGAAGTTCCACGTTTCGCTGCCCGTGGAAGGAGAACTGCGGGGGGGAGGTTGGTTTCAGGATCTCACCTCCCGGCCGGTGGGGGGTCAGGGAAGGTCTCCCGGGGGAGGTCTGGTTGCCTGAGGCCCTGGCATCCCCGCCAGGCGTCGCTGAGGTGGCCTGACCCCTGGCATCCCCGCCAGGCGTCACTGAGGCGGTCTGACCCCTGGCAACACCTGTGCCAGGCCACCCGCGGCTGTGTCTTCCTGGGCAGCTGCCTGCTTGGCCGTGTGGCAGGGCCGTGCTGTTGCGACACGGGCTGCTGAGGTTTCTGCGGCCCCTTTGGTCAGAGGCAGCCCAGGTGCTGTGGGCAAGACACGTGCCAGAGACCGAATTAGACCCCCTTGGAAAAAAACAGCACCCCGCCTAATTTTTCACAGGGCTGGTCTCTGGACCCACATCCCATAACTGACACACACGCCTGCATTCAGGGGATCAGTGGCCAAGACTCTGGACTCTTCGATGTCCTGCACTGGGGTCCTGCCCCCTCTCATTATGTGCTGGGTAACTTCGGCAAGCTATTCCCCTCATGGGCCTCAGTTTTCCCATCTGCGTGATGGATCAATTAATAAGACTTAGCTCACAGGGAGGCTCTGAGGATGGAGCAAATTAATGCAGTAAAGTCCTTCTCATAGACACATGTAAGGCTCAGAATGAATGCAAAGTCAGTGCCTGTTGAACGAGGGAGGGGGCGGGGTCGCTAAAGTCCTGCTCACTCGAGACAGAGGAAGCTGGTACAGCCACTTGGAAAACTTTTTTCGGGGGGGACACAATTTTAAGTGTGAAGAAAAGCTTTAAGTATAGTGCAAAGAACAGCCTCCTCCTTTTTTACCCAGATTCACCTCTTTCTGGTAATAGCTCTGAGGCCTGACTCACTAGTGTACCATTCACTCATTGAAGCGTGCCATTCCATCCATGGCCTTTGGTATCACAGGTTGGGCAACCGTCACCGCACTCAAGTTTAGAACAAGTCCATTGCTCCCTCCTCCAGGCAACCCCACAGCCCTCGGCGGCCACCCCTCACCTATGGTTAATATACATATATATATATATTTTTTAACTGTTAATACTTCTATGCATCCTTTTTTTTTTTTTTTTTTTTTTTTTGCGGTACGCGGGCCTCTCACTGCTGTGGCCCCTCCCGTTGCGGAGCACAGGCTCTGGACGCGCAGGCTCAGTGGCCATGGCTCACGGGCACAGCTGCTCCGCGGCATGTGGGATCCTCCTGGACCGGGGCACAAACCCGTGTCCCCTGCATCGGCAGGCAGACTCTCAACCACTGCGCCACCAGGGAAGCCCCTATGCATCCTTTTGATCGGTGGCTTCCAACGTTTTTGAGTCGTAGAGACCCTTTTAAGTGTTAAAATACTCTGCACAGGCCTCTCATTCATTTATTCACCCAACACGTGGTTATTGAGCACCTACTGTGTGCCAAGCCTGGTGGCTGCAACAGAGAACAAAACAGACACGGCCCTTTCTCTAGGGGGGAGACAGACACCATCAGATGCTGAGAGGAATCCACGCAAATCACAGTGTGGAAGGTGCTGGAAAAGAACGAGGAAAGGGGCATTGGAGAACAAGAACGCAGCAGGGACCTGGCCTCACCCGGGAGGGAGGGAGGATGGACCTGGGAGCTTCCTGGCGGAGGGAGCAGCAGGTGAGAAGCCTTCCCAGGGAAGAAGCTCACTCGAAAGCAGATCTGGCAAAGGCCGGTTTCAGCTGGAGGGTCACCTGAGGCTGCCGGAGCGTGGGGGGGCGAGAGCAGACCACCCAGGGCTCATAGAGGGCTTCACGTTAAATCTCCACACACTGGGAACCTCCATAATTATCTGACACGGCTGAATTCTGTTACATGGTTTGGCCAACAGATTTGTCCTTAATCAATCACAGCAGCTTCTGGTCCATCTATCCAGTAGTCATGTATGCATGTGCGAGAAAGAGCGGGATAGGAACCCCTTGTAATGTAAGTACCCCCGGCCTCAGGACCCAAGTCCTCCCAGCTGGACACCACTGTTTTGGAACCCCCTTTGTTTCAGCATTGCATAAACTCTGTTCCATAGGTCACTGCACCCTGAAGAAAACAAAACAAAACCCCAAGAGTTATTCTAGCCAAACAAGTTTCAAGAGTACCCCATTTCTTTCTGGGCATTTCACAATGTACTGAAGCATATTAAAGGCTCTGAGAAGTCCTGCAGCAAAGAAGCCAGTGCTGCCCAAACTCAATAGTCCAGGGAACCCTTTTATTCCGTTACTCTCGTGACACTAGTGTTACGTGGAAAATGCTTTGGGAAACAGAGCTTAATTCTGCAGATGAGCCAGCTGAGGTGTGGAGCTGGGAACTGTCTAAGCCCCCATCCGGAGCCTGCGCAGAGGGGAGGCCAGTGTGAAAAGCAGGAATTGTAGAGTATTTGAAGAAGGGTTCCCTCTCGTTACTCTGGAGGAAGCAAAAGGCCCCCCGACACCCGGGCACTGGCCTGGCGCCCAGCTGCGCCGTGCTGTCCTCCTGATGTGGGCATCAGCCGCCTCACAGCACGCCGACCTCACACAAGGTCATGATAAAGCGAGGGAGGTCACACACGCAACAGCAAACCTTGTCTCCGCTCGGCTAAAATGAGGGGTTGCTTCTTTACCCGTCACAGCTCCCCCCACCCTCCCTGTAGATGAGTCAGACCCTCATCAGAGGACTGCCCCCCTTTCCGACAGCACCCACTCCAGAGTGAACCCCCTTCCTCAGACCCTCCCCGAACTGCCCGCCTGCCCAAAGCCCACTCCCACAGCAGGCTCTTTCTGACACCCCCTCACTCAACAGTTCCCCATAGGGAGGGTCCACTAATGATGCAACGAGGGAAAAACCCACTTGTTCCATCGCTCGCGCCCCTGGTGGTCTTGGCTGGGGGGCTTCGACACTCGAAAACACATAGTCCTCTGAGCTAAACACATCTCCACTGCATTATACATGAAGCATCTTTTTGAAAATATGTGGAATTTATTTTGCAAAGATATTCATTGTGATAAGCCTTGACTCAGGGGGACTGTGTTTTCGAAGCAAGCCATAGACCAAGAAATACTATGCAGTGACTGACGGAGGAGACAGTTTACTCCTCCCTCCCCAAGTCCAAACCTAAACTCAGGTCTCCCTAAACCGGAGTGAGCCTCTTCCACTGCGGCCCACGTCTGCCATCGGGCGCTGGAGGAACTGGGCTGGGTGGCCACGCCCCGCAACGCTGCATGGAGCTGGGTGAGGACTTACGCGCTCTTGGGGGAAAGACGGTGATGTCGGGTGGTTATGATTTCAAATCTGGGCTCCATCTCTGCATAACTGAGTGATCTTGGGTGAGTTTCTTCACGGTCTTGAACCTCAGCTTTCCCATCTGTAAAGTGGGGGAGCTGATATTAGCACCAACAACTTCCATTTGTTGAAGGACTTAGTAGACAGCATATAAGAGGTGTGTAGCCTAGTGCCCCGTCAACAAACGGTGACGCCCTGGTTGACATTACTGTCCTTAACGACATAGTAAAGATCTGCTGGGTAGGCCTGCAGTCAGCATTCTTTCTGGATTAGATGAAGTCCACGGCTCTGGCCGTCCGTGGGAAGCACCTGGGAGCTGTAACAAACACAGACACCCCCGCTCCGCCTCCCACCCCTGAGGTTAGGGATAAGTCGGTGCCGAGAAAAACTGGACACGGCCTCCCTGCCCCTTAAATCCATACAGTTCTGCTGAGCGAGCAAGAATGGACGGTTCTGATGGTCTGTTCACGGTGCCCAGGGCCCAGTTTTGCACCCTCAGGGCTATCTTTAGGAGGTGCACCCCGCTGGCTGTGCCCAGGGCTGCTGGAAGCCTGGGAATGGTGGGTGTTCTGGGGAAGCGGTTGGCACCAAACCCCGAATCCCTCTCA
The DNA here is from genome assembly GCF_964341445.2 of Mesoplodon mirus. Classification (NCBI taxonomy): domain Eukaryota; kingdom Metazoa; phylum Chordata; class Mammalia; order Artiodactyla; family Ziphiidae; genus Mesoplodon; species Mesoplodon mirus. The sequence continues at coordinate 3,388,604 of NC_138995.1, read as the reverse complement.
CGTGTGATGAAAATGGCCAACATTTGCCGAGCGCTTCCAGCATGCTGAGGGCAGCGGGTGCAGACATTCCTTTCATCCCCACAACCCCGCACGGTACGTGAATGAGTTTCCTATGGCCGCTGTAACCAGTTAGCACCAGCTCGGAGGCTTAGAACAACACAAACGTATTATCTTACAGTTCTGGAGGTCAGACGCCTGACGTGGGTGTCTCTGGGCCAAAGTAAGGTGTCCGCGGAGCCGTGTTCCTTCTGAAGGTGCCAGGGGAGAACCCCCTTTCCTGCCTTTCCCAGATCCTATGGGCGCCTGTGTGCCTGGCTCATGTCCTTTCCCTCATCCTCAAGGCCAGAACTGGCAGGTAGAATCCTTTCTCCATCACTTTACTTTGACTCCCTTTTCTACCTCTCTCTCCACTTTTAAGGACCCTTAGGATTACACTGGACCCACCTGGATAACCCAGGATAATTTCTGTCTTTAAATCAGCTGATTAGCGAGCTAAACTTCCACGGTAATTCCCCTTTGCCGTGTAACCTGACGTACCCACAGGTACTGGAAACGAGGGTGGCACATCTCTGGGGGCACCACTGTCCCCCAGTTTAAGTTCAGCTCATCCCCGTTACGGAGATGAAGAGGCGGAGGCTCAGAATGGCCACGTGGCCACCCAGCAAGTGAGGGCTCCAGCGAGACCCCCGGGCCCTTCGTGTGGAGGCCGGGGGCCCACCGTCCTCTCTCTCCAGCCTCTGCAGGCCTAACCCGGGCTGTGGAGTGCCGCATCCTCGCGTCCAAGTCACGGAGGTTCATCCCGCTCCTGCGGCCGGAGCAGTTGCAGAAGCCACACGCGAAGCCGGGGAGGAGCCCTCGCTCCCCACCCCATGCCCAGCCTCCTCGATTCGCAGACGGGCTTCAACCAAATACCTCCCTTCACGCCCTTCCAAGCCAGTTTCTGTTCACTGAATCGGGCCCATTGCGTGTTGAGTCGAGACCAGCTGGGAGCGTGGAGGGGGGTCAAAATAAGAAACGGTTCAGACTCTGAACTCACCCGGAACGGTTTCCAAAGCTTGTAGTTTTAGTTTTGGAGATTCATGAATCAGAAGCCCTCGCCTCTTGGATGACTGGTTTTCCTTCTGGGGGCCTTTTGGGGCGGGTTTGGGAGTGAAAGCTACAGAGTCAAGATTCATCAGCATTTTGGGTGAGGTGTGAGCTCTGGAGGAAGCAGCTGAAGTCACAGAACAAAATCTTCAGTGAGGTGGCGTTTCCACCAAAGATGAAGTGTATCTGTGCCACCTGACGTGGAAGGAATCAGGAAAACAATACTTGAGGCAGAATCTCAGGGCCTGAAGGCCCCTTAGAGACAGACCTCTGTGTGTTGGTAAGGACACGGGGTCCCCAAGGGCCCTGCTCGCCCAGGCCACCCGGAGAGGGAGCAGGGCTTTGAGGCACGAACCCAGGCCTCTGCAGCCTCCCAAGGGCAGGGCTACCCGTCGGGGGCTGCCACGGCTTGTGACCCGTTTCAGAAGACTCTCCCGTCCCCCTCCCTCTCCTCTCTCTCCTGGACTCCTCTTCTGCAGCCCTACCTCCCCTCGGAAGATTCTGGCAGGACTTCAAACACTTGCAAGAAAGCAAACACTTGAAGGTGGAAACTCTGAGTTCCTGGGCACTGATGCACCCTCTCGGGGGCCTTTGGGACTTTCTGGGAACGTGCACCTGGGGGCCCTTTAGCGGTGCCCCCCGCTGCCTCCCCGGACCCAGGAATCTGAGAATCCCCGTTTAAAGTTCTCTTTAAAGTTTCCAGAGCCTTCTGAGGGTGGGTGTAGAATGAGTCCAATTTGGGGTTTTGTCTTTGTATCTTTTTCGTATGTTTTCGTTTTGTTTTTGTTTTTGCAACGATCATTAAAACAACAACAAAAACAGGACACAATTTATATACTATTTCCATTTGGGAAAACAGAAGCCACAACTCCCATCACGTGGACGCCTGTGTGTGTCTACAGCTGCTGGACACGGCCCCTGTTCAGGCCCCTCAGGGACCTGGTCCGTGCAGGCTCAGACCTGGCCATTCTGGGGGGCTCACTCAGCAAACGCCAGGTCCCTTGCCTGCTGGTGGGTGTCACACCCAGGACATGTTACCCATGTGGGGCGCTGGGTGGGCTGGGCGGGGCCGGCCTGGTTCCGCCCTCTGGCGGCTGCAGGGGCTGCCTCTCCTTCTGTGCTGCTGGCTGCCCGAAGGGCTTCTTCTCCCCACCGAGCTGGCGACCGGGCTCTGTCCCGTGACTCCATGGCTTTCTCAGCAGGGGCCCTTGGCGCTCCCGAGAGTGTGGGATGGGGACGGGGCACGTAGAGAGACTTTTCCCCTTAGGCTTGCCGCGATGGGTGCTGTGGTGGGCAGGAGAGGCCAGGACAGGGTCCTGATCCACACTGGGATGTGGTGAGGTCAGGGAGGGCTGCTTGGAGGAGGGGACGTCTGCGCTGAGTGTCAAAGGCTCAGCCAAGCACAGAGCTGGGTGGGCAGAATGCTTTAAGCCCAAGAAACAGCAGCTTAGTGGGTTGGCTGGCACCCGGGGAGGGGGCAGCCTGGGAGTGGGGACAGTGGAAGAAGCAGGAGTGGGGGCGAGGCTTTCTGAGTCCATCAGGGCCTCGTGCCCCTTGCGAGGGCAGCCGGCGGTCCATAGGGCGTTTCAGGGCAAGGCAGCCTCCGATTTGCCTGCAAGCCTGGGGACCCAAGGCAGGAGAGGGCTGGGGGGCTGTTTAACCCCCTGGGCCAGAGGCAGTGAGCCTGGAGCTCGGCTGCAGCTGGGGCCGGCCTCACCTTGGATTGAACACGGCCTCCATCAGGGTTTGGGAGGAAAGCCCTGGGGACCACATGAGTTTCAGATGGTGGGAGGTCAGGCAGAAGCCAGGCGGGTATTTGGGGGTGAGGTTTTTTCAGCTGTCCTGTAAGAACGCACCCCCAGCGCCCCGCACCTGTTCTGGACATGACATCTAGTTATGCTTTGGGCAAGACGGCTACTCGGGGGGTAGGATTTGCACATCCCTGAGGATCCATGCACTCCCCGGGCTGGCTGGGTTCCAGGAGGTGGTGGTGAGAAGACCTGAAACATCGGTGCGGGGGGTTGGTATCATGAGGAAGGGAAACCAGCCTTTTCGTTGCCTCCACCATTGGTTTGGTTTGAACACATTTTCCCCCTTAATTTTTTTTACATTATAAAAATAATACAGCAACCGCATTATATAAAATTTGAAAAAGGAAAAAAAGAAGTGTCCTCCCATGTCCTGCCCCCCACCCCCGCTCTAACCCAACAGCTCCTGGCCCTCATTTTGGTGCGAGAATGTATTTTTGAACTGTGAGTTTTTTAAAAAGCATATTATATCATGCATACTGTCCCCGTTGCTACCAGATCTTCACAACTGTCTGGGGAGTTTGGGTAGTACCCAGGGGCTGGTATGCCATCCTCTATGACACTACCCCCGTGTTGGTGGCCATTTAGGTAGACTGGAAACTTCTGGTCCTCCGGGATGATGCGGCAAATGCCTGTGGGGGTTGTGTTTTTGCTTCTTTCTAATTGTTCTCTTAGGATAATGTCCAGGAGTGGCATTACGGGGTGGCCAGTATGATCTAGTCCCTGGTCACTTCTCCAAGTCACCCCCCTTGCACCCCTCACCCCTCTGTGGCCACACGGGGCTCTTTGCTGTCCTCGTGGTCCTGCCTCAGGGCCTTTGCACTGCTGCTCCCAGAATGCTCTTTTCCCAGTCATTCATGTGGCTTTTCCTTTTCTTCATCCAGGGGTCTGCTCAAATGTCACCTCTTCAGAGAGGGCTGTCCTTGCTTTCTCTGCCATGGTCTGGCTTTATTTTCTCGGGGGCATTTGTCACCACGTGACATGAATGCATTTGGTGGCCCCCCACTAGACAGCACGCACCCTGAGGACTACGTCTGGTGCATCATCCCATCTCCAGCTTCCTACAGGGACCTGGCGCACAGGAGGTGCCCGACAGCACCTACTGGACAAACATTCGAGTACACGGAGTTGATACGAACTTTTCAGGCCTCCTGACATGGATTTCCAAATTGTTTACAGAAGGTGTGGCTGTTTCCCAGCCCTCGGCAAAGGCTCTTATGAAGGTGCCCGGGATCCAGGGGCAACTTCAGTTGGGGATTTTCCCTGGCACATTCATGCCTCCAAAAAGGTGGATGTGAACACATTCTGGGTGTTAGTTTGGTAGGTGCTGGGGTAGGTCCCAGGTGGAAGAATAGTCTCTGCCTTTAGAAGCAGCATTTTAGGCCCTGTTTGACCACTGGCATCCTGGAGATTTCAGGCTGCAACCATGGTCAGAGCCCCTTCACTCCCCACGGCGGGGATGACCCCACTCTAGAGGCCAGAACACTGTGGTCCAGGTGATGCTGACCTGCCCCTGGGGCGGCCTGAACCAAACTTGCCCCAAACCCAGACTCGAGTGTCTCAGCTCTGGGATGTGACCCAGATGAGGAAGTAGAGATGCCTGAGTGTCCCAGGAATCCGGCTGGCTGGATCCTACCAGGCAGTGACCCCACAAGGGCCAGGTCCGCGTGCTCCCAGGAGCACACGCACATTCTGAGGGCTCGCAGGTGCCCAGGGCTTTCCAGTCACGGTGTGTCCAGTTTGAGTCTCCCCACAACCCTGGGGAGGGAGCATCGGCCCCATGTTTTCAGCTGAGGACACCGGGGCTCAAAGAGAGGGAAGCTCACACGGTAGGTAATGGAGGGGGCTTTGGCCTCTGGCGCTGCCTGAATCAGGAGTCGGCACTTTTCCATTAGCTGAGATGGACAGAGCCCAGCAGTCCTGCCGCTCTTGGGATGGACCCACGCGGCCCACCTGGACCGCCGGGCTGTGCACTGGCCCACTGCAAGCACAGATCTTTTTTTTTTTTCCCTTCAGTTGGTTTTAATGAATGGCAATACCACATCACGTGCTACACCAGCTCAGGATGAGAATTTTCCAATAAAGTTTTTCTGATACTAAAACTGCTTCCTTTCGTATCACCCAAAGGTCCACCCCAAGCTGAGGGAAAAGAAGGGCTGGATGAGCCCTCAGTTTCTTGGGAGAAATCCAAGTTGATATGTCCCCTCTTTGCAAGAAGATGGGGGCAGGGAGAGCGAGTTCTAGCCCCCAGAGAAAGGACTAACAGGCGATAACATGCTGCTCCATCCTTCTTCTGAGGCCCGCCTGCCCCTGAAAGGCAAGTATACGCTTAACCCACCGGTGTTTTGCAACATGGCGGTGGCTCACGCCATTTCTGCAAGCAGAGAGCTTGTTATTCCCGGGGCTTATCCCAGAAATAGGCCTCAGCAGGGCCTGGGGATCGGCATTTTAATAAACTCAGCAGGTGATGCCGAGGCAGGTGGCTAAAGACACTTGGAGAAACCACGGCCCTGGAAGAATCAAGCCTCCCCTCCCTCATCTTCCCCAAACTCTGACCACACGGGAAGACAACTGCTGGTGATGGGCCGGCACCTGTGTAAGCCGTGGCACTTCCCTCACAGCCAGTACGAGGAAATCCTACTTTCACTGGTGCTAATTAAAGAAGGGAGACCAAACCCTATGGACTCTTAGGACACTTAGAAATCATGCAATGCTCCAGTGTATTTTCCTTTTGGATTTTGAATTTTTAGAAAATTGACTTTGTTTTTAGCAGGTTCGCTCTAGAGCCTGCGAGCCACAACTACTGAAGCCCGCGCACCTAGAGCCCGTGCTCCACAACAAGAGAAGCCACCGCCATGAGAAGCCCACGCACCACAACGAAGAGCAGCCCCCGCTCGCTGCAGCTAGAGAAAGCCCGCGCGCAGCAATGAAGACCCAGCGCAGCCAAAAATATAAATAAATAAATAAGTTTATTTTAAAAATTCATTAAAATGAAAAATAATGTTTTGTGAAGTAACTGCAAAATGCACAGGAATTTTAAAGATAAGACCAGATGCTTCAAAGACATCTGGGCCTTTTAAAGTGGCAAGCTGGCAGAAATTTAACAGGCTCTTCAGGAAAGCAAAAAGGGCCTTTGCCAATTTCCATGGTGTACATCTCCCACCTTAGCCTATTTAAGCTGGCTCCTGCACAGCACGGGCCCTACAGACCTTGGGGGACAGAACTCAGATTTCTCCATAGAATATGAAAAGCTTAGGTCTAGAGAGGCTGGAGAGGTGGGAAAAGTAGTTGTACGTCTCTCAGGGAATTCGTAACAAAGTCACTGTTAGAAGCCAGCTCCCGACCTGCAGGCAAGTGGGCTCTTTGTCCATACGCTGAGTCCCCAGTTCTAAGCAGCGCGAGAAGCTCGTTGTGAACAGAATGACACCATGGGCTCTGCAGCCACACAGAACATACAGGAAACAACAAGCTCTATATTCAAGGGTTAGACCCACTAATTCCCTCGTCCACTTTACTCACTCATTCATGAACTAATTAAGACAACAGTTACTGAACAGGGACTCCCTGCCGGTGTTACTCCAGGCACTGCATGAGAGAGTGAGGCGTGTGTGTGTGTGTGTGTGTGTGTGTGTGTGTGTGTGTGTGTGTGTGTGTGTGTGTGTGTGTGTGTGTGTGTGTGTGTGTGTGTGTGTGTGTGTGTGTGTGTGTGTGTGTGTGTGTGTGTGTGTGTGTGTGTGTGTGTGTGTGGAGGGGGCTCTGGCATGCTCATGAGGGGACTCAAGGGACCTGCAATTGAAAGCAAGACGTGGCTGGAGCCTTCTGGCCTTTCCCAGGCTCTAATCACACGGCTCGGCAGCTGTCTGGTGACTTCTGGCGCCTCTCGTAACTGCATACCTGGCCGAGGACCTGCACGGCACAGGTGCACAGGGGATGTTCATGGAATGAGCGGGGGCTGTGTGCCCAGAGGGCTCCCTGCCCCGTGGGGGGTTCTGGTCTTCCTAATCTCACCAATACCTCCCAGTTCCAAGGTGGCTGACCGAGGGGAAGTCTGGTCATTTACCGAGAAGCTAACCGGGCCATGGAGGGATTGAGCTGAAGGCAACATTATGGGAAAAGGTTGAGTTTGGAATCTGACCAACATGGGTTCAAATCCCAGCTCTATCCCCCACTCACCGAGTAGCCTTGGGGAAGTCTCTTCCCCTCTGAGCCTCAGTTTCCCCATCTGTACAATGGGGATAAAGTGGCTCGCCTCCCACGGTTTTTTTGTGAGGACTAGAAATCATATATTCCTAGTAATAATAGTTGGTGTCTGGCACACAGTAAGTATTAAAAACATAATTAAGGCAATAGACATTAAATCTAGCAGAAATCTCAGCACGTTGAAGGAAAAGGGACTCGGGGGTTGATCCAGCTTTTAACTTTTCAGATGAAGAAACTGGGAACAGAAAGGGGAAGAAGCGACTGGCCCCCAGTCATCTGGTGAGTGAGAATCGACCCTGAAACTCAACCTGGGCTGACTCCCAGCCTTGCGGGGGTTGTGCTGGGGAGGCGATGGCTTTGGAGGCGGCTGGAAAGTGGGAGGGGGGGAGCCAGAGAGACGGGGCTGGGAATGAGCTGGACTCCTGCTTCAGGGCGGGTTGCTCTGCCTTCTGAGCCAGGGCAACAGTTCTTCAGGGTCATGAGGGAACAGCCTCGAAAGTGCTTCGCAAACTGGGAAGTGCTGTGCATTCTTACCAGTCACTAGACACGTTTACTGATGATGCTTACTACATGCCAGGGAGCGTGTTAAGTGCTTTGTGTGTACCAAACAAGTCCTGCTGAAAGCCCCAGGAGGGAGCGACTGTTACCCCCATTTGGTAGACAAGGAAACCAGGACCAGAGAGGTGAAGTCACTTGCCGAAGGTCACACAGCTGAGGACAGGCAGAGCTTGTATCCAACTGACTCCAAGCTGTAATCTTTTTTTTTTTTTTCTTTTTTTTTTGCGGTACGTGGGCCTCTCACTGCTGTGGCCCCTCCCGTTGCGGAGCACAGGCTCCGGACGCGCAGGCTCAGAGGCCATGGCTCACGGGCCCAGCCGCTCCGCGGCATGTGGGATCTTCCCGGACCAGGGCACGAACCCGTGTCCCCTGCATCGGCAGGCGGACTCTCAACCACTGCGCCACCAGGGAAGCCCCAAGCTGTAATCTTTGACCTCCGCACCGAGCTGCATCTTTGGGGTGTCCTGGCTCCTGGAACTGGGAGAAGGGTCAGCAAATGTTTGTGACTGGAGAAGGTGGCGGGTGACTGTGCTCGCTGAGGCAGCTGGATCATCATGGCTGCTACCACCGCCCCGTCCACATCTGGGTCTTCAGAAGCCTGAGCAGGATTCTCAAGGTCCGGCGCGCTCCACCAGCAGAATTCACCCCACGTCGGGAAAAGAAGCTGACACTCTCCTTTTCGGGTGAGAAACAGAAGTCGAGGGCCTGGCCACCTCTTGCATGGAGCCCCGGGGGTCAAGACCAAAATACTCTCCTGGCCCTTGAGCTCCATCCGGCCTCACATCCCCTGGGCCCGCCCCGCCAACGCCCTCTCACTCTCCAGGTCGTTGAGCCCCGGGTCCTGCGGGAGGCCAACAGGGCGGGGCCTTGGATCCACCCTGGAAACATCTGGCTCCTGAGGACACTTCGTGGGAAACTTGTACCCACCCACCTTTGGGTCCTCAGCTGAGTGAAGAGCAGGCAGTCGCCCTGATTTCCCCCCAGCGCCTTTGGGCCGGGTGGGGCCAGACGATAGGAGGAGCCCGGCCGGAGGTGCTCACGCTGCGGCCTCGCCTCCAGGGTTTCCATCAAGGGCTGCTCAGGGGTCACTCTGGTTGGAAAGGAAGTGGGGTGGGGCTTGAAGTTGCACTTAAGCAGCACTTTGAATGAGAATGGAGGAAATGCGACTTGTTCAAGACAAAGTATCCATGAAGGGCCGACTGAGTCGGAGGGTAGGGGCTGCACTCACCCCCTGGCACCATCCTGAACTTCTCAAGGGCCAGAATCATCCAGAAATGCAGGGAGGGAGTCCTCCGTCTCAGCAGGGGTACCAGCCTGGCAGGTGGGGCCTGGGGGCTTTGCCGGAGGTCCTCTGTGCCCGCTGTGCGGGATGCCCACCGCACGGGGGTTCCTGGAGTCAAGGGCAAGTTGGGCTTGAAAGCCGGCTGCATCCCACTCCCCAGGCTGTGGAAGGTGCAGCCTTCCTAACTCAGGCAAAGGCACCCTATGGGCTAGCACGGGTTCAGCTTCCTGGTCTCGTATCAGGATTAGGCATGGAATCCAACAGAATTCCAGAATGAGGACATGTGTGATTTCACATCACAGGAGTTTACAGAGAGGCTTCAGGCTTGGCTGGTCCCATGCCCCAGAGGTGTCCTCAAGGAGCGAGGTCCTTCCCATCTCCCTATCCTGACAACCCTGATGTTGGCTTTGTCCTCAGGCTGGTCACAAGATGGCAGCCGTGGTTCCAGGCATCACGTTCAGGTGACGGCATCCAGAGGAAGAAGAGAGACCATCTCTTCCATGGTGCTCTCCTGGAAGTGAGGTCACTGTTCCCAGAAGGCCCCTGGCCGACACCGTCTTACATTTCATTGACTAGAACTGGGTCACAGGCTCCGTCCCGAGCCAATCACTCCAGAGGGATGGATTGATGATTGGTTCAGACTAATGATGGGGTTGGGGGCAGGGAGGCTGAGGGTGTCAGCCTCAATATCCACCACAGCCTAAAAGACCAGGATTCCATGAGCCTTGTGGGGTTCTTTCCTCTGGAAATCCAGGTCTCCCAGTTCTTCTGTGTTAAAATGGACAGAGCAGACTGCCCCCAACATAGCAGATTCAGAGGAGCTGCATCTGAAATGCTCAGAGGCTCCTGCCGCTGACCTTTAACCTTTAACATCGTCCTTGGCTGGCATCTCATTTACTGAGCTGTACCCAGCAACATGCCAACACCGCCCAGTCCCCCAGTGCTCCACGGGTGCTTGGCTTTGGTTCCGCCAATGTCCTTACGCCAAGAAAGCACCTCACCATGGTGTTCTCTCCCCTTCCCATCTCCCTCTTTGGTCCCTTGCCCTAAAAGTCCAGGTTTTACATCTTTGTTCCCACAAGCCTCCACTCTCTGAAGGTTTCCCTTCAACCTCAGATGGTGCCCCCAGCCCATCCAGTCGAGTCTTGGAAAAACGACCAGGGGAACTCTTCGCTTCATTTAACCATCTTTCCTTTCTCCCCAACCCCACAACTCTGTGTTATGAAGACTTTTCAAACATACAGAGAAGCTGAGAGTTATGGACACCGGCATTTCCTAACTCCCCACATTCAACAGCTGTTACCACTGTACCATACTTGCTTCAGAGATCTGTGCTTATGTATTTGTTGATCCGTTTGAAAGTAAATTTGAAGGTGCGTTCACAGACCACACACACACACGTTAGATTCCCCCTTCAGAATCCGAATGCTATTGTCACACCAAAGAAACTTAATATCATCTTTATGCAAATCAAAACGACAATGAGGTACCACCTCACCCTGGCCAGAATGGCCATCATCCAGAAGTCTACAAATAATAAATGCCAGAGAGGGTGTGGAGAAAGAGGAACCCTGCCAGACTGTTTGTGGGAATGTAAACTGGTGCAGCCACTGGGGAGAACAGTATGGAGGTTCCTCAAAAAGCTGAAAATAGAGCTACCATAGGATCCAGCAATCCCACTCCTGGGCATATATGCGAAGAAAACTCTAATTCAAAAAGATACACACACCCCAACGTTCGTAGCAGCACTATTTACAATAGCCAGGACATGGAAGCAACCTAAGTGTCCAGCAACAGATGAACGGATAAAGAAGATGTGGTACATATACACAAGGGAATATTACTCAGCCATAAACAAGAACGAAATAATGCCATTTGTGGCAAAATGGATGGATCTAGAGATTATCACACTAAGCCAAGTAAGTCAGGCAGACAAAGACAAATATCATATGATATTGCTTATATGTGGAGTCTAAAAAAATGATACAAATCAACTTATTTACAAAATAGAGAAAGACTCACAGACATAGAAAGTAAACTTATGGTTACCAAAGGGGAAAGGGTGGGGAGGGATAAATTAGGAGTTTGGGATTAAAATATACACACTACTATATATAAAATAGATAATCAACAAGGACCTACTGTACATTACAGGGAATTATACTCAATAGCTTGTTATAACCTATAATGGAAAAGAATCTTAAAAAGAATATATATATTTATATATATGTATAACTGAATCACTTTGCTGTATACCTGAAACTAACATAACATTGTAAATCAACTATATTTCAATAAAAATAAAAAAAAGAAACTTAAGGGTTTCCCTGGTGGCGCAGTGGTTGAGAGTCCGCCTGCAGATGCAGGGGACACGGGTTCGTACCCCGGTCCGGGAAGATCCCACATGCCGCAGAGTGGCTGGGCCCGTGAACCATGGCCCTGAGCCTGCGTGTCCGGAGCCTGTGCTCCACAACGGGAGAGGCCACAGCAGTGTGAGAGGCCCGTGTATCGCAAAAAAAAAAAAAAGAAACTTAATATCACCTTTAACATCTAGCCCCTGTTAAAATTTCCCAGTGATGCATCCATCATTGGGATTCATTTGACTCTGAAAAGAAGTGAATTTCTTCCAGCCTGTGAGGGGTTAATAAGGTTGCTCCAAAGTGACCAAAAATACCTGGAAAAACACAAGCAATTTTCCCAAAAGTCTTCCTTATCCTTTTCTCTACCCCCATTTCCATCTTTCAAAGTGATTTTTTTTTTTTTTTTCAGGTCAGGCATAGGGCAGAAACCAGATGGCATTTTAATCTGCAGCTCAAGGGCCTCGTCCTGGGAAGGCTCCTGGGTCTCGGCACGAGATGGTGCCTCTCTGGCTTCCAGCAGCTCGCTTGGAAGTGGCTTCCCTTCCTCCTTCTGAGAGTTTGCTGGGTCAGTTCTCTTGCCTTTGAACGATGCCACAATGGCTGGTAGGCTCCCGCTTTGCCTGTCCTCCAACGCTGAAGCAACAGTTCCTCCAAGTTAGGTTTCTCAGTAAACTGTGTTGACTGAGCCTTTTAGGGAAGTGACCACAGGGTCTGTGGCTGCAAAAAAGTGGTGGTGGGAGCCTCAGCCAGACAAACAGCAGCTGTTTGTGTTTTCCAAACAAACATGTGGGACAGTGATGATTCTGTTTTCTAGACTCAGAGAGAAGAAGAATTTCTCTTTTCCTCTCAGATGCTCCCAGGCACCTCCAGCGCAGTGCTGGATAATTGTTATTATTGAGACAGCTCATATTTAGAGAGCAGTGGCTATGTATCTGGCGCAACTTAATTCGCTCCTATGGGGTAGTGTGGGAGACTGGATGATGGCCTCCAAAGATAGCCACGTCCTAATCCTTGGAACCTATGAATGTTCCCTTATATGGTCCAAACAGGACTTTGCAGACGTGGTCATGCTAAGCATCTTGAGATGGAAGATTATGCTGGCTGATCTGGGTGGGCCCACATGCAATCACAAGTATCCTTCGAAGAGGGAGGGAGAGGGAGGTTTTACACAGAGAGGGGTACAAGCCATGTGGTCACGGAGGCAAAGACTGAGTATGGGACCACGAGCCAGGAATAGACAGCAGCCACTAGACACCGGCAGTGGCGAGGAAATGGATTTGCCCTGGAGACACCAGAGGAAGCACGGCCCTGCTGACACCTTAACTTTGGCCTAGAAACTGATTTCAGACTTCTGGCTTCCAGAACTATGAGAGAGTACAGTTCTGTTAGTGTAAGCCACCAAGCTGGAGGTAATTTGTTATAGCATCCCCAGGAAAGTATCGCAGGTAGGTACCGTGAATGTCCCCTCATTTTACAGGTAAGGAAGCCATCCTAGCAGTGATCTTGACCCGGGAAGGGAAGCGCTGGATATGACCAGGGATTTGGTCAGTTTGGCTGTGGCCTGTCCATCCAGCTCCCACTGAAGATTGGGGCCCAAGTACTACAGACTTTGAGTGCCATGAGGGCGGGGGACAAGGATTAGGACTGCTTCTCTGTAGACTCTGGTCTAGGCATGTTGGTAGACTTTCTAGATGTCTCTCTGAGTTGACCCCGTAACCTCTGCTGCTGGTGCCGGACATTCAGGATTGAGGTAGTTCAACTGACTTACTGTTTCTCTCTGTCTCTCTATCCATCCATCCACCACTCCATCTGTCCAACATTCACTTGTCTGTCTATCCATCTTCCATCCTCCTCCATTCTTTTAACCATCCATCTATCCACCTACCCAACCCCCATCCAATCATCTGTCTTCTAGGGGCTTCCCTGGCGGTCCAGTGGTTAAGACTCCACGCTTCCACTGCAGGTGGCAGGGGTTCGATCCCTGGTCGGGGAACTAAGATTCCGCACGCCATGTGGTATGGCCAAAAAAAAACTTATTAAAACAAACAAACAAAACCATCTGTCTTCTCATCCATCGACATACATTTGTTGAGCTTAACTGAACTATGGGATATTTAAGAATGGGATAGTAGGGTATCAGGTAGGGTTCTCAGACATCAGAGAACAGCTGTACGTTTGGAATAGTGAAGAAGAGGAAATCAGGGCCCCGGCAAAGGGGATTAAAAGTAAAGAGCAAGAAGGAAACTCAGGTCACCATTAATTGGAGCAGGAGGTGGGGAGAAAAGGCTCAGGAACAAGGTAGAAGGAAACCCAGGTGCCCAAGGTCAACCTGATGAGCAGCCCAGGCACTAGTGCCGGGACCCCAGAGGGCTGGGTGTGGCCGGCAGAGCCAGCCCTGTGATGGGTCCAATGGCACCAGCTGTGGGCAGATGGGAGCAAAGAGGTCAAGGCCCAGGCTGGGCGTGATGGGGCCTGCGTGAGGCTGTGAAGAAGCGTGGGTCGGTGCCACGCTCCCACCTGGCTGGTGATTCAATGACACGCACATTTAATGAGACCTGATTGTGTGCCGGGCACTTGGGACATACTGCAAACGAGACACAGCTCCTGACCTCCAGGAGCTTGCAGTCTAGTGGGGCAGGCCGAGAAATAGAATATCACGCTCAGGACCAGGAGCCGGGCGCGGCGGGACACCAGTGGGGCATCCGACCTGGCGGGGGTGGGTGGGATGAGGCTTCTCTGCAGGGGACAGCGCAGGTTCAAACTGGGCACAGCGGGGGCACCGGGTGTGCAGGGGCCCTTGGCCCTGGCTGCAGAGCAGACCCCATGGGAGCTGCTGGGACCCCATGCCGGAAATCCTGATTCTACTGATGGGGGGGGCTGGGCCTGCATATTTAAAACAGTCACCTCAGATGACAGCGTCGTGCAGGGGTGGGGGGCTGGATCTCGGACTGGGGGGCCGGATCTCAGCTTGGGGGGCTGGACACACAAAGGCTTCCTGGAAGAGGTGATGTCACATCACACAGGATGTCTGCTTTCTCTTGTGCCAAAACCAGAGACAGTTGTGCTTCTGGATCACAGAGGTCCAGAAGCCTGAGGATGCAGTCCCTCTGCTTTTGATGTGGGGCGTGAAGCTGGGGCTGGCAGGGTGGCCAGTACTGGCTTCAAGGCTGGGTGCCCGGCCCTCCCTTGGGCAGTGGGCCCCTGGAGCAGGCACCAGATCTTACACTCTCTATCCTCCCCAGGAAGCAGGCAGGTGCTCTGAGAGTTGCAAGGGTTCAAAAAAACCATGTTGTGGAAATGGATGAGTGAACAGCGGTGTGAAACGATGGTGGGTGAAGCCCGAGACTGTGCGTTTCTCCCCAGCCCCCGGGGGGGCCCAGGGTGCGGGTTGCAGACCACACTTTGAACAGCAAGGGTGCACAAGAGTTTCATGAACACTTGCTGGGGAATTATGTGGGAAGTTTTGAGTGGGCCTTAAAAAAAAAAAAAGACAATCCCTGAGGTTGACTGGTCCCACGATGCATGAAAGATCGAAAGCAAATACTTCAGTAGGGAAAGAAAACGCTGGGGGGACAGGCAGGCGGCTCCGGGGTCCTGACGAGGCCATGAGCATCACCACAGCCCTAATCCCACCCCTCACTCCCTCTGCTCCAGAGCAGCGTTTGCTACACTACCACGGCTGACGTCAGCGCTCAGAACTGAGTCAGAAACAGCACAGTTCTATAAAATTTATGTCTGCGTTCCAATTACATATTCAACAGCAGTCTATTGGGAGTTGATGTTTCTCAAAAGATGTAAATCAAATCAGAATAAAGTATCAAGACATTGTTTTCAGAATGAATGAGTGAGGTTTAATGGAGTTTTACAAAAGGGAAAAGATTCCAGAAAGCGGTTGGTTTAAAGTGTATTGTAATGGTTATTTGCGGGGGGGGGGGGAGAAAGGGAGAGAGAGGGAGAGGGAGAGGGGGAGGGGGGAGAGAGAGAGAGAGAGAGAGAGGAGAGAGAGAGTGAGAAGAGAGAGAGAGAGAGACACGGAGCGGGAGGGGGGAACGGGGGTGGAGGGTGGAGACTAAACAGACATGAGAAAAGACCTCACACTTCACACATCTGGGAGAGGGGAAGGCCCATAATCAGTTTTGCCCTTTTAAGAAATTACCTAAAATATGAAACCTTCTGCCGCCCAAAGGCAGCTTTCTCTGGCTAGGTCGTTTCATTAATTTTGGTTTTTCATTTAGCTCTGTGGTTGGAATCTGGTCCCCCGGCATGCTGAAAATAGCCCTCAGAGCTGACTGTCTTCATGGTAGTGTCACCCCATTTTCACGTGTTCTGAAAGATGTTGCCAAGGGCTCTTTGCTGTGAATTTAGGCTGTGGTGCCCTTGCTGGAGGGGCTCCTGGCATCCTGAGTCTTTCTAAGTGTCATTTGGGGTTTTTTGCCCCGTGTGGTTGACAGGTTGGCGCTGAGTTGCTCTGGCTCTTTCTGGCTCAAGCAGCTGCATTTTTTTTTTTTTCTTTTTTTTGCGGTACGCGGGCCTCTCACTGTTGGGCCTCTCCCGTTGCTCAGCGGCCATGGCTCACAGGCCCAGCCGCTCCGTGGCATGTGGGATCTTCCCGGACCGGGGCACGAAGCCGTGTCCCCTGCATCGGCAGGCGGACTCTCAACCACTGCGCCACCAGGGAAGCCCGCAGCTGCATTTTTTCTCTTACTGAGCTCACTGGTCACTATCCTAACGCTGTGAATCCGGAACTCAACTGTCAAAAAATTCCAGCCCCCCGGAAAGTAGCCGGGAAAACCAAAACGAGGACAAAAAGCCTCCGGTCCACATATGTGACCCAGAGACCAGGTGTTCCCGCCCTTGCCCTGTGGTCAAGATGAGAGACCTCCATGCTTGCTCAGAGCCTGTTAACCTTAGTTTACGTACAATTCTAACTTTCTTGCTGTAAGGGTGCTCAGGCCACAACAGTTTGTTGTGCTGCCAGACCTGGGCCAGCTGGGAGCTGCTGAGGAAAGGACAGTCCCATGCCTTCAAGAGGGTGATGAAAACAGAGAAATCTGGGGCCTTTCATGTCGACGCAAATGGTTTTGTACGCTTGGATCGGCGTGCTTCCCCTGCTAATGAATCCCCCCAATGTGACTGGGGTGCAGGACAGAAAGGGGAATTTTCGCGGCTTTAGATACTTGCAAAAGTGGTGAGATTATGAACGAGGTTTTTATCTTTGGTGTATTTTTGCAATATTTTTCAAAACGTTTTAATGGAAAAAGTTTCCTCTCCAGGGCTATGGCAAGGGAGGGGCTTCTGCAGGCCTGGAATGCTCTTTCCCTGGACCCCAAGGTAGCTACAGATCTCTGCCCAGATGTCCCCTCCTGAAGAGACCTGCCCTGACCCTCGCCCACCCGAGACATCCTCCCCTCAGCTGCCTCCACGCCCCTCAGCCTGTGCATCTCCTTCCCTGCGCCTTGCCCTCTCTGCAAGGTTCCTCTCTGTCATCTGACCTCCCCACCGCTAAATAGACATGGGCTTCCAAGGGCGGGCGCTCTGGCCCTTGGATGGCGCCTGGCCAGCGGCAGGTGGCCACACACGGACGGTACGATGCCCCGCATGGCCGCCAGCACTGCCACCCACAGGTCTAGAGAAAGCAGGTCTTGTGTTCCCCCCCTAGGCGTGGGCATCGTTAAGACCCGCTCCATCCTGGGTTCACAGTCACCTTCTGACGCTTGGGTGGCCTTGGGTGGGGTACTTAGTGTGCGTGTGCCTCAGTTTCTCTGTCTGTACGACGGGGACAAGGCTGGTGCCTATCACGTGTGTCATGAGGATGAAATGAATTAATGTGTGAAAACACTGAACCCAGCCCCTACCTCCCTGCTCTGGTGACGCGTTCTCAGGGGGTTATACTACGCTGACTACGACTGTCACCAACCATCACTGTCACCATGGCTTCCGCGGCTACTACAGTCGCTATGGTTACCATCACCATGGCCGCTTCAGTAGAAACGCCCCACACTCCAAGCGAGTCAGGAAGGATACCGGCATTGGAGCCCGGTGGTCCTGGCTGTGTGAGCTCAGCTAAGTCGCTTCCCCACTCTGAGTTTCTGTTTCTTCTTCCACGAAGTGGGGGTAAAAAAGGGCACCTGCCTCCGGGGACTAATGTGAGGATTAATGAGATAATGCAGCTACAGCGCTTTGTGGAGCGCCTGACACAACGTCCTGATGTTAGAGATGAAGGCCCTTGAGAACAGGGAGGCTGCCTTTGTCTCCCTGGTTCCAGCACTGGCTCGTGCCTGGCTCGGTGCACGTGGATGCAGTAAACCAAGGAGATGTTCGGAGCTGAGATCCCAGGGCTGGGGCGCCCACGGGGGGGCGGGTCCACGTGGCTTCCTCTCTTTCTCTCTCTCTGCTCTCCCTGCCACCCTTCCCTTCCACGTTGTCCTCTCCTCCTGCTGGGACTGCCTTGTTGTCACACCTTGTCCTCAGGGGTCTGGTATCACCGTTTACACCTCCGTGGGAGTTAAATCAACAAAGCATCACCTTTAGAGTAACTACAGGGGGCTCCTTTTCCATATGTTAGGACTAAGAAGTTCCTGATGAAAGGATTTCAGGTAAGCAGGCCCGAGGGCTGTTTAACTAAAACCCTGCCAGGGGGAGACCACCAGCCTGGCCTGTGCAGGATGGTCCCTACCCTACCCCCAATGTCCTAGACAAGAGTAAGACTGCGGTGTGGCTTTGAAGGGACGGTCCGACTGCCTCTGCTACGTGTGTCGGTCAATGTTTAACAAAGGGCTCAAGGCCAACCTCAAGGCAAAGGGTTCATGAAAGTTCCATAGTCACTGCGAACTGAACTCATAAAAGTGCCTTGTTTCTTTTCCTCTATCAGCCCACACCTGGGGCTCCTCTTCATTCTTTTGACCTCAACAGAGAGGGGCTCTTCCAGGCCAGCCTTGCTCCCGGCTTCCCTCCCTTCCTGAGCTTCCCCAGTCCAGAGCCAAGGCTAGCTGCCCTATATGGCATTCTCCTATGCACTGGGAAAGGCGCCCCTCTGGGCCAGTGCAGACCTGCAGGCCTAGGGCTTGGCAAGCTGACTGCCATGCCTTTTGTACAAAGAAAAAGGAGCCCCTTGCTTCAGACAGGGCAGCACACAGCCTGTATTTTTAGCTCCACTTGAAAGCCAGCTGCTTTGTGCAGTGCACAAACCACACCACTGTATGTGGCAGCCCTGCCTTGAACACCCAGTCTATTGGCCTTGAAAACTCAGTGGTGTAATCTCTTGCTGGCCATGCAGTTATGCTCCTCAAAAACAGCCAGGCTGCTAAACTGCAGGTGGAAAGAAAAAAAATCACAAAGAAAACCAACGGCACGGAATGAAATCCCCTCAAACCAAATGTGTGTTAAGAACCTGCTCCTATAAGTACGCTCTCCTCCCGATTCACTGTCTCTAAACGGCTCTGGGAACGTCGCCTCCATGAGTTTCATGTTGTGCAAACTGTACTTGAAAAAACTCTTCTCAACGCTTAGTGGCCTGAGATTTAATTTCCGGGTGATGCTGTGTCCAGTGTTGCATTTCCCCGGGTCTGGCTTTCCTGTGTGGCCTTATCACGAAGTACTGGAGGCTTAAAGGAACTCTTTCTTGATCCTCGTCTGTTTGACATCCGTGTATTGACCGGTGAAGTGTAAACAGGTGGACAACAGTGGTTTTAAGAAAAATTGGAGTGTATCATAAAAAAATGGAGAATCTCAAAACCATAGCTGCAGAAGGTGCCTCCGGATAAACATTCCAACTCACCACCGCCCCCCTTCATCCAAACATTTCCCAGGGCCTGAAAGCTCCTCCTCCTCTTGTTTTCCTTCCTTCCCTCCGTCCATCTGCAAGACCCCTCAGCATGGTTCAGCACGGCCTCCCTGCCTCACACCTTTCCTCTCCTGCATCTCAGCTCCCCCCCTCCCCATCCGTGCCCCTCTGCCTTCTTTCCCTGCTCCACGGTGCTGAGCCATCATGTTCAGACCAGAGGGTCCTGAGTTCAAACCCGGCCCTGCTGGCTGAGGTCCACACTGGTGACTTTGGCTGAATGGTTTAACTTTGAGTCAACATTCATTCCTCCCCTGCAAAGTGGGAAGAGTACTAGCCCCCACTTCAAAGAGCTGCTTCAGGATCAAAGGAGATCCCGTATGCAAAGTGGTTATAAAAGTGCTGGGTGCATAGTAAATGCTCAGTTAAATAAAATGGTAATGACTACTTTTATTGCCACCTCTCATTTTTGTATGACATTCAACATCGAATTTAACGTCTTGAGTGTACTTGGTGAACCACGGTATCTTCCCATTACTGTTTTTTAAGGGAAAATACATACAAATGTAAGAGGCACATGCAAGGAATATATGCATCTTGCCAAAAAATGTACACAATGGAGAAAAGTAGAAAAGTAAAAAATGGAAACGTCTGTCATCCTCAAATTTCCAACAAGAGGTAAGTGACGCTTGTGTTTGCTAGGCTTCCTTCTCAGGCGCGCGCTTGTGTGTGTGTGTGTGTGTGCATGTGATTTTTTTTGTGTGTGTGTGGTACGCAGGCCCCCCACCGCTGCGGCCCCTCCCACCGCGGAGCACAGACTCCGGACGCGTAGGCCCAGCAGCCATGGCCCACGGGCCCAGCCGCTCCACGGCACACGGGACCCCCCCAGACCAGGGCACGAACCTGCGCCCCATGCATCGGCAGACGGACTCCCAACCACTGCGCCACCAGGGAAGCCCTGTGATTTTTATAATAGGATTATGCTGAATGCACTGCCTACACCTTGTGATGTCCATATTTTGCGGGTGGAGGATGTTTATGTTTTTTCACAGCGATGTGTACCTGAAAGTGACCTGCTGGCCCAGCCCTGTGTCTGGGATTCCTGCCGATGAGACATCAGAATGAGGGCTTGTTTTCTTGGTTGCTTTCACATGGGGACGCCTTTTTCTCTTACAGAGGAAAGCATGCATGAGTTTCCCTCCATCGAATACTTGGCGTGAAGATTCTGTGGCAGAGGAGGTGGCTTTTGCTACTTTGGGCTAAATCTCCACAGCAGGACCCTGGGTTAGATGTGGAGGGACCGTGCCCTTGGTCTCAGCTTCCCTTTAGTGTCATATGCTAGAGCAATTCTGGCCAAGAATAATTCTGAGAAAAAAAGAGCTTCTGAATCAGTATAAAAACAGTTATTTTGCAAAAGGGCAAAACTGAAAAAAAATTGTTTTAAAAAGCTTAACAGTTATAGAAATGTGTCGCCTAAAATACTTTGTAACGGTTTGTGGGACTGTTCTGAGCCACATTATGAAAGGCCCCTGTGCGAGAGTTTTCAAGGGCAAATCGACAAACCAACGCTGAGTCTAAGCGCATGCCCGGCCTACCCTGGAGATGTCACAACACACGGCTCCCAGGGCCACCCCCATGCTGGACCTGCGGGGACCCGGCTGTGGCCTTCCAGCCTCATGTTAGGAGGACCGACAGAGGATTCGCTCTTGGAGCGGCTGACACCTCCGCTTGCGCCTCTGGCCCCAGCGCATGCTCTGAAAAGCTGGAATCTTAAAGGAAAGTTTTACACTTTGATTCAGAAGAAAACAAAGGTCCACCCACCACTTCCTCAATTGTCACAGCCCTTTCACCACTGGGAATGATGAAGATGAGGTAAAAATAGACACAGTCATGATTTGTTACTTAGCAAGGACTCCAAGGGCCATGCTCGAGTGTACAGCCCTGAATTTAGAGCTTATCTCTTGGCTGTCTTAAGCTTGTCCTAGACATTTGAACCCCCAGGCCTCTTCTGTGTGGGCCAACCTTCAATCCCTCCTCCCCAGCCCAGACCCTGCTCAGCTCTGCTCCCAGACCTCTCCCCCTTGGAAAGATGGAGACTGAGCTGCAAATTCTTAATCTCTGTACGAGCTGTAAATGTGAATTGATTTAATCTTCCCAACAACCCCATATGGGTAGGTACCATCATCATCACCATCATCACCATCATCATCATCACCACCATCACCATCATCACCACCATCACCATCATCACCATAATCACCACCATCATCACCATCACCATCATCACCACCATCACCACCATCACCATCACCATCATCATCATCATCACCATCATCACCATCATCATCATCATCACCACCATCATCACCATCATCATCATCACCACCATCACCATCATCATCATCACCATAATCACCACCATCATCACCATCACCATCATCACCACCATCACCTCCACCATCATCACCACCATCATCACCATCATCACCACCATCACCTCCACCATCATCACCACCATCATCACCATCATCACCATCATCACCATCACCATCACCATCATCACCACCATCACCATCACCATCATCATCACCATCACCATCACCATCACCATCATCATCACCACCATCATCACCATCATCACCACCATCATCTTCACCATCATCACCATCATCACCATCATCATCATCACCACCATCACCATCATCACCACCATCATCATCACCATAATCACCACCATCATCACCATCACCATCATCACCACCATCACCACCATCACCATCACCATCATCATCACCACCATCACCATCATCACCACCATCATCATCACCATAATCACCACCATCATCATCATCACCATCACCATCATCATCACCACCATCATCATCATCACCACCATCATCATCATCATCACCATCATCATCATCACCACCATCATCATCATCACCATCATCATCATCACCATCACCACCATCATCACCACCATAATCACCACCATCATCATCATCACCACCATCATCATCATCACCATCACCATCATCATCACCACCATCATCATCATCACCACCATCATCACCATCATCACCATCATAATCACCACCATCATCATCATCACCACCATCACCACCATCACCATCATCACCATCATCACCATCATCACCATCACCATCATCACCATCATCACCACCATCACCATCATCATCACCACCATCATCACCATCATCACCATCACCATCATCACCATCATCACCATAATCACCACCATCATCATCACCACCATCATCATCACCATAATCACCACCATCATCTTCACCACCATCATCATCACCATCATCACCACCATCATCACCACCATCATCACCATCATCACCATCATCACCACCATCATCACCATCATCATCATCATCACCACCATCATCACCACCATCATCTTCACCATCATCACCACCATCATCATCACCATCACCACCATCATCATCACCATCATCATCACCACCATCACCACCATCACCATCACCATCATCACCATCATCACCACCATCACCACCACCATCATCATCACCATAATCACCACCATCATCATAATCACATCCAGTAAGTTGCCCAGAGTTAGTGTGATCGGCAGAATAACAACCCCCCAAAGATGTCCCCACTGTACTCCCCAGAATATGTGACCTTCCATGGCAAAAGGGACTTTGCAGATGTGATTAAGGATCTTGAGGTGAGGAGATTATTCTGGATGATCCACGTGGCTCAGGATAACCACAAAGGTCTTATACAAGGGAGAGGGAGGCAGGAGGGTCAGAGTCCCAGGAAGATCTGAGGACAGAAGCAGCGTCACAGACTGGCAGCCGCTGGGCTCCTGGCTTTGAAGATGAAGGAAGAGGCCACGAGCCAACGATCGCAGGTGCCTCTAGGAACCGTAAAGGACAAGGAAGCAAACTCCCCCCTGGAGGCTCTGGAAGGAGCACAGCGCTGCCCACACCTTGATTTTAGCCCGGCGAGACCCGTGTCAGACTTTTGACTCCCAGAATTCCGAGATAATACATCGGTGCTATTTCCAGCTGCCAAAGTGGTGGTCACACGTTATGGCAGCAACAGAAGTTGAATGGATAAAAGCATGACTTTACAACCTGAATATCCTGCTTTGTAACCCGGTGCCCCTCTTGGAGCAGGGAGACTCACCGTGATGCCAGCCACCTGGTGTCTGCACCACGGGGCTGACCCCCAGTCCCCTGTACCCCCTGACCCCCAAGAAGGCTGTGTGAGACCGTGTTCCAGCCACATGCTGCACTGAGGAAGCCCTGTGCTCAGCCAGGTGGGGAGCTGACCTTTGAACTATGGCCTAGTGGGATGTGGGAAAAGTGACTTTTGCCCATGCCTGAGCAAACAGAACAGAACAGAGGAAAATGGCCCCCGAGGGCTTTGGATGTCGGGGGGAGGTCCAACCCCCGCTGCCTCTTCCTGCCCAGAGGGAGGCACCTTCCCTCGCAAAGGGTGAAATGAATGTCCCTCAGCTCACAGCTGCTCAGACCGGATCTTTCACATTAAAAAAAAAAAAAAAAAAAAAAATGCAGAGGGGACAAAAAAGAAAGGAAAACCAGAAGCTGGGGGCGCGGAGGGCAGGGAGAAAATGCAGTGCCTCCAGAGGCCCTGGCCTGACCTTGAGGGACACAGGGCTCTGGGTGGCCTGGCCGCATGACCCCTTGTGGAGGCCACAGGGTGACCTGGCAGCCGCGGTGGCCTCTGGGATTCTGCAGAGCTCCTGCCAGTGGTGGGCCGGGGACACGCCAGCTCTAGGAAGAATCTGAGGCAGAGGAACTTGGTAGAAACCCAACTTCTCTAAAAATATTAAAAGCCTGTGGCCCACAGAGGTCTGATTGCGAGGCCCCTCAGGCTCCGACAGCCAGGTCCCTGACGGTTGAGACCCAGCGTGGTCCTGGCATTGAGCAATAATAGGGCTCTGCCCTGGCCCCGTACCCACTGCCTGTCCCGCCATACTCCTATGGAAAGCGAGGCGAGGCGAGGCCGCTGCCGGTGCGCCTGTGTGCCCTCGCATGCCAGCGTGTAGGCCAGCCAGTGGCTCCACAGCACTCCTTGAGGCCCGGAGTCCCAGGCTGCCCCTGGGTGGTCTCTCCTCCAAGGACAGTCAGAAGAGCCCTCGGCTGGGCCCCAGCTTGGGTCCTGGGCTGCTGAGGTCCGCGAGGGGACAGACAGTAGTGATGGAATAAGGAACTTATCGAGCTCTTACTATGTGCTGGGCCCTGTTCTTAAGCACATCATGGCACCAATCCACGGAATGCATGAGCCTGTGAGATAAGAACTAAGTTTAGTGCCACTGAATGGAGCAGACCTGAAGCCCAGAGAGGTGAAGTCATTTTCCTGAGGCCACACAGCACTGGGGCAAGGAGGGAGGAAGCCTGGATCCAGGACCGAGGCCCGAAGACTCCATTCCATGGCCTTGTGTAAGAGTACCAGCCCGAGGCACCTGGGCAGGTGTGGCCTCAGCAGGGGGGCCCTTCCTCTCCCCCCTTGGCCCTCTTGAGGCTTCTAAACCATCTGGCGACCTTGCAGGGAGGCCTGAGAGGGCTGTGGCTGCACTGAAGGTCCTGAGGGATGGGAGCCATGTGGGGAAGTGGTTGGGCCCTGAGGCCCCCAGCTAGGAATCGCTCTAGTGGGGTTGAAACAGTCATCTGCCCGTCTCCAGGGCCTGGTCCCTTCTGCTACGCTCCAGGGCGTCTCACTGAGGCCTCCAGCTCTGGGATTTACACGGGACGCCTGCCCTTGCAGCCCCGCTCCCTGACCAGCGGTCAGGGCCTCCTGCCCCGCCGGAAGGACCGCAGGGCGAGTGGCTTTCCTGCCTGGGGTCTGGCTGTGCAGCTGCCCGGGTGCCGTCCCCGGCCCCGCTGCGCTTCCTCCCGTGAGGAGGGGGGCTGCACCCGCGCTGGCCACGTGGGAGCCCGGCCCCGCCACCTGCAGGGTCCCTGCCCCTCCGCGCCCGGGAAGAAGGACGGAGTCCTCGCTCCCCTGAGCCCTCGCGGCCGCCCCTTCTGGGCCACCTGGCGGCGTCTGGCATGATGGGGACAGTGACACGAGTGGCCCCAGCTCCCGGGGAGCCAGGTGGGAACAGTGGTGCCCGGCCTGGGGAGGTCTGCAGTGTGGGGCTCACCTGCCAGTCCCCCAACTTTCTAGCCGCAGGAACTACCAGTCTTCTCAGTGCCTTGGTGTCCTTGTCAGGGACATGGCGGCAAAGTAACAGCCTCTGCCTCATCAGATTTGGTGCTGAGCCAGCACCTTGGAAGTGCTCCCTGTGTGTAGCTGTGATTGGCACCTCAGAGGAGGGGCGGAGGTGTTCGGAGCTGTGACTTAGTCAGGAATCGATAGCTTTCAGCAGCCCCGTCAACCCATTTTGCAGAGGGGGAAATCGAGGCTCATGTGTTCAGATCTGAGGAAGGATCAGGCTCCTGGCATAGGTACTGAGCCCACTTTGTCCTCTTTTTCTGCCCTTTTGAATGTCAAGGAAGCCAGTTTGCCCCAAATATTTCACTTGTAGAAAATCAAGTGCAGCGTCTCGGCGCAAACACCACGACACCCTGCCCTGGTGAGGGTAAGATGTTGCTGCGTGAATGTCCGCTCACATTGGACACGTCCTGGGTCCTGCTTCTTTCTGTTGAGGGGAAGCCTGGAGCAGGAAAGGGAACCTGCAGGGCTGCTAAAACCTGCCAGGAGAAGACGGTGTGGAGACTGGGTCCCTGGTTCTGGCGTTGGAGGCCCTAGGTTCAAACTCTGGTCTTGCTCGTAGCTGAGACATCATCTCCGGTATAGACAACCGCTTTCTGCTTCCGTTTACCTGTCTGCACGGGGCTCTCATGAGAACTGTACAGGTATTACTATCTATTTCCTACCAGGCAGATAAGTAGCCTTTAATACACGTGAGTTACTGTTACTCTCTTGATCAATGCTCTCCTTTTGCAGACAGGGCAACTGAGACCTGGACAGAGGAAGTGATCTTTATGAGGCCATCTGGTCTTAGCAGCAGCGGGATTGACAGAGCTGAGACAGAATCTTATCCCTTTGAATGAAGGGAGGTTTGCTTTAGGGTCTGTTTCTTAGGAGTCAGCTGTGTGGCCTCGGGAACAACACTTAACCACTCTGGTTCTCATTTCCTCGCCTGTAATACCACCACCCCTACCGCCCCCTAGCACTGCCAGCCCGGATCACGTTTTCACACTGAGATGGAGGAAAGTTTTCAAAGAAGTTTCTTGGGGGCCACGTCTGCCTAGGAAATACACTGCGAAAATGACACAACTAAATGATATCGACCGTTTGCTTGAATCACTCCCATAGTTTCTTTTTCCCTTGACCTGTGGGTTAGAGGCAGTAAGCATTTATTTCTCTACTGGCATAAAGTAACTTTTCTTTTATTTCCAAATGCTATATGGGCTCAATGCAGAAAGCCTAGAAAGGAAGGAAAACACAAAGTCAGAGGGAAAAGAAAAAAAAAAAAAGCAAGATGGAGAATTAAAAAAAAAACCCTCAAAACAAAAAAGAAAGTGAAAAGGAAAGTCAAGCAAATGTTTATTACCAGATAGGGGGCCCTGTCATAAAACCTCCGCATTTCTGGTGAATGCTGTCCTGGTCCAGGTTGAACAGCCTGAAACCTCAGGGTGTTGCCCTCCCCAGAGCATCTTGGAGCCTGCTGAAGGAAATCCTCATTTTCTAGAACCTTCTTCTGCACACCAGATGCCCAGTCACCCATGGAGTGGATTGGTGCAGCCCTGGCCTGGCCTCTGGGACATGCATGTCCGCAGGACAGAGCACGGAGTTCAAGGTGCTTTAGGCCCAGACGGTCTAGGCTATCCCCCTTTCTGCATGGATTTTCAAGGTGGCCTTGAAAGAGTTTCCTGGCTTCTGTGTGACTCGCCTCCCTTATCTGTGGGATGGGGATCCTTCTAAGTTGATAAATGTGTCGTGCTCAGGACAGAAGAGCTTTGCACACGGTGGTGGCTACTGTGATTTTAGATCCAGCCCGGGCATTCACGTAATAAAAAGCAGTTGCTTTAGGAACACAGCGTGGGAAGGTTTACGAAAGCAGCCCGAGGAAAATCAAGTAGCCCTTCCCTCAAGGGCCTGCGTCTGGTCTCGTGCAGGGACACGTGGGGGGAGGCAGAGCCACTCCCGGTTTGGCGGACGCTGTTGGGTTATATTTTACCCGTGAAGAAATGCCGAAACAGGGCTGCAAAAACAGACAGGAGTTTAACCTCCTGGGGCGGAAGTCTTCTTGAAAAGCTGTGGCTGTGGGTATGGAGGCCTCGACGAGTCTGAGATGGACGTACCTGGTGAGTGGGGTGCCGGCCCGTTGCCTCCCTCCGGCTCCCCTGGCCCCCGCCCCTCTGTGTGAGGCTCTGGCAGTGTGGCCGCTCCGTTTCGGGCGCTGAGCCCTGTCCAGCACACAGTAGGTGCCCGGAAGATGCCGAGCGAGAACATGCACAGACGGATGCGTGAACGGGATCCCTTCATGGGAGGAGGAGCAGAGACAAGAAGCGTTATCAACGCTTATCACGTTGGATAAGGGGACAGCTGTCCCCCGGGCCTGGGGGCACTGAGCCACCGGCCTCTGCTGGCGATATTCGCTCAACTTTCTCTTTTCTTTTCACTTTCGATCTTCCCTTGCCATTCAAAGTCCAGATGACAAACAGGGCAGGGCCACAGAGAGGGACAGGCCTCAGCAAAGTGTCTGGGGGCTGCTGGTTGGGAGCTTGGGTCCTGACCCCTGCGGTGCTGGGATGGGTCCTGAGGGTCTCTCACTGTCCTCTGCCTTCTTTTCCTGATGACCAAGTGATGGCAGCGGAGGACACCTGGTGTGTGAGATGCGGGGAGCCCTTTTGCCCAGCGCGCTCTCGTAACCCCCGCCCCCCAACCCTGCCAACAGACGACCCGGGAGCTCAGGTCAACTCCAGATGGTACCTGGGGTCACTGGGAAGGCACAGGAGCCGCTGGGACGGCGGCCATGCAATGGCCTCTCCAGATTCCTGGGACCCCAGGGCCTCCAGGATCCCCAGGGAAGCAGCACCCCCTGCTGGCTGGTGTACCCCTTTCCCTCCCATTCCCCTGCCCTGAAACTAGAGGACGTCTGCTCACCTCCAGCCCACACATTGCGTGCCTTTGGGGCTGTAGGACGTGCCACAGGGCATCCGTGGGGTGGATGATTTTTACAGATGTGGCCTCTCAAGAACACACAAACGACCCTACAATTCCACTCCGAGGTTCCCAAGAAATTTCCACCCGGGCCTGTCAGGTGACACGGGTGAGGATGTTCAAGGCACATGCAGGGGGCCTAGAGGTCTCTTGACGGCCGTCAGGGAGGGGTCGCCCACGTGGAGGGCATGCGTGCAGGCAGACTGGGTGGAGAGGTAGCAACACAGGCGAACGTACAACAAACAAACAAACAAACAAACAAACAACCAGAGTGAGAGTCCATGACAAAACCATGCATTTACCAGAAAGAAACATGTGGGTAAATACGAAGGGGAAATCAACGGAAATCATCAAGGGTGTCACTGCTTTTGTTTTTTTAACCTACAAAAATGAGGATGTCATGTCGTGTGACCTTACAAAATCGAGGTGTATTTACAGAAAAGAGAATAGAGCGATGAGAATGGATGATCTCTACCACATGTATTAATAACAACGTGGATGACTGCCCAAACAGCATATTCAGCAAAATAAGACAGAAACAAAGCAGTCCACGCTATGATTCCATTTTACAGAGTTCAAAACCAGGCAACATGGGTCTATGTTATTGGAGGCTACGGTAGGGTTACCCTGGGGGGCCCTGGTGGCGTTGATAGTGTGCCATTTCTTCACGCGGTGCTGTTACACGGGTGCCCAATGTGCGCAAATCCATGGAGCTTATGGTTTGTGTGCTTTTCTGTACCTGGGTCACCCTTTCATAAAAGCTCAGGAGTGTAGGCCTCTAAAGTGAGAACGGGCGTTTACAAGAAAACCCAGGAACAGCAGTCTTTGCATTCAGTGTGATGAGGAATTGCCCAGGATGGGGAGGGAACGAGATGGGAAAACGCCCAGACCTCTCCTCTGCCGCCTGGGCATCCCAGGGGAAAAGCAGGGTCCCCGCTGACGGCAGAGTCCCCCAGCCCCTCCCCAAGCTCCCCACTGCACCCCTGCCCTGCACGGGCCCAGCCCTGGCAGCAGGAAAGGAGGAAAGTCCCCGCTGGTTTCTCTTTCTGCCACCGAAGGAGCTGCAGGTATTTGTTCCTGAAACTCATGACTGAGCTGATTTTACACTGTGTGCGAGACGCTGCAGGGAGAAACGACACGGATGGCTTGGGGGTCTGATCCTACAGCTGGGAGTGATGCTGGGGGCTGGAGAGAGGGGTCCTCTCTCCACCTGCAAAGCGGGGCAAGCGGGGTCTGTCGGACACGGTAGCTCAGAGTCTCCTGGATCTCAGTTCATACCCTCAGACTGGGATTAAGAGCTACTGGGTGTGTTCTGGGCTCTGTCATTCACTGGGTCCTCTGGACCTCGGTTTCCCCATTTCTAGGGGGAGGGGGGTCCATCAAATGATGCCTAAGGACCCAAAGTGTACATCACTGTGTCCCATCTTTACTTTGTCTTCCTCTGTTATTTCAGGGGACCGATCACGTCCCAAGAAAATGTCATACTGTGCTTGGATATTAGGAAAAGTAAAACAAACGTAAAACCATGCTAATTACTTCTTATTTAGCCTCCCCTCACGCCGTGAGCTCACGTGGAGGCTGCCAAGGCTTTGAGGACTGACTACACTGCAGGAAGGCTCAGAGCTCACCACTGGATCCTTTACAACAAATGACACCATCTAAAAAGAGTTCATGGACTTCCCTGGTGGTGCAGTGGTTGAGAATCCGCCTGCCAATGCAGGGGACACGGGTTTGAGCCCTGGTCCGGGAAGATCCCACATGCTGCGGAGCAACTAAGCGCATGAGCCACAACTACTGAGTCTGTGCTCTAGAGCCCATGAGCCACAACTACTGAGCCCACGTGCTGCAACTACTGAGCCTGCGTGCCTAGAGCCCGTGCTCCACAACAAGACAGGCCTCCGCAATGAGAAGCCCGTGCACCGCAACGAAGAGTAGCCCCTGCTCGCCACAACTAGAGAAAGCCCACGCGCAGCAACAAAGACCCAACGCAGCCAAAAATAAATAAGTAAATTTATAAAAAATATTAAAAAGAGTTCATCTCACCATAATTAATTTGTGACTTGTATAATCATCCAACATGCTTCCAGAGCTCTTAGAACAGCCAACGGACATAAAAGAGTTTTAAAACCTCTGTAAGCAAAGTAACCAATCACGTTTGTTCACACCAGCAGAATTCTTTGTTCTCCGGGTGGCATACGCGAGCGTAAGCGTGAAAAGGGATAAATGAAGCCTCTCTGGAACTCTTCTCTGTGGGCTTTACTCTTGCTGCCTCACACTGCACTGCTCAGAAGCTGCCCACCATTCTTAAAAGAGAAAGTGTTATTTCCGATCATATTTTTCCAGAGGAAGGGGGGTGGCTCATGTGCTTCCCCCCGACCCCGCCCCAGACAGTGGTTAAACTGGAAAAACCACTGGATCAACCAGAGCACATAGATGGCCCTGCATGACAAGAATCCTCTGCAGCGCCCTTGGGATGCTAGGAGTTCAGAGCACCGTGATTGTCGTTATAAATCATGGAACCCCTGCTGGATATGGACGTGAGCAAAGCAGGAAGGGCGGAAGGAGAGGAACGAATTGCCCCATGGACTGGGGGCCCCAGGGAGGCCAAGGAGCAGGCATGACGCAAGGATTTGAGCCTGCACGTGAGAAGAAGAAACTGTGATCTGAGGTCTGAGGACGCCTGAGTCAGGGATTCTGGAGAGAGAGAGGGAAGGGACCCGTGGGTTCCGGAAGCAGAATGGAGAGGAAGGTCAGTGAGAGGAGGAAAGCAAGACACTGAATACAAAGCTCAGCTCGGAGCTTCCTGGCAGCCACGGCAAAAAAGGGAGCATGACAAACTCGCCTAAGAAAAAGCGGACGGTCTTCCCTGTAGCTTTGGAATTCACCTTGAAGGAGAGATGGAATTGGGAGGGGAGACAGTGAGCAAGCAGACAGCACGTGAGCTGGGTGTCCAGACATTCCCTGAACGAGGGAAGTATCCAAAAGGTCTGTGGCTTGCATAACCCCGGGGCCTATGTGTGGGAAACCTCCCAGAAAAGCAGCTTTGTCGCTGTCACCGCAGCCCTTGTAGATCACGGCAGGCGTGGTGTCATCCCTGCTCAAGAACATTTGCTAGCCCCCCTATGTTTATGGGTGGTCTGCACGGTGTGCCACACAGAAGTAAGGTTTGTGCTCAGCAGAGCAGCTTCGATGAGCCCGAGTTTTCTTGACCTTCACCTTTTTTCTTTTCTTTTCTTTACTAGTCACGCCGCAGGGCATGGAGGATCCTAGGTCCCCAACCAGGGATCAAACCCTCACCCCTTGCAGTGCAAGTGTGAGTCCTAACCACTGGACCACCAGGGAAGTCCCTTGACCTTCACCTTTTCATTCAAGGCTGGGCTATGTACCATTCTGTGAAGGGCTCTTGGCCTTTGATGGCTGTTTGGGGGGTCGGGGATTTAACCATTTAATCATGTAAGTTGTTCTTTCATGAGATGTTGGCTTCCAGGCCCTTCTGCAGGTGGTGGATCAACGAACGTAATTTCAGGATGGCGGGGGAGGAGGGATGGGGGCCGCTCCTTAAGGCTTCAGCACTCACGTATGGGAGGAGCTGTTTGCAGCGAGTGCTAGGGTGGGTAGCACAGAAAGGTAAAAGACTTGGTCCAGCACCAGGCATCGTGCTAAAACATTACCTGCTTATCTCCTTCAATTTCCCCAAATCTTATGTGATGGGTGCTCTTATGGTCCCCATTTGACAGAGGAGGAAAATAAGGGTTTGGTTTGAGAGAAGCACCAGACGTGCTTCCCCCACAGTGAGAAAGAACAACGCTGAGGACCGCTCTGCACGGCCTCAAGGCGGCTCCCAGCGAAGGAGCCGCAGTCACGCTCCTGCCGCCTGACGGCTCCCTGGGAGCCAGGCCCGGCCGGCCGGGGGTCCCGTGAACCACCCGTGTGATCCCCGCAGCCGCTGTCTCTATATCACATGGGGAGACAGTGAACTTGGACAGACACACTTGTCCAAGGTCCTGTGGGTTATACACGGCAAAGCCAGGACTAGGACTGGGCTTGGAGAGGCCACGTCACATGCCCACGATGCCACAGGATGCAGGTGGCAGGGCTGGAGCATCCTGCACCGTGAATTCACATATGACCGACCCATAACGAACTGTCCAGGGCACATTCCAGGCACATTCCTAACCTTCTGAAATGGATGTCATGGAATGAAAACACCATCCCTGGTCACAAGATGTCCCTCGTCATTGCCGTCAAAGGCCATAAATACCAGAGGTCTAATTTAGCAGGTGCTTCCAGATGCTCTTCGGTTGCATGCAACAGTCACCGAACACTTACGGACCCTCCTCCCAAGCAGGGAAGTGTAATGCTCTGTTGACCCCAGCAGGCGAGGCAACGGAGACCTGGCCAGGTGTGCTTGAGGACAGCAGGACCAAGTGCCAGCTGCAAAGGGGTCTCGCTTCTCACGGGTGGCAGGATCAGCCCTCTGGCCTCTGGCATCCCCTGCGCTCACACATCTCCCTGGGGGCTGCCGCTGGACTTGCCTGGGGTCCCAGAACACAGTGATGCCCTCTCCTCCGGGCCTCTCCTGGACCGGGTCAGAAGGGTGCACCAGACAGAGCATCATGTACCTGTGATCTTGGATGGAAATGGAGCAACCGCTCTCATCAGGCAGAGAGTCAAACGGAAATATCGACCCAGGCTGGAGAACAGTCTGATGTGTCCGTTTTGTTCTGGGTTATTCAGTCCAAGAAGCCTGGAGGGTCCCTTCCAGTTTCCCAAGGGGGCTTGTTTTTATCATTCTGTTTCTACTTGTGGCTCATTGAAAACACACACACACACACACACACACACACACACACACTCACATTTGGGTTTTGGGTTTTATTCCTCTGGGATTTGGCAAGTGAAACTGTGGACCTCTGGTCTACTTACTCACTCAACAAACACTTAAGGGGACCTACTATGTGCTAGATAAGTATCTGGAGTACAAAGACGAAAATAGAGACAAACTGAAGCCTGCAGCCCAGCCACATGCATCCCAGGGAACGCTCGGCAGCCCGCGGGCCTGGAGCGGAAACTCCGCAGTTGGGGACGGGAGGGTGGAGCCAGGCTGGTCCTCGCCCTCAGGACCCAGCTGTGACAGGAGTGTGAGCTTCGTTCCGCAGGCACTGAGCCCGGGAGATGCCGAGTGCTTCTCCAGGGGGGCGGTCAGCTGCCGCAGGTGATATCTGAGTCCTGGTGGAACGTGGGCACCAGCACTGTCCATTCTGCAGAGGCCAAAGGAGGAGGGGCCGGGGTTTGGACTGAAGAACGGACCCAATGGCCCCCACATCATCCCATCTCCCCAGGAAACGGAAACCGAGCGCCTGTTCTCCATTTCCCGTGCAGGAGGCGCATACCCCCCCTGCCCCATTTAGTCACGCAAACACCTGTCTTTAGAAGTTGGAGAAATAGGGGACTTCCCTGGTGGTCCAGTGGGTAAGGCTCCACGCTCTCAATGCAGGGGGCCGGGGTTCAGTGCCTGGTCGGGGAACTAGATCCTGCATGCCGCAACTAAGAAGCCCACGTACCGCAACTAAAGATCCCACGTGCTGCATCTAAGAAGCCCACGTGCCGCAACCAAAGATCCCACGTGTCGCAACGAAGACCCGGCGCAGCCAAAATAAATAAACAAATAAATATTTAAAAAAAGAAAAGAAGTTGGAGAATTAGAGTGTGGGGTGAAAGCCATAAACATAGCATGTGGCTTGAGCCAGAAGACAGATTATTTGCTCTGTCGGGACAGTCATGTCTGAAGGCCCTCAGTCCTATAAGAACGACCCCCTAGGAAGCTGTTCTCTGCTTTTTCTCTCTCTTGCAATTAATAGCAAGTTCCTCTCCGAGGCTGTGAGCCTCTGGAAGGCGGTTTCTGGGCTGTTCATTTTCCGCGGTCCACACGGGGCCCAGGGCCCATGACTTAGTGAGTAATGATGACAGCTGTCACGTGAGATCACTTACTGTGTGCTTCCCACTGAGGCCAGGGTCTGCACTCTGGGGTGGGGCGGTCACCATCTCCATATGACAGCTGGAGTAGCTCGCCATGGCTGTGACATCAGGAGTGGCCGGGCCTGGGAACGAAAGACTTGCCGTCTTTTAAAACACACCAAGACGGTAAATGTGCTAAAAACCATGGAATGGCACACTTGAAAGGGTGAATTCTATGGCACGTGAATTATGTCTCTATTTTAAAATGCAGTAAAAAAGAGAGCATCGTGCCCCCCAAAGTGGGCCTTCTAGCCAAGAGGATGGAGATGCCTGTCTCTTTACCACGGTCATGAATGTCAGCAGAAAGTGTTTAATAAATATCAGAGGGAAGAAGGAGGGATGGATGGATAGTGGGAGGGAGGGAGGGAGGGAGGGGAGGAAAGAAAGAAATGAAAGAGGGAAGGAGGAAGGAAGTTTGTGAGAATCAGTTCGAGTCCCGGGTCAGCCACACAATCCTTGCGAGAACATGTCACTTCTCTCTGGGCCTCAATTTCCTCATTTCAAAGTCCTTTACGCCCCTTGTATGGAATCTCACCTCTGCCTCTAACGTATGTGGGCACGTAACTCCCCCGCCCTGCACCCAGGGCGCGCCTGGGGGGCCTTCAGGAGTGGATGTGGTCCCCGGCCTCCTCCCACCTGGATCTGCCAGCCAGGGGGGCCTTGCTCTGTGTCTCCTGGCCTCCCTGGGGTCCCTGCAGCCTCTGGCCCCCTGCAGCCCACCTTCTCAGAGCCGGGGTGCTGGGCTGGGGCAGGTCTGCGTTTGGAGATGCGTCTCGGGGGGACTGGCTGAGCCCCATCCATCTCATTTCAAGTCACAGGCCGCCGCAGGCCTCCCCCCACGAAGCCACAGCTGCTGCCGAGCCACCACCGCTCAGATCTCACCCCACTGTGGCCGGCAGGTAGAAACCAGGATGCGGACACCTTCTTCTGTGAAACCCACTTGGCTTGACTTCAAAGAAACCAAGCCTGCCTCCCTTTTGGGCAGAAGAAAACCAGAAAGTCATTCTGGGTGGTGGGCCATGAGGCGCGGGGGGCGGGGCCAGGTTGGCTACACCTCGGGGAGCTGGAGGGGGTGTGAGGGAGCCCGCTGGGTGGGAGAGAACCGCTGGGAGCATCACCTCCCAGCCCCTGTTCATGACGTCACGGAGCAGCGTGGAATCAGCCGTGCTGGGCGTGCTGCCCGCGGGGACTGGCAGACACCACAAGCCGGGGATCCCTTTCCCAGAGCTGCTGGTTGACCACTGGGTGTCAGAAACGTTGAAATTTATAGTCGTTCCCTCTTTGGCTCGTTGGCTCCTTCTAGTTTGACCTCTCCTTTCGCTGCTTACAGTTTCTGCTGCCTGCTGGAAATTTCCACCTGCGTGTTCTTCTGGTTGCAAGAATGAAACATCCCCAGGGTGAAGTCAGCACCCCCAGCCCTCCCCGTGGTTAGTCTGGTTTTCTCTATTCTTTTTTTTTTTTTTTTTTTTTTTTTGCGGTACGCAGGCCTCTCACTGTTGTGGCCTCTCCCGTTGTGGAGCACAGCCTCCGGATGCGCAGGCTCAGTGGCCATGGCTCACGGGCCCAGCCGCTATGCGGCATGTGGGATCCTCCCGGACCGGGGCACGAACCCATGTCCCCTGCATCGGCAGGCGGACTCTCAACCACTGCGCCACCAGGGAAGCCCTTCTCTATTCTTAATGGCACCAACTCATCCCCCAGTTACCGAGGCTCCAAACCTCAGTCATTGCCAACTTCCCCCTTGCTCCCCACTGATTGCCCTCTCTTGCTTTGCACCCCTTCTTCCACGTCCAGAGTCTGTGTCCAGCCCCTATCACTTCCCTGGCTCTGTCTTCTGCAAACTCCAAAACAGCCCGCATAGCTCCTTGTGACCTCAGAAGCACAGCTTTGAACACATCGGGTCCTCTGCTCAAAACCCTCAGAGCCCTCATAGCCACCAGGATAACATTCTCTTCCTTAGCAACGTATTCAGCATCTGCTGCAATCTTGCCCTAAAAGCATCTTTCCCCTCTCCTCCTCCTCCCTTACCCCACTCTCCAGCCCTGAGATAGTATTTCATGGGCCAACTGTGCTTGGTTGGTGGTTGTGGGTCTGGAACGTTCTGCCGTGGAGCTGTGCGATGATTGCAGGGATTATAAGGCTGCCTCTGGGCTTGCTGCAGGAGTGCTGCAATTGATTAGCAACGTCTGCTGTGGGTGAGGGATGGTGCAGTGTGCTGCATATTTGCCAGCCTATTTTTCACCAGAGTGGGCTTCTCTCTCCAGCCCACTCCAACCTTCCTTACACTTTCCTTCATCTGTGCTTCTCCTCCAGGCCTGTCCCTCTCCCTGCATGTTCCACCCCAAGTCCTTAAGGACCAGCCTGAAAACTGTGCACCTGATGTTGAAGATAGGAACATGTGTGTGGACAACTCAGCCGGAAAATGATGGAGGCAATGATTGCAAAGTAGAGGTTCCCAAGCTCAGGTGTGGGCCGGCTGAGTCTGCATCACGGGGTGGGAGCTTCTTCTTCTTTTTTAAAAAAATTAATTTATATTTGGCTGCACTGGGTCTTCGTTGATGCATGCAGGCTTTCTCTAGTTGCAACGAGTGGGGGCTACTCTTCGTTGCAGTGCGCGGGCTTCTCACTACAGTGGCTTCTCCTGTTGCGGAGCATGGGCTCTAGAGTGCACAGGTTTCAGTAGTTGTAGCACGCAGACTCAGTAGGTGTGGCTCGTGGGCTCTAGAGCGCAGGCTCAGTAGTTGTGGCGCACGGGCTTAGCTGCTGCATGGAATGTGGGCTCTTCCCAGACCGGGGCTCGAACCCGCGTCCCCTGCATTGGCAGGAGGATTCTCAACCACTGCGCCACCAGGGAAGCCCCCATGCTATTGTTTTTATATGAGTGACAAAAATGTATCTTGCCTTGTTCAGATGAAAATTCATATTTATAAATATTTTTTCTGCACTACACATGTATGGTAATCATTTACCTGGAAGGTGAGTCTTTATTCAAATGAAGGTGACTGATATAGAGAAATACTTGTACTGTATATAACCTGTGTGTGTGTGTAATATATATATATATATATATTTTTTTAAGAAAAGTATAGTGTTTATTTACTAGAAGTCAGGAGAGGCAACTGTGTT
This sequence comes from Mesoplodon mirus, assembly GCF_964341445.2. Taxonomy (NCBI): domain Eukaryota; kingdom Metazoa; phylum Chordata; class Mammalia; order Artiodactyla; family Ziphiidae; genus Mesoplodon; species Mesoplodon mirus. Next base: position 3,351,191 of record NC_138995.1, on the reverse strand, counting down.
CAAAGGTGGTCAGAGGGGTCTCTGAACACTCCACAACTCCCACCACCCCAATTCACCAGTACATGCTGCCTGAGCTCACTGGTGTGTTCTCCTTTTTGGTTGAATTCCCCGAATTATCCCCACCTCCCCGCCTTCCCCTGGAGATACACAGACAGGGAGTCTGACTGAGCACCACAATGCTGTTACAAAATTCGTATTTCATTGTTTCCTGCTCCCATAGCAAGTAACCCCCAAATGATCTCATGAAATCCATCTTGCTTGTTTCTCCTCATCCGGAATCTTACCAGTAGAGGAATAGGGAAATCATAAAATCCACCTGGCATGTCCCATCTCTTCCTGCATCTAATCAGCAAGAGAAGAGTAGAAGCGTGTGGCAGTGACACGGTGGTTATAAGACAGCCAGACTTACACGGTGGCTCAGGGTTCCAGAGGTCTGTGTCCCAAGAGGTGAGAGAACAAGGCACCTTTTATGGACCTAGCCTCAAAAGTCACACCGAAATGCACTGCCTTCTCTTAGAAGGGAGCCGTATTCAACGGAAGTAGAGTGGGAGTCCACTCTCGATGAGAAGAGCATCAGAGAATACATTTTTCAACCATTACTGGTGGATTAAAAAGATTCTTTTTTTGTCTTTCTGAGCCAGCACTTAATTGTAAATTATTCCCAGATGATACCAAGATTTGCCTGAGATCTATGTGCTTTGGACAGAGGAAGGTGTCCTAAATCCAAGGATTGAGGTTTTTAATTTCTGAAAAAAAATTACACTTATTTTCTTCATCAGTACTCCAAATCCCCAAGAAATGTGTGATTCAATACTGAGAATTTATACACACACCAATGTGTGTTTGCTTTTTTATTTATTGACTTGAGCAATGCTCCCAGTGAAGGGAGGGTAGTGTACTTGCTCAGTTATAAACCACTGTATTTCCTGAGCACACAGAGGGTCCTGGATATCTTCAGAGGCTTGCTTTTTTGTGTACAGCATCACTTTTTATTGAGGAAAGATATTCCAAGCGGTAGAATTGCTTTTTGCTCTCTAAGATTGGCTCATCTCCTTTCATTCCATTATTTGTAGTGTATTTCCTAAGGATTTCTAAATTTACAGTTGTTTGTGTTTCTGTGTGTGTAAATAAATGGTTTAAAATGTTTTATTAGGAAAACCAAAGTGAAGCAGAGACCTTTTCAGTCTGAGAAAAACTTGAATAGCTGGCCTTACCAACTCTCCTTGCCACAAAGTTGGACTGTGTCTTTGGGCAAGCTGTGTCATCTTTCTGTGTGCTACCTTGGGCATGGAGTGTAATGTATTCAGCAGCTCATATCTAATACCCTGTATATTTGACATCAGGTTATAAAGCTTAAAAAATGATGGTTGACCTCTAATGAATATATTTGGAGCTGATCCTTGAGAAAAACTAGGCAAATTATCTTTGAAATGAAAAAAAATCTAATCCATTGGATATTTTTATAAATACAGTAAAAGTGAATTACTAGAAAATAAAGTAAAAATATACAAAATATAAGCCCCAGCTTTATTAGTAAAAGACTGAAAAGTGCGCTGTCAAATTGGATCAAAGTTTCCAAACTTTTCCTCTCAATTTCTTTACCCCTTTTGCACCAGACACGGTTTGTGGATTGGCACCTGTACCACATTTGGACTCGCACTGGTTGGAGGGATGTACCTACAAGCCATTGTGGTTGCCTCACCAAAAGGAGTTCTTTGCAATAAATAGTTGAACACAAGTCCCTTTCACATAACAGTCACGAAAATACTTGAAAGTTGCTGTGTGTGTTCTAGGTAAGTGGGTAGGTTGGTGTGTAAAGAGACAAGTAAAAGAGGAACATGATTCCCCAGAGTATGTTTTCCTCTTCTTAGTGACCACCCTTCAACTTCCTCTCCTCTACCATTACATTCAGGCTTCCTTTACAGCCCCCCCCCCCGCTCCCTTTAACAAAAACCACTTAGCAAATCAAGTAGCAATATCCCCCAAAGCTGAGAGGGGTAGGACTGCCCAAGATATTTCCTTGCTTCTAGAAAACCCTCTCACTTATAGACTCAACTGGGCCTCTGTCGGCTCACATGTCTCGAGCGCCTGTACACGGAGGATATGCAGTACACTCCTGGCCAACCCTCACGGGACCCCTGGAGGATAAAGGCTTCAGCACAAACTGAATAACCAACTGAGTGGTTTTAGGAATGTATCTATCTCCACTTTAGAGACAGTGTTCTGACAGTGAAGTTTGAGACTATGAGATCTTACCTGTCTAAACAAACAAATAAAAACATCTACTTTTGGTTGGGACCTTGAACCTCAAACTGCCAAGAAGACAAGATATGCAAAGTGCGCACATCCACTCCGTTAAAAATACATCTGGGTGCTGGGCCTGGCTTCCTTTCTTGGCCAGAGGGAGGGCCTCATCTCAGGTGGGGTGGCTTGGCCATATTTGCATAAACTATTTACTTCAGAATTCTAAGAAGGGTTGTAGCCAGTGGGCATCCAAAGAGGTAGTTCTCTATGGCCAGATTCGGACCATGTGACCGTGTGATCTCAGAGAAGGCTCCCAAGTTTTCTAATTCAGTTTACATGTCTCTCAGATAAGGGAGCTCAGATTAAGCCTCAATAGTGATGGCTACCCTCATGGAGGCTTCACTACAAACCCAGGTCCCTGCTAAGCCTGCTCTGTGCGTTAATGTAATTTCATGCTCACAGCCCAATGAGCTGAGCGTGGTGATGAGCTCATTTCTCGAGCTCAGAGAGGCTCGAGAAATCATCACGTGCCCAAGCTCACACAGCTAGGATATGACTTGAATCAGACTTGACCCCCTGGAGGTTTGACCCCAAAGCTTGGATTTCCGCCCCCCTTCCACATTACTTATTTATTTATTTGGCTGCACTGTGCGGCATGCAGGATCTTAGTTCCCTGACCAGGGATCGAACTCTCGCCCCCTGCAGTGCAAGTGCAAAGTCTTAACGGCTGGGCCGCCAGGGAAGTACCCCCCCACACACACTTTTTTATTATGAAAACTTTCAAGTATTTGGAGAAGTTCAAAGGGCAGTGCGATGATCACCTGTATAGCCACCACCTGGTTTCAGCAATTTCACATTTGGCATATTCATGTTTTCTCTCTTTCTATGGAATGTGTATACCATTTCAGAGGATTGCCCTTTTTTTTTTTTTGCGGTACGCGGGTCTCTCACTGTTGTGGCCTCTCCCGGTGCGGAGCACAGGCTCCGGACGCGCAGGCTCAGCGGCCATGGCTCACGGGCCCAGCCGCTCCACGGCACGTGGGATCTTCCCGGACCGGGGCATGAACCCATGTCCCCTGCATCGGCAGGCGGACTCCCCAACCACTGCGCCACCAGGGAAGTCCTGTCTTCATAGTTTTGCCTTTTCTAGAATGTCAAACAGTTGGAATCCTACGGTAGGCAGCTTTGAGAATCGGTTTGTAGGAATCCACAAAAGCACAGAGCTGAGTTAAGGACCACGTTGAATACAATGAACAACAAAAATAACCACAACAAATACAGCGAAATTCTTCTGGTTTCCCTGAGCTCCACGGAAGTCTAGATTCGCATCCTCGAGTTGCTGTTCTTACTTCCCCTTTCTCAGAGTCTGTGCTCCCTTCATGGAACAGATTGGCCCAGCTCCCTCTGCAGGGAGCATTTTGATGGAGCACGGCCACCCTTGTCATCACTAAAGATTAAAAAAACAAAACAGAACAAAACCTGAGGTCTCCCGACCATTTCCCCCTTCAAAGGTGGAGAGAAGCACATCAAAACCAGAAGATGAACCAGAAGGTTGCTGGTGGGTTCTAGAAAACTCCAACCACAAGGATGAGGAAGAATGAACTGAGTTATATAAGAAGTTGGTTTAAATGTGCTCTGGTTTGGGGTGTGGGCTCTATCGGGGGAGCCGTTGTGAAACGTCCTTTTCCCAGAGAGCACCTGGGGCCACTCCCCTCGTGCTCGGGGCCATGGGGCGGGGGAGGCAAGCGCTCTCCTGACACAGACACCCTCCAGCATCTATTTCTTTTTAATTTTAGTTTTCTAAATGGAAGTATAGTTGATTTACAATGGTGTGCCCGTCTCTGCTGCGCAGCAAAGTGACTCAGCCATACACACATATACATTCTTTTTTCATATTCTTTTCCATGATGGTTTATCCCAGGAGATCCAATATAGTCCCATGCTCTACAGTAGGACCTTGTTGTGTGTCCATCCTATATGTAACAGTTTGCATCCACCAACCCCACATTCCTAGTCCGTCCCTCTCCCTCCCCACCCCGCCCCGCTTGGCGACCACAAGTCTGCTCTCTCTGTCTGTCCAGCATCTACCTCTGAACGTCCTTCTGAGATTTTAAATGGGATGCCAGGACTTCAAAGGGCTTCCCTGGGAAAGTGCCTGTGGGACCCTGGCTCCCAGCTGACATGCAGGGACTGCAGAGGTGATGGAAAGCGAAACCCACCCGCCCACGGGCTACGCGTCTATCATATGCTGAGATGCTCGTTGTCACATCATGCTTCCCTCCACCCCGGAGCCGCCCTGGTGGGAAGCTAGGTCCCTTTTCCTGAATGTTAGTTCCCGTACAAAGTCCCTGACCGAACGTCATCATTGCTAAAGGTCCCCCCAGTGCTCTGAGCTGGCGCAGGTGGCCCATGGCACCACCTCTACTGAGAAAATGGAAACAAACCAGCTAATCTGGTGGCAGAAGAGACGTGGTGGCATCTCCCCTCGGAGCTGTGGGATTGGATTCTTCTAGGGCCCCGCTGTTCCCTGTTCTAAGTGTGGAGTCTTTAGAAGCTGCACAAACCTTTTCAGGTGCCTTGGGACTGGGAGCTGATGAATGGGTTCCTTTAACACGTGTCTACGGAGACGGGGATGCGCCAGGCCCTCAGGGCGGGGACGCGGTAGGAGCTGAAACAGACACAGAGCCTCCCTTCCAGAACCTCCACTCAGGAGGGGGAGACAGACCCTGGCAAACGCACAAGCTATACCCCCAACGGGAGCAAAAGCAAAGCAGTAGGCAGGGTGTCTGGGTGCACCTCTTAGGGTCTCCAAAGGCCAGAACGGGGTTCTGGTGAGGAAGGCCATCAGGAGGGACTGTCCAAGCCGTGGGAACAGATGGCCGCTGCCCAGGGGTTATGATGCTGGGACCCCTGGAAATTTCTGCCTCCGGATCAGCTACCTTCAGAGGTTCCTGAGGACACGCCCTAGTTTCTGGGGTCTCACCTGTGCCACAGTCGGGCCCTGGGCACTGTGCTGGGTAAGCTGCAAAGAGGCCCAAATCCCAGCCACCACCCTGGGAGTGCAGCTGGGAGGTGAGTGTGGACAGTGGAGAAATCATTCCCCCAAAGGGATCAGACCCAACAAGGTGTGTGGACCCCGGAGGTCCAGCTTGGGGGTTCAGTTCCTGGGGTGCTGGCACCAGGGTCTGCTCTCTGCTGCTCTCCTCCCATGGTTTGGGGCAAGACATGGGAGCCAGGAAACACCTGGACCAGGGTGTAGGCAGAGAGGGGGCACCCGGTTGCGGCCAAGACACCTGGGTTTGAGTCACCTTTGTCATGAAACAGCTGTGGCGGCCTGGGCTGGTCCCTTCACCCCTCTGACTCTCAGTTTCCTCATCTGTAAAGTGGGGAGAGCTCTTCTTGCCAGGTGGGTGTGCAAAATGGAAGCCACAAGCCACTTGAAACGTGTGAATCTGAACTGAGATGTACCCTGAGTGTGAAATACTCAACAGAGTTCAAAGACTTGGGACAGAAAACATGTGTAAAATATCTCACTGGTAGTTTTTCAGTATTGGATTTACATGTTTATTTAATTTTTTTTTTTTAATTTTGTGGCCGCACAATGTGATATGCCGGATCTGAGTTCCCCAACCAGGGATTGAACCCATGCCCCCTGCAGTGGAAGTGTGGAGTCTTAACCACTGGACTGCCAGGGAAGTCCCAGGTTTACATGTTAAAGTGATAACATTTTGGTTTTATTTGGGCTAAATAAAATGTTTTATTAAAATTAACTTCTCTTGTCTCTTTCTGCTCCTGTCAATGTGGCTGAGAAAACTTTTAAATGACATGGGCTCACATTACATTTCTATTGGGCAGCCTGGTCCAGAACACGGGCTACATGTTGGAACCACCTGGGAGATTTATAAGCCACTGAGCCATCCCTAGAGGATCTGATTTAACTCTCCTGGGGCATGGACCAGGCATTCGATGCTTTCAAAGCTCCATGGGTAATTCTTATGTCATTAAAGTTTGGGAACCCCTGCTGTAGAGCTCCAGTTTCTGTAGCAGATGTCCTTACAACCCCAATGACAAGTATGATTGCCCAAGATTGTGTGTGCAGCACGGCCAGGGAAACAGAGATTATGAGGTGCACCTGTCTCAGCAGTTCGCATCCATCACCTCATGTAATTGTTACAGTTCCCCCCTAAGATACGGACTGTGTCACCCCCATCTTACTAATGAGGAAACTGAGACAGGAAGTCACTTCCCAAAGTCACATGCCTAGGAAACAGCAGACTAGGATTTGAACCTGTGCTTTCTCCACTACACACCCCCGTGGGGAATACTGTGAGTCCCAGCTCACGGAAGCAACCAGAGTTTAGGAGTTCATTCTTCTCAGAGGCTAGGGGAGGGTGAGAAAAGTAACGAGATGGCCAAAGCACGTGGCTCAGGGGCTGGTATGTTGCAAGTACCAGCAAGGGTGTGATTTATATCATTAACCTAAGCCACCATCATCACCATCTTTATCACCATCACTATCATGGTCACCATCACAGAGCCCCGGTCAGTGTTTCTTGCTTTCTGCCTTTCCAAATCAGCTGTGTACAGTGGGGCAGTGTTGATGCAGTAGGAAAAGTAATCAAATTCTTAGGAGCTATGATATTTAGAGGGTGGGGTGAGGTAATCTTTTGGATTCCAATCCCTAGCCCTGATTATAATTAGAGCAGTAGGTAGCAACACAGGGCCTCTGACCATAGTCCTGATTGCCCTTCCATTCTGCTCAGAGAGAGCAAAGCTGTTATTTCAGGGGAAATCTGATTATAGTTTTGCAATAAGATAATTGCTCTTTTGAGGGAGTGTTGGTCCTGGCATCTTCAGAAATAGCTCCAGAGCCATGGACTCAGTGGGTGTTGTTCTCAGAAACACGCAGAGTTATTTCCTGCATTCGGACGCTTTCTACTTCATCCACGGCAAGGGCAGCAATTGCAAAACTCTGAGCCTCGTTCTGAGGAGCATGGGTTTAAAAACATGCCTCATCGAGCTGATGAGGAAACTGTCACTGTGATGGGTTCAACCTGGAGGAGAGGCAGCAAATGAGCATAAAATGAAAAGCCAGGAGATCAGGGTTCGAGCCCTGGCTTTGCTGCCTCTGACCATGCATCCTTGGGCAAGTCTCTCTTTGAGCCCCAGTTTCCTCATTAAAAATGAGAATAATAATATATTGATCCAAAATTGACAGGGTTCTTGTGAGAACAGACAGAGATGAAAAACTTCTGAACTTCAAGACCCAGTGTTAATTATCCCCATTAAAAGTATGTATATGTATTATTCAAAGTGCTGTCCAATAGAACTCACTGTGATGATGAAAATATTCTGCATCTGTGCTGCAGGTCACAATCAACCATGGTCTCAGAAGTGCAGCCATCCATCTCCCCTCAGGGGCCCAAGGTGGCTGCCACAGTTCCAGCCCTCACACACAGGCACAACAACCCCCTGTCCCATTCCCTGGCTCACCCTGGCTGGAAAGCATTTGATTCATGGAGATACATGGGAAAGTACATGCCATCATAGCAGAGCCTTCCAAAAACAACCTGTGAACACTTGTGTGACAACATGCGTTCTGTTTCCTAACGTTTTACAGACATTAACGTGTGCCTTGTAAAATATTGAGGCTGGGGTTGGGGACTCAGGACGTTTAGGTACGACAGCCTGATCTGCAGAGGAGGAAGCTGATGCTCAGAGGTGAAGGATGCTGCTGAGGCCTCACTGTGAATCCGCCTGCAAGAGGCCTGGATGTGCGGGTCCAGGTGGACGGCCTGAGATCAGAACTCAGCCTTCCTGTCTCCCGTGTTGACAGAAGTGCTCCGTTTCCCGAACACCTCTGACTGGTGCGACCTGAGGATCTTTCCTAAACAGCAACCACGCTGGACCCACTGGGAGAAAACCACGGAAAACCACGGGAACCTGCTCTCTGGGGCCTCAGGGCACCACGAGACTGCGTCTCTGGGCTGCGGGCGCCCTCTGGTGGATAGCCTGAGAATTGCACAATGTTCCCTCGGGGTCCTCAGCAATTTCCCAAGCGAGACTAAGAAACAACTGAAAAGCCTGCTAACATGCAGATTTCAAGACCTCGTCCGTCCTCAGGGATTTGGATTCAGCAGCTCTGGGAAGGGCCTGGAAATATGCATTCTGACTAGCATCCAGGGTGACGTTGATGCCGCTGGTCCCCGCACGACACATTGAGAACCACAGCTCCCCAGCCTCTCAGGGGGAGGGAAAGCACATGCGGGCCTGTGGCGTCTGAAGACCAGGACGATAGTCTTGCTGTGTGGCTTTGGGGGAGGCATGTGCCCTCTCTGGGCCTCTGCGTTCTCATCCATAAGAGCAGCAGTTTGCACTGGAGAGGGAGGAACAAGGTTTGGAGTGGCCGGTTACTTACTAGCTGCGGACTCTGTCCTTCTGGGCCTCCATCTCCTCACCGTAAAATGGGTACAAACCAAAGTTCTTCCTGGACTCTTAGGGCGGCAGTGCTTCTGGACTCCCACCTGCATACGAGTCACTCAGGATCTTGATAAAATGCAGGTTGTGATGGAGTAGGTTGGTCCCGGGGCCTGAGACTCTGCATTTCCAACCGGCTCCCAGGGAAGGCCAGTGCTGCTGGTGCACAGGCCACAGGGGTGGAAGAGATCAAAGGAGGCAGCACAGGGAAAAGGAGCCTCATGCATGCCAAGCTTTTAGCATTGGGTAACTGTATTCCTTGGTTGAAGAGCTTGGGAAATGCTCTTGGAGCTCATAGTGTAGACTGGCGTGTTAAGTTAGCGTGTTGAACTAGCACCCTAAATTAGCATATTAAATCAGCACGTTGAATTAGCATATTAGATAATTAGCATGTTAAAAACAACGCCCCCTGGACGCTACCGGAGACTGCTGCCTGATTAGTCTCCTTGATGCACCTGCCCTCCCTCTGCTGGGAGCCTGGGTCTCAGCTTCCTCCTCTAAGCCTTCTGTCTTCCCCAAACTGGATGGGGGCCGCACCCCTTTAGTGCCCTGAATGTCCCCATCATAGCACTTTTCTCACTGCACTGGATTTGCCTTGTGCAAAAGCCCAGGGACTGGCCGTGTCACAAGTTCACATCATGTGCCGGGGCCAGGCTTATGGGGCTGAATCACGACATGTGGGATCAATGAAGGAACGAGACAGGCCTTTTGGCCTCAAAGCCCTTCAGGCAGGGGATTCCTGACCTGTATGCTTTGACGTGGCGTAAAGACACCTGGGATGAAGCTAGACTAGAGGACATACACACGCGCACACATGCACACGTGGTGAACGCGTGCAGATTCACTGTAGAATGCTTTCAAGTGTCAGTCAAGAGACCTGAAAATCATGCGTCTTTGGAACGGTTTACTTAGCTACCTAATCTTTGAAAAATATAATTTTCAGATTAGCAAATTCTGAAAAGACAAACACTGCCTGTTAAGACTGAGTCCAGAGAGAGAAAGAAACCTGGGAGAGACTGGGGAGAGCCTCTCAGCTCCCACTGGCCCACTGGATGGGCCAACCACATGGGCTCCGGAGGCAGAGGACGTGGCTTTCAGTCCCAGCCCTCCTGCTCGCCAGCTGTGTGATGCTGGGAGAGCTGCTCCACCTCTCTGGGCCTCCGATTTCCCACCTCTAGGACGGGGACAGAGAGAAGGGCCTCCCTCCTGAGGCTGCGAGAGGACCGAGTGAGGCGATGCAGGCAAAGCTCTCACGTGGCCCTGGCTCCCAGTCAGTGTCTGACAAACGCTAGTTACGAGTGTATTTATTGTTATCGCTCAGCGGAATGCCTGCCTTGATTTCTAAGTATGGTTTAATCGGACGAGGCTTGACATGGAAACTGAATTGCTGCCTTTTGCACAATAGAGAGGAGGAAATGACAGGAGAGCTGGCTCCAGGCTGGTGCCAGCGCCTCTGCTTCTGGGATCCTGGGAGTGGCCATCTCTTTGGCCTCAGTATCTCCAACCACAACATGAAAGGGAGGGGAAAATGGCTAAAAGAAAAAGGCAGACAATACCAAGTGCTGATGAGGAGGTGAAACAGCTGGATCTCATACCATCTGGTGGGAGTGACGTTTGCAACAAGCGTTTTGGAAACCTTTTGGCAATGGCTACTAGATCCATCCCCTATGACCCAGCATCTCCGACCCTGGATACACACGCGAGAGATATGCAAACAGAGGTTCCCCCGCAGACACAGACAGGCAAGGTCACAGCAACGTCGCTCGTTTCAGACAAAGCTGGGAAGTGCCCCAGTGCCCATCGATGGCACATGAAGGAGTGAGCTCTGGGCTGTGCATACCGTGGGCCAGGCCACAGCAGTGAGAGTGAGCGAGCCTGCCACGGGCTATGGCACCTGTGGCTTCCACCAACGTAGTGTTCAAAACACAGTCCAGGCCCCAGAGGGCGCACACCGTGTGATTCTATTATGTCAAGTGCATCTCCTATCAGAAGTCAGGAGAGCGGTTACCTTCCTGGGCATGGGGGGGCGTGGCCACAAGGGGATGCAAAGGGTGCTTTTCTTGCTTTTTATACTGTACGTTACACTTGGGTAAAACGTTTACACTGAAACAAGGAAGGGTCCACGACATGGTTTGAGGGCCATTCTGGCTCTGCTGCCCCTGGTGCTCTCATTCCACCCCCCTGCTTCCTTCTTTCAGAGGGGCTCAGGCCCCAGGGAAAGGTCCCAGCGGGAGGGAGGGGACTCCTTGCTTGGGGTTTGGCAGAGGTTTCTGTGGATGGAGAGATGATTAAGGGCTGAATTTCCCTGCAGGGAAGACACGGGTCTGATTTTGGGCTCCACAGTGGTTTCCTTGGCAACCAGCTGTTGTCAGAAAAACAGAACAATGTGAGAACACGACACGGTCAGGCAAGGAAAGACCCTCTGGGGAACTCACGCACACAGGAAAATAAGAGGAAGCGGTCAGAGTCCACGCTGGGCAAGTGGCCCCAGAGGCCGGCCCACCTCCCCGTCCGCCCCTGGAATTTTCGCGTTAATCATGTGTTTGCAAATCCAATGCCATCCTCTTCTCATTGACAGATATTAACTACTATGATCCCAGAGCTGTGTTTCCCAAAAAAGCAGTCGTGGGGGCTGTGATGAAATATAACTCATCTGCCCAGATTTCCCCAGCGCGGAGGTCAAACATGACCACATTACATTTTTTAAAAAGTAACCACTTACGCTCAGCTTGTCCTTATTTGCTCCAAGTCTGGTATCACCTCTTAAAGACCCTACTTCCCCGCTGTCCAAGAGCTTTGGAACGTGTTCTCGGGGCAAGGCGGAGGGCAGGCTGCCTGCACGGGCAGGTGGAGAGAGGGTGGGAGCAAGCTTGACGCCCGGCCCGTTGCAGCTGCTGTTCCAGGGGTGGCCACATGGTGTCACTGCTGAACACCGGGCTCGCACAGCCTGAGGGGACCCTGGCTCTCTGCTGCAATGGTAACCCCCCACCCCCCGGGGGCCCCAGGCCAGAGCCCTTGCAATCCACACTCCCGGGCTCAGCTTTTGTTCTCCCAAGTGCAACACGGCGCCAGGGTGACTGGGTCCAGAGGTGCTTCTAGACTGGCCAGAGAGGGGATGTGGCCACCACAACGCCACATAGCCAGAAGGACCAGACTCCTAAAACACACACAATACACACACACTGTGGGTAATGTGGAAGTGTGAGATGCAGATTTATTCTAAGGTATTTTAGGGATGGCGTTGCTCCAGCTAAAGATTCCTGCAAAGACCCCTGGTGAAAACAAGGATGCAATCTCCATGGGTTAGGAGAAAAACTGGGCTTTTGAGTTCGATATTTTTGTATTCAAATCCTGGTTCTGCAAAATGCTTGTGTGGACTCTGGACACGTTGTTTCACTCTCAGAACCTCCTAAGATGGCTACTGGAACAGCACCCACCCGGGAGGGCTATAGGGAGGATGAAGGCAGTAACGCACACGGAGCGACCTGTAAACACTTCTGCTCCAGGCCATCAGCCCCGAACAGCCTCTCCTAAGGACTGGTTCTGGGCTCGTCTTGGCTTTCCCCTCCCAGCCTGGAATAAGACGTTTCTCCAAGGGGCTCGGGGCCTGGCACCCATGATATTAAAACCTCCCCAGGTGATTGTAATGGGAACCGGGGTTGAGAGCCACTGGCCTGGGGCAGGGGCGTGGGGAGCACTGATGTTCCTTCCCTTATCTTCACAACCACGTTTAGTGAACATTTACTATGTGCTGGCGCTGTTCATTTAGCATCTTGTTGGACCCTTACAAACAACCCACATGGGATAAATTGTTAACCGGTTTTGCACAGGAAAAACCAAAGGCCCCCTGAACTAGGCACCGGGTTGCGGGGGGGAGCTGCACAATTAGTGGGGAACAGAGGCCATATCTGAACCCAGGCCCCCCCGCCTCCAGAGTCCTTCCACTTCCCTGTTCTGCCTCTAACTTCTGGCTTTCCAGCCCTAGCAGAGAAGAGAATCAGTCTTCCCCACGTGCCCAAGCTTGCCCTCCTCCCATCCTACTCAACGATGTTCCTCCGGAGAGTTTGATGCTTTAACCTCCATTCTTTCATGCACTCATTGCTAAGCCACAGGGTAGCGAAGCTGAAAGCATATTTTGCACGTGGAGCCATGCAGACCCGGAGCAGGCAGCTGGCATGCAGAGTGGCAGGGCTGGCGGCATTGCCAGGCGGAGCTTAGCCTTGGAGCACAGGGACAGCATGTCTTGTGGACCAGACACCACAGGCAGTGTAGTCAAGTGGCTCATAAACAGAGGCAGGAAAGTTACAATCATCTAAGCACCTCCACACAGCGGCAGGCGATTATACCGGCTCTCAATAGCTAGAGGACCCAGTGAGGGCAGCAACGTGACCTGGTGCAACTCGGGGTTTCTCCGAGAAGCAGAATTAGAGGACCTGCCACCCTGCCCCAGGCCTGGCTGCGTGGGCATCTCTTACAGGACTTATTAGGTTTAGCTTCTTCAGTTAAAAGGGAATACAGGTTTATTAAGAAGGCTTTGGAAATTGCATGAATAAAATGAGAAATCTTCCGTTGCACATTCAAATTCACTACTGGCATTTTGGGATATTTCCTTTCAGATGCCACTCACCACCCCATGTACTGGCACTTGAATTTTCATTTGATGTTATATCACAACCAGTTCCTAATAATCATTAATAATAATTATTCAGCTCTGTGGACACCTTCAGGGATCTCCCAAGGCTGGGGCTTTAGCCAGCCCTCAGGCTGGCCAGGCCCTCCTGGAATCTTCCGACCCCTGGGTATTGTGTCTTCCTTTCTCCTGGGAGGCCAAGAGTCCAGAGGGTGTCAGGGTGACACCGCCCCTCGTCTGTCCCCTGCAAAGCCTCCTGAAATAAAATACTCTCTGTTGGTAGATCTGTCGGTTGCTGCCACATTTTAATCTCAGGGCTCCCTGGGTTTGGAAAGCCATTTGGGGCTCCAGGCATCTGTCCTACAGCTGAGAGGCTGTCGGAGGACAGGGGCCCGGCCGCCAGCCAGGCCTTCCCTATCAGCAGGCCTCTTCATCCTGCCCCGTCTGCTGACACCTCTGTGCCCTCCCTCCCTGCAGAGAGAGATAAGCATCTTTCCCGAGGAGGTAACAAGGGGCAGAGGTGTTCTGGCCCCAATTAAACTGCGCAGGGGCTCCTGGCAAGGTGGCCGGAGTGCTCTGAACTCCAAAAACAGGAGGGGGCTGGAGGCCTGGGCCCCGGATCCGGGGGGCTCATCCATCAGTGGGGAGGCTTTGATTCCGATAATGGTTTGATCTCCAGTGACAGGAGCAGCGGGTTGGGTGGTTTATGGCTCCACTTCCCCCAGGCCTTGCATCAGCTCAGTGGCTCCAGAGGGAACTTATCCAGCCAGGAGGTGGCCTGTATTTGGCCCGGGAGCCTGTTAGCCTGCAGGCTCATGTCTGAGACAAAGCAAAAGAGGGACAGGGACCCCGGTCCTGGAGAACTGAAGTGAAAGGAGTCCTTGAAAAGATCCTCCCCTTTCCGTTGCATTTTGAATACTTGTCTCATTTATAATTACAGTCACTTGAGGGGAGGTGTCAGCAATCACTCCTCAGATGAGAAAACTGAGGCTCAGAGAAGGTGAGCCAGTTGTCTAAGGCTGCCCAGCTATAAAGCAGAGGAGGGTTTGGGGCACGTAGATCTGACCTACAGCCCAGGGTCTTCCTAGGACACCAACGCTTCCCAAATGCAGGGGCGGGGGTCCTGGGGCTGGGCCCTAAAATACAGACTCAAACTTGGGGGCAAAGGCTGCTTCTAGGCCTTTTGATCGTCAAGAGGAAAGTCTAAGGGTGGTGGTCAGCAGGTCCTGACCACTGTGTAACATCTGCTAGTCTGTCTTGAGGTTTTATTGTTACTGTTGCTTGCTTCAGATCCAAATTTATTATTTTTAATTTTTTCATATATTAAAAAAAATAGAAGTAATCTTAAACGTACAGAAGAGCTGCCAGTGTGGAGAACCAGGCTCTGTAAGTTGTCCCCCACCTGACGTGCAGTCCCCCTGTGTAGGTCAGTGTGAGTGTCCTGCACACAGGACATCCCCTGCAGAACCACACTCAGAGGCTGACACTGACCCAGCACTGTCATCGGGTCCTCAGGCCCCGTTCAGGTCTCACCAATAGTCCCAATAATTTTTTATAGCAAAGGCTCCCGTCTGGTCTCCCGCAGTGCATTGAGCGGCTGTGGCTCAGAGCGGATTGTCATTCCTTCTTTCTGTGTCACTTGGACCCTTGACACGCTTGCAGAGAGCGGGCCACTTATTGTGTAGAATGTCCCTCAGTTTGGTTCACCTGATACTTCTTCTTGATCTGACTTGGGCCGTGGGTCTCGGGCAGGAGCACCACAGCCCTCCGTGCAGCCTGGCAGGTGGTACTCCAGCTGGGCCCTTCACTGCTTTGTGTGCGTGAACTCGTAGAGCTCTTGTGACAGTCTCATGATGCAGACACTTATCCCTATTTTCTCGATAAGGAAACAAAGGCTCAGAGAGGTTGAATCACCTTCTGCAGGTCACACAGCCTGTAAGTGGCTGATTAAGGATGTGAAGCTGGGCTGCAGGCACACCACTGGCTTGTAGCGCCTGTGTGTTCCCAAGGCGGCCAAGCGCAGTGGGAGCGGCCTCCATCCCCACCATCTTACTGTGCAACGCCGCGCAGCTGTGTTCCATCTTCTAGGCTCTTCTGGGCTGCCCTGGCCCTCCCCCCTCCCTCCGTCCATCTCTGTCTTTTCTGTTTCTCCACTGTCTCTTGCAGAGTTCTCTCTCCCTGTCGGTTTCTCTGACCATCTCTCATTGTCTCTCTGTCTCCTCACCTCGGCCCCCAGCCCCCAGCCTGGTCCTTCCTTCTCACACCTCTTGCAGTGGTCCCCGAGGCCAGGCAGGGTCTTTGCTGACCCCGCCTCTGGACAGACAGGACTGGTCAGATGTCCCACCCAGCACACAGCAGAAAACTGGATTTCTTTGGCCGCTCAGCCCTTCCCCGCAGGAGGTTCAGGATTTGGAAGCGGACCAGGGCCACGCACGGAGAAAAGAAGGAGCGGGCTCTGGGGCCGGCGTAGTTTATCTCCAGGGGAGCCTAGCGGGTCCCTCCGCGCATTCCAGGGGAGCCCCGGCATGGGGGAGGCTGGTGGGGGAGTGATAAGACGCAAATCCCTCAAGACAGGAGCACCGCCCCACCCCATGCAGAGGACGACGAGAGGAGGGCCCAGCTGCATCCTGCAAAGGCGTCCTGCCCCCCTGCAAAGCCCCAGAAGCCTCCCATCCGGGGTCCACTCCTGTCTCCTGGACGCCCCTGGGTCCAGGGATGTGGCCTGAGCAGGGCTCCGAGGGCCACGAGGGGCCAGGTCTAAGAGTGGATCAGTCGTGGGCCTCGTTAGAGGATTGCCCCTGAAATGCCCACAGGGGAGACCCCTGGGGTGGGGTGAGGAGAGCAGTTTGCGGGGTTGGGGAGAAAGAGAGAGAGACACACACAGACACAGAAAGAGAAATGCAGAGAGAGAGCAAAGGGTCGGGGGCGGACTCAGAAAGAAGGCATGGGAGCCAGAGGCGATGAGAAACAGGAGAGGAGAGCGCTACACCCCCAGAGATGCAAGGAAACCAACACGCAGACAGTATCAGAGACACATGGAGATGGAGGGAACCAGTGAGGCAGAGGACAGAGACATGGGGACAGAGACAGTGACGCCAGCCTCCAGCTGCACCGGGATGGGGAGGGGAGGGGCTCCTTGTCTGGGACGTGACCCTCCCAAGACCCTCATCCGGCCCTGCCTGGAACAGCCAGCGGGAACCTGGGTTGCAGGTACGCAGAGCATGCACGTGAGCGTGTATGCGGGCCCGTCTGGGGACCGCGTACACCTGCGTGTGTATCTGGTTCCCTTCCCTGGAGGAGCCCCGTTTTTTATCCTGAGATCTGTCCCCACTCCCAGGACCCTCGAGCAGATTGCTGGACGGGCAGGATACCCAGGGCCTGAGGCCGCACGCCAAGTGGAGGGCTCGCCCCACTGGCCCTGGGGGACCCCCACCTCCACATGGGGCTGCTGGGGCTTGGGTGTGCCCTCACCCACTCTGGTCACCCCTGCCCGCGTGCATGCCAACCCCGGGCAGTCCTGCACGAGGCCTCCCTTAGCAATCACCGCGATTCCAGGACCCGCTTTGCCGAGGGCTTTGCCGTCAGAGCTTCCAACCTCCTTCCAACCCTCGTGGCGCGTGTCGTAGCGGAGTTGAGAGCGGAGACCTCGGCCTCAGTTTCCTCATCGATAAGGGACGCGGGGACCCTTCATGAGTACCTTTTCCACGTTCTCATTTTTGAACCACATCAACCACGAAAACAAGCAAACGGAAGAGCAAACAAACATCCCAGGCCCGGCCCTGGGGATGAAATGGGCTTTCCCAAACCCAGCCTCATCACCTACCAGCTACTCACTGTCCCCAGCCTTGTTTATCTCATTCATAAAATGGGGACAGTGCTGGTTCTTACCCTGGGGGGGTCTGAGGATGGCTGAGATACACCTGGTCAGCACACCTGGCTGACAAGCCCACGCTCAGTACCTGGGTGGCCCCTGATGCCCAGTGGTGGTGATGAGTGCAGTGCGAGGTCCCTGGGACATGTGGGTGGAGCTGACATCTCAGGGGAGGCTGGGAGAAGTTCCCAGGCCCTGGGAGGCTGGCCCAGAGGCACTTTCCCCTCTCCCTCTCTAATCCTCTCGCCTTCCAGACAGCGCCCTGGAGACTTTGTTCTGCATGTGGTTTCCGGGGCCCTTCGGTGGAGTTGACAAAACAAGGAAATGCCAGCATGCAGTTCCCAGAAGCGCCTGGCTCTGCGCTGCCCTGGTCCCATCAGCCAGGGCCCGAGACCAAAGCCGCCTCACGCTTCTGACGTCTGGCAGTGGGGCTAGGCCAGCTTTCCTGCTGTCCTCGCCCCCTGGGAGCTTGGCCGGCTCCGGCTCCCTTTGAAGCTACTGGGAACTCAGTGCCCAGGGCCGCTCTCAGGGATCCCAGACAGGATGAGGCTCTGGGTCCCAAGAGCACACCCCGGGGTAACTGGGACTTCCTGAGTCCACTCTTGGCCGGGAACGTGGGGCTCAAGCCAAGGTCATTCAGCAGGTCCGGCTCCCCAGCATTCACTCACTCATTTGTTCATTCATTCACTCACCCATGGATGTAGTCTTTTCTCTGTTTCTCAGAGATATGTTTGCCATCTGTAAAATGGGATAGTAATGACACATATGCCAGGGGGCTGCTGGGAAAATCGAATGAGATATTTCGTGTTTGGTGCCTAGACACAGCAAACACACATGATTATTCTGACACGAGTGGGTGGCTAAATGTTCCGGCTCTGCAGCCAGAGGCCTCTGGAATTCCAACTCAGGCTCTGCCCCCCACTGGCTCTGTGACCTCAGGCAAGTCACTGAACCTCTCTGGGCCTCGGTTTTCTCGCCTGTAAATGGGTAGAGCCGCAGTACTCACTTCATGGAGTTGTGGATGATATACAAGTTAATATTTGAAAGCATGGAGAACAGGGCCCAGCACCGAGTAAGTGCTATATTGGTATTTGCTGAAAAAATATACGCATCTGTTCCAGAAAGAGCCAGCAACGTGGGGCCCTGAGCCTTGGTGCAACCCTTTGCTTGCATGCCGGAGGGACGTCCATTCTCCTCGTGGTTATCAGCTGTGCCTGGGTGGAGTGAGGGCACAGGCAGGCAGCGTCAAATGAGAAGTAATGCTTGACACCCGATCCAGAGTAATTTTTCCTACTAAGCCACATTTTTGGTCTGAAGAAATGGAGGCTCAACTTGGCGATGGGACTTGCCATAGTGAGGTCCATAGTGAGGAAGGTCCATAGTGAGGAAAGTCCATAGTGAGGAAGCACTGGAGCTGGTGGTGGAACCTGTGGATCCCCAGACCATGAGACAAAGTGACTCTAACAAGTGGCCAAGTCAGAGAGGTGGGAAGTGGGGGCTAAGCCCACTTGTATTGGTTGACACAATAAAGGATTTCACTTGTCAGTTCATGTAAGGAATGTTCTGGAGATGGGGAGGGCATTGGTGTTGATTTGGTTTAGCACTGGCTGGTATCACCAAGGACCCTATTTCTTTCTTTCTGCAGGGTTAGGTCATTCTCAGGGTGACTGTTAGGTCACTCTCAGGGTGACTTCCCTCTAGGTTGCAAAAGGGTGGCAGGAGTTCCAGGCCTCACACCTAAACACCATCCATTTACAAGGAGAAAGAGCTTGCTTTAAGGAGAGGCCTCTTCTTTCCCAGAAGCCTCTAGCAAGCTCCCTGTCATGTCTCGTTGGCCCCAGATGGATGGTGTGCCCATTCCTGGACCAACCCCTTTGGCCAGAGGAATAACGTGCTCTGATGGTTTAGGTCTGACTTACCTGGGCTGATCTCTGTGAAAGGATTCACACCTAAACCTTGGCATAGCATCAGCCCCTCCTCAACACCTATGTCTAAATCACAAAGAGGCAGGGTGGAAGGGGTCTCAGGGACACTTTGGCAATTCTCACCATGGGCCCCTATCACGTGCCAGTCCCTGGCGGGGGTGGGGGGGCTCGGTAGGATGTTAGAGAGACAGACAAGAAAGCAGACACATGCGGTGCAGTGGGATATGCATGACAGGGCAAGCATGGGGACAGGACAGCTGACCCAGCTTGGCCATGGCCAGAAAAGTAGTTCTGGAGGAGAATTTAAATGGAGACGTAGCCAGGGGAAGGCTCAGGAAGGGTGCTTGTGAATTAGCGGGAGACGGATGTGCTCTGTGAATGATTAGCAATGCATGCCATGGGTGTGGAGCAGTGACAAGTAAGCTACACACTGAAAAAGTGAATCTGCTTAAAATGAACTGAAAGTTCAGTCAAGTGAGCCTTTGTCTTAAAAACACAAACCCCCAAATTATGAAAATAAGCCCATTTAAAAAATATGCTATTTAATTAAATTTGATATGTAATTGCATGCCTAAGCTAATTCT
Source organism: Mesoplodon mirus (assembly GCF_964341445.2). Taxonomy (NCBI): domain Eukaryota; kingdom Metazoa; phylum Chordata; class Mammalia; order Artiodactyla; family Ziphiidae; genus Mesoplodon; species Mesoplodon mirus. The sequence goes on along the minus strand of NC_138995.1, from coordinate 3,331,460 downwards.
TAGACCAAAGTGTACAGTTGCTTTGCGTAATTGTATAACATTCTCCACAGCGTGGGGCAGCTCACATCCAATGGCTGATCAACGTGGGGGTTAAAGGCCCAGACCTCTCGGTCCAACAGGGAACAGCTCTGAGGGTCACTGAATCCGTGGTGCTCTCCGTGGGGACAGTGGAGCCGGTCCTGAAATGGCATCCCAGTCCAGCCTCTCCGGGTGCCCAGGCCTGAGACCTTCCTTTCTTTTCCCTTCCCAAAAGTGCTCCCCGCCAAGCCTCCTGAAAACCAGGGGTCAGCCTCCTGGGGAGCCCAACCCTGCACTTTCTAAAGCCCCTTGCTGGAAGGTGCAGGGGAGGGGAGGAGGGGGGAAGTGAAGGTTTCGAGCAGTAGCTAAATCAATCCCACCCTGTTTTCCAAACCCAGACTGGACAATCTCAGACCAAGTCCTGCAGGGCTACAATCCATCGCTAATTCACGGAAACCCACACCTTGTGAAAGGCTCTCTCTCTCTCTCTTTCTTCACTCTATTCCCACCAAAGCCAAGCACTTTCTGTCTCCACCCTGACCTGGCCAGGCCAATTTTTCCTTAATGCTCAATTTCACCTACCAATTTGCGAGACAAGGGCCCCCTATCCTGTGGGAGGAAAGCGCTGCCTTGAGAGGCTCCTGAGGTCCCCACGTCTCCTAGAGCACCCTCAGCTCCACGCAGGCTGCTCTCTGGGTCTGTTTGGAGAAGGCGCCTGGGATTTCCGAGCCCCGCTCCCAGGCCGGCAGGAAGAGCCTACCTTTGCCTGTGCTCCGGCGTTTTCTAAGAGGCCTTTTCTTATGGGAGTAATTGGAGCAGGTCTCATTTCTCCAGGAATGAGAGCAGTGCAATTTAGCAAGGCTTTATTAGGTCAAACAGAGAATGCCAGGCTTGTCTGATGTTCTGGCTGCACAGGGCTCCCTAATGAGAGGCAGGAAAATGGTCGGGCTCCAGCCGGCAGACGCAGGCCTGTGATCAAAGCCTCAGCTTCCCCAAACTCAGGCTCTGGGAGCGTTTGGAGGAGCCTCCCTCCCACTGCCACCTGGCAAGAGGCTTCAGCTCCCCAGGGAATCGTCCGGGGCAGGGGTCCCCAACCTCTCTGGGGCAGCTTGCCCTCTGCCCCGGCCTCTCTGCCAGGAGGGCAGGACCCGGCAGCAGGGTCACTCCTGATGGCCCCCGTTGGCACGGACACTCTCCCCCAAGCACGTCTGGCCAGGTTTGAGGAGGGATCCTGTGGACGTTTCCAAACCCTCCTGTTTCTCTGTCTCGCCTCGTGGGTGCTGTGCCCGTGTGGTTTCCAATGCACCCGTCCTGGTGTGGAGGACTTGCCTGGGGTAATCTCAGCTCCTGCCTTGTCCTCTGTGTCACTTGGCTGAGGGCTGAGCTGTGTGGGGGACAGGAAGGTGCCACGAGCTGAGACTGGAGAAGGGGTCCCAGGAGGTGGGGACGTCCCCTCGGCAGCAGTAAGCCAAGCCATCCCTGGCCGTCCTCGCCAGCTCGTTAGAGGAAAACTTCAGGCTCACGTGTGGAGTCTGGAGTTTCCCATATTGTGGTCCAGTTTGTTGAGTTGGAAGGAGCAGAGAATCTTTTCCAGAATCTTGGATGATTCCCTAGGCAAGCATTCGAAACCAATCAGAATTGTCCTCCTGGGTCATTGGATGGGGGAAGCTGGAGCCTGAGCAGACTGACCTGGGTTTTACAAGTTGTTTTGCAAAACAAGTATCCTAGTTTCTGAGCCAGAAGGGCCCAAGGCCCAGGAAGTACCTAAGAGCATGGCTCTGGGGAAGGACCACCTTCGAGCCCTAGGATGCCAGTGACAAGCAGGGCAAGGTTCCCACAGCCCCAGGGCTCCATTTCCCGCCAGTGAAATGGGAATCCCGGGGACATCAACCTCTTAGGGTGGATTGAGGGTCAACGCATAGTTGATTGTGAAGTACTGTTATGGCTCGGGTCCCCCCAGAAGATACGTTCAAGGCCTAACCCCCAGTGCTTGTGAATGGGACCTTTTTGGGAAACGAGGTCTTTGCAGATGTGATCGAGAGATGAGCTCAGAAGGATTCGGGTGGCCCTAAATGCAGGCTGACCACTGTCCTTATAAGAAGAGGGACATCTGGATACAGACACGCGTACACAGGGAAGATGGCCACGTGATGACAGAGAGGACAGAGTGATGCGTCTACAAGCCAAGGATGCCCGGCGACCCCAGAAGCTGCAAGAGGCAGGAAGGATCCTCCCGCAGAGCCGCTGGAAGGGAGCCAGCCCTGCAGACACCCTGAGCTCAGTCTCCTGCCCCACGCTACAGTACTTGGGCAGCAGCCCTAGAAAACCCAACCTTTGAGTGCCCATCGCTGCATCCAGACTCTCGCTGGCCACGTGGCTCACCCACAACCCTCCCCATCTACAGGGACCCAGGTCCGGCGCTCGTCCACGTGTCCCCAGGCTCCTTTCCTGCTGGAGGTTCAGGCCACCCTGTGCTGAGGGTGCAACACTGCCATTTATCAGACAAGTGCCCTGGGAAACCGGAGGTGTGACCGCAGGAAAACAAGAGTAATGAGCCGTCTCAGAGCCTCCGTTATTTTCCCAGTACGATGGTTTCTTTCTCAAACGCTTGGGGAAGCAGTAATTCTCACAGATTTTCCCTGTAATGAAGGGTCCCAGGGTCACTGAAGATTTGGCACAAGTTCCAGAGCTACTTTTTTGGATACGGTCTCCGCGAGCCTAGTGTGGCCTCTCAGGGCTGAATATGCTGCCCTTGCGACCCAGGAGCTACAGTCTCAATTGTATTTGATTTCCATTAATTTTACTTGAAAACAGATACTCCAGTGATTAAGAAAACTCTTAAGTGTGTTTGCACCCACTTGGAGTGTGAGTCTACCTTTACAGCTGTAAGTTTTATGAACTGTAAATACAGAGCAAGTATTTTCAGTGAAAGTTTACCACCCAAATTAAGATGTGGAAGTGTGAAATTGCACCAGATTTTGTAGAGTGTAAGTGTAAAATATACACAGGATTTTGAAGACTTAGTGTGAAATAAAGAATGTAAAATATGTCAATTTTTAATATTCACTACGTGTTGATGTTTTGGGTATACTGGGTTAAAGAAAATATATTATTAAAACTAATATCCATCCCCCACCCCCCCTTTTTTTTTTTTACTTTTTAAAATATGGCAACTAGAAGGTTTAAAATTACACATGTGGTTTAGGTTAAATTTTGCAGTGGGGCAGCGCTGGTCTAGATGGCTAAACTGGAAGTCTGAACTTATCTGCCGTTCTAATGTTGACCAATAACAGGGCTCTGTGACCTTGGGAAAGCCCCAACTCTATCTGAACCTCAAGTTCCCAGTACCAAATTGAGGAGGTTGGGCTGGACCACTGGATTTGGTTATTGGAGGGAAACTGAGGGGGTGGGGCTTTCAAAACCACCAGATTCGGTGACCTTGATTCCTTCCCACTGTGATTCTATGGTTGGGCTGAGGGCTAGCTCACACCATTCCCACTTTTTTTTTTTTTTTCTGTATGAGGGCCTCTCACTCTTGTGGCCTCTCCCGTTGCGGAGCACAGGCTCCGGACGCGCAGGCTCAGCAGCCATGGCTCACGGGCCCAGCCGCTCCACGGCATATGGGATCTTCCCGGACCGGGGCACAAACCCACATCCCCTGCATCGGCAGGCGGACTCCCAACCACTGCGCCACCAGGGAAGCCCCCATTCCCACTTTGAAGCTGGGCAGCTGATGGAATTTACAACAGAGTTGCTGGGCACAGTTGTGCAGGTTGCTGACTGCACAAGAGGGCCTTTCCTGATTTGCGTGAAGTTGAATGTCAAGATTTCTCAACATGAATACAAGATATGTACGCAGCACTTTTAAATTTAAGAGCAATTGCCTGTAATCTAGACGTTAATAGACTTAGAACCCATTGTTTCCTGAGGCCATCTAAGAATCTGGGAGGAAGGTCTGTAGGATGAGGGATAAGTTCACAGGTAAGGAGGGAGGGTTGAGAGCAGTGTTCCTTCTCCACCTTCTCCTCCTGCCCTGTTTGCTGGCGGGACAGTGAGGATACCAGAGAAGAAACTGGAAACACCTGGGGACCCATAACCACAGGTGGAAGAGGCCTGGGTCCCTAATGAGCATCTGGAGCGGTGCTCTGGGCGAACTTGCCCCTGGATTATGTCCAGAGTGAAAAATGAACTTCGCTTGTGAGATGCCACTGAAATTTCAGGGCCCGTTTATTACAGCAGCTGGTGCATTGACTAACTACAGTCCTTTGCCCTAAAGAGCTGTATGTCCAGGTCACAGGAACCGGTGGGTGAGGCCTCAGTGAAAATGTGCAGGCCTCCCCATACTGGCCCGACCTCCCCTGCCGAGCTTCCTGGTGGCCTGGGGAGGAGGGAAGTTCCTGGGCTTCCTGCCCCTGTTCCCCACGATCCAGCACACCCTTCTCGGTCTCCACCCTGCCCTTCTCCTCCACGCATGGATAATTAGAAGCTGCTGGTCAGAGGCTGGCCAGCAGCCAAGACATTTTCTCTACATGGGAAAACAGAAAGTAAGGTTATAAGTTCTGAGCCCTGGAAACCACCTAGAACTCCGAAGACGTTTTGCCGAGTACTGCCCTTACGGAGTCTCAGGGGGACCACTGGCCTCTGAACGCCGGGATGACCATCCTTCCTCGGGCTTGAGGCTCTCCTCTCCCTCTGGGCCCTTCTTTGGCACCAGAAGGAAGGATGGGGCATGTGGAGGCTTCTGGACTTCCCAGTGTGCAGGGTCTGGAGGGAACTGGGGGCGGGCTGGGGAAGGGAGGGGACTGGGTGGGGCCCGAGGGAGATTCCCGAAGGGTCGCCACCCCAGCGTAGCACGGTAGGGGGCTCCATGGGGGTCTCTCCCTCCTGCCAGCATTCCAGCCTCCAATGGAGGCACAACTGTCACTGAGAGAGACACAAGAGAATTGTCGAAGTTACAGGAAAGGGGCCACATCAGTTGAGGTTGGGAAGGTCACCCTGTGAGGCCCAGTGACTCACCGGCCTCGCATCCTTAGTAGATGACACAACTGGGATCTTTGGACTCTACAGCCCATACTGCAGAGGAAATAGATGCGCAAATGTCTTCTTTTTTAATCAGAAAAGAAGTACATGCTTGTACAAATTCAAACAGCATTAAAGCCTGTAAAATATGGCCCGCCTTCTTTGATTCTCCACTTACTGTCGGGTGGGCTCCATCTCCCCCTCTGGAGTATGGGCAGGCTCTCTGACCACTGGACCAAGAGAGTTGGCAGGGATGAGGCTGTCTAGGCTAGGTCAGAAGAGCAGGCAGCTGCTTCCTGGCGCCATCAGGGTGCTTGCCAGCCACCACGTAAGCCGTCCAACTTCCCCAAGGCCGCCATATTGGAGGGACCACACTGGGTGCTCCCATCCACAGCCCAGCAGAGCTGCTGTCAGCAACAGCTGCCAACTTGGATGTCCAGGCCGGTTGACATCTGAATCTGGAGCTTGATCAGAGCATGAGGCTTTTCCCCATTCACTTTGTGTGTGGAGTGTACGCAGAATCATCTATTTACTCATAACTTCATTTATACAACCAATGTTTCTTCAGGGTCTTCTCTTAGTCAAAATTTTTAGCCAGACGTACTTTGAAATCCATATTTCTCTTGGATTTTTAAAAAAGACAATATGGTGCTTATACGGTGAGATTCATTTAATACCTTTACTGGATTCTATTTCTTTTCTATTTCTGTTTCTCCAGTGAAACATGATTTTTCACGCTAAGTGGAATAAATAGACTGAATAGACTCAAGTCAGATCAGGTCAGGTTTGGCATCAAATTTTCAAAACGAAACAGAAGCAAACAAAACCCCCAAATAATCGTGTGCTTTTCAAAGTCTTGGGTTTTGGGATTGTGAAAAGGGGCGGCGGGGCTGTGTTGATTTTTATGGAAAAATCATACTTTCTATTTATGGAAAGTGAAACTGATTTTCCTTTTATCTTGGTGATACACAGTTTCCCTTCTGAATAAAAATTGTACATTACAAAAAATAGTTGATTAACATAAATATATTAAGTAAACAAAAAATACAAGTGGCATGCAGATACGATAAAAATAGTGATGACCTAAATTTAGGGAACACAGATCTAACCCGGGCCCCACTGTGACATGGAGGGTGTAATGGATTGTCTTTCCAGTTCCATTCTGCAGGAAATAATAGCTAATACTTAGCAAGTACTTATTATGTGCTGGCATTTGTCTATGTACTTTAAATATACTACCTTGTTTAATTCTCGCAAGAACTCTGGGGGGAGGATACTTTCTTCTTATCCCCATTTTACAGATGAGAAGACTGAGACACAGAGGTGAAGTAGCCTGCCTAGAACCATTACCTAATAAGTGGTAGGGGGGTACCCTGTGTAGTTAACACCTGCACTCTAGCAAGCATCCATCAGATGGGGGAACAAGAGGCGTCTGCAGCAGGGCTCAACCAGAGAAGCAGAAGCAGGTGGAGAGATAAAGATGTAGATATAGGTATAGACATGGATATACAGATGGATACAGATACATGGATAGATCTAGTTATCTAGATGGATGGATATAGGGATACAGATGGATAGGTACAGATGCACAGAGGGATGGATGGACAGACTGAACACAAGGCACTGGCTTACACTCTAGTGGGGGCTAAGCATGTCCAGTGTCCGCAGGGCAGGCCTTGGAAGGGAAGGTGAGGAGAAGGCTGGGACCCGTAGGCTCGGGTGAAGCTGTCCCAGGGGGCAGACTTGCGGGAGGGATAAGGGATTCAGGGATAAGGGAGGACATTGACGACCCTGTGACTGTTTGGTCTCTCCTTCACGGAAAATTGACATCCCTTTATAAAGACCTTCCTCCTGATTAAGGCAGGCCCACCCAAGATGAGCTCTGTTTAGATTAATCTAAAACAAACTCCTAGAGACTTACATCCCATCTGCAAAATCTCTCCCCAGCAGCAACTAGACTAGCATTGGACGAGCAACCAGGAGGAGGGGCATGCACTACAGAACGGCCACTGCCTCCCTCCTGTCCTCCAGTCTTGCAGGAGACCAGCTGGGGCAGTTGCTTCTGGCTCTAGACCCAGCCTCCTGTCTCAGGCCAGAGGCAGGCTGGACACAGAGGTCTGTCAGATGCACTCCTTCTCTGAGCCGGTGTTCCGAGGGCCTGGGCTGGGGATGGGTGGGGAGTAGAAGTTGTGGTCACGCATGTCCCTGGGTGTGGTTGGCTGGGTGTGAGCCTGGAGGCACCTGCTCTCCTGCCCAAAGGGTCCTTCGGGAAGATACCCGGGGTATCCCGGGGTGATTTTCCAACTCTTCATCCCAGGTTTAGCTTGGCCATATTTTAAAAACATGTTTTAAACTTGTACTAATTTTTTATTGGAGTGGAACACCCATGCCTTGGTGTTGTAAGAACAGCCCTGAGCGATAATCACTGTGTGCACACCTGTGATACCAGCTCCCAGGTGAAGACACAGAACAGGACCCAGCCCCAAAGCCCCTCTTTGCCCCATTCCCACAGCCACCCTGTCCCAGGATGCTGACCTCCATCACCGCAGAGCAGTTTGTTTGCTTTTGGGCTTCGTGACCAAATCAAAATCTGTGTCTGGCTTTGTTTGTGGGTATGTGGCTGTTGAATTTTTATGTTCATTGCTGTATACTATTCCATGGTGAGACTACGTCCTCAGTCACTTCTCCACTTTACCATTGATATCCGGATGTTTGGGTAGGGCAGTGGCAAACATTCTAGTACCTGTCTTTTGGTGAGCACACATCCCCTTTTGGTGGGGGGGACACCCAGAAATGGCCTTGCTGGGTCCTGGGTCGGGGAGCATGCACAGCCTCGGTGGATTCTGAGGACTGTCAACTTTAAAGGTGCTTCTGAAGCCTTGCCGTCCTCAGGGCTTTGGAAACTACCCCGTGCTACAAACAGGCAGTTTTAAAAGGATTTTTTCTTTGCAGCTTTTAATAGCCGTGAAATTCTTGGCGACATGAAATATGCTCCAAAGGGGATAAAAAGAGACCTGTGCAAGTTCTTGTTCAAATAAATAGCCTGTCTCCGGGTTGAAAGGGAAATCTGTTCCTCACACTGCAAGACTTTGTTCTGTTACTCCTTGTTTCAATCCTTATTTCTCAGTCCTTGAGTAAAACTCGGGGACCCTGTCAAACAATGTAACATTTCTTTCATTTTTATTCCTTTCGGCAGGTACTGGCTTCCTCAGGTTCAGATGAAGTTTCCACGGGTCAGCCTGACACTCATGGGGCAGTCTCACTCCTCAGCATCCTGACCAGAAGCCAAGGAGCGGGGCTGCTGCCCGACCATTTCACAGGGGAGGAATCGAGGGGCGGGGGGTAAAGTTGCTTGCCAAGGGGGCACTCCAGGTGTGAGCCCAGGTTTTTCTGATGCCAAGATGACCCTCCCCTTTTAAAAAGAGCACCCCTTCTGAATTTAAATTGGTACAGCCACTATGGAAAACAGTTATGGAGGTTCCTTAAAAAAACAGAACTAAGATCCGTCAATCCCACTCCTGGGCGTATATCTGGACAAAACTATAATTCAAAAAGATACATGCACCCCTTTGTTCATTGCAGCACTATTTACAATAGCCAAGTCATGGAAGCAACCTAGGTGTCCATTGACAGATGAACAGATAAAGAAGATGTGGTACATATATACAAAAGGAATACTACTCAGCCATAAACAAGAATGAAATAATGCCATTTGCAGCAACATGGATGCAACTAGAGATTATCACACTAAGTGAAGTAAGTCAGAAAGAGAAAGAAAATACCATATGATGTTACTTATATGTGGAATCTAAAACGATACAAATGAACTTATTTACAAAACAGAAATAGACTCACAGATGTAGAAAACAGACTTAGGGTTACCAAAGGCGAAAGTGGGGAGGGAGGGATAAATTAGGAGTTTGGGATTAACATATACACACTGCTATATATAAAATAGATAAAAACAAGGATGTAATATATATAGCACAGGGAACTATATTCAGTATCCTGTAATAAACAGCAATGGAAAAGGATATGAAAAAGAATATATATATGTGTAACTGAATCACTTTGCTGTGTACCTGAAACTAAAACAACATTGTAAGCTGAATATACTTCAATTTAAAAAAAAAAGAGCCTCCCCCAACCCCCCTGCCAACTGCAGTGTAACATACATGTGGGAAAATGCACGGGAGATAAGGGACATCTCAGGGAAGTTTCACCAACTGAACACAGTCCAGTCACCAGCACCCGGGTCGAAGCTCAGAATGAGACCAGCCCCCGAAGCCCCCTGGAGCCCCCTGCCCCGTGCACCCCCTGTCTTCTCTCGACTTCCAGCAGCTCAGATTAGTTTATCTGTTCTTGAAATTCATCATACAAACAGATTCACAGAATACTTGCTCTTCCCTGGATTCTTTCTCTCAGCCCTGTGTGAGATGCATCCGTGTTGTTGCGTGTAGTGACAGCATGTTGGTCTTCATGCAATTTGTTTACCGATCCCACTGCAGATGGGCATTTGGGTGGGTCCCGGTTTGGGGCTATTAGACTGTGGTGAACCCGTGGGTGCGGGGCTGCGGGGCACACATGACATGACACGGGCAACCACGCTCGGGCTCGGCTGCAGCAAATGCTGTAAGACGGTTTTCCAAAGTCAGGGGACCAACGTGAGCTCCCACCTGCAACGCAGGAGTTTTCTGGATCTCTTGCAATGGGCTTTTAGGTTCTTGGACGCCTGGGTGAGTTTTTTCCCACTGTGCCCTCTAAACCGGGGCTTCTAATCCAGCCAGGATCCCGGGATGCAAGGGTCTGGCGAGTCTGCCTCAAGCGCAAGGAGTCAGGGTTTCAAGTGACCCAGCTATCTCCACCCCCCCCCCCACAGTTATCTCTGCGCTCGCTCACCCCAGGACACAATTATCTCCGCAGTCCAAATTCCTGCCTCTGAAGTGGAGCTGGGTCTTTGATCTTCCCTTCGGGGAAGATCTGAGCTCGGAGGAGGGCCTGGGGTCCAGGCCAGGCTGTGAGGTGACTTGAGCCCTGGCCTTTGGCCAGGCGGGCTCCCTGGGGACACTGTCGGGGCAGTTATCATGGGGGAGCTGGGGGCCCCTCTGCCATCTCGCCGTCCAAACCTGAAGCTCCATCAAAGGGCTGCGTCTTCCCTTATCTGAGGGGCAGTGAGGGAGCCAGTGGGGGGCAGCTCTGGCTTTGCGGGGGAACCTCGTAACTCCTTCAGCCACATATCTGGGGAGCCCCACGGTGTGCCAGGCGCTGTGCCGGGGATGGGGTGCAGTGACAAGAGAGGCCTCCCTGACCGTGTGAAGTTCTCAGGGCTGAGACTGAAGGATATGCACACTTGTGGGGCGCTGACGACGTTGGGACAGGCAAAGGTCTCTTAAACACGACCCAGACCATGCAACCCTAAGAGATAAAGTTGGTATGATGGACCGCATCAAAATAAAAAACTTCTGTTCATCAAAAGACACCATTAAGAACCTGAAAAGACAAGCCACAGACTGGGAGAAAATATTCCAAATACGTGTATCTCATAAAGGACTCACTTACAGAATATACAAAGAACTCCCACAATCCCACAAATAAATAAGAAAAAGACAAGAGCTGGGTAAAATCCAGGCAAAAGCCTAGAACCAGTATCTCTACGAGGAAGATACAGAATGGCCAGGGAGCAAATCAAACACCCCCAGGCATCACTGCTCACGGAGAAATGTCACAAAGTCATGAGGAGGCACAGCTCCCACCCACAGAATATCAAGGGCTAGAGAAGGCGCAGGGCAGCCGGGACTCACGCCCTGCCCACGGGGGCCAAAGTGAGATAGGGACACAGGGAAATGGTTCACTAGTCCCCCCAGACACAGTCCCAAGAGAATGAGGACGTCGTTCAACAAAAGACTCTTACAAAGGTGTCCACGGTGGCTTCATGGATCACAGCCCTACACTGGGAATAAGCCAAGGGTCCAGTAGTAGTAGATGGGTACGTCAACTGTGAGATGTTCAGACGATGGAATACTACCAGGCAGCAGGAAAGATTCCAGGATCACTGGAGGCCGCGGTGTAGATGAACCTCCTAAACCTTGACCACTGTGCCCATGACAGTGACTACTGGGCCAATACAATGACCACCAGGCCCACAGCAATGACCACCGGGCCCATAGCAATGACTACTGGGCCCACAGCAATGACCACTGGGCCAATACAATGACCACTGGGCCCACAGCAATGACCACTGGGCCCACAGCAATGACTACTGGGCTCACAGCAATGACCTCTGGGCCAATACAATGACAACTGGGCTCACAGCAATGACCACCGGGCCCACAGCAATGACCACTGGGCTCATAGCAATGACCACTGGGCCAATACAATGACCACCGGGCCCACACAATGACCACTGCATCCACAGCAATGACCACCGGGCTCAGAGCAATGACCACCGGGCTCACAGCAATGACCACTGGGCCCACACAATGACCACCGGGCCCACACAGTGACCACTGGGCCCATAGCAATGACCACTGGGCTCACAGCAGTGACCACTGGGCCCACAGCAACAACCCCAGCCCACCCTGGCCAGGCAGGCAGCACTGTTGTCCCCCATCCCCGCAGCCGACTGAGCTGCAGGCCCCACGATGGAAAAGTGCTTGTTCTGCCTGGGCCTGGCCACTGGGGGATTTGTGACCCCATGCAAGTGAGTTGGTCAGACCTTGAGGGGAAGTGGGCACGGCGGGACTCGGGAAAGGACACGATGGTCCTGTGAGGTGGGTTTGACCTTGTCCCCACTGCCCTGACGAGGGGGTGGAGGCAGGAGCCCCGCCCAGCAGCGTGTGTGCAGTGAAGGTCCGTCCACCCCGAGAGCTCACACTCCAGCCTCTGCATCTCCTTGATCTTCGGGCTATTCCAGGCAGGGGACGGGGGCGGACATTCGGCCCAGGCTCCGCGTGGGAAGAGATCTGGGACCCGGGGCAGGTGCAGCCTTCAGGTGCCTGGTGGCGAGAGGCAGGGAGGGCTGCCCCGTGGATGCAGCAGGGAGACCATGATCCGGGGGGACCACACGGGCGTGCGAAGGGCTCTGCGTGGAGCAGGGAGGATGGGCCTGAGTGTGTGGGGAGCCAGCTGCAATCCCCGCCCTGCTGGCCGTCGGCCTTGAGAAGGACAGCCCCCTTGCTCCATAAGCCCTGAGCCCTGGGAATGATGATGGTGGTTGTGGTCAGCACAGCTGGGCAGTGAGTGTGGTCATTACACTCTGTCCATGTACTTCTTGTTCACACAGCGCAGGTTTACCGAATACAAACCATGTGAAAGTCTGTGTGGTTTCCTAGTTCAGAGCAGCCGTTCCCAGCTTTGCTGCTTATCAGCTCAGCTGGGTGACCTTGGATGTGACGTGTAACCTCTCTGTGCCTCGGTGCCCCCATTTGTAAAATGGGGATAATGAGGGCATCCAATGCTCCACTACACCCAAGTGTGCAGGCAGATGGGGTTGGAGCCCAGTCGGGGCGGAGTGATGCTGTGAACTCCGCCCCGCTCCCCATGCGCCAGGCCCCGTGCTGGGGAGCACGCTCCCCCCGGCCCCCCCCCCACCATGAGCTCCCAAGACAGCAGGACACAGCATTCGGGACGTGGGCTCCAGTGCTTGCCGGCGCCTGAATCTCACGCCCTCCATCTCCTGTCTGTGAACTGAGGCAATGACCTCAGGGGGTGGCAGGGCTCAAATGAGACCCGTGGCCTTAGCCAAGAGGCTGGCTGCAGGAACAGCTCTGTAAGTGTCACCCACCGCTTCGCAGATGTTGTTAAACATTACCCATCGGAGCGGTTAGGCTCGGGGGGGAAAATGGCAGCAAAAATGCGATCAGCGGGTATTTGTCCGTGAGACGGTCAGTCGTGGGCCAGCACCCGGGGTGTCCGCAGCTGGAAGCGCCCTGCCCAGTTCATCTGTATGTCTTTCATACATCTACCTTCTGTTGGGGCATGTTTCTCCAAACTCTCAGGCCTGGCTGGATCTCCGACGGTCAGATGAAAAAAGGCCCAGGCTTCTCTCTTTGGATAAAAAGGTGCTGACTGTTCACATAGCTTTGCATAAGATGCTGGTCTTTTTAAGGCGTCTTTATGGGGTGGTTCTAGAACTCATCTAATGGGCAAAGCGGCGCTGGGACTCATGCGTATTCTCTGAGCATCAATTCCATGCCAGGCGCAGAGCTAGGTATGTAGAGCAGGCAGCAGTGAAGCGGCCCCAGCCCCGTTCTCTGGCGTGTGCCACGGGACCTCCCAGACCTCGTTGGGCCGGTGAGATGAGACATGAGGACGCACGTGACGGGACGGTGGAGGGTTCTGCACAAAGACACCCCCAGACCCTGCTTTTGCAATACCAGGATTCACCCAAATTCTCATTTTTGGCCACGTTAAGTTAGGTGTCTCCTTTTGCGATTTACACCCGCTCTGAGAAAATTGCTGGGTTTGTTCTGGCTGATGGGGTGACACTTGGGCACGGCAGCCCTTGGCCTGTTCTCTGGGCAACTGCAAGGTCCTTTGGGCTAGACAGCTGTAAGGACATAGGGGCTGGGGGGGCTTCATCCTGGGCTTATACCCCCAGTGACACCATGGCAGTGGATGTGCACATGCATACATGATCTGTCTTACACACCATCCTCTGAACCCCTGTGTGAGAATGTCCTTCCCCAGCAGGCGGCTCCAGACCAAGCCCAGGTCCTCTAGCTTGGCTTCTGGGAGGAGAGGCCCTCCACTGCAGCCAGGCTGACCTGGAGCCCTGCCCCGCTGGTTACGCAATCCCTCCCCTCCTGGCCACCCCTTCAGGGCAAAGCATCCATTGGCCTGGAACTTCCCTCAACCATCTCTGCCTTCAATACCTTCCTCCTCCAAGTTCACAGGTCTCGCCTGGTGACATTCCTATTTGGTGACATTGCTATATGGTGACATTCCTATTTGTGTACGTGCATGTCTTCTCTGCCTTGGACCATTACGGTAGCCTCCACGTCACTAACAGAGTGATCTTTTTAAATAGCAAGGTTTAACATGCCACTCCTGTGCTTAATAACCTTCCATGGCTCCCCATTGCCTACAAGATAGAGCCCAAATTTCCTAACAAGATATTCAAGGCTCTCCCAGTCTAGCTTAATCTCACCTTTCTGGTTTCATATCTTGTGATGCACCCTACCTTTCAGCCTCACCTTGAACCTGCCTGTATTTAGTTTATTTAGGTTCTTCCACCTGGAATGCCCTTTCTTTTTTATTAATTAAAAAAAAATTAATTAATTAATTAATTTTTGGTTGCGTTGGGTCTTCGTTGCTGCACGCGGGCTTTCTCTAGTTGCGGTGAGCAGGGGCTACTCTTCATTGCGGTGCATGGGCTTCTCATTGCGGTGGCCTCTCTTGTTCCGGAGCACGGGCTCTAGGCGTGCGGGCTTCAGTAGTTGTGGCTCGCAGGCTCTAGAGCGCAGGCTCAGTAGTTGTGGCGCACGGGCTTAGTTGCTCCGCGACATGTGGGATCTTCCCAGACCTGGGATCGAACCAGTGTCCCCTGCACTGGCAGGCAGATTCTTAACCACTGCGCCACCGGGGAAGTCCCAGAATGCCCTTTCTTTATTCTCCACCTGGAAAAAATTCCGCTCCTTTCCCACAGCTAGTGGTACTCAACTAGGAGTAATTTTGTTCCCAGGGGACATCTGGAAATATCTGGAGATATTTCTGGTCGCCATAAATCGACAGTGTGTGTTACTAGTCAAAGCTAGTGATGCCACTCAACATCCTATAATGCACAGGACAGTCCCAAATGTCTCAACCAGGCTGAGGCTCAAGAAGCCTGCTCTAAGCCCATCAATGCCACGTCTCCTCAGAGAAGCTCCATCAGATCCCCAGGCATCAGTGTCCCACCCCTCTCTGGCCTGTGAAGCCAGCTGTGTGGGCAGCAGTTAGATGGGGATGAGTCCGTCTCCCTGCCTGGCCAGGAGCTCCCCGACGGCAGGGACTGTGTCCTCATTAGTGTCACCACAGGTTAACGCAGGGCCTGGGGCACAGGGGAGCTTGGAAAATATTGGTGGACCAGAAATTGAGGATTCAATGTATGGCACTCGTTAGAACTAGGATTTTGGCCTGGGACCCAGGCAGGAATGTCAGGAAAACATGAACCCCTAACACTGTAGCACAGTGAGGTGGTCAAGAGCACAGACTCTCTTGGGTTCAACTCCTAAGTTCTCCACTGACCAGCTGTGTGACCCTGGGCCGCTCACTTAACTTCTCTGTGCCTCAGTTATCTCATCTGTAGAATGGCGATGTTAGTAGTATCCATCTGTAGTGGATTTAAAACACGTCCACACATTCTTTGACCCTCCTCCCATGTGGAGGTGAATCTGTCTCTTTCCCTTGAACCTGGGCTGGCTGGCTATTGGCTGCCTCGGAGAAAAGAGCACAGCGGAAATGACACTGGGTGACTTGGGGTCTGGGTTGGAAAAGGCCGTGTGGCTCTTGCTAGTTTTCCTTGGGACTCTTGCTCTGGAGCCTTCAGCACCATGGGAGAATCTGGCTACACTGAGGCCTTACCAAGACATCACTGACCATTTTTTGGTACCAGGTGCCATTCTGGGGGAGGCGTCCACACTCCTCGTGGGAGGCCAGGGCCTCCCTGCCAGCCAGGATGACCAGCCTCAGTCCTGGCTGTGCCTACTGCAGCTCAGGTCCCCCGACCTTTCAGGTCCCTGTCCTCCATCTGATAATAAGAGCTCTTAGAACCAAATGAGATAAAGCCTGGGAAGCTGGCAGCACAGCGCCCGGCAGGGAGTGAGTCCTCAGCAAACGCTGATGTTCGATGACTGTTCCCGAGGGGGATCTGCCCACCTGGAAAGGTGAAGAATCGGCATGAGGTGAAGGGTCTTACTTGTCACTGTCCCCTCGTAGGGGAATCCCAGGGCCACCAGAGGAGCACGGGTGACGGGTCTGTAGTATCCGTGGGGTTCTTCTTCCCTCTGGGCAGAACGTGGGACAGGAAACCAAGCTTCCACATCTTGGGGGCAGGGTGGGCTTGCTGATGCCAATGGCAACGCGACGGAGGGCCTGAAGGGCACCAGTTCAGATCCAGCTCTGGGACCTTGGGCCGGGCACCCAGCCTCTCTGTGCCTCGGTTTTCCCTCCTGTACAGGGACAAAGGCGATCCTCCGGTGATTTCCTGGGTGGCTGTGAGGACCCAGGAGGTGGTGCTGGAAAGGCTCTGAGCCCACGGCCAAGGCTCTTGTGCTCGCATTTCCTCTGCACAGGGGGAGGCCAATGAGATCAGACCCTTTGTTTCTAGGAAACTCATCTGCAACTGGTTCTAATAAAACCGGGGCAGCTGGGCCAGGAGGGCAGGAAGTGCAGAAGAGCCGGGGCTGCTCCCCTGAGCCCATGGGCCCGGTCACACCAGGGTCCTCGGAGCCCCTTCCCAAGGACTCTGAGGCCAGATGTCTTCCTGAGCCGAGGTGTTCAGCAGCCGTCCTGGGGAAGGTGCCCAGACAAGGGCGCGCACGCGCTGTCTCACGTCTCTCTGCGTCACACTCCCCCCTTCCCACCTCTCCTGAGCCAGCTGCTGACATGGTGAGGAATTGCTCCCTAAGGCGGTTTGGAAAAACACAAGGATGTGCTTCCACTGCAATAAATCATGCTTTATGTCCTCAGTCCTGTCGAGGATGCTTCAGATTGTGATGTTTTCTGGGGATTAAGTAAACCTGATGACAGGCACAGGGCTGGAGCTCCTGCGGTCAGGCTGGACCAGTGCGACCTCATGGTCTCGGCCCTACAAAGGCGCCTTTCTCTGCAGGGCTGCGTAGGATGCCGGGAGGTTGACCTTGGAAGTGGCTTGAAGCATCAAGGTGCCTCTCTGCCTCTGAATTACCTCGAAGCATAACTGACCAGATACCCTACTGCGTGAGGGTTTTGGCAAATCGGCATTGGACCACCCACTTGTATAGCGGGTGTGAGTGTCCCATGAAGCCCCCTTTGAGCTAATGGCGGAAACTGAGGGTAAAGCCATGGGGACAGCCGAACCATCTTGATCCCAGTGACGTCCGGATGAGGCTGCCCCACTGAGGTTCTCAAGAGCGTAGGCGCTCAGTCTTTCTCCCCACAGTGAGGCTCTGGTAGCGCTGGGGGTGTTGCCAGCCTACAGCGCAGGAGGACTCGGCGGAGAGATGCGCGGAGAGCATCCCCAGCTCTGCCCCGGATCGCGGACTCCTGCCCCTCACTGACGCCCGAGCTCCTGGGCTCTAAGGTGAAAGGATCAGGGCCGGGATCCAGCCTTAACCAGCCCACAGAAGAGTGTCCAGCGTCTGCGGTGGGCCCAGCACATCTCTGATCTATGATACTATGATCAAGTAGTTTATTCCAGGAATGCAAGGTTGGTTAAACATATGAAAATAACCACATGAACAGAACGAGGGAGAAAAACCATATGGCTAATTTGATATATCCAGAAAAAAACACTTCAAAAATTCAGAACCAATTCATAATAAAAGCTCTCAGCAAGCTAGGGATAGAGGACATCTTCCTCAGCCTGATAAAGGTTCATGACTACATGAAACACCTCCAGTGGACATCCTACTTAATAGTAAAGACTGAACACATTCCCTCTGAGGTCAGGAGTAAGGAAAAGATACCCACTGTGACCATGTATACTGCACTTTGTCCTGGGGGTTCTAGCTAATATGAGAAGGCAACAGAAGAAAGGTTGATTGGAAACAAGGAAGGAAAACGACTGTCTTCATAGACGGCATCACTGTGTACACACAAAATCCTAAGGAGTCTACAAAAAACTACTTGAAGTATTAAGTGAATGCAGTAAGCTAGCAATATACTAGGTCAATTTACCAAAATAAATTTAGTTGTGTTTCTACATAGTAGCAACTGATAATTGGAAGATAAACATTTTAAAGTACCATTTAAAATAATATCAAACCCATAACATATTTAAGAATAAATTACACCATAAAGTATTGCTAAGAGAAATTAAGGAAGACCTACATAAACAGAGTGATATGCCATGTTTGTGGATCAAAAGAGTCACTGTATTTAGAAGACAATTTTCCCCAATGGATCTATAGATTTAATGCAATCTTAATAAAATCCCAACGGGCTAAAAAAAGAAAGAAAGAAAGACATAAAGAAATTGACAAGCCAACTCTAAAACTTACACAGAAATGGAAAGAGTTTAAGATAAGAAAAACAATTTTGGAAAACAAGGATAAAATTGGAGAGAGTGTATGACCTGATTTCAAACCTTACTATGAAGCTACAGTGGGACTTCCCTGGTGGTGCAGTGGTTAAGAATCTGCCTGCCAACGCAGGGGACACGCGTTTGAGCCCTGGTCTGGGAAGATACCACATGCCGCGGAGCAACTAAGCCCATGCGCCACAACTACTGAGCCTGCATGCCTAAAGCCTGTGAGCCACAACTACTGAAGCCCGCACACCTAGAGTCCGTGCTCCACAACAAGAGAAGCCACCGCAATGAGAAGCCCGCGCACCGCAACGAAGAGTAGCCCCTGCTCGCCGCAACTAGAGAAAGCCCGCACACAGCAACGAAGACCCAAGGCAGCCAAAAATAAGTAAATAAATTTATATATATTAAAAAAAAAAGCTACAGTACTTGGGACCGTGTGGGATTGGCACAAGGACGTTTATAGATCAATGGAGCAGAATAGAGCCCACTCACTGATCCGCATCCATGTGGTCAGTTGATTCTCGACAACAGTGCCAAGAAAAATCAAGGAAAGGATAGTTTTTTCAACAAACTGTGCTGGAATGGATATCCATATGGACCAGTGCTGCCCATTAGAAATATAATGCAAGCTAAATAGGTAATTTTAAGTTCCTGGTGGTCACGTTACAAAAGTAAAAGGAAATAAGGGAAATTAATGTTAATAATATATTTTAGAGGCGGAGTCAAGATGGCGGTGTGGGAAGACTCGGAGTTAGCATCTCCCCACAAATAGGGCTCCTGCCACTGCTGGGGTGACTCTGACACCCAGGGAGACGGGAGGAACCCCGAAGTGAACCAGTAGGACGTGGGGGGACTGAGGGGGGAGGAGAAGTGGGGGCCAGACAGGAACAGCAACCCTGAGGCGGGGGAGATCAGGAGAGGCAGGCGGGAGGGGCCCTCCCAGACCAGAGGAGCAGGAGGGAGAGGAGGGCGTCTGCCCCGCCCACTCGAGCCCAGGAAGCCTGCTGGGCTCCCAGGTGAGGTCCCCTGCCCTCTGAGACCGGGGTGGGGGGCACGCCTGGGCCCCATCTGTTCCTTGAGTCTAAGCCCCACCTCCCACAGCCCCTAGGGCCTTTTCCAGACCTGTGGGTCCTAAGCATTGGCCCCGCCCACCACCCAAACCTCACCCTTGCTTAGGCCCCATCCTCCACAGCCAAGGCCTTCCCCCCACCTCTTTTTTTTTTTTCTTTTTCCTCCTACTCTTTTTTGCTATTGTGGTACTGATGTGCCTTCTGGTTGTTGATTCATCTGTATTTTTATTTTTATGTTCTTCCTAACATATCTGTTAGTTTCCTAGTCTAATTTTATTTTTTACTTTGTTATTGTGCTTTTATTTTTTTTTGCCGCCCCACGTGGCTTGCGGGATCTTGGTTCATGAGCCCGGGGTTGGGCCAAAGCTCCTGCAGTGGGAGCTCTGTGTCAGAACCACTGGACTAACAGAGAACCTCAGACCCCAGGGAATACTCATGGGAGTGAGGTCTCATGGAGGTCCTCATCTCAGCACCAAGATCCATCCCTACCCAGTAGCCTACAAACTCCAGTGTTCGAAGCCTCAGGCCAAACAACCAGTAAGACAGGAACACAATCCCACTTATTAAAAAAAAAAAAAAAAGAGACGGTAAAACAATATGCCACTGATGAAGGAGCAAGGTAAAAACCTACAGGACCAAATAAATAAAGAGGAAATAGGCAATCTACCTGAAAAAGAATTCAGAGTAATAATAGTAAAGATGATCCAGAATCTCAGAAATAGAATGGAGGCATGGAGTGAGAAAATACAAGAAATGTTTAACAAAGATCTAGAAGAACTAAAGAACAAACAAACAGAGATGAACAACACAATAACTGAAATGAAAAAGACACTAGAAGGAATCAATAACAGAATAACTGAGACAAAAGAATGAATAAGTGAGCTGGAAGACAAAATGGTAGAAATAACTGCCAAGGTGCAGAATAAAGAAAAAAGAATGAAAAGAATTGAAGACAGTCTCAGAGACCCCTGGGACAACACTAAATGCACCAACATTCGAATTATAGGGGTCCCAGAAGGAGAAGAGAAAAGGAAAGGGTCTGAGAAAATATTTGAAGAGATTATAGTCGAAAACGTCCTTAATATGGGAAAGGAAATAGTCACCCAAGTCCAGGAAGCACAGGGAGTCCCTACAGGATAAACCCTAGGAAAAACACACCAAGACACATATTAATCAAAATAACAAAAATTAAATTCAAAGAAAAAATATTAAAAGCAGCAAGGGAAAAACAACAAATAACACACAAAGGAATCCCCATAAGATTATCAGCTGATTTTTCAATGGAAACTCTGCAGGCCAGAAAGGAGTGGCAGGATATACTTAAAGTGATGAAAGAGAAAAACCTACAACCAAGATTACTCTACCCAGGAAGGATCTCATTCAGATTTGATGGAGAAGTCAAAAGCTTTTCAGACAAGCAAAAGCTAAGAGAATTCAGCACCACCAAACCAGCCCTACAACAAATGCTAAAGAATCCTCTCTAAGTGGGAAACACAAGAGAAGAAAAAGACCCACAAAACAAACCCAAAACAATTAAGAAAATGGTAATAGGAACATACATATCAATAATAGCCTTGAATGTAAATGGATTAAATTCCCCAACCAAAAGACACAGACTGGCTGAATGGATACAAAAACAAGACCCATATATATGCTGTCTACAAGAGACCCATTTCAGACCTAGGGATAAACACAGACTGAAAGTGAGGGGATGAAAAAAGATTTTCCATGCAAATGGAAATCAAAAGAAAGCTGGAGTAGCGATACTCATATCAGATAAAATAGAGTTTAAAATAAAGAATGTTACAAGAGACAAGGAAGGACACTACATAATGATCAAGGGGTCAATCCAAGAAGAAGATATAACAATTATAAATATATATGCACCCAACATAGGAGCACCTCAAGACATAAGGCAACTGCTAACAGCTATAAAAGAGGAAATCAACAGTAACACAATAATAGTGGGGGACTTTAACACCTCAGTTACACCAGTGGATAGATCATCCAGACAGAAAATTAATAAGGAAACACAAGCTTTAAATGACACAATAGACCAGATAGATTTAATTGATATTTATAGGACATTCCACCCAAAAACAGCAGATTACACTTTCTTCTCAAGTGTTCATGGAACATTCACCAGGATAGATCACATCCTGGATCACAAATCAAGCCTCAGTAAATTTAAGAAAACTGAAATCATATCAAGCATCTTTTCCAAACACAATGCTACGAGATTAGAAATCAATTACAGGGAAAAAAACGTAAAAAACACAAACACATGGAGGCTACACAATCTGTTACTAAATAACCAAGAGATCACTGAAGAAATCAAAGAATACCTCGAGACAAATGACGATGAAAACACGACAATCCAAAACCTATGGGATGCAGCAAAAGCAGTTCTAAGAGGGAAGTTTATAGCAATACAATCCTACCTCAAGAAACAAGAAAAATCTCAAATAAACAATCTAACCTTACACCTAAAGGAACTAGAGAAAGAAGAACAAACAAAACTCAAAGTTAGTAGAAGGAAAGAAATCATAAAGATCAGAGCAGAAATAAATGAAATAAATGAAATAGAAACAAAGAAAACAATAGCAAAGATCAATAAAACTAAAAGCTGGTTCTTTGAGATGATAAACAAAATTGATAAACCTTTAGCCAGACGCATCAAGAAAAAGAGGGAGAGGACTCAAATCCATAAAATTAGAAATGAAAAAGGAGAAGTTACAATGGACACCATAGAAATACAAAGCATCATAAGAGACTACGACAAGCAACTCTATGCCAGTAAAATGGACAACCTGGAAGAAATGGACAATTCTTGGAATTCAGGTAAAACCTTCCAAGACTGAACCAGGAAGAAATAGAAAATATGAACAGACCAATCACGAGGAATGAAATTGAAACTGTGATTAAAAATCTTCCAACAAACAAAAGTCCAGGACCAGATAGCTTCACAGGTGAATTCTATCAAACATTTAGAGAAGAACTAACACCCATCCTTCTCAAACTCTTCCAAAAAATTGCAGAGGAAGCAACACTCCCAAACTCATTCTACGAGGCCACCAACACCCTGATACCAAAACCAGACAGAGATACTACAAAAAAAGAAAATTACCGACCAATATCACTGATGAATATTGAGATGCAAAAATCCTCAACAAAATACTAGCAAACAGAATCCAACAACACATTAAAAGGATCATACACCATGATCAAGTGGGGTTTATCCCAGGGATGCAAGGATTCTTCAATATACACAAATCAATCAATGTGATACACCATATTAACAAACTGAAGAATAAAAACCATATGATCATCTCAATAGATGCAGAAAAAGCTTTTGACAAAATTCAACACATAGTTATGATAAAAAATCTCCAGAAAGTGGGCATAGAGGGAACCTACCTCAACATAATAAAGCCCATATATGACAAACCCACAGCAAACATCATTCTCAATGGTGAAAAACTGAAAGCGTTTCCTCTAAGATCGGGAACAAGACAAGGATGTCTACTCTCACCACTATTATTCAACATAGTTTTGGACGTCTTAACCACGGCAATCATAGAAGAAAAAGAAATAAAAGGAATACAAATTGGAAAAGAAGAAGTAAAACTGTCACTGTTTGCTGATGACATGATACTATACATAGAAAATCCTAAAGATGCCACAGAAAAGTACTAAAACTAATCAATGAATTTGGTTTGCTGATGACATGATACTAGACATAGAAAATCCTAAAGATGCCACAGAAAAGTACTAAAACTAATCAATGAATTTGGTAAGGTTGCAGGATACAAAATTAATGCACAGAACTCTCTGGCATTCCTATACACCAACGATGAAAAATCAGAAAGAGAAATTAAGGAAACACTCCCATTTATCATTGCAACAAAAAGAATAAAATACCTAGGAATAAACCTGCCTAAGGAGGCAAAAGACTTGTACTCAGAAAACTATAAAACACTGATGAAAGAAATCAAAGATGACATAAACAGATGGAGAACTATGCCATCTTCTTGGATTGGAAGAATCAATATTGTGAAAATGACTCTACTACCCAAAGCAATCTACAGATTCAATGCAATCCCTATCAAACTACCACTGGCATTTTTCACAGAACTAGAACAAAAAATTTTACAGTTCGTATGGAAACACAAAAGACCTTGAATAGCCAAAGCAATCTTGAGAAAGAAAAACAGAGTTGGAGGAATCAGGCTCCCTGACTTCAAACTATACCACAAAGCTACAGTAATCAAGACAGTATGCTCCTGGCACAAAAACAGAAATATAGATCAACAGTACAGGATAGAATGCCCAGAGATAAACCCACACACATATGGGCACCTAATTTATAACAAAGGAGGCAAGAACATACGATGGAGAAAAGACAGCCTCTTCAATAAGTGGTGCTGGGAAAATTGGAGAGCTACATGTAAAAGAATGAAATTGGAACACTCCCTAACACCATACACAAGAATAAACATGGATTAAAGGCTTAAATATAAGACCAGACACTATAAAACTCTTAGAGGAAAACATAGGAACAACACTCTTTGACATAAACCACAGCAAGATCTTTTTTGAGCCACCTCCTAGAGTAATGGAAATAAAAAAAAATAAACAAATGGGACTTAATTAAAAGCTTTTGCACGGCAAAGGAATCCATAAACAAGACAAAAAGACAACCCTCAGAGCAGGAGAAAATATTTGCAAATGAAACAACAGACAAAGGATTAATCTCCAAAATATACAAACAGCTCATGGCGTTCAATATCAAAAAAACAAACAGTCTAGTTAAAAAATGGGCAGAAGACCTAAATAGACATTTCACCAAGGAAGACATACAGATGGCCAAGAGGCGCATGAAAAGATGTTCAAGATCACTAATTATTAGAGAAATGCAAATCAAAACTACAGTGAGGTATCACCTCATGCTGGTCAGAATGGACATTATCAAAAAATCTAGAAGCAATAAATGCTGGAAAGGGTGTGGTGAAAGGGAACCCTCCTGCACTGTTGGTGGGAATGTAAATTGATTACAACTACTATGGAAAACAGTATGGAGGTTCCTTAAAAAACTAAAAATAGAACTACCATATGACCCAGCAATCCCACTATTGGGCATATACCCTGAAAAAAACATAATTCAAAAAGAGACATGTACCACAATGTTCATTGCAGCATTATTTACAATAGCCAGGACATGGACCCAACCTAAATGTCCATCGACAGATGAATGGATAAAGAAGATGTGGCACATACACACAATGGAATATTACTCAGCCATAAAAAGAAACGAAATTGAATTATCTGTAGTGAGGTGGATGGACCTAGAGTCTGTCATACAGAGTGAAGTAAGTCAGAAAGAGAAAAACAAATACTGTATGCTAACACGTGTATATGGAATCTAAAAAAAAAAAAAAAGGTACTGATGGACCTAGTTGCAGGGCAGGAATAAAGAGGTAGACATAGAGAATGGACTTGAGGACATGGTGTGGGAGGACAAAGCTGGGGCAAAGTGAGAGCAGCATCAACATACATACATTACCGCATGTAAAGAAGTTGGCTGGTGGGAAGCAGCCACATAGCACAGGGAGATCGGCTCGGTGCTTTGTGACCACCTAGAGGGGTGGGGTAGGGAGGGTGGGAGGGAGACGCAAGAGGGAGGGGATATGGGGACATGTGTATTCATATGGCTGATTTGCTTTGTTGTGCAACAGAAACTAACACAGTATTGTGAAGCAATTATACTCCAATAAAGATCTACTAAATATATATATATATATATATATATATATATATTACTTAACCCAATATATCCAAAACCATGTCATTTCAACATTGACACTTTACATTTTTTTTTTGGTCCCAAGTCTTTGAAATCTGGTGTATGTTTTATGCTTACAACACATCTCAATCCAGACTAGCCACATCTTCAGGGCACAAGAGCTACCTGTGGCCAGAGGCTACCATTCTGTACAATGCAACTATGGACAAAAATGTACCTTGAACATTGTCTCATACCATTTATAAAATTAAGTTGAAACGGATCATCGACCTAGGTATAAAAGCCAAAACTATAAAACTTCAAGAAGAAAACACAGAATATCTTTATAACCTTGGGACGGTCAAAGATTTCTTAGATAAGGCACAAAAAGCATAAACCATAAAAGAAAAACATTGATAAATGAACTTAATCAAAATTTGAAACTTATGTTCTTCAGAAAACAAAAAAGCCTATGCTAGTCACTGACTGGGAGAAAATATTCACAATGTACATATTTAATGAAGGACTTGTATCCAGTAATATTAAAAAAAAAAAAACGAACCCAAACCAAAAACCTGTTACCCTGAATAGTAAGCCAACAGCACCATGAAAAAATGGAAGAATTATTAGCGGCGTGTGAAAGTATTGGCACACAAAATGATATATGAATGGTTGATAAACACAATGAAGATGTTCAACCTCACTAGTTATCAGGGAAACGCAAATTAAAACCACAATGAGATACACAACCATTAAGGTAGCTACTAATACCAACTGTTGGCAAAGATTGGAACAACTAGAACTTCTGTTGCTGATGGGCGTGTGCAATTATATAGTAACTGTGGAAAACAGTTTCATAATTTCTTATAGAACCAAGCTTACATTTACCATGGGACCCAGTAATTCCACTCCTATGCATTTCCCCAAGAGAAATGGAAACACAGGACCACAGAAATACTTGAACAACAATGCTCACAATCACTTTGTAATTGTAACCCCAAACTGGAAACAATCTACATGCCCATGAAGAGGTAAATGGATAAAGTATGGCAAATCCATACAGTGGAATACTACTCAGCTTTAAAAGGGAAAAAACCCCGAATGATACATGTGGGTGAATCTCGAAAACATTATGCTGAGTGAAAGAAGGCGTACACAGAAGAGAACATACAGTATGATTCCCCTTACATGAAACTCTAGAAAAGACAAATCTAATTTAGCAACAGAAAGCAGATCAATGGTTGTTTGAAGCCAGGATTGGGGGAGGGGGCAAGGATTGCCTGAAGAGTGGCTCAAGGGAAATTGTTTTGGGTGATGATGGGATGTTCTATATCTTCTTTGTGGTGGTAGTTACATGGATGGCATGAATTTTTCGAAATTTGTTGAAACGTACACTTAAAATGGGTGCTTTTCATTGTACACAAATTCTACCTTTAAAAAGTTCAAGAATAGTTATCATTTCACAAAAAATTAGAATGCACAGATTAACTGAAATTAAAAAACAAAAACAAAACACATCACCTGTAATCCTACCCTTTGGAAATAATCGTGTAAGTATTTTGGCCTATAGCCCCAATGACATTGCAGACATTTTCTTTGTACATAGGTCATGTATATGTAGTGTTTTACAAAATCAGAGTCATGTTACATTTACTATTTTGTAACTTCCTTTTTCTATTTAACAGTATCTTGAAAACATATTTCCACATCCACAAAAGCATTCCTATACCTGCACTTTTAATGGGAGTGGCAGAATTGCCTCCTATGACTATATCCTCACTATATCACCTGGTCCTGCCTGTGGGACAATTAGGGTGTTTCCCATTGTTTGCTATCAAAACCATGCTGGGCTAAACATCCCCAGAGTTACGTCTCTTTGCTCGTCAAATGGCTTCCCTGGTTGAATTCCAAGGAGTGCAGGTGGCTGGGTCAAAGACAGGGACATTGTCAAGGCTGTTGATGAGTACTACCCCTGCATCCCAGGACCCCATCATTGTAGGGATCTGGATTTCCTTCATCAGTGTGTGAGATGCCCTCGAGGACGAATTCTAGGAGCCAGCCAGCCTCCTTCCTGTTGGCTTCCCACCTTAGTTCTATCAGAGACAAGAACTGACGAAAACCTGCAGAATCTGCTCTTCTAGGGGGCGTGTGAGTGGAGGTGTGCGGGGGAGGGACCTGGCACCTGCCGGGAGAAATGTTTGAGCTTCCAGGAGCGTTTTTTCTCCGTCTGGCGCTCAGGGAGGCCTGCTGGTGGGAGGCCCTTTGCCTGGAAGGGCTGGGAGGCAGGCCAGGCCTGGAGCCACACTCCCGAGCAAACACCTCTGGTCCAGGTCATTCCCGAAGGCAGCGTTAGCTGGGGCATTGCCCAGGGACCTGGCCTGGGGCTGGGGGTGGAGCTGGTGGCCAAGGGCCAGAGCACATCCCAAATTAGAAACTTTCCTCATCTTTTCCTGCTGGTGTCTGAGAAATGGTTGCCACGGTCAGCAAGAAAGGTAATGATTTGGTAAGTCATATGTCCACTGTATCGCTACAGGGCTGGCCACACCAGGAAAGAAGCTACAAAAACAGGTCTCTGGCCCTTTTCTAGCTCATTCCAGTGCTCTCCCTACACAACACGTGATGCCTGCTAGGTGATACAATTTGGCTAAAATTTTCCAAAAGGCTATTCTCCTTCCCCTCCCCACGTCCCCTCCACCCCTCTCCTTTCAAACAGATATTAGGCCCCCCTCCCTCTCCGGTGGGGAGACAGAGGAGTATTCCATGGTCTCTCCCCGCCAGGAGTTCTTATCTTTCCACTTTAAAAAACATTTCAAAGAGGGATTCCCTGGTGGTGCAGTGGTTGAGAGTCCGCCTGCCGATGCAGGGGACATGGGTTTGTGCCCCAGTCCGGGAAGATCCCACATGCCGCGGAGCGGCTGGGCCCGTGAGCCATGGCTGCTGAGCCTGCACGTCCGGAACCTGTGCTCCGCAATGGGAGAGGCCACACAGTGAGAGGCCCGCGTACCGCAAAAAAAAAAAAAAAAAAAAAAAAAAAAAAAATCAAAGATGCAATAATTACATCGGGTAAAACTAATTTCAAACAGTGAAAAAGG
The DNA here is from genome assembly GCF_964341445.2 of Mesoplodon mirus. Taxonomy (NCBI): domain Eukaryota; kingdom Metazoa; phylum Chordata; class Mammalia; order Artiodactyla; family Ziphiidae; genus Mesoplodon; species Mesoplodon mirus. The sequence goes on along the minus strand of NC_138995.1, from coordinate 3,303,269 downwards.
ACAGAGGGTGAAAAGGAGCTCTCCCCTCCCATCTTGCCTCCTGGTCCCCATGCCCTCACGGGAGATGAGTTGTAATGGTCTCCAGGCAGACACGCACAGGCGCAGACACACACACACACACACACACAGATGTCATGGAGAACATTCCACATCAGTTCCTAAGACACTCCCTCCGTCTTTTCAGGCTCAGGAGTCCAGTTTCATCTCATCACGTGGAATAACTTTCCAGCCCTGGAAAGGAATGAGCTCCCTACTCCTGGAGGCATACAAGCCGGATGACAGCTTTTTTTTTTTTTTTTTTTTTTTGGCCGTGCTGCACTGGCATGTGGGATCTTAGTTCCCCGACCAGGGATCGAACCCGTGCCCCTGCATTGGAAGTGCGGAGTCTTAACCACTGGACCTCCAGGGAAGTTCCGGATGACAGGTTCTTGACTCAAGCATTGGACCAGGCAAGGAGTTAGACTAGAATCTAGCCAGTGGATGGACACAAAGAGAGAGTCTATCACACAGTGCCTGGTCCAGTAAGTCCTTCACAGTTACTGGTTATCGTTCTTATTTTATTGATATCATTGTGGGTGATTTATTTCCTCTGTTCTGCTAGGTGTTTCTCCACTGAGCAGACATTAGTGGTGCACCAGAAAGGCCATGTAAAAATGTTCTACCTGTGAGCTCTGGGGACCCCAGTGTGGTTGGTGGCTGCTGTGAGGAGAGGGACAGATGGTTGTGTCATTGGCGAGTGAAGCTCATCATTTCGTTTCAAAGGAGATCCCTCTGCCAACCCTGGCCACCCTTGCCTGTTCTTGTCTGGTGAGTGGGTGAAATCCAGGTGGGCTGCCTGGCAGAAGCAGCAGGAACTTGTGTCTGGAGGCGGCCCATTCATTAGTGGAGGATGGGCAGGGGGTGTCAGGGGGCAAAGGGCAGGCAGGAAACCAGCAGTCCACCCAAGTCTCTGCCTGCACAGGCTGCGGTGGGCAGAAACTGCTTCCTCTCTTGCCCGCACTGCGGAGAAAGGAACTAGACTCAGTTCCTGAATTGGGAAGGAGAGGAAGAGTGAAGGCTGTGAACTATTGACGGCACTGCACTTTCCCCAGCTCTGGGAGTGAGCTGCATGGGAACCCACGAGGCGGAAACGAGAGTTTAGCAGCTGCTTTCCAAGGTTGATGAACAGCAGAAGACGTGGCAGTTAAGACAACAGATCCAGATTTCCGGTCCTCAAGAAGTCTTTCCAGAAAAGCGGCAAACGCTGTATGTGGCACCTGGGAGTCTCCCATGTCACGGCAGGTCCCAAGGCAGCCCACGTCACCCCTGCTAGCTGTGTGACCTGGGGCAGGTGACCTCAGCCCCGGCTCTGCACCTGGGTGTCCTTGGCTGGTGACATCACCCTTCGTGGGACCTGTCTACAGATTTCATTGAGATTGTATGTAGAAAGTAGCTACTACATATGATGTTGAATATCTGGATCCTTTAAGTGAATCAGACCTTCCAAATACCCTCTAAGTGGTTTGGCATATTTAATTATTCTAATAACAAGCAAGTCAGTAAGGATGTGCAGAAGCTTACAGTAAAATAACGATAATAGTGTCGGCACTTATACTATGCTTGCTTCCCAGGTGCCAGGCACTGTGCTCAGTGCTTTATATAGATTAGTATAACCAGTCGCCATGAGAATCTGCGATTGTGGTATTGTTATACCCACTTTGCAGCAAGGAAACTGAGCTAAGAGAGGGGGATGAATTGCCCCAGATCACTCAAACGGCCGGTGGGTGGCTGGTATCCAAATGCAGGCCCCTGTCTTGCCCCTCACCCTCCACTGGACACACACACTATGGCAGCAGATCATAACCTGGGGCCCAGGGTCTCGACGGCAGGTGCGGGTAGACTTCTGGGGGATCCAGAACTGTATGCAAATTTATGTAAATATGAATTATTTCTCCCTGACGAGCAGCTGCATTGATTTATAAGATTTCTAAACAGGCTAACTGGGAAGGTAATCCACTGACTGTCATATATTGCGTTCCCTAGAGATAGACTCCGGGAGAAACCAGGAAGGGGTGAAACAAACAGAAGAAAAAAAGATGTCAGGCCACCAGTGATTTCAAGGCAAAGACCCAGCCTCAGCCTGATCCCGTGGGGGGCTCTGGAGGGTGAGTCACACTGCAGAGCTGCTTTCCTAGTCCCATACGGTAAGCCGGCGGCTAAGGGCTGCCCTGAGGACTGTGTCAGGCGGTTCCAGAAGCCCTTGGATAGTTCTTGGAAGAGGGTCCCAGGTGAAAGCCTGGAGAAGCAGAAACACAGAGAAGCTGGGGGAAGAACACACCAAAACCTTAGAAGTGGTGGGGCATCACCCGGCTGGGGCACCAGCGGTATCTGCTGCCTGTTTGTAGGTTGACCGCTACTGCTGGAATGTTGGGGCTGGGCCTAGTGTGACCTACGCGGAGCCGCCAGGATTCAGGGTGCACTTTGCTTCAATTTGCTGGTGAATCTGGGCAAGTTTCTCCCTTGATCCTCCGTTCCCCATCCACTGACATTCCCTCGTTTCTTCCTGCTGCACCTCTGTGACTCCCCTCCCGCTCTCATTAACACTGCCTATGCGCCTGCCCTCAGCTTGACCCTCCTTGTGCGTTTGCAGACAGCTCCGGCCTCGGCCATGTGCCACGGAACAGGGGTCCCGGACACGTGCTGCCTCAGCCTGTCCAGGAGGGTGAGAGGAGTGAAGACAGAGAGAGGGACGGGGGTGAGGAAGACGGAGGGGAGGGGAGAGGTGGGGAGGGGGAGAGAGAGGCGGGTGCTAGGAGACACAGCAGGGGGAGGGGCCAGCGCCCCTGAACGCAGGGTGGCCTGCACGTTCCTGGTGCAAAGTCTCACACGGGGCCTGGTTCTTTGTCATCTGGGCAGTTGCCAAGTTCCCTTTGCCCCATGTCGAGCTTCTGGCCAAGTCATCACATATATATATATTTTTTTCCAGAGAGGCTAAACCATTTTATTTTCCCACCAGTGATGTGATATAATTTTTCTACGTACTCGCCAGCATTTGATGTTGTCACTATACTTTAATTTTAGTTATTCTCTGATATCTCATTGTGGTCTTAATTTGCATTTCCCTAATGGCTAATGATGTTGAGCATCTTTTCATGTGCTTCTTTGCCATGTGTATATTCTCTTCCATGAAATGTATGTTCCTGTCTTCTGCCTATTTTGTAGTTGTCACATATTTTTGAGCTCCTACTGTGGGTAGGCACTGGGCCACTTGCTGGGGGTCCAGCAGTGACCCCTGGGGCAGCCTGTTTTTTCAGGGGGTTCAAGTTCTAGGGGGTTAGACCCCACTCAAGTGCATGCCATGGTGACTCCAGGTAGGGACCCAGGTTCTCGCAGGCTTGCAGACAAAGGTTGGGCCCCTGCTGCTGGAGACCTTGAGGCCTCCGGCCCTCACAGTGGGCCTTGACCCCGCAGGGAGACCTACAGGCACGACACCCTCCTGTGCCCACCCCACCCAAGTTCTCTACCGAGTTCCTGAGGGTGTGACCTGGCCCCTGCCTACCTCTCAGGCTCACCTGTTTCCACTTTGCTTGCAGTGGACCTTCCTAAGTGCATATGAATTGAATCCCAGCTCTCCCACCAATCTCTGCCATCCCCCAAAGCCAGGAATTCCTTACCTTGCAGGAGTTTAAGAAACAACAACAGCAAGCAAACAAAATTGAACGGGTCTGCACAAGGCATCCTGAGCTGAGACTCTCCCCGCAAGGCCCCTGCACTCTGTTCTCTGTTCCAGTCCCTCCCCAGCCGACTGCTCACCTGTCTGCCCTGGGCTGTCACCTGCCCCCTTTCACGTTTCCCTTTAGGTGTCAGCTCCCCTGGGTGGGGGGGAGGGGGCGGGTCTCTGCAGCCCCAGGCCCGGTGCTCACGCAGCCCCCAGCACCACACGGATTCTGCCCACCGTCCTCCTCTGGGTCTGGGTCTGCGAGCCGTCCGGAGCGCAGGTGACCCACCGTACGCCGCCTACTGGCTGGGGGACCTGGGGCAGTCACTCCCCTCTCAGGGCTCAGTTGCGTGGAGCGTGCCCTTCGGGGAGCCCGCAAATGCCCAGGCGGAGCGAGTGAACGGACAGGTCCGGGCCCAGCGTGTTGCTGGCCCACCTTCCTCCGGCCCCGTCGGCGCCCGGGCCTCCCGGCCGAGACCCCCCGGGGGGCCACCTGTGCAGCCCACCCCTGGGCCCCCCACAATCGGGAGCTGCGATTGGAGGGGTCTGGGCAGCTGCGGCCAGTATCCCTCGGGGTCCTTCGTCCCTGCATGGCTGCAGCTCTGTCCAGGCTGGTGCTGGTCGGCTGGCCTGTGCCGTGGATGCCGCCCTGAGGGCGTCACAGGGCCGCTTCTTGTCAGGGAGGACAGGCCCGGCTGTGAGCGCTGGGCCCATCCTGAAGACGAAGACGGGCCGCTCTGCAGCCACAGCCTGGCCTCCTCAACAGCCCACGGCAGCGGGGCGGGCGGCAGCGGTGAACCCGGGAGGGGCGGGGCCCCCGCTCCAGAGCGACAAGACGTCGTGACCGCCAAGCGGCGCGTGCAGTCCTTGCCTGCGTGCTGGTTAAAAGGCTAGCCATGAAGGACACGTTGGGGACAGCCGGGAGGAATCGGGGTGTGCACCCGGTATCGGACGACGTCGGGAAAGCACTGCTCATCGTGCTAGGTGAGCTAAGAGCAGCGTGGGCACGTAGAAGGGTGCCCTTCGGGCTCGCAGGCGCCCGCTGCAGCAGTGAGGGCGAAAGTGTCCTGCCGTCTGTGAGGTCCTTCAAAATGGTTCAACCCCACCTATCCGCCTTTCCGCTGAGCAGAAAATTCGGCAAGAAGATCATGATTGTTGAGTCTACGTCGTGGATCTATGGGAACCATTTGCTTTTATGACTAATTTTCTCAATTTGAAACATTCCATAATGAACTTTTAAATACTCGTTTGAGGGCAGAAAACCCCCATGGCAAGTGTCTGCACATGCTGAGGGCTCAGCCAGGGGGAGCCGTCTCCACCTGAGCCACTGGCTGACCACAGGCCCGGCCCAGCTGGCTGGGCTGCCCGCCTCCTGCCCTGGGGTCCCGGGCTGCACCTCGGGGGCTCCGGCCTCGTTCCCACAACCCTGCGGCCGCCTGGGGGGTCGCCTCGTGCCCGGCTGTCCCAGGAGCTGCACTGGACCCCGGGGCAGTGGAGACCCCTCTCCCTTTCAGACACTCAGATGTCAGTGTTTGAGGACTGCTTTCCTCTCGGGGTCTGCTGCAAAGTGCTGATGGGTGTGAGCTAGTTGTGGCCCCGCGGCCGCCTGGTGGGAGGGGACGTCGGGGGCACTTTGGGAGCCGCCCGGAAGGCCAGGGTGCAGGTTGGTGGTGGGAGGGCAGGAGGAGAGCCCTGGCACTTGAGTTTTGTGCCCTCGGCACGGTGGCCAGAGGGCTTTCCCGGAGCTGTCCCGGGGTGGGCACCCGGCACTAGCCTAGAGCTGGCTCTTGTGTCCTGCGTGGAGTGGCCGTGGTGGAGAGAGAAAGTGAGCCCTCACTTCGGATGATGCCAGAAGCCGGGAGCAGCTGGCTGGGCACAGGCTGGTCTCACCCACCCTGTGCAACAGGACCCGGTGAGGTGGGCATATTCGGGGGGTGGGTGGGCCTGAGACTCTGCATTTCTCTCAGCTCCCCGGCAATGCAGATGCCTCCAGCCGGGGCCACTCTTTCCTTTACTGTAAGGGAAGCCAGCTCCAGAGGGGCCCAGGAATAGGATGGAACCCTGCCCTACCCTCACGCCTCACAGGGACCAAGTGCCTGCCTGTGGGGCTCCAGCCTGAGCCCCTCGGGTGCTGCCTGGCCTTGGGTGCACATGGGCGCCTGACCCCGAGGCCAGGGGTCAGCTGTCCTCCATTCGTCATCATGGCCTGAGCTGCAGAGAGGCAAGGCCCCTTCCCGAGAGGAAACCGGGTGTGCGACACGGAGGCCTGTGCTCAGCACGGCGGGCCCAGCCTGCAGCCCGGGGGCAGTGGGGTCACTGGGGGTGGGCAGGGCTGCCGCACCGTGTCCTCCAGCGAAGCCCACCCTCCCTCCGGTGCTCGGCAGCCCCTGGATGCTCTAGCTTCCCACAAGGACCACTTCCATGCGGGTGATCAGTGGGAAGCAGTCGACAGTGAAACTGGCCCCCGATCCCTTACGAAGGTTTAGAATCTAGTTAGTTCTCCCGAACTGTGAGCACTGCCACGACTTCCCTCTGACAGAGGGAGAGGCTGCATCTCAGGCCATGTGTTTCCTCTCTTTCCCGGGAGGCTCTGGGACTCCCTGCCGGAGGTGGCGTGTGCAGTCCCGCTCTCACCCCTCACTCCTCTGAGGTCCAGCCCTCGGGGGTCCCTCAGTGCCAAGAGCCCCCGCTTCCTCTGTCCATGGTCTGGTTCTCTCGTGTGTTTGCTGGACACAGCTCCAGTTCCCTGCAGGGCGGCGGGGACGGCCCCATCCGCGGCGTGTCCTCCTGCTTCTCCCTCATCCCCGAGTCCCAGCCAACTGGCCCCCTTTCTCTCCTCCAACCGGGCAAACGCACCCCATCGGCCCTGCCTTTGCCCTGGCTGTTCCCTCTGCCAGGAGCACTGTCCCCCCCATGCCCACGCGACTCCATCCCTCCCTGCATTCCGTCTGTGCTCCGTGTGGCCTCCCTGCCCACCTCACCCCCACTGCCCCTTCCCTGCCTCCGTGATTTATTCTCACAGCATTTATAGCCACCTGACTTCTTTTTTGGTTAATTTGCTTTGTCTGTTAATTTTTAAGATGCTTATTGTCTGTGGTCTCCTCTGGAATGTGTTGGCTATGTAGAACATCCCAGGACATTGCTCAACAGACAGTAGCCACTCCATAAAGATGTGAGGCAGGGAGAATGGATGGATGAGTGAGTGAGTGAACAGCACAGATCACGCATTGAACGCGTTCCTCATTTCTGAGTAGCCCTTAGTTACGGAGAAAATGCAAACCCACTTGTGAAAAGCACAGCTACTATCATGTTGGATCCAGGATAACTGGGGGAGTGAAAGGGTCCTGATGATAAAGTGGCCGTGCCCCTTTTGTCCAGCAGAGGGCAACCAGTTCCTGACAGCTTGGAAATCTTGCCGTGCTCAGAAGGGCTCATTTCTTTTTTTCCTCTTTGAACTTATTTTTGAAGTTTAATGGGAAATATTTTTTTCAAAACTCCCACAGTCCACACGAGGGGGGAAGATAACTTGATCTAATACACAGGCACTTGGGAAATTGTTTCCTCCTAAGTTTCAAAGTGACTTTTCTTTGTTCAGGACACAGAGAGACCCGTGGCACGGGTCTTAGATTTTGACTAGCTCGGGAATGGAGCTTGTTATCTAAAGACTTTTAAAAGTCCATCGGATCTGCCACAGCCCATCACTGCCGGCCTGCCTGCTGGCGTCACAGTCACAGAGCTCTGTCTTTGGAGCAGAATTCCCCAGGAGATGTCTGCAGCAAGTCCAGGGGCTGCCCTGGCCAGGGACGGGGGCGGGGGAACAGGAAGTCTCGGCTGTGTGTCTGGTCTGGTACTAATTAGCTGTGTGACCTTGGGCAAGTCACTTAACCTCTCTGGTCTGTTTACTTTTCTTTAAATGGGGTGCCAGATTGGATCAACTCATCTTGAAGTTTCTTTGAGCACAAAAGTCCATGGGGAGGGGAGGGCTCCTAGCCCAGTGCCTGGGATAGACCAGGCCTTGGAGGTACTTCATAAATGCTGGCGGATTGTGTGGGACTCAGGGGCGGACCTGGATGGATCTGCAGTCAGTGTTTACCTCCAGCTTTGGAGTGGAACTGAGGCTGATACTTGGCCCTGCCACTAACTGGTTGGGTGACTTCCAGTGGCTTGTTTCTCTGAGCCTCAGTTTACCCATCTGCAGGCTGGGATCAGGGTGTACATCTGCAGGGATGTTGTGAGTTTTCAGTGTGAAAACAAACGAGAGTATATCTGTGTGTGTGTGTGTGTGTGTGTCTGTATTAGTGTGTGAGAGTATGTGGATGTGGGAGTTGTGAGTGTGCACATGTGTATGAGTGTGTATGTGATGGGGCAACAGTGGGGAAAAACATCTAATACATAATCCTTTTTTAATTGGGGTGGAATTCACATAACACACAATTATCTATTTTAAAGTGTACAGTTCAGTGACTAATCTTTTCAAAAGAGCTTAAAAATTAGGAAAACAGTGGTGAGGACTGTCTGTCAGGGTCTGTGCCACATGCTTTGCCCACATGGTGTCCTTTGATCCTCACCACTCCACAAGGGACGAAGGGACTTGGCAGAGGAGGAGATGGAAGCTCAGAGAGGTTGAGCAACGTTCTCAAGAGCACCCAGCCAGGAAGTGCAGAGCAGGGTTCAACCCTAGGCCTCCCTGGCCCAGGCGCGGAAGGCGATAGAGGGCCCAGGCCTCGTGGCCGTCCCTCTGACCTGACTCAGGAGCCTTGGGAAGGGCCGCAGGCAGCTCGGGTGGGGCCTGGATGATAGGCAGGACAGCAGGAGCCCAGCAAAGTCACTTGACCTCATCATCCCTTCATTTCCTGCTCTGCCAAAGAGGAAATGTTTACACAGCGTCCCCACGCAGATGCTGCACAGGCCTGGACTTGCAGTAATTAGCTGAACAATGAGGGTCCAGCAGCTACTGAGTGGCTCAGGCACTGGCCTGGGGTCAAGCGGCCAGGGGCCCGGCTCCTCATTGACAAACTTGCCGTGTGACCCTGGCCTGTCCCCATGCCACCCTGGGCCTGTTTCTCTGCGTGGGAAAGGCAGAGGCTGGCGAGCTGGCCTCTAAGACCCCTCTAAGGCCCCTAGGTGGGTGATGTACCTGGTGGATGTGTAGGGAGGGAAGTAGGCAGGGGGCTGAGGGGGGACATGGCAGACTCTCTTCCAGATCCGTATCCCGATCTGTTCAATTTGAGGGTCCCTGAGTAAGCTCAGCATCCAACCAGCATTTATGAAACAGCCTTTCCAAGTGGTTTGTTTGCTCATTCATTAGTTAATACATTAATGAGTCAAACAAATATTAATTATGCATTCATGGCTAGTTGTCCTCCCAAAACTGCTCCCCTTTCTATAGAACTCTCTTCCGTCGTGGCTGCCTGGCCAGGGACTACATTTCCCAGACTTCTTTGCATCCAGGTGGTCACGTGACTAGTTCTCATCAATAGGAGCGAGTGGTGAAGATGGTTGCTGCTTCCCACCAAGGCTTGAGGAAGTGGACCGTCCCACCCGAGGGGTGAGGGGCCAAGTCTCTCGTCATCAGCTCTCGTCTGTCACTGGCTGAGGGCTGCTCTGAGGGGTGTTCATACCCAGCACCTCCAGTTTACCTGTGCTCAGGTAGAACGGCTATTTCCAGATGTCTAGGGCTGCTATCACAAACTGTGTGCCTTCAAACAACGGAAATTTACTCTCTCATACTTCTGGAGGACAGAAGCCTGAACTCAGTGTGTCGCAGGGCCACGCTCTGATGGCTCTAGGGGAGAGTCCTTCCTGGCCTTGCTCCTAGCTTTGGGTGGTTCCGGCCACCCTTGGTGATACTTGGCTGTGGCTGCACCGCTCCAGTCTCTGCCTCCGTCCTCGTGTGGCCTTCCTCTCGGGCGGCAGTTGGTGCATTCAGCGCCCGTGCTAGTCCGCTATTACCTCATTTTAATTAATCACCTCAGCAAAGATCCAATTTCCAAATAAGTTCCCATTCACAGGTTCTGGATGGACAAGCATTTTGAGGGCACGCTTCATGCAGCTTCCAGGTGTGGACATGCTGGCCCTGGCAGTTGGAATTTTCGAGCACTGAAAGGGATGGTCCCCGGCCGGCGTTCACTCAGACCGGGAACCAAAGCACAGGCTTTCAGCTGGGGGCTCAGCGGTCAGAGGGCTTGGCCCTGGTGTCAGGATCTCCTGGTATCAGGATCTCATCTGCTCAAAAAGGTCCTTGCTTCTGAGCAAACAACTCCTCCTTTGAACGAGCACATTCTTTGTTCCCTCTGCTTAATGCCATCAATGGGGCTTCACTGGAGGCATGTCTAGAAGACACACTGTGCATCTACAGCTCTACCCCCCTGCGTGTGGAAGGGGTTTTAGCATCTCCTGGACCAGATGTCGAGTCCAGGCACCACTACTCACTGGCTGTGTGTCCTTGGGCAAGTTACTTAACCCCGCTGGGCCTCGGTTTCTATTGTAGGGTTACTGTGAAGATTGAATGAGATCATATATGTGATAACATATGGAAAGTGTTCTGTGCATAAATGGTGCCATTTTTTTGTCTGGTGGCTGTGTGTGAGCCGGTGGTCGAGTTCTCTGAGTTGCTTAGGGACAGAGCTGCAGGGCTGGCTCTGAACTCCCGCCCCTCCTCCCAGGCTGCCCGCAGGGAAGGTCCTCTCTGGTAGACTGCTTCCGTGAGGCCAGCAGGGGTGGCGCTGTGTCCCATCCATCGTTTTCCTCTGTTCTGTTTCTCCACCAGGATCCCCTAAGTGAGGGCCTGCCCTCCTTCCATAACCCGCCCCACCGTCCTGCGGGCCCAGGACAGGATGCAAATGTGGAGGAACAAAATGGGAAACAGGAATCCACCCCGTGCAACGTGGCCCACCAACGCGCTTTCCCAGGCGTGACTCAGGGCGTAGGAATCACCCACATTTGGTTTCCAAAGCCAGGCTGGGCCTCTGCAGGGTTCGTGTCCCCTAATAGGTAACAGGACGGCTGGGCTCTGGCTTCGGCTCAGATGGAATCTGCAGATGTTGGCCTCTCTGGGCTCCAGGTCACACTGTCCCTGAGTCTTCCCGAGCTTCGGAGCCTGGCCAGCCACCCTCTCCTGCTCTCTGCCTCCCTCCCCAGAGCAGGGAGGCAGCTGCCCTGTACCAGTGCCCGCCTGCCCCCTCCAGGACCCTGGCTTCAGAGACTCAACTCCACATGGCCCTCTGTCCAGACAATCGATGCCAAGATCTGATGCTCTCGTTGAGCAATTTGGGGCAAGCCTCAAGTGAGACATGTCCTGATTCTCAAGATAAAGTCCAGACGTGGTGGAGCTGGGACCAGTCCCGATCCTGCCTTTTCCTCGAGCGTAGCGGCCTCTGCTGCTTCGTCCAGGCATGGAATCAGCAAGGCCTGCCTTCTGTGCAATTCTATGGACTTGCTTTTTGAAAGACTCAGTTTGCATCCAGCTGAGGGGCTCATCCTCAGCACAGTGATATGACCTGATGGCCTTGGTAGGCTAAGGGCAGCCCATCACGGCCCCGCTGCTGGAGGACACACTGCTTTTCCTGCGTTCTCATCACACCCTCACGACGGCCCTGGGGGCGGGCAAGGCTGGTGCTCAGCTCGCAGTGCTGGATCCGCCGTGTTGGTGGTTTATGCCTGGCCCTGCTCAGCATGTTTGATGCCTGTTCTGTGTGAGCTGCTAGATATTTTGACTATCACCCCTTGGAGGTGGGTGAATCTTGTTATCCCATTTCACAGATGGGTAAGTGGAGGTTTGGGGGAATGAAGTTTCACTTAGCTAGGAGGTGGAAGAGCTGGGTTCAAAGCCAGGGCAACCAGACTCCACTCCCAAGTCCAGGAGCTTGGGGACAAATCTTCCCCTCTCACAACAAGGACCCCATTTCCTGCCCCCTCCCCACCTCAGCCAAGCAGGGTATCTGTTCTGTCCCAAATACGTGCCTGACTGCCAGTGGCTTGGGGATCCCAGCTACTGGAGACAGAGGGGCTCTGAGAAGTTTGGGGAAAGCAGCTAATATTGTCTTATTCGGGGTCTTTCTTTTAGGTGAACAGGCTATTAGGGTAACTTTGAGATAAAACTTGATATTCCTGCAGCTGAAACTCAAAAGCAGCCAGGAACAATGGCTGCTGGTGGCTGTGTTTGCACCTGAGTGGGAGTCACAGCAGCGTAAAGTCCAATTCCATACACAGAAGCCTCACACGGACTCCCAGGAGTACAGGACAAGGGACCCTTGAGGCCGAGTGGTGGTGTGCTTTATCTCGGGGCACAGGTTGGGTCCCCCAGAAGCAGAGCCTGAGATAAGGATTTGGGTATGGGTAGCTTTCTGGGGAGTGTGATCCAGGAATCTTGTGGTCGATAGGATAATGGCCCCCAAAGACGTCCACATCCTAATCCCTGGAACCTGTGAATATGTGACGTTACACAGCAGGTATAATTGAGTTAAACATTTTAAAATAGGGAGATTCCAAAGAAGACAGACAGATGGCCAATAGGCACATGAAAAGATGCTCATCATTGCTAATTATTAGAGAAATCAAAACTACAATGAGTTACCACCTCACACCAGTCAGAATGGCCATCATTAAAAAGTCTGCAAACCACAAACTCTGGAGAGGGTGTGGACAAAAGGGAACCCTCCTACACTGTCGGTGGGAATGTAAATTGGTGCAGCCACTATGGAGAACAGTATGGAGGTTCCTTAAAAAACTAAAAATAGAGCTACCATATGACCCAGCAATATACCCAGACAAAACTATAATTTGAAAATATACATGTTCACCTATGTTCACAGCAGCACTATTTACAATAGCCAAAGCATGGAAACAACCAAAATATCCATCAACAGATAAATGGATAAAGAAGGTGTGCTGTATATATATATATACACACACACACACACACACACACACACACACACACACATAATATAGCATGGAACATTACTCAGCCATAAAAAAGAATGAAATAATGCCATTCACAGCAACATGGATGGACCTAGAGCTTATCATACTAAGCCAAGTCACTCAGAAAGAGAAAGACAACTACCATATGATATCACTTGTATGCGGAATCTAAAATATGACACAAGTGAACATATCTCTGAAACAGAAACAGACTCTCAGACATAGAGAACAGACTTGTGGTTGCCAAGGGGGAGGGGACTGTGGGAGCTTGGGGTGAGCAGCTATGTCTTCGCATAGAGGATGGGTAAACAACAAGGTCCTACTGTAGAGCACAGGCAACTATATTCAATATCCTGTGATAGACCAGAATTGAAAAGAATATGAAAAAGAATATATATGTATAACTGAGTCACTTTTCTGTGCAGCAGAAATTAATACAACACTGTAAATCAACTATACTTCAATAAAAATTTTTTTTAAAAAGGAAAAAACAAGAAAAGAGAATAGAGAGGCTTAGATTATCTGAGTAGGCCCAGAGTAATCATGAGGATCCTTGAAAGATGGAAGAGAAACTTGAAGATGTTACACTGCTGACTTTGAAGACAGAGAAGGGGCCATGAGCCCAGGAATGCTGGAGAAGTTCATTAGTAAGTGCGCAGGCAACTGGGGCTCAGCCCTACCAGGGACCCTCTGAGGGACCATGCAGGTGCCTCAGAGCTGTGCCCCTAGGGGCTAGATGGAAAGCGATATATTCATCCCCAGAGCCCATCTCTCACTGTGGGAAGGTTTCCGCCACTTCCAGGCTTCCCTCTGCAGTGTGGCACAATTCCCTGGCACAGGTGAGAAGCAGAGAGATGCGGACACAGCTGCGGGGATGCAGGTGCCCCCAGGGCTACTCACGGCACAAACATAACTTCATCCAAGTACCGCCTCCCCCATTCCTGCCATGTGTTGGTTCCCCTGTACTTCTGTTTTTTTTTAAATAAATTGAGTTTATTTTTTGGGGCTTCCCTGATGGCACAGTGGTTAAGAATCCGCCTGCCAATGCAGGGGATATGGGTTCGAGCCCTGGTCCGGGAAGATCCCACATGCCGCAGAGCGACTAAGCCCGTGTGCCACAACTACTGAGCCTGTGCTTTAGAGCCCGCGAGCCACAACTACTGAGCCCACGAGCCACAACTACTGAGCCCATGCACCACAACTACTGAGCCTGCTCTCTAGAGCCCAGAGCCACAACTACTGAAGCCCGCGTGCTACAACTACTGAGCCCGTGTGCCACAACTACTGAGCCCGTGTGTCACACTACTGAGTCCGTGTGCCACAACTACTGAAGCCCGCATGCCTAGAGCCTGTGCTCCACAACGAGAAGCCACCGCAATGAGAAGCCCATGCACCACAATGAAGAGTAGCCCCCGCTCACCACAACTAGAGAAAGCCAGTGTGCAGCAACGAAGACCCAACACAGCCCAAAATAAATACATAAAATTTAAAAATAAATAAATTTAAAAAATAAATAAATAAAATTGAGGGTTTTTTTAAAAGCTGTACATATTTATTTATTTATTTTGGGCTGTATTGGGTCTTCATTGCTGCGCTTGGGCCTTCTCTACTTGTGGCGAGTGGGGGCTACTCTTCGTTGAGGTGTGTGGGCTTCTGATTGCAATGGCTTCTCTTGTGCGGAGCACGGGCTCTAGGCACGCAGGCTTCAGTAGTTGTGGCACGCAGGCTTCAGTAGTTGTGGCTTGTGGGCTCTAGAGCGCAGGCTCAGTAGTTGTGGCGCATGGGCTTAGCTGCTCTGCAGCATGTGGGATCCTCCCGGACCAGGGCTCGAGCCTGTGTCCCCTGCATTGACAGGCGGATTCTTAACCACTAAACCACCAGGGAAGTCCTTCCCCTGTACTTTTTACTAATATTTTTCTATAAATAGATTCACTACAGAAGACATTCAAGTATACGTAAAAGGAATCTCGGTCCCAGTAATAATTCCTGAAAAATGACGGGTTGGATACAATTCTGCATTCTTTTACTTGGTAAACATGAAAAGAAATACATTTACCATTAAAATAAAAATCTGCCCATTGATCACCTAAAATCATCTCCTGTTACCACCCAAGGACCTATGCTGTACATTTTTGAAAATGCTGCATTATCTTATTCGCCCCAACAACAATCCATTTTATGGATGGGGAACTAAGCTCAGGGAGGTTAGGTGATTCTCCTAAACACACACAGTAAGTGGCTAAGCCCACGGATTTCTCAGTCTCCAAAGCCTCTACAGTCTTTCTCCTACACAACACTCTGCCTCATAATGACAATGACGCTAATAATAATAATCACCTTGAGACCCTAGCTCTGTGCCCAGCAAAGTTCTGAGTTCTCTAAATATAGAAATTCATCCAATCCCCACCACAACCACCTCGGCTTCCAGTTATTACCCTTGCCCTATTATTTTATTACATTTACAAGTTTAGGTGTTATCTATATTAGTAGCAAGTATCATTATAGCCATTTTTTTTTTTCGGAGGAGGAACCAAAGGCACAGAGACTTTAAGTCACTTGCCCAAGGTCACACAGCATGGCTGGTCCCTGCCAGGTTTCAGGTTCAGCCTCTGTCCCCTGAGGCACAGAGTTCCAGGAAGTGGCTCTCCATTTATTCTGCTCAGGGGATGACTCCGGTTCTGTGTCGGGGGCAAACGCACAAAGCGTTCCCCAGACCTGCCAGGAGCTGGTTTGGAATTCTCTGGGTTGGCCTGACGCCTCATTCTCACTGCTGTGGGGCATCCCAAGGTGAGTCGGGGCCCAGGAAGCGAAGGAACTCGTGGGACTGCAGGCCCCCCCACAGCCCAGACACTCACTGCATCGGGGGTGCTCCCCTCACTCCCTGCCCCGGGCGATGTTTAAGAATAATTTCAATGTCCCAAAACGAAAAAGGCAAACTCCCGCATGAGGGTCAGTCCAATCCTGATCACCAAGAGTGAGGAATTCGTGTCTAAAAGGGGCCTTGTCAGGATCGCGGCATCACAGCCAGGCAGCAGAGGCCTCAGGCTGCTGATGGACACCACTGTTGTTCAAGTATATAATGACGTGTCACCTGATGGGCCACAGGTGTCCAGGGAAGCAGGGTGGGGGAGTGTGGCCGGAGGCGGGACCTGGTTGGAAGGAAGCTGCGTCCAGGCGCCCCACTGTGAGCCAGCTCTTCTGGGGAGAAATTCTGGGCAAACATTCCTTGTGTTTTTTAAAAAATTCACAATGACTTGTGTTGCTCTTCTCTTGCTATCAAGGATGTTACGACTTAGGAAACTGTAGCTGGGGGAGAAGGATAGAAAGAGCGCGAGTGCAGGTGCGGGTGCGGGTGTAGGTGTGTGGGCTCACGCGTGGCAGCCCCGCCCACACCCCCTCGGCCCTGAAGCCTCCTGATGGACGGCTGGCTTCCTACCCTGAGCCCGGTACAGGTGGGAGCTGTTGGATGCACACTTTGGCTCCCTGGCCGCTGGGATGGACGCAAGTCCCCCTTCCCCCATGTGAGTCTCTGTACGTGTCGTCGGGCACCTCAGGGACACCATCTGGCACCTTGGTCCTCCTGGGAACAGGGGGCTCTGGACTGAGCACACTGGGGGTGTGATCCTAGCCGCCACTGACGAGGGGGTGACCCGTACCCTGGCACCCCTGAGTTTCAGTCTCCTCACGGGGGAAGTGAGGCACCTGCAACAGGCACTTTTTTTTTTTTTTTTTTCGGTACGCGGGCCTCTCACTGCTGTGGCCTCTCCCGTTGAGGAGCACAGGCTCCGGACGCGCAGGCTCAGCGGCCATGGCTCACGGGCCCAGATGCTCCGCGGCATGTGGGATCTTCCCGGACCGGGGCACGAACCTGTGTCCCCTGCATCGGCAGGCGGACTCTCAACTACTGCGCCATCTGGGAAGCCCAACAGGCACTTTTTGTTTTGAGGAGGTAACAGTGTGGGAACCAGGCCTCCTCTGTGGCCTCACACGAGGGCCATCCAGGCTCGAGGGCTGGTCTCAGCATCGCCCTCCTGCCCCCTCTGGCTGGGTCGGGGTTATTTGTGTCCCAGACCAGCTTCTCTGAGGGCTAGAACTGTGCTTTACATTTCAAGAAGTTTTAAAACTTTAGCTGTATTTCTTTTCTGCCAGCCACGCACTTGTAAGGTTCTGCGATCACCAGGTAGACAGCAGGGTGAAGCCGTGGTTTCCGCTCTGATGGGCTACGATCTCGTCTAAGTCGCCTTTAATCTGTAGATTGACCTCCATCTCTTTTTTCATGCATTTAATTATTTTAAGTTTTGATCTCATTTCAAATGTAAAGAAAAAGTCACGAAAAAGACCAAGATACCAATGCCCACCGCTGCCACTGATGAAGAGACAGCTTTCTCCCAGCAGCCCTAACCGGTAGTCGCTCTCCTCCCCATGTCACAGATGAGGAGACTGAGGTCCAGAGGGTGACGTGTCTTAGCAGACGGAGCACAGCCAGGAAGGGCAGAGCCACGGTGTGCACACAGGCGGTCCAGGCCTAACACCCAGCGTGGCAATAGTGTTCATTGGAACCTAAATCTCGTGGATTCTGAGACCTGGCCGCGAGGTGCCTCCAGAATTCCTGTGTAAAAGCCTTTACTGGGAGGTTGCCTTGAGCCGCAGTTCCACTGAACTTTACCTCGAGGAAGAAGACAGTGGGACGAGGCGACCCGGATTCCAAGCCCCTCCCGGGCCCCCTCAGTCACCTGGGCCTTGTTTTCTTGCTGGGGATGGGGTGGTGGCAGTGCCTGCTTCGTGGAGCTGTTGCCAGTCCTTGTGGGCTAATGATGCGTGTGGAGTGCCTGGCGCCGTGCGGTGTGTGACCAGCCCCCGGCCCACGTCAGCGCGTTAGACAAGGGCAGGGCGCAAGCGTCTGCCCCTGCTGGGCCTCGCTGCCCCACTGGACGCTGCCGAGCGAGGCCGGGGGAGGAGAGCTTGAGGGCCGGAGTGGGGTGAAGTGAGCCTCAGCTCTCCGGGAGAGGCTCCCTCTCTGCTATCTTAATCCCTTGAGATGCTGAAAAAAAATGGCCAGTGTGGAAAGGGCCTCCTTGGGCGGCTCCCACCTTGGAGCAGCTGCATTCCTGAAGACGCCCTGCCTGGCCTGGGGAGTTGTCGTCTCTTCCTGGAAGGCCCGGATGACATGCAGATGTCGGCCTGCAGCCCACTCTGCCCCCAGATGACCACACCGTTTGTTCAATGAGGTTCCATGAGTTCGTGCGGAGAAAACATGTCCCCTTCTGGCCACTGCTGAGGTGGTGGTGTAGCCCAGTGGGTAAGGCTGGAAGTTTTAAAAAGCTGTGTGCTTCGGAGAAATGTACTTCACCTCTCTGAGCCTCTCTGGCCTCTTCATCTGTAAAGTGGAGGTAACAATACTTATCTCATAGAGTAACTAGACTGCCTGTAGGCCCCCAATATCCATCTTCCCTTCCTCTATATAAGAACACCCCCCAATTTTGAGCAAGGGAATTGATGGCCCAAAATAAAGACTTCGCTTCCCAGCCTCCCTTGCAGCTGGGTGTGGTCATGTGAATGGGCGCTGGCCAGTGGGTCGTGACGATGTGATTCTGGATCTGCCCGGGGCCCCTGTATCCCTCCCCTCGGGCTGTACTGTGGAGGAGCCACTGTGGACCCAGCGGGTGAGGACACATGAAGTGTGGGAACAGCAGGATGGAGGGACCCTTGACCCCTGTGGCCTTTGTGGAACAGAGCTTGGACTTCTATGAAGGAGAGAAATGGACTTGTTAGCTGGGGTCTGTTAGACACAGCTCGACCCCAGACCTCCACTCCCCAGTGCAGATTTATGAGGCCGAGAGCAAGGCTATGAGTTTTATGTGCATCTTGTCATTCAGCTTTCATAACCGACCCTTGAAGAGGGGAAAGGCACGATTACTCTCGCAATTTGCCAGACGAGAAGATCCAGGCAGAGGGGCAAAGTCATGTGGCCGCAGTCACGTAGCTACTAATAAGGCAGAGCCCTTACTTGAAACACAATGTCTGAAGAGCCCCCACAGCTAGTCTTCTGGAAATCCAATATGAGTTTTCCTGGTTCCTTTTCCCTCAGGCATTGATGCGTGTTAACGCACAGCACTTTGTACATAGTGGGGCTTTCATTGATAGGTTGGCTTTTTTTCTGGGTTGATATCCCCAGAAATTTGGTTCTTATTAAGATATAAGACTAGTAATGGCGACTGCCAAGGAGCTTGGTTCGCTTGCAGATTCTTGGGAAGCCACACGCCTTGTGATTCCTCCTTGCTAAAAGGTTGAGGCTTCTGTGACGAGCATCATCTGAGCTGCTGACATGGCCGCAGAATTCAGAAATACCTCTCTTTTTGGAGAAACTCGCCTACCTCTGAATGAACAATAGCATTTGAGCTGAAATAAAATAAAAAGCCTGCTTCTAGAAAGGACTGGTACCAATAACTCTCGCAAGGAAACTGTGTGTCCATCTTGAATGTCCACTGCCCAAACCTCCGTGTTTTTACGGCCAGTCAGCGGGAAGCTGGATTTGCTCCCATGACTTGCTGGGTCAAGGGAGGTCAAACCCTGGGTACCAGGTTGGGGAACAGAACCTGGGAGCCTTTTGCAGCATCTGGACAGAAAGAGGAGGGAAGGGCCCCGTCTGCCCCACTCCGTTCCCGGGACGGCCGTGCCCAGCCCTATCCTTCCGCTACGCATTTGCCCCTATTGTGTGGCTTCCCTGGCACCCGGACGGACCTCGCTTGGCCACCATGTTCTGAAAAGGCGTTCTCACATTTTTCTTCCAGGACGGCCTCAGGCATAAACAGTCCTGGATGGTGGGCATCCGGCCTCCGGGGTCCCATCGGTTCCATCCGGTGTTTGTCATTTCCCCGGAGACGGCCGGGGCGAGGGGTGGGATTTGAGACGGGCATGGATGAGATGCAGAGAGGTCGGGACAGATGGGGAGCCCACTGTTTATCCAGTGTGGCCGCGTGACGCTTCCACATTCATTTTGTAACTGCAGCCCATGCAGCTCATTCTATTTTGCTCGACAGGAAGTTTACGGCTTGAAGGTGGAGTGTTTGGCGTGAGGCTTTGTAATCGCTCTCCTGTTTCTGACCGCCTTTGAGGATTTGGGGGCACACGGACCGTTGGCCAGCTTTCCCCAGGAAATAGTGGGGTCTGAGTCATCTGGCATTTGGACAGACCAAGATGGGCTGGTGTGGGCCTGTCCCGGGAGGTGGTGGTCAGCTTGCCTCCTCGTCCAACTTCGTTCTGTTGGCACCCTGACCCCTTGGGAACTTGAGCATGACCCCTATAAAGACCCACAAAGGGTCAGTAAGAAGCTAAATGTCTGGTGTTGTGATCTCAGGCAGGTTCCTGGGAGCTGAGCTTGCTGAGTTCCAAGCTTTAAAATTTGGCTGACCGGACCCAGTGGTGTGTGCACGCGTGTGTGCGCACACGTGTGTGTGTGCATAGGTGTCTGTGGAGTGTGAGAAGCTCCAGTCTGGGGTGCTCACTTTTCACCCCAAAGAGAACCAGTCTTGAAGATTAGCAGGCGGGCTCTGCAAAGCCCCTGCAAGGGTCGGCATGAGGGGTGTGCTGGGGCCTTCCCGAGGCCATCCATCACTTGGCGGGCTGACGGGGTTGTTAGTGTGGCCTCAACAAGAGATAGCGGAGGAAAAATGGCCTGGACAAGGGATGCGTTTATCTGGCCTGGAGCCTGCGAGCCGGTCCATTAGTCATACCGGCGGTGGCTGCCCTCAGTTTGGGCCTGAGACGCCCTCGCTCCTCTCTCAGGCTCTCCGTCCTGTACCCGCCTGGTCACCTCTGGCTTTTGGAGAGGCTTTGTCATCCAAGACAGCAATGGTGCTCGTCTGCGCTGTGGCAGGCCAGGCCACACAAACGTCCCTGCTGCACGGCTTCCAATGGAAGGAATTAAACACAACTAATCGATACCATTTTTAAACCAATTGTTGGCAGATTGGCCCCTTGAGACAGTGGGCAAGATGATAATCATCACCATCGCCATTATTGTAAGACTTCTGTTGTGCCAGACAGTTTTTTTTGCCTCTTAAATAATTTGAGGTGGGCAACAGATACACCTTTGCTTCCTGGTTGGAGAGTTTCTGAGAACACGTAGCTAGACTTTGGGTAGCTGGACCACACACCCAGCTGATCTCAAAAGGCAGGTGGAATTCCTGGGGCCCGTGTCCTAGACAGAGGAAAGATGGGGTTACTGGGAAGGTGGTGATTTATAATGGGCCAAGTGGCCGAGGGGACCCAGCATCCCTCTGGCTCACTCACCAAACAAGTGTCTTTGAGCATCTCCTGCTGCTGGGCGGTGGCCAGCTGAAGGCGGGGAGGCGGGAATGGGGGACGTCAGGGCTGACGGGATCTGCATGGGGACACGTGAGGCGGGGGGGTGCCTCCCGGCCCCTCCGTGGGTGAGAGCCATCCATGAGGGGTCTCTGGGTTATCTGCAGCCCAGGGAGCTGGCCTCTGGCTGATGACACATCTGCTATCCTAGAGGTTACAACTGACACGTCCCAGCCCAGATGCTCTGTGATGGACTTTATCTCCCGGAAGGAGGGGGGTGGCCGGGGGCCAGACCTCCCCAGCTGCCCTGTGGGTGACCTCCACCTGCCTCAAGGAGGTGGCAGCCAGGTAGATGACGATAACAATAATAAAATAAATAAATAACAAGTTGTGGCAGCCACACTCACTCTCTACGTGCCAGACGCTTTACAGACATCGCTCTTCCCTGTAACCCTGTATGGGTAGTTGTCACCAGGCCCATGGTGCAGCTGAGGGGGCTGGGGTTCAAGCAGGCAACTATGCCCCTGCTCCCAGGGCCAGCCTGCGTCCCCTCCGCAGGGGCTGGGCTGCCTGCTCTTCCACACCAGCTCATGTACTTAACCTTCACAGCCCCCTGGGAGGGAGGTCCTGTTATGATGCCTATTTTGCAGGCGGGGAGACTGAGGGTCAGAGAAGTTGTGATGTGCCGAATGGTGGAGATGGGATTTGAACTCCGACCCATGTCCTCCTCCATCAGGATGTCGGTCCCTGAACAAACGGAGGAGGCTCTGGGCACACAGAGCACAGGCGAGGGAGGGAGGGAGGGGCTGTCCAGAGCAGGGATCCCATGTTACAGTGACAGAGGGGGTACCCAGCAAAGCGGGGGCTGACATTGTCTTTTGCAATAAATTTACATAGATGTTGTTGTAGCAGTACCTAAACAGTTATACGGGAGAAGTCAGAACGTTGACATACTTCCTTACACTCTTCTCGTTTGAATGAGAAATGGTGGGAGGCCAAAACGAGGCTGTTAAAGTCAGGATCACGGGTCCCAGTGGGCAGCAGTGACGGGGAGGGGCTGCGAGGGGGGTTTGGGGGTCGACGGGTCACCTTCTGCCTCACGGTCTGGTGGCTGGGTACACGATGGGCTCACTTTACGAGGATTCACCCATCCACGCACTCGTGGTTAACGAACTTTTCTGTACATAGTTTATACCTCAAAAACGCATTCTAAAACTCAAAGCTAAAGGAACGCGGAGCTGCTGAACAATAACATTGCTGCTTGGCATTTTTTTTTTTTTTTTTTTTTTTTTTTTGCGGTACGCGGGCCTCTCACTGCTGTGGCCTCTCCCGTTGCGGAGCACAGGCTCCGGACGCGCAGGCTCCGCGGCCATGGCTCACGGGCCCAGCCGCTCCGCGGCATGTGGGGTCCTCCCGGACCGGGGCACGAACCCGTGTCCCCTGCATCGGCAGGCGGACTCTCCACCACTGCGCCACCAGGGAAGCCCACTGCTCAGCATTTTTGAAAAGACCACTCACGAGTTAAATTCCTATAAAAGAGAATCTTTCTATCAAGAAATCTTATGAATACTGGATTTGTAAATATACATATTCCTATATATGTTTATATTTTATATATGTATTCATACATACATACGCTTAAGTACAAATATATTTTGCTCTCGCTAAACAGTTTCAAGACGTACACAGAAACAGAAAACCCCACATGTTACAACGACAATAGCGGGTCTGGGACGAGGTCCCCTCAACTTCCCCGGGGTTCCGATGGCTATAGCACAGCTTCTCAGCGGTTTATGGCATCCGCGCCCGGAGGAGGGCTGTCAGAACACAGGTCGCAGGCCCCCTCTCAGAGTCTCTGATTCAGAGGGTCTGGGGTGGGGCCCGAGACTCTGCATTTCTAGCGAGCTTCCCGGTGATGCTGAAGCTGCTGGTCCAGGGACCCCATTCTGAGTAGCAAGTCTCTAAACTGCTCAGTCCAGACTGGCAAAGTGGGTTCACAGAAAGTGGCCCCCTCCCCTCTATTCTGGAACCAGAACGAGCCCAGCACGGCGTCCTCCGGAAGCTCCTGTCGCTGCAGTTCAGTGGCCACGACCGCCCTGGGTGTGGTTTTTCACGTGTTTGGGCTCCTGCAATCGCATTCCTCCTTGCTTCCTTCATCCTGTGCTTTTTCAGGCCCAGAGGAACGAGATTCAGGGAAGGCTCGGGCTCCAAAGGCACAGACAGCCTGCTCGTGGGTGCAGGTCTTCTCTCAGACGAGACAGGCTGCCTCCCCCGTACCACCCCCCTCTTCTGAGTCCTCGCCTGCTGCCCCCAACGTCCACATTTCTGTCAACAGTCAGTTCAAGGCCACCTTGCTTTTCCCATCAAGCTCCTCGAAGTTCTCCCAGCCTCTACCCACTAGCCAGTTCCAAAGCCACGTCCACATTTTCAGGTCTATTTTACCTGCTTCCCATGTCCAGGTATCCAAGACCTGACTCTGCTTCTTGAGGGCCCGGCCATGGGGTGAGCGGCCTCCACCCGCGGGAAAGGGCAGTGTGCACTGTCTCGGGTGACGCCTCGCTGTGTTGGCACCAGTCCCGGTAGCCAGCCTGGGGTAGTGGTGAGGACGCCGGGACTCTCAGAGGCAGGCACGGCCCTCACCCTGAGATGGCGCCCCCTCCACATCCACCAACGCTTTGGGGCTTTGAATTATGCCCGGTGGACGTGCTCTTTTCTCCCTGGATCTGGGTTTCCCCAGAAAGGACATATGGGGTCAGGGCTCACGGTGGAGGAGGCTCAGAGGACATGTGGCGTGACCCCGCATTCACAGGTGAGGAGCGGGGCCCAGATGGGGGAGTCAGGCAGGGCTGGGGGGAGAACTTGTTCCTGCAGTGTTGCCTGCAGGGATCCAGGCCTGAGGGGGTTGGCCGGACTTGCGGTGTCATGTCCTGGCTCTCACCTTCAGGGTAACTCAAGTTAGGCCGGGAGGAGCGGAGATACTATTGATTGAACCATTTCCCCATTAGCTTCTGCGCTAGGAGCTTCTAGGAGTGCCAATCCCCAACCTCCACCCATTATCTCCATTTTACAGATGAGAAAACTGAGGCCGAGAGAGGCCATGTGACTTCCCCAAGGTTGCTCAGGTGGGGGTGGGGAGCTGGGCTTGGACCCAGGCCTGGTGCCTCCAGAGCCCCCAGGGTGGGATCTGCTCCCCACCTAGGAGGCCACCTCCCAGCTGAGTTCCTGGAGCCCCTGCGATGTGGCGACCGCCCGTCCTCATGCCGAGGGCTTCAGGGCCCTGTACCGCTCCCTGGGGAAGACGGCTGTGGCCTCAGTCCCTGGGCCTCTCCCTTACTACCCTGGGTCCATTTTTACAACTTATATTTGAAAAAACCAAGCAAGGCCAGCACCACGGTGTGCCTCCCTGGCCAAATCACAGGGCTCAGGAGTGTGCGAGAAGCTTCTCTGGGGCAGGCTTGGCCGGCGGCTGCAAGGATGGCGTCTCCTTCCAGTCCCGCACGCCTTCTGTTGTTTCCTCCAGGTTTCCAGAGAGAAGGCGTTTGAAAGTGTGGCAGGATCTGTTCTGAGGGGCCCCGCAACATGGGTTTTTTTTCTTTTTTTTTTTTTTTACAGGCAGAGAGGGCTGGCAGCCGTGCCCCGCTACCTTGACCCCAGAAGGGGTGGCGTTATCGGCCCATCTCTGCAGCCTGTGCGAGGCCGGTTGAATTATGTTGGGGAGGTTATCGGGGACAGACGGTAGTTCTCCGCCAGGGCAGCCGGGGCTCGGGGTTAATGGGCAAAGGTCAGCGCCTACCAGGGCTCCATGTGGGATGGATTAAGTCACCGCCGGGCTTGGTGGAGGGCAGCTGCGGGAGGACTCAGTCACTCCTGGGCCAGCCCCCGCTCAAGTCACTTCCCCGGGATCTCAGGACTCACATCCAGGAGGACTGATTTGGTTTTTCTCTGGGAGGAAAAAGCCAGTGGATGCTTCTCTTAGAATCAGGGTGTCCTTGACTTGAACAGACTTTGGTGTCTACCTCCACAATTTAATGCAGATGATAAAATAATATCTAATGTGCAGGTGCTTTGCAGGTGAAGTGCTCCTAATAAGCCCATTTTACAGGTGAGGAAACTGAGGCCCAGGAGGCCGTGTCACTGGCCCCAGCAGCCTGGCTCTAGTTGGCTTCTGGGGGTGTGAGCGCTGCAGGCCTTTAGTGGGATGGGTAACGGGAGCCCAGGCACCTCTCTGGTTTCCTCCTTGCTGACCAGGATCTCAAGGTCTTGTGATCTCGCAGGTCTCTGGTTTCCTGAGCTCTCCAGTCCAAGGGGGCAGCTTGAACCCTAACTGGGAAGTGGGAAACTCCAGAATTCTCTGTGGACTTGCGGGACCCCAGCTTACCCAAGATCTGACGCATCCTCTGACTACGCGGCCGTGTGTAACCGGGTCTCGTGCTTCCTGGGCCCTTGCGTTGGGAGCTGAAGGCCCATCTCAAATTCCAGGCTGGAGGAGGCTGCAAAGTGTGCAGAGCCCTGAGGAATGAGGCAACTGGATGGAGGGAACGGGGAGGTTTGGGCTTTGGGTTCCACTGTGCCAGCGTGCGGGTAAGATTGCTGTGTTTTGGACTCGGCCGTGAGGGTGTTCACTAAGACGGCTAAGAAGAATCCATGGTACGGTGTTACTAACGGTGATGCCAACAGTGATCGCCACTGCGTCCCGGGTGCCAGGCTGGGGGTGGGGGCACGCGGGTGCCGGAGATACACCCGCTGATGGAAGAACAGCTGCCCCTTACTGAGTGTGAGCCAAGTGCTAGGAGTGGCCTGAGTTGCTGTAACAAAACTGGGGGGACCCAGGCCGGGGGTGCTTATGATGCCATAGATGTGTTCTCCCAGTTCTGGAAGGAAGAGGTGGGAAATCAAGGGGTTGGCTCCCTCAGAGGCTCTAGGGAAGGTTCCTTCCTGTGGCTTCCAGCTCTTGGGGGCTCTGGGTGTCCCTTGGCTTGTGGCCACATGGCTCTAGTCTCTGCCCCCGTCCTCACGTGGCCTCCCCGTGTGCCTGTCACGAAACTCTCTCTGCTCTTCTCTTATTAAGACACCTGTCATTAGATCCAGGCTCCACGCAGATATTCCAGAATGATCTCACCTCGAGATCCTTCACTTACTCACCCCCTCAAAGACCTTTTTCCAAAAAAGGTCCCATCCACAGATTCCGGGGGTTGGACATAGATTTTTATTTATTTATTTAATTTATTATTATTATTTTTTTGCAGTACGCAGGCCTCTCACTGCTGCGGCCTCTCCCGCTGCGGAGCACAGACTCCGGACGCGCAGGCTCAGCGGCCATGGCTCACGGGCCCAGCCACTCCGCGGCATGTGGGATCCTCCCAGACCGGGGCACGAACCCGTGTCCCCCGCATCGGCAGGCGGACTCTCAACCACTGCGCCACCAGGGAAGCCCCGGATATAGATATTTAGAGGTTATCAGCCCAGTTCATGGGCTCAGTGCTCTTTATCCAAACTCTTAATCCTCACAGCAACCCTCATCTCGATGGAGGCAACTGAGTCCGGGGCCATCTGAGCCCCCTCCCGAGGCCGGGCAGCACCGAGGGCGGGAGCTGAGGGCGGGGCAGCTGACTCAGCTCACCAGACGGCCTCCTTGCCTCCCATGGGATGTGCACAGATGTCCGTGGGGGGCGGGGTCTGGATTTCTCCTGAACTCCTCCTCCCCGGACAAGGCAAAATTGTGCAAGAGTCTGAGAGGCAGGAGGCCGGGGCGGGGGGAGCTGGGCCAGCAGCGTTCATCCTCACGGAGCAGGGGCGGGTGAAGTGGGAGAGGATCCAGCGCCGTGTGTGGCACATGCGTGACGTGGGCGTGTTGTGATTATCGCGTTGCTATCGTTACCATGGTCATTGTTAAAGCAGTTAACAGTCACCACGATGATCAAGTGTAGGGTAGCTCTGTGCCCTGTTTTCTTCTAAGAGCTGTGTATTTATGGCCTCGTCTGTCTTCACGATTTACCCTCCCAGATAAGAACCACCTTAGCCCCGTTCTACACTTAAGGAAACTGATAACTACTTACTCACTTCCACCTTTTCTCTGTCTGGAGAATTCCATCTCCGTCATGAACTCAGTTCCCACTCCCTCTCTCGGCTCCCCTACAGGATGGTGTGCTTCCAGAATAAATTTGATGGGGGTCTTTTTTACCCTGAGGGAAGCGAGGCCTCTGAGAGGGGAGCTGTTGAGGGTTCTTGCGGGTTTGGGCAAAGGGGCTCCCTGGGAGCTCGAGGGCCAGGAAGAGTGCCGGGTCCCACATAAGGCCATGGCCTTGGGTGGCCCAACTTACCAGGACACAACAGGCTGCCAGGAGCACAGGAAAGCTCTTGTGCTTTCCTGAGGTCTTGGAGCGAACAGAGGGCCAGGGTGCCCACAGACGTGATAAGTGCAAACCCGGCTGCAGCCTGGAAGCCAGCCTCCCACACCGCGCCTGCCCACGGCCCTTGGCCTTTCTCCAGACCCAGGGAGACTGGAGCCCCAGGGATGCTGCCAGGCTTGGGATCTCTGGCCCTTCGCAAGGACACGGCTCTGACTCATTTTCCCAGAAAGGCCTCCACCAAGCTTGACATCAGGTCAGCTTCCTGGAGCATCTGGACCCTCAGGACTCCCAGACAAGTCTTGGTAGTTGTAGCTCCCGCCGGGCAGAAGGCCAAGCTCCGGGGTGCTGGCATCTTGGACGGGAGGGTGCACCTATGAGCCTTGTACAGCAGTGGGTCTGAGAGCATCGGCGATGGGGTGACTGGGCAGCTGAAGGTGGGAGAGGGCCTGGGTGGCCGAAAGCTCCCTGCAGGCTGGGACGGGACCCCAAAGGGCAGGTGGGCTAGGCCCCGGGTGGGCTGTGGAGCCTGGTCACGTGGGTCAGAATCCGGCCCGTTTACGCACTTGTGGCCTCGAACAAAAAGTCTCTTAACTTCTCCAGGTCTCGACTTTCTTATCTGCAAAATGGGACTGAAAACAAGTCCCATCTGGAGGACTGCTGCGGGGCTCGGTGAGGATCCCGCACCCTCAACTACCACCTTCAAATCCCGTGAAAGGCTCGGTGGAAAAAAACCGGTTTGTGGTCAGATAAGTCTGAACAAATTGCATGCTTTATCCTCATCTCCCTGCCGGCCGGTCACGTGCTGTCCAGAGCAGCAAGGTTCTGAGAAGCCCAGCGTCAAGAAAACTTTGAAACCCATGTGTGGCACTGATAACAATCGTCAGAGGGGCGTCTGGGGTGGGAAGTTACAAGATGAGTCAGGAGAAATAGGCTGAGTTGATTACAAGTTATAAATTCGGGAGAAACTGTACAGATAACAGGACTGTACGAAGAGAACCAGGACTGAGCTGCAGGGGTGAGGTGTGCAGAGTCCACGCGGGTGGGCTGGGGGCTCAGGAGACTCAGACTCCGGCTCTCTGAGCCCAACCTCCCACCTCGTGGCCCTGGCATTGAATTGACAGACCCTCGTGGCAATGACGTGAATCCTAGGAGGAGAGTTGCTAGGTTGTATAGTGAGGGTATGTTTAACTGTGTAAGAAACTGCCAAACTGTCTTCAAGGGTGACTGTGTCACTTTGCAGCACCAGCAGGGAACTGGATTTTGCGTCAGGTGTTTGGATTTTAGCCATTCTGAGAGGCAGGTCGTGACATCTCTTTAGGTTTTAATTTACATTTCCTTAATGACACATGATGCTGAACATTTTTTTCATGTTTATTTGCCATCCATATATCTTCCTTGGTGAAGCTGTGTCTCTTTAGATCTTTTGCCCATTTTTATTTGGTTTGTTTGTTTTCTTATTGTTGAGTTTTAAGCGTTCTTTATACATTCTGGATACCAGTCTTTTTTATCAGATATATGATTTCAAATATGTTCTCCAAGTCTGTTGCTTGTCTTTTCGTTCTCTTAACATTGTCTTTCACGAGGTAAATGCTTTTAACTTTGACACAGGACAATGTGTTCGTTTTGTTCTTTTATAGATGGTGCTTTTGGAGCCATATCTAAACACTCGTTGCCAAACACAAGGTGATGTAGATTTTATTATGTGTTTTTTTTTTCCCGGGAACCTTATGGCTTTACATCTTACATTTAGGTTAGTGATCCATTTTGAGCTACTTTTTTGGGTAAGGTGTGAGGTATGTGTCAAATTGTTGAGTTTTAAGAGTTCTTTATATATCTTGACCTTGTGTCCTGGGACCTTGCTAAAGCTCATTTACTTATTCTAAAAAATATATATATTTAAAGATTTTGGGGGATTTTCTGCATAGATAATCATGTCAACTGCAAATAAAGACAGTTTTACTTCTTCCTTTCCAGTCGGCATGCTCTTTATGTCCTTTTCTGATCTTACTGCACTGGCCAGGACTCCAGTATGATGGGGACAGGACTCGTGGGAGAAGGCATCCTTGCCCTGTCCCCAGTCTTAGCCTCTCACGGTTAAGTCCGATGTTAACTGTGGGTTTTCTGTAGGTTTTCTGTCCGTTTATTAGGTTAAGAAAGTACCCTTGAACTCCTAGTTTTCTTTTTGGTCGTGAATGGATATTGAATTTTGTCAAATGCTTTTTCAGCATCTACTAAAATTATCATATGCTTTCCCTTGTTTAATCTATTAATGTAGTAAATAATACTCATGGATTTTCAAGTTCATTGAATTTTTGATGAACAAAAAATTACTTTTTTTTTTTTTTTTTGGTACGCGGGCCTCTCACCGTTGTGGCCTCTCCCATTGTGGAGCACAGGCTCCGGACGTGCAGGCTCAGCGGCCACGGCTCACGGGCCCAGCCGCTCCACGGCATGTGGGATCTTCCCGGACGGGGGCACGAACCCATGTCCCGTGCATCGGCAGGTGGACTCTCAACCACTGAGCCACCAGGGAAGCCCAAAATTACATTTTTAAGTGCTTTATGTACCCATTATTACTAATGGCTTCTAGGTTTTTCTGGCTGAGAGACTTCGGATAAGTCATTTAACGTCAGGCTGGCCCCTCCCTACATTGCGAGTGGGGCTGGATGGCTGATTTCTAAAGGCCCTTGCAGTCTTGGTGATGGGGATGATGAGAATGCCGACAAGAACCAGCTTTTCTCTGCCTTTGCCTACACGCCAACAGCTAACCTAAGAGTTTACACTTACGGAATATCTGTCGTTCGCCAGACCCGAGGCTAGCCTTTTAAGCATTTTCTCTTTCAGTCCTTACAGCAACATTATGAGATGTGCATTTACGATCTTCACTTGACAGATGAGGGAACTAGAACCAAGAGGGGGGTTAAGTAGCTGATTGTGACCAGGTATGTAACAGGTGGAGGATGCCGTCGTGTAAAACCAAGTGGGAGGTGAAGTGGGGTATAGACTCACACCACCCAGCACAGTGGCCACTGGCCACACGTGGCTACTGAACATCTGAAATGTGACTATTCTGAATTGAAATGTGCTGGAAGCATAAAATTAGGTCTGGATTTTGAAGACTTGGCACCGAAAAATGTAAAACATCTCATTGATAAGTTTTTTAAATTGTGTTTCATGCTGAAATAGTATTTTGTCTATATTGGGTTAAGTAAAATCTATTATGAATACTAATTTCACCTGCTTTTTACTTTTTCTAACGGGATCCTGGAAAACATTAGTTACAGCATGGCTCAGACTTTGTTTCTATTGTACGGCACTGACCTAGAGCAGGGGTCAGTAAGTTATGGCTCCTGAGCTCAGTGTGGCCCGAAGCCTGTTTGTTTGTTTGTCTGTGGGATTTTTTTGTAAATAAAGTTTTATTGGTACACTGCCCAGCCATTCCTTGGCATAGTGCCTTTGGCTGTGTTCGCACTCTACAAGCAGAGTTCAGCAGTTGCAGCAGAGACGGTATGAGCCACGAAGGCCCGAATATTCACTATCTGGCCTCTTACAGAAAACATGTGCCGACCTCTGCTCTAGATGAAAGTCTGGATGGCTGGTTCCCAGAATGTTAAGTATCTCTACAGAGAGATTATAGGCGATCTTGCATTTTTCTTCTTTTTAGGTCTCTTTCAAATTTGTCTTCGGTGTCGGAAATGAAAACATTACGTTGGCAATCAGGAAGAAACATCGTCGATGCTTTTTTACTACAAAATAATAAAGTATGAGACAGGGTAATGGAAGGTGCCACTGGGCTGACCCTGAAAACGAGTCATCTCTGTGTGGCTCCTGAGCCTGCTTCCCAGGAGGGTCTGGGAGGACCCCAGGAAGCCTCTTGCGCAGGCAGTAACCCAAAAGCCTTTTCCTTTCCAAGGGGCTGTTCACGTGGGAATGAGGAGGGAGGGGCACGGGGGCCAAGGAAGCCAGTTAGCCATGGGCAGACCCGAGGAGGCTGGGCCACACGGCATGGGGGGCTCGGGAAGTGAGGCCCATCTGGTTTGCATTAGGTTTATAAGGTTGATAGCAAATAAGGGTATTACAGCTAATTTACTTATTTAGAGAAAGACGACTCAATCCCCAAAACTGTGATTGGGCTGGAGCGGTCTCCCTCTCCCCGGCCTGCAGCAGTGCCCCTGGGAGGAGGGACCTGCCATGCCCTGGTGGGTATTGGTTTAAAAATAGCCCCGCGATGGCGTGTGGCCTCGGGCTGGGCTCTGGGGCCTGCCAGCTCCTCGTCCTGCTTCCTCCTCGGGGCCACACTCCCACCAGAAGGATCGCAGCCTGTCCTCTGCCCCCTTGGATGGCATTCCAGCCATCCTGGAATGCAGGTAGCCCGCAGGGCGAGGATAATGGGGGAGTGCCACAGGCGACATCTCTCCTGGCCCAGGGTCCTGCATGCAGCCCCCTCAGCCCCACAGAGAAGCCCGGTGGTCGTGGAGCCCATGCCCTCTGGCCTGCCTGTGCCCGCAGCAGCGGCAGGTCCCCACCTGTGCTGCCCAGGCCCCTGTGCAGTCTGCCTCTCCCTCGTGGACACTTCCAGGCCGGGGCCCTTCTGGCAGGCTCCACCCTCAGACCTGGGCTCTGGAGTCTGGACTCCGGCTCCATGTGGAAGCTGGGCTCCCTTTGGCTTGGTTTCCTGGAAAGAACTGGGCTTTGCAATCAAACCATAATAGGTTCCAACCCTAGCTTTGTCCAGTGTCGCCTGCAGGAGCTTCGTTTTCCTCATCTGTGCGGTTCAAAGCTGAGACTGAGTGAGCGGGGAGGGTCACACAGGGGAGATGCAGAGTTTGGTTATCATGGGACTGGGGTCTGAGCCATGGGATTTGGAGTGACGGGGGTGGGGCAGGGGGAGTGCACTTCAGCCGAGGGGTCAGCTGGTAGCTGCAGGACAGCAGCTTTAGAACACAGCTAGGGAGCTCCAGAACCACGCCTCCCTCCTTCCTGCCCCCCCTCCCTTCCTCCCTGCCGTCTTTTCCCCTCCTTCTTTCTTTTCTTCGTCCTTTCCTTCCTTCCTTCCTTCCATTACACTCATTATAACAAGCTTTTCAATATGGCCGATTTAACCACCTTGTTCGTGGACCAGACGGCATGTTCTGGATTTACAAGACTGTGTATCCCTTCTTCAGACTTTATAGGGCTGTCATCTCAGTAGTCCCCATTAGATGCGGCAGTTCCTATTAGATCCATATTAGGACCTCGGTGTCACTCATCAGAGAATGAGTCATTCAACAAGTAATTGTTAAGTGTCCATCACCAAAAAAAAAAGAAACAAACAAACAAAAAAAACAAGTAAAAAGGAAAAGACATCATAAGGAGCAAGAGGTAAAGGAAATAGAAATCTAATACTTCAGAAAGGTCTAGAGTGGTGGTTTCCAAATCTAGCTGCATTTTTCAATCACTTGAGGAGGTTTTAAAAAGAGATCCACATTGGTTCCACCTAAAACCAACTGAGTCAAAGTCTCGAGGGTGGGGTGAGGAATCAGGTTGGATTGCTGTGTCGCTTCCCAGCTGGTTTGAATGCAGTTAATGTTGAGAACCACTGGCCCCTAGTCAATCTCCTTCACTAAGTAACTAATTCTCAGTTCTTCTTGCTCTAATCCAGTGATTCTTAAAGTGGGGTCCTGGACCAACAGCGTCCACATCCCCTGGGAACCTGCATTTCCTGCAGGTTCCCAGGCCCCACCACAGACCTGTTGAGTCAGTAACTGTATGCATCCGCGCACAAGCTCTCCAGGTGATTCTGCAGCAGGCTCTGCCCTGAGCCACAAAACAGATCTGCTTGCTCTCGGCTCTGGGGCTCCCAGCCTCACCCTGGCTGAGCACTTACTCCCCAAGTCTGACACTCTCCCTGAGGCCTGGGGAAGGGCACAGGTCTCACACCCTATGCCAACTCGATCCACCGGGGTGGCTTCCTGAGAAGCGCCACAAAGCTCTGCTTGGACTCGGTGGGAGGAGTGTGGTGGTCAATTAGTCATGTCTGCATGGGAGTGGGTGTGCAAAGCTTTGGAGCTCCTGGCTCAGCATCTGCAGCCTAGATTTAGGTAAAACTCTTCCTTCCATACCAGAAGAGTTTATCATCGGAAAACTCTTATCATCTTTGTTGGGGAGCGAGGCGGGGTGGAGGCGGCTTGTCCATTTCTGTCACCCAGGCTGTACTGGGGTTTAGCAGCCCACTTTCTTTACAGGCTTAGCAAGAAGACCTCATGTTCACTGCCATTTTAGATAAAGTACAGCAGAATGAAATTCCAAAGGACAATGAGAACGCCAACAATTTAGTGTTCCTCAGGAGGGAAATCCCCTCCTCCTTGGTTCTATTATGTCAGTGGCCGACTTCTTCCCTCCCGCCAACTTTGAAGTCCAGGTTATTTCTGTTTTTAAGTCCTTTTTTCCTTTAAAATAAAATTCATTTTGGGGGGCTTCCCTGGTGGCACAGTGGTTGAGAGTCCTCCTGCCGATGCAGAGGACACGGGTTCGTGCCCCGGTCCGGGAGGATCCCACGTGCCGCAGAGCGGCTGGGCCCGTGAGCCATGGCCACTGAACCTGAGCGTCCGGAGCCTGTGCTCCGCAACGGGAGAGGCCACAACAGTGAGAGGCCCGCGTACTGCAAAAAAAAAAAAAAAAAGAAATAAAAATTCATTTTTGGTCTGATTAGAAAAGGGATACACCTTCATGATAGAAAATTGGGAAAATGCTAAGCAAAAAGGCATAAGGAATTAAATTAAAATCGTCTGAAATCCCATCACCCAGAAAGAATTCACCTTTAGCACTCTCGTTATGTCCTTCCAGACTCTCTCTCACTCTCCCAGCCCCTGCTCCACTTCTCTCCTTGACATTGGAAGAGGAAGCTGACCTATGTGTACACGTTGCCTAATTTCACTCATTTGAAATTATAATGACAAGCTGACAAGCGCATGGCTTCATTGAGGAAATGAGATGCCCTGGGGTTGCAAAGCCTAAACAGAGAACAGCACAGTCACTGCGGTGACCAGAGTGGGTCAGGGCCCAGGGACGAGGTCTCTGCCCACGCCAGCCCCCCCCCACAACCCCATTTGCGTGTCCAGGTTGCCGGTGAGCTCTGCACAGCCTCCCTGCAGCAGCCCACTAATTCTCCGGCGACACTGCGGTGCGCCGTGGCTGCTATTTTTACCCACCCTTTACAGATGAGGACGTGGAGCTTGGGAGAGGGGAAGTGCCTTGCTCTGGGTCACACAACTACCAGAAGCAGCATCTCCAGACCCTCCTGGAGGGGCTTTGTACCTACGTGGAAGAGAATAGGATGGCGTTGGGGAACGTTCCAGAGGGAGTGACGTCAGGACTTCAGTCTGCACGTTGTGTTTCTATGGGGCTGACCCTGTGTGGTCCTATGTGACTCCTCCTACTCAAGGTTCTCTCCGTTTTAAGTGACAGAGACTCACTTCACATTTAAATTAAAGAGAACAGACTTTATGACTCAAATAATACAAGGACTCAGTCCTAGGAGTTCAGGCACAGTTGGATCCAGGTGCTTGAATAACGTGGTAGGCTGCCTCTCTCCCTTCCCGGGGTTCTACTTTGCTCTAGGTTGTTTTCATGTACAGAGTTTTTCCCCATGTCCTGGCCTCTGGCAGCTCCGACTATACTCCGCCAGTCTAGTGATGTAAACATGAAGAGTGTGCTCCATTCTGTTGTCCCAGCAACATCCTGGGGTTGATGCTTACTGGCT
The DNA here is from genome assembly GCF_964341445.2 of Mesoplodon mirus. Taxonomy (NCBI): domain Eukaryota; kingdom Metazoa; phylum Chordata; class Mammalia; order Artiodactyla; family Ziphiidae; genus Mesoplodon; species Mesoplodon mirus. Next base: position 3,268,252 of record NC_138995.1, on the reverse strand, counting down.
CATCATGTGACATCTCCCAACCAATCACTGTGACTTGGGTTGTCTGGGTCCTGCATTCACCCCTGAAACGGGAGCCGAGTGGTGTCATCTACCACCTGAGCCTTGTGGAGTGAGAGTGGGGAAGGGATAGTTCCCGGAAGGAAATTGAGAGGCCGATCCCTGAAGCAGACTGTCCAGTCTGGTGCCTGAAACACCACCATGTGACACATCTCCTTCAAGACCCTCTGAGGACCAGGGCCTTTTTCCTGGGTGGTAACCTTCTGCTACTCTAACGGGGTGACCGTTATTAGTATATCAACAGGGATGGGGGTTATCTGAATAAGTCACCAACACCCATTGTCATCAGCACAGGCAGGGACTTGAGGTCTGGAGCAGGGGACAAGTAAGCTATGAGAGGCAGAGCCTTCTGGAGGTCAGAAAGTCTCAGTGGGAGGCTCTGACGTCCAGAGGATGGCGTGACAGCCCCTGGTGTGGGTGCTGGAACTTTCCAAACAGAGGGAGAGGTTTGTGGGCAAGCTGCATGATTTCACAATTTCGCCCCTGGGTCAGCCCCAGCAGGGCAGGACTTTCAACAAATTCTCAGGCCCTCCAGGCCAAGCTCTGGCTTCCACGTGCAAGGACAGTTCACTCCAGGTGGAGCCAGTTCCGCTGGCCAACAGCTGTGTCCCTGTGTACACTCTGGCTCACGTCCGCTCACCCGCCAAGGTCCACTGTCACGTCAGCCTCCTGTTGTGGACTACAGCTTCCTGGAGTGTGAGGAGCGTGTGTGGTTTGTTCAGTGTCACGTCTCCAGGGCCTGGCACACAGCTGGCGCCCAATAAGTGCGGTTTGTTTTGATGGATGATGGCTGGTTGGTTGAGTTGGTTGAATGGCTCAGTGGGTGGACAGCTGGGTGGAAGGATGTTTGGATGGAAGGACGGCTGAGCAGACAGATGGCTGGACGGTTGGGTGTGTGGATGGATGGGGGGCTGGCAGGATGGCTGGGGGGACTCTTGATGGACAGATGGCTGGATGGAAGGCTAACTGGACGCAGAATCATGTGACTGTGAAGATCAGGGTCATTGATGCCAGACTGCCTGGATTCAAATCCCATCCCTGCCATTTACAGGTTTGCTGACCTCCAGGAAATTTTAGCCTCTTTGGGACCCCATTTTCTGATCAGTAAAATCTGGGTACCGCTGGTACTTACTCAAAGGCTGCAATACGTGAGGTGCGACACTGGCCACTAGGGATGAGATGCTTCCCAGGGAGCTTCCCAGGGTGCGGGGCAGAAAACACGGACATGGCATCCGTGAAGCCGGGTAGCTGCCTGCACATGCATATGTTAAACTGCACGGGTCCACTGTATGTGGATTGTTTCAATAGTGAACACTACAGTCCTGTACCATCCGGGCGGGTTGAATCTGCAGATGCGGTGCCTTGGATACAGAGGGACCATGGATAGGGAGGGATAACGATAAGTTATATGTGGATCTTCAACTGTGTGTAGGGCCACTGCCCCAACCCCTGTGCTGTTCGAGGGTCAACCCAAACAAGCGTGCCGTCTGATGAATTTTGACACGGGTGCACGCCCCTGTAACCACCCCTGTGAAGACACAGAGCGTTGCCTTCCTAGAAAGGGCCCCAGCCCTCCGCCATCCACCCCTCTCCCCATCCTGGCCTCAGGCAGCCATGATCTGCTTTCTGTCACTCGAAAGTGGCTTTGCCTGCTGTGGAATTTCACACGTGGGATCATGAACGTACCCCTTCCTTTCTGGTTTCTTGTGCTTGGTGGTGTTTCGGGGATTTGCCCACGTGTGCGTGTGTCGGCACCTGGTCCACTGTGACTGCTGAGCAGGGCCCCACGCCATGGAGAACCACCATGCGGTCACCCTCCCGCCTGCAGATGGACACTGGGCTGTCTTCAATTTGGGGCTCTTACGATTAAGGCTGTTATGAACATTTTGTGACCGAGTCTTTTGTGGAAAGATTTTCATTTCTTTGGGGTAAACATATCTAGGAGTGGAATCTACCTGGTGTTATTATTTTAAGTTCAGTCTTCAGATGTGGTGGAGACCTGCTTGCAGGTCACACCTGGTTTCCTATTCTTCTTGGGCTCCCAGCTGGACCACGTTCCCAGCGGCCCTTGCATGGGCCAGGCTGTATCCATGGGACTGAGCAGAAGTGACGGACACTGCTCCCCGGCCTGGTCCCTGGTCCCTGCATCCTCCGTGCTCTTTGCCCTCCTGCCAGCCTGGCTCAGATGCACGTGTCCGCCTCAGAAACCAGTGGTCGGAGAGCCAGGAGCCAGAAGGAACGTGGGTCTCTGATCGCAGTTAGGATGACGGCCACTGGGCCAGGTGGGATCGCTCACCCTGGACTCTGAGAACAGGAAGCGACCCTGCCCACATGTGGGCTTTCCAGTTACGGCCTCAGCACTGCTTTGCTTCTCCAGGCACTCTCCCTTGGAAGGCACTCTCCCAAGACCAAGGTGGGGACAAAGCCGAGGCCACAGAGCCCCTAGAGAGGCCACAGGACTTCATGGAAACAGCATCAATTTGGTATCAGGCGGTGCCTGACTAGGGGCGACCCCAAGTGAGTCCCGGAGCTTTCTGAGCCTCAGTCTCCTCATCTGCAAAGTGGGATGGATAAGGCCCACGCAGCAAGTCCCAGGGGTACCTCAGGAGCCTCCTGACTGTTTCCCTCTGTCCTCCATGTTGCCTGTCTGTCTCCCCTCTTAGCGGAAGAAATGACTGGTGAGGCCACCCTTTCTTACTTTCCAGGATAGAAAGCGGAAGGTCACAAAACACTGGAGCCTCCCCAGGTGATTTCTGTGTGCAGCCAAGTTGGAGACCCTGTGTTAATGCAGATCAGAGAGTCTCAGTGAGGTGCCTGGGCGAGCAGCATCGGCGTCACCGGGGAACTTGCTAGAAATGAAGACTCTTGGGTTCCAGCCCAGACCTCCTGAATCAGAAATGCTGGGGTGGGGTCCGGCAGTGTGTGTATGAACACGCCCTCCCTCCAGGTGATCTTGATAGCACTACGGTTGGAGAACTACCCATCTAGAAGCTTCTAAGGTGTGGAGGAAAACACACACCCTTTCATTCCTGGGCAAGCCCTGCGGGAGGGAACACGCCCCGCAGGTCTGAGCCTGGCCATAAAGTCCAGGGGAGGAGCCTCTCTGCTTAGTGGCTTCCAGGGGACCCAGCTGGGCTGGGAGAACTGGGGGACAGTCCCCCTGAGGAGGTTGAAGGGACAGCTGGGTTGACGGGCTTGGAGGAAGGGCTGAGGGGAGAGGGCCCTCCCCGTGGACGTGTCCCCAGCGGCCCTGAGACAGCCCTAGCACACCTGTGCCCTCCTCAGCAGGTGCTCCTGTCTCCTCGCCTTGGGGCTATACACACACACACACACACACACACACGCGCGCGCGCGCGCACCAGCCATGATCCAGCCTTGGGGACCGGGAGGCCGTGGGGCACACCCACGCCTGGGCCGCTGTCCCTGTACAGACCTGCCCCCAGGCAGTCGAGGGCTCAAGCGCCCGCAACGCCAGCCCAGGCCCTGCTGCCGACGGCCTAATGAGGCCGCATCTGGATCTAATTAGCCGTGGAGCCTCCACAAGGAAGGGCCGCCTTTATCACCCACACAGCAGAGTCGAGACAGGAGAAAAATGGCCATGATAGGCTGCTTCCTGGTGAGCCGTGAAGGCGGCGGCAGGATCAGGAGGGGCGGTTGTGCCGGGGGGGGGCGGGTGTGTGGGAGCGGGGGGCTGAGGAACAAGAGATAGCTGGGTGTGGGAGGGACAAGCAGCCCGCTGTCCCCCGGTGATCTGGCCGCCGCGGGGCCCAGCAAGGCCCACAGCCCTGCGGGAAGCGCCCTCTGCCATTCCCGTGACTCAGGTGATTCCACGTGTAAGGAACCACTGGGTTCTCATCAGTAACGCATGCTGTGAAAGACTACCCAGCATTTCTGATTCAGGAGGTCTGGGAGGGCCCGAGAACCTGCATTTCTAGCAAGCTCCCAGGCGACGCCGGTGACGCTGGTGTGAGGACCCGCTCCTAGAACCTGTGCTTTAGATCAACATGGGTCCCGGCTGGGCCGCACGTCGAGATAATCTGGGAGCTGTGCCGTCTCCTGCTGCCTGGGTCCCAGCCCTGAGATTTGGGTGAACTGGTATCTATTTGTCTGGGGTAGCGGGAGTTTTCAAGGTCACCAGCTGATTCTGAGGGGTGGCAGAGTGACACCCATTGGAGATTCATTCATTGTGGATATTTCTTGATATGCCTGGCACTGTGCGGGGTCATCAGCTGTAGGTCCCCAGAACTGACATCAATGCCTAATTCACAAATCTCCCAAGCTAAGTATTAACAGTAGCAATGAAAGTAACAATTATCGGGCACTTACTACATCACGGCACTGTTTTGTTTTTTGTTTTTACAATTTAAAAATTTATTTATTTATTTATTTTTGGCTGCATTGGGTTTTCGTTGCTGCGTGCAGGCTTTCTCTAGTTGCGGTGAGCAGGGCTACTCTTCATTGCGGTGCACGGGCTTCTCACTGCAGTGGCTTCTCTTGTTGTGGAGCATGGGCTCTAGGCGCGCAGGCTTCAGTAGTTGCAGCACGTGGGCTCAGTAGTTGTGGCGCACAGGCTTAGTTGCTCTGTGGCATGTGGGATCTTCCCGGACCAGCGCTCGAACCCCTGTCCCCGGCATTGGCAGGCGGATTCTTAACCACTGCGCCACCAGGGAAGCCCTCCGGCACTGTTTTAAGTATTTCACATGGGTTAACCCATTTGCTTCTCTCAGCATTCCAACGAAGCACTTTTATCCCCACTTTAGAGACGGAAACACTGAGGTTGAAAGCCAGGTTAAGTAGCTCGTCCACACTGAGACCTGCAGCCCCGTTGCCCTCCCCACCCAGGCTACCCTGCTCCAGGCACGGGTGAGGGTTCCCCCTTGTTGTAGCAGGATGGCCAGCTCCAGTGTCCAGCACACAGTGTGGCCTCAGGACCCGTTGTCACACTGCTGCCCTGTCCTCGTGGGACCGAGGCCTGGACAGCCAGCGGTTCATTGGGGGCAGAACACATTCCCAGGGACCATGTTGTTTTTGCCATGAAAGCATTCCTCTCTCACCACCGTTCATTTAGTTTTTAAGGTTCCCGGTTAATCCAGGAAAACCCATCTAAGTCAGAATACAGCAGCAACAGCCTTCAGAGCCATGAACTTTTCTTCAGAATTTAGGCACGTATCTGAAAGTAAATTTAAAAGCTTCTGAGCCATCACGATGGGTTAAGAGCCTAGCTGCTGCCTTTTAACGCTGGCTGCTTTCCCACCTCAGGCAGTCCTTTTACCTTTCAGCTCTAATGGGCACTGACGTGACAACCAGATAAGCAAAGTAGGTCCACAGCCTGCAACCGCTGAGGGTCTGGAGGGAGCGTAAGGGCTTTAATGGACTGGGCTTCCTGACATTTCTTCTGGTTGCTCAGAAATTCCCATTCAAGGATGACCACAGTAGGAGAAAGAAAAATATTATAGAAAATAATCAGTATGATCATGCAAGGAGTCGCGGGCGGGGACAATTTAGCACAGAGGCAAACACCCTGCATCTCTGAGGAATGTGGCCCATCTTTCAGCACCTGCGCCTTCTGTCTGGTCTCCACAGCACTCAGCACCTCCTAACACCGGCACCACGTGACTTGGGCTTCTTGCTGGCCCTCCTGGTGGGCAGGGAGCTCGTCTGTTTTGTCTCCCGGTGAATCCCCAGTGCCCGCAGCAGCTCTGGTGCATAATGGGTGAAATGAATGAAGGCCAGCCCAGTGGTCCAGACTCACAGCAGCAGCCCTGCGGCATCTAAAGAAATTCAAAATATGACTAAACCGTCTGAGAAATGTGCAAGTCGTTTTGGAAAAAAAATTTCCATAAAAATGGTTGAAATTAAAAAAAAAATTTGGTTGATTAAAGCGGCACAAACAATGTGGGGACGTGATTAAGTCAGTTGGCTGCAGTGCGGTCACGGACAGGTTTGTTGTCAAGGAAACCAACCACCAGGCCTAGTGGTCCAGGTTCCACTGAGTAAGGAGTTAGACCCGTAACCCAGCACGTGCTTTTTGATAAGAAAAATACACGACACCCTCATTTTAAAGTTGGAGATTGCCGGTGTGCTTAGCTCCACCTCTCTCCTTCCTAAGGCACCTCTTCAGTTCCTCTCCTGAACAGAAGGTGTATCCGGTGTGACAGGGGGTAGGCGGGGGCCTGGGTTTCGGGCCGCAGGACCACTCATAGGGGCGAGCATCTCATCCACAACCGCAGACATCAGCCAGGAACCTGTTTTAACATTCAAAGCTAAGTGTCAAGGTAGCATTGATTTTTGGCTGAAGGTCATGCACCAGATTTTAGTGAGGGGAGAGCATAAAAACACTGCCCGGCCAGCAGAATCAAATTGGGAATTTCCTCTGTATATTTAAAGACATATTCTGAGGTCATGACCCCCTTGGAGTTCATATTTTTCTTTGCCGGCCCCTGTGTGTAATTAAAGCCGGTGTTTGAGATGAAGCCTGGAGGTTCTAGGGCGGCCTTCTCTGCGCTCAAACCAGCTTCTTCCTCCTCATCGGCCTTCTCCCCGCTCAAACCAGCTTCTTCCTCCTCATCGGCCTTCTCCCCGCACCCCCTTCCTCCCTCTTCCTCTCCATCTCCTCCACGTTGATTTGGTTACGGCTGCCCAGGCTGATGCGAAGAGCTCCTTTTGTGACAAATGGCGATGAGAAAAGCCAGCATTAACTGAACACGTGCGTGCCTGACCCACATAAGCCTCACCCCGACCGAAGGAGCTGGGTGCCTTATGATCCTCGTTTTGCAAATGAGGAAAATGAGACTCATGGGGAAAGGAAGTTGTGCAGCCGGGATGTGACCTTGGACCCCGGAACCGGCGCCCATGGGGCCCAAGTGGGAGGTGACGTGCGCACTGTTCCACGCAGCGTCCTTCTGAGCTGGCAGTGTCCTTAGAGAGCCTCCCCACGACAGGTGATGAGATTGGGGTCTGAGAGGACTTGCCTGGGCCCGGCAGGCAGCCGAGGGTGCCCACGCAGGGTGCCTTGACCCCGTCCGCATCCTTGCTCGCGGGCCATGCTCCGTGGCCACCCTCCCAGGCTCTGGCTGTGCCTTCTCTCATGCACTCTCTCCTCTTCTCTCTCCAGGTCTCGCAGGGTGACAGTCAGGGCCGCTGGAGAGGACAGGCCTGTGCTGGAGCCCCAGGGCAGGCCCCTCCAGCACCCCTACCGGGCCTCTCACCATCGGCGTCCCCCAGGCCTGTGCCCACCGTGGATTCCTGGTCTCTGATTCCTCATTCACAAGGTCAGGGTAGACAGGATGGCTGGTGACCATCCCCAGGGTTGGCTGCAGGGACTGAGAGGAGGAGCTTCCCGTCGATGGCGGTGGATTCTCCCGGGATCCCAGAGCCACCGCCCTGCAGAGTGTTTGGATGGGAGGAGTGAGGAAGCGCTGGGAGCCACCTGGGTACTTCCTCCTGTCGGTCCTCGGTCTTCCGCGCCTCGGAGGTCTGCGTGCTTCCCCTCCCCTTCCCCTCTTCTCCGTTCTCACGACCACCCCATGTCGTAGGCCCTGCCCGAGCATAACCGGTGCCAGGCTTCCAGGTGGTCTTCCAGCCCCGTGTCTCTCCAACTCCATCCCCAGCACCGCATCTCCTGTCTCCCTCCAGCTCTGCTCACCACCCTCTCCTGTCTGCTCTGGGGCCCCAGGAGCTCACCTCTTCCCACCGCGTCAATGGCTCCCCTCATTCCGCGGATGGGGGCTCAGCAGGAAGTCAGAGTGAGGGCCAAGGGTGAGGTGAGGGGTTCCCCAGGCTGGCTGCGTCCCTCCCTGTCCCACCCCTCGTGAGCCCTGTGACTGTAGGCAAGTCACAAGCTCTCTGGCCTTAAGTGGGACTACTAATACTCTCCACCTCATAGGGCGGCTTGCGGGTTAAATGAGATGGTGCAAGGAAACGTTTAGAAAAGTGCCTGGTATGTCGTATATCCTCAGAAATAAATATTAGCTGTGATTACTGCTATAAAAGAGCGAGTGAGGTGTGTATCTGGCTGGAGAGGTTTCCACGCACTCTTGAGTGAGAGAAGCAAGATGCTGAGACTCGTATGTGATCCAACCCCATCCGTGCACAACAGACAGGAAGGCCTTGGCGTGTGTGTGTAATTAAATGAGTGGGAGGGGGGTTTGGAAGACAAGATGCCAGGCTAGTGCTGGGGGTGGGGAGGGGAGAGGGCAGAGGAAAGCCCCTTCCTCCAGGAAGTCTTCCTGGATGCTCCTCCAACCACCAGTACTCCAGCCTTCCTGGGCCCACCCTAGCTGTGCCTGCCCACTCCCTCATGTTCCGCACACCCTGCATACACTGGTAGGATCTTCTTCTCAGGGTGTGTGTCCCATATTGTACCTGGTGCTGCATCTGTACAAAGGAGCAGCCTCACCAAGGTCCACTGAATGAACCCATGGGGGGCGGGGCACGGCTAGCGGGAGGGGAAGCTTCCCCAGTTCTGTTAGTCACAGGGGGTTGGAGGCTCGAGGCTCAGCTCTCCTCCCCAAAGACGCTCCTGGGAGAAAAGTTTCAGATGCTGCCCCCTCCAGGTTCCATTTTCCTGCCCAGAAACCCCCACCAGAAGGAAGCAAGGACATGACTGTCCACCCACTGTCCTTCCAGACGGCTGGGGAGAGGTGTGCAGGGCTCAAAAAGTTAATTGTAGAGTGACCACATGACCTGACAATTCCACTCCTAGTATCTGCCCAAGAGAAATGCAAACACAGGTCCACACAAAGCCTGTACACAAATGTTCACAGAAGCACCATTCACAACAGCCGAAAGGTAGAACCCACCAAAATGTCTATCAGCTGATGAATGGATAAATAAAATGTGGCCCATCCACATAGTGGAATATGACTCAGCCATGAAAAGGAATGAAGCACTGACACACGCTACTACGTGGGAACCTTGAAAACACCATGCTGAGTGAACGAAGCCAGATGCAGAAGGCTAGGTATCATAGGATTTCATTTATATGAAATATCCAGAGTAGATAACCCCATGGAGACTAGACTCGTGGTAGCCAGGGGCTGGGGGGGAGGCAGGAATGGGGATGGGTTGCTAATGGGTACAGGTTTCCTTCTGGGGTGATGAAAACGCTCTGGAATGAGTCAGAGGGGATGGTCACACCGCACTACGAATGCACTAAAGGCCACTGACTCATTCACTTTAAAATGGTTAATTTTAGGTTATATGAACTTTACCTTAATTTAAAAATATGGCTCATGGTCATCCCTCAGGCGGGTGCAGTGTCCCCCATGGCCTCTGGGCTCCCAGAGCCCCCCACCGCTGCCCGAGGTGCCAGCCCTCTGCCCCCGCTGCTCTGGACAGCCCGCTGTCTTACTCCGCAGTGATATTCGCCTCCCGACGAGATGTCCGCACCCGTCCCGCCACACCCAGACTCCTTCCTCCGCGGCTGCACTAGGAGACCCACTGTGCCTGACTACCTGGGTCCCCAGGTCCTCCTGACCCGGGGGAGAGCGGATGCTCAGAAAGAGTGGCTCTCGAACTTGCTGTGTCTTGCAGCCGAGGGGGCATCTGCAGCTTCCTGGAACCCAGGCTGCACCCCGGGGATTCTGCTTCAAGTGGTGTGAGGAGGGGCCCAGGCGCTGGGCATCTTGAAAGCTCCCCCCGCGATTCAAGCACAGTCAGGCAGAGAATCCCGCTCTGAAAACACTGAGTGTGATGGAGGGTGTAGGGGATGTCGTTTCCGCATCCACGAAATGTTGGTACCATTTTTCTTTACATAGAAAATATTTAAAATAGTCGTATTTAAAGTGTTCTAAACAGTAATATCTTTCTTTAAGTAGAGTCACTTTAAACATCTTAACTGATACTTCACACTCCCTGCATGCCTCCTCGGTACCAGGCGCTGTTCCCGACATTCTTTATATATTGGCATTTAAACTTTGCAGCAACCAGCTGAGATAGAGCCAGGACCGGTCCCGTTTTACACAGGGACCCGGAGGCAAGGAGAGGGCACATAGCCCGATGCCACACAGCCGGCCAGGACAGCGCTGGGCTTTGACCCAGGAGGGCGGCTCCAGGTACGCGCATGGAACCGACCACAACCGGCCCGCGAGCTGAGGAGCTAATGTGCAGGTTATACGTTCCCCAATTCACGCTAAGATAAACACAGAACTATGGAAACGATCAGGTGCTCTCTCTGCGCCACTTGAATCATTTGGCATGTCGCCGGGAGTGGGCATCTCACTCTGAGAAGTTCTGGGGCAGAGAGGGAGCACGTGCTTAGGAATCCACTTTCCCTCTGAATTCCAGCTGGGGGACCTGGGCAGAGGCTTGTCATGCCCCGAGCCCCAGGGTGTCAGCAGAGGTGGGGATGAGGGGTAAGTGGGAGTAACGCAGCAGCTCTCGACACGGGCTGCCTGCCCGCAGAGCCCGAGTCCTAAGCTGGAGACCTCGTGGGCCTACAGCCTGGGAGTCCTGCAGAGCCCGGCAGCCACCAAGTGGGTGCAGGATTCACCTATAAATAGGGCCAAAGGACGCCTAAAAGAATTCTGCACAACTGTAACCGTCTCTCCTCCAGATAGTACCAAAGGCAATAAACTTTGGTTGCAGATCAAGGGTTCTCAATGTTTTTATGACCAGAACACCCTCTAACGACTGTATGGCGGCTCCCACACCACCTCCGAGCCCTTAGGTGGAGCCTTAGTCTATCAGGCAGCTGGCTTATCAGGCCATAGTTGATTAATGGGTCCCCAAAGTTAGGGTAGGTGTTTATCTAAGATATAAGAAAATGAAATGAAATGAAATAAAATTTTAAAATTAAATAAAATTTTAAAAATTAAATAAAACTAAGTAAAATAGGGCTTCCCTGGTGGCGCAGTGGTTGAGAGTCCACCTGCCGATGCAGGGGACACGGGTTTGTGCCCCGGTCCGGGAGGATCCCACATGCCGCGGAGCGGCTGGGCCTGTGAGCCATGGCCGCTGAGCCTGCGCGTCCGGAGCCTGTGCTCCGCAACGGGAGAGGCCACAGCAGTGAGGGGCCCGCGTACCGCAAAAAAAAAAAACGTAAATAAAATAAAATAAATAAAATAATATCAAATAAAGAAAATAAAAATAAAACAAAGAAAATATGAAATAAATAAAATTAAAAGTAGAATAGTAATATAAAATAAAATAAAAATAAATAGAAATTTTAAATTAAATATAAATAAATAAATATAAAATAAATACGATTGGCTGTCTATGAAGACAACTAAACGTGTTCAAACGCTAAGCAGAAACTACTGGAGAATATCTCTGTGGCCTTGGAGACAGGACACCTTTCATAAACAACACACAAGTATCACAGACCTTAAAGGAGTTCGGTAAATCTGCTTATATTAAAATTAAATCATGGATTCTCTTGTCCTCGACAAATATACCAGGAAAGAAATAGGGGGAAAGCCACAGACTGGAAGCAGATATTTCCCACTGCAAGGGCCATTCCGGCCCCGTTACCTCCCAGCGACTGCATGTAAGTCTCCCTGTCACCAGTCTTCCCCCGCACCGCCCCCGCTTCCTCATCTATAAATTGTTACGGGTTATAAAAGATGACATCTCTAGTCTGCTTAGAACAGCACTTCATGCATGGTAGGCACCAGGGTTTGTCAGTATTGTAATTATCCAATTTGTAAACTATTTTAAAACAAATCTACAAATAGTAAAACACAACCTAAGAGAAAAGTATGTAAGGATGTGGACAGGTGATTCACAGAAGATGAAACAAAACATTCACGTATCATGAATGTAAAGGTGCGTATTCTCACCAGCAGCTGGGAAAATAACGTAAACGACGAGATAACTTTTCAGCCTGGTTGTGTTGACAAAACTCAGAGGTTTATCAACCCCAGACCTCATCAGAGCACAGAGCAGAACAGGGAAGAGCGTCTGTTGTGGTCAGAATGCAGCTCAGAGCACACGTGTTGGACGGCGTTTGGCAATCACCGGTAAAATTGAAGATAAGTAGCCCCCGGACGCACGGATCCCATTTTCTGGAGAAATTCTTGCAGACGCCTGTCTCTATGCATGGGTGTGGGTGGGGGAACAGTCCCAGCTGCACTGAAAGTCAAAGGGCCACCACCTTTGTAACAGCAGAGCTGGCTGCTTGTGCCCTGTTCGTGGCAGCGAAGACAGAACCGTTCATCCGAGGGATGCTCGGTATCCACATCCACAAACTTTGAAAACGGATGTAGAGCAACACTGACAAGTTTCAGCAGGAAATGTCAACAACGATGCTTTTAAAACCTTTTAAAAAGTGCAAAACAAAGCTATAGGTTGTTTTGGGACCCGTGTGAAACTAAGTAAAGAGCAAAAAGCAAAACCCCACAGAACTCCAGGGAATGGCATTAGCCGGACTTCGGGGGAGGAAGCGCGCAGGGGAGGGAGCACTGGGGTCTCCAGATCCCCTGCAACGCTCTAGCTCTTAAGAGGAGCCTGAAGCTACTGTGGGCAAATTCTAGAATTTACACCCGCACCGACCCTCCGTCCTGACTGCTGCTCGGCACGCATGTCCACAAAGGGGACCGTCCCACATCTTCCGCCAATATCAGGGCTGCTGGGTGTGGACCCATTCGACGGGCCGGAAGCCGAGCCCCCCTCCAGCTCTCTGTGCCCCAAACCGGCCGGAGGGGCGGCCCCAGTGCTCAGACCTCGGCCCAGCGCAGGCAGTCAAGGTGGGTATGGGTGGCCGGGTGGACGGCCACCAACCTGGAAAGGGCTGCGTTCTCCCAGAAATGGTCTCCAATGGAGCGTAAATAGCCAAATATTAGCCTGCCACATAACAGGGGATGAGAAAATGTCGGTCTGTTTCTTGTATCTGATGCAGAAAAACTATTTAAATCTATGAATTTTTTTTTAAAAGGTGGTGTGTGTTGGCGGGGAGGGCAGGGGGGCCGGTTCTTGCAGAGGGCACATGTGTCTGATGGCCAGACTTCTGTGCCTGGCCTCATTGTGGTTCTTTGAATCCCTTCCAAATGGGCCTTTCTTTCCTTTTTTCTCCCTGCCCCCCACCCCCTTTTCATATTTTACATGTTGTGATTTCACTGAGCCTTTCCAATTGGTCGTCAACAGTTCATTTGTGCCAGGACCTTCTGTAAACTCTGCATGCGGGTCTCCCGGCCTGACCACCCACCGAAACAGGCTGTCTAAACAGTGTGTGTCTGGGCCTCAGACACAGCAAGTGAGTTAAAGATGGATCCCGTCCAGGGAATTTTTTTTTCTCCAAGCAGAGGTAGGGGTTGCATAGGAGACCCTGGTAGCACCAGGCCCTGCTCAGATGGGGCTTTTTGAAGTTGGAGGGAAATGGCCAGTCTTTTGTCATTTTTCTCCATGGCTGTCCCTAAGCTTAGAAGGATCTCTCTCACCCTCTCCGATTTGGGGTGTGAGGTCAATCCCTGGGTCAGGAACAAACATGTTAATAGGGTCCGGGGCTTCTTTCAACTGATCCCAAATGCCTTATGGCCAGGGTTTGCCACCCACTCCATTCCAACTTGGGATTTTCCAGGCTATAACCCCTGGGGTACGGCTCTCTCTGGGTCCTGAGCGGTCCTCGGCCTGTGGCTGGCAACAGCAGAAGTTGCATGGTGACACTGAGGCAGCCCCAGCACGTGCCAAGTCCCTATGGCCAGTGCCTACTCATGGTCACATTGAACTCTCACAGAAGCCATTGGAGCTAGGTCCTGTTAGCACCTATTTTGCAAAGGAGGCAAAGTGAAGAGTAGAGAAGCAAAGGCACTCATCTGGGTCGATGTGACTCATACCCGGTGGAGAGGATTAGGATCCAGGTGTGTCCAACTCAGGGACTGTGTCCTGTACTTGTCTCAAAATTCTCCTGTTCTCTGGTCTGCCCCCAAAATAGAGAGCGGTTCACAAACGTTTCTGATGTGATTGCTGTGTGTGAACATCTTTATTAAGGTATAATTCACACACCATATAATTCATTTATTGAAAGTATATAATTCAAGGGTTTTTAGTATATTCACAGAGTTCTACAACCATCGCTGCTGTTAGTTTTAGGGTATTTTCATCACCTCAAAAAGAAACTCCACACTCATTAGCAGTCACACCCCGTTGCTCCCTTCTCCCACTCCTGGGTAACCACTGATCTACTTTCTCTCTCTATGGGTTTACTATTCTGGATATTTCATGTAAATGGCATCATACAATATGTGGTCTTTTGTGTTGGGATTCTTTCATTCAACATAATGATTCCAAGGTTCATCTACATTGCATCATGAATCAGAACTTCATTCCTTTTTCTGACTGAGTAATATTCCATCGTGTGGATATCTCACGTTTGTTTTATCCATTTCATCAGCCAATGGACATTTGGGCTGTTTCCACTTTTGGCTGTTCTAAATAATGCTGCTGTGAACATCTGTCAACAATTTTTTGTGTGAACGTATGTTTTTTTTTTCTCTTGGGCATACATACTTAAGAGTGGAATTGCCCGGGCATACGCTCACTCAATGTTTAACTTTTTGAGGAGCTGCCAGACTGTTTTCCAAATGCACCATTTTGCATTCCCACCAGAAGTGTATGAGGGGTCCAAGATCCCCCCATCTTCTCCAACGCATTATCTTTTTGATTCGAGCCATTCTAGTGGGTGTCAAGTGTTACTTCATCGTGGTTTTGATTTGCATTTCCCTAATGACTAACGATGTTGAGCATCTTTTCATGTGCTTTTTGGCATTCATACATCTTCTCTGGAGAAACGTCTATTCAGATCATTTGCCCTTTTTTTTTTTTTTTTTTTTTTTTCCGGTACGCGGGCCTCACTGCTGTGGCCTCTCCCGTTGTGGAGCACAGGCTCCGGACGCGCAGGCTCAGTGGCCATGGCTCACGGGCCCAGCCGCTCCGCGGCATGTGGGATCTTCCCGGACCGGGGTACGAACCCGTGTCCCCTGCATCGGCAGGCGGACTCCCAACCACTGCGCCACCAGGGAAGCCCCATTTGCCCATTTTTAATTGGGTTGTTCGTCTTTGTGACTTTCTGTTGGTGTCTTCTCCCCCTCCTGGCTGTGGAGATCCTTTGGGGCTGAGGTGGGTCTTTGGTGGGTCATCTACTCAGTCACCCTCCACTCACTGTCATCCACACCTGCAGTGATTCGGCGGGTCTGGGGCGGGACCCAGGAATCTGCATTTCTGATAAGTTCCCAGGTGGTGGTGCTGCTGGTTTGAGGACCTCACTTTGAGGACCACTTCCTGGAGAACATTCCCTAAATGTGTGCCAGGAAGCTGGTCTTCAAGGACGGTGATAACAGGACAATTGGTCCTAGGAAACAAGTGGTCACAACCTCAGTGCCCCGCAACAGAAAAAAAAAATAAACTGTCATCTGCTCACGTAATAGAATATTGCACAGCAGTGAAACGTGAATGAATTTTAGCTACACGCATCAACGTGGGTGAATTTCCTTAAGGTGCCATTGAAAAGAGTAAGACGAGAAGGAGACGCCAGGACGATGCTATTTATATGAAGTTGAGAAACAGGTCAAACTCAGTTATACATTATTATTAGAAACAAGTCTGTGTAATAGACGTAGGAAGCCATGCGTGAGCCTATTCAGGACAATTCAAGAGAGAAGCCCACCCGGGGAGCTGCAGTTGTGTCTGTCAATTTTATTTCTTAAGCTGAGGGTGGGCTCTGTTGGCAAAACCTGTCCACCATGGGCCCCCAGTCTCACTGCACGCCCCTGTGGAGTGTTGGGCCAGAAGGCAGGCCCAGCCGTCCTCCAACGCCAAGCCATTTCTGTGGCTGCTCGTGTAGACAGTTAGGAAGGTCAAGGTGACCGCACCTGTTTACTGCTTGTTGTAAAGGGTGCTGAGCCTGCGGTTCTGGGAACCTCAGTTGGGGTACAACACACTGCACGCATGGCCACCATCTGGGCTTCTCACATCACCCGAGGGACTTGGGCTCAGGGGAGCCCCGTGACCACACTGACACTCCTGTTTGCTGTGCTGTGAGCGATGCACCGTCTTGCTCTGGCCCATCGAATCTCACCTATTTCCGCAGCTGGGGCGGTGGCCAGCCAGCCTTCCGCCCGCTGGGTCATCTTCACTGGAGGCTTGTTGCCCTCACCACCTTCCACGGGGTTGGGGTTCTTCTCCGACTGTCACGTGAACATGTGTTAAATTATTATCTGCACTTTTTTTTTTGCAGGCTTGAGTTGTTGCCTAATTAGCAATGGGATGATGTCTCGGGAAGCCGCATTCTCCTCGGAGAGCCGTTTCATTTCTATTTACCGGTGGGGTGCTTCTTGATGTCAAATTTGGGCCAGAAAATCTATCGTAAGACCTAGTCACAGCCCCATTTATAGATTTTTCTAAGCTGTTTCTGAAACTGAAGTTTCTTGACTATGAAGATCCCTGACGAGATTGAATTATTTTCCACAGGATGGATGGTGCCCAGGATGCAGAGCTCTGAAGAGTTATTGCCAGTTAAGGAGGCAAAGGCCTGCCTATCCAAGGGAGGGGGCTCGGTGTAAAGATCACCAGGGTCAGTCTCATGGGGGAGACACTGCGTGTGTGTGTGTGTGTGTGTGTGTGTGTGTGACACACAAAGCTCCATGCCCACCCATTCAGCGGACACATCTCCTTGAACAGCAAGTGCCGGCCCAGTAGGGCTATGGTTCCAGCCATGAAAAATTGGAAATAAAAAACATCTAGTGCTTCACCAAAGATAGTTTGGGAACACTAGATATCACAGTCATGTCAGATTGCTGTGAAAGTTTCTGAGCAGACCAGCAATGGTCCTCTGAACGCACTCTGAGTAGCCTTTGCTAGGGAAGGTAGGAGACCTATGCTAAGTGGCTCTTGTGGGCTGAGCCATGTCCCCAAAAGACATGTTCAAGTCCTAACCCTGGTACCTATGAAATATGTGTTAGCAGATGCAGTTAAGATGAGGTCAGGGGCTTCCCTGGTGGCGCAGTGGTTAAGAATCCACCTGCCAATGCAAGGGACGTGGGTTTGAGCCCTGGCCTGGGAAGATCCCACATGCCGCGGAGCAACTAAGCCCGTGCACCACAACTACTGAGCCTGAGCTCTAGAGCCCGCAAGCCACAACTACTGAGCCCACGTGCCACAACTACTGAAGCCTGCGCACCTAGAGCCCGTGCTGCACTATGAGAAGCCACGACAATGAGAAGCCCGTGCACCGCAACGAAGAGTAGCCCCCACTCACCACAACTAAAGAAAGCTTGTACACAGCAATGAAGACCCAACATAACCAAAAAAAAAAAAAGATGAGGTCATACTGGGCTAGGGTGGCCCTCATCCAATGACCGGTGTCCTTATAAGAGGAGGGAAATTTGGACACAGAGGCAAGATGGCATGTGAGGACGGAGACAGAGGTTAGAGTGATGCAGCTCAAGCCAAGGACACCAAGGATGGCTGGCAACACTGGAAGCTGGGAAGCGGCGGGAAGGATCCTCCCCAGGAGCCTTCAGGGGGAGCGTGGCTCTGCCCACACCTTGGTTGTGGACTTGTGGACTCCGGAGCTGTGACAGGACAGCTTTCTGTGCTTTCAAGCCATGCAGTTCGGGGTAGTCTGTCATGGAAGCCCCGGGAAATCAATTACTGAATGACAGGACAGGGCTGTGGACCGGGTCCTGCCGGCTCCTGTGTCCTCCTGTCGCCCACGGCATCCCTCAGCCTGCTGCTGAGGCTGCTGCTCCCGGGGCAGCGAGGACAGAAGGCATGGGGGATGGGCAGGGTTCGCCACAGCATCTGGAGCCCTTTTGGAAGGTTCTGCATGGGCCTGGCTCTTAGATCATTCTTCTTTTGCCTTGAGCTCTGTGGGTCCAAAGCCAAAACCATAAGCAGTTTAATCACTGTCTGTCCTGGAATTACCCTAACCAGCCAGGCCAGCTTTATGCTGGTCGCCCAGCCCGCTAGCTCTTTGTTTCTCCTGCAAGCCTCTTCTTAAACACGGTCAGAGGAAGAGTTAGCCTTGTCCCAGGAGGCACGGTGGTTGATTCCCCGCTCCCCAGGCACCGGTCACATGAGGCTGGTATTCTCAACAAAGCCCTTGTGGCCTCCTTTGCAGAACTGTGTTTTCCGATGCCGCCCTCCTCTGCCCTCTAACTGCGTGCGTCCGCAAGGCCATGGTGACCAATGGCAGTCCGGGATCCGTCCTTCACTGCAGGGCCCGGTGAGGGCAGCCTTGTGGAATCCTCCAGGGCTCCGAGATGAGGGTGGTGGGTGTCCATCCCCTCATGAGCCAAGAGGGCCGAGGGTGGACCGTGGGACTGAGGTGTGCAGGGGGTCAGAGGTCTCCCAGAGCCTCTGGAGTCATGGCCACATGGAAGGAGGCGTAGCCCAGTGTCCACCAGGTCGGGGTCCAAATCCTGGCTGTGTCAGTCACGAGCTCGGTGGCTTTGGGCAAGATACACAACATCTCTAAGCCTTATTTTCTTCATCTGTGAAATGGGAGCAACAGTAAAACCTGTCGTATAGAATGAGTGAGAAGGCCAGTAACATGATGCCCATGAAGAGCGTGGCTCAGTCTCCAGCAGTGTCCATACCTGGTGGGGATTATTACCTGGCAGCAGGTGTTGCTGAGGCACTGTCCGCAGCTCATCGTGAAGTCCACCTCCGTGCTGGCCGGTTCCCGTGCACCCCAAGCCTCTGCATCTCCCCTCTCCTCTACCTGACAGCTTTCCAGCACTGTGGGAACTTTATCAGGTCACGTGCAGGGCAGCCTAGGGATGCCGAGATTTAAGGCCTCCGGGGCAATCCTCCATCAAGGAAGGGTGGGATTTGGTGGATAAATATCCAGAGCCCCCATCTGTCAGTGGGACAACTTTGAAGTGCATTCTACGTGGTTCATCAGAGAAGACCCCGAGGCCCTGAACCCCTGTTACGTCCAACGGTAGCCCTCTCACTGATGTCGCCCTGCCCTGACTCACTTCCCTGCTTGCTTGCTTGTGCTGCCAGGGGTCACCTCCCAGAGAAACCAGGGGCCCTCAGGTCTCAGGGTCTGCCTTCAGGGGGACCCACACTGAGACAGCTGTGATATGGGGGCAGTAGATCAAGTATTGGGCAGAGAAATGAGAATCAGGAGAACTCTGAGAGTAAAGGACAGGGAAAAGCTGGCAGTCCAAATGTGAAAAACAAACTAATGACAACAAAGAAGATGCAAATTCATGGACTAGCAAATCGTCCTGAGTGTGGAGACTGGTGAACATGTCAGGGGAGCGCGTGTACGCTGATCCAGAAAGAGGTGATGAAGATGCATGGTCGTAGAAAGATCTTCCCGCCAAGAGCGCCTCTCTGCAAACACCGTTAAGGGGGGTGGAAGTTGTAGACGTAACTGTCTGAGAGAATCCCCAACACAGATCCCTGGGAGGTGGCCTTGAAGGGTCCTGGGGCTCATTTCATTATTTTACAAGATCCCATGGACATTGTACCCTTCCTTGTGATTTCTTTGCCTGTGCAAATGAAGTACCCCCCAATGGGATAATATTTCACATCTCTGTACCCATTTCACTCTTAATTACATATGCCTTTATTTGATTTTCTTATTTGTAGTAGTCGACTTTAATTGAACAAAGTTTCTGCATGTAAAAGAGAACTTTGCCGAATGTACTTTGAGTGGAAAAATTTTACAGAAGAGGAAAACTGAGACTCAGAGTGGTGAAGTGGTTTGCTTGAGGTTACATACCTGGACAACAGAGTGAGTACTCAGACATATTTCAGAACGAGTTATAAAGAAGAGGAGGCCATACAGTGGCATGCAAGAGGTTTGGCTGAGGTCTGTCTGAGCTAGGGCAGGCTCTGCTGTGCTAGGCTCAGAGCTGGCCCAGGGCACATTCTTCTCATGGTCAAAGATGGGAGTGCAAGGGGGGAAACCCAACTGTGCAAACTCACGCCGAGACTTTGCTAGTGTGATACCTGCTAATATCTCAGCCCAAGCAGGCCCCAGCGCTGAGCCTAAAGTCAAGCAGTGGAGAAATATTCTTTCCATGGAGGTGCGTGTTGGGGAAGGAGTGAATATTTGTTGAGCTACGACCCTGTCTACCATGGGGGCTGAATTTGGTGAGTAGAGAGGTGGCATGTCGGGCACACACTGGGCCAGCATAGATCATCCCAGGGTGGAATGAATGCCTTTCCAGCCGGAAGCTTAATGGAAGTTTCCTAACTCAGCTGGCTCCTTATTCATCAGCTTCCTCAGTCACGATGAGACACCTATGAGGATTCTTTTTTTTTTCTTTCTCGGCTGTGTCGGGTCTTAGTTGTGGCACGCGGAATCTTTGTTGAGGCACGCGGGATCTTTTTCATTGTGGTGTGTGGGCTCTTCGTTGCAGCGTGGGCTTCTCTCTAGTTGTGGTGAGCAGGTTTTCTCTCTCTAGTTGTGGCACGCAGGCTCCAGGGTGCATGGGCTCCATAGTTTCCAGCATCTGGGCTCTATCATTGAGGCACACGAGCTCAGTAGTTGTGGTGCACGTGGGCTTAGTTGCCCCACGGCACGTGGGAATCTTAGTTCCCCAACTAGGGATCGAACCCACGTCCCCTGCATTGGAAGGCAGATTCTTTACCACTGGACCACTGGGGAAGTCCCATGAGGATTCTTATGTTTGTTCCTCGAATTCAATGTGTTTTTTTCCCTCTGGCCTTTAAATTTTACTCTTTATCACTGTTCGCCAGCAGTTTCATCACGATGAGCCTCGGTGTAGTTTTCTTTGTGTTTATCCTGCTTGAGTTTCAGTGATCTTGGATCAATAGGTTATAGTTTTCATCAGATTTGGAAAAATTTTGGCCATTATCTCTTCATTAGTTTTCCACTGCTTTCTCTTTCTTCACCTCCTCCTTCTGGGACTCCAATTACATGCATGTTAGACTGTTTGATGTTGTCCCATGCAACCGTGTTTTGGTTTCTATGGCTTACATTGGTATGCCTACAAGTTCACTGATCTCTTCTCCTGCAATGATTAATCTTCTGTAAAGTTCACCCAGTGAAAATTTCATTTTAGATGCAGTATTTTCAGCTCATAACATCCCATTTGGTTCTTTTTCAAATCTTCCAATTCTCTTTCCATTATGTTTATGTTTTTCTTTAAATCCTTGAGCATATCTATAAAAGCTGTTCCAAGTTCTTCCATGCTAATTCTAACATTACTGTCACTTTTGGCTCTGTTTATTTTGACTGATTTTTATCCTGGTTATAGGTCACATTTTACTGCTTGTCATGTGTCCGGTCATTTTTGATTGGATGCCAAACATTACAAATACTTGTTATTTATTGAGTTGTTGGATTTGGTTGTCTTCCTCTAAAGAGGGCTGAAATTTGTTTTGGCAGGAGGTTAAGTTACTTGAAAACCAGCTTGATCCTTTTGAGGCTTGTTTTTAATCTTTGTTAGCCTTTACTCTAGGGTCCCTTTAGCCTGACTGCTAAGGCAGGACCCTTCTGGAATCTCTACTGAGTCTCCTGGTTTATCTATGGCTCTAGAGGGCAGCCCAGAGTTAAGAGAGCTGAATTCTGATTTGTGTCTGCCTTCAGACTTGCTCTGTTATATTATCCAAATGACTTAACATTGCTTATCTTTACTTTTCTCATACTCCAGTTGTAGGACTGGCCTTAATTAGTGTTTTTCATGCTGTTTTTATCAGTCCTTGGGGTGCGTGGAGGTATATGAGCAAGCACCATGGGTGGTCGGGTGGGAAACAGAGGTTTCAACTAGAGCCCCTTACCCGATTTCTAGCAAAACAGCTTCATGTTCCTCTGTTACACATCTTGAAGTGCTACATAAGGCTTCATAGGAATAATTGCCGTTGCATGAAAAATTTGAGAAACCACTACATAGCTATCTCTAGATTACATGCCAGCTCTACGTGACATTCAGCAAGATCGGTGAGCTAAATGGATCCTCAGATTTAGAGAAATGTTATGCCTCTTAAAGTGGGAGATAATCTGTAAATATCTGTAAAAACAAATAGTAGTGTAACACCATCCTCTTCCACTGGATAAATGAGCCTGCACCACTTTTATATCCACCCCTCTACAAGTACCTTTGCCCCCAGGTTTGTCATATTGTTACTAGTGACACTAGGAGATTTTACCTCTATTCTAGTTTTGGTTGTCTACTCTTAGAGACAACCTGTCATTAGGTCGTCAGGGTTCTAGGAGCTGGGGAGCTATCCCACACACGTGTACCTGAGTAAGTGCTCGGCCCAAACCAGTATCTACATAGTCATTCAGTAAAAACTAGCCTCCACAGCTCTCCTATATATTAGAGTCTTAATTTTATTTATTAGAGGAGAAAATATGTTTTGCCATAAACTTCTGTTGAATCTGGCTATAGCTTAGTAGTCCCAACAGAATCTGGTTATGGCCACTTAAAGGGTAATATTAACCTTTGGGGTATTTGCAATGCAGCATATGAAAACTCTATCCAGATAAAACATATGTTCCAGGTGAGAAACCAGGGAGCTTTCATGGACAGTCATTTGAATCGATAAGGCATGAACAGACACGAAGCCTGGTTTGGGGAGAGGGCTCTGTGCTGAACAAGCCAGGCTCCACATCTCCGTTCCTTTCCAGGTGAGTGAGCTGAGGCTCTCTGAGCCCATTCATGTCCCTCACTCTTGCTGTTCTGGCAAATGCCAGTCTGGCTTGTAACTGCCTGCCCCTGAGCTGCTTTGCCTGAGGTCTCTGTCTGGCTATAAGAACGGGCTGTGCCCCTGCTCACTGGAGGCCAGCAGCCTTAGGGAATAATGCCACGTGGGAGTAGCTCTCGTCTAACGATGGATGGGAGTGAGTTAGTGGGCGACACCCCAGCTTGCTGTCCCCTCGGGGTGGATAACTCTGGTGTGCGTGTCCACAGTCTTCCAGGGAGCTCGCCAGAGGGGCTATGCTCCGGTGGCCTGACACTGAGTTACTGGCTTGACAAGGCGCACTGCACTGGTGCATTCCCTTCCTTCTCTCCCTCCATCCCTCCCTCCCCTGCTGGTATTCCTGAGGTTGCCCTCAGCTCATCCACTTGTGTGAGAATCCTTGTCTCAGGCTCTGCCTGGGAGACACCCACCCTGAGATGGGGTAAAGTGACCCGACGTAAGTAAGTTGCTGGCGTGAAGCCCACGCTCCAAACACAGGAGTGGTTTCTTCCGTCTGTCCCTGGGTAGGTCCCGGGGCCTGGGATGTGCTCAGTTTTGGGTGGCAGAAAAGTAGCCCCAGCTCCAGGGCAAGGAGTCATGTGAAGATCAGAAAGCTCCTCGGAGCTCTGCCTTGGTTTTGTGCATCTGTGTCCCTGTCAGCCAGCTTGTCCTCGATTCTCTGAAGGTGCTAAGGTGTGAGCTACGATGTGGGAGAAGTTCTGGCAGCAGTAAGGAGGGGTGGCAGCTTAAAGAGAGGCTGGAGCCTCTGGGAGGCGGCTGGTATGTGATAAGATGTTGCAGCGGCAGCAAGAAGGCTCCAAGCAAAATTCCAACGCTGCCCCTCAGGTAGAGGATGGGGGGTGGGAGATGGGTGCGGAGGAGTGGGGGAGAAAAGTGTGCTCTGTACACGAACCATCGTGGACGCCATCTCCTTTATCTGCTGCCCGAAATGGTGTTATTTCCTCCCTTGAAAATGTCTTCAAGCAACAGAGATAAAACGTGAGTGTTCCTTATTATATTACATTCCTTTCCCGCTATCATGCCAGCTTGGGCTACTGAGATTCTTTATCAGTTCAGGCTGTCTTTGCACAGACCTCCCCCTGGTCCCTGGTCCACTCCCATGGACCGGAGCCCTGAGGTCCTGCCAAAGATCAGGCTGGGCCGGCCCAGAGGGAGCCGTATTATATACATGTGTACACAGACACTTAAACATAAAACCGCCGGCCAGCCTCGGAGCGCCTCCTTGGCTGATGGGAGAAGCGCTTAGGTTGGTGCTGGCGTGGCCCCCGGCTGCCCGGTCCTCCGTGCCCAAAGCCTTCCCTGTCACGCTGGGAGGGTCGGCTGGGGAAGTGGAGAAGCGTCTCAGAGGAGGCCCCGTCCCGCCTGGGGCCTGGAGGATTAGAGAAATACGTAGAATTTCCAAATTTAGCATTCAGGAATCGCTTCGTATAAACAAGGGCCGCTTTAGCCGCCGAGATGCGAAGTAGATAATGCCAAAAAAGTCCCCTTTCGCGACTGGATTCTGTGATTCTGCAGCCAACTTCCAAGTTGACTGTTGGTACAAATGAAGGGCCACTTCCTGCCTGTCCCTCTGCATGGGTGGTCGGGCTTAGAATGAAATATCCAGGCTGACAAATGCTTTTACAAAGGCCAGATTATAAACTGTAAACCCACTGTCAGCTGGGCAGAAGAGAAATCTAAATGCCTCTCCACCATTTACAGATTTAGTTTGGCCCCAAGACTAAAGCGCTGCTCTAGGGAGCAGAGAGGCCTTGCGTTTATAAACTGTCGTCGGAGCTGCAGTGAGCTCGGGATCAGGGAATCTATCAGCCAGGAAACAAACAGCCTTGCCCAGATTTCGGGAGATCTGGGTATTGTTACATGAGCAAAGCGCTCCAGAGCAAAGGAAAAGCAAAACAGAATTTCTAGAGGGAACAGAATCCAGGACGCGTCTATATCTTGGGAGCATTCGGGTTCACGGACAGTTTCAAAGGGAGAATTTGTTTCACGGGAGAAGACAGACCGACCTACAGACCAGGAGACACACACCACGGGCCATCGTCTGCATGGCCTTTGCTGTGTGTCTCTGTGGGAATCCAGACCCACAGCTTCCCACTCACGAGACGCGTGGAAGGCGGGTGCGGGCGCAGGGTGGGCTGGAAGGTCCTCAGCGACATGTGTTCCCCATCCCAGCTCCTCACTCAACGCGGACGGGCAGCAGCGTCCAGGAAGTGCAGGAGAGGGGGCAGGCTGGGGGCGAGGGGGCTGTAGGGACCCACCTACCCAAGCGGGCTTGCCGTCTCCAGGCTGAGCACACCACCCCTACACCCCGCCAGCCTATGACCGCCAGGCCACAGTGAAAGCTTCCCCGAGTGTCTCGCAAAGCCAGGCTGTCCGGGAACGGTGGCTGCTATTTTAGTCCAAAGCCTTTCAGCTGCTTGGACGAGACAGAGAGAGGGAATCCGGACCCTGGGAGCCAAGAAGAGCCAGGGGAGGCTGGACGTGGCACAGCGAGTGATCAGACCGTCCTGCTCCACAAGCAAAACCAGAGCGGGGGGTCATCATTCAAGTTTTTATTCAACAAATATTTGTTGAGCGCCTGCTAGGTGCCAAGCACTATTCTACCAGCTTGGGAAGCACGGACGCAGCAGTCAGGCAGAGGTCCCTGTTTCCACGGAGCGTTCCAGAAGGAGGAGACAGAGAATGAGTGGGAAACATAACCCACAAGGACACTGCACAGAGGACAGCTGATGCAAAGGCCCTGGGGCAGGGCTGGGCCTGGAGCGCTGGCAGAGCCGCGAGGATCCAGTGTGGCTGGAGCAGGGAGGACAAGGGGGAAAGGAGCGGCGGGGAGGTCAGAGGAATGGGTGGGGAGGGCAGGTGGTGGGGAGCGCGCTGGTCAGCTCTGGAGCCTCCGGGCTCACTTGACTCCTTACATTTTCATTTACGTTAATTCAAGTAAAAGCGAGCTAAGAATCGACCCCTTAGCCACACTAGCTGCGTTTCAAGTGCTCCGTAGCCACATGTGGCCAGTGGCTGCTCTGTTGCAGATCTAGAACATTCCATCACTGCAGGAAAAGTTCCACCATGCAGCACCCTCTAGGGCCTTGGCGGGATTTGAAAGATCATCGTGAGAACTGTGGCTTCTACTCTGAGGCGTGGGAAACCGTTGGAGGGTTTTGATGGGAGGACTGATATTTTCAAAGGGTCACTCCGGCTGCTGAGCAATGATTTTAGAGAGAAAAGGGAGAGACTGACCGATGTGGTCCAGAGGGAGAAAGTAACTGCTCATCAGGGTCACTCCGCAAATCAGTAGCAGAGCCAGGTCTACGCGGGGTCTCCTACCTCTCATTCTGGGGCTTTTCCCATTAGGGATGGCCCTTCTGCTTTAACCGCATATGCGGGACTTCCCCGGTGGCGCAGTGGTTAAGAATCCGCCTGCCAATGCAGGGAACACGGGTTCGAGCCCTGGTCCGGGAAGATCCCACATGCCGCGGAGCAACTAAGCCAGTGCACCACAACTACTGAGCCTGCGCTCTAGAGCCTGTGAGCCACAACTACTGAGCCCATGTGCCACAACTACCGAAGCCTGTGCGCCTAGAGGCCGTGCTCTACAATAAGAGAAGGCACCGCAACGAGAAGCCCGCACACCGCAACGAAGAGTAGCCCCCGCTCGCCACAACTAGAGAAAACCTGTGCACAGCAACGAAGACCCGACGCAGCCAAAAGTAAATTTAAAAAATAATAATAAATAAAAATAAATGCATATGTATATATATGTGTACATATGTATGCATATACATATGTGTGTCTATATAGATATGTACATGCAATATAGAGATTTGTATGTGTATCAGTATACGTAAATTTGTACATGTGTATGTGTAGATATATAACATACACCTATGCATGTATGTATATATATCCATACTCACATACATGTAGGCTTTTCCAATGAGCATGTTTTACCTTTTCAACAGCTTTACTGAAGTATAACTTACATACCATAAAACCCACGCAGTGTGAGTGTATAATGCAGTGACCTTTAATAAATGGACGACTTACGCAACCAGCGGCGCAATCTAGCCCTGGGCGTCCGCTGGGGCAGAATCCAGAACACAGGCTCCAGCTTGCATTTTTCGGGCTCTGTGAAGGGCGCCGCCAGCCTGGCCAAGGTCAGTCTAAGCAACCGCCCAGATGGAAACTGTCCTCCCCGCGGGGTCACGGAGGTGCAAGTGGATTGTCATTGAGAATGGCTCACACGTAAAACAGGCAAATCCTCGGACGGAGCCTTTCTAGAAGAGACGTGTCACATCTGTTCTTGCCCTCTTCCTTCCTCTGGCAGGCGGTTTCTCCCCATCTTTTCCCAGAATCTCTAAGCATCTTGCTTTAGTCCTAGTTTTTCCAGCCTTCTGGCCAAAAGTATATACAGAGAAAAATATACAGAGAGGTTAGGCTCCTTTTCCCACTGAGCTAATATTTAGGGGAAAGAAGATTAAACAGATAGTCCAGTGTTGGCTTGTATCATTACCACATTATCCTTTACAAAGTAAAGGGTTTTCGAAAAAAAAATCCAACGAAGAGGGGAAAAGTTCAAAACTCTCTAAGAGAAATGATTGTGATATATGGCCAAGTCACAGACTACAGTCACTTGAACACCTACTACGTGCAGGGCATTGGACTGGTGTCACAGAAAGGACCAGGGTCTAGTCTCTGCCTTCTGGCTGTTTCTAGTTAGCAAGACAGTCATTCATTCATTCATCACATATTAATTATGCGCTCTTGCCTGACTGCCCTGCCCTGTTGGCCTCAACTATTTCTATGACCCCACGTTCTGTGGCCCTCGTCCTGTTTCCTTCCCACCTTCCCTCCCAAAGACTGACCGCTATAATGTAGGGGCAGGTTTGATGGAGAGAGAGACCCCCCAAATGTTTAATTTTTGTTAAAGATATTTTCTCCCCAGGTTGAATTCCTTTTCCATCTGGTCCCTCGACTTGCCTGGACCAGAAGCCACAGCCAAAGGGAGATGTGAGCTGCCATGTCACAAACCTCACAGCGAGTGGAGAACTGGGGTGGAGGGTGGTCCCGACAGGCTGTGGCCCCCCTACAAGTAGAGAATCTGCGGAAGCACACATAGTTGTGTATCTCTTGGTTTATGTTTTTTGGTTTGTTTTTGTGGCTGATGCTGTTGTTTTTAACACACGTGGAATCATGATGTAGAGAGTATTCTGTGTCCTGAAAACTCCTTGAAATATCTGTTTTCTGGACAGAACAGATCTAATTTGACTGTGGAGACCCAGTAAACCCTGCAATTACAATCGCGTAGCAGTAAAGTCGCTGCTGGGAAAGAAACTTGCCCAGGGATCTGGGAACCTTCCGCTGGGCAGCTGAATTCAGGTTCTGTCAACAGGAGAATCACCACGATGCTTTCCAGAGCCGAGCATTTGTCCTGGTGATGGGGCCGCTGGCCAGGCCACGGACGAGCTCTAGTGGGACCAGTGGGTGATGGGTTAAGTCAACCCCAGCAGGGAGGAGAAAGGTTGAAATGGCAGGTTTCACCTCTGTAAATCTTTAAACCCCAGTTACTTACCTATTCATTTATTTGTCTGTCTTTTTATATGAAAAGAAGTGATTTATTCACATGGCCACAGAAATCAATGTGTACAAAGAGGAGCAGACAGTGGAAGAAATTCTTCCTCCTTTTCCAGACTCTGTATCTCTACCTGGAGCCCACCAGCATCGCCAGTTCCTTGTGTGACGGCCACGCATAGGCACACAGGCCTCCTACATGCTGGCTTCTGCCCCCATGCCCAGCCCACCACGGAAATAGGCTATTTGCCCTCTCCTCTATCTGGCCCCTTAATTATATGTACAATACTATTATAATATTATATATATAGTCTTGAAGATGGATATCAGTACACATAAATAGGATTTATTCTTTTTGATGGCTGTATACTATTCCCCGCTATGGATCTACCGTAATTTATTAAACCAGTCCCCTATTGTTGGACACTTGGGTTATTCCTAGCATTTGGCTATTACAAATGATGCTGCAATGAATCTGTTTTTACGTAGGTCTTTGCCTCTTACTGTGAATATAGCTGTAGAATAAATTCTTAAGACATTTAATTGCTAGATCAAATAATTTGTACATTTAAAATTTTGATAGTTCTTTCCAAATTGCCTACTTTGTAGCAAACTATAACCCTCTAATAGTGCATGAGATCACCTGTTCTGACCTAATTTCGGGCACTGCTTTGGTGACTCCCAAGAGGGAATTGGATACAGATGTCTTCCTCCCCTTCCAGAACCAGAGAGATGAGAGCTCAAGATTGCAGTGTGTGTTTCCCACTGTGCCATGTCACACAGCTGCTCTGTGCCTAGTCTCCACAAAAACCCGCTGCTGGGCAGGTGGGTCTGTTGTAGCGGTTGCTGCAGACAACGCTAACTGCCCTTCTGAACCTTCCATCCTCTCGTCCTCGATAGGTGTGCCTCCGAGATACTGTGGGTTTGATTCCAGACGATGGCAATAAAACGAATATTGCAGTGAAGACAGTCACACACATTTTTTGGTTTCCCAGTGCACATAAAATTCTCTTTATACTATACTGTAGTCTATTAAGTGTGCAATAACATTATGTCTAAAAAATGTACATACCTCAATTAAAAAATACTTTATTTCTAAACACTGCTAACCATCATCCGAGCCTTCAGCGAGCAACCTTTTTGCTGGTGGAGGGTCTTGCCTGGATGTTGATGGCTGCTGACTGATCAGGTTGCTGAAGGCTGGGGTGCCAGTGGCAATTTCTTAAAATAAGACAACAGTGAATTTTGTCACATCAGTTGACACTCCCTCTCACTGACTTCTCTGTAGCCTGCAATACTGTCTGATAGTGTTTGACCCACTATAGAACTTCTTTCAAAATTGGAGTCAGTCCTCTCAAAGCCTGCCACTGCTTTAGGCACTAAGGTTATGTAATATTCTAAATCCTTTGCTGTCATTTCAATAATCTTCACAGCAGCTTCACCAGGAGTAGATGCATCTCAAGAAACCACTTTCTATGTTCATACATAAGAAACACCTCCTTACCCATGAAAATTTTATCCTGAGATTGCATCAATTCAGCCACATCTTCAGGCTCCACTCCTAATTCTAGTTCTCTTGCTGTTTCCAGCACATCTGCAGTTCCTTCCTCCTCTGAATCATGAACCCCTGAAAGGTGTCCATGAGGGCTGGAATCGACTTCTTCCAAACTCCTGTCAATGTTGGTATTTTGACCTCTTCCCAAGAATCACGTATGTTCTTAATGGCATCTAGAATGGTGAATCCTTTCCACAAGGTTTTCTATTTACTTTGCCCAGATCCATCAGAGGAATCACTATGGCAGTTAGAGCCTTAAGAAATGTATATATATATATTTTTTTGCAGTACGCGGGCCTCTCACTGTTGTGGCCTCTCCTGTTGCGGAGCACAAGCTCCAGACGCGCAGGCTCAGCGGCCATGGCTCACGGGCCCAGCCGCTCCACGGCATGTGGGATCTTCCCGAACCGGGGCACGAACCCACGTCCCCTGCAACGGCAGGCGGACTTTCAGCCACTGCGCCACCAGGGAAGCCCTGTATTTCTTAAATAATAAGACTTAAAGGTCAAAATCACTTCTTGATCCATGGGCTACAGAATGGAAGTTGTGTCAGCAGCATGAAAATGATATGAATCTCACTGTCCATCCCCATCAGAGCTCTTGGGGGACCAGGCGCATTGTCAGTGAGCAGCAAGATTGTGAAAAGAATCTTTTTTTCTGAGCCTCAGGTCTCAACAGTGGGATTAAAAATATTCAGTAAACCATGTTGTCAACAGGTTTGCTGTCATCCAGGCTTTGTTCTTCCATTTATGGAGCACAGGCAGAGTAGCTTTAGCATCATCCTTAAGGGCCCTAGGGTTTTCGAAATGGCAAATGAGCATTGGCTTCCACTTAAAGTCACCCTAACGTTAGGCATTAGCCCCTAACAAGAGAGTCAGCCTGTCCTTTGAAGCTTTGAAGCCAGGCGTTGTCTTCCCCTCTCCAGCTAGGAAAGTCCTAGAAGTCATCTTCTTCTGGTAGCAGGCTGTTTCCCCTACAGGGATCATCTCTTGTTCGGTGCAGCCACCTTCACGGATGACCTGAGCCACAGCTTCTGGAGGACTTGCTGCAGCTTCCCCCTCAGCACCTGCGGCTCCACCTGGCACTTTCGTGCTATGGAGGCGGCTTCTGTCCTTCAACCTCATGAACCAACCTTTGTTTCAGACTTTCCTCCTGCAGCTCCCTCCCCTCTCTCAGCCTCCGTAGAACTGGAGACAGCTGGGGCCTTGCTCCGGATTAGGCTGTAGCTTCAGGGAATGTGGCTGGTTGGATCTTCTATCCAGACCACTCAGACTTTCTCCATGTCAGCAGTAAGGCTGTTTCCTCTTCTCATCAGTGTGTTTACCGGAGTCGTGCTTTTAATTTCCTTCAAGAACTCTTCCTTTGCATTCACAGCTCAGAGAATGGGCACAACAGGCCTCTGGCTCTGCTTTCCACACGCCTTCCTCACTAAGCTTCATCGTTTCTAGCTTTTGATTTAAAGTGAGAGACGTGCGGCTCTTCATTTCACTTGAAAACTTAGAGGCTATCGCAGGGTTATAAATTGGCCTAATTTCAATATTGTTGTGTCTCAGGGAATAGGGAGGCCCGAGGAGAGGGAGAGACGGGGGAACGGCTAGTCTGTGGCGCAGTCGGAACACACATGATTTATCGATTTTTTGCTGTCTTACATGGGTGTGGTTTGTGGTGCCCCAAAACAATTACAACAGTCACATCTAACATCTAAGATCACTGACCACAGATCACCATGACAAATATAACAACAACGAAGAAGTCTGAAATATCACAAGGGTTACCAGAATGTGATACAGAGACATTAAGTGAGCAAGTGCTATTGGAAAAATGGCGTCGACGGACCTGCTCGACGCAGGGTTGCCACAAACCTTCAATTTGTAAAAATATCTTTGAAGCACAATAAAGCAAAGTGCAATAAACCAAGGTCTGCCTGTATTAATAAAACCCCCTGAGTGTTAACTAGGCCTGTGGACACCCATCTACAGCCTCCCTTGAAGCTAGATGGGGGCCTGTGACCAAGTTCACACCTTTAGGACAGGAGTGGAAATAGCTGTGCAGCTTCTGCATCTTTTCTTCCAAGGAAATGCCTTCCTGCCACTTCCCCTTTTTCCTCAGCAACCAGGGGACAGGGACCAAACACTGGTGACCCAACGAGATGGATGGAACCTGGGTCCCTGGCTGACACAGGGCACTAGAGAAAGGGGCTCTTATCTCGGCGCAGTGGACAGCAGAGCTAACTCACCACTTCTCGACTTCGGGAACTCAGGACACAGACCTGGGCAGCAAACTGGACCAGAGAGGGGACCAGAGTAGAACAGAGAGGGCCGGTTGTCATCCCTGCAGGCTCCCAGAAAGAACCTGCAGGCCTCGGGGTGTGGGCGAGCTGAGGTCCTTGGGATGCAGGGGGCTCCGAGAGCTGACGAGTTGGGTATTCATCGTTCCCGGGGCCATTTGGGTTTTGCAGGGATTACCCAACTTGCAGGCCACGTAATTTCTTGGTAATTACAAAGCAGGTTGCAAAGCAGGTTGGAATTCAGGGGTCTTGCTGCCTGGTTCCAGATGCTCCAGAAAGCACATCGCCAACCAACATCCGGAACAAATGCTCATAAAAAATTACCCAGCTCTGCCCTCCATCTGCTTCCTGGAAAACGTTCACAGCAGGCCCTCTCCGCCCACACAGAAGAGCACAGATCCGATCTTTCCCATCAAGCTCCTCAGCGGCAGGGCCCTGGAGTTCCTGAGACTTACTAAATCATTCTGGCTGCTGGCTTTGAGAGTTTCTGGAAACCCAACCACCCCAACCAAATAGCCATTAAACAACTTAATTTTCTCCTCCCAGCCTCCTTAGGATGGGAGGACTCGGCAGGGTGTTTGAGACGGAAGAGGTCACATTAGAAGGCTTAAGGGACGGTGCGCCAACAGAGGGAAGCATGTTCTGATCCCTCATCCATCACTTAGTTAGCAGACACGTAGCCGGAGCTCCAGGCACGAGGCTGAGGACACAGAGCAAAGATGGCACAGCCTGCCTCTCAGGGAGCTGGCTGTCACCTGAGACACGCACACAGTAATCACAAGTGACAACTGCAGTAAAAGCGGTGTGCGGCGTGTTAACTAGTGTTCCCCCCACCCAAATCCATGTCCTTCCAGAGCATGAAAAAATAAGTGAAGGTGTGATTTACTTGGAAATAGCATCTTTGCCAATGTGTTTAAGGTAAGAATGCAGACGAGATCGTACTGGATTAGGGTGGGCTGTAAGTTCCACCAGGGTGTCTTTAGAAGAGACAGAAAAGGACCAACACATGCACAGGGAGAAGGCCACGGAGCTCTGGAGGCAGAGACTGGATGGACGCATCTAGGAGTCAAGGGACACCAAGGATGGCCTCCAACATGGGGAGCTGAGAGAAGAGCATGGAAGAAATTCTCCCTCGAGCTTCCAGGGAGATCCCGGCCCTGGTGACACCTTGTTTTCGGACTTCTGGTCTCCTGAACCAGGAAGGAATACAACTTCTCTTGTTTGTAGCTGCCTAGCATGTGGTAATTTGCTAAGGTGGCCACAGGTGCAGGAGTCCAGGTGTGTGAAGACCTGTGGGAGTGGCTTCTCCTCTCTGGGGGATCAGGGAGGGCTTCAAGGAGGAGGTGACAGTTGAACTGAGCCCTGAGGATGCTGAAGAATTTGCTGGGCAGACTGGGAGGAAGATTGATTCCAGGCAGAAGGAACAGCACATGCTCCTGTGGCTCTGGCCCCGCTGGGTCCCTGCAGGGAAGGGTAGCGCAGAGGAGTTGTTGATCATCGTGGGAGGGGGGCACATCCCTCCTGCCCATAAGACACTGGTGGCTTCTAACTGCAAGGGCTTCTAGAAAATGCAGTCCTGCTGTGTGCCCAGGAGGAGGGGACAACACAGACACTGGTAAGAATGGGCACTGTCACCCACACTGCCCTATCACAGCCACCCTAAACTCTCCAGACTGTTTCTGATACTTGCAAATAAAACATTCTCAGCAAGCACAGAGCTTAGCTACCTGAGACTTAGTCTCTGAGCTAAGTAATATTCACTGTTTCTGTTCATTTTAAGACCATTTGTTTTTGTACATATCCAAGCTGTAAGGTGTCAGGCCTGTTAGCCAGATTCCTGGAAATTCTTCAAACAATAAAATGAAGTGGGTTTGGGAAGGATTGGAGGGAGGAGAAACCCCTCTCCCCACGGCCGCGGAGGACTCTCCCTCTCTCCGTGTCTTTGCCCCTTTCTCTTCTTGATGACAAGAGCCTCTTGGCTGAGCACGCCCCTTTGTCTCTCTCCCTGTCCCTCCTGCACCTCCTGTGTCATTGGGTCTCACTGGAGGGGTCAACAGGAGGGGGTGCGCAGAGCTGCTCTGCAGCTGAGCTTAAAACAAACGTATCTGGCAGGAGCCTGAGTCAGAAACTTGGCCTCTTGAATCAACATTCAGCCAGGAGGCTGCCCACCTGGTACGCCCACCAGAGTTGAGGCTGTGAAGGTCAAGGCAGGGAGCCCTTCTCCACCACGGAGCTTCATAAAGATTGCCTAAAAGTAACGAGAGACTAAAGGTGAAACTGACAGTCCTGGGGCCATCACGCCCCTTCCCGGGGTTGGGGGGAGGTCCAGGCAATCCCCAGCTGCAACCTCACATTCAGAGGGAGGGGACGTGCCCAACAAGGCCAGGAGCAGCCAAAGAGGATGTGGACGGCTGGGAAATCGACTCCTTAGCGTCCTGAGATGCTTGGAGGTCAGTCAGGTCCGTCTCCAGCTTTACAACAGAGCAAACTGACTTGCAAAGCCGAGTGATTTGCCCCAGTGCATCACTGAGTGTAGATGCTGTGTCCTGTTTCCTATGAAGTTACATAAGCACAATGAAAAACAACCGTTGTCAAGGGTACGCCGTGGGCCTTGGTGGTATTAATGTTACTCCTGGCTGAGGACCTGGGGAAAACCTTGGCCAGGATGACTCTTTACCTAGAGGTTTCCTCCGTGCCTGGGTTCTGCAAATGGTTTTCTGTGGGCTCCACATTTCTTCCTCTCACACTTGGATATATTACTATCCGCCTTAAGGCCTCTTGTTTCTTCATCTGTAAAATGGTAATAAATTCCTTCTTGTCGGGATGGTTGTGCAAATGAAATGCAGATGATCGGGGTGAAATGTCTAGACCATGGTAAGTCCTCAGGCATCCTAACTGCTGGATCATGGTGAAGATGATGATGTCGTTTTGGTTTACCCTCAGTAGAATCGTCATGAGTTAACGGGCTAAATGAGGCTTTCTTTGCTTCCTTCCAAAGGACTGTCAGGACCGAGCCAAGCTCTATTGGAGCCTGTGGCAATAAGAAAAATCCGGAATACTGATCTCCCTTTTAAATTTTTCATATTTTATCATGGAATTGTTTGCATTAATTTTGATTTTTTGTTTTTTTGTTTTTTTGACGGCACTGAATGGCTTGCGGGATCTCAGTTCCCTGAGCAGTGATTGAACCCAGGCCACAGCAGTGGAAAGCCTGGAATCCTAACCATTAGGCCACAAGGGAACTCCACATTAATTTTGATTTTTTTAAAAAAAATATTGCATTAAAGTATCTCTAACCTTGGTTACTGAGTGTTCTAGTGGCCCTGAAGTGCTGCAGATGGAATAGACGCCTCCCTAGCCTCAGGCTGGTCTGACTTTTCTTGTCACCTGGGGAAGGGCTTCAAGTCCTCATTCCTCCAGGTGCCACCTGACACCCATGGGGGGCGCTGTGGCGCTGTTCCTTTGGGCCGTACTAGCAGCTTGGTACTTTCTGATCTTGCACAGCAAAGGGAAGTTTGTTTTAAATACTTCAGGGCTGGAACGGGCACTTCCTGGTTTGGGTCAGATTTCGACAAAAGTGCTCACCATTGGGTCTGGAGGATGGATTCCCTGCACTTCCCGTGTAACAGGAATACTCTTCCCTCCTCAGCACCAGGCGCATGGTTCCAGGGGCTTTTCTGATGAAGCCATTCCTTGCCCACCGCCATGCAGACCGTGGACCCTCTGCCCTCGGGCTCTGGGCAGCCCCATGGCTGGTGCTAGAGGACTCGGTGGTGGAATTTCCTCACTGCTGGCCAGTGTGGTCCACGGCTCCACAGCCAGACACGAAACAGGGCGGAAACTAGGTTTCATCCAGCACGTAGGTTTGTGAGGATATTTATGACCCAGATAGCGCTCCAGATGTTGACTAGTCTCACGTGATTTCAGAAGTTCAGTTCTTTAAACAGTCTTGGAGGTTGCATACTCTCCAGCAGTTTTTTTTTTTTGTTTTTGATTTTTTTTTTTTTTTTTTTGCTTTTGCTTTTTTTTTTTTTTTTTTTTTGCGGTACGCGGGCCTCTCACTGCTGTGGCCTCTCCCGCTGCGGAGCACAGGCTCTGGACGCGCAGGCCCAGCGGCCATGGCTCACGGGACCAGCCGCTCCGCGGCATGTGGGATCTTCCCAGAACGGGGCACGAACCCGTGTCCCCTGCATCGGCAGGCGGACTCTCAACCACTGCGCCACCGGGGGAGCCCTCTCCAGCAGTTTTTAAACAGTGTTTAGCAACCCTCTTGGGCTCCAGGGCCTGGAAGCGCTTCCCGAGGTCCCGGGGGTCCCAGGGACTAGTTCCAGGGTGGAAAGGTGAAGGGAGGAGGGGCCAAGTGGGCACAACTTCGGGCCTGTCTCCTGCGCCAACGGAACAACCACGTGTCTGCCTGCTCCACACGCAGGGCGTCTAGCGTAAGTTTTGTTTAAAGAAATGAATCTCGGATTAAAAATAGTTTTGAAACCATGAACCCAGTTCAGAGGCTCTTAATCCTGGCTGCACACTGGGAATCACTTAAGGAATTTTAAAAAATTCCTTGACCCAGGCCCTACATCCAGAAATTTGGATGTAATGGGTCTGTGGTGAGGTGTGGGCATCAGCATTAAAAAAAAATATTACTCAGCCATAAAAAAGAACGAAATAATGCCGTTGGCAGCAACATGGATGGACCGAGAGCTGATCATGCTAAGTGGAGTAAGTCAGACAGAGAAAGACAAATATCATATGATATCGCTTATATGTGGAATCTTAAAAAACGGTACAAATGAACTTATCTACAAAACAGAAATAGACTCACGGATGCAGAAAACAAACTTATGGTTACAAGGCGGGTAAGGGGGGCAGGGAGATTGGGATTGACATATACACACTACTACATATAAAACAGATAACTAATAAGGACCTAGTGTACAGCACAGGGAACTCTACTCAGTACTCTGTAATGGCCTATATGGGAAAAGAATCTAAAGAAGAGTGGATCTATGTATAACTGAATCACTTTGCTGTCTACCTGAAACTAACACAACACTGTAAATCAACTGTAGTCCAATTTTAAAGAAAGAAAAGTCTTCCTCGATGACTCTAACGTGCCACCAGGGTTGAGAGCCACTCATCTGGGCCAGCATTCTTCTTTCTGCTCACGCAAAACGGGGGCCCAGGAGGGGGGTCACGTGACTTGTGCAGAGCCCCATGCTAGCTCCTCTCCAGGCTAGATTAGAACCCTGGTCATCCAGCTATTAACCACTGCTCCTGGGAATCTACAGCGCACGCACAGAGGAAGAGAGAATCCAGTTATCCTATGCAGATGTGACTTTCTGTGGTTTCATTTTCACATTTGAACAAATATTTTTAGTCCAGCATTTGAGTTTCAGGGAGGGAAAACCCTCAAGCGGGAGAGGACATTGCTATTTATACTTCCGCTGGGAAACAGAGGCGTGGGGGTGTGGGGCACCGACGAGTGCCCCCCAGGACCACACAGATGCCTGGAGCTGAGAAGAGGCCCCCGAGGGCTGGCTCCCAGGCTCACGGTTTAGTTTAACCACTTTACACACTCAATTTCGCATTCCCTTGGGAACCCCTCCCAATGTTAACCGGTTGGTGGAGACAAATTGTCGTACTGGTGAAGTGTTTTGAGTTTTCAAGGTCAAGCTCTTTTTTTTTTTTTTTTCAAGAATAAAAGAGAGAAAAAGAAGAGATATAAGCATGTGAAACCTGTAGCCAAACTGGCCTATCAGGGTACAAAGTCTACATAATTAACAGCTTTAAGAGGCATGTCAATAGCGGTGGTGGGGTGAGGGGTATAAAAGACTGAAGGCAAACCAGAGAGGGCTTTGGGACAATCACATCTCTTGTCACAGTGGGAAGTGACCAGTCCAGGTGACGTCAGGGAGGGACTGTGAAGGAGCTGCAGGGCAGAGGCACAGAGGAGGTGAAGCCCACGTAGAGACTTGTAGAGTTAAAAATGCTTGCATGTCCTACAGGGAAATAGGGGTTTTGTGACTTCTTCTGACCCACAGAATGTGGTGCAAGTGCCACTGTGGAATTTCTGAGGCTGGGTTTTCAGACATCGGAAGCCTCTGCCTTCACACTTGAGGGCTCCCTCCTAGAAACGACTCTGTGCAGTGAGAGGCCAGGCCATTTTCCAGGAGGAAAACCAAGCTGCTATTTCCCCACATTATTAAGTAGCTCAGCAAGAGAAAGGAATCTCCTCCATGTATTAGTCAAGATAGGCCAGCTAGGGGGCTTCCCTGGTGGCGCCGTGGTTGAGAGTCCGCCTGCCGATGCAGGGGACGCGGGTTCGTGCCCCGGTCTGGGAAGATCCCACATACCACGGAGTGTCTGGGCCCGTGAGCCATGGCCGCTGAGCCTGCCCGTCCGGAGCCTGTGCCCCACAACGGGAGAGGCCACAACAGTGAGAGGCCCGCGTACCGAGGAAAAAAAAAAAAAAAAAAAGATAGGTCAGCTGTGCTGTGTGACAAGTAGCCCCTGAATGTCAGTGGCTCTGCTCAACCGAGACTTTATTTCTCACTCACACGGAGTCTGGGGTGGGTCCTGTTTCTCGAGTGGGGAGTCTCCACACGTGTTGGCCCCGCCACCTCATTAGGAAGTCTCCGTGGTCACTGAGGTGGGGGAAGGGACATCCGGAGGGTCATGGGCCTGAGCCTCACGCCAGAAGTGATGGGCCCCTGCCACCCACCACCAGCACCATCACGTGGATCCGTCTAAATATAAGGGGGCTGTGACGTGAGGGGGCAGACAGAATGTCTGGCAAGCACTCCTGCCTCTTAAGTGTTTCTGCCAAAGGCTTTTCTGAACCCTCAGGCAACTGCCAGTATTTGTTTGCCAGCAGAGGACAAAATGAGCTGTAATGGAAAACCTCAGAGAAGACTGAGTCTGCCTGATGGGTGGCTGAGTGTGTGTGTGTGTGTGTGTGTTCTTAATTTTCTGTTGCTAACAGCTAGAAGAGTATGAGCTCTTGCAAAATTATCTGTGTTTTGTATGGTATTTGAGAATCAGTCCCAAGATGTTGGACAGACACGCATGAAAGCTCATATGAGAGATCTCCCTGGGAAGGGAAGAGACAGATTAAGTGGAAGTCGATTTAAAATGGGCATATCCATCGGGACTTCCCTGGCGGTCCAGTGGTTAAGACTTCGCCTTCCAATGCGGGGGATGCGGGTTTGATCCCTGGTGCGGGAGCTAAGATCCCACATGCCTCACAGCCAGAAACCAAAACATAAAACAGAAGCAATATTGTAACAAATTCAATAAAGACTTTAAAAATGGTCCACATCAAAATAAATAAATAAATAAATAAATAAAAAATAAAATAAAATGGACATATCCAACAAATTATTTTCTAGGTGGCCTCTCTAAATCACTGACTTATTTTTCTAGGACAGGAAGTAGAGATTTCTCCCAGGGTCCCCACCGCACTGTGGGAGTGGCTCCCTCATGATCTCATTCAAGAAACCCTAGACCCAGACCAGGGCTCACAAATTGGTCTCATTTCAATTTACTACTTAGACCAGTTGGTGGTTCCTGGTGTGATGTGCTGAGACCACATCTAGACCTGGCAGGAAACAGTGTCAAGATCGATTAGTAATGTCTGCCACAGAGAGAGTAAGGGGAGAGTGGTCACCCCCTTCAAAATCTATTCTAAGATGCTCATTTCCCCACTTTTTAACATCTCTAAAATCAGGGTGCATTGTATAATTGAAGGCATCTTACAAATTCTTTTGCAATGGGTTTCTGTGGTTCACAAGATAATGGTGCATGGGACTTCCCTGGTGGTTAAAACTCCGCTGCTTCCACTGCAGGGGGCACGGGTTCAATCCCTGGTTGAGGAACTAAGATTCTGTATGCCGTGTGGTGCAGCCAAAAAAAAAACAAACAAACAAACACGTGCACTGCACAATTAATAAAATAGATAACATTTGGTATTTGCCATTTTTGGTTTGTTTGTTTAGAGCGTTGTTGTTAGGATTTAATGGGCTTAGATCCAGAATCCCTAGACCTGGGAGGTCTCAGTGGGGTTAATTCCCGTTCTCTTTTCCTCTCTCTCCCTTTCATTTACATCTCTGAGGTTTTCTTCTGCACAGCCCCACAGCCCCTGCTCTTTCCATGGCAGCCCCCTCAGCACCCTCCACTTCACCCCTCTGTTCCAGCTCTGCCATCACTGGAAGATTCCTTCCATGTTTTTAAGTTCAAATTCTCTGGACTCTGAGTGAATCGAATAACCTGTTTGAGCATTTCTGAGGTTAGAGATTGCTGGCCAGCTCGTGCATTATTTTTCCTGGGGGTTGTGCCTAGCCCTGATCTAGTCGGCTGTGACCAGGGTAAGGAGGTGGGTGGGTTGGGGGGTGGGATCCCAAGGTACAACATGTCCTCCTAGGAGGCAGGGGCACGCCAGAGTTAACATATACGTACACTTCCAAACCTGTGTCTCTACGGATACCTACACCTATACCCACAGCTGCATCCCTGCGCAGCTTCCTTCCTCCCGCCCTTCCTTGGGCCTGCAGTGGAGGGGGTGGCATTATCATACCATGCAAGGTCCCATCTTGTTGGTTTGCTTATTCCCACTGGTCCTCCATCCCTCCACCCCCATTTCGGGACAATCGCTTTAATATATTCACTGTGAACATTACTGTTTGTAGCACGAAGCTGAAGAACCCGACTTCCTGGTCTCGAATCCCAGATCTGATAAGGATTAGCCGTGTGACTTGGAGCCTCAGTTTACATCATAATGGTATTTTAAAGTGTAATTTTATTAAAATAAATAATAATATTTTAATATCTATTTACCCAATGAATGCACGCACTTAAAATGTGTTGCTTGGATATGAGGATACTTCGAATGGCACCCTGCACCTGGTGAGCAGCACAGAAGAGCTCATTAGCCAGTGCATCCTTGCAAAAGGTGTACCGTGTGCTTGGTCCGCGGATGCTTAGCTGCTGTTAAGTCGTATCCAGCTACATATCTCATTCTATTACTTGCTTCACCTAGCACGTTTCATTCACGTATATGAACTGTTACGAACTTTTCTTGGTTTTAACTGTTTTTCATACATACACTTGCATGCAATCTCTGAGTTTTCCCTATATGACATCATTGGAGGTGGACTTGCTGGGCCAATGGACACACACATCATGAGGGGCTGATTACACACGGCCACCTTGCCCTCTAGGCTGGGGGCTGATTTACACTCCTGGCAGCCAAAGAGAAGATGCTTGTTTCCTCTCTCCTTTGCCCCAGGCCCAACACTGCATTTTCATTGTAAAATTTAAAACCTTTGGCCCCAAGATCTTGACTCTCCACTGCAGTCCCACTGAAGGAAGAGAGAATCTGATCAGAAAGGCAAAGGCAGAGAGGAGGAAAATGTCCAGAGAAAGAGAGGGCTTCTCTTAGGGCAGGAGGAGGACGCAGGAGGGACAGAGGTGTTAGGTCCCTGATGTCAGAAGGGACGTCTGCTGAGCGCAGAGCCAGGGCTGGTGATGGAACGAGCTGGCACGGCGGGCAGGGGGATGGGCGGGCTCCACCGCTGTTCCTGGAACCGGGCTGCCTCCTGGTTACATATTACGTTCATTTTGATTGTAAGTACGGGTTTGCCTTCCCTAATGGCAGGGTTGGGTAATGATGTGGTCTTGAGAGGCATGTGTTACCCAGGAGAATCTGGGCTGCACATTCCCAATGCAGATGGAATGCTTGGCTGTTTGATTTTCGCCTCCCATCGTTTGATTGTATTTGTTGAGCTGGAAATGTGGGGAGGGTAATTCTCTCTCTGATTTTCTTTTTCTTTGTAATTTGGGAATGTGGCTAGAGAACAGACAGTGGCTAAAGATCCCTTGACAGTGGATGAGCTGGAATTTGCTGTGGGATTTTGCAGGGGAGAGGCAGAGTGCACCGGGCAGCTTGCCGGAGACAAACGGGAGTTCAGACATATGTGCAATGGGGGTGAAGGACTTGAATCTTCCCCCCGGACAGTCTCTGAAGGGGTTGGGTGTGTGAAAGGTGGTTTGTGGCTTGGACTGTGTATCCGTTTGGAATGCTGTCTGCTGCAAGTAACTCATTCAAGACTAACAGAAGGTAAACCTGGGAGGTGGCTTTTCTCACTGGTCAAGAGGGACAGAGGTAGCAGGTAGCTAAGCTCCATCAATGCTCTGAGGTGCCGTCTTGGAAATTATCTCCAGCCTAAGGTGTTGCAGCAGCTCTAAGCTTCCCGTTTACACATTCCCTCCTTCTCAGTCCCTTTCTACAAAACATCCTCTTTTCACTTATTAAAAACACCATCATCTTTGTTTCAGAGAAATATGTGACCATCTTAGAGAACTGGCTTCCGATGGCAGGTTACTGGATCAGCCAGAGCCCAGAGGGAGCCCCGCCACCATTCTCACTGCTCGTCTCTGCCTCACCCGCAGGGTGTCGGGACAGGGGACACCCAGAGGGAGGAACCCAGGTGCTTGGCTCTGATTTCACATTCTGATTCCCTATCCAGCCCCTGCCACAGGTTTCCACTGGGCAAGCGGTCTGGAGGGAGCACACGCGCAGCCTCAGAGGTTCGGAGCTGGGATCAAATATCAGGCCCACCGCTTGGAGCCGTGTGGCCCTGGGCAGGTCCGGGCACACCTCTGACCCTCACTTTCCCCATCTATCAAACGGCGGTGAGAATGCACAACCAGGAACTATTGTGAGGACTACAAGGAAGGGATG
This sequence comes from Mesoplodon mirus, assembly GCF_964341445.2. Taxonomy (NCBI): domain Eukaryota; kingdom Metazoa; phylum Chordata; class Mammalia; order Artiodactyla; family Ziphiidae; genus Mesoplodon; species Mesoplodon mirus. The sequence goes on along the minus strand of NC_138995.1, from coordinate 3,225,424 downwards.
CAATGGCCCCAGCGCTGCTCCTGGCACAGCGGGGCTCTATAAACAGTCACCTCTCACCATGATTCCTGCCAGTGGAGGGGAAGTGGATGAAAAGAAAAAGTACAAGTCATGGGACTTGCCTTGGCCTTTGCTTCCAGTATCGGTTATGATAAAGAGATTTAAGACACAACTGTGGAAGCTGTGGGTTACTAGGGCAGCTTTCCGTGTGCCACAAGGTGACCAGGATGGAGTCCTTGCAGCACCCACTATGCAGATGTAAAAGCCCATTATGGGCATTGCAGGAAACTGCACTGGTTCAGATCTTTAATCTGAAAAGAGGATTTGTCTTATTTGCCACGTGTGTGATGATGAACAGATGTGCTGGAATGAAGGCAAACATAGGTTCATCTCCTCTAACACTTACTGCCAACCCACCAAAACGTCTGCCTTCCCATCACAGGACAAGGGAACTAGGGACCTGGCATCTGGGAGAAACTACCAGACACTGCAGCCTTCCTGTGTCTGGAAACCACTGCACCAGCATCTTGGGGTGGTCAAAGTCACCAGCTCCAGCTGTCCTCCATGGGAGGCTTACATGGAATGAGCTTCTGGGACAACTTCAGGGTCACCAGCAGTGGCAAAGTAAATGGATAGATGGGGGGAGGGCCAATTTTAAAAGGAAAGCCACATCTGAGCATCTGGATTCAATTTGACGAAGAGCTGGCAGAGGAGGGACTCTCAGATTCCATTTAGTTCAGACTCCTTATATGACAGATGAGAAAACTACAGCTTAAAAAGGGAAAGTGACCTGCTTACGACTGTGCAGCAAGTTGGTGGGGGTGCCATTCAATCCATCCACCCACCCACGCATCCACCCATCCACCCACGCACCCACCTGCCCACCCACCCACCCATCCATCCACGCACCCACCCACGCACCCACCCACCCATCCATCCATCCATCCACTCACCCACCCACCCACACATCCACCCACCCACCCATCCATCCACGCACCCACCCACGCACCCACCCACCCATCCATCCATCCATCCATCCACTCACCCACCCACCCACACATCCACCCACCCATCCACCCACCCACCCATCCATCCACCCATCAATCAATCAGAGATGTGTGCTGAATGCTTCTGATGTGCCAGGCACGGTACCAGGTGCTGAGCATGAGGCCCCACAGGAAGATCTGACCCTCATCCTTAGGGAGCTTACAGTCCAGTGGAGGAAACAGATTACAGCAAATCACATAATTAATTTCAATTGGGATCCTTGCTATGAAGAAAACTTCAGTGTGCTAAGAGAGAGTCTGAGAGGATCTGGAAGGACCCCCTGAGGAAGTAATCTTTAAACTGAGCCCTGAAGGGTGAGCAGGAGCAGCCAGACCAGCAGAAGGGCTGAGACAGAGGCAGTATTTCCGGCGGAAGGAAGGCTCTAACAGGGGACGGAGCGTGGAGCACTGAGAGGATGAAGCAAGCCTAGAGGTGCTGGGGAGGCCAGCAGCGTGAGAACACAGACTTGGGGCTTCCAGGCCTGGCGCTCTCTCCTCTCTGCTTGTAGGTCCCATCCCAGGACTCTGCACCTTATGGAATCAACATCTCCTCCAATTTCCATGTTTGGAGAGAACTGGATGATGAAGATACTTGGTGGATTTGCTCTAGAAAAGGCTTATTCTGGACTGGACTGGGGTTTAGGGGTTGAGGGAGGAGCCCATATAGTTTATAAATAATAAAATACCTACTAATATGGCACACATCATACGGAAATAAATTATGTCCAAAAATAGGAAGTCTGCGGAGATAAGTCTATGGCACCCCATGATGGAATGAGCTTCCCAGTGATGCTCAGCATCTCTGCAGTTCTCATGGCCTTCCCTGCATAGTCACAAGGTGGCAGGGGTTTCCTTAAACAACACATCCTCCAATGACTTTCTTCAAAGGCAGGGAGACAGACAAGTGACCTCTCTCCTTTTACTGGGGAGAAAAACCTCTTTTCCAGGAGCCTTACAGTATACTTTCTCTTGTGGCTCATTGGCCCAAACTGGGTCATGTGCTCACTGCTGACTGTAAGAGTCTGGAAAGGTGATTATCTGGGGAGAAGTGGAAGAGGTATTAGCCTGTGGTTGTCTGTCACATGCCTCTGGCTATCGAGGTAATAAACCCACCAAAAGGAATGAGGCCTCTCTCCATTCCCAGTTCACAGTCCTGCTGGCTAGTATCAAGTTCTGCAGTTCATGTTTGTCAGTGTTTCAATGAGTGATGTGGTACGGAAGAAGCATTGGACAGAATTCAACACTCAGCCAATAAGAAGTAGAAAGGAACCTCCTCAATACGGCAAAGAGCAACTAGATAGTTATGCTGGGAAAACAGGAACTCCAACCCCTACCTCACGCCATATACAAAAATTAATTTTAAATCTACCAAAGATCTAAATGCAGGAGCGAAAACTATAAAACCTTCTAAAAGAAAACATAATATATCTTCACAAACTTGGGGCAGGCCAAAACTTCTTAGACATGATAGAAAACGCACTAATAAAAAATGGATAAAATTCAAACTTAAAAACATCTGCTCTTTAAAAAGCGCTATTAAAAATGAAAGGCAATGCCGATGCAGGGGACACGGGTTCGAGCCCTGGTTGGGGAAGATCCCACATGCCGCGGAGCCACTAAGCCTGTGCACCACAACTACTGAGCCGGCGCTCTAGAGCCCATGAGCCACAACTACTGAGCCCACGCACCTAGAGCCCATGCTCCTCAACAAGAGAAGCCACCACGATGAGAAGCCCACGTACCACAATGAAGAGTAGTCCCCACTCAACTAGGGAAAGCCCGCATGCAGCAATGAAGACCCAGTGCAGCCAAAAATAAATAAATAACTTAAATAGTAATAATTATTATTAAGAAGAAATGAAAGGCGAAGCATCACACTGTAAGAAATACAGAACACAGAGACTTACCTGTTCTCTTTAGGAATGAAGAATATGGAAAGTTAGGCCCTCGGGTGTGGAATGTGAATCCACAATCATCATTACCCATCAGTCATTATCATCAGTAAAGGAAGGGCTGCCACCAGTTGAGCATCTCCTTTGAGGCACCATCTACTTTAGACACACTCTCTAATCTAAATCTCTTACCATACTGTGAGAAAGAGCACGGTTTCCCAACCACAGATGAACAAACCAGGTCTGAGAAATCACACACCTGGGGTGGTAGATGGCGTCAGTGGTGCCAATTCTTCACCCCTTCCTATGTTTTTGCTTTTGCCCTGTAACCGTGAGGAGCTCTCCCTTTATGGGCAGGGTGTGACATGCTCCACCCCTGGACTTTGGCCTCAGCCACATGACTTGCTTTGGCCACCACAAGGGAAGGGCCTTTAATAAGGGCTCCAACACTGGGACGTGCTCTCTTGCATCTTTGCCATGGCCATGAGGTCATGCCTGAGCCGGTCTGCTAGAGATGAGAAACAAGCACAGCTGAGTAGGCGTCCCCTCTGTCCCAGAGGCAGTCAGCCTAGATCAGCTGCCAATCCCAGACACGTATGCGAACCCAGCCAAGATCAGCAGAGCCGCGTGGCTGACCCCCAGCTCATTCCAGATACACAAGCAATACACACTTACCGTTCTTATGACGCCGAGGTTCTGAGGTTGTTTGTTATGCAGCACTCTTGTGTCAAGAGCTAACCGACACACCCAGTAAGCACTGAAGTCAGAATCTGTACTCAAGTCTGTTGACTCCACCATCCGTGTCCCTCCTACCCTGACACTCTCTTTTTACTATTGTTCTCATAATTATTCGCATTCATGACAAAGTCTAGGATTTAACATTTTGGAGAAAATAGGAGTGGATGTTGGGCAAGTGGGCTTTATCTTCTGTGGTTGCCAGAGGGAATGGGAGGGATACAATTTGGAAAGCTGGTGGGAGTCAGAACGCAATCCATGCCACGTGGTTGGGGTCTGGCCAGTTACTACTCCCAGTTTTCTCCCCATCCTTCCTGGTCAACCACAGCCACATGCCTAGCAAAAGCTGTGTTGTATTTGCCTCTAGCACCTTAGGAAAGAATGCTAATAGCTAAAATGCACCGAGCACCTACTCTTACTAAGCCCCACATGGATCACCCCATTTAATCTTCCCAACAAACTGAGAACCTTAATATTTGCATTTTACATGTGAGAAAACTGAGGACAGTCAAAATGTCCTCCCTATTGGTTTCTGGCAGAATTGCAAACTAAAGAGTGATATTGCACAGCTTAGACTCTGTGAAAGTTATTGGTAGAACTGCCAATAACAAAGATATCAATTACATTTTAATAACTCATTCAACAAACCAGTTCAATGTAACCATTATTCACAAGGCCAAGCAATGGAGTGTGCAAGTTTCAAAATGCAGGAAACAAAAACTGACACTGCGAACAGGAGAGAGTCCAGTCCATAAACACAGCGGGGCTTCCAATACTCCTCTTTGATAAAACAAGCAAACAAAACCAATCACAACAGGTATAGAAGACTTGAACTCTATAAACCAGCTTGACCTAGAGGATGTCAACGGGACACGCAACCCAACAACAGCAGAGCCCACATCTTCTCCTGTGCACATGGAGTATCAACCAAGGTAGACCAACCATCTTCTAGACCACTGTGGCTCATGGCCTGTGACTGTACACCCCATGACCTAAGCGTGGTTTTTATATTTTTAAAGGGCTGCCAAAAATAAAACCAAACAAAACAATAAAGAATATGCAACAGAGACATTACTTGGCTTGCAAACTCTAAAATGTTTGCAGTCTGGCCCTTTACAGAAAAACCTTCCCTTCTACTCTTCTAGGTCATCAAGCAAGTTTCAGGAAATTTAAAAAGGTTGAAAATGTACAAAATATATTCTTTGACCACAGTGAAGCCAAACCAGCAATTATTAACATGAAAGTATATTTTAAAAACTCCTAAATATCCGGAAATAAAACAAATAGACCAATGGCACAGAACAGGGTGTCCAGCACCAGATAGACGTATACATGGGCATTTCTCACACAACGATGAAGATATTTCAATACATCATGAAAAGGACCAACCACTCAATAAACAGCGTCGAGACAACTGGCAAAAGTGCAAAAGCAAAAAACGTACACCATAAAACTATTAGGAATAAATTTAGACGATTTTGAAAATAGAGAACAGTTTCTTAAAAATATAAATGCAAGGGCTTCACTGGTGGCTCAGTGGTTAAGAATCCGCCTGTCAATGCAGGGGACACAGGTTCGAGCCCTGGTCCGGGAAGATCCCACATGCCGCAGAGCAACTAAGCCCGTGCACCGCAACTACTGAGCCTGCGCTCTACAGCCCGCAAGCCACAATTACTGAACCCTCGAGCCACAACTACTGAAGCCCACGTGCCTAGAGCCCGTGCTCTGCAACAAGAGAAGCCACCGCAATGAGAAGCCCGTGCACCGCAACGAAGAGTAGCCCCTGCTTGCCACAACTAGAGAAAGCCAGTGCGCAGCAACGAAGACCCAACGCAGCCAAAAATAAATAAATAAACAAGCAAGTAAATAAATAAGTTCTTTTAAAAATATATACATATATATAAATGCAAAAGCAAACCATGTCAAAAATCTGTATAACAATCTACACCATAAACAAAGTGAAAATCCAAGTGACCAATTGGGAAGAAATACTTGCAAAATATAAAGCACAGAAATGACTAATATCAGAAATATTTAATGCACTCTTAAAGATCAGGTTTAAAAAGATAAATACTCACCTACAGGACGTACAAGCAGAAACGTTCAAATGATAAGGAAGGCGGCACCTGAAAGTAGAACACAAACGCCACGTGTGAAAAGTGTCCAAATGCATCAGCCAACAGGAAAACTCCAATTACTTTAAGGATATTGCTATTCATCCATACATTAGTCATAATGCAAAGACTGGCCATGGCCAGCGTTGGGAAGAGGGAGGAGAGTAAGCTTAGCCATTGCTGGTCCACAAACTGCTACGTTGTTTACGGAAGCAATTGACAGGAATCTGTTCAAACTGGAAACCCACACACCTGACACCCCAGACAAGGCACTTGTAGAAATCTGTTGTGGCAAAGAAATACCCACATGTGCACAAAGGGGCAGGTCTGAGGATGTTCAGTGCAAATATTTTTATTATAAGAAGACACAGGAAGTAACTGAAATGACTACTGATATGGACATGGTAAAGCAAACCGTGGCATCTCCATATGGAAAACTGAGCACTGGCTTAAACAGTTAAGACTGAAGTATAGCAGACGTGGAGAGATCTCCATGTGGAATCTAAAAAATAATACAAGTGAATGTATATGCAAAACAGAACCAGACTCACAGACAGAGAGAACAAACTAGTGGTTACCACTGGGAAGAGGAAAGTGGGGGAGGGGAAAGTTAGGGGCATGGGATTAAGAGGTACAAACTACTGTGTATAAAACAGGTAAGCAACAAAAATATATTGTATAGCATGGGGAATTATCGCCATTATCTTGTAATAGCTTTTAATGGAGTATGATCTGTAAAAATACTGAATCACTATGCTGTGCACCTGATATTACTATAATATTGTAAATCAACTATACTTCAATTTAAAAAAAAGATTTCTAAGACACCTTTGGTTGAAAAGGGGGTTCCTGAATGTGTTCCGTATTATGCCATCTATGTGTACGAACTACACAAGGGGGCAGCCCTTCTGTGTATACAAACTTATGTCTTTGCAAATCACAGAAAATGTCTTGAGGATATCCAGCAAAATGGGAAGTAGTTTTCTCTCCATAAGGAGAACACAGGTGATTTTTGTTGTTTCTTTGGGCTTTTGTCTATTTTCCATGATAGAGATTATTTCTAAAATTTTTAAAAAAGGTAAAAGTGTGTGAGGTGGTACTTTTTTTTTTTTTTTTTTTTTTTTTTTTTTTTTTTTTACAGCATACAGATCCACTCTATAAGGGAAGGCAGCTGTCCTGCTGCTCCAGCCTGGCAAGTTCAATATTCTTTGCACCTTCCAACACTATGTACCTTTATAATTTCATTTTATCCTATTAATCCATCCTGAGCTGAGGGAGATAATCGCCCTTGTTGTGAGGGTGTCTGAAGATGTTCTAGGCATTTCAGTTTAATTTCAACTCTAATTCAAGGAGGGAAGAGTCAGCCTCTTTCCATGATATCTGATACGTCCCTCTCCTCCTTAATTCCGAGGGCACTGAGAGGGCCCTTAGCAATGAGGTCACCAGGGAGAGGAGGTCACAAGGTAAGTGAACCAAATGGCCAGGCTCCTCACCTATGTCAGGCCACCCCCTCCCACGCTGCTCCCCCTAATTTTTAGGACTCTTTGCAAACCCCCCAGAGTGCGGATGCTTACATTCCAAGTGTGACAAAGCTTGCAAAACCACCCTGAGGGGGAAACCATCTTTCTGAGCATACTGGGGACCTCTGGGGGTGGGGGGGCGGTGGAAGGATGGTAGAGGCATCTCCCAGGAGGAGAAGGTGGAGGAGGACGCAGCACGGAGGGTGGGGACTAAGGGGGGGTTAAGGGTTTGAGATGATCCCTTCCTAGTCTGGAGGCCCGGAGGGTGTCTGCAGAAAGCGTCTCCGAAGGGCAGAGCTGTAGGCAAACATCCATTTCTTCTCACAGCCGAGCTGCCTGAAGCTCTCAGCACCCTGGCTCCAGAGTCTCAAAGGAGGTTTGTTAAACCCTCTGCATCATGAAGCACGGATGAGTGGTGAGTCTGTTTTGTGAGTTGCAACCAAGTTATTGAAAAAATGTTAAAGCTTCAAAAAATGAAATAGACTGGACCAATGCTTCTCAAATGTGGTCACTGTGCAGACCTGGGGTGGGGCCCTACAGTCTGTATTTCTAACTCAGATGATGCTGAGGCTGCTGGTCCAGGGACCACACTTTGAGAAGCCAAGATGAGCTGTCTAGCTAGATGGGAATAGACAAACACAGCAGTGCAGTGCGTGTTGTAAAATGACATCTAGTTTCGTGAACATTGTGTGTGTGTGTGTGTGTGCGTGTTTGGATGTGTACTCTTACAACAGACTGGGATCCAAGAAAGTGAAAAACACCGAACTGGAATTACAAATAGGACTCAAGTCGAAAGACAAATACACTCAGGTGCATTTGGGCTATGGATCATTCTGACTCTATTTTAAACATGACAATGTCCCTGTAAGGGACATACTTCTTATCTAGTCCCCCGTTGCTTCCATTACGAAAATTTGAACTTGTGCCATTTCCTGTGGCGAGGGCTTACACAGAGGGGTGAGAAGGGCATATCTATTTTGGAGTCTCATTTCAAAACCTCCCAATATCACCAAAATCAACTGGCACAAACAGAGCGCTTGGGAGTTTCTTTCATAGAAATGGCAAAGTACATCTATCAATGGAGCACATACAGCCGGGCGGAAGGGCTCACCAATGGCCGCTCCATCAACCTTGGCAGATGTGTACATTATGCTTTGATCTCCAAGGATGCTGTATTTAGATGACATAATGCCCTTTGGGTTATCTTTCTCGAAGGTGGAAGGGACGAAAGCAGATACCCACTCTTGCAAGATAAAATTAGCACCTCTTTGCTGGTAGATAAACATTTTCGGCAGGAAAGCTCTGATTAAAGTACAAAGCAGCCAGGGGTATCAGGCTGCACCCCTTTGAGTGAAATTCTTATTTATAATAAAAGGAAATAGCACTGCCATGACATAAGGCAACGGGGAGCCGCCACTCCCGCCGCAAAGAGAGGGCTTTGCTACTGCAGCCGTTGTGCAGAGCCCCAGCCTAGCCTAAACTGGGGGCCGGGGGTGGAAAGGGGGGACTCTGAGCAGAACCCTCACTCAGAGCAAGTGCCCCGTCGGTCCTGGCGCTTTCTGTTCCCGTGTTCCGGGGATGCCGCGAGTAGCTGTGTGGTCTGCTCACTGCCCAGCGGACCTGGCACTCCCGCCCACCGCAGTCACCAAGCTGCTCACCCTGGTGCGGGGCTGGGTCAGTCCAGAGTGGGGCACCGTCTGGAGAATTCTTGCAAAAGCACCGGGCAGACTCGCTCTGGAGGCACCGTCTACCCGCCGGACGCTTTGTGCCGATTCGCACTAATGCGTTTGGCCCACAGGACCCCTGCCCCGTGTATTTCCCTCCCACACATGCCCCGATAGGAGCAGGTCACAGAACTGTGAACTGGACAAGTCCCGGTCCTGCTTGGGGCTGGGAAAAGAGGCCAGGAGTGCACACTGTCTGAGACATTTCGTTTTTCCCCACTGGATGGCTAGCCATCAAAATCAGAAAACATCGGTGGCTGAAAGCTTCATCCAACTGCATTTGTTTTTTTGACTTTTGTGTACTGGCTTATTTAAGTGACTTACTTCCCAATCATGATTTTCTCTTTTCTATAGATTCTTGCTTCTTTTCTATTTAGAGAAGACCTTTCAATATTTCCTTTAGGATAGGTTAGGTATTGCTGTATTCTTTTAGTTTTTGCTTGTCTGAGGAACTCTTTCTCTCCCCTTCTATTCTAAATGATAATCTTGCTGGGTAGAGTGTCCTAAGTTGCTGATTTTTCTCTTTCAGGACTTTGAATGTATCTTGCCACTCCCTTCTGGCCTGCGACGTTTCTGTACAGAAATCAGCTGATAGCCTTATGGGGGGTCCCTTGTTGTTAACTCTTTGTTTTTCTCTTGTTGCCTTTAGAATTCTCTCCTTAACTTTGGTCATTTTTATTATAATATGTCCTGGTGTAGGTCTCTTTGGGGTCAACTTGTTTGGGACCTTCTGTGCTTCCCATATCTGGATATCTGTTTCCTTCTTTAGGTTTGGGAAGTTTGCAGCCCTAATTTCTTCAAATACATTTTCAATCCCCTTTTCTCTTTCTTCTCCTCCTGGGATCTCTATTATGTGTAGATGGGCACACTTTATATGATCCCATAGGTCTCTTGTATTGCTTTCACTGTTTAAATCTGGCTTTCTGTCTGCCGTCCTGATTGGGTGATTTCTATTATTCTATCTTCCAGGTCACTTATTCGTTCTTCTGTGTTATTCATTCTGCTACTCATAGCCTTTAGCTCAGCTTTCATCTCAGTGAATTAGTTCTCTAATTTTCTTTGGTTGCTCTTTATAGCTTTAGGTTCCTTTTTACAGTTATCTGCATTTCTATCGACAGCCCTTAATTCCTTCAGTATTTTCATTATCTCCTTTTTGAACTCGGTGTCTATTAGACTAAAGACGTCTGCTTCATTGTTTGTTCTTTCAGGGGAATTCTCTTGATCTTTTCATTGGGAGTGGTCCCTTTACCTCTTCATTTTACTTATATTTCTCTTGCTCTATGAGTTTAGGAGAAACAATTATCTACTGTGTTCTTGGAGGGCTATTCCTATGGGGGAGCGTCCCTGTGTAGCCTGCACGGGTTTAGTATTTTTGGTGGGAGGGCTGCTGTCAGTATGGATGCCTGTCGGCTCTTTCCTCAGTGTCTGCTGGCCGTGTCCCCTTGATAGGAGATGCGACTGGTGTTGTGGCGACCAGAGCCTGCAAGGGATAGTGCGCCGGGACTCCCCTTGCTCTGTGGTTGTCATAGCCCTGTCCAGGGCAGGGTCTGCTCCCTAGCTGTTGGAGTAGAAGCCCCCAGACCCATTTCTGAGCTGCGGCATGAGGTAGGTGGGGCTGGAGCGCTCCCGCTGGGAGAAGAGCCACTGAGGATTCCTTCACTGGAGCCTCCACCGCCAGGACACAGGCAATGGGCCCTGGCGTCCCTCAGGTGCTGTGTTCACAAAGCTGCCAGCGCAGATCTTATCCACTGATGTCGGGTACCAGGACCACAGGGGTCACCCACCGGGACCCGCTTTGGGAAGCAGCCCAGACCCCGGCCCCGCCTCCGCATGGGTGCCCTCAGAGCCCTCAGCTGCTAAGGCTGGACCCCTCCCAGCTGCGGGAGCATCCGCTGTCCCGCTCCCAGAGCTGGTAGAGGCGACCCCGGGAAAGAGGCTGCTATGGCGGCCCCGCACCCACTTCGCGAGCCCCTTAGCGAGGCGCTTTGCTCTATGGTGCCCGGGCTTCTTCTGCGAACACCCCCAGTTGTCACCGGTACTGAGACAGGAGGGGAGGGGGCAGGGCACCACCTTTAAAAGAACGACAGAGACGTGGAGGACACGACAAAAACTGGTTAGAACCTCCTAGGCCCATGATGGTGGGAGATTCAGTTTCCAGTGGACCTTGAGCCTCATTATACCCTCATTGTAATACATCAGCTAAATACACACCCACCGGCGCCAGGACAGTTCCGAGGCCCACCATTAAGGGCCAAAAAGTGGGCGACGCCCCAATTCCTGGAAACTCCCGCCCCTTCTCCAACATAGTTGGAATAACCGTCCCACTTATCAGCCTATGAAATTATCCAGCCCATGAAAACTAACCACCCCGTAGTTCAGGGCCACTCTCACCTTCTGAGAGGGCCCACACTCTGTCTGTGGAGTGTGTATCTCTCAATAAATCTGCTTCTTACCTGTCACTTGGCGTCTCGCTGAACTCCTTCTGCGCTGAGACGTGAAGAACCTGAGCTTCATTAAGTCCTGAGCCCAGGTGTGTGAGCTCAATTAAAAGACAGTGGGATCGAGTCCCAGCCTGCGGGTTCGACTACCATCTGAGCTGTGCGGTTTCAGCATCACAGTCCGGCCCCTTTCAGGCTGTCTGCAGGCAGGCAACCCCAGTCCTCTCCCCGGCTCTGTCCTCTGAAGGCTGGGTTTCAGCCCCCAGCCCCTGCACGCACCAGCAGGCACGCGTCTCGGGCTGGGCTGCAGCGAGGCGCCTCGGAACCCTGTGCCCGTCTCTGTCCGTTCTGGCCGCCCCCACCTGCTGCCGCGCTCTCCTCTGAGCCTCGGAAGCTCCCCCTCTGTCCCGGCTAATGTCCCTCCCAGCGATGGGGCTTCCCTGGGTGTGGGAAACTTTCCTCTTTTCCAGCTTCCTCCCGGGGTGCAGGGCCTGTCCTGAATCCTCTTTTCTTTTGTCCTACCCGGTTACGAGGAGATCTTTCTTTGCACTTCTGGGTGTCTGATGTCTTTTGCCGGCGTCCAGTAAAGTATTCTGTGGGAACTGTTCCGCAAGTAGATGTACTTTTGATGTATCTGCGGCAGGAGCTGAACTCCACGTTCTTCTGTTCCGCCATCTTGCTTCCTCTCTCTTTGTAGATGTCATTAGCTTAAGGGTCTCCAGCTGAGCTCATCCTGAATTGGGCCTGGGACGGCCTTCAATCCAACAACAGAGGTCCTTTTAAGAGACAGGGGAGAGAGAGGAGAGGAGAGGCCACGTGAAGATGGAGACAGAGGCTGGAGGAAGGCGGCCATGAGCAAGGGGGAGCCTGTAGCCAGTGCCGGGCCAAGACCCCCCAGCTGGAGCCCTATATGGATGATTCTGGGCTGTGGTTGCATGTAATTACTAACACCCCCCTTTACTCTCAAAAATGCCCAGGTTGGAACAATAAATGATACCTCCACTCTACGAAGGGTTTTAAGCAAGAGGCTGACACACTGACACCTGGGGAGTGAAAGCCCACCCTGGCTGCCCTGTGCGAGTGGTCCAGACCAGGCAAAGGGGCACGGGGAAGAGCAGCCCTCCACCAGGGTGACTGCCCTGGGGAAAGGGGGACAATCAGACACTCGGGGATTCCTGGACACGGACACTGATTCCAGGAGGCTCGCTGTGGCACTGGGGTCCCCTAGTCCCCGTAGGGGCTTTTGGGGGTCAGGAGTTTTAGCTCATATGGAGTTTTAGCTCACTCCTGTCCCAACGTGGCTCCAGTGGGTCCCCAAACCTGTCCTGTGGTTATTTCCTCCGTTCTGGAATGCTTAACTGGAACAGACATCCTCAGCCATGTCCCCGCAAGGGGGGAGGGGAAAGGAGCAGGTCAGAGAGGAGTCCTGGGCTGCTGGTGGGGCAGCTGCTCCCACCCTTTGTTCCAGCAAATTCTGGTCCCCGTCACATTGCTCATTTCATTTGCTCCTGTCCTGGATGACCCAGGGGTAGATACGGTCTGGAGGAGGGGCGACCTCCCCCTTTCAGGTTTTTCCCCTTGGGTCTGGGCTCACAGTTCGGCCTCTCCTAGGGCCTGTGTTCATAGTGTGTTGCTCCATTTTGGCTGCAATGGACTTGGGAGCCACACAGAGTCCTCTGACACTGACTCAGAACCCAGCTAAAAGGGACTCAAAACCAGTAAGGATGCGTACATTCATCCACGTGTTCTGTGCTAATGATGAGAACAAACACTGACCTAGAGGTTCCCCTGTGCTCTGTGTTGTAAGGGCTCTGCCCTTCCAAGTCGGTGGAGACTTTGGGCTGGGCCCACTCTTCCTGCTTTGGAGGGTCCCCTTCTGTTTCCCCACCCAGCCTCTTTGGGTTTCCCGAAGCTCTTCATCAGTCCTGGTCTGGAGAAGGGGGCCTGTGAGAAGTCATTTACACCTACATATGAATTTCTGTCACTATCTTTCCGTCCCTCTTGGGGAGGGCATTTTGTGAATCACCACTCATTGTGAATGAAAGTAAGACGTGTTCCCCGGGAGAAACATTTCAGTGAGAACAGGCAGAGTCAGGCGAGGCTTTTCCGGGTGCCCGTGGTAACAGGGGGACCACCCTTGCCACCCTTCTCTGAGGAACCCTGAGTTCTCTGCCCTCCGTTCTCCAGGCTGCCAGGCCCCTGTCGCTGTACCTGCTTCTCTAGGGAGTGTTCCCAAGACTCCGTCCCACACCTGACATGTCCCCTTTACTCTGTCTCTTTCTGATCACAGACACGTGCACTGGAGTGTCTGGCCAGTCCCGATAAATAGTGTCCAAACTCCTTCACTTCTTCTCTGAAACCAGAGTCCCTTCTCAGCTTCCCTGTCATCACCTGCAGGCCACTTCCCGATGCAAAGTGTGCTCGGCTCACCTGGAAGGACAGGCCCCTCCCTGGTCCCCTTGTCCAAAAAATAAATAGTTTTTTTCATTTACAAAGATGGATTTGATATTTGATACATTAAAGGGAGGAGGAAAAGCTGCAACGTAATTTCCACTTTACAGTTTAGTATTGATTTTATTTTTCGTTACATCTTTGTAAGCCTTGTTCAGGCTTTGGTGTCATCCATCCTGGCTACTTCATGGATTCTCCATGCGGAAGACCTCTGAGATCTCAAATCCTTACAAGAAATATTCCATCCAAGTCCTTAACTATCACCTGATCAATTTCAACATTTAATCCAGCCCAGAGCAGATTGAGACAAACCCTGAAAAGATTACGGGGCCATCCCCATGCCTGTATGGAATTCAACACAAAAGCAGCACTAAATCATGAAAAGAATGTAGGGAAATTCATCAAAGGGCTAAGTAAGGGTTATTATATTTTACAATAAGCATATTTAATGTGATTTGCTTTATTGGTTCATTTTCTGTTAATTGCGCCTCTGATTTTTTCTCATTTTTTTGACGTGTTTCCCCCTCTATTGGCTTGTGTGTCATTTTCTTATTAATCTGTAGCTCTATTTATGTGTTTCTATGTTTTTCAACCATTTTACTTATTGTATAGCTTTACCTTTCTTGCTTTTAATTTCTTTTTCTTGATGTTTAACTTACATCCAGGAAAGTATAGAGGGTACACAAATCTTAAATTTATAGCTTGACGGTTTTACATGTGTGTACACCTCAACAGAGACATACGATATTCCCAGCACCCAGGGGCCCCCCCAGAAGCCCTGCCCTTTCTCAGCCTAAACTCTCCCCAGAGAAGGTCTCTATTGTGAGTTCTACCCTAAATGCATATGGAAAAATACCAAATTCCTCAGTCACGTTCTTGATCTGGATGCCCTGATTGACTGGGATCTGTTAATGCTACTCTTTGGGCAACGCACCAGGGTCTGAACCCTTCCTTGCAAACTTCCAGGATCCCCAAGAGTGGGCTCACTTAACGCACCCCATTCCCCAGGCTGTCTTTGGGGTGACATTCAAGGCATCACTCAACCTCTCACCGTGCCTTGCTCACCACACCTCGGACCCCACCACGGCTGACCCAGAAGGTCAACATCAGACCCTACCCGACCGATTGTGGCCAAGCAGTGCACCAGGAACGTGAACCATGAGGCCTGAGGACTGTACTTCAGACAGGGACCTCTGTCTGTGTGTCATCCTTGAATAAAAGCTGGACTCTGAAGGTGAGGGTCTGAAGATCTGGCTCCTAACCCTAACTCTGCCGCAGCAGCATCTCGGGTAAGTCCCTCATCCTTGGCAAATGCCTGTTCAGTGAAGGCCACCACGCCTCCCTCCTGGCAGACATCACTAATCCATCTTCCTCTCCCTCCTGGCAGACATCACTAATCCATCTTCCACTCCCTCCTCCCCAGCCCTGAGAGAGGCAGCGTCTAGACCATTCTTGCTCAGAGTGTTTAGGAGCTTTTAAAACATCCAGTGCCTGGGCCCCGCTCCCAAGGATTCTGATTTAATTAGCCTAGGGTACAGCCTAGGGTACAGCCTAGGCGCTGGGGTTTTTCAAAATCACACTGATTCTAAATTGCGGTCCGGGGCTTCCCTGGCGTTCCAGTGGTTAAGACTCTGTGCTTCCCACAGGGAGATCAGCTCGGCGCCTTGTGACCACCGAGAGGGGTGGGATAGGGAGGGTGGGAGGGAGACGCAAAAGGGAGGAGATATGGGGATATATGTATATGTACAGCTGATTCACTTTGTTATAAAGTAGAAACTAACACACCATTGTAAAGCAATTATACTCCAATAAAGATTTAAAAAAAAAAAAAAAAAAAGACTCCGTGCTTCCACTTCAGGGGATGCAGTTTCGACCCTTGGTCGGGGAACTAAGATCCCACATGCTGCGCAGCCAAAAGAAAAAGAAATAAATAAAGTGTGGGGAGGGAGGGAGACACAAGAGGGAAGAGATATGGGGATATATGTATATGTATAGCTGATTCACTTTGTTATAAAGCAGAAACTAACACACCATCATAAAGCAATTATACTCCAGTAAAGATGTTAAAAAAAGAAAAGAAAAGTGTGGTGCAAGTCGAGAACGCTTGCTCCGAACCGAGGAGCTTAGGCAGCCACCCCTACCAAGCAGATGAAATCCATGGTCGTTCTATTCTAAACTCGGCCACTCTGAGTGGTTCACGGATCAGAGACTTGGGCACCCCCGGCTGCTGGTTAATGAGGGCCAAGCTCAGCCCCACTCACACCTGCTCATCTGGACCTGCACTTCAGCCAGAGTCACAGGGCTCGTGTGCATGTTCCACAGAAGGGCCCTGAATGAGATGGGTCCTGGGTGCCTTGCAGCCCTGACATCTGTGGTTTGGTTCCACCCACCTCCCTCCACCACTCACGGGTGTGGGTTTAAGAGATGATACAGTTCTGGGACTGATGTGATAATCTGTGCTTTTCCTTTCTCTCTCTCTCTCTTTTTTACATATGTCCTTAATCAGCAGAAATGTTTTCCCCATAGCTTCTGTAAATAAATCCCTTAATACTAAAGCTATTGTCCTCCAAAGAACTCATGATAATTAAAAAGAAAAAAAAAGTCTTTTCCCACAAAGTCCACTTCCCAGTAAAGGTCTGAGCTCATGTGGGTCCTTTCACTTCAGAGGCGAAGGCCCAGGGGCATCTCCACAGGACTGTGACTCGGGGGCAGGAGGTGGGGTCAGTCACAGCTCCATGTGCATAAAAAGAAATCCATAGAGAAACTTAAGATACAAGACATCAATCAAAGGTATAGTACAGAAGAGAAAAAAAAATCATCACCCACAATCCCACCACTCTATTATTTCAAGTTTTTTGTATTTGCAAAATGTTGCCATCACTTTAATTACATGTATGTGGGTACTTTAAGAATACCCTAGTGCCCCGGAGAACAGTGTGTTTATGTTAAGGTGATTTGTCTCTGGCGGAAGATTTTAGTTGGTAATTCAAGGAAGAAGGTAGGAGGAAAACGTATGGATCATCATTTACAGATGGGGAAAGGAGTCCAGAATTGTTAAGCAATGTGCCCAGGTAAGTGGCGAAAAAACAAACCGAACCCAGGTTTCCTGACGGCAGAATTCCCCCCACGTACCGCTGTGCCACTTGCTGTGTCTTTTGCTTTACTCTTTTTCTAGCCCTTCTTATGAGGAGGTGCCATCCCAGTTTTAAAAAATGAGTTATCGCTCTCCATACATTCAGGTGTTTTCCTTTTATGGTCGGAGTTAAACAGCAATACGATAATTGATATTTCTTGCAAACCAGCACTTTCTCCATCTCTGCTGCCCTTGTACGAAAGGGGGAAGTGGGATCCAGAGAGGGCAAGCTACTTGCCCAAACAAAAACAGCTTGTCAGAGGCAGAAGCAGGACTTGGACTGGCTCTACTGGGAGCCTAAGCCCCCGATAGCCATGCTGCCGGGCCGGTGGTCGGGAAGCGTCCAGGCCTCCAGCAGAGCCAGCTTCGGGAAGTAAGGCTGTTTATTGTTCCTGCGGCCCTTTGTGCAGCCCTTGACAAGTTGGAACAGAGTGGAGAAGGAGGCGGCCCCCAGGGGGTTACTGTCCAAACAGATGCAACAGAAACCAGCGGGCAGCCAGGGCAGCAAAAGGCTGGGAGTGGGCAGGGGACCTGTGGGGGTCCCCTGTGCTGTCATGTGATGACACGTCATGTGACTCCCACAGTGAAGCCTGAGGCCCAAGGCCTCTGCACGGTCCTTCCCTGCAGCCCGGGGCATCCACTGCCGCCCAGCACTTCCATGGGGCAGGCCCTGAGACGCTCGGCTGAGGCCCGGTTGCGGTGGGGTCCACGCTGCACGTGCGCCGACCACTTTGCTCTCCCGGTGTTGAGAACATGACCCAGGTTCCCAGATGGATCCCCAAGGTAAGCCTGGCAGCCTGCGGCCCGCACAGCGGGAGGGGAACGGACTTTGGGCTGAGATCCCCCCTCCCTCCGCCCCCCACCTCAGTCAGCATCCAGTAACCGTGCAGCACCTCCGATGTGATGTGCACTTTTCCTGTCCCGTTTCATGCGATCCCAAACAACTCCCCGAGTTGGGGACCATTCCCGTCCTACTTTATAGGCAAGCAAACTGAGGCTCAGGGTGGTAGAGTCACTCGCCCAGGTGACGGGCTAGGGTTTGGCCTGGGCTTTCACTGATGAGCCTGGACCCTGATGTCACAGCACAGAGGCCACAACCCGGCTTTGCTGGCAGACGGCCTGGCGGTGGCTCCTGACCCCATCACTTTGTCACCTTCCAGCAGTCTGGTCTTCAGAGATGGACTGACCTGCCTGCCTCAGTTTCCTCTTCTATGAGATGCAGGCAGTGAGAACGCCTGCCTCTTGGGGTCACTGTGGGGGGTCAGATTAGCTTTTCGCCATGGCTGACAGTCTGTGGAGAAAGATGCTTAGCATCTAACAGGCCCCCTTGAAGGCTGGTGGTTCCAGCGCATTCACTACTCTGTGTTGCCAAGCCTCACCTGTCACCCACCTTCTCTCTGTGAAATAGAGCTCGTCTTTCTGTCTCTCCATGTTCTTGTGTGAAGTGTGGGTGGTGACAGTCACCTTGAAGGTCACTGAGAAGAGGGAAGCTGATGTAGGTAGAGCTGCTGTTCCAAATAGCAAGTGTCTGCAGAATCCTCTGGACCTGCACATTTTTTATTTCAAATATTCACACTGTCTCAGATGCCCTTCTCAGTTCTTGCCTGGAGCACAGTTCTCTCTGATAATAGTCATGTAACCGACATAAAATCAGCATATGGAATATGGCCATCGACCCAGAGAGCACTTATGGCCATTGTAAGTGCTGGTACTTGGGGGTGAAGCTGGCAGAGGACACCAGGTGACGCTAGGTGGACTTCTCCTTTGAAAAGAAAAGGGAAATGGCTTCCATTTAGGCTGAAGAAACTCTCTGACAAAGAAGAGAAGGGAGAGGCTTAATAGGAAGTTATTTTTTAAAATTGTGTTTGCTTGGGGGCCTTACATTCAAGTTGTGACTTAATAACAAAAGAAATTCAGCTGGCATTTGGCCGAGTTTAAGTTGGTGTTGGCTGCTTCCAACAGGGCATGAGGAACAGGGGTTTTGCAGTTGCCCCCGTGGGCTCTTCATCCCCCGACGGGCAGGGGTGCCGTCCTGCCATGGGGGTCCAGGGCGGGAGCTCAGGGCATCTGAATGACGGTTCCCACTGCAATGGGCTTTTCTCATCAACCCGCTGTCGCACCCACCCCATAAGTCAAAGGAAACCGCGCGGACCTGACCCAGGCATGGGGGTGCGGGACAGATGGACATCTCCTGGCTTTGCTAATTGGGGTTTTCTCCTCATCCCTATCAGGTTCTGCTCTTCATCTGAGCAGATGAGATAAGAAGGAAGCTGGGGTTTCCTAATAAGCTGCCTGGAAGGGCTGCACGGTCATTTCTAAGTGACTGGCCTCAGCAAGAAGCCTTGTCCATTTGGCAGTAAAATCGGTGTGATGTCCCCAGGAAGGCTGGAGGTGAGTGTAAGCCCCTCTGAAATCTGGCTGCGGATGTTGCCTTGAGCTGCGATGTCGCTGTTCCTTTCCTGAGAAAGAGTGTCCTTCTGAGCCCCTGCGCCGTTTGTTCATCAGAATTAGGAATGCTCTGGTGGCCAGTCGGTACCCAAAGCCACAACTGCTTCCGGAGAACAAAAGAAGCACCGATGATTAAGGACAGGTGACTCTTTTTATCGCATGCTTGGAAATGATCAAAATCAAATCAAACAACATAAAATGGTGCCCTTCTTTTGTGTCTTTTCATCAGAAGGACTTGGAAAAAAATGATGTATCAGCATTGGGGATTTTTTAATATATACAGAAATAATACCAAAAAGAAGCGCTTCAATGAATTTGTAAATTAAAGCAAGAAGATGCTGACTTTAGAATTTTAAAGCCTCCACACATCTAGGACTCCAAACCCAAACTAATAGGCAACACTGATAATGGGGTTTTTTTCCTATCTGAAGATAAAAAAAGTATTATATGTTATATTGACATTCGGGCAAATCTTTCCCTTATAAGGTGTTTGACATAAATAGTTTTTATTATTTAACTCAATGGAAGCAATACACACATTTCTTAAAGGTCCCAGCTGCTATTGTTATCATCCGAGACATAAAATTGGAATCCCAACTTCCAGTATCAAATTTTAGCACAAACCCTATAAAATGCATCTTGTCAGAATGTGTCAGAACCCCTAAGCTCTTTTCGGCCGAACAAACTACAGCTGGTGCTTCTTGCTTAAGGTTGAGAGTCAACTCTCTGTGTCCTCTGGGTTGAGGCAGTACATTGGTCCAGTTTGCACCCCGCTGCAGGGCTGGCCCGGGAAGGCGTGCGGTTAGATTAGCCGTGTCCCAGCAGCTCGTCCCGGTGACACGAGCCTGCCGGGCTGAGCCCAAGGCCTGGAGATAGGACCCACCAGCAAGTATGCAGGGAATGTTTTTCCTCGGACTCTATGGAGGCACACAGACCATGGGGATTCTGTCCGCGGTGACAGCCTTAACATTTGCCAGAGCCCTGGACGCCGCTGCAGAAATGGCATCGCCCACCCGGAAAGTGAGAAGGTAACGTTTATTTTTGTATTTTTTTCTCTCTCTCCCGTATACAGACTGTAGAAAGACCACCAAGCGTGGGCCATTTTTTTTTTTTCCACTGTGATGTACAATTCACATTTGTTAATCAAAAAAAAGTGCCCGAGGTCATCCACCTAGACTTTTTTTTTTCCCTTCTTCTTAAACAGGAAACGGGTTTCAGATGTTTATATGTTAAAAAGTAAGGCTACTAATCTGTTTAGCCATTTACCAGACCCTGGCTAACTCTCTCTTACATTTTAACGTTCAGACCTCATAGAATGACATTCACTTTTATCCCTCTTGTTATTTAGAATTTAAAAAAAAAAATCTTTCTATAGTCACCTGCATTTGGGGGAGCAGTTCCAGCGGAGTTTAAAATAAATGAGTCGGGTCGTTTAGTGAAATTGTGCTCTTAGCCGCATTGTTGCCATGTAGAGTGTTTGAGAATTCAACACTTCCAGGCAGTTTATTAAAATAGACCATGGACACACGTATTTTCATGTGTCTGTATCTTCAAACGGGCGTATGTTGAGGCATCTTAGATTCAGAATAAAGATTCACAAATGCACACCGTTAAGAAGTCTAGAGCAACGGCAAAATTAGTTCTTCTACGCATTGGATCTTTTCCTTTGGATCAGTGTGATATTTTCCACAGTTCCCGATATTAGGCTGTGAGTGGTCACAGAGAACAACCCTTTTCCAAGGGGGTCCACGGTCATTTGAGAGGACTTCAACCTGATATTTGGAAACAAAGGTTTTTGTTTTATTGCTGGAATTTTTTCCCCTCACCCCAGGGCTGCTAATTTTAAACAGTCACTGCTGGTGAAAATATCTCCCTGTTTAGCATGGCAAATCAGTGATCTTTTTCTATGTTGGGGAGGTTTACATATCTATAATATGGGAGAAAGGAATACAGGCAGGGGAGATTTGAACGCTTTTTAAGTGAATTTGTTACTATTCAAATCACCGGCTGAGAAGACTATTTTAAACGTAGAGGTCAAAGCAGAAGGAATTCTATCACTTGCTAAACCCAGCTCTGATGGCCACCAGCGTTTGACCAAATGCTTTATGTCTGCAGATTGTGTAAAGAGGCAAAACGATGGGTTTTGGAGACATTTCGTCAAGGAGAGAGAAACAGCTAAATTGAAACAAGCTCTTAGAACCAGCCCAGCATTCTCTGGATCAGTAAAAGAGGTATTCGTAAAAATGAAAACAGAGACAAAGAAGGATTCTCAATTTCCCTACAATCATCCTCACCTATCTCCTACACAAATATATATTTCTATGTGGCAAAAATACATTTATTTTCTTTTTCATCAGAGTTATCAGAAGTGGCTGGAGAAATGATGGATACAAGTGTAAAAACGGATATGTAATAAAAAGCCAAACTTTTAAAATAGGGGTGGGATGGGTATGATAAAACATTTTACATTTGTGTTTTTGACAAACAAACAAACAAAAAATCTTGATTTTTCGGGGCATGTTTTAATTCGGCATTCGGATGACACAAGGCCACCCCGGCATAGGTGTTAGGAACCCCCAGCGCAAACCCAGGGTCAAAACAGGGACAACATCACCTGCATCAAAAATGTGAGCAGAAAGAACGGAAAGTGAGTCTAATGTGAAAGAAGCTGCTACAAAGCGGAGCCTTCAAAACGTAAGCAGCCGGCAGAGGCCGATCCGTGTGCAACAAATCGACACCAACCACAGGCTCGTTCTCCAGAACGTGTCTGTGGTACCCGAGACCTGCATCCCGACTGAGGAAAGCACCTTTGCTTTGGGAAGCCCCGAGGAGCTAAAACCGCAGTGGGGAAGCCTGGTGCAGCCGACAGAAGACACGAGTCTGACTGGGGACGGGGATACCGGGAATTTCCTTCTTCTGGGCAAGACAAGAGGTGCCGGGCTCAGAGGGCCCTCGGCCCTCCTGCGTGAAACACAGGACACGAAACCACTCTGGGCCGGTAATTTCTTTTTGAAAACGTCTCTTTGGCCCCCAGACCGTTATGAACAGAAAAATGCCGAAGTCTGCAAGTCCATGGTAATCACCGTGTCAGCTCAGAGCCGAGATGTTTCCCAAATGAACACCTGGGTGATGTAAATCACCCCAGGGGTAAACACTTCAGGCCTGGACGTGGGCTGGGCGGGGCGCACCCTCCCACCCGGCCGGGTCCATAAACCAGGCGCTGGCCGGCCCCTTGTAAACGCTCCTTTCACCGAGAAAGACCCCCCTCCCTGCCGGTCTGGGAGCAGATGCCTGCGTGGAGGTCGCTCAGATAACGGCCAGAGGCACTCCCACCCTCCCCACTGGCCGACTTACCCTGCGCTGTTCTTGGGGAGTGAAGCTGTCAGAGGTTTATGTCCTTATGAATCGCTTTACGGGGCTACCGGCTTCAAGGTGGATATTTTCGAGGGCGGCACGCAAAGATAAAACCTAAAAAGAAGGTTTGTGTTTTAATATCATGATAGCAAAATCAGAACAAGAATAGTAACGATAACCAAAAGGTCTGTTTGAAATGTCCCCCCAAGTCAGTTGAAATCAAAGCGACATTTCCTCTTCTAAAACAGAGTGAATTAAGATATTAAACTCTCTCTCCTCTGCAGTGTCTTAAAATCCCTGACTTTTAATGGATGACCATTTGGTGTATGCGATTGTTATAAAAATCCCTGACTGGGGAGAAGTAGATGGCAGATGGCAGACTACAGCCCCCCAAAGATCACCAACTTGAGAGTTTCTTTACGTTCTGATGCTCTAACTTAAAAAAAAAAATCTCTCCTTATAATTATCGGGCTAGGAGGAGTCTTTTAAATGATATCGCCTGTCTTCATCCAGACAGACGTGAGGACGAGCAATGTAAACATTATAAAAGCAGCCTGCAGTACAGGCTTTTTATGGCTCTCTTCCTTTCTACCCGCAGCGTGAATTAGAGAAACACAGGGAATTCGAGAGGAGTTATTCTGCCCTCAGGACCAACCTTGCACCAAAGAAAAATAACCCAGAGAAATGATTCTGCAGCCCAAAACGAAGCCCAGATCAAATGGTCGCTGATCAGAGCAAATGTTTAAATTGGATAAGTCAAATCGAGCATTATTAAATAAAGCTTGTTTAACGTGTCTCGAACAGAAAATGTCTTTTGAAGAGCGGTGTAAACCTGATATGAGGACTCTGGCTGGGTGCACATCTTGGGCTTGATCGGTGTGCATGGGAATCTGTGTTCTTACGACAGAAAGCATGATGTTCTCCCTCCACGATTTTTCCACGTACAAAATGAAAGCAGAAAGGCTTTTAGGTAGCTCTTAAAAACCGTTAACGCAAGATAATAAATAGGAGACGACTGACCCATGTTTTAACGTTTATTCGTCAGACAAAGCTCAGCTTGGCCACCGCGGTGACACGGGGGGCAGCTTACGGGGCCGAGGACGCCCACGTGTAGGGTGATGTTTTCCCACCACCGAGGTGCAGTGGGGTAGCAGCTGACCCGTGGTCTCCCCAGACCGAAAACCACTCTCTAAGGAGTTTTACAATATTTACATTTTCAATTTTATTTATAGGACACCAGATGTCTACATTCAGAAGAAAAAAATCATTCGGAATATAAGATGCCACCCCTTCCACACATTCGATGGTGTCTTAGGTATTTGTGTGTCCCCACCATCTCGGAGCTGTGGTCGGTGGTCTCCCCAGGGGTTAGGGAGGTGGCGACAGGGCACGTGTCCCCATTCTCTGCGTGACCACAAGCACGTCTTTATTTCTGGGCCACGTTTTCTCCTTCCGTGAAAAGGGAAGGGGCTGGTAACATGCTGGGGTGAGTCCCAACGCTGAGATTCTTGGCACCTCTGGAGGACCACCGTGTCCCTCCTGAGGTTCATAAGGGAACGGGGCATCTGAGAAGCAGCTCTGAGCGGACCTAAGAGAGCGGGTTCAGAGCCTCCCAGGCCACAGCGTGAGCTCGGGTCTGAGGATCACTAAATGCCTTTCTTCCCTCACACTTAAAGCTGGTCTCAGAACATCCAGCCCACACCAGGGGTGATTGAAAGGCGCTTCAAAAATACAAGCTGGGGGCTTCCCTCGTGGCGCAGTGGTTGAGAGTCTGCCTGCCAATGCAGGGGACAAGAGTTCGAGCCCTGGTCTGGGAGGATCCCACATGCCGTGGGGCAACTAGGCCCGTGAGCCAAACTACTGAGCCTGCGCCCTAGAGCCCGCGAGCCACAATTACTGAGCCTGCGTGTCTGGAGCCTGTGCTCCGCAACAAGAGAGGCCGCGACAGTGAGAGGCCCGCGCACCGCGATGAAGAGTGGCCCCCGCTCGCTGCAACTAGAGAAAGCCCTCGCACAGAAATGAAGACCCAACACAGCCAAAAATAAATAAATTAATTAAAAAAAAAACTCACTTAAAAAAAATACAAGCTGGTATTTTTATTCACTTTATTGTTTTTGCTGTCAACTGACTCGGCACCCAGACCTGACAGGGAACCCATGACCAACAGCTCCACGCTGATTTACCTCCTGAAATTCAGCCACATAGCCTCTCCAAGCAACGCAAGTTCCTGCAGATTCCCTCCAAGAAACCTCATCTGCCCCAGGGCCCTTGCTGGGGAAGTTTCTCCCCTTTCCCAACATAGACAGATGAGCAGTTTGCTTTTCAGCTCGTACCCCTCTCAATACCCAGCCTGGTCCTTCCTGCGAAGCAGCACTGGACAACGGAGCGGGCAGCAAATGTCTGAGTCCCGCAAATGTCTGAGTGACCGGGGAAGCACTGCCAGGGCGGCGGGTACAGAGCCATGGCCCCTGGAGATCCCAGGGGCATCCCCCAGTCACCTCCTTTACTCCTGGAGGGGTGTCATCGCCCCCCGTTCTTAGCAGATCCTCCAAACCACCGTGCCCCCTGCCCGGGGGTCGGCAGCCCAGCGGGACTGCACTGAACGTCCAGGTCCTTGTCGGGACAGGAGGGGAAGTACAGCTGAACATGTCTCGAGAGGGAGGTTCTCAGCGTGGCCTGAAAGCCCGGTGGGGACGGGCAGCGGCCGCCTGCGCTCTCACATGCCCTGCGGGGGGATCCCCAGCAAACGTGGAAGCAAGGCTGCTTTAGCAAAGCCTCATGTGCTGCTTCAGTGAATCAGTAAGAGCAACCGCAGAGCCTGGTTCTCTTCCCTCCGTAGCTGCAGCAACCTTACACCTCTTGAGCATCAAAGCCTGGACTGAAGGCCAGAAAGGAGGCAGTATTGCAGGACGGGATGTGTGGTCCTGCCTGGGACACAGGGAAGAGAACAGAGAAAGGCGGGCGGGGGGTTGACAGATGGCTGGTGCCAGAGGTGGAGGAGAAAGCTGTGGGTTAGAGACCTGCGGAGACTGACGAGCTGGTGGGACACTTAGGGGTCCAGCAGGGCGGGAGCTGAGACGGAAGAAAAGCCGGGTGGGCGGGAGGCGGAGATGAGACAGGCTGGGGGAGGGGTAGGATGGGGCAGGCGGCAGGGGTCTTGCATCTTTCTTCCCTTCACCATTTGGTTCTCGTCTGCCCAAGAGACCCTGTCTCCAGCTGGTCCCACCCCAAACCTCCCATCCCCCGCGCAGTCGTTCCCAGCTCTGACTGTCCCTTATGATCTCCTAGAGCTCTGACGGTACAGATGCTGGGCCCCACCCCAGAGACTCGGAGGACGTGAGGCTGGGCGTGGAATCCGGCTTCAGTATGTTTTACCTGTTCCCAGGTAGTTGGGTGTGCAGTTTAGGGACTGAGACCCCCTGCCTGGAGCCTCAACTTATAGGTTCAGACTTCTTGTATGAGCTTCCACTCAGCAGACTGGAGACTTCAGAGGTTTGTTTGTCTTTAATCTGCGCACTCTGAAGACGCCCCATTGGGGTGGTGGGCTTGCCGTGGTCCAGGGGCCACAGCATCTACAAGGAAGCATAGTCTCCATCAACCAGAGACCCTGGTTTGGGGCATTTGGGGTCGGGTCTTGGTGAAGCAGAGACACACACAGTGTGGGAAATGTTTCCAAGATGCTGAATCTGCTTTGTCCCCTGCGGTGGTCCGTCTGAAGGAGAATGAAGGAGCCCCTCCCTCATTAACCTGTGAGCCCGCCCCTCACCCCTTCGGGTGAAACCGAGGGAACAAACTGGATGGCCCCGAACAGCTTCTGAGCCGAGACCCTGACTTCCACAAGCATCCCTCGTGTTCTCTTTCTTGGAAAACGTATTGAGACAAAACTAAGACGACATTTTAAAATCCTCTGAAAAAAGCTCAAATCTTGATGACTTGAAACATACATTCCAGTTATTTGTTCTAAGTAATTCTGAGGTTCCACTGGTCCCCTCACTGCCTTGTAAATCACAACCTTGCTAATCGGAGTTAAGATAGACAGAGTATCTAGAAAGCCAGGCACTGTTTAGGGAAACTCACATGGCTTAATTCAGTTCACTGTGGCAATGACACTACAGTGTAGGTGTTACTCTTGTGCCCATTTTACAGATAGGGTAAGTGAGGCACAGAGCTCGGATGTGAACCCAGGCGGTCTGGCCCCACAGGTGGGCAGGACTGGGAAGCAAGGATGGCATTACTGGGTTGCAAGATGAAACTCTGTTATTTAGGAGAATTTCTGAGACGCAGCCCCAGCCTGCCCTGCCGCTCTCTGTGAGTTGTTTTTCATTTTGGAGGCCCCAGTTTTCTCTCCCATAAAGCAGGAGTTGTACCGTGGGTGTGCTGCCCCCGCCCCCTCCCACCACCAAAGACAGGAGCACTGACCCTCTCCTCCATCCTTTCCAGGGCCTGGGCCCCGAGCTTCTGGTTTGTGAGGAGCTGGGGTCTGTTCTCCAGGAAGAGAAGAACCTTTTCTGTAAATACAAGCCAATCTTTGCTGGGACAAACCTTGGGGCTGAGACAAAAGGAAAGTAGGGCAGGCTTGGAAAAGAAGCAGGACTCTCAGCCGGCGCAGGGACCCTCTGACATTTCTGACTCTGGGATGAGGAGGTCTCTCAGGTCTGGTTTCTCTGCAGGACGGCAGCAGGACATGCCATCCCCTCCCTCCACAGAGACCTGGGGGATGTGGGGGGGATAAGACACCTTAGCGCCTTTCCACGGGGGCTGTACTTTCTGCAGAGCCAAGCTTCCAGCAGCCTTGGTGTCCAGGGGCTGGGCCCCACCTCTCGGTGGGTCCAGAGGAGGTCATTTGGGACCACCCCCAGCCACACACGCACACCCTTTGAGTCCCACCAATCTGCCAATCCCAGCTCCGGGAGGATTACACAAGGCAATGCTCCACGCTCATGAAAGACCAGCCAGGAGCCTTCCAGAACCTTCCAGAGTCATCACGACAAACAGCAAACAGCACAGGTGGGGCTCTTGCTCATAAACATCTCATCCTCACACCAATCAGAGGAGCTTAGGTAACACTGTGAGCCCACTTTTCAGATGCAAATACCGAGGCACGGAATGGTTATGAAATTTAACTAAGGTCACACTTGGAGCTGAGTTTTGAACCCAGGCTGTCAGCCTGAAGGGCTGTTAACCATCAGCTTCTCTAGTCTCTCCAGATATCCGAGAGACGGGAATTATTATTATTATTAATTATTGGGCTTTGGTCAAAGATAACTTTTTATTTAAAAAAGCTTTTTTGTTCTGAGGTCACTGCAGATTCACATGCATCTGTAAGGAATCGTGTGGTGGAATCCCTGTATCTTTCACCCGGCTTCCCCTCGTGGTGACATCTGGCACAGCTATAGAGCAATGTCACCACCAGAAAATGACGCTGATACAGCCCACCCACGATATTCACACAAAATGGCAAAAAGGGATGTGAGGGGTCAGCAGGAACACGGACCGTGTCGGCTGAACCCGTCCCTTCTGCTCTCTGCCTCTGACCCTCACCCCCGTTCTGCTTTTTACTCAATGCTACCTGACATTATAGAGCTTGTTTACACTCCACCGGAAAATGTAAGTTCCTTGAGGTTGACGATTTTCGTCTATTGGATTCACCATTGTACCCCAGGGCCTAGAACAATGCTCGATGCATATGACTTCAGCAGATATTTTTAAATAGATGGATGACGGTGTTTTCAGAGCTCTGTAACCTCTCTGAACTCCCGTTAAAAAACCTGTAAAATGGGACTTGTGGTTGCCAAGGGGGAGGGGAGTGGAGGAGGGAAGGATTGGGAACTTGGGATTAGCAGATGCAAACTATTATATAGAGAATGGATAAACCACAAGGTCCTACTGTATAGCACAGTGAACTATATTCAAAATCCTGTGATAAACCATGAGGGAAAAGAATATGAAAAAGAATATATATATATGTATATATACATATATATGTGTATATGTATATATATACGTATAGCTGAATCACTTTGCTGTACAGCAGAAATTCACACAAAAGTGTAAATCGGCTATACGTCGATAAAATAAATTTTTTAAAAAATCTGCAAAATGGGCTGAGTGCTTCCCACTGCAGGGCGTGGTGAGGATCAAGCAATGTAATGCCCATCAAGTGTCCAGCACGCGGTGTCCAGTGAGGTCTCAGCACGACTGGCCGAGCTGTGGGTCCTCCCCAGATGCCCAGGGAAACGCCCCCTGCATCCCCAGCCTGCGGTGCTGGCCGTTCTGGAAGCCGCCATGCTGCCCTCCAGGGTCTCTGGGGTTTGTCTTCCCCTTAACGGCCTGTGATCTCTCAACAGTTAAGAGCGTCCGCTAATAAGAGATTTGAGAATGATATGTGTCGCTTGAAGGAGGCTGGGTTTCTGGAGGCTGGTGTGAGTCTTAAGAATCCAGCGTGGAGTCTCTGCTAATTCTGCTGACTTGAAATAATAAACAGCTTCACACCCTCCATTGTTCTGGGGCCTGATGCAAACCAAGTGGGCCCTCCGCCCCGGAACCTTGAAAGGATTCCTTAAACAGTGGATGTTTTACCTCCACCTCACTTGTGAGGCTCCACTCCCGGAGAAGATTTGGCAACCAGCAGGGCCACTGAGCACCATGTCTAGAACCCAGTCTCCTGACCGACCCACAAAACCAGAGTTTCCACAACGCACACCTGCCTCCTGATGCATCTGCATGTGGGATCTTCCAGTGTAGAGAATGTGACGTGCTATAATCCTACACACTCACAGGCCCCTCCTGCGTGCTCCTTCACAGCCATTTTAGTTCACAATGGGCAGGGATTTGAAAACAAACATACATTTATTTCTTTTGAAAACTATCATATCATGTTTATTATAAAACAAAACATTCGTTATAGAAACTTTATGGGACTTCCCCGGAGGTCCAGTGGTTAGGGCTCTGCGCTTCCACTGCAGGGGGCACGGGGTCGATCTCTGGTCGGGGAACTAAGATTCCACAAGCCGCGTGGCAAAAAAAAAAAAGAAAGAAAAGAGGGCTTCCCTGGTGGTGCAGTGGTTGAGAATCTGCCTCCCAGTGCAGGGGACACGGGTTCGAGCCCTGATCTGGGAGGATCCCACATGCCACGGAGCAACTGGGCCCGTGAGCCACAACTACTGAGCCAGCACGTCTGGAGCCTGTGCTCTGCAACAAGAGAGGCCGCGATAGTGAGAGGCCTGCGCACCGCGATGAAGAGTGGTCCCCGCTTGCCAGAACTAGAGAAAGCCCTCACACAGAAACGAAGACCCAACACAGCCCTAAATAAATAAACAAATGTGGGGTTTAAAAAAAAAAGAATTTAAAGTTAATCAATACAATAATAAATAGCATGTAAGTCAAATAATAAAGCATAATTTTTAAAAAATTAAAAAAAAAAGAAACCATGAAAAATGGAAATGTTTAAGGAGTAATTTATTAACTAACTGTCATCCTGCCATGCTGGGATTCACTGCTTTATGTATTTTGCTGTATTTTATGTCTCTCTCTGTCTCTGTCCTTCTCTCTATATAATACGGTTTGAGTTATTATATAATTTTAGATCCTGTTTTTCTCATTACTATTTTACCATTGACTATTTTTCTCTCTTTAACGATTCTTTGGGAACTGACATATTTTGAAATCGGAAAATCAAATCCTGTTGCGAAGAAGGCAGAGTCCGGAGGAGAAGACGATTCTGCGGGTGAAGAGAAAAGTCAGGACAGACACGCAGTGAGGACACAGTGTAAATGTCTGCCTTGTAGCTCGCCGTATGTTTACTGAACCCAGCCCGCACTGATGGGCACTTAGGTGGTTCCCGAGTATTCATCTTTATAAATCATGGTGTGGATACAGATCCTTAGATGTACGTCCGCGTGAACCTGCCTCTTTATTTCCTTCAATAAGTTCCCAACAGAGGAGTCACAGATCAAAGGGTGTGGACGTGTCTAAGCTCCTGATGTGAACGGACAGACAGCCCTGTAGAAAGGCTGTATGTTCATCTGCGTCTCCCAGCGGCATGGGTGTGTGCAAACACCTGTCTCACTTGCTGTTGACAATACTGAGTACTGAGGCCTCTAACTTTCTTTTTTTGTTGTTGCCAATTTAAGGAGTAAGAGTATCGAGTCACCAGTTTGGTCCTGAAATACCTGACTTCACGTTTTTTGTTTTTAACATCTTTATTGGAGTATAATTGCTTCACCATGTTGTGTTGGTTTCTGCTTTATAACAAAGTGAATCAACTATACGTATACATATACCCCCATATCTCCTCCCTCTTGAGCCTCCCTCCCACCCTCCCTATCCCACCCCTCTAGGCGGTCACAAAGCACCGAGCTGATCTCCCTGTGCTATGCGGCTGCTTCCCACTAGCTATCCATTTTACATTCGGTGGTGTATATATGTCCATGCCACTCTCGCTTTGTCCCACCTTACCCTTCCCCCTCCCCGTGTCCTCAAGTCCATTCTCTAGCAGGTCTGCGTCCTTATTCCCGTCTTACCCCTAGGTTCTTTGTGACCTTTTTTTTTTTAAATTAGATTCCATATATATGTGTTAGCATACGGTATTTGTTTTTCTCTTTCTGACTTACTTCACTCTGTATGACAGACTCCAGGTCCATCCACCTCACTGCAAATAACTCAATTTCGTTTCCTTTTATGGCTGAGTAATACTCCATTGTGTATATGTGCCACATCTTCTTTATCTATTCATCTGTGGATGGACACTGACCTCACGTTTTAACACCTTCATTCTGAACCCAGTCTCCAGAGGGAGCGGGTTATAGCCCGGAGACGGAGGGAGGGCCATCAGTGGTGTCACAGAAGCGGGGGATCTGGAGCGCTTTCTGCAAAGCTGCCCTGTTCCCTTTGGGGAGCTCAGGCCTGGGGGCTGGGACCCCCCGTCTGGGCCGTTATCAATCTTGGCCTCCAGGGGGGATTTGCTGGGAGGCCTGATCGAGATGGATGGGGCGGGGGAGAGCCGGAGCTGGGGAAGGGCAGGCAGGCTAGGTGGGAAAGGACTTGCAAACTCTCACCCGTGCTTGAAAGGAGCTTGAGATAAGGAGCCTGCCCCCTTTCAAGAGCAAATGGCCCCAGGGGAGGGCTTCTGGAGCCTGCAGTGCCCACACGCCCTGCGGGGTGGACGTGTGTGGAGCTGGTGGTGGCCTGCCTCCACCCCCTCCGCCGACCACCAGCCTCCCAGCCTGACCACCCCGCCCATTACTCAGTATTCCTTGGCCCGCATGACACGGCCCTGCCTGTCCTACAAAACATGAAAACAACACAAGTTTCTGGCAGGCGGTGCTGAGCACCCCTGTTCCACATCATAGAGAAAATCTGCAACTCCAGACTCAGTTACTTAACCCACGGCCTTGGCCGTCTGGTTCTCTGCTTGTCCAGGCTTATTTTTGACTTTTGCTTTTTTAATATTGAGGTGAAATGAACATACCATAAAACGAACCAGTTAAAGCGTACAAAGCAGCGGCATCTGGCATATTCGCAATGTTGTGTAATCACTGCCTCTATCTAATTCCAGAGCATCTTTATCACCCCAAAAGGAAACCTGGACCCACTGGTCATCATGCTTCACCCCTCTCCCTCTGGCCTCTGGCGACCACTCATCTGCTCTCTGTCTCTGTAGATTTGCCTCTTCTGGACGGTTCACTGAAATGGAGTCGCACAGCATGTAATTCTAATGTGTCTGGGTTCTTTCACTCAGCATAACCTTTTCAAGGTTCATCCATTCCGTAGCCTGTATCAGCACTTCCTTCCTTTTTATGGTGGAGTAATATTCCATCAGATGGACGGACCATGTTTATCTATCCATTCAGCCGTGGGTGGACACGGGGGTTGTTTTCAGCTTTTGCCTATTGTGAATACTGCTGCTGTGAACATCTGTGTACAAGATTCTGCTGCAGTGCCTGTTTTCAGTCTTTCGGGTACACACCCAGGAGTGGAATTGCCGGGTCATACAGTGACTCTATGTTTAACTTTCTGAGGAGCTGCCAGACGGTTTTCCGCAGCAGCTGCGCCATTTTACATCCCCACCAGCAGTGCAGGAGGGTTCCAACTTCTCTGGCACAGGCTTATTTTAATAGCATCTTTCCAGAGGCACCGTCCTGCCTTCTTCATCTGCATAATAACCCAGTGTGGACGGTGGAG
Source organism: Mesoplodon mirus (assembly GCF_964341445.2). Lineage (NCBI taxonomy): Eukaryota > Metazoa > Chordata > Mammalia > Artiodactyla > Ziphiidae > Mesoplodon > Mesoplodon mirus. The sequence continues at coordinate 3,192,390 of NC_138995.1, read as the reverse complement.
GACGGCGGTGCCTCCTGTGTTGTTCCGTGGGCAGCTTTCTGTGTAAGACCCTTGGCACATGGCGGTCCCCTCCCCCGTTTCCTGGCCTCATGCCACCTCTCCTGACTCAGTTTCCTCATTTAGAGAATGAGGCAACTAAACCCTAGTTGAAGGACTGTTGCAAGCCCAGGGCTGGCTTACGGTGGCACTCTGTAAAGAGTGGCTGTGAAATCACACCCAAAAAGTGGGGCGGAGGGAGTGTAAGAGGCATCCTGACTTTGGGGACCCCCGAAGCTGGTGCTCTTTCACTATTCTATGTAGCTACAAATAATGTAAAATGTACTGTTAGGACCATATCTAAGATGGGAAAGGTGCTTCTAAAACTTAAAGAAAGGCCCAAAGACGGGGATTTGAAGCAGCCTGGTTCTGAGGTCACCTCTGGTGGAGAAGGTGGTGTGTCCAGGGGCAGCCTCTGTCCTGAATTGATGGCCGTCCAGCCACCTCCGTAGCCTGGCGGGCTCTGTATACAGCCCTTCAAGGGCTAAATAAATGCAGTAATTTACTGAGAAAAGGCCTTTCAGGGCCACCTCTGGCACTGAGGTGTGAGGACTTATGGGACAAAACAAGCATCCATCATCGGCTGTGTCACGGTCCTGTCAACAGTCACCCTAATGGGAACCAGGGCTCAGCAGGACAGTGTGGCAGCTTCTCTCCCCTCCACGCAGCCCTGTTCTCCTGGGGCAGCGAAGGGGAGGGGAGGGCTGCTCCCTTTTCCCCAGTCGTCCCGAAGCTCCCGTACGCTATGGGAATCAGAGCCAGACGGCCCCTGGAATTCCAGACCCCCTCCCTCAGGGACTCCAAGGCTGGGGCACTTCATGGCCTTGGCAGGTCCAGGTTTGGAGACCAGGCAGGTGGACTCTGGGGAGGACAGGACACGCCCTGACTGTGGCCAGAGGTCTGGTTCTGTACCACACTCCTGCCCACATGCTGTGATTTGGGGCAAGTCTCCCATCTTGCCAAGGGGTATGTTTTTATCTATAAAATGAAGAGGAAGAATTTTTCACCTTACAGCGTTGTGAGATCAAACGAAGCGAGGAAGGCAAAACAAAAAAAGCAAAAAACAAAAAAAATCGCTCCTTGAGAAGCATACATTATTTTGCATATGTGAAAAAGGGAGATGTTTAGGCCAGTGTCCAATAGACACAGAATTCAAGCCACATCTGTAATTTAAAATTTTCTAGTAACCATGTTCAAAAAGATGTAAAAGGAAAACGGGTGGAATTGATTTTAAAAATATTTTAACCCACTATATCCAAAATATATTATCCTGCAATTAACATAAAATTATCAGGATATTTAATTCTTTCTCCTATGAATTATTCAAAATAAAGCGGGTACCTCATAGCACATCTCAGCTCTGACCAGCCACGTTTCAAGTGCTCAGTCCCCACGTGTGGCTGGGGCCACTTTACGGGATCCTGCAGGTCGAGTTCATTCAATTTTCAGGCCAAGGAGAGTGCCATCTCTGGGGGTGGGCTTCCTGCTGGGCTTTGCCTCCTCCCACCCATGAGTTCTGATGGGGCTCAGGGTTCTGTCCAAGTGCTGGGTGAGGCTTCTGTTGCTCCTTAGCGGGCCCCAAGCTATGACTTCCCAAGGCGGGGGAGGTTAGACTTAACCTTTGCCCCTGCCGTCTCTTTAGGATTTTATACATTTGGGAGGGGGTTAATGTAAACATCTGTTTGTGTATAAATGAGACGTGTGACCAGTTTTAGCAATAAGGGTGTTCATTGTGGTGTAATTTGGAAGAGCAGACAGATTTGAAACAGCTGAAATGTCCTACAACAGAGGCCCAAGGAATCAGCGAAGTGACCACAGAAATGGGCCACATCAAGGTAACTGGTGACCTGGATGGGGGAGGGTCAGTGGCCGGGGGTGTGAGAAGCCAGACTGGAGGGTGTTTAATTAAAATGTGGCTTGGGGAAAAAAAAAAGATGATCCCATTTCTGCATTTTGAAAAAGAAGATCTGGATGGATACTCAGCAAAATGTTAACTGGTTGTCTCTGGCTGTTGGGATATGTGTGGTTTGGGGTTTTCTTTTCTGTGTGTATCTGTGGTTTCTAATTTTCCCACTACATATGCGTTAGTTGAGGAATCAGAACTTTTCCAAAGTATAAGTAACATATTGGAATCATAATAATTAACCTCAGTTTTGGAATGCATAGATGGAGAGGAGGCTGAGGAATCACTGACCATAGCTGGGGTAAGAGGGGGCTCTGGTTTTTCTGACATGCCACAACACTCGGCATCTGAAACACCTCTCTGTCCCTCTGCTGACAAAGCCCGACTTGCGAGGTCTTCCCTGGGCACCCATGCCCCCAGACCATAAGCAACTTCACAGAAGGGAAAACATATTTACTGAGCATCTACTAAATGCCTGGCACTGTTCAGGACACAACCTCGCATCCACCTTTATTTTACAGATGAAGACACTGAAGCTCAGAGAGGGAAAGTCACCTGCCCAGGAGCCCTCGGCCCTCTGAGTGGAGGTGACGGGAGAATAGTGATATAACTGACGCATTAGGAGTTCATTTCACCCTCCGACAGCCCTACAGAGAAAGGCAGACTCCCCAAGCTCAGTTTACAGGTGAGGCACCTGAGCACAGCAAGGGCTATGTGCCTGCCTGGGCTCAGGCTCCTAGGAAACGACGGTGCCCAGATGGTCCACCTCTGGGACATATGCTCCTTCTTCACTAGAGACCACGGCTCCTTCCCCTACATCACATTGCTGATGCCTTGCAGGCTGGGCTCCATCCATATCTTTGACTTCTCTGTGCCTCCTTGGGGGTCCCAGCATGGTGGGCACCCAGGGATGGATGGTCCCTCCACTCTACCACCAACCTACAGCGGGAAGACCAGGTGTGTGTTTCAGTGCTGTGTTCTGGTATCTGAATGAAATCAGACCAGTCTAAGGATCGGGGTTGCAGGAACCATAAAAGGAGAAGTGTGAACAGCAAAGAAAATAAACGCACGTGTGTGCTGGGGCTGCAGGAGTGTGTGTATTTGCGAGGGAGTGGGTGTGCGGTGTGACAGCAGCTGTTTAATTTAGGCGAAAGCTCAAGCTGATCCTTGCTGTTAGCAGGAAGCCCAAGTGGGGAGCCAGGAAAGGGCCTCGGGGATGCCATGTGCCTTTGTTCATTCATTCTCGTGCCCAGACCTATTCATTCACAAGCATTTGGGGTTCACCTGTGCCGGCACAGGGGTGCCTAGTTAAGTGGAATGGTAGGACAGCTAACACGGACAGGCCTGCCACGAACTGGGCAGCTCCCTCAATCCGCCCACCTGCCCTGTTGTCCCCATTTTACAGATGGCTCGGAGGTGTGTGGGCTGACCTCAAGCACACGCAGAGGGTGGTAGCCATCCCCTTGCCTTGTGACTCGGCTCACTGCTTGCCAAGGGGCAGGCAGCCTCTGGGGGAGAGAATGCCTCTCATTTTAAGGAAAAGACCAGGGGCAGGGGGGACTTAAAACGTGCTGATGTCTCGGCCACCTGGACATTCTGATTTCGTTGGTCTGCATGGGGCCCACGTACCGGTTTGTTTGTTTGTTGTTTCTGTGACACCCCTGGTGATCCTCCTGAGCAGGCTGAGTTGAAAGCTCGGTCCAAACCCATCACCACCCATCCCGCTGGCCCTCAGGAGCCTGTCAGAAGGGCCTGAGTGGGTTTAATGCCCGCCTGTCACCATCTTGAAATTCGTAATTGTTGGACAATTACGTCTTTCCTCCTATAGGCCAGGCTGCCAACTCGGGTACCCAGGGCCGTCGCGGGCTTTCTGGATGTTGTAAAATACAGATTGCTGCTTGTAGCCACTCAGGTTACATAACACGAGGTAATCAATCCAAATGAATAAATACAAGGCCAAGAATCAAAACCAGCCGCAGCGTGAAACCCGGCAGGCGGCAACACTGCAGCCCGGAAACGAGAGGCCAGGGCAGGGCTGGACCTGGCAGAGCCCCCGGAGCTTCATCTGAGGCCTAATTATAATCATCGCCACGGCGATCTGGGGAGGACTGATGGCTGTGTGCCAGCCCAGTGCCTTCCAGGCCCTGCCTGACCCTTCTCCTTGCCTCTGTCCCCTGGACATCCGCCTCCTCTTCTGCTCTCTCAGGCTTCTCACTACCTGTAACTATCTGTGGGGGTTGAAAGGTGACCCCCCAAAGATATGTCCGCATCCTAATCCTTAGACCCTGTGGATGTGAACTTCTTTGGAGAAAGAGTCTTTGTAGATGTATGTTAACCCCATCCTATATCTACTTGCTTTAGGTTGGTAGTCGTATAGCCTCAAACACATTCTGGAAAAAAAAAAAAAAACAACTACATTTTCTTACTCTCCTACCCCATATTTTATGATTTTGATGTCCTCTTTTTTTTTTTTTTTTTTTTTTGCGGTATGTGGGCCTCTCACTGTTGTGGCCTCTCCCGTTGCGGAGCACAGGCTCCGGATGCGCAGGCTCAGCGGCCATGGCTCACGGGCCCAGCCGCTCCACGGCATGTGGGATCCTCCCGGACCGGGGCACGAACCCGTGTCCCCTGCATCAGCAGGCGGACTCTCAACCACTGCGCCACCAGGGAAGCCCTGGAACATTTTTTTTTTTTTTTTTTGCTGTACGCGGGCCTCTCACTGTCGTGGCCTCTCCCATTGCGGAGCACAGGCTCCGGATGCGCAGGCTCAGCGGCCATGGCTCACGGGCCCAGCCGCTCCACGGCATGTGGGATCCTCCCAGACGGGGGCCCGAACCCGCATCCCCTGCATCGGCAGGCGGACTCCCAACCACTGCGCCACCAGGGAAGCCCCGTGATATCCTCTTCTACATCTTCATCTTCATCTTCATCCTTTCACTGTTCACGGTGGCTATCATCACTTTCACAGAAATTGTTTGATTTTGTTTTCTCATTCTGTATATGGCTTATTTCAGTGATTTACTTTCCAATTGTGATTTTTCTCTTTCCTATAGCTTCTTGCTTCTTTTCTGTTTAGAGAAGACCTTCCAATATTTCCTTTAGGATAGGTTTACTATTGCTGTATTCTTTTAGGTTTTGTTTTTTTTTTTGGCTGCATTGGGTCTTCATTGCTGGGCGCAGGTGTTCTCTAGTTGTGGTGAGCAGGGGCTAGTCTTCCTTGTGGTGTACGGGCTTCTCACTGTGGTAGCTTCTCTTGTTGCAGAGCACGGGCTCTAGGCGCATGGGCTTCAGTAGTTGTGGCATGCGGGCTCAGTAGTTGTGGCTCGCGGGCTCTAGAGTGCAGGCTCAGTTGCACGGGCTTAGTTGCTCCGCGACATGTGGGATCTTCCTGGACCAGGGCTCGAACACGTGTCCCCTGCATTGGCAGGTGAATTCTTAACCACTGCGCCACCAGGGAACTCCTACATTCTTTTAGTTTTTGCTTGTCCGAAAAATTCTTTCTCTCTCCTTCTATTCTAAATGATAATCTTGCTGGGTAGAATATCCTAGGTTGCAGATTTTTCCCTTTTAGGACTTTGAATATATTTGCCACTCCCTTCTGGCCTGTAATGTTTCTGTAGCGAAATCAGCTGATAGCCTTATGCGGGGGTTGGGGGGATCCTTTGTCGTTAACTCTTTTTCTCTTGTTGCCTTTAGAATCCTCTCCTTAACTTTGGCCATTTTTATTATAATATGTCCTGGTGTAGGTCTCTTTGGGGTCAACTTGTTTGGGACCCTCTGTGCTTCCTGTATCTGGATGTTTCCTTCTTTAGGTCTGGGAAGTTTGCAGCCCTAATTTCTTCAAATACATTTTCAATCCCCTTTTCTCTTTCTTCTCCTGGGATCTCTATCACGTGTAGATTGGCACACTTTATATGATCCCGTAGGTCTCTTATATTGCTTTCATTTTTTAAATCTGGCTTTCTGTCTGCCGTCCTGATTGGGTGATTTCCAATATTCTATCTTCCAGGTCACTTATTCGTTCTTCCGTGTTATTCATTCTGCTGTTCATAGTCTTTAGCTCAGCTTTCATCTCAGTGAATTAGTTCTCTAATTTTCCTTGGTTGCCCTTTATAGTTTCTAGTTCCTTTTTACAGTTATCTGCATTTCTATCGACAGCCCTTCTTAATTCCTTCAGTATTTTCATTATCTCCTTTTTGAACTCAGTGTCTATTAGACTGAAGACGTCTGCTTCATTGTTTGTTCTTTCAGGGGAATTCTCTTGATCTTTTCATTGGGAGTGGTCCCTTTACCTCTTCATTTTACTTATATTTCTCTTGCTCTATGAGTTTAGGAGAAACAATTATCTACTGTGTTCTTGGAGGGCTATTCCTATGGGGGAGCGTCCCTGTGTAGCCTGCACGGGTTTAGTATTTTTGGTGGGAGGGCTGCTGTCAGTATGGATGCCTGTCGGCTCCTTCCTCAGTGTCTGCTGGCCGTGTCCCCTTGATAGGAGATGCGACTGGTGTTGTGGCGACCAGAGCCTGCAAGGGATAGTGCGCCGGGACTCCCCTTGCTCTGTGGTTGTCACAGCCCTGTCCAGGGCAGGGTCTGCTCCCTAGCTGTTGGAGTAGAAGCCCCCAGACCCATTTCTGAGCTGCGGCATGAGGTAGGTGGGGCTGGAGCGCTCCCGCTGGGAGAAGAGCCACTGAGGATTCCTTCACTGGAGCCTCCACCGCCAGGACACAGGCAATGGGCCCTGGCGTCCCTCAGGTGCTGTGTTCACAAAGCTGCCAGCGCAGATCTTATCCACTGATGTCGGGTACCAGGACCACAGGGGTCACCCACCGGGACCCGCTTTGGGAAGCAGCCCAGACCCCGGCCCCGCCTCCGCATGGGTGCCCTCAGAGCCCTCAGCTGCTAAGGCTGGACCCCTCCCAGCTGCGGGAGCATCCGCTGTCCCGCTCCCAGAGCTGGTAGAGGCGACCCCGGGAAAGAGGCTGCTATGGTGGCCCCGCACCCACTTCGCGAGCCCCTTAGTGAGGCGCTTTGCTCTATGGTGCCCGGGCTTCTTCTGCGAACACCCACAGTGGTCACCGGTACTGAGATAGGAGGGGAGGGGGCAGGGCACCACCTTTAAAAGAACGACAGAGACGTGGAGGACGCGACAAAAACTGGTTAGAACCTCCTAGGCCCATGATGGTGGAAGATTCAGTTTCCAGTGGACCTGAGCCTCATTATACCCTCATTGTAATACATCAGCTAAATACACACCCACCGGCGCCAGGACAGTTCCGAGGCCCACCATTAAGGGCCAAAAAGTGGGCGACGCTCCAATTCCTGGAAACTCCCGCCCCTTCTCCAACATAGTTGGAATAACCGTCCCACTTATCAGCCTATGAAATTATCCAGCCCATGAAAACTAACCACCCTGTAGTTCAGGGCCACTCTCACCTTCTGAGAGGGCCCACACTCTGTCTGTGGAGTGTGTATCTCTCAATAAATCTGCTTCTTACCTGTCACTTGGCGTCTCGCTGAACTCCTTCTGCGCTGAGACGTGAAGAACCTGAGCTTCATTAAGTCCTGAGCCCAGGTGTGTGAGCTCAATTAAAAGAGACTAGGTTCGGGCTTCCCTGGTGGCGCAGTGGTTAAGAATCCACCTGCCAATGCAGGGGACATGAGGGAAGATCCCACATGCCTCGGAGCAGCTAAGCCCATGCGCCATAACTACTGAGCCTGTGTGCTAGAGCCCGCGACACAACTACTGAGCCCATGTGCCACAACTACTGAAGCCCACGTGCCTAGAGCCTGTGCTCCACAACAAGAGAAGCCACTGCAACGAGAAGCCCGTGCACCATAACGAAGAGTAGCCCCCGCTTGCTGCAACTAGAGAAAGCTCACGTGCAGCAATGAAGACCCAACACAACCAAAAATAATTAAAAAAAAAAAAAGACTGTGGGTTCGAATACCATCTGAGCTGTGCGGTTTCAGCATCACAGTCCGGCCCCTTTCAGGCTGTCTGCAGGCAGGCAACCCCAGTCCTCTCCCCGGCTCTGTCCTCTGAAGGCTGGGTTTCAGCCCCCAGCCCCTGCACGCACCAGCAGGCACACGTCTCGGGCTGGGCTGCAGCGAGGCGCCTCGGAACCCTGTGCCCGTCTCTGTCCGTTCTGGCCGCCCCCACCCGCTGCCGCGCTCTCCTCTGAGCCTCGGAAGCTCCCCCTCTGTCCCGGCTAATGTCCCTCCCAGCGATGGGGCTTCCCAGGGCACAGGAACATTTCCTCTTTCACAGTTTCCCCCCAGGGGCGCAGGTCTCACCTGATTCCTTTTGTTTTGTTTTGTTTTGTCCTACCTGGTTACGAGGAGATCTTTCTTTGCACTTCTGGGTGTCTGATGTCTTTTGCCGGCGTCCAGTAAAGTATTCTGTGGGAACTGTTCCGCAAGTAGATGTACTTTTGATGTATCTGCGGCAGGAGCTGAACTCCACGTTCTTCTGTTCCGCCATCTTGCTTCCTCTCTCTTTGTAGATGTCATTAGCTTAAGGGTCTCCAGCTGAGCTCATCCTGAATTGGGCCTGGGACGGCCTTCAATCCAACAACAGAGGTCCTTTTAAGAGACAGGGGAGAGAGAGGAGAGGAGAGGCCACGTGAAGATGGAGACAGAGGCTGGAGGAAGGCGGCCACATCCCAGGGGATGCCTGAAGCCACCAGGAGCTGGAAGAGGCAGGAAGGACCCTTCCTTTGAGCCCCAGGGGGCAGGCGGCTCTGCTAACACCTTGGTTTCAGACTTCCAGCCTCCAGATGGGAGAGAATCAATTTCTGCTGTTTTGATCCACCTGGTTTGTGAGAATCGTATGGCAACCCTAGGAAACGCAAGCACCATCCAACTTTCTGTCTAGTTTACTTTCTAGGAACTTGTCCACGGGCTGTCCCACTCAGCTGTGAGGAGGGTGAAGGGTGTGTGTGTGTGCGCGTGTGTGTGCGCGTGTGCGTGTGTGCGTGCGTGCGCGCGCGTGCGTGTGCGCGCGTGTGCGTGTGTGTTGTGGGACTACAGGTGTAGCCCCAGTGCCCCAAACAGGGAAAGCTTTAGCCCCGGCATCAGGGAGGGTGAAGCGGCCATTGCTTGGTTCTCCAAGCCAGATTCTCATTGTGGTCCGTGGGCGCCAGCGGCTCCCAGGACGGTCCTGTCCCTGGGCTGTCCTGACTTGGAGAAGCTCTGCTCAGAACTGACTGAATCTACCCAACGTCCACCACCTGGGTGTGCCGGGCCATTCCCCGGGCTGCCCTGGGGCTTAGGACGCTTGGGCAGTGGGGAGAGGGGCCCTGGTCCCCCCCGCTGGCGCTCTGCAGCATTGCCAGGGCTCCTTGTGTCCCCTGCCCCCGATGTCACGGGGCCTCGGCCGCAGGCAGCCCTCCTCCACCTCGCACCCGGAGACCCCAGCCCTGGCCGGGAGCTTCCCAAAGCCTTGCCTCCCCTCCACACAGTATGCTCGCCCTCAGAGTTCAGAGGTGCCCCAGGAGGTGATGGGGCCAGGGGTAAAGGCAGATGTTCATGCCAGTCGGCTTTGCCCTGAGTTCGCCCTGGTGGGTGATTTCTCTTCTGTCCTCTGCTTGCCCCGCCAGACTCCCACCCGCCTTCTCTGCCCTCTGCCTGGCCCGGCGGCTGACCTGCGTGGACTCCACCATCCCAGCCCCGCCCTCCGCCTCCAGTAGGGGCTCAGGGGAGAAGAGAGCGCGGGGAGGGAAGCTAGGTGTTCTCTGCCCCCTCCTGCTGGGCCACCCGGCTCACTGCGTCCTCCTCCCTAAGACCGCAGCTCCCGCCGGGGTCCTCTCCGCGCGGACACCCTGCCTTGATCCCTGGTGCCCCTCCATCCCCTCCCCCTGCATTCCCACTGCTGCCTGCCCTTGTCCAGTTCCACAGGGCTTGTCCACACCTGCGAACGCTGCCTTTATTAAAACCTCTTCAGTTTAAAACCCAGTTTGAGTGGCCATTGATTGCCGGCTGGGCAGGCCCCTGACAGAGCCTATGTCCCTAATCATGGCTGTTATTGATCACGCATTACTCATGCCTAACAGGAGGCTGGGGCTCCGCATATACCCTCTCATGTCTCAGAGTCCAGCGTGGAAGTTCCCACCAGGACATGAGCTCCAGGAGGTCAGGGCTTTGTTTTGTTTCAATTAAAATCCATACTGAGATCACTGTGAAATAGAAACATAGTCCGGAAAGATCCAATACACTCTTGGTCCAGTTTCTCCCAGCGGTAACATTTTGCAAAACTATAGTATGATGTTATAACCAGGGTGTTCGTGTTGACACAACCCACCCATTTGACTCAGACTTCTTCGGTTTACTGTGGTTGTGTGTGTGTGTGTGTGTATGTGTGTGTGCTTCTGTGCACATTTATCACAAAGCTAGGTCTGTGTATCCATCACCACAGTCATGGTACAGAACATCTCCAAACCAGGATGGTTTTAATCCGATTTCTTCAGAAGTTTTTATTAATTGGATGTCTTCAAGAGTCTGTAAAAATCTGATTTCATCACCACTCTATTCCCCAGTGCCCAGAACTGTGCCCGGCACATGGCAGAAACTCAGAATGTATTTACTGGCTGAATGTCGGCTGCATTGTGTCCTCATGACACCCCCTTTCTAGGCACAGGGGCGCTGGGGCCCAGAGACATCCACCGTGTGCCTAGGCGGGTGTGGACTCTCCCCGGCTCCAGTGGACTTTCTGCTCAGAAGGAGCTGCCTTGCGTGGCCAGCACTGGGGGGCCTAAGTGCGGGAGGCTCAGTGCGTCCCTGTTCAATTTCATCTGCCGCAGCCTGGACTCATCCGTCTCTCCCGACTCGGCAGTCAAGCGTGTTCTCCTGCAGCCGTGCTAGTCAGCGTCCTCTGTGCTCGGCCAAGGCTGATAAAAGCTCTGGGCAGGACGCAGTGGAGCCTGGAGCCTGGATGGCCTGATAACTGGCTTCCCTTTGATGTTTTTCAAGTTCAGAACGGACCCAGGCCCCCTCGGCTGGCCTTGCACGCTTGTTTATTTTTGTCCCGCGTAGGCCTTTGAGATTTCCCCTTCCCGAGTGGGACAGCCATCATCCTGCTGTCATTACCCTATTGGAAATGTTGCTAAACATGGTCTCCCCACACCATCTGACCCCTCCCTCCCAACACCCGAGGAAGACCACCCACGATGGCAGACTTTCCTCCATTTAATTTTCGTCTCAGGATGTAAGTTTGCAATTTCATCACAATTTAAAAAAAAAACCAAAAAACAAAAAAATGAGGCTGGGCTTTCCTCTCCCAGAACTGGGGACCATCCCTCCCTGACGAGGTGGGTTCAGGAGCTGCCCGAGTGTCCCCAGGAACCGCAAGGCTTCCAAGCCAGGGAGGACGAGGGACCGATTTCGCAAGAAACCACACGGTTCTGCCCTGCTGAGCTACGTTCCACACGAGTTAGATAAGAAAAAGACAGCTAAGCTGTGCTCTTCTCATAAATACCAGTAACTTACTCAGAGGGCACAGGAGAACCACATTTCTTCTCTGAGAACACACATGTGCACTGGACCCGCATGTTCTAGATGCTAAGGACCCCTCTGCAAAGACGCTCACAATTATTATAAGACCTCCTTGCAATGTCTCCCCGTAGGTTGCCTTCTGGACATAATGTTTGTGTTTTATTTTCTTCCTTTCTTCCTTATTCTTTTCTTCCCTTGGATTTTGTAAGTCTGAGTCTAGATTATACATGGAGTACATGTACACACACACGCACGTGCTCAGGCACACGCTCCCAATGTATTTCCCTCCCCCACTTCCAGCATTTTTCCTTTCTCGTCTTTTGGAAAATGTTGCAACAGGGTTTGACCGTAATGAGATTCAAGTGGGTGATCTGGCCCCAGAACCGGCCGCCTTCCGCCACTCAACTTGCTTCTTCTTTCTCCATCAGGCTCTCCCTCCCGCCTTCTATGGTTTTCTCTTTTCCTTCCCTCAGGGCAGTAATAAATGCTTTTTTTCAGCAAAGGTTATTTTCCAATCTACCTCCAATGAGAACACTGGAAGGGAGGAATAAACCTTGTGTCAACCTCTCAAGCCCACAATTCGAAAGGAAAAAAATGTCTATTCAAAGGAAAGGCAGTAGAAGTGAATTTAAGTCTATAAAATAATGCTCTATTCCATCTATACTGAAAGAAATATGAATTCCAACCACAGTTACGCTGGTTTACCAGTATTTCGGGGCTGCTACCTGTGACCACGCAAGCTGTACACAGCACAGCCCTAGGGAGAGCTGTTCACACGGTAGCAGCCTTGCGCCGGGGGTCGCCTCTGGAGCAGGACTCAGTACAACCCTTTCAGAAAGACGTATGACAATGACTATCAAAATTAAAAACGCATTTTCTCTTGGACTCTGCAGTTCCACTTTGGGAATTTGTCCCACAGTTACAGTATGCTTGGGTTTATTTATTTATTGCAGCACTCTGTGCAGTAGGAGAAGTTTGGAGACAAACTAGATGCTGGTTCGTAGACATGGGTGGAATAAATAACGGTATATCCATGCCTGGAAAGCGACGCACACTTTAAAGAGGCAGCTCTGAAGTCCTCAGATGGAGCTCTGCGACACATCACAGTGACACATGGCTGAGAACCTTTGAGTCGTGGATGAGCATATACACCACCTACTCCCCTGATGAGTTAGTGATGTTGAGCAAGTTATTTAAACGCCTGGGCCTCACCTTCCTCATCTATAAAATGGGGATAATAATAGCACCTATGCCATAGGGCTGTTGAAGAGATTTCATGAATCAATATGTGTTAAACATTTAGGACAGCGCTTGGCACACAGAAGGAGCTGTATAATTATTACTTATTATTATTTCAGCACCACCATCACCATCATCATCACCACTGGAAAGAAAGCACCTATGTGCAGATACAGGCATAAATAATCCCTGGGAGGACATGCCAGAAACACAGGTGACAGGGATTTCTGTTGTCAGGGAAATTGGGAGGCTAAATTAAAGGTTAGGAGGAGATGCAGGAGGACTCAATTTTAACTTGTGACTTTTGAATTTCTATCAAGTATCTGCATTCTCTGTTTTTTTTTCAATATTTTAAATGAAAATTTACAAACATGCGGAAAGGTTGAAGAATTGAAGAGTGAACATCCACATACCTACGATCTCAGCTCTGTAATTCGCATGTTGCTCTGCTTGCTTTGTCTTCCATCCATCCACTCACCCATCCATCCATCCATCCATGCATCCATCTACCCACCCACCCATCCATCCATCCATGCATCCATCCATCCGCCTGTCTGTCCATCATTCCCTCTTATTATTATTTTTTGGATGCATTTCAAAGTAAACTGCAGATATCAGTGCACTTCCTCCTAAAATTTTTGTCATATGTATCATTAACTGGAGTTCAGTAGTTGTTTATGGCTTTTCTTTTTTTAGATAAAATTCACATAGAGTCAGATGCACAGATCTGAAGTGTCTGATGGTTTTGTTTTGTTTTGTTTTGTTTTGTTTTTTTGCTGTACGCGGGCCTCTCACTGTCGTGGCCTCTCCCATTGCGGAGCACAGGCTCCGGACGCTCAGGCTCAGCGGCCATGGCTCACGGGCCCAACTGCTCTGCGGCATGTGGGATCTTCCCGTACCGGGGCACGACCCCGTGTTCCCTGCATTGGCAGGCAGACTCTCAACCACTGCGCCACCAGGGAAGCCCCCTTGTCTGATGGTTTTGATAATGCATTATCTACTTGAAAAATAAATTATCTACTAATAAAATGTGGCTGAGAGAGAGGGGTGGGGAGAGAAAGACAGAAACTGAGACAGACAAACCAAAGTAGCATTTTGAACCCACAAAGAGGAAAAACACCATGGAGTCAACGTGATAATGTATCTAGTGGAGAGGGGTTTACAAGCGATAGAGATTTGTACAGATGGGTCTCAGCTATGGATGATTTCTATGCCCAGAGAGCTTGTTCCCTTTTGGAACTTTCATAGCTAGAGTCTCAGGCAGGAAGCGTAATAAGGCAGAGGTATTGGCATCAGCCTGCTGGGATTCAAATCCCTGTCCCTCTGCTGGCTGTGTCATCTTGGGGAAGCTAGTTACTCAGCTTTTCTGGGCCTCAGCTTCCTCATCTGGGAAGGATGCTGATACCTAATCCCTGGGTTTATGGGGAGGGTTCTGTGAGCTAAAATATACAGCGTGTTTAGAAGACCATCTGGCATCTAGTGGGTACTCCATCTGGCATCTAGTGGGTACTCCTTAACTCTTGTCTCTTGCTATAAATCACACATCTCCCTATCTTTGCCTTTAGCTTTTAACAAATTGAATTGGAAAGAACCAAACAATGCAAGGTTAAGTTTTTCATCCTTGGAGGAAAATGTCATCTCTCCCTACAGCTTCACTGCTCTCTGCATCCTCTGCAAAAATCCGGGGAAATGAATCAGCCTGCAGCCTTTTGCTCTAATTCTTTGATTACTACATGATTGCAGCATCCACTCAGTCCGGGGCTCAAAATCGAAAGAAAACAAAAATTCTTGAGTCATTTCCAGACACTGAATCTGACACCACTATTCCTCTCTCAGTTTTGGCAAAACCTACAAAATGAGTGACCAAGAAGGGTAAACAAGTTTAGGTAAACACTCTATATACTGATTCATGATTTAAGTACATCAGTTAACATTTTGATTCATTTACCACAGTGTTTTAATGTCATTAAGAATGTAACTTCTTAGGAAAACTAAGAAAGTCTGTTTTTAGCCCAGACATGCAATTAAGGGAATTAGTAACGTGATACATCATCCTCAGGAACTCCGATATAGTAAGAAATCTCGTGCAACCCTTTATAAAGACGTTCTTACAACCCACGCCAGAGTTCGCCCAGCTTCAATCTGAGGGCAGCAGGGAGGGGAAAAAGGAAAAAAAAAAAAAAAGAAAAAAAAGGAAATCGCTGCCCCAGCACTGAGCAGCAGTAAGAAGGGATTTGCAATCGTGTGCAGATACTAAATAGTCATAAAATAGGGGTCCTTTCTGGGGAATTAAGTTGCTTTCCTGTCTGGATCACAATCACTCCCAAGCATCCACTCCAGCTTTGCAAGGAGTCATGTGTGTGAGACTGGAGAGTGTTTTCTGAGGCTGCAACTGGGAAAAAAGAGAAGAGATTTTGGTTTTCTTTTAGAGATCCTGACAGAGAATTCCATTTCTGGCAAACTTTGGGGTTTAGCTAATTTCTGGGAGCTTGAGACCCGCTAGGGCAGGGTCTCTCCACGCGGGCACTGTGCACACCCGGGGCGGGGTCACTCTTCGAGGTGTGGCCGTGCTGTGCACTGTAGGGTGTGGGCAGCGTCCCGGGCCTCCACCCACTGGACACAGCAGCACCCCCATTCCCTGGTCGAGAGCACTGATTCCGGAGGCCAACGTCTGGGTCCAACCGAGTGAGGCTGGACCAACTCTTCGACTGTCCTGACTTTAGTCATTCGCCCATAAAATGAGGGCATCACCCACAGTCCTCCCTGTGGTTCTCCCTCAGGAGAATCAAACACGATAATGTAGGCAGAACCCCCAGCTCCGTGCCCCACACATGGTCGGGGTCAAGTCTATTTAGCTATTGCAGCTGTTGTGAGGTTGCAAGTGGTGGGTGTTGCTTGTTGTGGGGAGGGGAAGGGGAGGATGTGGACCTGATCCCGGCAGCTGGTGGAATCTGAGGCTGGCTCAGCTGCGGACCTTGCTGAAGGTGGTCCCTCTCACCCTCTTCCTTCAGAGCCCAGGATTCCCCAACCCACCACCCATTGCCTGCCTGGCTCT
The DNA here is from genome assembly GCF_964341445.2 of Mesoplodon mirus. Classification (NCBI taxonomy): domain Eukaryota; kingdom Metazoa; phylum Chordata; class Mammalia; order Artiodactyla; family Ziphiidae; genus Mesoplodon; species Mesoplodon mirus. The sequence continues at coordinate 3,176,668 of NC_138995.1, read as the reverse complement.
CTCCCCCTTAAAGCCTTCCCTGGGTCCTCCAGCCCCACATCCCTCCTCCCTCCGAATCCCACGTGGTGAGAGCCTACTGCACAATTGCACACTGCCTTCTGTCTTCCCCTCCCCTGTTCCTATCGGCTTGGCACCTCAGAGCCTGGCCAGAGCACACACTGGTCTCCTGAGGCGACTGAGGGACTGACCCTGACCCTGGGGACGTAGAACCATGCTGAACACACAGGGTAGATGCCCAGTCAATGTTGAAAATAAGAGGTTGTAGGAAGGAGAGGCTGGGTCTGTGCCTCTGGGTGGTCTGTCTACTTCTTTCCAGAAAGAAAACGTGAGAAAGACAGGAATTGTTTGGATTTTATATGAACACAGCAGAGATTACCTTCCTGGAGGGTGAAGGTCATCCAGCCCACCTACCTATCCATCCACACAGCCACTCACCCATCTATTCATCCATCCAGCCATCCATCCAGCCATCCATTGACTTGTCCATCCATCCATCCATCCATCCACCTATCCATCCATCCATCCATCCATCCATCCATCCATCCATCCATCCACCTATCCATCCATCCATCCATCCATTCTCCTGTCCATCCATCCACCCACTCACCCATCTATTCATCCATCCATCCAGGCACCCACCCATCCATCCATCCATTGACTTGTCCATCTAACCATCCATCCATCCATCCATCCATCCATCCATCCATCCATCCATCCATCTATCCACCCATCCATCTATCCTCCTGTCCATCCATCCACCCAGCCACTCACCCATCTATTCATCCATCCATCCAGGCACCCACCCATCCATCCATCCAGTGACTTGTCCATCCAACCATCCATCCATCCATCCATCTATCCACCCATCCATCCATCCTCCTGTCCATCCATCCACCCAGCCACTCACCCATCTATTCATCAATCCATCCAGCCATCCACCCATCCATCTGTTCCTCAAAAGTGTATTCCTACCAGGTGCTAAGCACTGCTTGGTCTAGGCTTTGAGGGTACAGAAGTATTTTAGCATCAATTATTTCAGAACAAAGCCTGACCCAGAGGAGATACCATGGATGACTGCTGAATGAATGAATAACTGTTTAAATGAATGAGTGAATGGATGGGTGAAGCACAGATGGCATCAGGGTTGATTAGTTTTAGGAATCCCAACCAATAGTTGCCTCTGGCCTCTGATGCCTCTGCTACCTCAGGCCTTTGGCTCTGTCTGCAGGTCCCAGGCTCCCCAAAGCAGAGGGTCAGCAGTGGGGGTGGTGGGTGGAGAGCCCTCTTCCCAGGCAAGCAGAGCTCTTTCTAAGGGTGTGTGGGGCTGGTCAGTGACTGGGGACCACATTCTTCCTACATTCACGGACGCTTCCCGAGAGGATCCCACATCCCCACTGAATTGCTTCATCCTTGCCAGCTGATTATCAACCTACAGCCCAGGCATTGGTGCAAAGCAGGGCTTTGGGGAGCTGGAGCACACACTGCGGCCAGCTCCATGCCTTCCCTAGTGAGCTCAAAATCTCCCTCCTTTTCTCGGAAAGCCCATCATCAAAGGAAACAATAAGAAAAGCTGACCACACTGTGATACTGGCTAACAAAGACACACAGCTCACTTGACATTCTGGGGAAAGGTGAGGTGGCGTATTGACCTCTCCTCTGGCCTGTGGCCTTGTGAGCACACTGAAAGGCGAAGTGAGTTTACTGAAGTGGATGATTATCCACATCACTTTGTGCATGTCACGTCAGATGACAGGTTGGAATGGGGTGAGCCTGGGAAGGGCCTAATTAGGACAAGCAGTGTCCCCACCTGACCCCCAAGTGTGGCAAGGGTGGCGAAGGGGTGGGCTAACCAAGCATTTCCAAGTGGGGCAGGGTAGCCCTGACAGCAGGTGGCTCAGTCTCCAGCCGCCCTCCATCACCACTCCTTGAAGAAGCTGAAGAGCCCGGATTCTCAGCTCTTTCATCTAATAGCTGCAGGCAGGCTCTGGGCAGGGAGGTGAGACCCTCCAGAACTGCGTCTGCTCAATAATCACGGGGCAGCTGGGCTCTCGTTCTGGTCCAGCACCACGTAAGCACTTTGCAAGGGTTGGCTCACCACCAGCCCCATGAGATCCCAGGGCTGGGTATTACCACGTTGCCATTTTGTTCATGAAGCTGCTGAGGCTTAGGAAAATTCAAGCAGTCTAACTGATCACACAGCTGGGCTGGGACTGGACCCCAGTCTGACACCGCCAGAGGAGCCGTGCTGGGAGGGGATAGAAGCCGATGCCATGGGACTGGGGCTGATCAACTCCCAAAGGGCTGCAGCTCTCCAAGTCTGAGACGGCGGGCCAGCCACCCACCCATTCTGCAGATGGACAGCCTGGGGCATGTGCGGGCAGGGGAGCTTGGCCAGATCCCCATACTCTGTACTTTCAGCGAGCAGGCTGCCACGGCAGGATCAGTGAGATTATCCAGGGACGGCCCAGAAGGCTGGCTGAGAGAACATCTTTCCTCAGAGGAGGCAGGAGGGTAGGGAAGACGAGTCTTGGGAGTTCTGTCATCTTATAGGGCGTCCATGGCATGTTTACGATGATCTGAATTGAGGTCCATCACTGGGGCACCCTGGCCCTTAGCCCTTTGAGAAGGTGTCCCAGCATCCGTGGTAGAGCAGAATGCAGACCTTCTGAGCTACGGCAGGAAGACCAATCTCGCTCGTGAAAGGAAGCCCAGTGTCTATTGTCAAAAAACAGAAACGCCTTTAAAGGGCGAGGGAAAAGGACTTCTTCAATCTAGTAGTTTCTTTTTTTCTTTCGATTGTTGTCTTTTCTTTTCATGTCCCCATATATCAACCCCGGGATGGAAGATCACTTCAAATCTCATTTTATAATATGGAATTTTTTTCTTGCTGTTTCCTAGCAGAGACCAATTTTGGATAAATAACTTGGGACCGCAGAAACATGACACCAAAGCACCAGCGCTGGGTGGCAAATTTCTCCGTGACCACAAATATCCTTTCTCTTCAAGGACCAGATTGGAAGCATTTGGGTTGTTTGTGCATCCCATCCTCAATCAGGCGGAGGCGGGGCCGCCCGGTAGCAGCAACATGTCCGGTTCTAGATTCTTCCTTCGAGGCCGGTGTCGTCTGCCTGTCACCAGATGCACAGTCCTCTCTGTTCTGCTTTTCCAAAGTGCCAACAGGCTCTTTAGTCCTGGGTGTGAGATTCTCCTTGCCTGGAGGAGGAGGAGGGGCCTAGCTCACAGCTCGTGCTCACAAATATCCCAGGATCCCATGTGAGCACCCTGGCTCTGTGGGTGGTGAGGAGAGAAGGGAGATGAACCAGGGCCCCTAGTCTCCATTGTTTAGTCCCCAATTTACCCTGGCATCCGCAGCCTTTGATGCCTGCCCTGTCGGAATTTGGATCCGCTTTGGAAGTAAAAGGGGACCACGCTGCTCAACTCCAGGGGCACCCTACCCCCACCATGAGCAGGGAAGTGCAGAGGGCAAAGGAATAAAGAAACCAAAAGGGGAAGCTGGCATACATCCCTTAGCCTCTGATCCTTTTTATTCTCTCAACACCGTATTATAAAAAATCACAAACATACAGAAAAGTTATCCATAGTGAATACCCACATATTCCTCATTGAGAGTCCATAATTGTCAACATTCTGTGATTCCTGCTTTGTCACCTTCCTTCCTCTCTTCCCTCCTTCCCTCCTTCCATCCTTCCATCCATCCATCCATCCATCCATCCATCCATCCATCCTTCCAGCCAGCCATCTAATTCCTTTTAATAGACTACTTTTTAGAAAAGTTTTAGACTTACAGAAAAATTACAAAGAGAGTACAGAGTTCCTATATACCCCACACCCAGTTTACCCTATCGTTAACATCTTATGTTAGTTTACCATATTTACTACAATTAATGAACCACTATTGTTAGGTTATTGCTACATTATCATTAACTAAAGTCCATACTTTATTCAGACTTGCTTCGTCTTCATGTGATGTCCTCTTTCTGCTCCAGGAGCCCATCCAGGGTCCCACAGGATAATCATCACATCTCCTTAGACTCCTCTTGGCTGGGACAGTTTCTTGAACTCTCCATGTTTTTGGTGACCTTGACAATTTTGAGGAATATTGGTCGGGTATTTTGTAGAAGGTCCCTCTGTTGGGATTTGCCTGGTGTTTGCTTGTGGTTAGACTGGGATCCACATTGTGTTTGAATGAATGTCGTTATCAGTTTACGAGCCCCTTTTGTCAAGTGGGGATGAAGAAAATGGTCCCACATCTGTATCATGGGTAATGTCGTGTAACAGCGGGGAGGGCTGTGGGTACTGCTGAGTTCAATACCAGCTCCAGGATTCGCAAGGGGACTGTGGGCAAGACACAGTTTCCTTAAGCCTCAGTTTTCTCTTCTGTAAAATGGGCACAAACGGACCCTCACTTAGAAGGTGTGTGAGGGTTCTGTGCAACGCATAGAGAGCCCTCACCTAAGACTGGCTACTGTTCTTGATGCCACCAATGTCCAGTGTAGATGATAATTATGATAAAACCTGCAGAGGTTTTTGTGGTCCCCTTCAACAGTGGGATGGTTGGAATAGATGTGACCCAGCCCACCTCCAAACGGTGGGGCTGGGGACACAGGCGGTAGCTCTTGAGGATGGACCCAGGCCTGGGTCTGACTAACAGAGCCACTGGCCCACCAAAGGCTGGCCTGCTGGATGTCCAGCCTCTCCCGGAAGCAGCCTTCTCTCTCCTCTCAGCCCCACGTCTCCAGCCAGGAGCTCCTTAATCCCTGGGTTGCTTTTCTGGCAGGCAAACGTTTTCCTAACATTGAAGGGAGGAACATAGTTAATCCTTGGGCCTATTTTATTATTGCTGCAAATATTTCTTTTTTATTGGCATGAAAGGAGATAAGCCAGGTGGAGGAAGAGCCAGGGCCGCCCAGGGAAGAGCATCCTTCCCGGCCCCATGCGAATCCCAGGCATGTGGCATGCATTTCCCAACTGCAGCAAGCAGGCTCCCAGGGAGGCTCCACACTGTCTTCTGGCCCAAGGTTGATTGCTATAAAACCAGAGTTCGGCAGCCCGAGACCACGCGGGGCTGTCCAGCAGTTTCTGGGCTGGAGCGGATGTCCTTCTGGAAACTTCTCTGCACGCAGGAGGCCCGTGACGCTGTTGCTGGACACATGTGACATCTCATTTGTGAGCTGACTTCGCTTTCCAGAGAGGGAGAGACCCAAAACCACGTCTCTGCAGCGGAAATCTGACCTTGACAGGGAGGACACACACGGACTCGTGTTACCCAGCCCTGAGATCAGGGTGGAATTCTTAGTAGATAATAGATCCTGGAATGTCAGAGCCGAAAGGAGGCTTCCAGGCCACCTCATAACAGCCGCTGACATTTATGGCATTCTTACTGCGGGACTGGATCAGGGCTAAGCGCGGGGGAGCCTTATCTCTACAAATCCTCCCATTCTCTCTGTGAGCTTTATTATCCCCATTTTATAGATGAGGAAACTGAGACCTGAACATCAAGTCACTCATCCAAGACCCCACAACCAGAAAGCTGCGGGGCCCCGATTCAGCTCCGGGTCCTTCAGGCTCCAGAACCTGCTTCGTCACCTTGGCACCCCACAGCTGCCTGTTGCAGAGCTCCTTAGCCTAAAGTGTGGGCTTCAGGTGGGTCGGAAGCCCCCAGAATTTGCACGCAAAACGTCTTGCATTTTGCTGGGTGAGCATCCACGGGGATTCTGAGGGCTTCAGGCTCTCTCAAAGGTGAACACTTTTTTTTTTTTTTTTTTTTTTTTTTGCGGTACGCGGGCCTCTCACTGTTGTGGCCTCTCTCGTTGCGGAGCACAGGCTCCGGACGCACAGGCCCAGCGGCCACGGCTCACGGGCCCAGCCGCTCCGCGGCACGCGGGATCTTCCCGGACCGGGGCACGAACCCGCGTCCCCTGCATTGGCAGGGGGACTCTCAACCACTGCACCACCAGGGAAGCCCAAAGGTGAACACTTTTTGTACCCCTTATTTTTCAGAGAAAGCAGCAGAGGCAGACCGGTTGCCATGGCTACCCAGCAAGTGTGATGCAGGCCTGGCCTCAGTCCCCCACAGAGAGCCCACTGCTTTTCCTAATACCATTTGTGGGTGAATATGTTGTCAGATAATTTTTATAGAGTTTTTTATTCTTTGTGAAACACACGCAGAAAAGGGTCAGGCACACGTGCGGAGCTCAATGTATTGGGGCAGTGAACACACCTGTGTGATGCCCACCCTCATCAAGAAGAAAAATGGGTACCAGCATCCCAGAGGCCCTTCCCCAGCTGGACCATCACTTCTCCACAGGCAGCTGCTGCCCTGGCCCCTGGCATCCTGGGGCGCTTCCACCCGCGTGGAGCCCTATGTGGACAGACGCACGCGGCACACGCTGTCTCACCACAAGGTGAGACCAGTCTGCTGCCCGGAGCTGGTCCGTCTCCAGGGCTGCGTGATGCCCTGCTGCACACATCCACCTGCGCTCAGGTGCCCTTACCCGTGCTCAGGGGCCGTGGGTGGTTTCCAATTCGGGGCTGCAGGAACGGGGTTCGTCTCCCCGTGGTGTGTGCCCCTAGAGCTGGGGCTGCTGGGGCACCCGGCAGGCACGACATCCAGCGCTGGGGACGCTGAGCCGGTTTCCACCGGGGACGTTCCCACTCCCCAGAGCAGCTGCGCCCGCTGATGGGCGAGGGTCTAACCCATACCTTACAATGTAAATAGAAACTCGCCTGCTCTTTCGTTTTCTCCCTTGTTTAACGCGCTTTTGTGAGTCACTCTCATTTCCCGACCCTATGACACACTCTCAAAGCCAGAGGCTGGATTCAGGCTGACGCCACCAGCCCCAGGGCCAAGATGACGGGTGGCCTGTGGGCCTCGGTCCTCAAGGGGGTGTCCAGGGGGGAGGGGTCCCGGCTGAGGAGTAGCCCAGGGGCTGAGCCTCCCTCCTCTCTCTTCTGAGGCTGCGTGTGGGAGTCTTGGGGGACAACTGCGTGCCAATTTTGAGCAACAGAATTTTGGGTGGGAGAGGTCATTACCAAGCCTGCCTGCCGGGACAATTCGGTTTTGATGAGCCCTGGACGGGGTTGCTGACAGCTCAAAGGCCTTTACACGGCGCACTTCCATCTGTAAGGACTGAGTTACCAGGGCCGAGAGCACCGCTGGCTGAGTCCCACTGCTGCCCACAGCTGCCTTCCAGCTGGTGCCCCCGCGGGGGAGTGGGAGCTTGGTGGTGGCCTTGGTGGCCGGTACCTGCCCTACGCTGGGAATTTGATCAGATCCCGACCTTACACGTGCTCCCTAGGCCTCATGTCCATTAAGAGCACAAAGATGGCTTTGCTTTAGGCACAAGTCTCTCCTTGGGTGGCCTGGGAATCCTGGTGTGCAGACCCCTCCCCCCAGGCCACCCACAGCTGCCTGAGGATGGTACCTGGCTGCAGTCACTCAGACACCGCCAGCCAGCCGAGGGCTCCACCCTGCGTTCCCCAGCCCCTGCTGTTCTCGGCCGGCGGCCCCCAGGCGCTGAGACTGTCTCCATCCCCCCACCTCCCACACCCCACCAGATGGCAGGAAAAAATGTCTCTGGACCGAACCAGAGGTTCTCTTCCACCCGCCCCCAAACCAGACCCTCATTCCATACTTTAGGACTTAGTAAGTTATTTCCCTCCCTCTCGGTTGCCCTGTGTGGGTCTGAACTCCAAAAATGCACGGCTCTTATTACTCAGGCCGCCTCCTGCTTGCCCTCTGCACCCTGCCTTTGGGACGTGCAGGCCGAACCCAAGCTGCAGTTGTCAGAAGCCTTGCCCAAAAGTCTATGCAGAGATACTTCCCCCCTGCCCCGCCCCTTTGCTGCAAATGAAGCGCTCCTGGTGTTTTCGAATTCTACAGGGTGTGGGTTTCTCTGTTGTTGCTACTTTGTCCCCCTCTCTGTCTCCTCTGATCCCCTAGTTTGTCTGTGTCGCTCCACCATGCCACCTCCCTCTTCCCAAGGCTCTTGTGCCACACACTCGCGTGCACACACACACCCCAATCCATGTGCAGGAAGTTCCCATGGACAACCGAATTCAGGCTGTGCAACTCCTGGTAAGGACACAGACATCCTGTGGATGCAATTCAATTGGCTCTAACCTGAGAGAGAGAGAGAGAGGGGGAGAGAGAGAGAGAGGGGGGGGGGAGAGAGAGAGAGAGAGTGTGTGTGTGTGTGTGTGTGTGTGTGTGTGTGTGTAGGGGTCCCAGGGTTTGTTTCATTTGCCTAAGATTATGAACAAACACACTCATGGATGTAGCCACCCATACATACTGCATAAGGGAATGTATATTCACACATGTATTTATATGTGGAGTAACTATTTAACTGATGGTCCCAGTCGGGACACCTTTGAGAGTGAAAGGGTGCCGTTAATAACGGTGCCAGGACCAGGGTGTAACCTGGGCTGTCCCCTCCCGCCTGTGTGTGACAGGTGGCGGTGTGTGTGGGACACAGCCCCATCTGGCTCGGCTTTGCCTGTGCCGGGTTGGGGCAGGGTCAGGCTGAGTGTGTCAGCTCACCGCTTCCACGAAGCCCCGCTTCCCAGAGCCTGCGGGAAGCAGGGCTTGTGAGACAACAGAGCAGGGCATTCACACAACTGTCAGCGTTCCCGGGCACAGCGCAGAAATAGTTCAGATTGCATCTGTGACACCAGAAGTCCAAATCAAAGACATCAGAATTGTCAGCCACAAGACACATTTTCTGCCTGATGTGGATTTTTTTTTTTAAAGCCCTCAAGTGGGCACATCAGAATGGTCCCTGGAATCTCTCCCTTTTCATCGAATGTGCTGGCTTCAGCCAACGTGGTGCGGGGCAGTTATCTGCTGAGTTGCAACCAGCCGGCCGTTCAGCGGGATGGGGACCTGGGAACCCGGCCGGTCCCTCCCTGGTCTCGGGGGAAACAGTCTGCTGGGCTCTGGCGTGTGGCTGAGACAGTGAATCCACCCCCAGTTATTGCGGCAGCCGTCGTTATGGCCAGGCAGCCTGCTGCAGTCCACTCTGAGGGTCGTTTGAAATGACTGCTGTTCCGTGGGGGAGTGAATGTGCTCTCCCACATGTGTCACCCGTCTTGAATGATGTGACGAAGGTGAGCTGCCTGTTGTTTACTGTCCCCGGTTAACGCTGTTATTTAATGAACCGATTCCCTCACTGCCAAAGTAGGGGATGTTTATTCATAAGACCCCGCATGAAGAGGTATCCACCAATCCTTTAAAATTAGTTATTACGCTTGAGCTACCGGTGAATTCTCTTCACTCGTTTTGGTTTGTGCGACGTTGTCGTCCGCAGTAAAGCTAATAACATACATTTCGGCGGGTATGACCTGCTGCAAGAAACTGGTACCCACTTTGGACATTTAATGTGCTGAAATATACAAAGAGATGAACAATTTCTTGAGTGGCATTTACATGAAAGTAAGTTTTCAGAATGACTTTACTGATCAAGAGTTTGCTTTTAGAATGACCGTTTTTGTGAATTGAACTTTCCCTTTAATAGTTATCAGTGAAAGCCAAAACCAGGCGGAGGGAATGAAAAGAGACTTGAATGAGGAAGGATGGGCTTCTCTGCACTGGCAGTTACTTCAGAATCTGCAGCAGAGAAGCAGAGAGAGGAAAGCCCTTTGTGCAGCGTGAAAATGCTCGTCCTCTTCTGATAAACACACTCCAAATGAGCGCTCGAGAGAAATCAGCGGCTGCCTGTTATTTATGGGAAAAAGTGCCCTTGATTTCTTTCTGAATCTCTTAGGAGAAATTGAGCATGGAGACAAAAATATTTCAGTTAGCTTTAAAATGTACATTCTCCACAGAAGAAACAAGACATGTCTTTATAAAAGAAAGATAGATGATATTCTATAAAAACGCAGACATGAGTTTCTTACCTCGGCAAACAAGTTTTAATTGTGTTTCACTATGAGAACTATGAAGTCTTTGGAAACTTTACGGAGGTAACTTTTTTTATTCTCCCGAAGCTTTCCTTTTCGTTTCATTTAGCTATTTCATCAGGGTGTGTGTGTGTGTGTGTGTGTGTGTGTAGGAGAGAGACAGAGAGAGATTTAAGAACTTTAGAACTGAAGGTTGAGAAACACCAGATGAATTGTCCCAAATCTTTGTAGCTTCTATTTCCTTGAAAATACCCCCAGAAAATGTTTTCTTCCTTTTTTGCAGAATGCAGGGTTCTCTCCAGCTTGCCCACAAATCCTGAAATTCCTTTGTTTAAAACAGAACAAAACAAAACAAAACTTGTGCCTTTTCTCAGAATGACAAACCAAACATGCAGAATCTGAAATCCCCAGAACACAACCCAGACCATAAACCTTCTGACTCAACAAGCAGGTTTTATGGAGACCCCAGTAAACCCAAAGGATGGCAATAAATAAACAGCCAACGGGCTCTCCCATACAGCCGTGTCTTCGGGACCTCAAACATCTGAAAGCAAAGGAAGGACCCCGCGTCTGGCGCAGTTCGGGGGACGTGTGGACAAATCATCCCAGGAGCTGAGCCACCCGATTCCTTGCAAGTCATCCAGATGGAGTGAAGCTGAGAGGTGTAGATAGTACGCCCATCCCAAAGCACTTTTCCAAACTGCCACCTCCAACAGGTATGTAAATATTTGGAATAAACAATAGAAGGAATAAATGCAATCAAGCAACTAGCAAACATGGCAACGGGTGACATTAAAAGGATGTCAATACTGAGGATGTTAAAAGGCAGAGGGACAGGAATTTAGCTTTTTCGAGCTGCATGACGCGCTGATGTGCACTTAATACCTTCACAGAAAACACAGCTTGCATCCCGTTGCTGACTGGGGGGGAGTCGCCACGTGGAATGGCGAATCCTGAGGGTCTTTTTTCAACCGGCTCATTTCCACTCCCTGTGACACTGGACAAGTCACTTGACCTCATCCAGCTTTCAATTCTGCATCTAAAAATGGAGATAAGCCTCTCTGTGCCTGCTCTCTGGGGACGTTTGAGCATGAGATGAGAAAAAAGGGGGAAAGAGGAAAGGCGCTCTGTATGACATTTAGTGGGAGTGCTTTGCAGAATCTCTGAAACTGAAAGGGAAAGGCAATTCCGTTCTCTCCCCAGGTCACTCCCAGGACAGGCCTGGCTTCCTTGGAGCTCAGGTGACCCACAGTCTCGGCCATCGGCTCCCTTCCGATGGGAGCTTGCTTGGGGAGCTGTTTTCCTCCCTCTGACAGGAAGCAGCTTCCTTCTGGAAGGGTCCTGACATCACTCTTGGTATTCCAGAAATTCCCTGGCATGTCCAGAGGGGCCATTCTGTGGGCACGGGAGTGCATTGAACTAATCGGCCTTTACAACCTTCCCTGAGGTGCCCTGGCCCCCAGACTCTCCCACAGGCCTGTGAACAGATGCTTGCACGCACACACACCTTCTCCCTGTCTTGCACAGACAGCAAACCACGCCAGGCATCTCCCATTTGATCCGGGGCCATCTCTGGCCACCCTCGCCAGCAGCCCCTAAGCAGGAGGAAGCCTGGCATCGGTGAGCCTCAGCCAGGTGTGAATTCAGCAGCTGTTTGCACAGACGCGTGCAGGAGACAGATGGGCTGGCAGAAGACCAGCAGGGCACTGGGTGGTGCCATCCCGGGACCGGCCTCCTCGCCCCTGGGTCTTTGGAAACTGCCTTCTCTTCGGACCTGCCTGCATCCCAGCCCAGCACGCGGCCCCTCCAGGCAGCAGGCAGGCGGGGTTACACACGAGGCTTCACCTGCCCAGTGGTTTCCCCGGGGCGGTGTTTCACTGTACAGCCAAGTGTCCAGGCCCACATGGTCGGGACCCGCCACACTCCGCCGTGGGGCTTGTCACCGTGCAATGAACCCAGTCATTTCACCCGCGCCCCAGGGCAGGGAGATCAGCTCCTGAAGCCCATGGGATTCTTTGATCCAGGAGGCGGTTTGGGGCTCAGTTCCAACTGGCCTTTCAAACACCCTTCATTGAGTCCTAGGAGGGTCCATTGCTGGGGTGGGGCTGGGAGGGGCCCAGCAGGAAACGCTGGGTTCAGGGGCCACCCTCCCTCGCCCCTTGTGCCTCTTTCCAGCTGTCCCACGGCCCAAACTCCCTTATCTGGGCCTCACAAGCCCCTGCAGGCAAAATGCAGTTTAAGATACTATGTCCCAGGCTGGACTCTTCTGTCCTGCCACTTGTCACAGGGTGCGATCTTACATCTGTGGGATTATCTGATCCATGCCTGTCTCCCCTGTAGAAGCCAATTCCCCAAGGTAAGGTGAGGGGCTGGGCCCGCTGGACCCCCCTTGGTGTGCCAGCACCGAGCCTGGCACAGAGCGTGCGCACGTCTGGAAAGGATTTGGGCCAAGTAGGAGGCATCTTGGCGTGCTGATTGTGGGGTGCCTGCGTGTGTCTGAATGGGAGAAACTGTGTGAGTTACAGAGAGAGGTGAAATATACCAACCTCAATTGTTGGTACTGTTGTTATTGATGAGACCCCTGCTTCTCGATTCGTAAACCAAAGCCCCTCACCCATGTCTTGTTATTCAAATCCCAGCCCACCCCTTTTTGAACAATACGCCTTCGTGAGTGGGGTTTTCCCACCTTCCCTGGTCCTAGAGAAGCTCCGGGTTCCTGGGGAGGCACATGCCAGCATCTGTCTAATCTCTCAGGGCGCCTGGCAAGACGGACGGCGCCAGGGGACCCGGGCTGCTCCTGACGCCTCTGCCCTGCAAGCCTGGACAGCGGGTGAACGCCTGGTGTTGCCATGGTGTTTGTGACTCATTTTTCTCGATGAGACCATGATAGTGTCATGACCCCCTCCGGGGTCCGCCCTGCCGGGTGTGAACCCTGGACCCCCAGCGCCAAGTAACCAACGGGTGGTGCTAATCCACCTCTGACTCCTTTTTATAGACACTCTGATTCCACTGCCTGGCAGGCGGCTTTCTGTCAAGCCGCTGGCACCAGCCCTGCAAGATATGGGTCTCCCATCACCTGACACAGCCAGGCTGGAAGCTGGGTCTCTCCATCACCCGGAGGCTCCAGGCAGCCCGGCTGGGAGAGCACAGGAGGGGCCGGAGTCGGGAGCTCAGGGACAGTTATCCTGTCACTGCAAGAGCCACAGACTTCTGGATGGCCCCCGTGCTGGGCGAAGGTGGCTGCTGGAGAGGGCTCAGGGGCACCTGCCGAGAGGTGTGCAGCCCAGCTGCAAAATAAATCACTCCCCCGGCCAGCTCCTGGAAGACGGGAAGCCCTTGCAGGCGGTCATTAAGGAGTTTATTTGTTCAAGTACAAACGCCCAAGCATCAGTCTACGGGGTCACCTTAGGTGTGAGCCCCTCGGTGTGGACGGAGCGTGATATCCTGCACGGAGGGGGAGGATCGGGGGTCCGAGGGACAGAGGGGGAGGTGGCCAGCAGAGCCAGGAGGGAGGGACTCCTGACGGCTCCAGCCATAGCTTGCTCAGTGGGCAACTTCAGAACCGTCCACAAGTATTAGTTGAGCAGCTACCATATGCCAAGGAGTGACCTAAACACTGGGGCTACGGCGGCCAACAGGACAAGTTTATAGTCTGATTGGGGGTGGGGGACAGGAAATGTACAAATACGTGAAAGCAAGGGACTGTCAGGTCATGGAAGGAGCTGGGATGGAAAGGAGGGAAGGCGGTGTGGGTGGGTGGAGTAGGCAGAAGAGGCCTCTCGGATGAGGGGCCCTGCAAGCCGAGAAGGAGCTGGCTGCGTGGAAACTTGGGGGAGACCATTCCAGAAAGAGGGGCTGGCTGGTGCCAGCAGAGGTGCCTGGGGAACACACAGGAGCCTGAGTGGCTGGAGCTATGGGAGAAGCAGGAGATGGGCCAGCAGGGCAGGCAGAGGTGGACCAGGGGGAAGGCAGGGGGCGGGGCTTGTGGCTCAGGGAGTTGACCTGAAGTTCGTGGGGTCACCCCGCTGAGGGGTGGAGGCCAGGCCGAGGGGGCTCGCACCAGGGCAGCGAGGCTGTGCCGTACGGCACAACACCTTTCCACAGACCTAGAGGCTCACAAGCCACCACATAGTATCTCGCCTCCTGGTTAATTTCTTCCAGAAAATTCTACACATATCTAATGTGTTTTTTTAACACAAAACTAGAACCCCCTCCCCCAAGAAATACAGTTTTGCATTTTTATGGATATGGTATGAGCATTTTCTCATTGTAAATTTCTTTCAAAGTTTAAAAAAAGAAGTCCTAGAAAAATATCTAGTGTTATGACAGATGCAAGCGCTGTGGGCTGGAGAAAGGGGGTGGGGGGCACCTGGCACGGCGCCCTGAGTTGTCCCAGGACACGGCAGATCCCGGACGCTGTCACCTCCCCTCGTGGCACCACAGAGACTCCTGCCTCCTGGGCCGACAATCCCACACCTAAGCACGGGGGCTCCCTCACAAACACCCCAATTTTGAGACATCTCACTAGCATTGCCTACGTGCTGATGTGTGCCCAGCATGGGTCTCGATGCTGGAGACACTACATCGAATCCCCTTTCTCCTCGGAGCTCAGGACCCAGAACCAGCACCTTCTAGAACTTTCTGGTAGCCCCCATGCCAGGTGTTTGCACTTTGGAGCTGATTAATACCTTCGGAGAACCTGACAATATTTTTTCACTTTTCATCTTGATATTCTCACTACCTGTGGGACGGCTAACAAAGACTCCTTTAAAATCATAAAAATCAGATCAGAAATAAATGAAAAAGAAATGAAGGAAACGATAGCAAAGATCAATAAAACTAAAAGCTGGTTCTTTGAGAAGATAAACAAAATTGATAAACCATTAGCCAGACTCACCAAGAAAAAAAGGGAGAAGACTCAAATCAATAGAATTAGAAATGAAAAAGGAGAAGTAACAACTGACACTGCAGAAATACAAAAGATCATGAGAGATTACTATAAGCAACTCTATGCCAATAAAATGGACAACCTGGAAGAAATGGACAAATTCTTAGAAATGCACAACCTGCCAAGACTGAATCAGGAAGAAATAGAACATATGAACAGACCAATCACAAGCACTGAAATTGAAACTGTGATAAAAAATCTTCCAACAAACAAAAGCCCAGGACCAGATGGCTTCACAGGCGAATTCTATCAAGCATTTAGAGAAGAGCTAACACCTATCCTTCTCAAACTCTTCCAAAATATAGCAGAGGGAGGAACACTCCCAAACTCATTCTACGAGGCCACCATCACCTTGATACCAAAACCAGACAAGGATGTCACAAAGAAAGAAAACTACAGGCCAATATCACTGATGAACATAGATGCAAAAATCCTCAACAAAATACTAGCAAACAGAATCCAACAGCACATTAAAAGGATCATACACCATGATCAAGTGGGGTTTATTCCAGGAATGCAAGGATTCTTCAATATACACAAATCAATCAACGTGATACACCATATTAACAAATTGAAGGAGAAAAACCATATGATCATCTCAATAGATGCAGAGAAAGCTTTCGACAAAATTCAACACCCATTTATGATAAAACCCCTGCAGAAAGTAGGCATAGAGGGAACTTTCCTCAACATAATAAAGGCCATATATGACAAACCCACAGCCAGCATCATCCTCAATGGTGAAAAACTGAAACCATTTCCACTAAGATCAGGAACAAGACAAGGTTGCCCACTCTCACCACTCTTATTCAACATAGTTTTGGAAGTTTTAGCCACAGCAATCAGAGAAGAAAAGGAAATAAAAGGAATCCAAATCGGAAAAGAAGAAGTAAAGCTGTCACTGTTTGTAGATGACATGATACTATACATAGAGAATCCTAAAGATGCTACCAGAAAACTACTAGAGCTAATCAATGAATTTGGTAAAGTTGCAGGATACAAAATTAATGCACAGAAATCTCTGGCATTCCTATATACTAATGATGAAAAATCTGAAAGTGAAATCAAGGAAACACTCCCATTTACCATTGCAACAAAAAGAATAAAATATCTAGGAATAAACCTACCTAAGGAGACAAAAGACCTGTATGCAGAAAATTATAAGACACTGATGAAAGAAATTAAAGATGATACAAATAGATGGAGACATGTACCATGTTCTTGGATTGGAAGAATCAACATTGTGAAAATGACTCTACTACCCAAAGCAATCTACAGATTCAATGCAATCCCTATCCAACTACCACTGGCATTTTTCACAGAACTAGAACAAAAGATTTCACAATTTGTATGGAAACACAAAAGACCCCGAATAGCCAAAGCAATCTTGAGAACGAAAAATGGAGCTGGAGGAATCAGGCTCCCTGACTTCAGACTATACTACAAAGCTACAGTAATCAAGACGGTATGGTACTGGCACAAAAACAGAAAGATAGATCAATGGAACAGGATAGAAAGCCCAGAGATAAACCCACGCACATATGGTCACCTTATCTTTGATAAAGGAGGCAGGAATGTACAGTGGGGAAAGGACAGTCTCTTCAATAAGTGGTGCTGGGAAAACTGGATAGGGACATGTAAAAGTATGAGATTAGATCACTCCCTAACACCATACACAAAAATAAGCTCAAAATGGATTAAAGACCTAAATGTAAGGCCAGACACTATCAAACTCTTAGAGGAAAACATAGGCAGAACACTCTATGACATAAATCACAGCAAGATCCTTTTTGACCCACCTCCTAGAGAAATGGAAATAAAGACAAAAGTAAACACATGGGACCTAATGAAACTTAAAAGCTTTTGCACAGCAAAGGAAACCATAAACAAGACCAAAAGACAACCCTCAGAATGGGAGAAAATATTTGCAAATGAAGCAACTGACAAAGGATTAATCTCCAAAATTTATAAGCAGCTCATGCAGCTCAATAACAAAAAAACAAACAACCCAATCCAAAAATGGGCAGAAGACCTAAATAGACATTTCTCCACAGAAGATATACAGACTGCCAACAAACACATGAAAGGATGCTCAACATCTTTACTCATTAGAGAAATGCAAATCAAAACTACCATGAGATATCATCTCACACCAGTCAGAATGGGCATCATCAAAAAATCTAGAAACAATAAATGCTGGAGAGGGTGTGGAGAAAAGGGAACACTCTTGCACTGCTGGTGGGAATGTGAATTGGTACAGCCACTATGGAGAACGGTATGGAGGTTCCTTAAAAAACTACAAATAGAGCTACCATATGACCCAGCAATCCCACTACTGGGCATATACCCTGAGAAAACCATAATTCAAAAAGAGTCATGTACCAAAATGTTCATTGCAGCTCTATTTACAATAGCCAGGAGATGGAAACAACCTAAGTGTCCATCATCGGATGAATGGGTAAAGAAGATGTGGCACATATATACAATGGAATATTACTCAGCCATAAAAAGAAATGAAATTGAGCTATTTGTAATGAGGTGGATGGACCTAGAGTCTGTCATACAGAGTGAAGTAAGTCAGAAAGAGAAAGACAAATACTGTATGCTGACACATATATATGGAATTTAAGAAAAAAAATGTCATGAAGAACATAGGGGTAAGACAGGAATAAAGACACAGACCTACTAGAGAATGGACTTGAGGATATGGGGAGGGGGAAGGGTAAGCTGTGACAAAGTGAAAGAGCGGCATGGACATATATATACTACCAAACGTAAGGTAGATAGCTAGTGGGAAGCAGCCGCATAGCACAGGGAGATCAGCTTGGTGCTTTGTGACCGCCTGGAGGGGTGGGATAGGGAGGGTGGGATGGAGACGCAAAAGGGAGGGGATATGGGAACATATGTATATGTATAACTGATTAAATTTGTTATAAAGCAAAAAATAAAAAAAAATAAAAAATAAAAAAAAACAAAAAAAACACAGAGACTCCTTTAAAGATGACATCTTTGGGGGTGAGGTAAAAGTTCTGGAAATAGCGCAGATGCTTGCATGGCATTGTGAAATTTCATTAGAAATGGTGAAGATTGCAAATTTTGTATTGTATGTATTAGTCCATAATTTAAAAAAAATTATGGAACGTACCAAAGCTCACTGAATTGTACACTTTACAAGGGTGGATTGCATGGCATCTGAATTTACACCTCAATAAAGCTGTTTAAAACTAAATTAAAATAAGTAAACTTTTGAAAAGATACCTTTGAAAGAAATAAAAGATAAAGTTATCAATCGTCATGGATATTTCAAGAATGAATGCTCTTAACTACCAATTTTGGTTTCTTATTAACCAAGCCTTTGCTCAACAGAAAATCAAAGATACACCAGGGAACAGGCCAAGCGCAGAGCTGTGCCAGAGAAACTTCTGGCCAATTGATTCACAGTCAGTTTCATCACAACGGATGCACAAGAAGGCTGGACAGGTTCTAGAAATCAACTGGTCTCAGAAGTAACTCAATATCCCACTGGCTCTGCCACACCACATTCCTCTCTCTTTCTCTATATATGATTTTTTATAATCCTGGAGTTTACAAGTGCCTCCGTGAAGGTGAAAATCCCCACAGAACAGACACTTCATCCAGCACAGAAATGATCCAGTTTGCCCATGAAACACTCACATCCACACGGGCTGTTGGTTCAACTGCTCAAAGAAATCGAACCTGTATCCCAGCAAAGGAGAAGTGAGCAAAAATCAAAATGTACGGGGGGTGGGATCGGCTTTGACACTCATGGCAGGAAGTGGGGCCGGGAGGGGGCCGGGGTCAGTCCCCCCAGAAGGAGCCCTGTGGTCTCGGTTTGGTTTCAATTACTTTTAGGAGCAATTTTTCTTCTTCTGTTGGCCTGTGCGAAGGTGGAATTGCCCCGGCGACTGGCATTTCGTGTAATTGGCGCTGATGGTCACCAAACCCACAGGGCTGAGCTCGGCACCCCGAGTGCTGCTGATTGAGGTGAAATTAAACAGCTTGGATGTGACCGCAGACCCTGCTGAAATGTGAGTGCCCCGGATCGGGCTGGACTCAGCTCCAGTGGAATAGAGGCTCCACTGTGCTCCAAATGGAGACCCACTCCAAACGCAGGGCTAGGGGAGAGAGGGGGAAGTGGCCGGAAGGACAATGCAGTTACTGAAACCAGAAACTTCTTAATGAGCAGAGCTGAGCCTGGCACTGCTGCCTGCAAGGACCTACCTGGGCTCCGGACCCAGGCATCGGGTAAAGAAGAAGGAGGCCTGATGCAGCTCAGGGGAGGCTTCCTGGAGGAGGTGGCATGGTAGCAGATTCTTGAAGGAAGTAGCGGGACCCTCCGAGACCAAAGGGAAGGATTCCAGACAGAGGAAGCAGGTGGGCAGAGGGAATCCGGAGCCTCCGGGGAACTGCAGGTTCCCCAGAGTGGTGGCCTCACCAGTGGGCAGGGAGGCTGCAGAACGCTCTGAGGGCTGGGCCTGGAGACGGGACCCTGTCCTGCAGGCAGTGGGGCCCTGGAAGGAATCTGATAGGTGGGTGGCATGATCAGCTGTGGATGTTAGAAATCTCTGGAAGGTGGGGTGGAAGGGAGCGAGGCTGGGGGAGGGGTGCCAGTTTGGAAGCTGTGACAATAAACCAGGCAAGACACAATGAAGGTTTGAGGCAGACAGTGAGGTGGAGACGGACAGCAGGACATAGAGGCTGTGTGGACTTGGGAAGAATTTAGGAAGATTCAGGACATTTCCGTGGCCCCTCCAGACCACCTGTCCATTCTTAACACCCTAACCCCACTCACATAAAACTCCCTTATTAAACAGACCCTCGTGGAATTCTTCTAATTCGAGGGGTCCGTCTGCTTCCTATCGGGACCGTGGCTGAGACACTGACATCGTTCACTTCTCAGAAGTCTGCAGTCACATCACAGGCCTGTGCTGTGTTTCCAGACGGGTGCGCCAGGCACAGGGCAGACCGCAGCCCAGGCGGGTCCCCTGTCCCCACACGTCCAGGGCAGCCCCTGGGGGCCTTGGTGAGTATTCAGATTCCGGGGTCCCGTCCCAGCCTCAGTGGATTAGAACTCTGGGGGAGGTCCCCGAAGTCTGAATTTTAACAAGGTTCTCAGGGGTCCCTGTCCAGACTGAAGTGTGGTCCCTACTGCGGGCCAGGCGCCCTGCCCTGAGCTGCCAGAGTTCCTGCTCAGTGCTCTTCGCAGGGCTGTACACGTGACCCACCTGGCGGGCACACAAATGGCTTCTAGGACGGGGCCTCCAGACTGCTCAGCAGCCGTGTCAGTGGCCAGGGCCCAGGTTAAAGATTTGGAAAATCACCCCTGAATTCTTAAGCAAGGAACTATTGGTGAGTTCATTTGTCTCCATTTATAGTTTTCTGCTGTTTGCAATGTGTCTCCAATCCCAGAAAATTGTAACAACAACATAATAATTTAAAAACCAGGAATCTGTTACGTACATGAGAACTTATAACACGCTATAACTTACAGCTGCTCATGTGTTCTCTCCTGCTGACACGTTAGTGGTAGCAAGTCCAGCTTTATGAATATTGATATACATTTTTTAAAGAGAGAAGTTGGCAGTAATTAGTCATTTTTATGCGAAAGCCAAGGATCTTTTCCCTTAACAAGCACATTTCCAGCATGTTCAGTGGCTCGGAAGGGATTTCTTGTGTTTTGACACATGGCAGAGCTCTGTACCCCTTCAGTGCGCCCCCCCGCCTGGGCACCCCTACTCTGAACCCCCCTCACCACCCGCCCCTGGGGCTTTTCATCCGTCCATAGTTTACTGGGCCCCCATCACGAACGTCTAGCCCCACACCTCCTCACTCTTCACCAATCCACGCATTTTCCTTTCTCCCTAGTGTTGAGATGTTTAAAAACAGGATAGAACCAAACAAAACGGGTCCTTTCTTTATCGTGCTTATCGACGCCTTTAGTAAATTGCAACAGGTAAATGTCACCGCCATCGACCGGGATGCCTCTGCACAGAATAAAAGCACTCATTTGCTTTCCCTTGGATTGGATTTCCAAACGGGTCAAACATTTACAGAAATGGTCCAAACTGTACAAATAAACCGTAGGTCTAGTGGAGAAGGCAGTTTACATTACTCGGGGTCAGATGAATATGGAAGCTGCAGCCCCGGCCCTTTGAAGACCACTTTGCATCACGTATGTAAGCTCTGTACTCTGTCTGGGATCCCTCAATCCCATCAAAAAGCTTTGGGAAAGGTATCTCGGTCCTGTAAATCCATGGCCCCGTTCACACTCCAGCTGGGCAGCTCTCATCCCCCCAGGTCAAACAAACCGGGCCGTTAGCCCAGGACTCCCAGCTCGCCCGTATGCCGCAGGCCAGCAACGGTGCCCTTCCTACTGTGCCGTCACCTGCTGGTGCTCAGCTGCCATCCCTCACCCTGAGCCCCTCCATGGCAGGAAGCAGGTCATCTTGTCTCGTATCCCATGCCTAGCCTTGCACGTGGTTGATTTTCACCTGTTTGATAATCACCCCCATTTTACAGATGGGGAAACGGAGACTCTGAAAGGTCCCAGTGACCTGTGTGGGCAGAAGTGGGCCTATGTTCCCTGATTCTCAGACGGATGCCCGTGCTGGTTACTAGGCTACTGTCTCTCAGCTCCAAACCCACCTACTGTGGTTGAAAGGTGAGGTGTGTGTGAACTAGGGTGGGCACTAATCCATCCTTATAAGAAGAGGGAAATTTGGACTCAGACACGCCCAGAAGGAAGCCCACGTGAAGACGGAGGCAGAGGTTGGAGGGATGTGTCCACAAGCCAAGGATGCTTGGGGCCACCAGGAGCTGGAAGAAGCAGGAAGGACCCTCCCCTAGAGCCTCTCTAGGGAGTATGGTGGCCCTGCTGACACCTTGATTTTGAAATTCTGGCCTCTGTGGTGTTGAGCCCGCACTTTGTCACGGCCACCCCAGGACACTCAGACACCGCCCTCTGTTCTCTGCACAGTGAAGCTGGAGCTGGGGCTCTGCCCGCCACGCCTCTGAGAGCTGCTCCGGGCTTGTGCCGGAGGGAGCCTGCTGCCAGGCCCGGGAAGGCAGGAGAGAGGTGCCCCTCCCTGTCTGCTTCCTGACCCGTCAGCATCACAGCAGAAATGTCCTCCACACAGGGCAGCTGGTTCCACCAGCCCTAGAGGTGGTGGCTGCACCCACCTGTAATTCCCACTTCGGCCGACTCTCACGTGGCCTTCTGGCCTATGCATTCTTCCAAAACCTGGTTTAAAAAATCTCTGTATCAAATTCTCTCTGTTACAGTAACTGGTGTGTTTAATGGCTCCCAAGTTCAATTTGGGAATGCAAAGTTCTGGAGGTGGACAGTGGTGATGGCTGCACGACAACGTGGATATACTTAATGCCACTGAACTGTATGCATAAAAATGGTTAAAATGGTAAATTTTATGTTACTTATATTTTATCTCATACACACACACACACACACACACACACACAGAGCAACTGCTGTGGTTCCTGTTTTCCTGGCTGATACACATCACGTAAATAGTGGTGATGAGATACACATTATTTAAGATGACGATGAGCCATTACCTATTGAGTCTTTACTGCGTGCTAATCTGTACTAAGTACTTAACCTTCGTAGTATTTTATGAAGTATTTATTGTCTCCATTTTAATTAATTAATTAATTTATTTATGTCTGTGTTGGGTCTTCATTGCTGTGTGCGGGCTTTCTCTAGTTGCAGCGAGCGGGGGCCACTCTTCGTTGCAGTGCGTGGGCTTCTCATTGTGGTGGCTTCTCTTATTGCGGAGCATGGGCTCTAGGCACGTGGGCTGCAGTAGTTGTGGCTCGCAGGCTCAGTAGTTGTGGCTCACGGGCCTCAGTAATTGCGGCGCGCGGGCTCCAGAGCACAGGCTCGGTCGTTGTGGCGTACAGGCCTAGTTGCTCCACGGCATGTGGGATCTTCCCGGACCAGGGATGGAACCTGTGTCCCCTGCATTGGCAGGCAGATTCCTAACCACTGCGCCACCAGGGAAGCCCTACTGTCTCCATTTTAGAGACGTAGAGACTAAGATTCACAGAGGTTACGTTGCTTGTCAGCAGAGATGGCAAATGGTGGAGGTAAGATCTGGTAGATGGATCCTTTCATCGTTAGGTGAGATTCCTCCCTCTCCCTGGCAGTTCTCCGTGTTCTGAAGTCTGCTTTATCTGACATTACTATAGCTGCTCGTTCTTGGCAAATTAACATTTGCGTGATGTGTCTTTCTCCATCTTTTTACTTCCAAGCTACCTATGTCAATATATTTGGAGTGAGTTTCTTATAGACAGCATAGAGTTCAGTGTTGTTTTTTTTTTTCCATCCACTCTGCCCACCCCTGTTTTAACTGTATTTAGACCATTTATATTTAACGTAATTATTACCACTTCAGTCTGCCATTTTGTTATTTTGTTTGTTACATTTGTCCATTTTTCATTCCTCTGTTTCTCTTTTTTTGCCTAAGTCTGGTAGGTTACTTGCACATTTTTCTGATTCCTGCTTGACTTACTTATGCTTTTGGGTATATGGCTGTTACAGTTTCCTTGCGTCTGCCCTAAAAATCACAACCTATTGACGTAACTGATCATGGTCCACTGATATCAAGGTTTTATCACTTTGCATGGAGTTTAGAAAACTTACTTCCATTCAGGCCCTTGCATCCTCCCTACTTTTAAAATATAATTGTCCGGCTTCCCCGGTGGTGCAGTGGTTGAGAGTCCGCCTGCCGATGCAAGGGACACGGGTTCCTGCCCCGGTCCGGGAAGATCCCACATGCCGCGGAGTGGCCGGGCCCGTGAGCCATGGCCGCTGGGCCTGCGCGTCCAGAGCCTGTGTTCCGCAACGGGAGAGGCCACAGCAGTGAGAGGCCCGCGTACCGCAAAAAAAAAAAAAAAAAAAAAAAAATATATATATGTATATATATAATTGTCTTAGTTACTTCCTCTGTGTACGTGGGGCACCACCTCAGGTGGTGCTATGACTTTGGCTTCAAATATCCCCCTTTCCCAGTCTTCGTGTGTTTGTTTGGTGTTACATTCAGGGCTTTTAGTTATAGGATGGAGGACCTGGAGGATGGCGCTGTCCATCTTGGCAAGGATCAGAAGTCTCCCGGAGGGAAAATTTGAACCCAAGTCCCCAGGTGGGACGTGCGGCTGAAGGCACGCTAACCTCCCCCGCACCTTCAGCCTCCCTGGGTCACCAGGCGTGGTTTCACGTTGTTCTTCTGGGGCACGCCCTCCGCGCCTGTTCTCAGCTGGAGGTTGACTCAAAGCTTGGGCTCTGACCACTTCCTTTGGAGACCTTGGCGGTCATCTGACCCAAGGTTTCCTCACCCGCCCCTCCACGTTCCTCTTCCATCATTCAGCCCCCTCCAGAAAAGATGCTCAGGACAGAGGCATTTTAATCCCTTGTTGGTCTACGGCTTCTTGGGTGGCCCAAGGAAAATCCATCAGCTCCTGCTAAAACCTCAGTCTCCTCCTCTGATCTTCAGTCTCTGGAGGCCAGGAGGAAACAGGAGAGACGCAAAGAGCCAGACATCAAGGCCACTGCCAGGGTGACCTGGTATTTGGTGGTAAGTTACAGAAACAGACCCTCACAGGGACAACGCATCTCTTTCTGTCCAACTTTTTGTGCAAAAGCTATGAGTTCTCCATAGGAGTTGAGTATTACCTCAATCAATCAATCAATGAGGACAACGAAAAACAAAGAAGACCTTCCATGTCCCCACCTGTCATGTGGACACAATACCAGCATCTAGGTCACAGCGCTGTTGTGGGCGGATGCAGTCACGTGTATGAATTAATAAGCACAGTGCCTGGCCCGCGGGTAAGGCCCGCGCAGCAATAACCCTTATTTTTATAAGTATTAATTGTTTTATAAGTATTAATCGGCCTTTTATTGCACCCGTTTTCCTCTTGGTCTCTCATCAACGCTATTACGGAACCGAATTTTCCAAGTAACTGAGAATCCTTCAGCACATTCTTTCCGTTCTAAATCCATATTGCCTCAAATTCAGTTTTCCACACTAAATCTGGGAAAAGGGGCAGAATGTGGAAAGTCCCATAGAAGAGACCAGAAACTGGAAGTTATAAAATCCCAGGCCACGACACGAGGAGACGGAGGCGTTGTTTACACAGAGGACGTCTCCCCCAGTAACTGCGGCGCCCAGCGGCCCCCCCCCGACCCCGCACTTATTTTTCTGCTAGTTAGTATCTGCAGTTGGTCTTGGGGGATTTTTTTTTTTTTTTTTTCTGTGGTACGCGGGCCTCTCACTGCTGTGGCCTCTCCCGTTGCGGAGCACACGCTCCGGATGCGCAGGCTCAGTGGCCATGGCTCAAGGGCCCAGCCGCTCCACGGCATGTGGGATCTTCCCGGACCGGGGCACGAACCCGTGTCCCCTGCATCGGCAGGCGGACTCTCAACCACTGCGCCACCAGGGAAGCCCTGGTCTTGGGGGATTTTTAAGGATGAAACTGCATGGGGAAGGCTGGCTCACCCCTTTCAGTAACGGCACACAGAGAGAAGCGTTCACCTGTTCTTGCTTCTCATCCACTGTTGCCATTTCCAAATCATCGTGTTCCCTCTGGACCATCTCCTGGAAATCTCGGGCTACTGGAGATCACCATTGTGGATGGATCCCATTGGCTTTCCTCAATCGACTGGAGTGATTTTTAATCCAGGTCCCACTGTTCTTCTCTTCCTCCCATCTCCAGCACCCACTGATGAACCCTCCAACTTCCAGGCCTCCCAGGGACCTGACCTCCCCAATGCTGACACCCTTCACCTAGTGGTTGAGTTCAAGTTGGGTTGCCAGTACCTAACAGGAGAGAAAAATAACCCTTTGACCTTTGGGTGTCTGTTATATAAGTTGAACTTCCCTCCTAAATTAGGCAAATGAGAGTCTGTCCTTTGCTCGGAAGCAGTAAGATCCAGAGAGGAAACACGGTAGTTGACCCAGGCAGGCAGGGTGATAGACACCTCCACAGAATTCCAGGGGTCCCAAGCTGGGCATGGAAACAGCCACCATGCCCGCAGGGTCAAAGGGACAGGGAGGGGGGCCATCTCAGGGGAGACCTACAAGGACATCAACGTCAAGAGCAGGCGTGTCTCCCTCTGACACTGCCACGAGGCGAGCCCCGGAGCTCGTAGATACTGCCCTGGCAAAGTGACTGGGAGACCCTGGCATTGACAGATTCCCAGAACAGAAGCTCAGACTTGGGTTAGGTTGGGTCAGGAAGAATTAAAGACTGATTTAGTTTGGACTAAGAAGGCAGGGCTTGGTGACGACGTCCTCTTCCTCTCCCTCTCTGCCCTTCCTCTGCACTCACCGCTGATCCTCAGTTCAGGGGGGTCCCACATTGCCCCCTCCAGCCTCCTCTTTCGCAGCGCCTCCTGCAGCCTTGGATCCTAGAGCTGCAAAACTTCTCACCTCCAAGGGACCTTTACGTTACAAATGAATAACCCAAGGACAGGGGTTGCCTGGAACTCAAAACCTGGATGGAGCCCCTAGGCTCCCATCCAGAGCTGCCACTGCTCCATCACACACCTCGACAGCTCCACGGGGACCGAGGGATGTGTACACACGGGGTGCACCTGATCAAACGCCACCAGCTGAATGTGGTGGGGTGCAGGGCTTCCTCCGCAATGTAGATGAATCACTTTCAGATAATTGCTGAATTAGGGTGCCGGGAAGACGGCTTCATTCACTCAAAGACATTATTGCCTTAGAGATTACGGGGCTGGGGCAGGCAATGCGCCCACACTCAGTTACTTGGCTAAGGGGCGATGTGTTGTATGTAAAAGTTATTTCTGTGTAGACAAAATAAGAACGAGGTTCAACAACTATGTAAGGAATACCAGAAAAAGGAATTTCTTTGGACACGTGAAGGGAGAAGAGAGCCCAACAACCACGCTTTTCCTGGATACCAGTAAATTCAGGCTCAAATTACCCAGATGTTTGTGTGTGTCTATGTACGTGTGTATCCATCCGTCATCCATCTATCCATCCATCCATCCACCCATGTATCTATCCATGTATGTATCCATCGATCCATCCGTCCATCCATCCATCCATCCATCCATCCACATATCTATCTATCTATCTATCTATCTATCTATCTATGTATACCAGATGCGATTCCCCCATATTCTGTCTTGCTAGGAGAATCTCAACTTTGCTTAAATATTCATTCCTCAGGGAGGTGACTGGAGGACCACAGCCAGCGGGATTATTCTCCTGCGGGGGGGTCATGGGAAAGCATCTTGGTCAAAACCGGGGAGCCATTTGAGTCCCAAGGGCTCAGCTGAGTCTGGTGACCCCGGCAACCAGGCTTCCAAAGACTCTGCTGGAACCCCAACTCAACGGAACTCCTTGGAATTTATATTCTCTGGTTTATTTTGAGCAACAGTATTTTAATGCCAGAAAATTCCCATGTTTCCATTAATGACTGGTATTTAAGTTTTCTGGTTGAAAAATACGATTTGATTTTCTTTGGTGCCATTTCCCTACATCAGAGCGCTGCATAATGAAGTAGCAGCGGCCAGGTTTCCATAGAACATACTTTTTTAAAGGGGGCTCTATCTAGGGTCCCCTCAACTTGAACCCTAGGAGCCACAAGGGTTGTGAAGCTACTGCATCATTTATTTGCAAAGAGACACTGGGGTCTCTTGAATGCTGAATACGTACTAAAGACAAAGAAAGAAGCAGCGGCAAACATTCGGTGCTGGGTACCGGGGACAGCTCTAAGCCTGTGTGCACTAACCAACACTGTTCCCACAACAATCCCATGAGGCAGGCGTGATGATTGGTCTCATTTTACAGATGAGGAAAATGAAACCCAGAGAGGCTGAGTCACTTGCCCAAGGTCACACAGTAGTAAGTGGCAGAACTGGGATTCACACCCTGGCTGGGACGGATCTTAGAAGGAAAGGAAATCTAACCAGACATCAAAAACGATGAAAGGGCTTCCCTGGTGGCGCAGTGGTTGAGAGTCCGCCTGCCGATGCAGGGGACACGGGTTCGTGCCCCGGTCTGGGAAGATCCCACATGCCGTGGAGCGGCTGGGCCCGTGAGCCATGGCCGCTGAGCCTGCGCGTCCGGAGCCTGTGCTCCGCAACGGGGAGAGGCCACGACAGTGAGAGGCCCGTGTACCGCAAAAAAAAAAAAAAAACGATGAAAACAGGAGAGGCTATCACGGGGGTCACCCACAGAAAAAACCCTGAAATCCTCTTAGAAACATCACGAGTGACCCTTCCTACCCTAGCGACGATGACCCCCTCGGCCTTGGCAGTTCCTTCCAGCCTGTGGATCTGATGGAGAACAGGAGCACGGCACACCCAGGCCCAGAGGTGCCGGGAGAAGATGCTGCCCCGTGCCGGGGAGAGCAGCGATGATGGGCCCCCAGAGCCGGCCTGGCCCCCATGGCTGCTGACAGAAGCAAAGAGCCAGGGACGGCCCTGAGTCTCCTGGTGCCAGAAAGGAACAGGGTGGGAGCAGGTTGGCACATTGCCAAGGAGCGCAAGCGGCCTGAGCTGGCTGGTGCTGACAGATGGGTGGCCGTGGGCTCTGGGGGTGGCCAGGGAACCGTGGAGAGCCTGGGCCCATCCTCTTGATACTGAGAAAGGTGCAGACTCTCCCCGACAGGGAAGAACCACTGGGGAAAGTTCCAGAATCAGGGCCGGGCACTATCCTTCTGGGTGGAACACCCACCCTGTGGGGCAGCAGGAGCCCTGAAGCTGGGTCTGACTCCACCCTGACCCCCTGTGAGACCCCGGTGAGCCTCAGGGCTCCTGTCTGACCTCGGTTTCCTCATCTCTGTAATGGGAACAAAACAATCCCAACCTGATAGGGTATCATGACGATTCCACAAGATAAGGGTCCTGGCACATGGCAACAGCATCCCCAGACTGTGCCACCCCAGAATTCTTAGCGTTTTCTAGAAGAAAATTATGGTTTCACATATGCACACACACATACACACACGCAATTTCCAGTGGGGAAATTGTTAATATTTCATGAGCTTGCGGTTAAGGCAAGAGCTGAATTTGCAGCCAAGGAAATCAAATTTAAAAACCCCAGGGGAAGCTGATGGAGAGGCACTGACAAGCCTCTCCAATACCTTCTCTGAAACTCCTACGACACCCAGACTCTCGATCTTTAAAGGCTTTTCATCAGGATTTGAGCCTCTGCACGCAGCAGGCGGGTGCGCAGTGATGTCCTCCTGCCCCATTGTTCAC
Source organism: Mesoplodon mirus (assembly GCF_964341445.2). Lineage (NCBI taxonomy): Eukaryota > Metazoa > Chordata > Mammalia > Artiodactyla > Ziphiidae > Mesoplodon > Mesoplodon mirus. The sequence goes on along the minus strand of NC_138995.1, from coordinate 3,147,524 downwards.
TGGACGCATCTGGGAACACACAGAAATGCCCAGGAGAGGGGGTATCTCTCTCAACAGACTCTTTTTTAATATATATATTCTATATAGTGATACAGAATACCGTCATACACATTGAAGAACGTAAGTATCTTCAGTGGTATATTTTGCCATTCAAAACCTTTTTGTCAAACACTATCAATTGACTCTTGATAACCCTGCCAGGAAGGAGCCCCCTGGGGGAGGGGAGGTGGGTCAAAATGGGAAAGAAGAAATGCACGGATGGGGGGAATATTTGCGGGGGAGGGAAAGCTGCTTGTTCCTCAGTGATTCTGGCTTCTCTGTTCTGCCCTTTGCTTTTTGCACAGCTTTACGGTTAATCAAAATCCAGTGGTGGGGGAAACACCTCTTGCTCATGAACTGTGATTATCCCCACTTTACAGGGGAGGAAACTGAGGTCCAGAAAGGGCAAGCCACCTTGCCCAGGATGACGAATTTGGTGCCAAGCAGTCCCAGCACCCACCCATCTCCAAGTCCCGACGATCTCAGGGACACTGGTGAAGTTGTCCCAATGGAAAAACAAACAAACAAACAAACTCCAGACATCTACTTGAAATGATCTGGTGCTTCAATTTGCGTTTGATGGTGTGCTGGGTTCTGCATTCATGAAACGAAACGGCACGCCTGTCAGACCAGCTGAGAGCAGGGGCTGTGTCTTCTCACACCCTCCCAGGGCTGGAGAAGGTAATTGCTGGCTCTCCTGGAGTGTAAAAGTAAACAGGGGGCGTCTTCTTTGCAAAGTGCCTCACTTAATTACACCAATAAGAACTTGAAAGCAAGCCTGGCCACGGAGAATCAGTAATGCCGATTTAATCTAAATACAGAAACAACCAGAAGGTCTTTAGCAGCTCACTCTAATTATTTAACTAAACCCACCAGCATCCCAGTAATTGTGTTTCGTACCTGCATAATGAGGGCTGTTTTCATAACGAGTTACCTACGGCATTTTTAAATATAGGAATTCAAGCGTTAACCAGGATATGGCTGATTTTATGATAATTTCACATGGTTCTTACTACCTGAGCCCAGAAAGAGGAAAGTTGGCACAAGGATTTCTATTTATTATTATTATATTTATATTCTTATTCTACTTATTATTGTTGTTGAGAGGTAAGCAAAAGCTATTGTGTAGGACTTCCAAGAAAATATCTTAAAGTGTTGACTCAGTTGAGAGGGCAGCTTTTTGTCTTCCTCCTCCCATTACCACCACTCTTCTTTCTTCCTGGAATGTGGAGGCAATGAATGGAGCTCCAGCAGCCTTTCTGGACCCTGAGACCTCAGAAAAAGAAGCTTGCAAAGTGGATAAGAAAGACTTCTCAAGACCTTCAGGGAGCTAATAGCCAGATTCCCCCATCTTTGGGCCTTTTATTTTAATGGAAAAAGCAATAATATCCCCAAAACTAACTACTTCAGCTTAACTCTTAACTCGGCTGCCTCTTACTTTGGTTGCCACTAACCACAGGCAAGTCATTTTAAACCCTCCTGGGCCTCCGTTTCCTTGTCTAAACTACAGGGATGATACAATTATTGACCTCACAGTACTGTTATGAAGATTACACAGACTCGTATATAAATATTATAATAGTAAGAGCTATATGCATCCATATTTAAAACAATACAAGAGCACCCAGCAGTGGTGACGTATGGAGACCATCCAATAGTTCCTGTTCCACAAAAGGCCTCTAGTACTTTCTTAGTTTTTTATTCTTTCTTCCTGAGCCTGGTTTTACATCTTCATGGTTGGTTATTGAGCTTGGCAATACAGTAAATTCCCTTCCCCTACGTGGACCACGAGCACAGGATCCTACCCAGCACAGCCTTCACCCCACAACTTGCTCTATGCCACTGAGCAAGTTGCATACATGCCCAGGGAAGCCAAGACCAAGAATATGAACCTGCCATCAGCAGGATGGGAGAGCCCATTGTTGACATGTCCTCTGACAGTGCCCAGACTCAGAGACTGGCTCAGGAATTTGCAGGAGATTTAGACCAGTTCGTCATGGTGACCAGTCAGGCTGAGCAAGCGCACCATCACCCACAGGACGCGAGACAAACCGCTGCCTCCCATGCAGGGTCTTCCCCATCGGGACCCTCTACAACCACCAGCCAAAGTTCCTTCTCACAAAATCCCTGCCTGCAGCTCTGGGTGACAGTGGGGGTGGGGTCTCATTTTGCTAAGACCCAAACCCTCCCAATCCAGGGACTTGGTGTTGGGCAGTGTCCAGGGAGGCTGCTTCTAGGATGTTCCCTGGGCCTTGTGTGGGGTGGCCCTGATTGCGAAAGTCACCATGAGTCTGCAGGTCCTTCACTTTTGTTTACTTCTTGGGAGCATCTTACATGGACGGCTGGTCTGGGGAGGTCTCTGTGCCTCAAAGAAGCAGCCAGACTTCTTGGGGACTGTTTTCATTTGGGTTCCTTCCCAAGAAATGCAGAGACAGCATTCAAGTGAAGAAGTTTGTTTAGCTGACAGTCCCAGGAAATATCAGTGGATGAGCGGGGTAGGAAAAGGTGGGCAGAGGGCAGCCTGTAAAGGGTGGGTCACTGGGTCACTTAGCACCAATGGGCCACTGAGCTCAACCCTGCTGTGCCGGGAAAACTCTAGGAGCCAGTGTAGGTGAATTATCCATCACCCTGGCAGAGACAATGGGATACTTATCAAAGGCTGCTGGTGCCGTGTGTGTGTGTGTGTGTGTGTGTGCACGCACATGATACCCATGCAGGCAGCAAAATCCAGAGAGGCCCCAGGCAAAGAAACTCAGGGGCATGACACACTAGGCAGCTCTTGTCCGTTAGACATCCGACAGCACAGAGACCCCCTGCTGGAGGAGCCATGTGCTGGGGTGCCCATCCACAAAGCCCAGCTGAGCTCCCGGTAGGCAGCAAGTATCGACTGGCAGCTATAAAAGTGTGCCCTCTTGCAGGTCCAAGCCAACATCTGACCACAATCAAAAGAGAGATCCCCAGTGAGACCCAGCCAGCTGGGCCCTTCCTGAATTCCTCACCCACGAGGTTGTGAGCAAAAGAATACGGCTGTTTTAGCCACTGAGTTTTGGGTACTGTGTTACACAGCAGGAATAACCAGGAGAGAAGGAAAGCCCCCCATCACTCAGCAAGCTCCTGATGAAAAGATACTGTGCTCATGAGGACATTCCAGTAGCCCAGGCTGATGATAATTAACCACATCTTAAAGAAAAACTGAGCACTGAAGTCTCACTTTTGCTGCACTTCCTCTGCATTTCAAGGGAAACACCTTTGACTGCATTTGTTTCTTCTGAATATTCATGGGAACCTGGGACAGCTCCTTGTAATGTTGAAGGGTCCCAACCTCAGCCCGATTCTGGCCAAGGGAAGTCCTAAAAAGCCTTCTGATAGATTCCCAGTCACGCTGGAGATGAAAGGGCCTGATGTTGGTACCTGGGAATCTCACAGAAGCTAACATGCCACACCCCCTCGGGCAGGCCAGTGAGAATTCAGGGAATTCAGGTTCTGTGGCCTGTTGAACTGCATAATACGGATGTCATCCACTCGAGGCCTTCTTGTGTTGGGTTCTTCCCAAGGTGCTTTGACTTGGCCAAGAACTAATTAACACACATCAGGCTCATTTGGCATCCGGGTGTTGTTTAAACGTTATTTATTTATTTATTATTTATTTATTTATTTGGTTGCATTGGGTCTTCATTGCTGCGCGCGGGCTCTCCCTAGGTGCGGCGAGCGGGGACTACTCTTCCTTGCGGTGTGCAGGCTTCTCATTGAGGAGGCTTCTGTTGTTGCAGAGCACGGGCTCTAGGTGCATGGGCTTCAGTAGTTGTGGCACGCGGGCTCAGTAGTTGTGGCGCACGGGCTTAGTTGCTCCACTGCACGTGGGATCTTCCCGGACAAGGGCTTGAACCTGTGTCCCCTGCATTGGCAGGGGGAGTCTTAACCACTGCGCCACCAGGGAAGCCCCCAGGTGTTGCTTAAAAACTGCTAGTCAAGTCCATCAGCAAGGGGAGCAGGAGATGGCTCTTATAAGCAGAGAAGATGGTTTCCTCTCCCTGAAGCCCATCTTTGAAGGGCTGGCTGCACTGCTTTGTAGGAGTTTAAGGGGCAAGGCTGGGAGGCCTCAGGTGCAGAAACTCTGGGGTACAGCAAGGTCCCCAGGGAGGTGGGGCTGGCCCTGAGACCTGGGCACCCAGGGCTGCCAGTTTCACTGTTTCACAGAAGTTGCCCAACCAGAACTCAGCCCATGTGCCTTGCCCCGACCCAGATGGCAGATGGGAGATACAGCAGGAGAAACCTGGGCTCTGCAAGAAGCACCCGAGGAGATGTAGATGCTCCAAGAACGAGAGAGGGATGTCCTCCAGGTGGAGCCTCAGTTTCCCCCTCTGTAAAATGGGGAGACTAACAGTACTTCATAGGATTCCTTGAAAATCTGATAGGATAAAAAACGCAGGGTTCTGGGCATTTAGGGTGCCTACTCCAAGTTGCTGCTGTCGTTTTTTGGTGTGAGCCTGGTGTCCCGTGGTGAAGGCTTCGGGCTCCAGGGCTCATCCTTTCAACTCAACAACCTTGAAAGAGCCTGGCCCTGGCCTTGGACTTCCTGCTCAGCGGCTTCCGGCCTCAGTTTCCTCACCTGTGACTTGGAGGTCTGGGGACTGACTGGGGTGATGTCGAAAAGGGGCCAGGGATTGGTACTCTTGAGTGGATGCAGGATCGCACTCCGGCTGCAACCGCTGAGCCGCCGAGCGCATTAGCCTCCCGGGAGCAGCTGCCCCAACGCCGGCTCCTTCCCGGCTCAGCTGGGGTTCCCGCTCCGCTCGCTCGTTGCCCCGCTTCCCCCTCCGCATTTCTGCCAGCCCCTGTCTCCCCCGCCCCTCTCCCCTGAGACTCCCCACCCTGCGCTCCCCTGCGCCGAGACACTCTCTTTGGACTCTCTCCGCACGCCCCTGGCCACCGTCCTCTGGCCTTCTCCAGCGCGCCCTCCCGTCTCCTCACTCCCTGCTGTGCCCTCCAGCGCCTGCCCCACACTTCTCTGTCCCTTCAGGTCCCGGGCTTGCTCCGCTCCCCGAGCCCCGCTCCCAACCGCGCATCCCAGCCGCTGCCCGGGAAGCAAGGCGCAGGCCGTCCTCTCTCCGCACCCGCCTCCTCGCGCCGGTGGCGCCGGCTGTTTGGCCGGAGTCGGGGTCCGGCTGGCAGGTGCAGGGGAAGGTCGGCGCCCCCGGCCCCGCACAGCCTGGCGCGCCCCCCGCGCGGAGACCAGTCCCCGGCGCCTTTCTGCTCCGCGGGGCGGGGGAGCCCCGAGGCCCCCGCCTCTGCCACTGGGACTGACCCACCCGGTCCCGGCAGCATGGCCATCGCCCATTTCCCTTTGGAATAAAAAGAACGCAGTAGGAAGGTGGTCAAAATGAACCTCGATTCAACTTACGATCTGCGCGTGTGATATTAAAATTTTAATTAAAAGTAGAGGGGAGAAATTCCTAAGAAAAAGAGTTAAAATGACAGATAATCCCATCGTGTCCGGTGCTGTCGGTGGAAAGGTTGGAAAACGGAGAAGGGCGCTGTTTGCGGTTCAGGTTGGAAAGAGAAAAGGCAGCAGCTCACGAAGGGGACCCACAGAAGCTGAGCTTGCTCACCCGAAAGATCATCTTGGAATCCCCGACATTTCCTAACACTTGGCTCTGGGAACCCTCCGTGGGGAGGGAACAGGGACACAGGATCTGTGCTAATAGTGTCCTATGTGGACTTGCTCCGTCGCAGGCGTGGACCCCCAGCTCCTGGGAGCAGGCTCTGTTATTAGAGCCCCCCACTTACTGAACCCCCCGGGGATTCAGAGCTCAGCTGGGGATGCCAGAGCCAGGAGTGGCCAGATTCAAAGTCGTAGAAAACCAGAAACCAGGGCACGAACTCCTCCATTAAAAGGCATCAGCTCTTGCTGGGCAGCCCCCGCCCCGAGCCCTCCAGTTTCATTAAAATCCACTCACAATCGGACAGCACCACAGGCCAGCAAGAGCAGTGGGTGTGAGAAAGGCCAGCTCCTGGCAGACGAGATAGAAATGCCCCACTTCGGGAAAGAAATCGTAATTCTGACTTGATAGCTCCTTGGAACGGAGTCTGCTGGTCAATGGCAGCAGTTCTTATCTGGGTGGATGCAGGACCTTCATTCTAAGTCATTTCTCATTGTGATGCTTGAAGCTTGGGTGACAAACGTTTACTGTTTTTGTAATAAGAAGGGACAAGAGAGTAATACCGCAAGTATTGCAAATACTGGGGTTTTTTTCAACCAAAGGAAACAAGATGGGCTTCTGGGGATGGGAAGGAATTACGTGCAACCTGGGAGATATGCAGCCTTCTGGCTGCAAAGAGCTGGTGTTGTACCTTCCTCAAAGGAGGGGTGCAAAATGCAATGAGTTTCCCTGAGAGCCTTTAGAACACTGCCTGCCTCAGAGCAAGTGTTAAGTGTTCTTATTGGTGGTGGAGTTAAACTATCCACCCTTTTGAGCCACAACACACGCGTGAACTGAAATTCGATTTCCGTTCCTTTACTTGGGGACCGTGTTGGGTCCCAAGCCGTCTGCTCTTTCTCCAGTGGTGGAGCAGCCTGGGCAGGAAGTGCCGCTTGCTCCCCTGGAACTCGGCACCCCTGGCCTGGGGCTGCGACCATCCCATTTGGAGAGGGGAGGTGGCCTCCGAAGTGTCTTTGCTGTCCCCCCGCCCCACCCGGCAAAACAGGCAGAGTCACAAAACGGGCGGATCCAAGCCCTAGCAGCTTCACTCTCCTTCCTCCCCTCTCCTGGGTGGCATCCGTGCAGGACATGTGAGCTTAGGATAAGGAACTGAGTCCACAAAGTGGCAAAGATGTATGCCGACCCCGCCAAAATATGTCAGCCTCCCCCAAGCCCGTGGAGCCCTGAACCCCAAGCCCAAGCCCTCAAGGCCCCGAAGTGCCGCGGCGCATCTCCACCCTGCTTCCTGGGGAAGCATAGCTACAAGGTGGCGTTCCCACCCTCTGCAGTGGGGGGGGGGGCACTGCGGAGGGCTGAGGGTTTAAAGCAGTTTTCCACTCTCCAGCCACGAAAAAGTATATTGTAGAAAAATACTGAAGGGCAAGGGAAATGCTCGAGCAATCGGAGAGAGAATGAAATTTGCAAAAACAGCGCACGCACAATTCCATCCTGTTTTTCTGAGGACGAGAGAAAATAAATAACGCTAATAACGATAGCTAATGCTACCTGGGGGCTGGTTCCACACCAGGCACTGCTCCACGTGGGGTGGGGGGAGGAATGTGTGTGTAACTTGCACACCAAAACCCCCAAATGTGAAAAGCGGTTCTCCCTCAGTGGTGGCATTTTTGTGTTTTTTGTTTTTAAATCCCCTTTTGTGCCGTTGTGTATTTTCCAGATATTCTACGATAAATGCATGCTATGTTTGTAAACCACTTCTATAAATCCTTTCTTAGGAAAGATGAAAAGTCAGGTTTAAGCATCCTTTTAAGTGAGACCACAGCCTAATGGAGAGGCGGGCCGGCACCGCCGGCTCCCATTCCTCCTTCAGGACTAGCTGGGGTCCCGTCTGGTCTGTTACCTCCGTGGGACTGGATCGGATTGGTTTTAGGGTTTCCTGGAGTAGCTTAGTGGAGGCCTTTGCATACACTAGGTGATCAGTGAATGATATTAAATAACACTTTTTCAAAAGGGATGTTTCAATTAGCCTCCCCCCATGCATCAAAGTCCAACAAAAACTCCCCAGCCCCAACCAACCTTAGGACAGGCGGCTTCTCCCCTGACCTCTGAGATGACTTTGCCTCTCAGCACAGTATCTTTTGGTGGGGGGGTGGGGTGGGGGGTGGCGGTGAGGAAGATGAGGGCAGAGGGGACATTGATACCCTCTGGTAGCAGGTCCTGAGCCAAACGCAGTGCATGTCCCGCCCATCTGTTGGGAACCTTCTGGAAGGAGGAGGCTGCCCATCTGATCAGAAACTTCTGGAAGGGGGAGGCCGAGGCTCCCAGAAGCTCAAGCCAGGCAGCGGGGGGGATGGGATGGAGCAGGTCTCCGGCCCACCCTTCCCTGTCACAGCCTGCTTCCTTCCCCATCCATCGTGATGGTAGATAAATTCAGCTCGAAAAATGCCCAATTCCACCAAATAATTACACGGTTGTTGTTGTTTTACTGAATTGGTCAATCAGTTTAATTAAAGCCGGCAGGCTAATAGCCTCTCGGGGCCGGGACTACCGCCAGCCTGCCTGGGTCCTGCAAGCCTGTATCTTAGCAAAACAGAGCTCCACCTGGGGGGTGGGAGGGTGAGCCTTGGTTTAAGAATGTTATTTCATTAAAAAAAAAAAAGGCAAAACTATTTGGTCAACAGTGAAATCAATTTATAAATGACCCTTCCCATGTATCCTATAAACTTTCCCTTTTCCAGATTCTGAGGGTCTGGGCTTGGGGAACATTTTATTTAAAAATATGACACATTGAGTAAAAAGAGGAGGACGTTTTGTCATCAGCATCGTGGGGAAGCGTATGGCAAAGTGTGCATTTTGCATGAAATACGTGACTCTCCTCCGTAAAACTCTGTTCCAGGAGTTTCATATCTGAGTCTCAGATGGAAGCATTGCTGTGCCTGGTGTGACAATACCCTGCATTGACAGAAATGCGACGCCAGGAAGTTTTAAGTGCATCGCTAAGCTCAAACATCTTGTGAAGGCTCGGGACAGGCCGGAGGTCCAGAAGGGAGAAGACTGAACAAGCAGAATTATTAAGCACCTTCTCTGTGCCGCCTCTTGGGTGCTACGGCACCTCACCCTAGTTCATCCCTCCCCATCTGCCCCACCGAGAACCCGAGGAGCCCAGGCAGACCAACACTATGTAACAGAGAGATTCAGGGGTCCAGATGGCAGGTACCCTTCAGGGCCGACTGCTTAACAGAAAACCTCTGGTCACCAGAAACCTGGTGTGCGTCCCGGTTGCACCGCCATTGACCTCGGACAAGATACGTCAGCCGCCGGGCGGGACTAGAGTGTACTTGGCGACTGTTTCTTCAGCAACCCCTTCAATTTTGTGCCTGAGGCGAGGGTGTCACTTCCCTCACCCTCAGGCCTGCCCGCCTCCCCGAATACGTGAATAATTGTATTCACCCCTCTGAACCGAAGTGTCCTCAGAAACCCGAGTGGGAGGGGCCTTGCCAGCATGCACGTGGCGATTCTGAGGGGTCTGCAGCCGTAGCGCGAGTGCCCATCAAACATGGTACGGGGCTCACACATGTGCCAAGGACCAGGGCCAAAGTCCTAAGAGATCCCCGCCCTCGGAGCTTGCGGTGTAACTGGAGAGACAGGAATATGGAGGGAAAGGAGAAACCACAGGACTGGAAGGCATCTCAAGGCTGTATGTGTGAGCTACGGGGACAGGAGCGCACGCAGGATTCACCCAGGTGGCCCGGGAGGCCTCCCTGGAGAAGCAGAGACTGCTTGGGCCTCAGAACATTCGAAGAGGTGGAGAGAGAAAGCACATATCTGAGATAACTCTGACAAGATGATTGGCTTAAAAAAAAAATCTCCATGTGCAACCATTTACATCATGAAGGCAAAATGTAGACTTGAGTTACCAGATTCTCCAGAGGATTTTGGAAAACTGACATATCCCGCCCTTTGAGGGGAATTTCTCTTTCCTCTCTGGCCGACACACGCACAAATACACACAAACACAAACAGGCACACGCCAACCGGCATCTCCCAGCCAGCATCCCAGAAGCGATGCCAGCCTGACCGTCCCCGCCCTCATCCCGGCGCTGCTATCTCCCCAGAACAGCCACCATGCCCGCCTCCCCGCAGCAGAAACTGCTCCCTCCCGAGCAGTGGCCGCCCCACTCCCCACCCCGCCCAACCGCGCTGGGCCCGAGTGGCTGGCCCGCACACGCCTCCTCCTTAGGTGGACTTGCTAATGGGTCACCTGTCCTTGGGTAGCTCCTTCTAACAGTGGGTCATTTCTGCTTGCATCCACTCCTCACCCACATCTGCAAACATGCACCAAGGGGGTGGTGTGTCTGCATGCCTCTGGGGTCTCATCGGTGGTGTCAGTGAGTCCTGAATTCCTCTATAGAATTCTTTAAATCCTTCCTCAATCCCTCCCGCCTGAGAGCAAGGCCCCTAAATCCAATCAATTAACAGCCCAGAAAGTCAATCCTTTTGAATGAAAACTAGATGCTAACGCCTAATCACCCAGGCCGAGGGGGGGCTGGTTAAAGCAACTTGTAGGTCTGCAGGAAGGAGCCTTGGGCAGACGAAAATGATCAAGAACTGTGTGTGTTGACATGAAAATATGTCCGTGACATATATTGTTAGGTTGAAAAAAAATCAGGTTGCCAACTAGCCATCCAATGTGATTCCACTAGCTTTTAAAAGGGTGTGTTATGGGAGTGTTTTTACAGAGAGATGTCTGGGCGGGGTGGGGGGATAGGGGGCACCAAACGTTGCCTTTAGTGACTCAGGGTGAGAAATTGGGAGGGGGCATTCTTTTAAATGTCTCTTATATTTTTTGTAATAATTAAATTTTCTACATGAGTATGAGTTTTTTCCATAATAATAATAATAATTTTAAAACAGCTAAGCCATTTTCAGTTAGCGCTTTTGGTGAGTAAGAAATACCTGATTTTCTAGGCAAATCCATAGAGACAGAAGGCAGATTATGGGTGCCCCGGGCTGGGGGCAGGGGGAACGGGGAGAAACTGCTGAATGGGTCTGGGGTGTGCTTTTGGAGTGATGAAAATAGTCTGCAACTAGATAGAGGTGGTGATCGTACGGCATCGTGAATGTACTAAATGCTACTGAATCGCTTGCTTTAAAGTGGTGAATTGTCTGTTAGGTGGATTTTACCTCGGTTGAAAAAAAAAGTGCCCGATGCTCTTTTGTAAAACAAGCCACCTAATGAAGTTATCTGTTTATCTCCAGGTTGTGTATTTAATAATTTCCTTGACTTGGAAACAGTGATGTAGGTCAGAAGACTGGTTTGTCCTGAGGCAGGGGCTCTGCTTTTGTGTAAACCACAGGACGGGGCCGCGAGTGAGCGGGATTCAGCTAAATCATCACCAACATTCCTTTTGGTTCAAAAAATAGAGCGTTCTTCAGAACGAAACTTCTCTAGGCATGACACTGGATCGTTTTCTTACAGACTGTTCAAGTCTTAATACAAAGTGCTAGCCTGACATCCATTGAAACCAGGCCTTCTAGACCTTTCTTCTCTCTCTCTCTCTCTCTCTCTCTCTCTCTCGTTTCCATCCCTCTTCATTGCATATCATATTGAGATGATTCGTAGGAAATACATAGTAAAGAGGAGAAAACCATCAACTGAAAGTGTGAAATTGGGAGAAATGTAAACTAAAGCTGAATATCAAGATTCTGAGAGTGGAGTCATTACAACCCAGCCATTGAAGGGATGGAACCCCGCACAGCGGCGGTAGCACGTCATAAATTCAATCCGCCATGTGTTTAGGTGGGATGCTTACCTCCAGAGGACCTCTCCTCATCCCACCCTCGGGAGGCTAGCCAGGGGCTGAAAGCTCTGCCTGCGATGGATGGACAGACACCAGGTGCAGACCCTGCCCACGCTCGCCCAAACCTCCAACACGACCCACTTTGCCTTCACCCGAGCTCACATCACCGACACGCACCACCACACGTCTGCACCAGACGTCTTTTGACGTCAGTGGTGAGGAACACAAACCAAGCTTCGGCCACACTCCACGGAGGGGCTGATTCATCACCCTGGTCCCTCTGAGCAAATGCGCATGGGGCTGGGGTAGGGAGGGGGCCCCCCCTCAAGGTTCGCACAGGGAGGTTGGAAGGGGTTGGAGAAAGGATGGAGGTGAAATGGCCCATCAGTGGTTGTCTTGATTTCTTGGGAACCCCATTAACAGCCTACCCGGTGTAGAGCTTCACGTGCGCGCGTCACTTTCTCTTTCTTCCAAGTCCTCTCCTTCCCCTCCTCCCTCCCTCCCCATCTCCCCCTCCCCCTCCCTCCCCATCTCTCTCTCCTTTCCTCTCCCCATCCCTCCCTCCCTCCCTCCCGTGCTCCCTCTCCCCCTGAGGAGGTCCAGCTGGAGAGAGACAGCTCTCTGAGTTCAGTTGGTGCAGACAGGACTAAAGTAAACAGACTGGTCACCGGGCAGGCAGTTAGCAGCCTTTGGACAGATGATCAGCGTCGGGCTGGTGGCGGACCACACACACGAAGCCCCCTCGGACCACACAGGCGTCGCCTGCCCGCCTGTCTCCACGCACGCACGCAGGCAGGCCCGCAGGCCCGCAGCCCTCTGCTCACTGCGTTTCCTCCGTGCCCCGGGAGGCTGGGAGAAGCGCCTAGACACCCGCGTGGGTGCCCTCCTACCGGGCCCTGCGTGCCTGTGCTGGATTCCGCAGGCATCCCTCCAGGCCTCAGTTTCCCTGCCTGTGAGCTGCGGTGATAACAGCTGCCGGTGTGCAGGGTGTGTGGACGCCTGCTTCCCGGAGCTCATGGCTCACCCCTTGGGACCCTCGTTACCATTGTCCCCGCTGCGGCCAGCGGCCTGCACCCTCCTGGGGAATGCCGGCGGCCGCACCTCTGCTGCCCAGAGACGGCTCCAGGAGGCTGCATCCAGAAAGCCTCACCAACAGGAGGCCCTGGGTCCCGCCAGCCACCCTCCACTCCCGCGGGCACAAGGTGTGCGGGAGCCGAGGGGCTCATGTCCCAGGGGGCTCCCGAGTCCCTGGATGCCTTGGAAGGGGCCCATCTCCTGACTCACCGGGCTTGTCAAATAGAGACGTTGCCCCCGGGGGCGATGGAGGGGGTGCAGGCTAGTGTCCATCCTGGTGACACCCCAGACACTGCTCTGGGGTGGGGGGTGGGGCCTCGGGCCTCCCCGGCCCCATCTGCAGGTTCTGCTCCGCTCCCAGCGCGGCGGCGCTGACCAGAGCCATCTGTCTTCATTACGCAGGTTTATTTGGGGAGGTGAGCAGTGGGGGGCTGTCATGGCTGAGAGGAGGCTTGATCTATTGGCAGACGTGCTTTGAAGCCCCCGTCATGGTTGCGGTTCTGCAGATCAGAGTGAGGCGGATGGCAGTCCCCCCCGTATAAGGGGAGGGTTTTCCATTCCTGGGGCTCGGGGAGCCCTCCCTGGGAGGATCAGGTGCGAGCCGAGCCTTTGAACTTTGCACTGCTACCCACTTCATCTCCTTGCACCATCCAGTCCATTTTTATCGAGCACCTACTACGCGGGGTCACCAGCCCAGGCTCCGAGGAGGTGATGAGGGACACCAAGGACAGACAGAGGCCTCGTAATCTGCGGGGAGAAGCAGACAAGAAGCAGATGTGCATGAGGTTCTCGGAGAATGAGGAGACCTAAGACAACTAGACAGGTCGATGCGGTGGAGAGCCGGCGGTCAGAGCAGCCCTGGCCGGGGCTCCAAACTTCGATGCCATAAACCCTTTGGGAACCCCATCAAGTGAGAATCCATCCGTGACTCTGAGTCAGCCTCCCAGGCCCAGGCCCCTGGCCCCTGAAGCACCTGACTGGTGTATCAGCCCTCAGTTTCCCCACCTGGAAAATGGGCCTACAGTTGTTTTCAGGATGGAATGAGGTCACACAGGCAAAGCCCCAGAGAGACCTGTTACAGCGGGAGAAGCTCCTCATTTAATCCGTGGGTGGAGATAAACGGGTGCTGGAGAGACTCCGCCGTCTTGGGCAGGGAGGGAAGACGGGGTCTCATCCCTCAGGGTTCTTTCTACCACTTTGCCCTGTTCCTTGGGATGGTATTTAGTTACTAGTGAATAATTATAAGGGTAAGAAAGGCTTTCCATGGAGGAGGGGCCCTGAAATCATTTTCTTGCTAAAACAGGCCTTGCTGTGCCTTGCAAATATAAAGAGGGGAACAAAGCAATACTGACACGATATAGAGGAATGACCCAGCTGGAGAAGGAAGGAACTCATCGGAATTCCGTCACGAAAAGTGAGGTGACTGTTGTTTTCTTTCTGGGGCCTCCACTCACTAGAACTTCCAGGTTGAATCCTGGCTGGATCCCACCCTACGTGTGGGTGTGATCTGGGCAAGTTACTAATCTCCTGGAACCTCAGTTTGCTCATCCGTGAAATGGGCCTATAACCCTGTCACCAGGAGGGTTGTGAGCAGGTGCTCAGTACATAGTAGGTGAGCAGTAAATCTGCCTCTATCTCATTTTCCTTCTCCCTCCCTTCCTTCTATGTCTCACTCCCCACGCCTTTTCCTTTTTTTTTTCTTTTAAACACCACTAACATAGATTGCAGAGTCTCTTAAAAGCTGGAGAAACAACCAACAAGGACACCGAAAGCAACCACTTCAAACTGAGCCTCTGAGCTTGGCCCTTGTGCCCGGGGAAGCAGGGTGAGGACCTGGGTTAGGAGCGGAAGCTGGAAACAGAGCCCTGGACCCTGCCTTATTCTACATTTCATGTACCTGTAGGCAGCTGCCCCAAGCAGGATGGGTCGGGGAAGAGGGAACGCCAGCCTCCCTGCATCTTCGGGATCTGGGGGGGGGAGGGGCGTGACACCCCTGCTTCCTGAGCACCTCCCCCGGCCACGCAGGAGTCCCCACCACAAACGCCCCTGTCATTGCCACAGACAGCGGCCACGCAGCCCCGTCCCCAGGGTGCCGCCCAAACCAGGGAGGTTCGCGGTCCCACCAGACAGACAGACGGAGCCAGCAAATCCCCGCGTTGCCCCCGGCTGCCGCGCGCGGGAAACACATCTGCCTGTCAGGGCCCAGTGCAAGCACAACACAGACCCTCCACGGCCGGGAGGCGTTTTGACTCCTGCTGTGAAACACGAAGGTCACGCCCCGGGGCTCCCCCTGTGCCCTCTCCTCACCAGGGGGAATCTGACAACAGCCTTGTTATTTACGCAGCTTAATGCGATCCAGAGGCGGCTGCCCGGCGCAGGGACGGGGAAAGCGGTCCGGCCCCAAAGAAACCAGTTTCACTTGCTGCATTTTGAGCCTGACATCCGGGAAGAGAGCGAGGACGACGAGGAGGAGGAGGAATTCTGCGGCAGGAGCCTCCCGGCGGCCCTCAGGATGGACGGTGAGGCCCCACATGCCAGCACTATTCACCCTGCCTCTCGGGCCCGGGCACAGTCTCAGTGCAGCCCCCAGGGTGTGCAGTAAACACTCCCTGATTAATCCTCTCCCCGGCGAGGCTCTCAGGCCGGCGCTTCTCTGTGTTTGCGAACTCCCAGCACGCCACAGGCTTGCAGCGTAAGCTCTCTGAAGCTGGTGGCCCTTCCCGGGAGAAAGGCTAAGCTGGGTTGGGGTGTTTTTTAAGGCAGGTTTTTGTTTTTCCCTCCCCCAAAAGTTTATCCTCTCCAAGGACTCAAGGACTCATGCAATCCACATTAAACCATGATTGGACGCAGTGATGCTATTCTGTGTTTATATGTTTTCTACGTTTTCTATGTTCTATGTTTTGTTTCTATGGGAAGACACAGCCACTGTGTCACACCAGGTCTGTGTCATGCGCCCTCCACTCACTGGGTCTGTGATCTCCGGTGGGTGGGTCGCTTGGTGTCCCCTTCACTAGTAAAATGGGGATGGAGCTGGGACTTAGCCCCCCAGAGTGTGGGCTAATTAGAGATGAGAATGCAGATGACGCAGCAGAGCCTGACACCAAGCCGGCTTCAGTACCAGTGACTCCCGTTTTGTCTTCACCCTTGCCCACAGTTGGAGGCTGTACGGTAAAGGGATTACAGAGATGATGGAGCCCACAGGCCTGGATTCAAATCCCAGCTCCGCCCCTTGCCCACTGTGTGACCTGGGGCAAGTTACTTAACCTCTCTGTGTGCCTCGTTGGTTTCCTCATCTGTAAAATGCGGGTAGTAATTGTGAAGATCACGTGAGTTAACAAATGCCAAGCACTGAGAGCTGTCCCTGACTCATAGTCAGTTGGCTTTTATTATTGTCATTATGGGGAGAATGGCTATTCTCAAACTCTCAATTTAAAGTCTTCACCAAATATTGCACAAGCATGGCAAAAAAAAAAAAATAACGATACTACAAAAAGGAAAGCCTTACAAAACTTGCTTTCTGATAAATCCTATTTTAAGGTATTTTTGTAGTATGTAGATATTTTTGTGTCTTTTGTCACAAAACAGCTCTGAGAACCGCTCATCTTGGAAACACACAAGCTGGGAAGTTAGGCTGCAGAAACCTGACACTGTGGAGTCAATTTCAAGCCCTGGGTTTTAGCTCGTGTTTTCACAAGCATCCATCCTGCCCTGCGTCCTGGAATGAGGACCATACTGTACCAGCCACCCCTGCAGTATCGATCAGCCATGTAACCCTTGGCTGCCGTGGCTTTGCGGGGCCATGTCTTTTACAAACTTCCCACAAGTGTCCGTTGTTTCCTGCAGAAAATGAACAGTGCGGAGTCAGGGCTTTCTGTCTTTTGTTCACTGCACTGTCGTCTGGGATGGAACAGTCTGGAACATAGGAAGAGCTCAATACATAATTGAGGAATGAATGAATGAATGGAAGATGAAATGAACCTTACAAAGAGGATACTTTCCATGAAGTCTCTTAGAGCATTTTTTGGACAGATAATTTCCGTGAGTTTTTTTTTTTTTTTTTTAAGCTCAAAGTAACCTACGATTTGGTTTAATTCACTCAAACTAATTCCAGAACAGAAACGTGGTGCCGTGTCTCGGTGCAGCATTTTACATGTTTTAGTGATTTTACATCCATGTGGTCCTTCAATCACCCTTAAAACCCCACGTGGTTATTAGAACAAATGGGATTCTATTTTCCCAGTGTCCAGCCTGAGCGCAGCTAGGAGAACCCCGGAAGATGTCATCAGTCATCTGGGGTGGCAGTGGGTGACTGCGACCAGCACCCCCAGGCTGAGGGGGGAGCTCAGCAGTTTGCAGTGTCCTCTCTTTTGATGTCCCCATTCCTATCCTTAGTTCCTGAAATGGCCCCAATAAAGTGCTCTGTCATCCTGTTTCTCCCTTGGCTGGTCTCTGTGTTCTCTGTCCTGTCCCTCTGTTCGAGGGTCCACTGGTGTCCCCCTCGGTCCCTGCCCTCGAGTGATGCCAGGAGCCCGATCCACGACTCACACCCCCACAGCCCCCGTGTCCACGCCTGCTGCCTATTTCCTGGGAATTTCAGGCTGTGCCGAGCCAGGGGCCCAGGTCTTCGCTGTTCTCGGCCGGGAAGGCAGGTCCTCCGCCGCCAGCTCTCAGCCCTGCCTCTGCTTCCTGTTTACTTCTGAGGGAGGCTGGGGACCTCGGGGTCTGCGGCCAGCCCTGTGGTCTGAAGCGAGCCAGGCCGTGTGAGGGGTTATCAGCCCATCAGCCCAGATAGGCTGGAGGGCTCTGCCATCCGTCAACTGTCTTCCGTCACTGCAAGCTCCCTGTCCTGGAATGTCGTCTTATTAGATGGATCGGGCCAGATGAGACCGTTTAGGGCTCGGCGAGTTAGTTCACTTTTATTTTCAAAATTAGGACATAGATACTCTTTTAAAACTCTAATAAATGTTTCTTATTAAAAATTGCCAAAACATCATCAAAATATAGAGAAAAAAGAGATGATCTCCT
The DNA here is from genome assembly GCF_964341445.2 of Mesoplodon mirus. Classification (NCBI taxonomy): domain Eukaryota; kingdom Metazoa; phylum Chordata; class Mammalia; order Artiodactyla; family Ziphiidae; genus Mesoplodon; species Mesoplodon mirus. The sequence goes on along the minus strand of NC_138995.1, from coordinate 3,129,928 downwards.
AAAACCTCATCACTCAGAAATAATATTTTGGTAAAATTTCATTAAATGTTTATCTATGCAAACTATACCCATAGAGATCAATGGGTACTATTTTACAAAAATGGGGTCATCTCCTACCTCCTGCAGTTGACCTGCTTTTCTTTTCAGCTCAACGATAGGGCATGGATATATTTTCACGTCAGTAAATAAAGATCCACATCATCTATACATAGCTGTAGAGTGTCCCACAAACTCCAGGGATGGCACTCAGACTTTTTCCAAGTTTTGCTGCTCTGTATTATAAACAAGGCTACAACGAACATCCGTTGCACTAAGTATTTGCCTAAGTATTTCCTTGGGTCAATTCCTAGAGGTGGGGTAACCCATATAAGGCTTTCACGTTTAAAATATAGATGTGTTCATAGCAAGCCATCCACAAACAAGGAATTACCAATTTTCCTTCCACAAGCCACCTACTCCTGGTCCCTGTTCCCATTCCTGTCTCCCACTGGACACCACCCCATCCTTTCCCTCCGCCAATACCGTAGGTACAAAGTAGCATCTCATGGTCTCGTTTGCATGTTTTTCTCTGTCATTTATGCACCTGTGAACTGGGGCATCTATTTAGTCCTAGAACTTCATATTGCAAAGGCCTTTAACGGCCAACGGGTTCCCGCAGACCGCCCACCCCTCATATATCCCTCTACCCAGCCACTGAATACTTGAATCAGCTCAACTGTTTCTCTCAAAAGAGATCATCCTGGCTCTGGTGTTTGAATACTCCCATAGATGGGGAGCTTACCACTGCTCAAGATGGTCTACTGCATTCCCAGCTCTGCTGTTAACCCTTAAAAGACAGTACATGGGGAACAGCCGTGTCACACCAGGAACTGCGCTAAACCCTTCAGCGAACAGCGTCTCAAGCCTCCAACAATGCTGGAAGCACGGATCACAGCCTCCCTCTTTGTTCCGGTCAAGGTCACTGAGACACAAAGATGAAGGGACTTGCTGAGGGTCACACAGCTATGAAGCAGCAGAGTGAGTAGCTGAGTTGTGTTGTTTCTCAAACACGTGGAAACCGCACCACTTAAAAGGCTCACAAAGGAAACTTCAACCTGATTAGAAATCTAACTTAGAAAGTGCTGTCTCAAACTATAGATTTTTTAAAAGACTTCTTCTCCTACAGACACTGTCTTCAAGTGCCCAGGGAAACTAGAGCCACCGTCAGACACCCATTTTGTTTGGGTGTCTTTCCACACAAAGCCCTGCTGGCTGCTGGGGTCATGGAGATGCAGGAGGCCGGCCCAGCCTCAAAGATGACCCCTGACTCAGGCCCATCAGCTTCTGGCTTACACATGAGGGGAAAAAAACGTCTAAAGGATAACTTAATTGATGTAGACCCCAAATTAATCCAAAGCACTCACTCCTATTTCTGTTTCCACTGGGAGCTGTTTTTAGAGATTAGATTTTCTACCTGCAGAAATTCCCTTAAGCAAAACACAGGCACGCTATACAAGGACCTCATTTGTCCACTCTCTGACCTAGACTTTCTGACTACCTGACACCTCTTTCCCAGCTACCTAGGCCTCACGTTATTCTTCAAAACGTCATTCTTGGTGGGTCAGGCCTAGCATCAGTCAGTCACACTTTAGTATGAATTAGTCCAACAAATTAAGTAGTTGTACTTTACCAGGAGTAATTATGCATTTTTTTGAAGGGGGCCTGTTCATCATGAGATGGTTGTCTGTGAATTGGACAGCAGGGAAGACACATTTAGTTGGAGAGGATGCTTCTCAGTTTCACCGAAATTAATCCTTAAATTTCATCTCTCTGGTCCTTTCTGCTTTGCTTGAGCACCTGTCTGTCCTCAGGACATACAAGTAACAGGTTCAGCTATGGGCTGCTTCTATACTGAGGAAGGTTGGGCCATCAAAATTTAATCTTTCATTTTGTTTCAAACCAAACCAAACAACACTGAAAAAAACCCCAAAAACAAACAAACTAAACAAAAGTGCACACTGTGAGCCCTTTTAATGTAAAGACGCCACCCTGGGCCCAAATCTTTTCATGTAAAATCTGCTAGCTGGGAACCTCCGTGGCTTGCAAACTAAATTTAAAAGCTTGCATCCCAAGACCCTTGAGCAAAGGTTACTCGAGGTCTATTCCGGGTTCAGGCGGGGAAAAAAAAAGCTTTATTTGGCAAGGAAATGCCTTGTGAGAGGCGCTCGCTGACCAGGGGCACGGAGGAAAGCTGTGACTCAGTGCGTTTTTCTTTTGGCATTTACAGCCCTGAAAAATGATTGCAGCTTCCTCCGGTCACTGGAGCCAGAGCCTGAAAAAGTGACCTTTAAGGAGAGTCTGTTTACTCCACCCTCAGCCGAGGGCCCTTGCGTGAGCTCTGCGAGGTAGCGCCCCGCCTTGGCGCTGACCCCAGGGGCTGCATCCAGACTCACCAGCTTGGGACAAACAGTGGGCAAGGGAGTGGGGCTGGCGAGGGGCTACTCTGGGGGTGGGGCCCTTCCTGCCAGGCTCCGGGGGCTTGCCTCTGGCCTGGAACATCAGACAAAGCGTGTCTGTGGTGATCTGCCACCTCGCGCTCCGTACCTTCTGGAAACCCTCTCCCAAGGCCAGCATCAGCCTCTCTTGCTTTTTAGGCAAAACGAGAAGCGACTAGCCTGGATGGGGATCCCCTCTCTCCCTTGTGGGCCACCCCACAAACTGGGCTGGAATCTTGATCCCCTGGACCTTTATACCAAGGTACACAGAGTGGGGAGTGGAAGAAGGTTAGCCTGGACAGCGCTCAGAGCTCACCGAAACTGAACCGTCCACGTGTTTTATAGCTGACGAGGAGACGAGAATCGGATTCCTCCACTTAGTTTCTTAAATGTGAAATAAAGAAGCATATGTAACGGGATCTGCCAGTTTTCAAACGTATAAATAAAACTTGCAGACTTGGATTTAAGTTTTTAAAGGTCATTTTGAAACCTTCCTACTGACATGATCGCTGCTAACTTTTTCTTTGTACCTTGATTCAACAATCTTTTCTTTTAGAGAGACGGTGTTTTGTTATAATCCTTTGGTTTCTTTTATAAATATAATGCTCTTTCTTGCGAGAAAATTTAGGAGAGTTTAAAAAGGAAGTTAAAGTGATATGACATTCCACCACGCGGACGTAACTGCTATTAACATGGTGGTAAACTTCTTTTCAATCTGTTTTTTTTTCAAGTGAGTGTGTGTGTGTGTTTGTGTGTGTTATAAAGATGCATGCTTTACAAAGCCAGTGTCAGGAATTTTATACTGTGCTTTTCTCACCTGTCAGTACCTCATAAGCACTTTCCCAAGTCATTAGAGGTCGTTTATAAACATCATTTTAATGGTTGCCTAATATGCCATCCTATGGATGTGCCATAATTTATTTTATTATTCCTCTATGAAAAAAAAATGTTTTAAAGTGTGCAAACTTCCTTTACCGGTGGAAAAAAATAGAATAGCTGCTCTGGAATGGTTATTTGTGATTTCCTGAAATTAGTTCAAAAATATTAGACATTTTTTGTTAACCCAAGTACCTACTTCCTGGTGGATTCCAAATATTGACCCGATAGCCACCAGAGGAAGGGGAGTGGCCAGACCCTTTCCTTGTGAGATGCGAGGTGGGGTCTGGAGCTAAGTCTGGAATAAGCGTGCTGTGGGGTGGTGGTGAGGGGCGCCCCTGCCAGGGAGGGGGCTAGGGTGGCCTGTCCTCAGTGTGTCCGTGAGTCATGACCTACACTGAGAAAAGAGGAAAGAAAGCACGGAGGCCGTGTCAGAGAGAGCATTGCCAGAGCCCACACCAATTTCAGGGGTTCCCAGCCCCTGAGCCCTTACTGAGCCCCTTAGGGATTCTAGGGTCCCAGCATTAATTAACAGGATCCTTGGTGACCCAACTTCAAAATTATGCCTGAATCCCTTCAATCCATAATTCTGGGAAGATCATACAACATTTTTTTTTGAGTGCTCACTCTTGACATTCAAGGGGGAAAAGGTTTGTTTTTGCTAAAGTTGAGAAACCATAAAAATTCTCTCTGAAACTTACGACACTGAGGGCATCACAAAGGAAAGTGTGACCCCAAAACAGTGAAACTTTTAGATTTTACAGGTAGTGTAAATCTGCAATATATATTTAGCACACTTAAAAGAGTTACAGGGGCTTCCCTGGTGGCGCAGTGGTTAAGAATCCGCCTGCCAGTGCAGGGGACATGGGTTCGAGCCCTGGTCCGGGAAGCTCCCACATGCCCCGGAGCAACTAAGCCCGTGCGCCACAACTACTGAGCCTGTGCTCTAGAGCCCACGAGCCACAACTACTGAGCCTACGTGCCACAACTAATGAAGCCTGTGCGCCTAGAGCCCATGCTCTGCAACAAGAGAAACCACCACAATGAGAAGCCCGTACACTGCAATGAAGAGTAGCCCCCGCTCGCAGCAACCAGAGAAAGCCCGCGCACAGCAATGAAGACCCAACACAGCCAAAAATAAATAAATAAATGGGAAAAAAAAAGAGTTACAAAATGAGCACTGTTCTGGTCTGGGGAGAACTAAAATAGTCACACTTGTTTCTCCCACAGGGTTTTATGTACTGCCAGCTACGTGATGGGATTAGCAACGGCAGGGCGCCTATCTCTGAGATTCGCGGTCTTTGGTTAGTAATTTCATTCCCTTATAGTGTAAGGCCCCACTTCAGCATTCAGGCTCCATGTGTGCCCTTGGAAGATTCACCAAACTCCCGAAAGTCTCAGTTTCTTCATCTGTAAAATGGGGCACCTGCCTCACAGAAAGGAAATGGGGCACAGACACTCGTCGGCACACGCTGGCACATGGGCACGTTCAGTACATTACTTATGATGAAGTACTTTCTTAGTTCTCGTGGAAAATCCCGAGATGCAGACAGAACTTTAGGATAGAGATCGGTGGCCAGAGGCTTCAATAAGAATGGACGAAATGGATATGGCTTGACTTTCATGACTAAAAGTCTGGGAATCCTTTACGTTACAATTTCATATTCTAAACTGAATCAACTGTTCAGCAAAGGGGGAAGAAAACCCGCTACCTACCCACGGACCTGAGAGAGCCATCACACTGTGGGGATTTAAAAGATCAGGAAGGAAGCTTCCCAAGTAGGGTTCCATTTCATAGTCCCCAGCAAGGCACAAGGGTTCCTATTTCTGAGATTGCATTTGACCAAATACCTGGCATAATGCAGTATACTTGTTGATTAATTAATAATAATAATAAACCTCACACTGACAGGACAATCACTCAGTGTTAGGGAGTTGTTAAGCCCTCATGTAGAACCCATTTAATCCTCATGACAACCCTAACATGTAACGCTTGTCACCTCCACTCTGCAGAGGCAGAGACAGAGGCAGGAATGGCTGACAGCCTGTCTCAGACCCAACCCAGCAGCTCAGCCCCGGAATCCATGCTCGCAGACGCTGTGCTGTCATCCTAATACGTCATGCTCTTCTATGTAGAAATATCCACACATTTTCTCATCTAAAAAAAAAATCTGTTAACTAATGTTTATAAAATTCAAAAGAGGCAGCTCGTTCCCTGAAACAGAACAAACCTGAAGATACTCAGGCAAAGTGATGATGGTGACCAGTCGGATAAACTGGGATGAATTTGTACAACTCACACTGCCTTTGGGGAAAGATGTCATTTAAATCAGATAATCCACGAGTACAGACAGAACGTGTGCTGAGGTTTGCTGCTCCTCCGTCTGGAGGGCCGCTCCAGAAGCAGACAGAGGTGTTGCCTCAGCGTCGGGCGGCAGCATCGTGTGGGGCGTAAGCCCTTGGACCCCGCTGTCAGACTTGCAGGTCAGACCTGGTCCTGCCCCTCCCGACCTGGGCAGCAAGCTCCCAAGTCCATCCCTTGCCCTCCAGGCCAGGCCTGACTATGGTCCCCATTGGCAGAGACATGATAAGGACTGTGATGGTCCAGGGAGAGGGGCAAGGAGGGAGGGCATCAGCGATGTCCAAGTGGACATGACCTACTAGCTAAGTGACCTGGGCAAGGCATGCACCCTGGGCGTGGGTGTTCCCATCTGCAGAGTGGACTGCATGATGCCTGCTCTGGCCACCCTGGGCTGCTCTTCAGCAGTGCTTGGCATTCTCCCGTGTGCCCTGTGCTGGGGCCATGGCATGACATCTGTCCAGATGGGCACCATGTTTAAAAGGGCAGCTGTGTGGCCAGGGCCTCACCCTCCTCCTTGGCAAATGGGTGTACAATGGCACCTGCCCACTAGTTCTTGGGTCGACGCCACGAGATGGTGCATTCAGACCCCTCCCCCATGCCTGGCACACAGCAAGTACTAGCAGGGTCAGCCAGCAGTGTAATCGCCGCGTGTCAGAAAGCCTGGCCCGCCTCTCAGGGTGCCAGGCCAACTCAGGACTGGTTTTTTTTTTTTTTTTTTTTGGTAATAAATTTATTTATTTTATTTATTTATTTTTGGCTGCGTTGGGTCTTCGTTGCTGCGCGCGGGCTTTCTCTAGTTGCAGTGAATGGGGGCTACTCTTCGTTGCGATCCATGGGCTTCTCATTGTGGTGGCTTCTCTTGTTGTGGAGCACGGGCTCTAGGCGCACGGGCTTCAGTAGTTGTGGCACGTGGCCTCAGTAGTTGTGGCTCACAGCCCTTAGAGCGCAGGCTCAGTAGTTGTGGTGTACGGGCTTAGCTGCTTCGCGGCACGTGGGATCTTCCCAGGCCAGGGCTCGAACCCGTGTCCCCTGCATTGGCAGGCGGATTCTTAACCACTGAGCCACCAGGGAAGTCCCCAACTCAGGACTGTTATCACTTGGGTGCACGAGGACACGGCAGTGCCGAAAAAACTGAGCTTGGGTATCACCGCTGAAGTAATTGGAGATAAACGTGTGGGACTTGAGGTAATCAAAGAGAGAATGCATTTGCAAACTAGCAGGTTAAAGTTAACATAAACTTTGGAAACCATGAGGAAATTAAGGATATCATTTTAAATTAAATATCTTAAGTAGACATGTTCCTTAAATGTGATAAGACAGCTATGGTACATTTAGTCAATGCCGATTGGTAATTAAAAGCGGATTTCTCCAGGCTTAGCTGCCCGGGAGGAGAGATCCATGTCTTCGTACAGGAGCTGATAGCCCTTGGAAGTATGGTTTCAATAACCCTCGGGCCCCGTTGGCCCTCCACTCGGCAATAATAATGATTTGTTCTTGTAATGAAATGATATTCCTTTACTGCGAACGCGGTGCGCACGCAGGGCACGATTCCATGGGTGTTGCTAGCCTGGGTGTGACCCAGTGTGGGGACGATTACATGGAATTCCAGAATATCAGAGCCGGAAGGGGCCCGAGTCATACCAAGTCGCACTCCACCATTTCACGGGTTTAACGCAGGGGTTGTGGAGCAGCTGTTCATGCACTTAGGAGCCCCTTGCTGTCGGCTTCTGGGAGGGTCCAGGGAAAACGGAGCATAGGATACCCTCTCTCCCCTTCTCCTCCTCCTCTTCCTCAAGCACGCCAACCCCTTCATGCAGGTCCCACATCTGTCCTCAAGCTCAGTTTTCTGGCTGCACCAGCCTCCCAAGCCTTCTCAGGACATGCGGTCCCTGTTCTAACCCGACGTTCCCGTGGCTGAACCCCCTGGACGCTCCAGGGAAAGGTGGCAGCTTGGCCGGGGCTCAGGGTCGCTGCCCGTGACTTCGTCCTTGGTTTTCCCACAGATGCTGGTCTTACATTCAGCCAGCTGAAACCCACGAGCCCTCTGGCTCCGTTTTTCCTGTCTGCAAACAACGACCACCAAGTGTAAGAGGTGTGTCTTGTTTGTCTCCTCTCAGAAAAGATCCCCAAAGAGTCCCAACACACAAATAACTCCCCAGAGCCGCCCTCTGTCCCAGAAGCTGTGCCAGGAGACCCCTGACTTGGGATGGCGGGAACCATGCCCCTCATCTAGCTAGGTGGTCCCATTGAAGACCCACGGGACGCTGGGTTGGTTCTCTTCTCACATCCAAGGCTCTGGGGTGAGAAGCTGGGGCCCTGGGGCCCCCAAATCTGTGCGGATGGATTCAGGGGGTGGCACCTCGGTTTTTAAAGCACTGCAGATGGGAAAAGTGAACGCAGCTGGATGAAGCTGCCCCTGGAAACTTCCGCTGAAGGCTGCAAAACAGACAAATTCTGAGTCTCTCAGGGTCACGCCGGTGTTGTCTGTTTGAAATGACGGGCGCTGCAGCCCTGGACGTGCACACGTGGAGACAGGACACAGCAGGGAGAGGAGACGAGAGCCACGCATGGGCGAAGACTATAGCAGGACGCGGCCTCCGCTCCGGGGATGTCTCTCTCTGTCTGTCTCTCTGTCCGTCTGTCCCCCCCACCCCGCCCCGCCCCGTACGATGTGCTAACTCCAGACCCAGGTCCCTGTGCTCCTCATCGTGTTCCCCAGGCCGCCAACATCTTGAGCCCTGGAGCCCCACGGCCGCCGACGTGAATACCTGAGGCTTCTTCTGGAAATGAGGGACATCTGGGTGGTCCTGGCGCTCGCCTCGGTTCAGCCCCATTCAGTCCCCAAATGCACAAATTGCTCACTCATAAGACAGTGACACATTGAGGGAAAAAGGAATACATTTGTGTGTCTTTATGAATATTCGATTTTCTTCTGGCAAAACATCTCTCCTGCTTCAGTGGCATTTTGCACCTGCAGCCGATGCTCTGCTACGAGGGACCTTCTCCGGCTTCTACGGTCTTGAACTCCTGTCTTCCACTGACATGAAAATTCAAAGGAAAAAACTAGCATTTCTGGAGATGCTCCTTCTCTCCACAGAGCGTTGGGGGTCTGCCAGGCGCGCCTCGTGGTGTGGGACCCCTGAGGGCCGGCATTGGAATCTGTGGCTCCGGGGCAGAGGCCGGGCCCCGCCCTTGTTAACAGGCTCCCCGCAGCTCCGACCCTGCACTTTCACAGACCCGAGGAGGTTTGATCAAAGGGCCGACTTTCCCCCGAGCTGGGCTGTGGCGGCCTCTCTTAGGGAAAACCACTCACTGCAAACTAGCTGAGTGGCTTATGTTCTCGGCTCCTCCAGACGCCTGAAGGGAAGTATCCTAACTGTGTAATTAAAGCCCTAGGAAGCCGGTGACACGGCTGCGTCTCTGCCCCAGTGAGGATGATTAAGCATTTGCTAATGCTGACGGCTCACAGAAACTTCATGTCCTGCAGGCAAGGCCCAACGTCCCTCTGCAAAGCCACGGTTCTGATCCAGACCTGCGTTCTCCCCCCATCTCACTCCGCCGGGTCACCAAACCTTTTCTTCGTCTTCGATCCCCAGCCTGAGCTCAGTCCCTGGCACAGGGATGAGGATCCACGAACGCTCAGGGCCCAGACGGGATGAGTTGATTCCCTCGACAACCGACACACGTTTGTTAAGCAGCTGCTCCGAGCAGAGGGGGCTCAGGCAAGTGCTGGTCTGCCAGCCCAGGGATGGAGCAGTGAAGAAAGGACTGAATGAATGAGTGAATGAAGTAATGAATAAGCAACTCGACTGCACGTGCTACGTGATGCGTGCTGTGGGGCTGGGTTGGTTGGTAAATAACATCCGGGCCTGTGCGTCCCGGCTTGGCAGTCATCAGGACCCGTCTGGGAACGAATGAATTGCAGGGGGTGGAGGCGGCAGAGAGGAGGTGCTGGGCAGCACATCTGTCCTTGCCTCGCTGCTCTGCAGGGGGTCGCAGGCCTGCGCTGCTCCCCAGAGAGGCCCATCCACCAGCGATGATACCCTTAGGTGGGCAGTGACCAGCGGCAGCGTCTGTGCTGGGCAGGTCTCGGTCCTTGACCTCGCCTCTCACGGCCACCAGCACGGAGGGGAGTGGCAGCCGGCCAGCACGCAGCCTGAGGCAGCCCGGGCCCTGCTTCCTTAGCTCTCGCTCCATGACTCCCGAAGGCCTCAGCGTGCAGGGCGCGGCCCACCCTTCGCTGCAGGCTGGCTGTTCCCGACGGGCAACAGTGGTACGACACAACATGCAAGACGCCCGGCGCCAGGGCTCACTCCCGAGCTGCTCTGCAGAGGCAGAGACCATCCTCTCTCCTCAGCAGAGCACGTGGGTATCGACTGTTTGTCTGGTTTCTAAGCTGAGAATGTAAACGCCGTGAACGCAGCGCCCTTCCCTGTTGTAACCCCCGTGCCCGGAAAAGGCTGTGTCTCCCAGTAGGTGCTCCATAAACACTTGCTGACGGCATGCACAAGGGCGTGTGAGAGCAGGCGAATGCCCTTCTGGGTGGTCCTCAGGCCTGACTGCCCACTATACCTCTCTAGGGAGTTATTTCAAAAATACTTTCCGTTTAAGAATTTCCCATGTGTTATAGTGTGCGGCCCAGAGGGAGAGCCTATGATGTGGGGAAATCAGGCTTTAAAAAGTGTGTCACCGAGGGCTTCCCTGGTGGCGCAGTGGTGGAGAGTCTGCCGGCCGATGCAGGGGACACGGGTTCGTGCCCCGGTCCGGGAGGATCCCACATGCCGTGGAGCGGCTGGGCCCGTGAGCCGTGGCCACTGAGCCTGTGCGTCTGGAGCCTGTGCTCCACAAGGGGAGAGGCCACAACAGTGAGAGGCCCGCGTGCCGCAAAAAAAAAAAAAAAAAAAAAAAAGTGTGTCACCAAGACACACAGTCCTGCACTGTTGGGGTGGGCGAGCGGGCCTAACCTTCCAGAAGGGAGGGCGGTTCAGCAGTATATTCATTCACGCACGTGTACTTCCAGGCACGGGCCCTCGGGGCCTAACTAAGGTGTGAGCACAGCTTAGGTTGCGGAGATGTCCACTGAAGCCTCCTGTCCTGGCCCAAAAGCTGCATCTGACCTAAAAGTCCATCCGTACAGAAAGTGCTATCCAACACGCCACTTTCAGTCTCTGGAACATTCTGCGCTATTCGATGTAATTTGAAGAAGAGACTTTGTTGACATAGGAAGTCCGCAATACACCGTAAGGTTTTTAAGAAACAGGTTGAACGAGACACCATAAATCGTGGAATCCCGTTTTAGAAGCACAACCGCATAGGGAACGCCCCCTGCAAGGAGAGAACTGCATGGATCCGGGAGCGCTGGAGACACGGTCCACATGGTAAGGCTACGTTACAGTTGTCTGATCACACCTACGATGGGAACCGGTTTAGAATCACAGCACTGGGTTCCTCAATGAGCATTCTGTCCAGAATGAGGAAGCCGAGGCAGAGAGAGATGCAGGAACCTGGGCCCAGGCGGTTACCCCAGGGTCCGTGCGTGCATCCCGGCCCCAGGCTGGCTGTGAGGCAGTGCCAGCGCTGGTTGAGCCTGGGGCACTGCAGATGTTTTCCCCCCTTTTCTTTCTGCATATGTGGATTCCCATTTGTCCTACAATGAACATACACCAACCGAATAATAAGTACTCAATAAAACTATCTGAACACTGAGGGCAAGTGACGGCCTCAGCAGCCTTGCCTACACCGCCATCTGCTCGGGTGAAGATTTCCCTGGGAGCTGGCCCCCTCCGTCCTGGCTCTGTCCTTGTGGACCGGCCGAGGAACCCTTGGGCCCAGGAAGGGGGTGCCGCCCCTGAACCCTGCCTTATCTAGGGCTGTTGAAACTGCACCTGGGTTCTGTGTACAGCTCTTGGCTGCACGACCCGGGGATGTCAACAAATTGAAGGTTGTTTGGAGAAGTGCAACAGGATGATTAAGGAAAGAGCTGGACGGATTTGTCAGGAGGGCTTTACGAGAGCTAAACACGGATGGGCTGGAGTAATGACAACTGTCCCCAAGCGTGAGCGGGGTTGAAACGCTGGAGCACCGGGGGCGGGGTGTGGGGAGGGGGAGGAGATCCATCTGAGGGAGGTGAGGGGGACAGAACCGGAAGCCTTGCTGGCTGTGTGGCCGGGGAAGCGCGCTCAGAGTGGGCTGGCGCTGGGGCTGCGGAAAGGGCCCCTCCCACCACTGGACATCACTGGGGGGCCTTCGGGCATTACAGTCGACGTCAGACATCACTGGGCACCATTGGACACCGCATTACTCAGGAGTACTAGACATGCAGGCATCACTGAGAATCAGTGGGCATTACTGGACACTACTGGGGATCACTGCATATCACTGGGCATCACTGGGCATCACTGGCCTTGGTGTCACTGACGGGGTACAGCATCCCTCTGGGTGATCTGTCAAGGAGGAAGGAAAGGAATTCTGTGGTCCAGCTCTGCTTGATCGATAGGGCCGCGCTGCTGGCGCTCACGTGAAATAGACAGGAGCAGGTTCTGGAAAGGGGTGGTTGCAGAGAAAAGGGCCGGGAGCGGTGGCTCTGGGCAGGCACTGCCCCCGGGTCTCCTCCACAGAGGCATTAGGGGCCACAGTGAAATTAGGAGCATTTCGCTGCAGTTTTACCTGTTGCTCTCCAGGCTCCCTCCCAGCTCTACCAGGCTCTCCCTGAAGTCCCCCAAACATCCTGGGTATAGAGCAACATGCTTCCCTGCACTCCTTCCTGTAAAGCTTGATGCCCCGAGCCCTTGGGTGTAGACATTCTGGAAGATCCCTTTCTCGGAAGGGCCCTGGGCTGTCCTTTTCATCACCTAACGTGGGGCGTGGCAGGCGGGAGGTGCCGACAGTTGCTTGAATAAATGAGGATCACGATCAGCCCCTCTCTGCCCAGGCTGTCCTGACATCAGGATCTTTGCCCTGTTTTTGGAGTCATTTCTATGATATAGCTCCTTCCTTCCTGTTACTGCATTTATTCAACCTGCTTTTGTCCTATAGAAACTCTCCCTTCCTTCCTTTCTGCTTTCTTGTTATAACTCTTAAAGACAGAATAATTTTGAGTTAGTAAATGCCATTCTGTTTGTTTTCTGGTGACGTAATTCTCTAACTTGAAAGAAGAAATGCAGGGGAAGCAACGTCTATCCTTCTGGGATGATTTGGAATTGACGGATCAGTTCTTCCCATAGCTTTGATGGATCTTTCTTTACTTTTCAACATATTTAAGGTTTTTTTCCTTTAATCTCACCTGGTTCCCCAAATAATTTAACACATCCTTTAAAACAAAGCAGGGGACTTCCCTGGCGGTCCAGTGGTTAAGACTCTGTGCCTCCACTGCAGGGGGTGTGGGTTTGATCCCTGGTCGGAGAACTAAGATCTCACATGCCGTGCCAATAAATAAATAAACAGCAGAATAGAAACCAGGATCACTGAACAACCCTAACAGAACAAAATCCAGTGAAAAAGAACAGAGGAACAGGTGACCTTGGGCCCTCTAGGTACTGTCACCAACCTTTAAACAAAATCCATTGTGCACAGGCTGGGCCCTGGATGGAGGGAGAAACGACTCGTCTCCTCTGGATTATAAACAAGAAGTTTATAACCTAGAGCAGGGAATAGTGCAAAATGGCAGGTGCTGCGTAGTGTTACCTACTGAATGCTAGGAGAGAACAGAGGAGGGAATGGATGGCTTTGGCCAGAAATGGAATTTAGCTTGGGTTCCCTGGCAGCCAAAGGAAAAGGTGAAATGGGTGGAGTGACGCGACTCTTGTAGCTTGAAAAAAAAGACTGATTTTAAAAATGGCACTGACTGATGGAGTCGCTGAACTAATCCAGTCGTCTGCTTGGAAAAGAATACATTTTTCACAATGACTTTGCCCATGGTAAATCAGTAAGTGAAAGAGCAAGCTGGAGACCACTATGTATAGAGCATCCCCCTTTTTGTAAAGAAAGTACAAAATAAAAAGCCTTGAACCAATACTGGAAACTTCTGGATGCTATTCCCCAGTCTGACAACAGTGGTTCTCCCTGCAAGATGTGGAGCCATGAGAGGGAAATGGGTACTCTTTGTTCGCGTTCATTTCTGCTGGTTGGGTTTGTCAAAACAAGCATCTATCCTTTCTTCCTAATTAAAAAGGGGGGTGTACTTGAATATAGATATAAGAGGAAGAGAGCTTCCCCTGTGAGATTTCTTAAGGTGGAGGCTGGGTTAGGCATCGGTGAGCCATCCCGAGAAAAGCTTCAGGCTCCCCCCACGGCCAAGGGCGCATTACTCCCGACAAAGGCAGTCCAGTCCGCCTGCCTCTGCTGTAATCAGGGAAGCTCAGGAAGGCCAGCCCTGACCGGCACAAGCGGGCTCCAGCGAGCCACTTCCACACCGCTGTTCGTTTTGTTTTTGAAATTAAAAAACAAAAACCAACAGACAAGTGGAAGAGACAGCAAGTGGCCGCTGCCCGTCTCCTCGGGACCCTTGAGGGATCCGGTCCCCTTCTCTGTCCCCAAGGCCTGAGGAGCAAATCAAGGCCTGCAGCGGTCATGCAGGACAGAGGGCTTTAAGTTAACAGCAATTAAGGAGGGTTTCCTGCGATAAACGCCTCAATCTTCACTGAAATCTTACGCTTTCAGCTTTATGACCGGCTCAGGCCGGAGCTTCGCAGACCAAATCATGTCAGAGGTCACTCTGTCACTTTTTACAGATCTGGCCAGAGAGGAGGGTCCTTCACTATCAGATATAACCGGTGGTCCCAGCAGGACAGAGCCTGTGGGACGATCTGCTGACCTCACACTCAGAAACGGCCAGTCCTGGCTAGCTGCCCGGTCCTGGTGGGGCGATCGGCAAACTACTTCCTGGGCCTCCATCTCCTCATCAATAAACAGGACAATAATTGCTGCCGGGGGCGGGGTGGGGGATGGCCATGATGTGAGACAGCCCGTTAAATGATTAGGAAAAAACATAACGTACCCAGTAATAAAAAAAAATAGTTAAAAGAGCTTGGACAGTGGCGTCGGGCACATGTGGATTTAAACCTGACTCCCGTCACTCTCTTGACAACCTTCATGTATTCATTCAACTAACTGCTGAGCCTCAGTTCCCTCACCTGTAAAATGGGCACAAACAGTAACACTGACCTCGAAGCACACGGAAGGCAATCTGGCAATGATCTCTGAGAGCCCTGTTTAAAACTGCAATTACCCAACAGCAAGGACCTACTGTATAACACAAGGAACAATATTTGATACCTTGTAATAACCTATAAGAGACAAGAATCTGAAAAAGAATATATATATGTATAAAACTGTGGACATCGCTGGTGGCGCAGTGGTTAAGAATCCGCCTGCCAATGCAGGGGACATGGGTTTGAGCCCGGGTCCGGGAAGATCCCACATGCCGTGGAGCAACTAAGCCTGTGTGCCACAACTACTGAGGCTGCGCTCTAGAGCCCACGAGCCACAACTACTGAAGCCCATGCACCTAGAGCCCGTGCTCCGCAACAAGAGGAGCCACCGCAATGAGAAGCCTGCGCACTGCAACGAAGAGTAGCCCCCGCTCGCCACAACTAGAGAAAGCCCGTGCACAGCAACGAAGACCCAACACAGACAAAAATAATTAATTTATAAAAACAAAAAAAACTGAATCACTGTGCTGTACACCTGAAACTAACGCAGCATTGTAAGTCAACTGTAGTTCGATAAAAAATAAATTAAAAAACCACTGCAGTTGCTTCCTCTACTTCTCTTTTCTCCGAAACACCTACTGCCATCCCGCTGATTTATTTTATTGTCTGCTCCCTCCCCCACCCCCCATGAAAGCTCCATGAGGGCGGGGATTTCTGACTGTTTCATTCTCTGCTCTCTCCCCAGCGCCTAGTACAGCATGTGGCACACAGTAGGTGCTCAGCAGGTTTGCCAAACATGCAAAATATGAGCCAGTTAATGTCACCGCCTCTGATCGGGCATATACTAGATAATCATGAAACTGATCTGTAGCAAGTTAAATTTATATATTTAATGTACCTTATTTTTAAAAGTTCTTTATTTTAAAGGCTTCTTTCAAAGTTTTAAACTTTGGGTATGAAATTCTGATCTAGGTGTAGGGAAAGAGGGGAGGGGTGAGGAAAGACATAGGAATTTGGTTGCTCTAGTGTTTTTTTTTAAACTGTGACACTCCCGTGTTTGGGGCAAGTTTAAATCCTCCTCCTATCCTGACACCCTCCCTGCCCCAGGCTTTGGCGGCCTCTGGTTTACTCCTGGCTGCGAGTACCTTCCCTGTCATCCTAGCCCTTGGGCAAAGTTTTTCTCTGTGTTTTTGGAGAACTGGGCTTGGAAGGTACACTTGGTGATGGGGGGGAGGAGCCTCCGAGGTCTCGGGAAACGCCGCCCTCAGAGAGTCTGCCCTGTCAGGGCAGAGATCTGAGCAGAGCATCTGCCCTATGAAGCAGCCGGCCTGGACCTTTCCTCCGGCGAGGACCAGAGTTCGGGTCTTTGGGGACTACCTCTGTCTGCATCAGGGTGGGTGGAAACCAGAGGGAGACACAAGGGAGGGTGGGGACACAGCCTCCAAGAACCAGCCCAGCGTATTTTAGTGGGAAGAGAAGTGCGGCCAAGGTTGGATTCTAGGAAAGATTCTGATGAGTCGGACCCACCTCTGCCCTCCCATTTCCAATGTCCCTTTCACATCGAGTAAAACATCGAGGGAAGGGCCAGTCTTTTAAATACGGAATGTTTGGGACAACCCCAGACATCAGAATATCTGCTGAATCTGGTCTTGGACAGGCATCTGGTACGACTTTCTTGCTTATCTGAACAATTCCCATTGCAACACCATCTCCTCTGTGGTTTCACTGTTCATTATAAAATCATGTTTTACTTTAAAAATGCAATAATGGTGGAACCAACCTAATTAGGCACCGAAACCAAAATCTCACAGAGAAGAGCGTTTTCCCTTTTACCCAATGTAGAGACTTGAAATCAGATTATTACTGAATCTGTGATAGGTTAAAAGTGAGGTACCAGCTTAAGCGTTTTAATTGGTTTCAGTGACCTTGTGCCAGAAACACAAAGCTCCTTAGGAAGAAAGGATAGCAGAGAAGAAAACAGTTATGATTCATTGGGATGAAAGATCAGGAACTTCAGATGTAGCTTCTTGGCTTAACGCTCAACACACATCTCTTCCCTGTCTCGTCTTCCTCTTCCTTAAAATGGGGACAGAAATATCCAATTATTCCCTCAAAATTCCAAAGGCGTGTATAAGAACATAACGCGCAGGTGGCATGCAAGGAACCGAAATCAGTACGTGAGGCCTGATTAGTATTTGTGTTTTTAAACTCATCCTGAAAAGTCAGATTTCCTAATGTTAGTTTAAGCAACATAAGCAGGACCTGCAAAGTCCAGGGTGGGAGGGTCCTCTTCCATCTTTAGCTTAAAAATGGGCTCGGTCACCCAACCCCAGCTGACTTCTTTCTGTCAGCAAGGAGCCTCTTTCCACAGGGTCATCATGTTCCTAAGGGCTCCGTTACAATTCCCCATGGTTTCTGACCAAACACTCATGCTGCACTGGGGGCTACCAGCTGGCCTGGCCCGCCCGCTTTGTCCATCTGAGAGCAGCACACGCCCTGGTCAGCGGGTAGCAGCTCCCATTACTAGATGATCCTTATGAGGCTGGGCTGCATGAAAATGTCATTTTTGTCGGTCAAAAGCAGTTGGTTGTTGGCAATATCACGTGGTTCCTACACATGTGTACCAGGTACCGAAAGAAGAGCCTTATGGTTCCTGAACGATAGTTCAGTGCCTGGCTCCACAGCTTACGTGGTGGCCTTCAGCCACTAGCTCCTCTGGGCCTCAGTTTCCTCATCTGTAAGGGGGCACCGACGTCACGGGGAGGGGGAGGAGATGAAGCAGGAGAGACAGGGTTCCGAATGGCACAGGTGTACCGTGAGGGCCACAAGTGGCCACTACGATCACCTCCTGCGAGCCCATGACGCACCCCAGACGAGGGGACGCGGACCCTGACTCGCCCACATCTGTGGCTAAGGCAGGCAGCCCCTTCAGAATGCTCCCCACTAGCGTGGCTCCCACCTCCGGCTCCAAAGAAGCCCAAACATGAGGCTCCTGGGTACCTTCAGAAGTGACTTAAGCTTGTGGTTTTACACAAGCATTAAAGGTGAGTTCCCAGGAACAGGAAGCTGTGGTTGCCAGCTATAAAACAATCTTGCGTAGTGAACACTGGGTTCTGGGGGAGGCCAAGCCCTCACTGAATTGAGGAGGATCTCGGGTGCCTCTTTTTTTTTTTTTTTTAATTTTATTGGAGTTGATTTACAATGTTGTGTTAGTTTCAGGTGTACAGCAAAGTGATTCAGTTATACGTATACATATGTTCATTCTTTTTCAGATTCTTTTCCCATATAGGTTATCACAGAATATTGAGTAAGATTTCCCTGTGCTGTACAGTAGGTCCTCTTTGGTTATCTATCTTTTTTCCTTTTTTTTAAACATCTTTATTGGAGTAAAATTGTTTTACAATGTTGTGTTAGTTTCTGTTGTATAACAAAGTGAGTCAGCTGTACGTATACATATATCCCTATACCTCCTCCCTCTTGCGTCTCCCTCCCACCCTCCCTATCCCACCCCTCTAGGTGGTCACAAAGCACTGGGCAATCTCCCTGTGCCATGTGGCTGCTTCCCACTAGCTATCCATTTTACATTTGGTAGTGTATATATGTCCATGTCACTCTCTCACTTCGTCCCAGCTTACCCTTCCCCCTCCCTGTGTCCTCAAGTCCATTCTCTATGTCTGCGTCTTTATTCCTGTCCCGCCCCTAGGTTCTTCAGAGCCTTTTTAAATTTTTTAATTTTTTAGATTCCATATATATGTGTTAGCATACGGTATTTGTTTTTCCCTTTCTGACTTACTTCACCCTGTATGACAGACTCTAGGTCCATCCATCAGGTGCCTCTTGAATTGAATTTCATTGTGTTTTTGGACAAGGCTGTCTTCTCCCCCGTAGCCCAATTTGTCTGCAGTGCTTTCATTTTCAAGGGCTATATATTTTGGTGACTTCAACACTTGAACTCTGATTTGCACGATAAAACAAAAACAATCCCTCCCGAGGGACCTGGTTTGTCCCTTGGACTCAAGCGAGCTTTGGAGGGCACACAATGACCTCCTTCACAAACTAACAAACAAACAAACAAATCAGGCCTCCTTCCGGCTCTCCTCCCAACAGAGGCACCTACACAGCGCCAGGCCTCCCAGCCGGGGCACATCCTCCACTCCTTCACCCCCATGGGCGTCGGCGAGGTTTGCCTGGATCGTGCAGGGCAGGCGGCCGCGTGAGCTCGGACAAGCGTCTCGCGTGTCCCTCACCTCTTCTCCTGGCAACTCCGGGTCCCGCACCCCAAGACAGGATGGGCTGCGAGAGCGTTCCCTCCCCGTGGTGGCCCATCCCCCAGGTCTGCTGCTTTCTGAGCCCTGTGCCTTTCATTCACCCCACTGTCAATTCGTAAAAAGTGATACGACAGGCGGGAAAGAGATGGAAACTTTTTAAAAAAAATAATTGTTTTAAATCCTACTGTTCTGTAAACCAGGAAGTTGTATTTGTCTAAGAGCAAATTAACTGAACTCTCCCTCCCCCGCCTCAACCACCACCAAAGGCTCCATAAGTTCAAGGCAGAATCTGCCAAATTTGGGTGGAGACCGACTCTGGCCCGGGGCCTCCTGGCTGCTGCAAGGCCAAAGGGGATGGAACACTGGGCCGGTCACTTCTCCTGAGTGACCGGGAGGAGGAAGCCTTCCCTGCAAGGAGCAGAACGCTCACCTCGGCGCCCCCCCCAGCTGAATCCACCCTTTTAAGCGAGAACAGCCAGGTAGGAAAGAGGCGAGAATGCTAGGAGTTTTCTCGAGGGGGTCCCCTAAAGCAAGAAGGACCCATCCTGTCCTGTGAAGGCTTTGCACAACCTTTAAAGCAGATGAGGGGCCTCTGAGCCCGTGTGCTGCCTGCTCTGGGGAGCGGGGTCCAGCCCACACCCAGCAGCCCCCTGCCCGGCTCACTCCTCAGGCCTGAGGGGACCTCAGAACATCCTCCCAGGCAGGGAGCAATGAAAAGGCTGAGAAGCAGCTGGGTCATCTGTTTTGGGTTAAAATGAAAAGAAATCAGATTTTTAGGGAGAAAAACAAGAAGAAAGAGATAAGCAGGGAACTCAGAGTGCAGGGCGGGAGGAGGCCCTGACCCACTGTCTGGTGGATTACCCGAGTCCATTTTCCCTGACCCTGCCATGGATGCCACCGCTGCGGTCACATTAGCAGAAATCCACGTCTGGCACAGGCAGCTCAGCCCCCGGGGCCTTGTCAGGGATACGGTCCTACAAGGAGGGCTGGAAGGCTGGATCCTGCAAGCCTGGTGCCAGCTCATGGGGTTTTTAAAAAACCTGAAAGCCCCAGGGAGGCGGTCGCCGCGGGTCGAGCAGGCGGAGCGGCGGTAGCCAGCGGCGGTTAACTGTGCAAACATCATCCGACTTGGTCACCAGGCCAGTAACAGGAGACGTTGGCCTCCAAGTTTGACCTTTCACCCCCTCTTTACTAAACAGGCCTAATTATTGCATTTGTCTGTCATTCGAGCCACAAATGATCCGTTCAGGTCACGGTGGGGAGGCCTCGATTTTCGGGCCCTGTCTGGAGAGCTCCACTAATTGTATCCTTCAGAGGAAGTGTGGTGGGAAGCTGGAGCCGTCCCTGAGTTTCCGGGGAGGGCACTCTTCCTGCTACAGTGGAAGGGATGTCACCAAGCCTTGAACATCGTCCCAGCAAAGCCCTGGGCTTTTGGCTCTGCTACTCAGGGAAGCTGGCCCTTCCTTTTTTGGGTCCCTGGGTTGATTCCAGATCTGAATGGGCGAGAGACATCCCTCTCTGCAGCCCGGCCAACTGCACATCGTCTACCCGGTGGCCCTGGTGTTTGCCAACACCCCTGGGCCCCTCTTCCTTCTGTGCCGCAGAGACTACATTTCCCAGCCTTGTGGCGGTTAGGTGGCCTTATGACTGAGTTCAGGCCAATGTGAGCAGGGGTGGTGTGTGCCCTCTCCAGGCCTGGCCCATGAAGACCCCCTGTGCCCAGTTCTCATTGTCTTTCCCCACCTGCTGCCTCTCAGCACCTGGAGGAGGGGGACCCACAAGGCAGAAGAAGCCTGGGTTTCTAAGTGACTTGGTGGAGCAGACATCCACAGGAGCCCATCCGACCCCTCAACTGTGTTGCACTGTCATGTGAGCACAAGATAACATTGATTTTATTAAAATCTCCGAGACTCAGAGTTTGTTCATTTCAGCACTTAGCCTACCCTGATTACTGCACTTATTAACAGAACCCCATGTTTATCCCAGAAGGCAATGTGCTCAGTGAAGAGACTGCAGTTGGCCAGCCTCCCTTGCAGCTAGGGTTGGCTAATGAAATGTAAGCGAATATTATTGGGCACGGAATCTGGGAAAGCTCCTCGAGAAATAAAAAGACACATAGCACCTTCGCCTTTTCCTTCCTGCTTCCTGGAAGGCACACATGATGGCTGGTGCTCTAGCAAGCATTTTTGAACCAGGAGGTACTAACGTTGGTAGAGCACAAGATAAAAAGAATCTGAATCCCCAGTGACTGTGGAGCCACAGTATTGACCCTGGGTTCCCTATTTCTAAACATGTTTTACAAAAGAGAAAAATAAGCCCTTGTATGCTACAGCCACTATTATTTTGGGTTTTCTATAAATGTATCTACACTAACCCTAACACCTCCATTCCTGACCTATAAGAACGTAGGAATCCTGCAAAGGTTAGGTGAAGTAATACTCAGGAGACAAATACAACCTATGCAATCCGGACAGAGCTTAGTCACATGATTACGTTGGGGTATGATTATTTGTTCACAGTAGGAAGTTGCTTCACTGCTTCCTGACTCTCAGTTTCTTCTGTGAAATGGACATAAAAATGCCAACATGAGACATACATGAGACAGAGGGGCCTCCTCCTTGTCTGGACTCCCAGCTCCTCCTTCCTCTCCCTTCTCCACTCCGTGCTCTCCCCACAGCCTGTCTCTGCCCCCGAGATGTCCCCCCACATTCTCAGACATTCACGGCACGTGACTGGAACAACGCGATTCCCTGTGTCACAGCTGCTCCATGCTCTGGCCACTAAGTAATCACGGCACCTCCAGAGACGCCACCTTTCGTGGAAGAACCTCCCCGGCGAGGGTAGGTTTCAGAGTGAACTGTCCTTGACTCTCCTGCCACCGCCCCAGACGTATAAACAAAGTGAAGGTGCTGACAAGAGGCCTCTTAACCTACCTTCTCCTTAGCAGGAGTTGAGGCTGCCTAGGTGACAGGAATTCATGAAAGCAAAGCTTTCAGGGAGTTGACATTTGTACACAACCATATGCTGACATTTAACCTTGCAGCTGTGCTTCTTTATCCTTTGTGGACTGTCAGTAGAACCCCCTGTGGCAGAAAGAAAAATCCAGGACTCTCTTGGAGTCTGGGCTACTGGGTACAGTTGTACAGGTTGTTCACTGCACAAGGTACGTAGACAAGGGGGCAAGTGGCTAGCCCGCACCGCACTCACAAGCCTTGCACATGGCTTGGGCTATATTTACCAGGGTAAAAAGCATCTTTTTCTAATTTGCACACAGATACTTTATGGGCTAGTGGCAGACGGCTTAGATCATCCGCTGATTAAAACCTCTGTCTTTGTGTAGCTTCTGCCTCTTTTTGCTCATCAAGGCTTCCAAATGCACAAAAAGCATTGAAAGCACATCCTGGGGTTTGAGGCACTCCCCGGAGATTAAGCGCTCTTACCCTAGTGCATTATCCTGACTTAGGACGGCTTTAATCCTCCATTCTCCAAGTTAAATGACTGTCTTGCAACAATAAATGTCCATCAGCTGGGCTTTACTTGCAGAATTGGAGGAAGGTACTTGGTGAGGCTGAAGTGAACCGTGGGAAATTAGCACGCTTCTTAGACTGACAACCACGTGCTGGATACCCGCGTAGGTCCAAGAAATCTGTCTGGGCCCACCTTGTCTTTCAGTCCTGCCAACTGCTGGTTCTCAAGTGCTGTTTCCAGAGAAGAGCCCCTTACAGTTTACATGGAAGCAGACGCATGAAAATATGGATGGTACCTGAGTACAAACCAGAGGATTTAAGTGCTGCTTATGGTGGATGCAAGTACGTGGAAAAAAGGAAGTGAAGTTTGCAGAGGGAGAACAGCTATAGCCTAGAGCATCTCATTGTGACCGACATGAGGAAGCGCTCAATGAAGAACGCGGACACGTCAAAGTCAACCTAAAGGGACTCCCGCTGACCAAGTCTAGGACGATTGGAGCAACAGAACAAATACTGATAATCATGGGTTACAACCCAGAGAACAGAATGAGAATTCACGAAACCGTATTGATACAACACAGTAAGTCCTCTCCACACGGACGAGTTTTGTTCCGAGAGCGCGTTCGTAAGTCCAATTTGTTCAGAAGTCCAACAGAGTTGGCCTAGGTACCCAACTAACAAATCGGCTATACAGTACTGTACTGTAATAGGTTTATAATACTTTTCACACAAATAATACATAAAAAACAAACACAAAAAATAAAGAAAACATTTTAAATCTTACAGTACAGTACTTCGAAAAGTACAGTCGTACCAGCTCATCACCGCTGCTTTTACGCTTGCTTCCGGACATCCTGGGCTTGAAATAAAGGCTCTGGACTGCTGTACTCTATACAGTTCTGTACAGTAAAGTACACAAAAGCACAACCACTTGTGGAGGATGCACACACGTGACAATGTACGCCAGGCACGTGAACTAACTCACATGATTGGACGTGCGAACGCACGTTCTCATCTTTGAAAGTTTGCAACTTGAAGGTTTGTATGTATATAATTGGGGGAGAAGGAAAAGCTCTTTCTCGTAGTAGAATTGCAATGAAGAACTTTAGAAGCAATGATGGGATGAGAAAATAAGTCACCATTTGGAAGCTACTCCTATCACACTTATTTCAGGCAAGAATTACCAATGGGTATTAAACTAGTAAGAGAAAGGATGGTAAATAAAAGGAATTTTGCATAGTTTCAAAGTAGCTCCTGACAAGATATTTATCAACCACAAAGGGGGAAAGAGTAACTTTACAGAGGAGAGGCACCACCTTACCCAAGTGTTCAGTTACCATCACCAGTGATGGGACAAATGACATCATGGACCCCTGATATGATGCCCTGAGGATGCAATGTCACTTCTGGAGCATTCCTGCCAAAAATTCATAAATGGAATCTAATCACAAGGAAACATCAGACAAACCCAGGTTGAGAGCCATTCAACAAAATAACGGGCCTTTCCTCTTCAAAAATATCACAATCATGAAAGACTAAAAAAGACACTGAGGAACGTTCCAGAATAAAGGAGCCTAAAGAGACAGGACAACTGAATGGAACGTGTGGTCCTGGATTAGATTTGGAACCAGTCAAAGTGAGAGAGACCTATCTCCCCCTCATTCTGGCTATAAAGGACACTCATAGGACCATTGGTGACATTTGAATAAGATCTCTAAAGTAGATGAAATTACTGTATCAGGGATGAATTCCTCATTTTGATACCCTTACTGTGGTTATGTAACAAAGTGTCCCTGTTTTGAGGAAATATACTCTGGAATATTTAGAGGGAAGGCGACATCACGTCTGCTAGACATGACAAAGCAGGTATGGTAAAATGTTAGCCTTTGGGGAAGCTGGGTAAAACGTTTACAAGAATTCTTTTACTCCTTTTGTAACTTTTCTGAAGGTCCAAAGTTTTTCAAAACAAAATGTCTCAAAAGTAAATAAATAAATGATTTTGCACAACACACACACACACACACACACGTGCCCTCCTCCCAGCTGGCCCCAGCACATTCCCCGCCCGGTCCTGGGGGCCCGTCGTGGACACCCTCACTCGCCCCGGCACTCTTTAGTGAGCTTTTCCACTTTGGGTGACCTGTCCCCCACCCAATAGGACGGTGACAGCTTGCAGGGAGATCCAGGACTTACACACTTTGGTGTCTCTGCACAGACTAACGCTCGGGGCATGTACAACATTCATTCCTTGATTTGAAAGGTTCCAGTCATCAGTGAGGCCAGGCCAGTTATCTCGAGATAACAAACGTGTGTCCACACCAAGAGGGAAACAGCAACAAGAAACATGGTGAGTGGAGTGAGGTACAGCTTACTCCAGCTGTGAAGTCAAACTTCAGAGCTGCGACCCTGGGGGGGGCCCTCACCCTTTCCTAGCTTGTGGGCGCTCAGTGGGTTCACAAGCACAAAGCTTCTCCGTTTCCGTGTGTGTCCGCGGGGACGCTCACACCCATTCCTGAGGCTGCCGTGAGGATTTCACAACATGCTTGATGCAAAAACGCCTGGCCCAGTGTTCAGCGTAAGGTACAGCCGCTCCCAGAGGAACTGCTATTACAACTCAAGTGAAACGAGATGCAAAAGTTCCCGCTTCTGAATTTCTCAGACACTTGTCTGGCCTCACCAGCGTACCCCAGCATAACTGTCTGCACAACGTTTACTCCAATTCTTTTCTCCAAACAACCTCTCCGGGTCCCTGAAAACAGAATTTGGCCAAGTTGGTCTAACGATTCGTGGCCCGAGAACTGGCCATAGGGCCATTTTAGATGGTTAGGTTACCGTAATTCTCTTAATAGCCATTGACAAACTCAGGGTTGTTAACGTATTCAACCAGTTACTGAGGCCCCAGAGCTACCGACTGCACTGTGTGCTGAGGAGACTGCTTTCCAGCAACAGATTTGAACAGTCAACCGGGGACACGTCCAAAGCTGCTGATGATCTCAGGTAATTGGATTTGGAAGATGACTTGCTGGCCTTGGCATTGAGAATGGAGTCCTGGAGGATTCTCTCATCCTTATGGAAATGGCCCAGAGGTTTCCCCAGTGACCAGATTCCTGGCATAGTCAGGCAGCTGTGAGATGTCTGTGGCACAAGACCTCTCCCGACATCACCCTGCAAAG
This sequence comes from Mesoplodon mirus, assembly GCF_964341445.2. Lineage (NCBI taxonomy): Eukaryota > Metazoa > Chordata > Mammalia > Artiodactyla > Ziphiidae > Mesoplodon > Mesoplodon mirus. The sequence goes on along the minus strand of NC_138995.1, from coordinate 3,104,159 downwards.
AAGATGCCGTAATGCTTTGGGGGGAAAAACAGATCATAGGGCATTTGGCTCCCTTTCTAGTGTCTGTTTTCTTTTTGGCTAGTTGAGAAGATGGAAGGGAACATATGAAGTATCTTTGCTGGACAACGTGTTGCAGAGACAAAGCGATGGGGGATTTTCACAAATAACAGCTATCTTCAAGGGACAGGACAACTCCGTCCTAGGGTAAGAAAACAGAAACGTCTCCAACCCCAGCAGACTCTGTGCCTTGGCACTCTACAAATACCATCTCTTTTAATGCTCCCACCAGCCCTGCAGGTAAGGGGGCAGAGACTCGACTCTGTTTAAACTAGTTAACTTTGCCAGGGCCACACAGCCCATGGGGATCCCAGGCAGGACTAAATCCCAGTCTCTTTGAAGCCAGTCTGCTGCTCCCTTTATTTCTGGGGAAACCCCATCCTAGGGAGAGTCACCCGGCAACCTCCACACCCACCCACGACCCCCGCTTTGAGGGTCCTTTTTGTCAGGAAGAAGAACTCCAAAATAAGTACCAAAACACGGGTCGATCATCCCTGTGAACTCTGACCCCGTGTGAGTCACTGTGCTCATGTTTCAGTGACTCAGCCCAGCCTGGAGCAAGGACCACGTCAGAGAAAGCTGTGTCCCCACGGAAACTGCTCCCTCCCTCAGAACTGACATTCCAAAGCATTTCATGGACACTGAATCAGCAACAGAAAGTTTCCAGGCAGATGACCCTCAATTCAAACCAAGTCAGAAGATCCTCAAAATAGTAACTGGGGCTCTCCTTGCTTCAAGGGGGTTTGTCAGGGAAAGAAGGTAGCAGCCCGTGTTCCTTCCCTGGTTGTAGGAACGTTTCTGGAGCCTCAGCTGGGCTGCGTGCTGGGCTGCGGGCTGGAGCAGTGGACACCGTGTGCACAGCTTCTGCCCTTGGGAAGCTTAAAGCTTCGAGAAACACTTCCGGGCCCCCCATGCGGAAGAGTCCCCGTGAAGGAGCTAAAGTGAGAAGGCTTTTAGCTGAAATGTTTTGGTTTTATAGATGCAACGTTTGCCAGGCAAAGTGTGTGTGTAGTTTATCTACTATTCATAATCAAGTTCTGTACTGTGATGTAGAATCTTAGTTTCTCATAATTCTCCCTAGGAGAGGATGCGATTGACAAGGGTTGGCGTGCGATTGTTTGTGTAAGTCGACTAGGTTACAACTCAGCCACTGGGAGACAAGGTCTCTTGCCTAACCCACCTGACCCCGACCTTATACACCCCATGTCCACACTCTGTGCCTCCCTCCCCTGTATTCTTTGGTAACAGATCCCTGACTTTGCTCAGGTGTCGGGCTGCCATGCTCTTCCAGAGACCTGGCCCCTCTCTACCTCTGACTAGTCTGACCCAATCGGGCTCATCCCATCGGCGTCAGTCCTTGCTGTCCACAGTGGCCCCTCTCTCCAAACTCCACACCTCCCTCTTTCATGCCCCGAGCAAGGCCCCCTCCCTCCAACTTGTTAATGGGGGAACGGTACAAAATTACCTTATCCACCTGTAGGAAGATCATATTTGCAGTCAAGCTCACGAAACCTCAAATCTACGTGAAGCTGGCATCATTTCGGGATAATCGCGCCTGGGTCAGGGGACCTGGATGGAGGGCTGGGCAGGGGGAGGCCTGAATGCTTACTGTACTGGAAGTCTTCCAGGACAGGCCGTCCAACATCATCCCAGGGCGAGCAGTTGCCTGGAGACTGGAGGGCTGGGGAGGCGTCCATTGTGCTCCATGCCCTTGGGCAAATCCCTGATCTCTGGCGTTTTTCACTCCCTTTGAAGGAGCTGAGGTGCTTTGAAACCCTCACTAATTAAAATAACAGTAGGGCTTCCCTGGTGGCGCAGTGGTTGAGAGACCGCCTGCCAATGCAGGGGACGCGGGTTCGAGCCCCGGTCCGGGAAGATCCCACATGCCGCAGAGCGGCTGGGCCCGTGAGCCATGGCCGCTGAGCCTGCACGTCCGGAGCCTGTGCTCCGCAACGGGAGGGGCCACAGCAGTGAGAGGCCCGCGTACCGCAAAAAAAAAAAAAAAATAATAACAGTAGAACCCTTTGCCAAAGCAAGTTCCACATCCATCCTGGGTGCCCTGCTCAGCGGGAGAGCGTGTCTGACAAGGTGTTTCCTGGAGGTGGTTGTGAGGTTCCCCACAAGCCACCGACCCGTCCTCCGTCCTCCTCCGGCCGTGCACAGCGGGAGAAGCAATTCCACATGGACCCTATTTTTGTACCGTTCTCCCCAAAATAGAACGGCAAGATTCTGTCCAGCTTGCGTTCCAGTGGCTTTACCTTCTGGAGGCCCCTGTCTGCAAGAGAAGGATTTCCCTCACCTTCTGTTTCCTCAGATCCCCGTGCAGGGCAAGGCCGGCTTGGCAGGAAGACACACGGCCAAGGTCTCCCAGAGTCTTAGCTGTCTGGCCGGGGGTCCCACTTCAGTACCCTCCCCTCCCCTCCCCCTGGACCAGACAGGACGTGGCCCAGAGACTCACCAGAGGTTGTCTGGTCCCTGGTTTTGTTCAGCAGAGATGCCCCCTGAACCTGCTTCCCCAGAGCAGGTAGGACCTGCTGGGAGACAGTGTGGGGCTCCTGGGGGGATGCGGGTGCCCATTCCCCTCACGCCGAGAGTGCCGGGGTAGGAATAGGGGGCCTTGGGAACCACCCGGGGCTGCCTTCAGGCCTCAGATCTGCCTCTAACTAGCTGTGAATTTTGGGCACATCTTGCCTCATGGGAAATGACTGGGTTGCCTGATTAAATGCAAGACACCCAGGTCAATTTGAATTGCAGCTAAACAATGATTTTTCTTTTTTTTTTTTTTAGTATAGCATTGTACGTACTTTTATAAAAGATGGTCTGTTGTTGATCTAAAATTCAAAGTTACCTGGGCACCCTGTATTTTTATGGGCTGCATCTGGCAGCCCTCACTGTGTATTAAGCAGCTGGCACACCAGGCGCTCAACGAAGAGTTCCCTTTACTGTATTTATTCACTCAATAGATATTCATCGTGAGTCTGCTACGGGCCAGGGCCTGGGGACATAGCAGGGAATGAACAGTATCTGTTTCCTGGGGCTGCTGTAACAAATACCATGAATTTAGTGGCTTACCTGGCGCACACGAATTCTCTTACAGTTCTGGAGGTCAGAAGTCCAGCAGGGGTCTCACGGGGCTAAAACCAAGGTGTTAGCGCAGCTGGGGCCTTCCGGAGTCTCTAGGGGAGAATCTGTTTCCTTGCTTCCCCCTGATTTTATTCAGTTATTTATTTTAAATTTATTTATTTTTGGCTGCGTTGGATCTTCGTTGCTGTGCACGGGCTTTCTCTAGTTGCGGCGAGCGGGGGCCACTCTGTTGCGGTGCGTGGGCTTCTCATTGCGGTGGCTTCTCTTGCTGCAGAGTATGGGCTGTAGGCGTGCAGGCTCAGTAGCTGTGGCACGCAGGCTCAGTAGTTGTGGTGCGCGGGCTCAGTAGTTGTGGCTCGCGGGCTCTAGAGCGCAGGCTCAGTAGTTGCGGCGAACGGGCTTAGTTGCTCTGTGGCATGTGGGATCTTCCCGGACCAGGGCTCGAACCCGTGTACCCTGCGTTGGCAGGTGGATTCTTAATCACTGCGCCCCCAGAGAAGCCCCCTCCCTGAATTTAGAGGCACTTGCATTCCTTGGCCTGTGGCCCCTTCCTCCATATTCAAAGCCAGAATATGTCGAGAGTCGAGTCATCACGCTGCCTCTTTGGTTCCCAGTTCTGCCTCCCCAACCACTTTCAAGGACCCTGTCCACCAAATAATCCAGGATAATCTTCCACCCTCTGTTTCATCTGTGACCCTAATTGCTCTTTTCCATGGGGGGGGGCAACATTTTCACAGGTTCTGGGGGTTAGTTCCTGGTATCTTTGGGGGGCCCTCATTCTACTCACACGGTCTCTGACCTCATGGAGTTCACAGTCCAGGGTGGGAGAGAGGCAGACAAGAAACATGTAAACAAAGAATAAATGTGTTTACATATAATGCATATTATTCCTGCTCCTATATAGGTCCCTCCTCTCAACCCAGGGACATCAGACACAAACCTGGCTTTTATGTAACAGAGTCAAAATCTGAACTCAAGACACAGACCAAATAAGGACAAGCAACACTCAAAATAACGCACCACTTTGGGAAATTGGCTGTATCTACAGAAGCTGAGTACAGGCCTAGCCTATGACCCAGAGATTCCACATTTAGGCACATTCCCAAGAAAAATGTGTGTGTATGGCCACCGAAAGACAAGTACCGACTACTCAGGCAGCGTTACTTCTAATAGGCAATGACTAGAAGCTACCTAAATGCCTTTCAGCAGTTGAATGAATAAATAGTTATGGAGCAGTTATACATGGATCACTATGCAAGCATGAGGATGAACAAATCTTGCTGCGTGCTGCCCCGTGGGTGAATCTTACCCACGTCATGCTGCGCTGAAGACGTCCACACCAAACACCACCTACTCAAACAGGTGACCCGGATCTGTGCTCGAGGGGGTGTCGGGCTGTGTCGACCTGCCTGGGCCCACTTCTTGCTGAGTGGCCTCAAGTTGTGGTGGCTGAAAGAGGGACGTGCACTTGACCTGGAAGGGAGAGAGCAGCATCGCCCCACCCCCGGCCGCCCCGGACACCAGCGGCTGCCGTAGTGAGAGAGGCGATGGGGGTGGCGGACGGCGGGTCGCACCTGCCCTTGTCCCCACCTCCTTCCCACCCGCCGGCCTCGCTGACCACCAGTGACCCCTGCACCATCCGTTGCAGAAGCAACTCTCTTCCACAGTGGAACTGGGTTCCAATGTGGCAACCCACGCGCGAGCCTGCTTGCCAGGGTCCCCTGCACACCGCGCTCCTAGGCGCCGTTGCTTCTGGAACGCTGGGGCGGGGCTCAGCTCCGCCCCTCCCCAGCTCCCGCCACAGTCGTGCCCAGTCCAGTCCCTGTCCTAACTCTGCGCATCCGCATCACTCAGGGTGGCTCTGCCTGCCTGGCCAATGCAGGCCTGATAAGCCTTATCAGGAGTGCGGATGCGAGGAGGGGGGTGCTGGGGGCTTCAGGGGCTGGCTCCAAACGGCCTGTGTTTACTTCTCAAAAATTCACCACGCTGCCTGCCGATGATATGGATATTTCAATACGTACTTTTTAAAAGGGTGTTTTTTAAGTTTTGGGACCATGGGTATTTTCTATCCCAGTGCTTATCAAGTTCCCAAAGCACACAGGTTCACTGGGGGCTCTGCCAGGCTCCTGGGTGCCTTATCTCCTCCTGTGAATTCCCAGGGCCTGGCCGGCCCAGCCCCGGCTCAGGGACAGTCACTCAGCGGCAGTGGACATGGAGCCTCTGGGAACAGGGACCGGGAGGGTCTGGGAGGAGGGATGAAGGAGTTCCTTCTCTCCTGGAGCTGTCTCTGCAGGGCAGGGGCGAGAGCCCCAGTGAGCCCCCTCTACATGTTAGTAGTCTCTTATCTCGGGGCACTGCCCCAGGGAACTGACCGCACTCGTAAGCCTCCGGGGGCCGTTTTATGTGCTTTTCCCACCAGCTTTCACAGGGACCCTGAGAAAGACACTGCACTGGAACAGAGGGGCGGGCGGGGGACGTTCCGACAGACTCTCTGGGTCAGCCAGGGACAGGACGCCCCGGGGGTGGCAACATCCTCCCCAAGAAATGGCTTTTATCCACTCAACAGCCTCGTCACTGAAAGAGCCTTGCCAGGTCTCAAGACGCTGCCCAGAAGACGGGTCCATCCTTACCCTCCCCGGGGCTAGGCAGGCGGTGCACACATGGTGGCCCTGAGACGGGAGATCCCCGCCACCACCCACAGCTGTTTCCAACACACAGCTTCATCCACAAAGGACTCGTGGACAGCAAACATCTCCCAGGACCTGAGGGTTCTTTAAAAACTCATCCTGAACTGAAATGCGCCAACCACCTCATCTTTGCGGGGCTTTTTCAGGGAAGGAGGAACTGCAGGAAGTTCTCTGAAAACCGTCCTTTTGAGCAGTGGCTCTGCTGCCCCTCCCCCAGCCGGGCCCTCCTCTTGCTCAGCATCACTCTCCCTCCTTCTCTCCCCGCCCCCTCGTCTTTCATCCCAGCCCCCTGCCCCCTTGTCACCCTCACAGCACCCCGGCTACAAAGGGAGAGTCTGGGCCCAGCAGCCCAGCCACAGAGGCCTCCCCCAGACGCAGGGAAGAGCCGCAGATGGGAGCCGGGCTGGCCGTTCTGGATTCCTCCACAGAAATCCTATTAGTCTTAGAGGGAGTTCCAGCGTAGGGGGCAGGGCCAAACACAGAACTCAGAGAGGAATGTGGGAACAAGTGCCCGCCCTGGCCAGCCGTGCTCAGAGCTCTAGAGGTTGTGTGGGCCTGGAGACGGGGCGGGCACTGGCTGGCAGGGGTGGGATGGATCTGCACCTGTACAACTTGTATCCCTGGGAGGAAAGTTTGGCCCTTTGCTGCTGTCTAACCTGGAGTGCCCGTCGGCTGCCAGGTTTGCTGTAATCTTCCTGCTGGTTTCAAGGGGATGCTGGCCCTCAAGGGCTTTCTGCACTCAGCCCGCAACATTTAGGAATTCTGGAAGCCTCCTGACATCTCAGTGGAGAGAGCTCGCGGGAAGACAGGAATAGAGGTGATAGACCGCACGCACCCCGCATCCGCAGAGCCCTGGTGGGGGCGTGCTGATCCCACGGGGACGTTATCGGGTCCTGTCACGGGGAACATAAAGCATCACCTCCGGCCCTATCTGCCCCCGGAGCCCACCCGTTCCTTTACTCGTTCATTCTCTCACAAGGGTCTGTGGTCCTGAGTGTTCAGCAGGCTGGGTTCCAGGGAATCCCAGCTTCCCAGCTCGTTGCTGGGCGGCCGGGATGCCCTCTCCCTCCTGGCGGTGCCCCTGCTTTTCTTGTCTCGGGGGGAGGGGTGAGGCCGGTGCCACTTCACAAGCTCATTCGTGGTGTGGACGGACAGCCCAAGACGTCAAGCTCTGGCACGGCACCTGATCCAGGAGCCCCATGATTGCTGGCTGTCGTCTTCCGGCCTGAGGTGATGCTCACCTAGGTGTGCCTCACCCAGACGTGTGAGAACAGTGAGAACGTGAATGAAACCCCTGCATACAGTTGGGGTTACATCCTTCCTGACGCTTGGAAGGGAAGCCCTGGCGTTTGCTGGCCCACCCCCCTTCTCCTCAGAGGCCCCTGCCCTCCCCCCCTCGCCTCCCCTCCTACAGCCAGGCCATTCCTTCCTGTCACCCAGCCCCCTCTGGGCAGCCTGCTTCCCCGACTCTACACAAGCCAGCCGGAGGAACAGGGAGGACCCGAATCGCCCTGCCCAGCAGGAGCCACCTGGCCAAGCATGTGCTCCAGAAACCATGCCCCATGGCAAGGCAGCACTCTTACTCATACAACAGGAACCCTTTCCAACATGCCCACGGCAGTGCTTGGATCTGCTCAGGAGAGAAGGTGCTGGCTGCTCTGATCTTCCAAACTATGGACATGATTCCTGAGTTTTCCTTGGTGGGTTTTGGGTGGGAACCCATTCACTCATTCATTCATTCATTCATTCAGTGGTGGCTGACGTTCTCTACAATTGTGAGCAGGATGAAAACACAGAGTTTACGACAAACAAACAAAAGCAAAAAAACAAAAATGGTTACTCTGGGGATGGGCTGGAGGAAAGCAGGACACCAGTGTCTCCAGCAAACCATCTCCCTGATGTCCGGCCACAGTGGCCAGAATTCAACCATCAAAGTCACCCTCTGGCTCAGGAAAGGCACATATGAAAACACGAATGAGATCAGACCAGACAAGGCCTTGGCAATCAGTCGTGGGACGGGCTGAAACGCAAGGGATGTAATGTTCCGTGGACAGGGCGGTGGTGTCACCTCCCTCCACCGGACACCTGCAGAACACCTGGCCTCTGTCTGGGTCCACCTGCCCCTGGGCTCTCCACCAAGGATGGCCGCGTGCACATCGTCCTGGCCACCAGGGGGCGCAGGGGAGTCCTGTCTCGGCACCTGGAGACCCAGGTTTGGGCTACACTCACTGCCTGTTCTAACTTGGGTTTCATTCCAAACACCTGGAAAACTTATGTTAAAAAGATTTAAAAAAAAAAAAGAAAAGAATCTGCAGATTCCTTAATCTGAGCCCGGGAGAGCCTGGTATGCAGTGGGTACTGGGAAGGTAGGTGTTTTTAAATCAAGAGCCTTGGTTGACTGTGATGTCACTGGGTCCCTGGACCACCCGTCTGCCTTTTAATCATGAGCTCACCCACAAAGGGTCTCAACACTAAAACTCCACAAAGAAAACTAGTCCCACTATCACTGAGCTCATGAGGATGAGGGGAACAAAGGAACGAGAAGCCGGGTGAGTCCCTTCTCTGTCTCTCTCTGATCTTTCGGCCGCGCCGGGGGTGCCCTGCTCTACGACACACTGGGGGGCAGGCACCAGGCAGTGCGTGGATGAGAAGACCCAGCCAGGAAGTTACAGAGGTGCAGAGGCTGCTGGGGAAAGGAGTCCTCTTCCTCGTCTGTGGATGCCTGGGGCCATTTTAATTTTTTCACTTTTTATGTATTTATTTGTTATTGATTCTTCAGTTCGGCTCCGGGGCAGAGGGCTGCGTTCATCACAGCCGCCAGTTTCTGGGCATCGCTTTCCTCCCTGGCCTCAGGGCTCCCCTTGCCTGTTTTATTTCTCCAGTGCCCTCCATCTGGGTCCCCACTTAGATCCCCTCTCCCCGCACGGGCAACTGTTCCAATGTGTCCCTGTGTCTGTCCTTGTGTAAGGTTTTGTGGGCAACAATTTGCCTAAGTGGTCTTGTGTTCAACTTCTCACCATCTTTCTCCTTCCCCCCTCAGCACAGTATGAAGACTCATCCATGGTGTTGGGTGGACTCAATCTGTGGACCCTAATTGGTGGCCCACACTCTGGCGGGCACCTCCCATGTACTGTCCAGTGTCCCAGTGACAGACCCCTGCATTCTCACAACCACAAACAACACCTGGATGGACATCTCTGTGCACATCCTTGTGAGGCTTCTGCAGGGTGCTTACCCAGGATGGGACGTGGCTGGGCCCTGGGATACGTGAACACTTAATTTGACTACTAACTCATCAGAGTTCTATGCTTCAACCATAAGGGGGAAAATCATTAATTTAATAAATGCAAGTATCCTATGATGCAAATGCTCTTAGGCCCCAAATTGCAGAAAAGTAACTTCAGCGTTAGACAAGTACATTGTGGATTGTTACTCTGAGCGCATGTAACTTACAATGGGGTTAGGTCCTGATAAATGCATCACAAGTTGAAAACATTGTAAATCATAAATGCATTTAATACACCTAATCTACCGAACATTACAGCTTAGCCTTGCCCACCTTAAACATGCTCAGGTGGGCAGAATCATATAACACACAGCCTATTTTATAATAAAGTGTTGACTATCTCATGTAATTTATTGAATACCATACTGAAAGTGAAAGACAGAAATGGTAGTAAGTGTATCGGTTGTTTCTCATGATCTCAGGGCTGACGGGAAGCTGTGGTGGATGCCGCTGCCCAGCACCATGAGAGAGGACCTGACCAAGTATCACTAGCCCAGGAAAAGTTCCAAATTCAAAGCGCAGTTTCTACTGAACGTGTATCGCTCGCACACCGTCTTAAAGTGGAAAAATCCTAAGTTGAACGACTGTCAGTCTGTGACCATCTGTACTAGTTTTGTTCTTTAAAACTTTTAGCTTCTTGGGGCTTCCCTGGTGGCGCAGTGGTTGAGAGTCCGCCTGCCGATGCAGGGGACACGGGTTTGTGCCCCGGTCCGGGAAGATTCCACATGCCGCGGAGCGGCGGGGCCCGTGAGCCATGGCCGCTGAGCCTGCGCGTCCGGAGCCTGTGCTCCGCAACGGGAGAGGCCACAACGGTGAGAGGCCCGCGTACCGCAAAAAAAAAAAAAAAAAAAAACTTTTAGCTTCTTTAAAAGCTTCTGAAATCAAACGTGAAGACACTCTCAGTGTCAGCAAGTGCAGAAGAAGATTCAGAGACACTCAGTGTGGTCAGGGACCGGCAGCATCAGTAACCTGGGGCTTGTTAGAAATGCGGCAGGACTCAGGCCCCATCACAGACCTCTGGATCAAAGACATCAGGGGACTCTTGGACAGGGTAAAGCTTGGGAACAAATGAAGATAAATCTGAGAGCTGGATAGAGGGAGTGAGGGAGAAAGGGGGTCGGCAGATGGATGTGAGAATGATACAGAGAAGGAGAGAGACAGAGAGAGCTGAAATATTAGCTAGACTGACAGACGAGCTGACACTGGTTTTGGCAAATTAGAACACAGAATCATGAGCTTGAAACTGCCTCCTGGGAGCTTTTAGGGGTGTGTTTATTAAACGGTGAGAAGACCCGCCAGGCCCCTCACGAGGAGGGCGGCAGGGGGCACTCAGCAGATGGGACCAAGCTACTACCAGCTGTCATTTTACAAATGTCATTTTACAAATGTCACATCCTGGGACCGTTTCCATAGAGAATAAGATCCCAGGATGAGACAAAGTTGAAACTCCTGGCCTGGTCCAATATCACCTCATTTCACAGACGTGGAAACTGGAGCTCAGAGAGGTGACGCGCCTCCCACACAGCTATTCAGGGGCAGAGCCAGGCTTAGCTCATCTTCAACGAGAGCCTCACACTCAGCCCTAAGTGTGGCAAAGAAGGTTCTGGAAGTGCTCACGGAGAAGTGGGGACAATTCCGCAGGGGTCTGCCTGATTCTCAGCAGCTTTGGTTTCACAGATGAAGACGTGGTTCTCCCAAGGCCACAGAGGGAGCCCGCCCAGCCCTCCCCACTCTGCTGCCCGGCACCCCCCAGAAATGCAGAAAGCCAAACCTGCACACAGCTGGCGGCTTCGGTTTCCCGGCCAAGTTCATTGTGACATTATAAGATGAAAAGCACAAACGCGGTCTGAGGGGACAGGCTGTTACCACGGTGCCATTCAGCGGGGTTTACGACTTTCCTGGAGCCTCTCAGCCGGGCGATGCCAGAGAGCGAGCCAGAAAAGGAAAATTCTTAGGTGACGTAAATGCAGTCAGGACACTCACGAGTGGCATATGCACTTTTCCTGCCCCGGGAAGGGGTGGGGTGCGGGGCCCTCTGAGAGCCAAACAGAGAAGGAGAAAACGAAAAATCCCCTCGCCTGTGGATCCATTTCATCTCACAAGGTCCTCAGGCCGTGCACGCCCTTGCTTTTGAGCCGAATGCCTGTAACTTAATAAATGCTCTGGGTAATTAGTAGATGGAGGACACCCATTAAATCATTACGGCTGAGATCACCAGAGAGGGCATTGGAGAGTCATGACATTAATTGCATTATTTTATTTCCAGATAAAAGTTATTTTGGTGGAGCCAGGCTTGCCAGAGAAGAGGCTGATAAGATCAGATGACGTCGTTAACCGCCAGATATCCTATTAGGGCTGTGATGACAGTCCAGACTCCAATGGGCTGCAAGGATTTGTTTCAAGCCAGAGGAAAGGATCAAGATGCTGGAAGACTGGCCTGTGAACGAGGGTGACCAGCTGGGCCCGGTTTGCCTGGGACTGTCCTGGTTTCGGCATCCAGAGTGCATCCCAGGAACCTCCTTAAACCTTGGGGAAGCAAGTTGGGCTTTGTAGGCTCTGGGGGCATTAGGTAAAGTGGGTGCCCTTCTGATGGTCTAGCCACAGTAATGGCTTTCACTAGAAAGAAAGAAAGAAAAAAACACCTTGTGCTCTTTTCTCCCTAAGAGAGGGATTCTTTGCTCCTTAGTAAACATAGAAGTTGGACTCAGTGCCCAGCCTTGGGTCTCTCTCGGCAGCCAACCCCAAACCTACTTGTAGGCCAAAGGAAAGGGGAGGAGACAGAGAGGAGAGAGGTGAGGGGGAGAGGGAGAGAGGGAGGGAGAGAGGGAGAGGGGGAGAGAGAGAGGGAGGGAGGGAGGGAGAGAGGGAGAGGGAGGGAGGGAGGGAGAGAGGGAGAGGGAGGGAGGGAGGGAGAGAGGGGGAGGGAGGGAGAGAGGGAGAGAGGAGGGAGGGAGGGGAGGGAGGGAGAGAGAGAGGGGGAGAGGGGGAGAGGGGGACAGAGAGAGGGAGAGGGAGAGAGGGAGGGAGGGAGGGGAGGGAGGGAGAGAGGGAGGGAGAGAGAGAGGTGAGGGGAGAGGGGGAGAGGGGGACAGAGAGAGGGAGAGGGAGAGGGGGAGAGAGAGAGAGGGAGAGGGGGAGGGGGAGGGAGGGGAGAGAGAGAGGGAGAGGGAGGGAGGGAGAGAGGGAGGGGGAGGAAGAGGGAGAGAGAGAGGGGGAGGGAGGGGGAGAGGGGGAGGGAGGGAGAGAGGGAGAGGGGGAGGGAGGGAGAGGGGGAGGGAGGGAGAGAGGGAGAGGGGGACAGAGAGAGGGAGAGGGAGGGAGGGAGAGGGGGGAGGGAGAGAGAGAGGGAGAGGGGGAGGGAGAGGGGGTGGGAGGGAAATTAGCTGTTCCCTGGAGAAGTGCACCTTATTTAGTTGCATTTCTAAGGACCAGTCTCTAAGAGAAGGTGTCCATAGGAATTTCGCCCACCAGCCATGACACAGGCCCTGTTATTAGGGGGATGGACATCTACCTACAGGGCCAAGTCATCTCCTCTTTCCTTCCGTGTTTGTACAACTCCAGCCAGAATCCGCCAGAATCGGTAGCCCCTTGACTGAAAACCCTTGGCCGTTAAGATGCTGCAGCCCAGGCGAGACAGGAACCGAGCGGTGCTGCTGGTGGGGGCGGCCCCGCCAGGGGAGAACCCGCTGCCTCCATCCCCTCGTCCATAAACGGTTCCTGCCTTGCTGCAATGGCGTCATGGGGACGACTGGATACGGAGGGAAGTTCAAGGGGGTTTGGACGATGGTGTAGCTCGTTTGAAACATAAGAGGTGACGTGTGAGGAGGCCCTGTGTCCCGGATTTTAATGGGCAACACGTGGTTTGGTGGTTCCCGACTTTGGGCTGCAGAGAACGTAGCGGACGCCCCACAAGGACTTAAGGAACTGTGACTGCTGAGATGGGGCTGAGTTAAGAAGACGTGACACTCTCTAATTGTAAAGACCCGGTTCATTGATCTTATACTATAAACAGCATCACGGGGGCTGTCTTTCTACTTTAGACAACCCTGGATCTAGCCTCCTGCTACGTCAACAACAGAAGTTAATTCTCATTCCTCTCTCTGTCCTTCTCTCCCTCATAAAGCATCTCACAAGCAGTCACGGGGTACCAGTCGGAATGTTGAGGATGGTGATTTCAATAAACGAGTGCCTACTATGTGCCAGCCAAGCCTAAGTTGTTCAGATGTACCATCTCATCTCGACTGCACACCTGTTTTATAGTGTTTTTATTTCATTGTTGTAAAGTATACATAACCTAAAATTTGCCACTTCAGCCTTTTTTTTTTTTTGCGATACGCGGGCCTCTCACTGCCGTGGCCTCTCCCGTGGCGGAGCACAGGCTCCGGACGCGCAGGCTCAGCGGCCATGGCTCACGGGCCCAGCTGCTCCGCGGCATGTGGGATCTTCCCGGACTGGGGGCATGAACCTGTGTCCCCTGCATCGGCAGGCAGACTCTCAACCAGTGCGCCACCAGGGAAGCCCCACTTCAGCCATTTTTAAGTGTACAGTTCAGTGCCATTAAGCACATTCACATGGCTGTGCAGCCATCACCACCCTCCGTCTCCAGAAAGTTTTCATCTTCCCAAACTGACTCTGTCCCCATGAGACACTAACTCCCCATCCTCACCACCCCTCCCCCCAGCCCCTGGCACCCGCTGTTCTACTTTCTGTCTCTATGAATCTGGCTCCTCTAGGGACCTCGGATAAGTGGACTCGTACAATATTTGTCCTTTTGTGACTGGCTTGTTTCGCTCAGCACAGTGTCCTCAAGGTTCATCTGTGTGGTAGCAGGTGTCAGGATTTCCTCCCTTTTTAAGACTGAATAATAGTCCCTGTGTGGATGGACCCCATTTTGTTTATCTGCTCCCCTGTCGATGGACAGTTACATTGCTTCTCGTCACCTCCTATCCCGAGAGCTTTAACATTTTTAAGAAAACATCTTTGCTTTTTCCAGTTTTTTTGTTGTGGTGGTGGTTGCTATTTTGCCCTGAACATGTGAGAGGCCACCCCTCCTGGGATTCCAGGCTGATTTCTGACAACCGTGTGCCCCGTTTTCGCAGAAGAACCGAGATTTCTGGGGTTCGAGGCCAAGAGGTTTTGAGGCTTTTCTGCGTCTGAGGAGGGAGGGGGGCGCCCGTCCTCATTCCACTCTCCCCAGTCAACCTGGAAGCTCAGAATTCCACAACCTCCCCACCCCTGCCCCAGCAGTCAAGGAAAACGCTGGAATCCAGCCCTCCTGGGTCCCAGCTGGATTCTTCCTGTAGGAGTTCAACAGATCCCAAATCCTGATCTCTTTGACCCGGAAGGAACTGTCTGTTTTGCAGATGCTCTTATCCACCAGATACGCCCCCAGGGAAATTCTTCTCCTGCTGTTCTGCTGGGAATGCTTTGATGGCCTTTGCTCTCTGCTTGACCACTCCCAGACTGCGGGCGTTTGGAAGTTTCTCCAAAGATTTTCATTCATACGGAATCAGCAGAAGTCCATCAAAAGCCAGGATCAGCTCCCTCTGCCCCGCTCCTGGGAGCTGACGTTACACCCCTCCTCCTCAGCATAAACAGAGCTGATCACTTTATACCCTTTGTATATTGTTTCTTAATATGAATGGAGTGAAACCGCTAACCGGTAGTCATTCAAATTATTGCCTAACGTAAACTGACAACTCGAGTTGAAGTGTTTAGCTTCAGAAACTGTGAAAATGGTCACAGCTTAGTAATTAACTCACATTTACTTAACCCCGACATTCAGTTTGCTATTATTATTATTTTGAATCAAGGAAATGGGGTTCGTTCTGCTGGATCCGGGTTTGATCTGATCTGTGGCCATTTATTTTCGCCTGACCCGACCCATGCCCCAGCCTCCAACCCCCCACCCCCCACAGTTGGCCTCCCCAGGACAAATGTGAAATCAGCGCCACGGGCTCCACCACAGACTGCATCCCCTCCACTGGGCTCTGAAGCCTTGGTGGGCAGGGTTCGGGCCGAGACCAGGGCACGCTTTCAAAAGAAACAGAGAGCTTTTACCTTTTTGCCAGCAATACTGTAGGCAACATTTGTTTTCTATTTTCTTTTTTTTTTCATTAAATCACTTTTATAAACTCCTCAAAAGTTTCAGTTTATTCAGTGACAATTAGTTTATGACATTTCTGAAGTGGATTTAGATTCGAGTGATAAAATTACAAGCCAAAATTGCAACCATCATGGAAAATCCTGGTTCGTGTTTGGCCTTTGAGACCACAACTGAAAGATTCCAGGTTAATGCCAAGGAGCAGGAAGGAGTAGCAATCACAGAGCATTCCTGTCCACAGCAGCCGGATCCCAGCCTCTGCCCCTCGGGCTGCGGCGCCCTGGGCGGCAGGCCAGCACGGGGGAGCGGACCCGGCCCGGCCGGCAGGTGGAAAGAGGGCAGAGTTGCCTGCCGTCACCCTGAAACTTGGTCTTTCTTCTTCCAGCCCCAGAGCCAGCATTTTCCTGAATTCCAGCCTGGCTGATTGCCTCTCAGTTTCTTGGTGTTTAGCGGACACCTTCCTGAGCCACTTCCTGATAGCAGCTGGGCGCCTTCTGAACAGTCCGCAGTGGGTTTCTGGAACAATCTAAACTCGTAATGGCAGCTCCAGGAGCAGGGCTGGCTGTGAACTCGCACAGGAAGTGCAACGCGGGGCCAGCTCGCCCGCCGTAAAGTCTTTTTCCTTTGCGTGGTTTCGGCACCAACAATCTCCCCCGCCAGGTCCCGTTATCCACGGGGAGGACAGACCTGTGACAGGAGCCAAGCTGTACTGAGCACTGGCTCTGCCCTCCTGGTACGGGGGACCCAGCTGTGGACTGGAGAGGCCAGGCCCTCGCCCTCGCTGGGGTGAGACAGGTAATAACAGAGAAAACAAAATAGAGTCCAGAGCATTCCGGGTGGTAACTACGGCCATGAGGAAGATGAACAGTGACGTGATGGAGAGCACTTGCCGGGTAGGGTGGGGACAGGAGAGCCAGAGGGTAGCAACCGAGCTGAGACGGACAGATGAGGAAGAGCTGAGAGGGAGCACCCCAGGCAGAGGGGCTGGCATGTGCAAAGGCCCTGGGGTTGGACAGTCCTTGGAGGTGTCCGAGGTACAGAAAGGACCATCAGCTGGGTGAGCTCCTCCGTGAACCAGGCCTGCAGGAGGGTTTAGCTCCGGCGCGGTTGCAGGAAGCTGCCCCGTCCTCCCGTCCTGGCCCCGTCCTCCCACGGCTCCGTCTCCTCCCCCGTGTCTCTCCCACGTGGAGGCCCCTGGCAGTCTGCCCCCAGTCCTCTTCTCATTTCACAAGCCCTCCCAGAAGACCCCACTCCCCTCCACCTTCAACCACCTCTGGCAGGGGCAGGGGAGCACGAGAAACATAACACTGTGACCCAAGAGTCCCGAACCTGAGTACAGGCTGGGAGCCAGCCCTTCGCTGGCTGGGCTGCTTGCACGGTCAATGAGAGCTGCAGGGGTCAAGTGGCTGCGTGGCCCTCGCCGGTCCACCGAGAGGACACCCTCCCTCCCTCTGTTCCCAGGGCACCCACACACCCAGCAGGAGCTGGAGAGCCTAATAATTTCAAAAAGGGTGCAAGTATCACACGTTCAAACGTGAAAAGTCTAAACGTGCAAAAAAAAATCCCCCAAAGAATCCAAACAACCACAGTTCACATTTTGGTGCGTGTCCTACCAAATACAGATCTTGTTCTCTCTCTTTTCCCTAGATAGACAGGTGGATGGATAGATAGATAGATAGATTAGATAGATAGATAGATAGGTAGACAGATAGATATAGACAGGCATAGAAAGATGATACAGATTGACAAGAGATAGATACACAGATACACGTATAGATGTATAGAAACGTACATAGAAACGTACACACATAGGCATATACACAGATACTAATAGATACACATAAAAGTGGTATAAAAATGGAATCCTACAGACTGTTTTACAAGCTACTTGGTTAACTTAACACTAATTTTTGATGCCATGAACCGTGTCATTAGTTTTTTTTCCTATAGCATCATTTGTGTATTTTTACTAATTTTTACATTAGAAGGCCAACACATACGATCAAGCAACGCAGAGGTGAGTCAGAACATGGAGACCCGTCTCTGTAGTTGTGCCCAGCTTGCTAAACAGCATGTGTGGACTCTCTATTCAGGTGGAAGCACACCCACGCATTATGTATTTTAACAGAGATAACATCACACCACACATATTTGTCCTGCGGCTTCCCTTTTCCCTAGCGGCATCCCGCATGGACCTCCATTCTGTCGCCTGTGCAGATCCCCCCACCTTTCCAGTGGCTCCGAATCGGCCGCCACTGGAACTGCCGGGTTTCTTAAGCGCTTACCTCCCCACCTCTGGCTGCCCCTGGGAGCCCTGGGCCGCTCTGTCTGAGCCGGCCTCTTCTGGGTCACGCTTGTCCATGCACAAGGCAGCAGTGCTCTAGGGAGCCCCCAAAGCAGCCTTCGACAGTGAGGGAGAGGCATTTGGGGGATGGATACTCCAGCTCCCGAGGGAGAGCTCTGGGGCTGGCGTGGCCAGCACTGCCTTGTAGGGGCCGTGCGTGGTGCCCCCGTGGCCTGCGGTGGTCCCTTTCTCCTTAACGCTCTTTTCACTGGCCTGTCCCCCTTGTCCATTTCATTTCTCCTGCCCCCCTTCCCTGGCTCCCACTGCTGTCCCCAGGCTGTTCATGTCCCACATGAACTCCTTGTTCTCAAATGCTTCTAGCAAGTATGCTTCTGGGGAACCTAAGTCCAGACAGCCCTGTGGCTGGGACCCAGTGGCCCCCGCAGGGGATGTTAGGTTGTCCTAGTCTGCCATTTTCGGTGGTTTGCTAAGATTCTGTCTATAACTGGGGCCAGCATTCTAGTGCCTCTGGGCCAGATCCGGCCTCCACCTGCCACCCTCGGGGATGCAGGAATCAGAGGACCTGTGCTTCAACACAACAGAGTCAGAGTGGCATCTGTCCTGCCAGGAAGGCAAACTCAATGACTTAAAGCACGGCCAGTTAAAGAGTGAAGATGGGTGAGACCAAACAAAGCAGGATAGGTCCAGCCTCCTAAAAACCAGAGGCGGGACCGCCAGGGGGCGAGGAGAGGACAGGCCGGGACAGACGCAGGGCTCTGCTTGCACTGTGGTCAGGACCCTGGGCACAGAGTGCGATCATGGGCACAGAGGCAGGTAGCAGAGGTCAGGAGCCTTGACGAGGCAGCCGGTCATTTAGACAGTCACCAAAGCTTTCCCAGGGGCTTCCAGAGGAGTCCTGTTCCCTGTTCTCAAGGAGTCCCGAGGGACAGCAGGCCAGGGGCCAGCGGCCAAGGGAGCCCAGGAGAGCCCTGCTCACCTCTCCTCCTCCCAGTCTCTGCCTTGACCATGACTCCATCCCTAAATTCTAAATGATCAGCCTGGCACACTCTCTGCCAGGGAACTAGGGAGCCATTGAAGTTTATTGAGCAGGGGCAGCACCATGATGAAAGGAGCGCTTGAGGTTGCAGGAGCTGGCAACCAGGATGGCTGGGGTGGGAGATGGCAGGGAACCACCACAGAACTCATCTGGGGAAGAGTCCCATCGTGCTACAGAAAACTCCTCAAGCCCTGGCTCAAGAAAACAGGCAGAAATATCTTCCCCTAGCTGCATAAAATGCCTAAGACAACGTTCCGTTGAAAGGCAAGCTGGCCTTTAATGATGTGGGGAAAACTGCTCACGGTGTCGTGTCACGTCAAGATCATGTTACATTATCACGTCACAACTTCTCTTCACAGACGTTAATTGCGTGCCCACTGTGTGCAACTGGGGACACTGGATAAGGCAAAGTCCCACCCCCACGGAGCTCACAGTCTGGGGGAGAGGCCCGACGAGCACCCAGGCACACACAAGGCAGGCAGTTAAGGGAAGTATGAGGACACGGGCTGTGGGCACACCACAGAGCAGGAGCATCCGAGCAGAGCATGTCCTGAGAGATGCACAGAGTTACTCGGCCAAAGAAGAGGGAGAGCCGTGCTCCAGGCAGAACGGACAGTATGTGCAAAGGTCCTGAGGACACAGAGAAGACAGGAAGTGCTTTCTGGAATGAGCAGGAATGGAAATGCTTGGGGAGGGGGTGCTAAGTCTTAAGAGGTAACCAGCCTATGTGATATGTTGCAGTGAGACCTCGTTTTGTAAACCCACAGACATAGTCACGTACACCCGGGACAGAACAGGAGAAGAAAAGATCCCGAAACGTTCCCAGAGACGGCCTCCGGGTGGCAAAACTACACATGACCATCTTCTTCACGCTTCTCTGTATTAGGCAAAATTTCTACAGTGAACACTGTAGCAGTTATCTCTGGCTCACAAAATGCTGCGTAACAAACAACCACAAATCTCAGTGAGTGTGCAATGAGAGGCATTTATGTAGCTCACAGTCTCGGGGGTGCTTGAGAGCTGGCTGACCCAGGATGAGCTCAGCTGGGACAGCTCTGCTCGTGTCCCCCATCCTCCTCCTGGGATGGGAGGAGCCTGGGCACTTGGCCCTCATGGTGATGGCAGAGGAACAAGAGGACATGCACGGTCCCTTAAGGCTCAGCACGGGCATACTATCACCTCTACTTCGTTCTACTGACCAAAGAAAGTCACATGGATGAACTCAGAGTTAAAAGGAGGGGAAATGTGTTCTGTCCGTTTGGTGCAGGGGAACTGCAGTGTATCGTGACAAAAGCCACGGGTGCAGGGAGCGGTGAGGATTGGAGGCAACTGCGTGATTAATATACTGAGCCTTGCAGGAATGTTATTTGGGGGAGGGGAGGAGGAGAAGGGGGAGGGGGGAGGGAGAGGAGGAGGGGGAGGAGGGGGAGGGGAGGAAAGAGGAGGAGGAGGAAGGGGAGGAGGAGGGGGAGGGGGAGGGAGAGGAGGGGGAGGGGGTGGATGGTTGAAAAATGACGTTGAACCAGACGTTTTCACCAGCCAGGACTAAGAAAGACAATTCAGACCCAAATCTTGAGAGTTCAAGAGTGATGGGAGAGAGGGCAGAGGGCAAACCAAAACCCAGGGAGAAATGGATGGCACTGATGCCTCAATTTACCTGCCTCTGAAATGGGGATGGACGAGTCTCGAGGTTAGTCTTTACAGAGCTCTCAGAATAGCGCCTGGCACCTAACAAGCAATACAGAGGTTGTTTTAAACATAAACATGAAATGAACTGGACACCACGCCTGTCCAGCCCCTCAGCTCTGACCTGGCCTGTCTGTAAAGGAGCTGTAGCTCCCACCCGGCCGACAGCCCTCCTCACAGCTTTTACCTCGCATCTTGCACGCGGCTTTTCTTCTTCCGCAAAATAAATATATCACTTCCCTCCGGCAAAAGAGAAATAAAAGCAGTTCCTTAATGCATAAGAAGAAAGTATGGAAGAAATTCCAGTTTGATGGTCTACAGGTATGTTTGTTTGGACTGGCGCATATAAATCAGTGCCTGGCTTACATCAGATTATCACAGCGGAGTGGGCTCTGGGCTGATTGCGTCTTTACAATCTGTTTACGAGCAGGGCTGAAGTGAAGTGTTCTGGAAGGGGTTGCCGCATAAGCCTTTAAAAGTTTTCGTAATTGCCCAGCCCAGACCGTTCTGCACTGGAAAATGCATCCTCATGGGAGCTACGTGGTCTAGGGAACCAGAGACTCTCTCCTGCTTCCCAGCAACCCCTGAGCCCTGAATGCCAGCCCAGCACTGCCCAGGGATGGTCCTGGGAACATTTCGGGACCTTTTCTTCTGCCATTTTGCCCTGAGTATATGTGACTGTGTCTGTGAGTTTACAAAATGAGATCTCACTGCAAATGTATCATGTGTACCCCGAGTGCCTCTTTGGTCTCAGCGCACCCCTCTCCAAGCATTTCTGTCTGGAAAGTGCTTCTTGTCTTCCCCGTGTCCTCAGGACCTTTGCACGTGCTGTCCCTTCTGCCTGGAGCACGACTCACCTCTTCTTTAGCTGAGCTAACTCCTTCCATCTCACAGGCTGAAGTTGCCTTCCCTGACTCTCTAGTCTGGCAGGAGTGCTGGTATATGGGCTGAACTGCGTGCCCCACCCCGCCAAATTCCTGCACTGAAGTCCTAACCCCCAGCACCTCAGAATGTGACCTTGTTTGGGAGTAGGGTTGTTGCAGATAGAATTGGTTAGGCTAAGATGAGGTCATACTAAAGTAAATGGGACCTTAATCCAATATGACTGGTGTCCTTATAAAAAGGGGAAATTTGGACACCGACACACACACAGGGACACACCATGTGAGGGTGAAGGCAGAGATCAGGGTGATGCTTCTACAAGCCAGAGAACAGCAAAGATGTCAGCAAACCACCCAGAGCTGGGGGAGAGAGGTCTGGAACGGACTGTTCCTCCTGGCCTCTGAAGGCACCAGCCCTGCGGGCGCCCTGATCTCAGACTTCTGGCCTCTGACCATGGAAGAATAAACTTCAGTTTGTGGCACCTTGTTAAGGAAGCTAGTGAACTAGCCCAGGGCCCTCCTTGCTGCCCTATGCCATTTGGAGAGGCCCTCCGTGGACGGTCACTGGCTTCAGCTCTGGAGTGGGGATCAGAGAAGGTGGCTGACAGAGACGGGGGAAAACAAAACAGGCCATGCTGTGGGGTCCATGTGTGGGGGGAGAGCTGGAAGTGTTCCCCTGGGTGTGTCCATGTGCACACCCGGAGTGCTTTCCAAAGACTGTTTACCACGCAGAGCAGGGGTCTCAAACGCCAGTCTCCTTGGGGGCCAGGCAAGGAACTTCACTGGGTCAAATATTTCCTCTTACAGGAATATATATTAAACTGGGGGGAAGGGGCTAATGAGGATGGCCGTTTGTAAGTGTGCACATACGCTGTCTTCAAAGGCTTCTATTATCCGGAACAGAGTCAGACGTCCAGGGGCCAAGGGTGTCCCTGGGGAATGGAGGGAACAGACCATGGCTCCATGGAAAGCCCAGAGTTGAAGGAAGTGCGATTGTTCGGAGGCACAGTTCGCTCAAAGAAAGACCGTTTTCCTACAGTGAGGTCTTCAGAGGGGTAGCGGGTGTGGACGCCCTGATCCCCAGGTGACGTGGAGCTAAATCACATCGGCTGACAATGCACTGTCCCCTTGTCCTTGCATGGCCCGGCCTTCTAACTGCAGGAAGCCTCAGGTGGGTGCCCATCGTCTTAACACCTAATACCGCATGCCAACGAGAGGGCAGAGCTGGGCTCCAGAGGGCTTCCCTATCCAGCTCGGACGGCGTGTGCTTCTGGCCAGGTTCACTTTTGAGAGGCATGGGCCCACCTGTGGCAGGTGCTCTTGGAGGGCTGTTTGCCAATTTATTTACAGGTTCTTTTTAAAAAGTAAATCTATTTCTGTACAGCCGCTGTGGGGAACAGTACGGAGGGCTCTCATAAAACTAAAAATAGGGTTACCATATGAGCCAGGAATGCCACTCCTGCACAGATCCGAGAAAAACAAAAACACTAAGTCAAAAAGACACATGCACCCCAGCGTTCATAGCAGCACTATTTACAAGAGCCAAGACATGGAAGCAGCCTAAGTGTCCATCAACAGAGGAATGGACAAGAGGATGTGGTACATATATACACAGTGGAATATGACTCAGCCATAAAAGAGAATGGAATAATGCCATCTGCAACAACATGGACTTGGAGGGCGTTTTGCTCAGTGAAATAAGTCAGACAGAAAAAGACAAATACTGTATGATCTCACTTACAAGTGGAATCTAAAAAATACAGCAGGGCTTCCCTTGTGGCGCAGTGGTTGCGGGTCCACCTGCCAATTCAGGGGATACGGGTTTGTGCCTCGGTCCGGGAAGATCCCACATGCCGCAGAGCGGCTGGGCCCGTGAACCATGGCTGCTGAGCCTGCGCGTCCGGAGCCTGTGCTCCGCAATGGGAGAGGCCACAACAGTGAGAGGCCCGCGTACCGCAAAGAATAAATAAATAAATAAAATTAAATTAAAAATAAAAGATACAGCAAACTAGTAAATAAAACACAAAAGCAGCAGACTCACAGATCTAGAACACAAACTAGTGGTTACCAGCACGGGGCCGTGCGGGGCAATGTAAGGTTGGGGAGGGGGAGATACAAACTACTGGGTGTCAGACAGGCTCAAGGATGCGTCGTACAACACAGGGAACAGAGCCAGTATTTTGTAATAACTGGAAATGGAGTGTAACCTTTAAAAATTGTATAAAACAATAAATAATAAATAAAATTTAAAACATACAATGAAAACTAAAGTGAATTATTTCAGCAAAAGGTGAATGGATGTAAACAAAAAATATTGGTACAGATACTACAGACCAAGAATTGGGAACAGGATAGGCAGGGTCTGGGAAGCACTGGTGTGGGGAGACAAGCACAGACCAGGGGTCAGATGGAGGGGGCCCTGGCACGCATTTTCTGGATGAGGACACTTAAGTACAGAGAGGCAAAGTAACTGGCCCTCCTGTGAGCTATGGAGGGAAGGGTTGACCCCCCAGGTCTGCGCGTTCACCTCTCCACCACTCACGCCCTTAGCTGCCTATCGAGTTGTACCTCCTGACAGCATCGTCCCATGAAAACCCCAAACTGAAATCAGAGAGGGCCCGGTTTCCATGAAGGGAGAGCTCTGGAAAAGCTACTCCTACTGTTTTGGTTTGGTTTTTTTTAGATGCCGTTGATTTTCTGGCCACGAAAATGGTGTCACAGCATGCCAGGAGATGCTCTGGGGTTTCCCGAAGACACAGAGTTTTAGAAATACCTCTTCTGCAGATGGCAACACAGTGTGGGCCAGTGAGGTGCAAGCAGATTCCCAGTAGATTCAGATAGAGTCTATCTGACCTTGACTTTCCCCCTTCTTTCTGCTGGGAACATAGATGCAATGGTGGGGATAGGGCAATCATCTTGATGCCATGAGGCAACAATAAAAGACTCTCCAAGAACACTGACAAGGTCTCACCTCCGACAGTCTTGGACTGAACGATGCTATCTGCTGCTACCTTGGGAATTCTCAACACTTGAGAAGAATAATACACCAAGTGTATTTAAGCCACCATTTGGGGATTTCTGTTTGAAGCACCAAATGCAATTCCTGAATGATACGTTCCATCAGGGGAGTTCCTGATGGCCAGCTCTCCAGGACAGACCATGTTTGGGGCTTTTGCTGTGCCCAGAGAAACCCCACTTTCAGGAACGTTCTTCCTCCTCTAATCAGATAAAGAATGTTCCAGCTTCCTAGGGACCCACAGGCTCTTGGACTGATTCCATGTTCCTCTCTGTCACCAGCATGCTCCAAACCCTGCCCGGAGAGGTCTGAAATGACAGTCTTTAACTTACCACTTTGGTGAGGAAACATTCCCTGTCAACCACATCTAATCTCAGCAGGAGTACAAAAAACTGGCATCCAATGTGGGCTGTGTACTCAGCGTAAAGGAAAAGAATTATAGGACAAAGAATCTGCCTCTTGCTCCACCCCTAGAATCAAAAATTAGCCCTTAATCCGATTATTATGCTAAGTATGCAGCAACAGGGGGCTGGCCAAGTGAATGTTGGTATATCCATGCAACGGAACCCTATCCCCTTAAAATGAGGCCATCGAATATGCAATGCAAGCACAAAGGCTTGCCATGTACTGAGTGGGGGGGGAAGGGCTGCCAACAGCCATGTGGATGGCTACAACATGCAGGGCACTGGGAGATGCACCCAGAGCGTAGCCGCCATCATCCTGAAGCAGCGGGGTTAGAAGTGATACCTCCTTCTTACTGTTTGTCTCCACATTTTCTTGCCTCCATAAAGGAAGAAATAAGGGTGGTCAGGAAGCCCTTCTGCCTCTCACTCAGCGGATCTGATTTCAGCTGTAAAGGGGTCAGCTGAGTCCTGGCAAATTTCATTTTCCACTATTATCCAAATGGAATTGGCTAAATATACTTTAAACAACAACATTCTCAGGGCGGCGGCACATATCCCACCTCCCCCCACCCCTCCCCCCTTTTTTTGGAAAATCCCCTTTTCCAGAGGCTTTCCGCTCTGACACAGTCAGTAAAAATGCGATTCAAGACAGTTGCTTTCTCCTTGGTCCAACTGGCCTCAAAAGAACAGTGATTACCTCTCAGCGCAAACCATCAGGGGAAGCATTTATAAAGCGACAGATGTTTGCCTTCTATGGAGGGTACCCAGAAAGTCCTCGAGGAGCACTGAGAGAAACAGCACTGTCACAACCAACAGGGTCTTGCGACGGGTTCCAGAACCATCTGCAACGACGACGGCGCATCTCAATAAATCAGAGTCTCCTTTAACGAGACTGGCAGCCCTGTGCCTATTTTTAAAAGTTTACGACCCTGGATTTGCGAATCAAACCAGCAAGGCACTGCCCGGAGCTGTGCAGAGCAAGGCATTTTTAAGTTTCCATCTCACTCCGAGCGGCAATCCATCATGATAAGACGGGCCGGGAGGGACGGAGCCAGGCTCCCCGCGGCCTCCCGGCTGGTGAAGCTATTTAAGTGGCAGGCACCGCAAGCCCGATCCATTAACCAAAAAAGGGCGCTGCGGCCAGAGCTATTTCTAGGTCCCGGCCAGGGCTCAGGGAGCACCGCCTTGTGGATCCTGTGCAGGAAGTCTCACCCGGCGTCAGCCTAGGCAGACTGTCCTCAAACACCAGGAGCTGGGACAGGCTGGTCCAGGGGGACACAAACGGGCACAACAAGTGTCTAGTGCGTCTCCTTCTGTATCTGTGTCCTGGGGCTGCTGGAACCAAGGGCCATAAACGACGGGGCTGAAAACAACAGAAATCCATTTTCTCACGATTCTGGAGGCCAGAAATCTGCAGTCAAGGTGTGGCAGGGCTGTGTTCTCTCTGCGGGCTCCAGGGGAGGGTCCCCCCTGCCTCTTCCAGCTCCTGTGGCTCTAGGTGTTCCCTGACTCGGGACAGCATCTCCCCAACCTCTGCTTCGTCCTCCTAAGCCTTCCCCTCTTCTCTCTCTTTCGTGTGCCTCTTACAAGGACAGTTTTCATGAATTCAAGGCCCACCTGGATAATCCGGGATGATGTCATCTTGATATTAACTTAATTATACATCTGCAATGACCCTTGTTCCGTATCAGGCCACAGTCACAGGTTCCGAGGGTTGGGACCTGGACCTATCTTTTCAGGAGCTTCCGGTCAACCCGCTACCCCTCAGCAGGTGTCCACACCTTCCCAGGAAGAGCCCCAACTCTGTGCTCCCAAGTTCAGCCATCTGTCCACACCCAGGTGACATCATCCAGGGATCAGAGGCCCCACCCGCCCCACCCCCAGAGGTCCTGGCCCTCATCACTACACGTCGTCCACAGACCACTTGAAAGCAGAGACTCTGAAGCCAGCCTCAGGTTCAAGTCCTGCAACTTCGGCCTCAGTTTCCTCATCTGTAAAGTGGGAAAGGTAAGAGCCCCTACCCCCAGGACTGCTATGAGAATTAAAAGAACTGCCAGTCCTGAAGGAAGGAGCCGGCCCCCATGCCATCAGTGTGACCTCGGACTGTCATTCTTCCACGTCCCCATCGGGGGTTCTAGACGTCAAATCTATCTCAGGGGGTCCAACCCCGTGTTCCTGGCTGGATCAAAGATGGAGAGATGCCCCAGGGCAAAAGTTTTCAAACAATTTCCAACGTGTGATATATATATATTTTTTACACCTCTGAGCAATGCACTCAGTCCTGACACCACCCGCCTGGAGGCAGCGTCAGGCCTCCCCACCACGGGTTAAGGGCTCAGTCCTACAGGACTCCTTCTCCAGGCTTCAGGTGCCATTGGCAAGTGCAGGTTGTCACCCGTGCTTCTGACCTACCGGCTATAAGCAGATCGGAGGTTCCACCACCTGCTGCTCGGGCTGGCTTAGTTTGCTAGAGCAGCTCACGGAACTCACAGAAACATTTTACTGACTAGATTTTTACTGGTTTATTATAAAGGGATGTAAGTCAGAAATAGCCAGACGCAAGACGTGCACAGGCCACGGTGTGGCGGGCGTGGAGGCGTGAGCAGCTTCCATGCTGAGCACGTCACTCTCCTCCAACCTACCCGGGGCCACAACCTGGAAGCTTTCTCAACTCTGTCCTTGTGGGACTTTATGAAAGCTCCAGGACACGGGCATGATGGATTCAATCACTGGCCACTGGTGACGGAACTCTATCTCCAGGCCGTGGCTCCTCTCCCTGGAGGCCAGTCCTGTGATTGAAAGTTCCAACCCTCTAGTCACATGGTTGGGTCCCTTGGCAACTGGCCCCCTCCTCCTTAGGTGACCTGGGGACTTTACAAAAGGCACCCCATTAACTTAACACGATACCTCGATGGCTCTCCTCACTTAGGAAATCCCAAGGTTTTGAGGCGCTTGGCCACCTGAATAGAAGGAAGACCAATGATGTATTTCTTACTATAAATCTCAATATCACACTACTGAAACCCACAGAGTCCTTTATCCCAACGTATTTCCAGAAAGCCCCACAGGTCGAGCAGATAGAAGCTGGTGGAGATGGGGTGGAAGCCAAGGTAGCGCTGGCCTTGCCCCGGAAGCTTCTTCTTCACGGAGCTGTTGTGTATAAGTGCCTTTGGTCCTCGGCCAGTAGAGATGCGTTAGACCAGGAAGAGGTTTTCAGAGTTTTTTTTACCAGTTTCCTTGCCCCATCATCCCTCAGACACTCCAAGTCTGTACTTAAAGCCACCTGAGCTCACAACCATCAAGCGAAACAAAACAAAAAAGGAACTGGACAGAGGTGGGGTGGATTTCATATCATTAAAAAAAAAATAAAAACAAACAATACATATTCATGGTAGAAAATCTGAAAAATATAGACGAGCACCTAAATTAAAATAAAAATCACACAGCAATGATTTTTCAGTTGTCTTGACCTCAGACACTTCACACCTAAGCACATAAATAAAGTCAAAGACTGTTGTGCTAAGATTCAGATTCGTTTCAAGTGGTTTTTTCCCCCTACAGGCCAATAAATAAAATACTTAACTTTTAAATCATGACACATGTACTGCCTTGTAACCTATTTTATCTTGTATGCATTCGTCCCACGCATTTTGTAAACACTTCTTACACCTTTAACTATTTTTTAAGACCGTGATTTTAAAGCATTTCCTTGAGGGCAGGTCTTGTCTTTTATTTACTCAATTCTAGGTTAGTAGTTATTTACGTAACTTACACAGCATTCGATACCCTTTGTCAAATTGACCTCCATAAAGGTTGCCTCAACTTGCAATCTCACCAGCTATATCTGATAAGAGTACTTTTCTCAAAAATCTCATACTGAATAGTCTAACTAAAAAAAAAAAAAAACCTTAGCCAGTTTGGCGGGCAGAAAAGAGAGAGGACATCTGTGTTTCAGCTTCTTTGCTCGGATGGCTACTGCAGGTGGAGATTTTTCGGGTAGTCAGCCACTTGAATTTCTTCTTGTGTGAATTGCTTGAAAATATCCATTGCCTTTTGCCTGTTGGGATAATTGCCTTGACCTTACTGATTTACAAGTGTCATTTGCATATTAAGAATTTAAATTTGTATTAGCCCTTCATTAGAATTCATCTCTTCTTAGTCTTCTAGAGGCCAATTAGAAAGTCTTTCACAGCCGTTGCTAATTTTTCCCCCAATTTCTTGTTTGCTTTCTACTTTTGTAATGGATTAATGAAAAGGTTTACATGGCCATTGCATTAATCTTTTTCTCTATGATTTCTTTCTCTACCTATACACTTAGAAAAGTAGGAAATGCAATTTTCCTCCAACTGATGTGGAAAAAAATGAGTAAATATTAAGACTGGGCAAAACCACCTTAATCTAGGAGCGAGAGAAACAAAGGAGGCCACATCATACCTTCTGTTCTAGAAAATAAATTTCGGCTTGGCTGTTAGACTCTGCTGGGCTCTGTGTTTTATTTATTACTAACTCTCTTTGCCCCGATAATGAGTGTCTGTTTAAAAAATGCCTTCTCGGATTTGCTCGACACAGCCGCTGAGGTTGTTATTTTAACATAAGAGGTTTCTCCCCTCCCCACCCCGGCCCCCCAGAATTGGGGCATCTTTTTAAGCATATCCACATGGAGGAGAGCTCAGCCCCAGAGGCAGATAAAGAGAAGGAACATTTAGCTTCTTGGCTCCGTAGCTGCTTTCCCACAAGCGTGGACCAGCCAGGAAGTACGCCAACACCCTGACTCGCCTGCAGGACACTCTTTGTCAAGTGGGTGCCGGGGCCACCTTTTACAGAATCCTGTGACAGCCCCCTGACCACACCCCTGATGATGCCCATTCAAAGGGCCTGAGTGGAGCCCAGGCATCAGCATCTTCGACAAGATTCCCAGGGGGTCCGTGGTCTACATCAGGAGAACCCCTTTCCAGGCCAAACCCTTTATTTCACAGTTGAGGAGAAGGAAGCCGAAAGTGGGAAGGTATTCACAGGTTCTCCCAGCACAGCGGGGCCCAAATGCAGTCTGGCTGCCCGGTTTCCAGTGTCTAGCACAGCCCTCCCAGCCCCTGCCAGCGTGCAGAAACTTCATGCACCTCCCACCCTACATCGCCTCAGAGCTACTCGGATTTTTCCCAGAGTCTCCATTCTTGGGTCCATTCGGAATTACCATAGTGGCAGGTGGTATAGGAGTTTTTGTGGTGATCGTAACAAATTAGCCCAAACTGGGAGGCTTAAAACAACAGAGGTGTATTATCTCACGGTTCTGGAGGCCAGATGTCCACAATCAAGGGGTGGTCAGGGCCATCGTCACTGAAGGCTCTCGGGGAGGGTCTTCCTTGCCTCTTCCAGCTCCTGGCTTCGCGGGCAGTCCTTGGCCTTCCTTGGCCCGCAGCTGTCCGGCCCTTCTCTGGTGGCCTCAGGGCCTCGTCCTCCATGTGTGTCTGTCTCCACATCTTCTCTTCTTCTTGGAAGGACCCTAGTCATTGGATTCAGGGCCCACTCCACTCCAGGAGGACTTCCATTTAACTTGATTACATCTGCAAGGACCCTATTTCCAAATACGGTCACGTTTTGAGGTTCCGAGAAGGATATGGATTTGGGTGGCGGGGACACTACCCAACCCAGGGCATGTGGTCAGATAGTGGTGGGGGTCAATCAGAGGGACCATCCTCCCTCAAGGACGGCCAAAGAGTCACTGCAAGAGCTCCTGCAAAGTCCACATGTTTACATCGCCCAGATCCACTGAGCCAGAATGTTTTAAAAGTGTTTCCCACACACGAACGAGTTCCGTTCTGAGAACGTGTTCGTAAGTCCAATTTGTTCATAAGTCCAACAAAGGTAGCCTAGACTAACACAATCGGCTACATAGTACTGTACTGTAATAGGTTTATAATACTTTTCACACAAATAATACATAACAAACACAAAAAATAAAGAAAACATTTTCAATCTTACAGCACAGTACCTTGAAGAGTACAGTACAGCACCGGCTACGTCACCGCTGCTCTTACGCTTGCTTCTGGACAACCTGGGCTTGAAATAAAGGCTCTGGACTACTGTACTCTATACAGTCCTGTACAGTAAAGTACACAGAAGCACAACCACTTGTGGAGGATGCACGCACGTGACGATGTACGCCAGACACGTGAACGAACTTGCGTGACCGGACATGCGCAAGCGCGTCCGCATCTTTGAAAGTTTGCAACTTGAAGGTTCGTATGTAGGGGACTGACTGTATACAGCGTGTGTCCCCTCCTTAGAGGAGCTGTCGCCGGGGGCAGGTGCTGAGCTGGCCCCCACATCTAAGGTGGCCCTGGGACAAGTTCTCACTCTCACGGTGACATGTGAGTGGACGTGACGTGACGGGGTCCCTTCCCAGTCCGACCGGCTCAGAAGTGGCCGTGCCGGCTTCTTTCTCCTTCTCCCCGACCACCAGCTGGATGAGGAGGACCACAGAGGTGAGGCGGGGGGCAGGGCCCCAGAGGAAGGATCCTGAGCCTCTGAATGACCTCGTGGAGGGAGACAGTGACCAACCCACAGCACCAGCACACGACTCGTGCCCTGACACGTGGGAGTGGTGGTCGCAGCAGCTAGCCGTCATCCTAACTAGCACAGGATCCTGGCAAGGAGCCACTGGTGTGAGCCCTCCACAGCTCTCTCTTCCCCGCGTCCTCTTCCTATCACCTCTGGATGACCTCTGATTTGAATATGTGACGAATGTTTTGTATCTTTAATAAAATAGAACTCAAAAGCATTTTCCACCAACCTTAAATAGGGACCTACTCCTTAAAGCTGTCCGAGAATTGAATAACAGGAAGGCACTGATGATCCTGAATAATTTCCATTTTGTCTTGGCTGCCAGGAAGTTCAGAGTAAAATTTTATGTTTAATTACAGCACCTAACGCGTTCCAGATTCCTGGAAATCGATCTGCTCCTTCTCAGTGATCTCGGATCAGCCTTTGTGCGTTCTCATGGCTTATGAGAATAAACCAGCTCCGATTCCTTTCTACATTGGGTGGCTAATACATAATAAAGGGATACACACAGACATCGAGGTTGGTGCGTGAGGTTTGCGCTCTGGGCAGCGGCACACTGATTCTGGGGGCCAGCAGAGCCACTGTCAAATGTAAAGCAGATCCTGTTTCTAAAATTACCTCATCAATTAACGGAACAAGCAGGTACTGCTCTCCTGCCAAGGACCTGGAACGTGCCGGGTACCCAGGAAGAATGTGCAGACCTGCAGCATTTTGCCATCAGGGAACTTGTGGTCTAGTCGGGGAGACACGTGTGCTCATGAATAATATCAGGCCAAAAGAATAACAATAAACACCAGGTAACACAGAACAAAAAAGTGTGAGTCTGCAAAGAAGAGAAACACCAATCTGGACTGGAGCGATTAAAGGAAGGTGTCGCGGAGCCGAGGCATCTCATCTGGGTTTAATGAGATTAAATAAAGTCTTGAGGGGCACAGAGCAGGAATGTTCGGAGCACCGAGAGTAGCCAAGGCCGAGAAGACAAACAGCAGGCGCGGCATTTCTGAGGGATCTTTTCATAGTTTGTTCTTCATTCCCCCACCCCCTTGGCCCCTTGGGGGGATCCAGCCATCTCCTTTTTCTTTATCATTATTTTTTGTTTTCTACTTAATGTGTAAAGTTACTTAAAATATTCACTGTGTCCTGGCATTACACTCTTGAGTTTTTCCTAAGATGAAATCAAAATTCACCAGTCTCGAAGGTTCTGACCTTCGGGAACTTGATGGAAGTCTGACATGCTTCACTTGGCAGGGGCCGGGGTTTCTTCCCGTGCCAACAATGAGAGAGTGATATAATGTTGGTTTCACATCTTGATTCTCCAGAAAATGCCTCTGGCGTTGCACTTTCTGTAACATAATGAGGCAAACAGGACAATTCCAAGAATTGTGCGCCAGGGTCCTCGGGGGACGCGGAGCTGGCTTATAATTATCGAGGGCGAACGTTCAAAGACCCCATGACTCAGCACCTAGCCCTCCCCCTCGCCCCCCAGGATAATGAAACAGCACGTCACAAAAGTGGCTGAGAAAATCCCCTTTGAAAGAGCTGCTGAATCCAGAAGAACACAAAAAGTCAAAGAGAGTTCTTTCCCATGCGCGCTCACCCCCCTCACGCAGGATGACTGTGCAAAAATGCTCACTTCCTGCACTGCTTCCAGAAATTGTGGGTTGGGGGGCAAGGTCGAGGGGAACTTAGGTCGGCCTCTTGGTGCCTTTTTGTAAGTCTCCCTCTGAAGGGGAAAGACTCCGGATCCTCCAGCAGCCTCCCATCTCCACGGCCACCCCTGACCACCGGGCATCCGGTGGTCCCCCATGGCCTCCAACTCCTCCGGATGGGAGGCCCCCAGACCTCCCTAGCTCCCTGAGCCTGGACAGCCTCTCTTTTCCAGTTGGCCCCCTGCCACCTGTGTGTGGCCCTCTGTCACCCACAGGACCGCGTGCGAGCCAGCGGCCTGGGGACTCACACCTTCTGCTGGTGCCTGGGGAGTGTGGCGTGCAGAGGGGGCATAACTGGGCTTCGTTAGATGAAGGAATGACCACAGAGGGAGAGGGCGAGGGTAGGAGACGCCGCCTGGGGCCACCAGGACAGGCTGACGACTGCTCTCTGTGACCTTTCAGCCAAGAAACGCTTCCCTGGACATCACCACTGGATGCATTACTGCAGCCACCGTCGGTCCCAGAGGTCCCAGTTTCTAGGCCGGGAAAAGACCCCCTGCCAAGGCATGAGCCCATCCCGTGGCTTAGAGGACAGGACAGAAATCATCCCTCCCAAGGCATGAGTCCATCCCGTGGCTTAGAGGACAGGACAGAAATCATCCCTCCCAAGGCAAAGTCCGAGCACTCTGACCGAGGTGGACTGATGCCGGGCAGCCCCAAGACAATTCAGGTGCGCACCTCCGGGTCAGCTCGCAAGTTCATGCATTCGTGCACGCACGTGTTCATTCAGATCTTACTTCTCGAGCACCCACTATGGGCTGGGCACTCAAGTCACTGTCTCCGAGGTTTCCTTCACTGCCTTGGGCTGGGTTCCATAGGGCAGGCTTAGCAGGGGCTACGGGCCATGCCTGTTACCCACAAGGCACTAGTCACTGAGGAAAAGTGACCCTGTGACCTCAGCCAGCAAGGCCCCCTCCCGTCCCTCGACGACCTCATGACAAATCTCACTCATTCCTCAAGCAGAGCCCCATCACATGGGGTCTGTCCAGTGGAGGAATCACTGATAGACTCAACATCTCCTTATCTGACCTCCGGGGACCTTCCCAGGGCCATGACCCCAGCAATACCTGGCCCGAGGAGTGGGGTCTCTTGGAGACAGATGGGCCCCCAGCGAGGGGCCCATATATCATCCCAGAAAGAGCTGTCCTCTTTGTATATTCCGTACTAACCTGGGAGGGGCCAGGGCAGGACGCAGATGGGAAATCGGATCCTTTCGAAAAGCAGCAAAGATAATGCAGCAAGAGGGTCAGGCCTTTCTGGGCTTTCTCATTAACGAGGAATGTCCAGAACATAGGCCAACAGGCAGATGCCGTGGGCTGGGCTGCAGACACCCGCCCTTCTGGCTTCAGCAGCTCTTTCAGCTCTGAGGACAGTGACGGGCCGCAGGAGCCACACGCGGGGACGGACACACATGGCCAAACGCGCCACGGTGACAACTGGACCTTGGGAGGCCCGGCGGATGCACCGTGTCCTTGCTGTGAACCCAGGGCTCCAGGTCACGTGGAGGGAGCCCTTTGGAAGGCTGGGAATACCTCCTGAGGACCGGCTGTGTTAGGAAGTTTGGAGTTCCTCGTCCACATGGGACCCAGAACTCCCTGGCCCACAGGGTTGGGGAGCCCCTCCACTGGGCTCCGTAGAGGGTGGGTGGATGCACGGGAAGAGCTAACCCCCCTGGGTCCAGGGGGCGTGGTGGGGAAAGGCTGCCCTTTGGCGTCCAGCAGACCTGGGCTTCCACGCTGGCCCACCTCCCTCCAGCTGTGCGGCTTTGATCGACTTCCTCAACCTCTCACAGCCGAAGCTTTCTTCCAGAGCCTTCTGTGTACACTGCTCGCTGGCCTCGGCCCGGACCTGCCACATTATTCTGGTTGGAAGCAGCGGGGACAGGAGTAAGAGCTGGGGTTTGGAGGCACAGGGTTGGGGGTCAGTCTCTTTGACTTTGAGGGTGTTTCTGAACCTCTCCAGGCTTCCTTTCCCCCTTTGTACAACAGCAAGACAATCGTGCTTCCTAGAACTGTGGTTAGAGGTATGGAGGTGAAGCATGCAGTGCACCCAGCACCTGGCATAAAATACCCACCCCGAAGAATTATCACCGTCATCCCATGGCGCTCACCTCCCGCTGCCTCATCTGTAAAATGGGGTGATGATTCCTTGTTTTCAGGATGCTGGGAGGATGCTGGGCACCCCTGTGAGAGGCACACGGCTTCACATATGGGAAATACTTGAGAAGTAGCAATTTCCTCTTCTTCCTCTTAAATGCCCATAATGGCCTTAATTCTTAATGACCCTAAACAGTCAAGCAGTCCCGGGAGGTCCCTGATGGAGCCAACAGATACTAGGATGGTCAGCAGAGGCGTGCTCAGGCCTCAGAGCTCCCAGTCATCAAACCACAAGGCGTCTTCTTTCCTCATCCCCAGGGACCCCCTGCAAATGGGCTCATTAGGTGAATTTTGCTCTTGATGGGTGTGGAGGAAATATTCCATCGAGTACTCAAGATCCCTTCTGTCCTTCTCCCCTACCAACAGAACTCACAGGAAGATCACAAGGCCCAGGCTCTCTTGCAGCTAGAGGTAGTCATGTGATGCCATTCTGACCAATGAGACGTGAGCTGGGGTTGTTGCTAGGAAACCAGTGCTTCCTTGATCCTGCTTCCCCGCTTTCCGCTTGACAGGCAGAGGAAGGGGGCTGCAGCCCTGCTGTTTTCATCTAACACTGCATCCCTCTTTTATTAGCTCCCTCAGGCTTCCTGAAACGGCTTCATTTTCTTAAAATGACATTATTTCACTTTTGATCTGTAATCATTCATAAACCATTTTTGTTGGATTTCTAAACGTATCGTCTTGTAGCAATGTGCTATGTTGGAAACTACAGATGTGGTCACATTTTGTCGTGACAAGAGGTCCCACATTTTAAACCTCGAGTTGAAATCTAATACACCTACAGAAAAGCACAGATATCCTAAGTGTACAACAGATGAATTTTTACCAGCCAAACACACCTGAGTAACCAGCACCCAGATCGAGAAACAGACATTACCAGCCCCCAGAAACTCTCCCTCCTCTGTCACGCTCCCCGAAGGGGTAATCGACATCCTGAGACTCAGCAGCATGGATTAGCTTTGCCTGTTTCTATGCTTGTCTATAAACGGAATCACAGCGTGTGCGCTTGTTTCTAGCTGCTTTTGTTCAACATCATCTAGGTGAGATTCATCCCGGTTGCTGCCTGCGGTTACGAATCGCTCATTCTTGTTGCTGTATAATATTTCATTGTATCAACAAACTACAGCATCTTCATTTGGAACAGCTGCCCAGTATTCCAACATGTGGGTGCCCCATGCTGTATGTAACTGGTCCTCTTTCAACGGACTAGAGGGCTTCTGTTTGTGGGTGATCACAAGCAAGGCTGCAGTTATACTCCTGAACACACACCTTGGTGTACTCGCAGCCAGGGTATATCAAGGCCAATTCCTAGCTCACCTTTTTAGTTATCTACTTCTGAACCACTGGGCTTATTAAAGAATCATAGAGTACTTTTATAATGAAAAAAATCCAATAAAATGCATTCAAACTGCCCAAACACCCCAATAGCCATTCACTCACTCACTCACTCAATCTCCTGCCCCCGTAAAGCCTCCTCTTCCTCCCCCTCTGCTGAGGTACCTCGCAGCTCACAGCCCCGCTGTGGCGTATCCCTCCCGCGTCTGGAAATGATTTGACAGCCTCGTGAAGCTTACAGGCTCTAAGCATCCGTTAGCTGACCTGATCGACCTGAAAGTCCAAGTTGCCCGTCGTTCTGCTCAGCCTTCACTTGTGGGAAACTGGACCGGGGCAGACGGCTTCCCCCGTGGTCCACATCTCAGAGAGAACGGAGGAAAAGATCTGACCCATTTCATTAAAGAAGGAGAATTCAGGAGGCCTGAGGGGGCTGATAACAAGAGGTTGTAAGATGCATTGTTAAGTGAAAAAAAGCAAGGTTTGTTTACTTCGGGGTGTGCTCCATATCCTGTTGTCGTAAATGGGGTGGGGGGAAGGGAGTCATTTCCATATACTTGAAAACAAAGCCCTCTCCCCACCAGTCAGGCCCCGTGCACATGAAAGCTGTTCTTCAGCGGGGCATCTGACACCACAGGGAGATCGTGAGGGGGATGAAAGGGGCCACACTTGGATTTTGCACGTTCTTCCTTTCTGTACTGTTTCCATTTTCTAGCCATGGGCATTGTATTATTTTTCTCTTTTTTGTGTAACAATTGACCATGAACTCAGTGGCTTACAACAGCGCACATTTACATCTCACAGTTTGGAGGGTCAGGAGGCTAGGCACAGCTTCACTGGGTTCTCTGCTTAGGGTCTCTGGAGGCTGCAATCGGGGTGCTGGCCAGGCTGCATTCTCATCAGAGGCTCAACTAGGGGGAGGGGATGGGCTTCTGAATTCCCTCAGGCTTTTGGCGGAATTCTTTTTCTTGCAGCTGTGGAGCTGATGGTGGTTTGCATCTTCAAGGCCAAGGGGAGCGAGAGCCTTCGACACTGAGGAGGCTCCCACCTGATTAAGCCAGGCCCACCCAGAAGAACCACCTTTTTGATCGACTCAGAATCGACTGATTAAGGACTTTAATCACACCTGCAAACACCCTTCATCTTTGCCATCTTCTGCGGGTTAGAAGCAGGTCACAGGTTGTGCCTATATTCAAGAGGAGAGGATCACAGAAAGGTATGGGCGTCGGGGGTGGCGAGAGGTCGGGGAGCCATCTGGATTCTGCCTACTCCACACACAGGCACTGACTTGAGGAACGTTAATAGCAGTTATCTGAGGAAGTGGTCCATGGTCACATGTGGTTTTCTCTCTCTAGTTTCCTCTACATTTAAAAATTGATCATGCCCCTTTTAAAAAATGTATTTATTTATTTGGCTGTGCCTGGTGTTAGTTGCGGCACACGGGCTCTTAGTTGCGGCATGCATGTGGGATCTAGTTCCCTGAACAGGGGCAGAACCCAGGAGGACCCCTGCATTAGGAGCATGGAGTCTTTTTTTTTTTTTTTTTTAGAAGATTTTGGGGGTAGGAGTTTATTAATTTTTTAAGTTTTATTTATTTTTGCTGTGCTGGGTCTTCGTTTCTGTGTGAGGGTTTTCTCTAGTTGTGGCGAGCGGGGGCCACTCTTCATCGCGGTGCGCGGGCCTCTCACTATCGCAGACTCTCTTGTTGCGGAGCACGGGTTCCAGACGCGCAGGCTCAGTAGTTGTGGCTCACGGGCCTAGTTGCTCCGCGGCATGTGGGATCTTCCCAGACCAGGGCTCGAACCCGTGTCCCCTGCATTAGCAGGCGGATTCTCAACCACTGCGCCATCAGGGAAGCCCGGGAGCATGAAGTCTTAACCACTGGACCACCAGAGGAGTCCTGATCACACCCCTTTTGAAGGAGATTTTGTAACGCTCTCTCCGCCTCCCCTTGTTAGTTTCTGCTGTTGAGCGCTGTGCACATCCGTCCCTGCCTGCCTTATGCTGACATAATCGAACACAACCATATATAACCAAATAGAGCTTTCATCCCCATACTTTCTACCCCAGTGAGATTAAACCTTAAACGTTATTCTGCAGGTGGATTTATTTCTCTCCTCCTGTGGATGGCCTCCCTGAGGCTCCTCCACCTCCTCCTCCTTCATCAGCTGCTGGGACGTCACAGCTCCCCCCTCCCCAGGGAGGGATGCTCTGCTTGTGTCCAGGTTGCTTGGGTTGTCTGTCTGTTTTCTTGCTTCTAACAGACATCCTTGTAAATAAGTCCTCACATGCTGGAGCTTTTCCGTCTACACGATGGATGTTCTGAGAAAAGATTTCTGGGCCACCTCTGTGCATGTGTTGCATGTGGCTGTCTTCAGGACCACGGCGATTTGCATTCCCGTGGGCCCCGATGAGCACACTCAGTACCCCTCACTCTCCTGCTTAAACAGTTTGCCAGACCTGAACTCAAGTCCTGGTTTCACCAGTTCTTTCTGTGTCGTCTGGGATAAATTGCTTAAATATCTCTGGGCCTCAGTTCTCCCACCTGTAAAAGGAGGATAAGGGTAGTACCTACTTCACAGGATGGACTTGAGGATTGAATGTGTGAACACAAGGGCCCTGCATTTGCTGTGATTCGGTTTGTGACAGCCACTCTGAGAAGCAGAGAGCGGAAGCTGGCCTTCCAAGACCAACCCAAAGCAGAGCTCCTTGTCATCCTTTGCCTCCCCTGAGACTATTTTGTTCAAGCCTGAGTGGAAACGGGTTGTAAATAGTAAGCCTGCATCGTCCAGACGTCAGGTCTCCCAAAGTGACAGGGAAAGCAGAATCATTAGCGTCACCATCACCACTGTCCTTGTTGTCATGAAAACCCCCACTTAGTGAGCACTTATATTTGTTGTGAGGTTTCCCCACAGGAGGATTACTCTGAAGGGTGTCTCCCTTCCAAGTCCATGAATC
Source organism: Mesoplodon mirus (assembly GCF_964341445.2). NCBI lineage: Eukaryota > Metazoa > Chordata > Mammalia > Artiodactyla > Ziphiidae > Mesoplodon > Mesoplodon mirus. The sequence continues at coordinate 3,064,898 of NC_138995.1, read as the reverse complement.
AGACAGGAGGCGTTTGGCTCTAAGTCACAGAAACCCAATCCAAGGCAGTTTATACAATAAGGAAAATATATTATTTTGCAGGAAAAGAAGTTTGGTGGCTCAGAGGCTCCGGGGTTGGTTAATGCAGAGTCTTCATCAGGAACCCACGTCCTTCCCTCTTGCTGCTCTTTCATCGTCAGCATATCAGCCTCTTCCTCACTGTCACAAAATGGTTGCCACAGTTCCAGCTGTCACTTACAGATGTCCCAGTATCCAATGGAAAAAAAAAAAAACCCACAAACTGTTTCTTCTTTGTGTCTCTTTCTAAGAGCAAGAAAGCCTAGAGGAGAGCTGTGTACCTTCCACCCAACTGCCGCTGGCCCGTCTAGAGCCAGACAGATGTGCTCAGGTGAGTGAATGAATCCTGCCCCCAACACTTACGACATGGCAGCGGGTGAACCGATTCACCTCTCTGTAACCCAGCTTTGTCACCTATAAAAGCTGATAAAGGGACTTCCCTGGTGGTGCAGTGGTTAAGAATTCGCCTGCCAATGCTGGGGACAGGGGTTCGATCCCTTGTCTGGGAAGATCCCACATGCTGCAGAGCAACTAAGCCCGTGCACCACACCTACTGAGCCTGCGCTCTAGAGCCCTCGAGCCACAACTACTGAGCCCGCGTGCCACAACTACTGAAGCCCGCGCACCTAGAGCCCGTGCTCTGCAACAGGAGAAGCTACCACAATGAGAAGCCCGCGCACTGCAATGAAGAGCAGCCCCCGTTCGCCACAACTAGAGAAAGCCCGCGCCTGGCAACGAAAACCCAACGCAGTCAAAAAATAAAGAAAGAAATTAGAAAAAAAGAAAAAGAAACAAAAAGCTGATAAAATAGTATCTATTTCAAAACGTTGTTGTGAAGATTACAAGAGTTCTGAAGGCCAGTCACGCGTTGTTTAAGACCCTTACTGTTATTGTTGCCCCTGTTCTCGTTGTTGTTATTGCGAGCCCAGGGCAATGTCTGGCTTAATAAATACTTGAGTTGCTGAGTGATTGACGGGAGGGAACTGTCACGTCGGCAGGACCCAAGGAAGGGGAACGAGGTGTGGGAGAAGCGGGGGTTGACAAGTGGCCGGCACAGGACCACCCAGCATGCCCGGACTTAGCCTTAGGAGTGACTGATTCCCGCCCTGCAGGAAGATGCTGAGCCCGCGGGGCCCGGCTGGCTGCCCCCAGACCGTCCTGGCCTCTTGTTTTTATCTGGCCTGCCCGCTGGCCCTCGGGCTGACACTCGGTGTCATTACACTGCTCCAGACACTCAGGTACCAGCTCATTTGTCAATCAGCAGAAGCGTTTCAGTTGTCAGAGACGCGGCGATCTCTGTGCAGGCACAGCAACCTTCGCAGCTGAGAAGGCCCCCAGCTGCTCTGAGCGGAGCCAGCAGCCCTAGAGGACAGCCCTGGGAGAGGCTGACGCTGGGGGTCGCTCAGCCCGAGCGGGACAAAGTACCCCCTCACCCCCAAGGGGTGCAAGGATGCAAAACAGAGCTGAGGCCTCTGGAACCGCGGCCCAGGGCCCCGACGCGCAACTGAATCCTCACATCACTTCTCTAGCTGAGCAACTCTGGACAAGTTACTCACCCTCTCCGAGCTTCCAGTCGCCTTCTGAAAAAACGAGAGTCCGTCCGGCCTTTGATTCTACAACCAGTTCCCAGAATGAACGGGGCAGCCCAGGGAGGCGGGAAGGATGCTCGGGGGCGGGGATGGGGGGGCGGTGAAGACAGAGACTGCAGTGGCAGCTCCGACCCTGAGGCCCTAGGAAGTCACTTTGTGTGCCTGGGCCTCAGTTTCCCACCCAAAATGAGAAAGAGGGGATTTAAACACGTTTGCCTTGTTACACCAGCTTCCTTTACACTGTGGGTTTCTGCACCGTGTTGTGAAATCAATGCAGGGGGCGGAACCCAGCGCTTTTTTAAAGAAATGAAATAGTATTGAATAGAAAGGAATACGAAAGGGTCAGTAAAGGCAGGGACTGTTTGCGAAGCTTTCCTGCAACTCTTTGCGCCTGCAGGGACAGGGTCACAGTGTAAAATGAACTAGGCACAGTGGGCACAATCGAGAGGGTTTGAGAGTCACCTCCTGCCACACGCATCCTCAGGATCACCGTTCCCGTGGTCACTGGTCCCGGGCCAGGGCCCTGTGTCAGGCCCTGGAGGAGGGGAGGGGGGAGGGGGCGGTGTTAAGCTGAGACCACACCAGACACGACCCCGCCTTCTCGACCCATCATCTTTTGAAGGTGCGATCTCTGCGCTGAGGAAGCCGCTAGGAACGGGTGAGGGGCCGTCCTAGCTGGGCAGGAGGGCAGCGATGTGGCATTTCTGCTGAGGCCGAAGGGATCAGTGCCAGGGAGAGCCTGGGCCTGAGGCTCTGGGTGTTCTGGACCCGGTGGGGCGGGAGGGTAGGGCTGGTAGCAGCTCCAGGTAAGGCTGCAGGGACCCGGTGAAACGACGCGGGTCCAGTTCCTCACACACACGCGGCCACATGGCTGCAAGACTCAGATGGCCAGAGCTAGAAGCCCCCGGGTCACCTGCTGTCATCGCTTCTGATTTCCCTTATCCGCTGGCCCTGTCATCTGGTGCGAGGGGAACGGAGCTGAAAACCTGGGTCAGTCCAGCACTTGCATTCCCACGCAGGGAGGCCGATGTCGCTAATTTTCCTTGTCCCAAATCACCGGATGGGGCAGGTTAGCGAGATGGCACCAGAGACGAGTGAGGTGGCCTGAGGGTGGGTGGCTGGGTCCCGCGCACAGCATGAGGAGGGTCACCCGGGAGGCAGGGGCCGTGTGGGCGCAGCTCTGCTCTTTCCTGCTGCACCGATGCGGTGCCGTAAATGCAGGTGGCTGAGGCTCCAGGAGGAGAACGCAGGGAACAGACCACCCCCCAAGCCCCCGTTCAATCTTGCTCCATCACCTACACTCCCTCTACCCCCGAAAGGAGCCTGAGACTTATGTGGCCAGTTCTGCAACCTTGCCAGCTTCCTGTCGTTGCCCCTTGGAAAGGAGAAAACTCCCGTTGTTTTAGGATTAAGTAATCAGCATGTCATTTATTTCTCCAAACCACAACTGCAGGGCCTGCTGAAGATCAGGCATCAGCACCACAAAAGCACTGGGCCCTACGGCTGAGCCTGACTTGGACCCCAAGGAAGTTGCAGCTGGTCCCATCAGCCGGGGCTGATTTCCCAACTTGGCTGCAGCCGGAATGTGGAAGTGGGGGCGGGAAGGGCCGGCCTCCGAGGCCCTCTGACAGCCACCTCACCTCTCTGGACTGGACTCACCTCCGTAAAATACAACAGCAACCAGAGCAGGGCAAACGCTGTGCTGAGAGCTCCCTACTGCCGGCCAGGCCTGCTCAGACAACTGACCTGGGTTATTGTATTTCAGCTTCAAAAATGGCACCTAAAAGGCAGGTGCTCTTCTCATCCCATTTTTACCAGCAGCAGCCAAAGCTCAGAGACGCTTGCCCAAGGTCACACAGCCAGAATGGGGCAGCCATGAGCCCGAAGCCCAAGCTCTTGTGACTTTCATCTTGTCCAGTGGCCCAAAGGAAGGGTGAAGTGGAGCTTGTGAGAATATCTTGGTTTTTGAAAATGTCAATCCTTTGTTTCATTAATCAAGAGGCAGTTTTACCTCCAATGCCATTTTTAAGCACACAATTCAATGGTTTTTACTATATTGACACATATGTGCAACCATCACCATGGCCATTTTAAAACACTTTCATCACCTCAGGAAGAAACGCCTACCCTTAGCAGCCACTACTACAATTCTTTCTGTCTCTGTGGATTTACCTATTCTGGATGTTTCATACAAATGGAGTCATACATGTGGCCTTTTGAGGCTGGCTTCTCTCACTCAGTACGGTGTTTTCAACGTTCATCGATGTAGCATGTGTCAGTGCTTCATTCCTTTTATTGCCACCTAGATTCTGGGAACAAAGAACCATGGGGGAGACAGAATGTAGTCCAGAGCCTGGCACAGGGCAGGAGCCGCTGCCACCCTGGGGCTGCTTGTTACACGGAATCACCTTGGGAAGACTCTAGGGCAGCAGCTGACTGTCAGGGGGTTGGAAATGTAGGGGAGCCTATAAAATACTTGGCACTTTGACATGCTCCCCACCAACAGCAGGGCCTGTGGCCCTAGTCTTGAGTCTGGGTAGATTTCTGACTTGACAAGTGAGTCCAGAAGTGACACCAGGTCAGCTCCAGGCCTGGCCTTTCAGAGGACTGTAAGTCCCCCCTTCCATCCTCTGGAAGCTCTGAAATTGCCGGTAAGAAGTCCTCCTTCCCCGAAGCCGTTGTGCTTGCAGCAGCCCAAGGGCCCCAGGCAGAAAGTGACAAAGTGACAGAATGCACCACCTGGCCCCTCCCTGCCGGCCCAGCCCGAGCTGCGAAAGGCTTCCATCTGAGCCGTGAAGATAAACCAAACTCGCTACATCTTTTCTGCATTCTTGACCCACCAAAGAGGAAGATACGGTAATAATAAGTAACTGTTTTAAACCAGTAAGCACTGGGGTCATTTGTTACAGAGCAGTAGGTAAAAGGCAGCAGGGCGTTACCGTCTCAACAGTCTGCCCTTCTGGTCCCCAGATGTCCCTCTGCTTCCCTCCATCCCCCACTAAAACATTTTCAACTCCTCTCCAACCACGACAACTTGGAAGTCCCACCAGGAACGATCCCAGCTCCGAGCCCAGGATCTGTGGGGGACGCGTGGTGGTCTGCAGGATGGAAGGAGATGTGGAGATTCTCGGTGGAGCATCTGAGTTAAGAGGACAAGGCCTCCACCCACCCCCGACGTGCAGAGGCGGGGGCTGGGAAGGAGGGTCAGGATAACCCCAGTTGGCAGTCCCGTCCAGAAAGAGGACCTGGTCTACGGCACTTCTCACATTTAGCGGCAGCTCAGGAGGGCGCCGCCCTGCAGTGGGGAATGGGCTCTGGCCAGCCCCCTGGCCCTCTCTTGCCCTGGGAAGATTCCTCCTTGCCCTTCACCCTCCTGGGCCCCCCGTGAAGTGGGTGTTGGGGTATGCCCTCCTTGGAGCCACATTCTGCCTGTAGAAGGTGGGAGAGCTCATCTTTCCCTGGCAGTGTGACCCTCATCAAAACCCGGCCAGCCACTCTCCCGCTTCCCTGCAGAGGGTCCCATGAGCCAATGAACCCGGCCCGGGCGCCTTTCAGGATGTGGTGCTCAGACAGAGTTCTTTGCTTCCTCGTCTCCTGTGCTTCTCTTTCTGGTCTGAAAGGGGGCTGCCTGGAAGGGGTGGGCTTCTCTGGGAAGGTCTCACCATTAATCTCTGCAATGAGTCATTTTATCCAACCGAAAGCGTTTACTGGGTACCACACCATTAGTCTGCTTTGGGCCCTGAGAAAACTTAGTTAAAATCAATCACAGAGGTTTTCTTGGATCTTTGAGTCCTTTTGACTTTGCTTTTTTTGTTGTTGCTGATGTTGAGAAGCGTCTGGCTTTTCAATATTACAAACCTTTGATTCCCTTTCATTTTTGCTGCAAATGAGCCACTTTCTGGAGCCTTTTTATCATGCTTTGCCAAGCGTGGCCAATCACCATGTATTTTGCACTGTGTTCCAACCTCTTTCCCTAGGTCTGTGAGTTCATCAGGTATATCAGCTGCATCCAGAGTGACGGGGGTCTGGTTAACACAGGTTCCAGCTGTCTGACCGCTAAGCCAATGCTGCATGTTCTAGGTTTCTGTTATATCCTTGGTGTCCTCCCACAGATCCAGGATTTCCCTTGACTAATCGTTTTGAAAATGCTCGTTGCTCCATGCAGCCTGTCATCTCATCCCCAGGAAAGCATCCCACGAGAACAGGACATTGCCTATCCCTCCTGTACCCGCAGGGGCTAACAGGCCTGGCACAAAGGGTCCACCCAATAAAGACTTCCTAAAAATGGACAAAGGAGTGGGTGATTTAGGGGATGGATGTCCAGCTTAATGCTTGATAAAGGAATGGCGACTGACTGAGGGAACAAAGAGGGAGAGAGGGGAGGGAGGGAGGCAGGGAGGCTGCAGCTCCATCATTCTGAGCAGATTATGGTGGTGACCCAGGACCTATTTTCCTAATTTCACAGAACCTAACAGAAATTGTACATGAACCAAAATCGGAGTGACTTTACGGTCAAGTTTCACTGCTTTTGGCACTGGTCACGCTGATTAGCTCATGCTCAGATTGGTGGCCGTAAGTGTGTGTGATGAACAAGGAACGAGGAAGCTGTTATCATTTCGTAGCAAAAAAAAACCTTTCAAAATGGAGGATCTGACGGGGTGTGATAACAGGGTGGGGGTGGGGCACGGTTGAGAGCCTCTCCCCCAGCGAACTGCCACGGATATAAAAACAGAGCGATCCGGTATTAAGAGTTTTTAAAGCAAGGCTCTCAAGTTTTAAAAGCGACCCAAATAAGATATTATAAAATGAACTCGCTTATTTCTGGGCTAGTAGCGAACACTGTTTAGAAGAGGCTCTAGGGTGAATGGGGAGACCCAGTTGCAGGCTGTGTAGTCTCTGCCCTGGGGTCACTGTCACCACGGGCGGAGAAGGGACAGGGGCAAGGCTGGGGCTCTGTGTGTAGCTGGGCTCTGCCCAATGGTGCCTGACGATGTGAGAGAGACTGCAGAAGGATGGGACCTCGAGGTCCTCAGGGCAACACTCTTCTCTGTGCTCAAGTCCTCTTTGCAGGACCCCCATAAGTGCTTGGATGCCTCCCCTGACGGAGAACTCACTACGGCACAGGCAGGCATCGTTGCACAGCTCTGTTAGGCTAAGGGAGGGGCCCGTCACCATCTCCACCACCTCCTGTCTCGTCCAGTCCCTCCATCAGCCCCGTGAGGTTCTTATTGTGAAGCTCTTGTAGACAGACTCTGGGGCTTACAGAAGTTAAGTGATCATCTCAAGTGGGGACCCAAATCCAAGCCTGGATAAAGCTGGGTCCTCCTGTGACCCCACGCCTTCCCAACAGCAAAGCTGCATCATCATGGGCAAGGAGCCTTGTCTGCTTTATGAAGATGGCTGCTCTCGGTCTGGGGGCAGGGCCCATAGAGCAAGGGTCCGCTCTCCAACCCCACACGTCCTCTCCTGGCCTGACCCTTTTGCCAGGCGACGACATCAGCTGTGGGCAAGCTGTTCTCAGTCCGAGTTTGGCCCGAGATGTTGTCTCCAGGTTAGAATCATTTTCATCAAAAGCGGGTTTGGGTTTTTAATTTTCTTTGTTTGAGGGCAGCGGAGGAGGGGGCTCCTTTGGAAACATCACATTCTCTAAAAAACTATGGGGAAACATTTCATTTCCCAACAGCGCTGGGTGAAGGATGCTTCCAGCGAGCGTCATTTCGGTAGCTCATCACCAGGGAAGGACACATACGAGGCGCCTCCGTGGGCAGGCACAGCACGAGGTACCTACCCTAAAAAGCAGCTTCTTTATCTTCACAACAACCCTGAGTCCCCTGTACTAGCACCATGTTTTAATGAGGAAACCAAAGCTTAGAGACTAATTTTCCAAAGTCGGGTAATCAGATGGGTTCCCCCAAGGCACTGCGCACAATTGACAAGGATTCGTGGACCAAACCTGAATGAGTGATAAAGCCCAAACCGAACTCAAAACCAGAACAAACAAACTGAACAAAAAGGCAGAATGTGGGAAGTTAACTCATTATAACCCATAGTGTTATCTTGTATTTTACATTACATCACGTAGCTTTTATAACTTCTTAAAAACTTCCTTTTGATCTCTAATAAATAACAAAAAATTAATGCGTGCGTGCGCGCACACACACACACGCAGAGAACTCACTTCTCGCCCTGACACACACTTGGCTGAACACGTTGGTCCGAGCACCGCGCAGAATCTGAAACATCCTTTCTGCACCAGCGTTGACCCAGGAATTGAAACAGGACATTGAACCTCATTAACAAGTTTGGACCTGCAATATCTCTACTGAAAAAACATTTCCACTTATCGGGAGATGGCATTTCCTCAAGGGACAAGAGCGTCATGCTGGGGGCGTGGCTGAGTCCAAGGGAGAATCTAAGCTCAACTCTCCCCAGCAGCCCCTGGCTCAGCAACGGGATCAGTGTCCCGGGGCTGCCACAGCAAATGACCACAACCCGGGGGCCTAAAACAACAGAAATGTATTCTCTCATACTCTAGAAGACAGAAGTCCAAAATCAAGGTGTCCCCAGGGCCACGATCCCTTTGCAGGCTCTAGCGGGAGGGTCCGTCCTCCGTCTTCCAGCTTCTGGGGACCCCAGGCACCCCTTGGCTTGTGGCCACACGACTCTGGTCTCTGCCTGTGTCCCCCATGGCCTCTCCCTGTGTCTGTGTATTCTCCTCTCGCATCTCTTACAAGCACATGTGTCCTTGGATTCAGGGTCCACCCTAAGTGCAGGGTGATCTCATCTCCAGATCCTTATTACGTCTCTGGAGACCCCATTTCCACACAAGGTCATATCACAGGTTCTGGGGGGTAGGATGTGGACTTATCTTTTGGGGATACAATTCAACCCACTGCCGTGACCACAGCCAGATCAGACGCTCCCCGCAGAGGACGTCCCCGTGACAGTGAGCCTGAGGGGCGGGGAGCTCATCTGCTGATTCCCACCGGCATCGCTCTGGCATCACACCACTCACAGCAGATGCTCGAGAGTTTCTGGAGGAAACACACGACCGAGTGAACGAAGGCGTGTCTAGCCGGAGCCTCGCAGGGTGTGGGAGGGCGACCGTCCCGTGCCGTCTGGCTTTTCGGGTGACAACAGCCCTTGACTCCCTGCTCTGACCCTGGGTGAAGCGGCTAAAACAGCACCAGTCTGGCTCGTGCCCACAGCGAGATTAGGCGTCCTCAAGGGACCTGCAGATCCCAGAGGCACTGAGAGAAGAGGTAGCCTGGGCATCACCAGTCCAACCTCCTTACCTGCCAGGTGAGAAAACTGAAGCCCGGTGCGAGGGCCATGGATTTGCGCAGGTCACCCAGGTCAGCAGCAAGATAGAGTCTAGAGGGCCGGCCCCTGCTCCTCCCTTGGAGATCCCCCGTCACCATCACCATCATCATCGTCGTCTTCGTCGTTCGTCATCCTCAACCAGGACGGCTCCTATGATCTCACCCCCTCCTCCGGGCACTGTGCTCAGCATCTCACATGAATCTCCTCTTTCACTTCCCTGCAAACCAGTGCTTCACACACTGTCCTCACCCCCACTTTACAGGTGGTACGACTGAGGCTCCGAGGTGTGAACTAACTTCCTAAAGGTCTCACTTCTCACGGAGGGAAGTGAAGCCACGGTTCTCATTTAACTTGTTCTGACACCCAAGCCAGGGGTGCCTGTGACCACAGCCAGATTGTGTTCCCACAACCGAAAACAGGAGATTTCTCATGAGAGCACATAAAGTTTAATTGGAACGCGACCACGCCTATTCCTCAGGGTATCATCTGTGGCTGTTTTCCTGCTGCAATGGCACAGCTGAGTAAGTGCAACACAGACGGTACTATTTTCAAAGCCTAAAATATTTACTATTTGGTCCTTTAACAAAAATCTCTGCTGATGCTCTGTACTGCTCGTATTATATTACAGTATATTATATTGTACTGTAGTATGTTTTATTAATTGTATTAGTCATACTGTATCACGGTCACTGCAAAAGCTACCACTCAGCAAAGACTCAAGAGCTTTGCATTTATGATTTCTTGGCCTCTTCACATTTGATTCTCACGTGAAATCCACCAACGATTAATTTACAAGGAACTGAGCATTTCCAGAAGACGATGGCCTTCCCCTTGGTGACCCTATTTCCACAGGTACATTTTTCCAAATGGATGATCCCTAAAGTGACCAACTTAGAAGAAGAAAGAAAGAAATGCAAAAGCCCAATAAGTTGAACTGCTCACATCCGAACCAGAAGGTCCTTTCATGCTGATGTTCTATACGTCGGGGAATTTTATGCCAAAAAGTGACTTTTCTACATCAATAACGCATCACCCCATCCCTGACGGGAAGTGACATTACAAAAGCCGGAAAGGACATCAGACACGCTGGCTTGGCAGCCACATGCACATGTGAAGTTGCTGTCAGAGTTCAAAGGAAGGGCTGCAAGCTGGGGCCACTGCACGGCAGCATCACCCGTAATGCCTTTACCTCGTGGGACAGGGCACGGGGACAGCCTGCTTTGACGCGGCCGCCGGCTTCCTGACGCCCACGCCGAGCTGGCCGCGGGGCCTGCAGGGCGGGGTCTGGGTGGGCTCTGCAGCTCCAGGGATGTTACCTGGTCCTGCATGCGCCACCCAGCTCACCGGGCTCACACGCCCAACAGCCTTTGCAGGCATGGCCAGTGTGGACCGTCACGGTTGCCAGGGCTGGCCCACACTCTGAGGCTGGCTTGTTTGGAGCACTTTCTCTGTTCCCTGCACTGTGCTAAGTAGGAAGGCGCTGTCTCGTGTCTCTTGTGTGGCCTGACAAGGTAGGAGCGGTCATGGCTCCCCCTTTATGGATGGGGAAACTGAGATGGCTCGAGATTACCCAATGTGCCCAGCAGCACAAAGTCAGGGTAGGAGCCACGATTCAAACCCAGAGATTTCACCACTTGTAACCACCAGGCTCACTGCCTCAATCTGGAAGCCTCCTTGGGAGATGCAGCCAGGCAAGCTCAGGCAAGGTCAGACCTGACGGTGTGAGGGACTCGCCTCTCCAGATAAGTCATAGAGCCTCCACTTGGTAATGATGTTTGCACCAACTTTCGTGGCAAGACGGGTCAGGGGAATGGGGCAGCAAAAGGAGAGAAGGCTCCTCTGGCCAGACAGGTGACTTGGCTTAGCCACCTGACTCATTAAATGGCTTGGTGAACTCCTACTCATCCTTCAAAACCCAGTTTAAATATTCCTTCCACCATGAAGTCCTCCTGGCCCCATAAACAGAACCGATCAACTCTTCCGCTGTGCCCAGGCAGTGAATGTGCTGTAGATGCCTCTGTTACGCCTTGCAGGTACGTGTCTCACCCCCCTGTATGGTGAGCTCACCAAGGACAGAAATTGTGTTCGATGCACTTGGATCACCAGCTTGTAGTAACAGAACAACAGCACGCAGTGCTGACCGAGCACGTACTAGGTTCTGGGCATTCATCTAAATGCATCATATGCGTGAATCCTTAAAGTAACCTAGGAGATGGGGTGGTTATTATCCCCAGTGGTGAGGCTTTAAAGCCAAACTAATGGGACTGGATCCTGGCTCAGCCTGCAGCCCTGAGCATGTTACTTAACCTCTCTGTGCTTCGGGGTTCTTATCTGTAAGATGGGGAATAATCACAGCAGCTACCCAGTGGACCACTGGAACCAACATGTACCAGCTTGCAAGCACTAACTATTAAATTTTAATAGAACTTGAAAGTTTGCCGTTATTAAAAATTAAATTCTGGACACCTGAAATAAATTGTATTAAAAACAAAGATAAGGGCCTCCCTGGTGGCGCAGTGGTTGAGAGTCCGCCTGCCGATGCAGGGGATACGGGTTCGTGCCCCGGTCTGGGAGGATCCCATATGCCGCGGAGCGGCTGGGCCCGTGAGCCATGGCCGCTGGGCCTGCGCATCCGGAGCCTGTGCTCCGCAACGGGAGAGGCCACAACAGTGAGAGGCCCGCATACCGCAAAAAGAAAAAAAAAACAAAAAAAACAAAAAAAAACAAAGATAATAAACACTAAAAACTCACCACTTCCTAATTACTTTACTGTATTTTACTGTTATCTCTGCTCTTAGGTGATTTATGTCTATTGAATCACGATGGAGGAAATGCTAAGTAGCTGTGAGCATTCCCGGCTCCATCCACGTTCAGTGACAGCTGGAAATCAGCCGCCAGGAGAGCATTTATACCACGGCATTCGGCAGATGCTACAAATCAGGAATTTTCCCCCTAGAGAGCCTGCTGTTGAGCGTTTACCAGCACACCACCATAACTGCCTGCAGTGAACTGGCAATGCGCATTAGCCATTGTTATTGTTACTGATGAACAAACCACAGAGATAAAATCACCCACCCAAAGTATGAAAGATCCAGACACGATCCCAGACACCGCAGTTCCAGAGCTGGCCCCTTAACCAGCTAGAACTCTGGGCACACCGCATGCAGAGCAGGGGCCAGTAAATGCTTGTTGGATGAACAAACAAACATTAAATTAATGGGTTTCAAATCTGCTGGCCTGGGGAACTTTGCTAACACAGATTCCCTGTAGCCTCTTCTGTGCCGGGCTCTAGAACATGCGTTTTTAGCCCGTGTCCCAGGGGTTCTGATTCTGGACCCGTCCCTGTCTGGATTACCAGCCTCCACCCCCAGCCTGCTCCTGCCCTGGCTTCTGTGCCCACCGGTCCTGCCATCCAGCCTGGGGGCGAGTGGCGGCTGTGAGATGGGGAAGCAGATCAGGGCACAGAATGCCCCAGTCTGCGCACAGGCCTGAACCAAGAGGGCTCCTGAAGACCAAAGGTTGTTCTCAGGCCTCCTCCAGCCGGGAGCGGGGAGCTGAGGGGCTGAGAGTTACCCTGAGCTGAGAAGCCTTGGCCACATTCGTGTACACGACAAGACGAAACGGGGTGAGAGGCGCAGAGTGCAGGGAAGTTCATGGAAAGTGGCCACGCTGCTTCTCCCTTAGTCTCACAGCAACCATGTGAGGAGAGCAGAGGAAGCACACAAATCATCCCCCATTTACAGACCTGGAAACTGAGGCTCAGAGACAGACTTGCCTAAGCTCCTCACTGCTCAGACCTGGAGCCTTGGTTTCCAGGCTGTATCTTCCCTCAAAAGCGGGTGTGAGGAGAGGGGTGGAGAAGATGGAGTTGGGGGTCTGTAAGGCTATGTTTATGCATTACCTTGGCTCTGCTACTCACCAGCTGTGTGACCTTAGGCGAGTGTCTTAATCTTTCTGTGCCTCAGGTTTGCTCATGTGAAAAAAATAGGGAAATAATTGGCAGCCTTCCTGTATGGTTGCTGCAAATTAACAGTTGTAGAGATGCTTCTTAGAATGTTACACCAAGTGGGGTTCAATAATGTGAGAAACAGCAACCACGGCATGTATCAATACTGTCGCCTTTATATATTTTATGGCCTCCCCTGGATGGCTCTCTTCTTTGAAAGGCACAGATGGGGAGTGGAGGTGTCCTGGGATGGAAGGAGGGGCCTCTGGATGAGAAACAAGCCTCAGCCCATCCACAGGTATTCCCTGGGCACATATTCTGCTCTGAAGGTCCTGCTGACTCAATGGGATGTAGAGTGATAGCTAAGAGGGTGAGTGCCAGGATGCCGTGGACACCACACAGCCGATGGGCTTGTGGCCTTGTTCAAGGCCGTACTCTCTCTAAGTCTGTCTTCCCATCTGTAAAATGGGATGGGTGAGGAGATCAACATTACAGAGTTTTTGTGAGTATGGAATTTCAAAATGAAATGTTGCCAATAAGGTGTTTTAGTCTGGGACAGTAGCTCCCAATCCTGACTGTACATTAGAATCATCTGGGAAGCTTTAAACAATGCCACTGTGCCCCACCCCAGACCAACTGAACTGGAAATTGGAATGGTGATGCCGCTGATGGTGGTGGTAACAGACTGATGATGGTGATGGCGACGGTGACGACGGTGATGATAAGACACTGATGGTGCCGGTGTTGATGACAATGACTGAACAGCCACCACTTTCTGTGCTGCCGGCCTCGATGTCCTCCCAAATCCCCTCGTGGTGCCTTGGCTCACTTTCTTCGGGTCCACACACCAATAAAGGCCTCCTCCGAGAGGCCTTCCCTGACCAGCGCACCCCCATCTTTGGCAGCCCCCACCCTGCTTTCCGCTTCTTCGCTGCATGTGTCGCTAGTTCACATTACCTCCCACATTGATTTGTGTACTTGCTGACGGTCGCCACCCCCAGGTTGTACACCCCTGTGGAATCACGCAGATCACACCTCAGAATTATTCTGCTTGGCACGAGGGGGCCTAGGTGTTTACGCTCCCGGGGCGTCAGACCCAGCACTTAGGGCTGCCAACATGCAGGGCAGAGCAGGTTCCGGTGACCAGAGGAGATCTGGGTGCTGGGAACTGTAAGGGGTAAGAGCTAGGAGCTGGCCCATAGTGTCTGCTCCAATCTCTAAGCCTCAGTGTTCCCTCGCTGTAAAATGGGAATATTTATACTACCTAACCTGTGCTGCTTTGGGTGAGGAAAAGCAGACTATGCTCATGAAACACAATAAAGGGTAGCCATCACAGCGCCCACCGTGTGCATCCCTTGGATTTCTGGCACGGGGCTGGACGCTTAACAGTGGCAGAGTCCACGTGGGGTCAGGTCTGGTAGGGGTGAGGTGCAAGGTCTTCTGAGTAGGACACAGCTGGGTCCAAGCCCCAGCTCAGCCTCTGCCTGGGTCACCTGACCAGGTACCAGGCTTACGTAGCCTCAGTTTCTGCTTTTGTAAAAGAGAGTTGATGAAAGCACCTCTCCTGGTTATTGGGAGAATTAAACGAGCTGTTACATGAGGTCACCTTGAACAGGAACATCTCCTCAGCTCAGGGAGTGGATGCATCACTGTCTGAGGAAATTCCTTCTTCTTGGTCAACCACTAGACTCTGTAGATTTTACGGACAGGGCACAAAAAGAAAGAAAAAGAAAAGACAGAAAGCCTAGAACAAGAGGAAGAGAAAACACGGACACACGTGCACACACACACACACTCACACGCAGGCCAAGTGGAGGGACCCCGTCGGCACATAAGCTGGAGGTGGGGGTGACCCCTGAAGCCTTTCCTCTGACAGCCGGTGGCGGCAGTGATGAATTTGTGAAGTTATCTAATTTTCCACTGTTTTAATTAGAGACTTGGGCTCTGAGGCCTCACAGCTGGCGTCTTTGTGCTGCGTTCTGTTGCCTGACAGAGAAAAATGTCTTCTCGACGTGCAGCCAAGCTCTGCGCCTGACCTGAGCAAGCGAAACTTCTGGGATTCATAAACTTGTGGTCTCCGGGCAGAGTGTCAGTTGAACCAGGCCTCCTCCTCGCGGGCCCCCCAGAGCCAAGGCTGGGGGCCGCTATCACAGGAGGGGGCTGGGGAGGAGGGCAGGGCCAGGAGGTGGCCCCTGGTTGTGTTTGGGGTCCTGAGCCCAGTCCGCGGGCAATGGCGGCTCCTTTTGGCCTATAATTGAGCCCAGCTTGGAGAGGCAAACACTCTGCTTCTCCGAGACGATGCTTTTGATTGCAGTGTGTGTGCTCTGAGTAATTTAATTTGTGGCTCATCTTTTGCCAAGTGATCTCTTACTACACTGCATCTGATGAACGTGCAGCTGGGGCCGAGGCTTTCTCCACCTCTCCTGGCCCTCTGGCTGCCGGCTTCCCGGTGACTCACTTTGAAGAGAGGCAGGATGGGAGGTGGAGGAGAGAGAGGGCCCCGGAGGCAGCCGCACTCCCATCTCGCCTCTGCCCCGGCCAGCCTGCAGGTCCCAGCCCTGAGCCTGCCTCCTCATCTGCAAAATGACAATCCTAAGAGCAGCGGGACGGTGGGGAGGCAGTGAGGGGTGGATTAACTCATGGGTCGCAGACAGGAAAAGTTGCCAGCTGAGGAAAAGACGGTCCCTGTGAGATTCGAACAGGTTTTGGGGTGAAGAAATGCTTTAGGTGTGTGATAACTGCTTTATACACAGCACTGCCGGGACCACCCCGGAGCGACAGCAGGACCCACCTTTCCCGGAGCGGATGTGAACTCCCTGTCTCCGAAGCCCTGTTTGAAAGCACCTGTCAGGCAACATCTGCCACTGCCTGGCAGCATTCTGTGCCACGACCGAGGCCAACCTTCCTATCTACGTCTCACGGAAGAAACCATGCCTCATACTTACATATGTGCCAAAAGATGGCTGTGGGTGCCAGTTCGGTGACAGTTAAGGAAATTACTACGGCATCGTGCCCATAGCAGGTAGAAGAAACATGGCTGTGACTTGGTTTACTGCTGACCATAAAAGAAGTTACCCCCACGTCATGAGCTCAGCCAGTGCTCAAAAGATACCCATCGCAGACCGACTTCTTGACCGGAAAATGACAGCTCAGAATCACACACATAGTAGGTCTCCAAACATCAGTCCATTGCCTAGCTTCTTCATTAAAAAAAAACAAATTTAGCCCAGATTGTGTACATCCCAGATGCTCAAATGATTATTGCAACTGGTCAGTCTTTGACCCAAATTGAGTGGATCAAGTTTCCAAGCAGCTTCACTGTGTCCCAGAACAAAGCTCCAGAATATTCCAGAATAGGAAGAAGAAAATATCTGGCAACCAGCAAGGTAAGATTCACAATATCTGGCATCCAATCCAAAATTTTCCAGTATCCAAAGAATCAGGAAAATATAACCCGTAATAAGAAGAAAATCAATCCATCAAAAATAATTAGACATAACAGAGATGATAAATTTAGTAGATAAGAACTGTTAAAGTTATTATAACTGCATTAACTATATAACTAGGGGGCTTTCCCCAGCCCTGGCCCAGCCAACAGAAGGGATGGTCTTGATGGGAGAAGCTGGGAGTCTCGGTTCCTGGTTCTGGAAAGTCCAGAATGAGGAGAGGAGAAAATGGGCGAGGGAGAGACAGAAAGCTGTATCATGACCCTGACAACTCCCACCCCACATCTCAGCCACATCTCCAGAACCTGCGTTACAGATGGGTGTAGGAGGAAGACTCCAGCACTTTGTGTCGGGATAAAGAAGATGTGGCACATCCATACAATGGAATAGTGCTGAACCATCAAGAGGAACGAAACTGGGTCATCTGTAGAGACATGGATGGACCTAGAGACTGTCATACAGAGTGAAGTCAGAAAGAGAAAAACAAATATCGTATAGTAACGCATACATGTGGAATCTAGAAGAACGGTACAGATAACTGGTTTGCAAGGCAGAAATAGAGACACAGGTGTAGAGAACAAATGTATGGACACCAAGGCGGGAAAGAGGGGAGGGGGTGGTGGTGGGATGAATTGGGAGATTGGGATTGACATATATACACTAATATGTATAAAATAGATAACTAATAAGAACCTGCTGTATAAAAAAAATAAATAAAATTCAAAAAAAAAAAAAAAAAGAACAGACTCAGAGATGAGGGAAGGAGCAAAGGACAGTTGCTGATCAAATTACAACACCTGGATCCAGCTGGACCTGAAGCTGACATGCCCCTGGACTTCTCAGGTAACTGAGCCAACCTTCTGTTTTTAACTCAGCCAGGTTGAGTTAGGCTTCCTGACATTTGCAAGCAGCCAAGGCTGCCCTGACATAGTAACTCACTCCCTCGGGGTCCCCACCTGTCAGAAAAGTAATCACGGAAGTTTCTGAAGGGTTAAATTCTGGTCAATGTAAAGCCCACTCCTCCCCCTAGGAGCTTCTCAAGCTGAGATACTTTTTCCAATCCCATAAAACCTGGGCTGGGGGACTGGGCGGTTCTGACACGCCCTCCTCCTCATCCTCTTTCATACAAGCCATCTCTTTGCAGTGTCCTGCAGGGGATCATGATAAAGCTGGCAGCTGGATCTGTGGGGAAATGTGGAGGTCTCACCCCCTTCCAGTTAAATGCCTAATTAAAATCGAGGGTCGAGGCCCATGGACTTGAGAACATTAACCATGTCCCGCTGTCGGGTGGGGAGTTCACGTCGCCCCACCAGGAACGCGCAGAACTGCAGTTCTGGGGGCTGGGGCTTAGAGTGCCCTTTGGCCCAGTGGCTGTGTCACCCTGCCCTGCACTCTCTGGGCTGGGTCTGAAGGCACGCTCTGCCCTGGGCATGATGTGGGCCAGAATGCTAAGCACAGGCAATCTGCAGCATCCCCCAACCCTCTCCCTCCTGACCCTCCTATCTCCCCTCTTTCTATATTGTTGGTCTATCTGTCCATCTCCTCTCTCTGCCCCTTTCCCTATCTCGTTCTCTTTCTGTTTCTGTCTTTCTGACTCTTCCTCTGTCTCCTTGTCAACATCTGTTCCTTGTCCGGGTGTCTGTCCACCTGTCCCAAGCTCTCTCTCAATCCCCGTCTTCTCTTTTCCTGTTATCTTCTCCCATCTCTGTCTCTCTCCCTCTCCTGTCTCTCTGTCTCTCTCTCCCATCTCTGTATCCTTCCTGACTCCCGTCTTTCTTTCCTATTCTCCTTGCCCCCCTTTTCAGTCTCATGATCAACCATGGGACCTGCCAGGAGAGGCCGAAGACCCCAACCTGGGGGGTCTGGCACTGAGCCACTTTGGGCCCAAATGATGCAGCAGGGGCCCGAGAGCTTGGGCCGCATCGTCCACCTTGTCAGGTCCTTTGGGGCCCTCAGAGGAGCCCTGTGCCGACTGTGGACAAAGCCTCAGTCTTGGGGTGACGACGAGGTCTCCAGAGTATTTAGGAAACTGAAGTCTGCAAATACCGGGAGAAGAACCCACTCTTGTCAGCCCTCAGCTGACCTTCCAGGCTCTTCCTGTCTCCTTGGCCTCCACCAGGGCCTTCGAGTTTTCGACTCTGGAGGCTGGACCGACCGTGGACTGGAGTCTGGACTCACCAGATCCCGTGTAATGGGGCTCAGTTCATTTCTTAGGGCTGTCCTGATGAAGCGCCACACACTGGGTGACTAAAGACAACAGAAATTTATTCTCTTACAGTTCTGGGGCCAGAAGTCCAAAATCAAGGTGTTGGCGGGGCCATGCTCCCTCTGAAGGCTCCAGGGAAGAGTCTGTTCTATGCCTTTCTCTCCGTGCTCCTTGGCCCACAGATACATCACTCCGGTCTCTGCCTGTATCATCACTTAGCTGTCTTCCCTCCGTGTGTCCGTCTGTGTCTCTTCTCTTCTTATAAGGACACCAGTCATGTTGGATTAAGGGCCCATATTCTCCAGTATGACCTCATCTTACCTTATCACGTCTGCAATGATCCTACATCCAAATAAGTTCACATCTCTGGGTAGGACATGAATTTGGGGGCGACACTATCTCACCCAATACAGTAACCGAAGGCAGTGTGTGGGGTGGGTCAGAACCCTGCTGTGCAACATTGAGAAGGTTACTTGCATCTCTGAGCCTCAGCCCTGACCCCTAAGACAGGGTGATGGAGTCACCGCGCAGGGGCCTTGGGAGGATCTTCCAGCGCACAGGGCTCGCACACGGCAAACGCAAACACACAGCAGTTCTCACTCAGCGCAGCGCGCTCAGCAGAGGACCTAGGACCTGCCGAGCGGCCTGTTGGGTCCCATGTGCTCGTTACGTACGCGCTCCTTTCAGCCATAACTCCTCAGCCTCCGGTTGCTGTTGGGTAGATACTATTGTGTGGGGGGGGTTCCCAGGAAGAACTGGGGCCTTGACTGTCACTGATGCCCATGCTTTGGCCCCGGAGGCAAATTCCCTGAGTGGACACATGAAATGGAGCTGGAGAGAAAGAGGCGATGGGGCCACAGGGAGGAGTGGGCACTGTGAACCCAGGGCATCCGGGTGGACGGCCACTGGGAACAGGAGTTTGGCATCGTGCAGACCCAGCTTGGATTCCAGCCCCATCGTTTACTCACAGCCTAGCTCTGAGCAAGAGGTGGAAGCTGCCTGAGCCTCCGTTTACATCTCTGTAAAATGGCCAGCATCATCCAGGTCGCGAGACAGTTGAGGGAGGTAGATGGGCTCATAAACGATGTTGAGGACCCTACCTGACTTCCCTCTCCCCTGCCAAGGCCATTCTGAATCCCAGGAAAGACCAGCCGGCCAAGCCAACTTGATGTGCATTGAAAAGGCAGGACTAAGGGTGAAAGAGAGATAGATGGGGAAGGAAAACTATGCAGGCTGGGGCTGGGCGGAGGGCTTGGGGGTCTCACCTGTGAGAAACTCCAAAGGGAGTTAGAGATTGGAGAGAAATATCTTATGAGATGTGCTGCTGTTGAGGATGAACTGGCATCCAGGTGATGGACTTAAAAAAGATGCATGTGAAGCAGGAGCTAGTAAACCACCATCTGCTTTTGTAAATAAAGCTTACCCGCAGCCCAGCCACGCGCACCCGTTTACGGTTGTGTCCACTGCCTTGGCGTTGAGGTGGCGGGGTTTGTGACCGAGACCCCCAAATAGTTCCTATCCGCCCCTTTACAGGAACAGTCGGGTGATGCCTGAGAGAAACATCAGAATTCCTTTTTTTCTGGACCTCTTTCTGCAGCCAGACGATGCTTCCTGGAGAGTGGGCTCGCGCAGGGACGGGGCCACCACAAACCCCGGGATGGATCAGGGTTACAAGGTGCAAACCACTTAGCCTGCAGATCCTGTGTACTCAACAAATAATAAATTGTATCTGAAGAAGTTTCCCAGGGAAAGAGAGGAACAGAGTGACAAGGAAAATAATGGCCGGGGAAACAGGGAGTGAAAGAAGGTGCTGGCACTGGAAGCAGCTGCTTTCGGGGAAGGTCTGGGCTCACACGGGGCTGGAAGGCAGGAGAGCGGGCAGGAGCCGAGAGACCCAAAGCCTCATGCTGGATCCTCGTGTTTGCTGTTTCCACAGCTCATTTACCGCCATGTCGCCCTTAATATTTAAGTCGTTATTTTAATCTAGCCTCCGGTGTCCCACTGGCACAGACCGCCAAGAACTGGAGCTTGTGGCCCCACCTTCAGCCAGGTTTTCACCAGGCAGCAGACTGAGAGCCGCCTGTGTCTCAGGCACAGGAAGAGAAGGCAGGAGCCCAACTGAGCTGGAAGCTCGGGGGGTCAGCATTTCGCACCGATGTCCAGGGCTGTAGGCGAGCGGGAGAGACAGCCGCTGGCAGCTCGAGGAAGTTTGGGAGGACTTCCTGAAGGAGGGGGCTTTGGATCTGGGCCTTTAGAACTGAGTAGCAGTTCAGGAGACAAACATGCAGGGCGTACCTGGCACCTGGTGTCTGGGGGAGGCCAGCGGAAGCCCTCTTCCTGACTCCTTCCCTGCTCCGACCAGGTGGCAGGAACATTTAATGCTGTCACTAGGTCCTCTGAGAGAGGAAGCTTACATGGAGCAGGCTCGTGAGTCTGGGGAGAGAGGAGAGAGAGCTGGAGAAGAAAGAGGGAACGAGAAGTAAATAAAGAGGCGCCACGGAGAGAAAAAGAGGTGAGAGGCATCAGACACGGAACAGGGACCCCAAAATATCAGCTCATCAAGGCCTAAAACCACGGCTCAGGTGTGCCTGGCATTTAAGTATCTCTTAGGCGACCCCCGTAACCCTATCAGGGAGATGCTGCTGCCTTTCCTGTGCTACAAACGGGGAAACTGAGGCTCACAAGGGACTGGCTCAAGGACACGCAGCTAGGAAATGACAGTGGGGTCTGAACCCAGGCAGTCTGGCTCCATCGCCCTCACTCTAACACCTGGCAAGCCTCACCTGCCCACCCATGACCAGGAGGATTTTCCCAGGTACCACGGGGCAGGTGCCCAGAAGGCGACATCTGCTCAGAGCCTCCTCAGGGCCCCCACTGATGGGAAGTGGGCTGGGAGGACTGAAGGGGCCCAGCTGGAGTGAGAGCCCTGGCAGGGCTGCACTTGGCCGGTCCCACAGCTGGTCACCATCCAGCAGCGGCGGGGTCGCCTCCGATAGCCCCCGGCCCCCTGTACTGCCTTCTGCCTTCCCTCGAATCTTCCTGGCGTTCTCCCATAGAAAAGGTGTGGGGGACACTCAAGTTCACTGTCTTTTCCCAGCCTGCAGCACCGTGGCAGAGTGCTCCCCGGGGCCTCCCACCCAGGCAGCCAGCAACTTGGCTGGGCTCAGAGGGCTGCGGCTGGAGGCTGGGGAGCAAGGGGGGCCGGGGCACAGTTGCAGCTCAAGGAAGACACTTGCGCTTTCCGGCCTCGGGGCCCTTCCTCTCACTGATGTGGATGCCTTGTTCTCATCTGGAAAACTACCCCCATCCTGGAGGATGCACCCTTCTACGAGGCGTGTGTTGTTGCTTCCTCCGAGCGTGTACGTTTCTGTTTCCCCTGCCATCCACAGCCGAGTGGCCTACATGCCCCCTCCCCCAGGGCATCGCCTGTGCCTGGCACACCACAGGTGGTTGTTACATCAGCCCTCTAACCCCTCTGGGCACCTCTGTGAACCAGGTGCTGGCTGAGCCTCGTCTCTCTACCCACCCCCCACCCCGCCCCATCCAGCCCGCAAGAGACCCAGGGCTTGGACATCACTTCTGAAAGGTCACCAAGTCCCGGACCTGGAAGAGGCTTGTCTGTGCCTTCAGGGAGCATCCCGTCGCCTCCAGAAGAGGAAGAGAGCTGCCCTTTCCTAAGTCGTCAGCCACGGGCCCTGCAGGCAATTTTCCACTCTGCCTCCAGTGCTCAAAAATCCAAGTCTGAGTCCGAGAGCTAAAATAATATACATTCTCCGATGACTAATATGGGGGGAAATCCAGTGCTTCTCAGGAAATAATAGTCCACAGGCTGTGTTACCTTTTGCTGGGAAACTCTCAGTTCCCACCAGAAGAACAAGAAAGGCCATCAATTTCCAGGCAGCCGACCTAGTGCAGGACCCGGGTCTCCAAGTGCATCCGTGTCGGCGGCACGCAGAACACCTGTCTTCCAGCAGGAACAGACCTCTTCCAAGTAAACACATGGCCTCGGAGAAGGAGCCTGGCTGGGGAGAGGCATCCATCCGCCCAGCTCCGGACATCCTGGACAAGAGTCCAAACGCTTCCTTCCACTGTCTTAGAGAAAAATGGCATCCTCGTCCAGCCAATTCTTTTTTCCTTTTCAACCGGAGAACCATTCTGAGAATGCTTTCCAAAAAGCCAGAACAACCTGGAAATGATCCCTGGACTTGACAGAGTCTGGTGGCTTTTTTCATTCCTTTATTCCTTCGTCTATTCAGTCAGCAGGTCTGTACTGAGCCCCAGCTTGATCATTAACTCCCTGGGTGGGGTATCGTGTGGAACCAGGGCCCTTTCCTCGGGGTTCTTGCTCTGTTACTATTGCCCCAGGTGTGGTCCACGCAGCTTGCTGTCCACCAACGTGCGTGCCACTCCTGCCCTGTCAGAGCTGCTGCTGGGAGGCAGCTGTCCGGCCAGGACCTGCACTTCCCAGCCCACTGGGCAAGTAGGTGGGAGCGTGTGACTCAGTGGACAGCCCTCGTTAGTGGACTGTGGGCAGAAGGGACGTGGGGGCCCCACTGCTGAAGAAGCACATGTCGACTGGCTCTGTTCTCTTCCTCCCTATGTGCTGGATGCAGAGGACTCCAGCATCCTGCGGGAGGGCAGAGCCACAAGGCAGAAGGAGCCTGGGCTCTTGAGTGACTACCGAGGAGCCCGCCCGCATTAGACTGCTAAGCGCACAAGAAACTCGAGAAACTGCACTCTGCCCACACGCCGTGCCTAGTGCACAGGGCCAGCCTCCTGAGTGGAACACAGCGTGCCACACAGGCCATGGGAGGGACGGAGGGGCACTGCTGTGGACATTTGTCAGCAATCAAAACGCCCTTCGGGAATCTGACTAGAAGGTCTGGATGCTCTCCCAGGAATGATGTGCATCATTTGCATATGCGTAATGTCGTGCACACGTGATGCAGGTTCTATTGGGGGAGGATCATCTACTTCCTCAAAACCTATTTATGGGCATCTGTGAAAATCCTGCCGTAGATCTCTAAGCGTTCAAGAATTTACTGTTAGGCAGCAACTAGCAGTCAGAGTTATTACTTGAAAGCAACAGAAACCAACTCCAGCTGGTAAGAAGAGAAAAGGAATTTATCAGAGGACCCTGCTGTGGCTGATCACTGCTAACTAAGGGGGCTGGAGAGTCAGCCTCAGAAGTTCTGCGGACAGAGCTCGTAAAACCCACATGGTGCCCATGCACTGAGCCTTGCCCACCGTCACTGCTGCATCGGACGCTGCCTTCAGCCCCGGCCGAGGCTGGAAACCCTGGGAGCAGGCTCTGAGATGGGGGTGGGCATGAGGGCCAGTTACCAGGATGTGGGCTTGACTGAGCGTGAGGAGGAGAAAGCAGAATTGAGCAGAGGGGGACACTGAGCTGTGAGACGGTCCCAGCAAAGGACCTGGCCACCCTCCTGGGGAGCTTGGAGCTGGGATGGTCCTCCGGAGCTGTCCCAAGTTGGGGTGAGGGGCTGGGATTACACCCCTGTGACATCAGTCATCAGATGTAGCTGTCACACAAAACCAGGACGTGCCCCTGGGCCAGCTGTGCTCTTCTGCCGCGGCGGTCCCCAAAGAGAGCGTGTCTGCTGGACGTCCTCTCAGCACCCAGGGAGGTGAGTCACTAGGGAAGGGGGATCTGGGCAGAGTGCCCCAGCGCCCACCTCTCCCCAGCCGCCCTTGTCAGAGAGAACCAGCCACGGTCCCTCTTTCCTGGAGCCACGAGCTCCCAACTTAAAGTCCAGGGCAGGCGTGTCCAGCTGGTGAGGCCAGGCCATGTGCCCACATCCCAGCTGCCTGGAATTCAGGCCTCCTCCCTTCAAACACAAAAGGATGGTGGCTCCCCGAACCTAGAAGGGGTGCTGGGTGGCTGCTCAGAATGGCAAGTGGTCACTCCACGCACGGGTGAGGCAGTGGTCAGTCAGGGTCCGGCTGGAGACAGGCCAGGAGAGTTTAACAAAAGAAGACTCTTTACAAAGTGTGTCGGGGAAATCGCAGGATGTCGCAGAGCCCAGCCCTGGAGGGGGAGTAGGGCAGGGTTACGAAAAACCCAAGACGGTAACGTCTGCAGAGGGTCAGCCAGCAGCAGCAGATGCAGCTAACCCCCAGTGACGCAGCAGGGAGAGCCCTGGGGACGAACACCCTGCCGCTCTCCTCCCACCTTCCAGGTAAGGGAAAATCACCTACTCGACGTGCCCCAAACTCTCATAGTTAGCACGAGCTTACATCTACTGACTTTTCCCTCCGTGTCAAGCATCTCGCCAACACCTGACACATCATCTCGTCCTCACACTAATCCTGAGAATGACCCCACTTTACTCTGTTTGTGGCGGGTGCCCCACCCTTAGTCCTCATCCTGACCTGACCCCGGAGCCAGCACCTGCCTGTCGGGACTTGGGGTCAATGCCCTGAGCTGGCTTTGAGTCCATAAGGCAGGCGGGAGCTAAGGAACCAACCTCCTGCAGAGACAGTTCCCAATGACGAGGGTATGAATACCTCAGCTCCCCCGCTGCCCTGGACACCTCTGAAGTGCGTGTTCTCCTTTTCTCCTAGAGTTTTCTCAGTGGGTTTAAGCTCCAACGACCCACAGTGGTAACTGTCTTAACAACACGGCTGCATCGTCTCCTTCCCTCCTGGCCTCCCCTCCCCACTCCCAGTGTGTTCTTCCTGTGACCACCTCCCAAATAAACTCCTCACTCAAATCCTCATTGCAGGGTCTGCTTCGAGGAGAAACTAAGATGAAGAAGACCAGAGAGGTTAAGCAGTTCGCCCCAAGTCACACAGCCTCACTCAGGTTGAGAAGCCAGGGCTGCCTGCCTGGTCTATCCTCGCAGGTCTCTCCTCGCCAGGACCTTGCTGAAGCTGCAGGTCTTAGAGATAGTGATATTCCTAAATTCAGAGGCTCCCCAAGTTCTTGGACGTGTGCCTAGTGAATGTCACGGTCCTGTCTTATGTGTGCCAGGAGTGGCACAGAGTTCGCTTCCAGGAATGCTCCAGAAGGAGCCTGGCATTGCCTCCTGGCTGGTAGCCAGCCGCGTTCTTCCCGGGTACTCGGAACGCAGGGCCTTCTGTTCCTGTGCACAAAGCAGATGCGGGACGAGGGTCTGCTCAGCGTCAGGGGAGTGGGCTCCAGCGCAAGGAGCAGTGACTCGGGGTGAGGGGGTGGTGCCTGGCACTCCGCACTCAGTGCTGTGCTCCGTCCTCATGGCAGAGCCCACACCCACCACCACCACCACCTTCCGAACTGTGGCTCCGAGCACGTCACTGCCTGGCCCAAATCCCTGCCAAGTCCCCTGGAGTAACATCCTTAACCTAGACCCCAAGCCCCGCGAGGCCTGGCCCCAGTCCCCTCAGCCGTCCTCCTCACCCTCCTCCTTGTTCTCCCCCATGGCCCTCACTCCCGGGACACGGGCAGGAGAGGCAGCCCGAGCAGCACAGCTGTGCGCTGACACACAGACACCATGAGCTCGGGCAGGCACTGGCCTCAGTGGCTCACCCATCCACAGACTCATCGGCAGCAGGGAAACTGAGGCACAGAGAGAGCTTATGACTCGCCCAGGGTAACGTAGCTAAAGACTAGCTCAGCTGGACGCATGGTTGTTGTCATGTGACACTGCCCAGGTACCTCTCCCGTGTGTTCAGAGGGCTTTGGTCAAGCAGTCTGGCTGGGATGGGACAGCGAGGACCATGTGAGACATGGACAAGAGATGAAAATGGGGCTGGATGCGTGGTCTCCGTGGGCTTCCAGGAGGAGGTGGCATTTGAGTTGGGCTGGGAAGACAGGGAAAGGTTTAAATAAACAGGAAGGGACTCTGGAACAGCAAGGACAGCGAGCATTTGCGGTGACACACGCCAAGGAGGGAAGGTGACCAGTGCATCGGCCATTTGGCTGCAAGAGCGTGCGTTTCGCTCAGTCGGCGGAGCTCCGGAAAGGACAAGCAAGGTGATTTTTCCAAGCTGCCCCTCGGCAAGGCACAGGGACCCGTTCATTGAGGGGGCTCCTCTGAGCACTCATTTTTTGTCGCAACTTCCCGGGGCGTTTTGAGTAGAGTGTGAAATCATATTTATACAGAAGGGTGGAACATTTCTGAGGAGCCATTTATCCCCCAAAATCGGTTCGCAAGGTTTGCCGGAGGTTGAGCCCATGCATCCCACTTCACACAGCCCTGGGCTTCCTCGGCCCCGTGTTCTCGGCTGCCAGGGAGAGGCGGCCCTGTGAGACCAGGCCGTGCTTGGTTTCTTTTCTATTTTTGCCCCCTCGAACGTCTGGGTGCACGTTTACCAAGTGGATGCATGTGTTTAATTTGGCAGTGGGCTGTAGGAAGGGGCTGGGAAGCCCTCGAGATATTTGGAGCTGGCGGGGAGATGGTCATTGGCTTATAACAAATTTGCATTCCTATACATCAGCTCCTCCGGGCTGGGCTTGAAAAGGAGGCTTATTCATCAACCGGGGTGGAATTTGGTCCCCGGGGTTGCTGGCTTCCATTCCTCTCTCTTGCCCATGTAATCAATCATGTAAATACCAACTAATCTGTGAGGAACAATAGCATGGTGTCCTGCGTTTGTAGGGTTCTGGCACAGCCGGGCTCCATGGGCAGCGAGGCACGACACACAGTCTCATCACTATGGACTGAATTGTGTCCCCCCCCACACTAATTCAGACGTGACCTCCTAACCCTCACTGCGATGGTATTTGGAGGTGGGGCCTTTGGGAGGTGATTGGGGTTAGCTGAGGTCACAAAGGGGGGGATCCTCGTGATGGGATTCGTGGCTTTCATGGGTAGAGAGGAGAGTTCACCCTGTGCCATATAAGGACACAGCAAGAAGGTGGCCACCTTCAAGCCAGGGAAGAGTCCTCAGCAGGAACGGACCCAGCCAGTGCCTTGATCTCGGATTTTCAGCCTCCAGAGCTGCAGGAAATAAATGTCTGTTGTTTTAAGCCCCGCAGTCTGCACTGTTTTGTTACAGCCACCTGAGCAGGAGGGTAGCACAGAGGATCAGGAGATGTCGCACCAGGCAGTAATCTGGGATGGAAACCCAGGCTGATGGGAAACCAGCGTCAGAGAGGTTCCACGGGAGAGTTGGGTGGAGAGACAAGGGGGAGCCCTTCCCAAAGCTTCAGGAGGACACATGGGCACCAAGCTAGAGACTCCGCTTCCCTGCCGCCCCTTGGGCTGGGCAGGTCACGTGACTGCGTTCTCACCAGGAGGGTGTGCAATCCACGTCACTTCCTTCACATCCGCTCTTCCCTGCCCTGGCTGGAGCACCGATGCGGGGCTGGCGGGTCAGCTTCCATCTTATGGGCAAGAACCTCCCCGGCAGGTGACAGAGGAGGAGGGTGACTGCAGGAACCTGGGTCCCGCAGCCTGGATTACCCGCTCCTGAGAGAGAAACAGGGCCCGCTGCTGTGAGCCACCGTCCAGAGGGGTCTATTTGTTGTAGCAACTGAGCCTGAACCTGACTGACCCATGGGCTGAACTGGAAATTCACCCCCTGGAGAACTGTCTTCTTACCTTGAACGGATTTTGTTTTTAGGTTGGGAGGAAGTTTGCTGTGCATTCAGTGGCTTGACATAAAGGCAAGTGAGGTAAAGCTTTATTCAGAGCTGAGGCCCGTGGGGTTATGCTTCTACCACACATCGGCTGAGACGTGCTCGCTCCCTTAGAGAAGCGTGGAGCAAGTGGCTGATCCATCAGCCTGGGTACCTGAGTGATCTCAGTGTCCCAACAACCCACAAGGAGCATGGGGCATGAGCAAAATCAAACTTTTGTCTTTTGAAGCCACTGAGATTTGAGGGTTGGTTTTTTTTTTTTTTAACCTTTTATTTTATATTGGAGTGTAGTTGATTAACAATGTTGTTTTACTTTCGGGCGTACAGCAAGGTGATTCAGTTATACATCTAGATACATCTATGTATCTATTCTTTTTCAAATTCTTTTCCCATTTAGGTTGTTACACATAATATTGACCAGAGTTCCCTGTGCTGTACAGTAGGTCTTTGTTGGTTATCTTTTTTTTTTTCTCTCTAGCAGAACCTCAGCCATACTAACTGATGCACTGGCTGTGTGACCGTAAGCGACTTACTCAGCTTCTCTGAGCCTCAGTTTCTTCACCCTCAGTACCGTGGGAACGTGAAGATGATGTTTCC
Organism: Mesoplodon mirus; assembly: GCF_964341445.2. Classification (NCBI taxonomy): domain Eukaryota; kingdom Metazoa; phylum Chordata; class Mammalia; order Artiodactyla; family Ziphiidae; genus Mesoplodon; species Mesoplodon mirus. The sequence goes on along the minus strand of NC_138995.1, from coordinate 3,036,154 downwards.
TACCTAATTGTTTGTGGACAGATTAAGGAAAAATCGTATCTATAACGGTGCTTGGCAGAGACCCTGGTACCGGCTGGTCTGAATCAGTTCTTCTGATTCTTGCCAGTTCTGATTGATCTGCACTCGGTCCTCCTCACCATGGCCCCCAACCCAGACTTTCACTTCTCCACCTTTCCTTCTTCCTTGACTTTGTTCCCAGATTGTTCAATTTGGCTGAGGCCCCTGGGGTTTGACGTGTGCTGTTTGACACCCAGGTGACATGTTACAAACTCCAGGAACCTCTGTCAGGAAGGCAAGGCAGCAATGCTAGTTAGTTTCTCTGAGGCTGTAGGGTTTTTTAATTCTTTGAGTCCACCCTTTCCATTAGCTGAACTTTTATAGCTTGGAAAGAAGACAGAAAATTGTACACACTTCCAAGAATTCTTGAGGCAAGTTCCACGGAGTACAGGGCTCATTAAGCATGTACCTACGTCCAAGTTTGGGACCCAGAGACTTTAAAAGTCCCATGGAGAGCTGGACATTCTCCCCAAGAGCAGATCTAGGGTTTGCTCCTGGGCCATCTGGTATGGTGGGACAGCAAACGACACAGTCTCGGGGGCCAGTGGCCTGAGTCCCAGCCGTGGCTCTGCCACTAACAACCTGGTTCCTTAGCCCTCTCTGAGTCTTAGCTTCCTTTCTGTACAATGGGAATAATAAGAGTATCTTCTTCAGAGGGTTGCTATTTGGTGAAAGCAGTTAATCCATGGAAAGTATTTACGAACCATGACTGGCATAAAGCAAAAGCCCCGAAAATTAATTCTAGCTGCTGTTATTATATTTTCCAATTTGGATCTGGACTAGCCTGCCTTTCCCCCACCTGCTTTCTCCTCCTGAAGGGCCTGTCTTGTCCATCCAATATTCTCAGCCACGGTTTCTGACACCCGGACAAGTTGGAATCCCCTGTGGGGCAAGACACAAAGAACTTCCTAGAAAGGATTGTTCAAGTTCTGGAATTGCTGAAATATGCAAATGATTCATTCCTTGCTTTATAAATCAGACCTGATTTATAAATTTTATAAATGAGACCTAATTTGTAAATGATTTATTTCTTGTTTTAAAAATTAGACCTGATTTATTATCCCTCTCATAACATCATTCCCACTTGTGTGTTCTGATATGCTTTCTTTTTAATGGTACCGAACATTTTGTTAAAAAATATGTCGATAAAACAAGTGAAGAAAAATTAGAAAATACGAATAAGTAAAAATAAGAAAATCAGAATCACTAGCAACACCCCAGCCAAGAGGGACCCACTGCTGACCTGTGGATACATATGCTTTTGTACAGAGACTCACAGTAGGATTACATGGGTAACCTCTGTTTCTAAGACACTATCCCTTTGACCCTCATACTCATTCAAAATGGAAAAATCCATTTTGCTCATTTTCTAGGTAAGTCACTGGGGCTCAGAATGTTTAAAGACCTTTTTGCCATCACACAGGAAAAGGTGAGCTGCACAGCCACCCAGGGGCTTAGGGTGGTGGAGGTGAGGCAGGGGGAGGAGGAGGGGCTGACAAGAAGCTGGTCTTTCCGGAGTGTGGGCTGCATCCCAGAGGTGATTCCCCCCGGAGTCAGTCGTTGGCCCAGGTCTTGCGGCTGGGCGGGTGCATAGCTTCCCGGTCAAGGGGCTCCCACTGGGCCAAGGGCACTTCTGCAGAGAAGGGGCGCAGGCTGGGGAGGGGGATCTGGGCGGGGTACCCGCTGCATGCCATCTGCCGCCTGGGTCGGTCATTCTTTTTCTGTTCATCTCGTGCCCTCTCCCAGCCTCCTTGCCCTGGTCCGGCTCTGGGGAGCCAGTGAGCTCCTTGGGCCTCTGGCTTCCAGCTGAGTTTGGCCAGTGAGAGGGAGCTGAGCGGGGCAAGAGGGTGAAGTCTGACCTTTTCCGTCCTATCTCCCTCCCTGCAGGGCGAACAGGTGGCTGCATTCCTCCCCAAAGGCTTCAGCATCCTTGAGACAGCCTTCCCTGCCCTCCCTCCCCTGCAGTTCCTCTCTCCACTTCCTGTCCCCCGCCCCATAGCTGGGGGTGGGGAAGGCTCCCCGGTTCTAGCCTCAGGGCACTTGTTAGTTTCCGTGGACCCTGCCCCTTATCAATCCCTCTGCAGTTACCCAGTCCAATGTGCTGTCTCTGTCCTGTCAGGGCCTGAATGGCATGAGGGCTTGTGGTCCAGTGGGGAGACGGTCGGATGCAGAAATAGGTGCCCGGATGGGCCCAGGGCCTCCCGCCCACAAAGAACCTGGAGCAACCCAAGGATTCCACGGGTCCAGCTTAGAGGACACTGGGAACGCTGCGGAAAGGGATGCCCCCAAAGAGAAGTACCATAAGCCCAGAGTCACCCCCCTAAGAAGGGAGATGCTTTAATTCACTTGGGTGAGGGCTTCTCCAGGGCCAGGCCCTCAGGAACTAGGCAGGGGTGTCTGTTTCCCTAACGAAGTGTTCATTCCAGCAGGCCAGGCACAGAGTCAGGAGGCAAAGAAGCAAACCAACAAGACCACTACCGACTGTGACAGCTGCCCTGAAGGGGACATACAGCGTGGCCACATCCGAGGCCAGCGCTCGCTGAAGTACGGCAGGTCCCACAGCTGACACGAGGCAGCACATAATCACAGCACTGAATCAAATCGACCCACACGCTGAAAAACCCATTTCCTTCCCCCAAAGAGAAGGCTTCTTTCACGCCTTGTGACTGAGTCTAGGAGGGAGGCCCATTTAGTGCTCAGAAGGTCTCTGACCCGCAGTAAACACTGGGCCCGACGCCACCCCTTCTAACAAAGGAAGAGCAGGACGGAGGTGGCCACTGGCCTGAACTGAACTGTTTTCGTTTTCAGTTTTTATCTGCATAGTTACTTTCTATTTCTGTGCAGTGATACTGGTTTTCTATTTACAGTAGAGATACAGAGTTTCCTTTTAAAATAAATGCATTGAAAAGGCAAAAGACGAGTCTAGTTAAATAGACTAAGTAAGAATTCAGGTCGGGAGGGAGGCGTGGCGAGATCACAAAGGAGCTACCCTGGACTCCACGATTTCAGACATTCTAGAAGTCTATGGTCTAAAGCAGCGGTTCTCAGAGAGGGGTAGCCGGCCAGCAGCATTGCCTCCCCTGGGAGCTTGTGAGAAACTCGACGTCTCAGAGCCCAGGCCAGCCCCGTGGAGTCAGAACCCCTGCCCCGCCGTGGGCCCAGCCAAATGCCTTCTACCACACCCGCTGGGGGAGTCTGATGCTCGCCCAGATGTGAGAGCCACCGAGCACACCCTGCAGCCACGGCTGTGCTGATCCTACTGAGACTGAGCAGAAACTACTTAGAAGCCAAAATGGTGAAGCCGACTCCCAGGGCTCGCCTGGCAGAGGGCTCCGGCTGCGCCGCTGAGACCTTGCAGCTTTCGGCGCTCAGTTTCCTCAAGACGGATGTTTAGGACTTGCCAAGTGGATTCACGACACCCTTCTCCTTCATGCTTTACTCAAAGCCGGCTTTCTGAAACGCTGAGCACCTACCTGGCGCTGGCGCCCTGCAGGTGACGAGGTGAGGGGGCAGGGCCTCCCGACTGTCTGACTGTGACACGCCCTCGCCCACCTAAGACAGACATTTTATGCTCAGAACCCAAAGCAGAGGCTCATGAGGCAGCACCGAACCTCCCCGACAGCCGTGAGCTTGGATCCTTTTTATCCTCGTTCAGTTTTTTGTTGTTTTTAATGCTGGTCTTGATGCACTACGTTGATACAGATCAGGGATTGATAAACTTTTCCTCAAAGGGCCAGATAGTAAAGATTTTATGCTTCTTAGTGACATGGTTTCTGCTGCAACTTCTCAAATCTGCTGTTGCAGCAGGTTCAATGAAACGTTACTTAGCGGCCCGGCGACTGAGCTGGGCTTTACTGTGTGATGTGCAGCCCTGTCCCCTCCTGCGCCCAAGCGTTCCTTCTCCTGGGGGCCGGGGGACCTGCTATTGGTGGCTCACAGCTGAGGCCTTCCCAGAAAGTGCCCTCCGCTGAAGGGAACAGCCCGTATCGAGGGACTGGTCAAGCCTTGGGTGCAGGACACCTCCTCCCAGGGTGGCCCAAGGCCACCGGGACCACAGCTGTGCAGCCCACGCCCCCCAACCCCGCGCAGTGCTTCGCCCCCCTGCCAACGCCCAACACAGGCGTATTGTCAGAGCTCTCGAGAAGAACCCGTGTCTCATGGCTTATTTCCCAGGGAATCCATGGCCCACTGAAAGGTGCAGCCAGCTATGAGAAAACTACTGAATTAAGTCCACTTCCTCGACTCAGGAGGCGGCCACCACAGTCCATGACTTGAGGACAAAATCTGGGCAGCCCATGTCGGTCCCTCCCTCCCACACAGAGGCCGAAAGCTCTTCTGCAAACCCAGGTGGTGGAGATGCCTGTGGGGCTCTGGGAGGGACGGTGCTGCTGGTCACGAGGCTCCTTGCATTAGCTCCTGACTTCAACATGTGGCAAGTTTCACTGGGCAGGGACCTACTTATTCATCCCCCAGATAAACCCCTGGAGCAACTCAGTCCGTACCTCCCCCAACCTCTCCATCAGCTGAGAGAAGAGAAATATATATCTTTTAAGTCCCAAACATCTCAAGAAGTACAGACTGGGCAGAAGAGATGCACCTGGGCTGTGCCATCCCAACCTAAACCAGCCCTTGAGGGAAGTGGAAAAACAAGAGGGGGATGGTTCAGTAACAGAACACCTGCTATACACTGACACAGGGACAGAGAAATCATAGCAAACAATCATGAAAAGAGAGGACCAACAGGCAAATGGATAAACAAACTGTGGTACGTCCATACAATGCAATGCAATTGAAAACAAATAAATAAATAAAAATAAAACCAGTGGTGCCGGCAACACAGATGAACCTCTGAAATATTATGCTGAATGAAAGAAGTCAGATTTGGAAGAATGCATGTGGTCTGGTTTCATTTGGGTTAAGTTCTTGAACAGCCTAAACTAATCAATAGGGATACAAAGCAGGCTGCTTGGGGCCAGGGAGGAGGGTTGCCAACCAACAGGGAAGGAGCACAGGAAGCCCTGAGGGTGATGGATGCTCTGTGTCTTGATCTTGAAAGTGGTTACATAACTGCACACCATTGCCAAACTCAGCAAACTGCACTCCCAATGGGGGCGACTCTTACAGGCATTTTAAGAGGTGGAAACCAAATCCTCTCCCCTTGAGTATAGGCCAGACTTAGTGACTCAGTTCTAACAAGTAGAATAAGTGGAAGTGACGGTGTGACTTCAAAGACCTGGTCATTAAAGACACTGCGGCTTCTATTTTGGTCTCTCTTGGCTCTTTCCCTCTGGGGGAGCCGGCTGCTCTGCTGTGAGTATGCTCTAATGGCCCCATGGAGGGGCCCTCGAGGTGAAGCACTGAGGCCTCCCACCAGCAGCCACACCAGGGAGCGGCTCCTCCAGCCCTGGTTGAACTTTCAGATGAGACGGCAGCCTCTGTCACGTTCCAACTGCGTCCTCACAAAACACCAGCTAAGCTGTTCCTGAGTTCCTGACCCTCAGACACGATGAGATAATACGTGTTTGTTGTTTTAGGCCACTGAGTTTGAGGCGATTTGTCACACAATAAGAGGTAAGAAGTCAGACAGAAATGCTGTTTTCTCACTGCTGACCTGTCAGCAACCAGAACAGTGCCTGCCACATAGTAGGCATTCAAATTAATATTGGATGAATGAATGAATGAGTACATGAATTAAACAATAAAGAATATAAGAACTCTCCTGGAATAGGGTATGATATCCTTAAGGGAAGTAAAAGAGCATTTGTTGTGGACTAACTATGTGCAGACATTTCCCCACATTAGTTCATTAACCCTCACCAGCAAGCCCCTGAGATGAATAACTACTGTCAGGCTTAGTTTGCAGATGTGGAATCTGAGGCTCTTGCTCACAGCTCTCCGGCGCTTATGGGGAGCCCCTCTCTGAGGGCACAGCCTCCCTCATTATCAACATGCCTACCTGAGTGGTGCATTTGTTACAACGGATGACCCTGCCGGGACACATCATCATTGCCCGGAGTCCGTGGCTTACATTATACTTCACTCTGGGCCCCTGGCATGGACTTCATCCCTGGAGCCCTCAGTACCTAGAAATGTCTCCTTGTTACAGAAGCATAACTGATGTTTGCTAAATTGAATGTGAACAGGGAAGAAAAGTGGTAGAGGGAAGAAGCGAAAGGCAAATACGAAACGTCAGCTTTCAGAAGAGGACACCAAGGCGAGGAGAGATTACATGACTCAGATGCAAACCATGGGCTGGTCGTGACCCAACTAGACCGAGCTTGAGAAACGGGAGACGAGCAACTTCTCATCGACAGGGCTCCCCTATTTGTCACTGTCATTGTGTGATTTTATTTTGCTTTTTAACTGATTGCAAAGTAATATATGGCTTTTGTTCGTAGAAACTGGAAACTACAAAGGCTCCTAAAAATTTCACATAATGTACCTTTTCCCTTATCTAGTAAGAAATCAACTGTATGTCTGATGTACATTCTTCTGATCACATATACCATTTTTATGCAATAAAAATGTAAATCATGTGATGCCTATTATATGAAGGGTTTTTCAACCTTGGCACAATTGTCATTTGGGCTGCATAATTATTTGTTGTGAGGGGTTTGCCCTGTGCATTGCAGGATGTCTGGTGACACCCTGCTGCCCACACACGCCAGTAGCACACCCAAGTTTTAACAACCGAGAAAGTCTCCAGATACTGCCAAATGGCCTTGGACATTCTGCTACATAGGAACCTGCTTGTTTCACCTCCTCAGATGCCCTAAGTATTTTTCCAGACCATAAACATCTTCTAATATAGAATTTTTCAATAGATGCCTGGATTGTATCTAATCAACGGGCCATATTCTATTGACCAACACTCTTGTGGGGCATCCATGCAGTTTCCACGTTTACTCAGCTCGTTTTCAAAGCCCTGAGCATCACTTGAGTCTTCACCTCCACTGCGGAATATCAAGCTCAGCGCTGTGTTTGGTCCAAAAAAAAATTTTTTTTTTCTTTGTTCTGCAGAAAGTGCCCCGGGAAGTCTGGGTCTGTGGCTTCTGTAGGAACTCTCTGGCAGGAGGAACTGCTTTCAAAGACTTGGCAAGCATGGCCTTCACCTTGCTGTGGATTTCCTGTGACGAGCTGGGGCCCTGAGATGCTAAACAATAGAGCCTCGGTGGCACGACCTCTTCCCTCGCTGCTGGAAATCACTACAAAAAGCTCAACCCCGCTTTTGCAACCAAATTGTTCAGAACTAATTTAAAACTTTTAATTAAGCCAGCGTCTAAAATGGCAGCCTCAGGCTGTTCTGACTTCCTCTGAATAGTTAATTATGGAGCAACTGGTCGACCTGGCCAGTGTATCGGATGAAATGCCTCAAACAGGGCTCCCTGGGGGTGTAAAAGCGAGGTGCCTGGACTGGGGGGCTAGAAAACCCGGGTTGCTGGTCCTGCCGTGTGGACTTTGCATGCTCACAGAACCTGCGTGGGCCTCAGTTTCCTCATCTGTAAAATGGGAATGATAACACCTCCCTTATCAGACTCTCAGAGATCTTGGGAAGGTTCCATGAGTTTCTGTATCTGTAGATGCTTTGCAAAGTGTCACACCTTATAGAAATGTAAACAACTGGCAGGAATCTTATGTCAGGAGCAGGCTTCCTAAGTATGAGGCTCTGTCCTCAATTACATACTGTTTCCCTCAGGATTTAGAGCAGGAAAGAGAAGGCATTCTAAAAAGTCAGAGGATACATGCACCCCAATGTTCACTGCAGCACTGTTTAAAAGAGCAAAGCCATGGAAGCAACCTAAGTGTCCCCCGATAGAGGAATGGATACAGAAGATGTGGTACATATACATAATGGAATATTACTCAGCCATTAAAAAGAATGAAATAATGCCATTTGCAGCAAGATAGATGGACCTAGAGATTGTCATACTGAGTGAAGTAAGTTGGACAAAGAGAAATATTGTATGATATGGCTTATATGCTGAAACTGAAAAGAAATGATACAAATGAACTTATTTACAAAACAGAAACAGACTCACAGACTTAGAGAATGAACTTATGGTTACTGGGGGGAAGGGTGGAGGGGGTGGGAATAGTTAGGGAGTTTGGGATTGACATGTACACACTGCTATATTTAAAATGGATAACCAATAAGGACCTACTGTATAGCATGGGGAACTCTGCTTAATGTTATGTAACAACCTAAATGGGAAAAGAATTTGAAAAAGAATGGATACATGTATATGTATAACCAAATGACTCTGCTGTACACTTGAAACTATCACAACACTGTTAATCAACTATATTCCAACATAAAATAAAACGTTTAAAAAAACAAAAATTCTGCTCTTTGAAATATATTGTTAAGAAAATAAAAAGAAAAGGCACAGATTGGGAAGAAAAAAAAATAAAGTCAGATAACAACTAGCGTTAGCAAAGATGCGGAGAAGGTGGAACGCTTGTATACTGATGGTGGGAGTGGAAAGTGGTACAGCTGCTGGAAAATCATCTGGTGGCTCCTCAAACAATGGAATGCAGAGTTACCTTACGACCCAGCAGTTCCATTCAGAGACCTGAAAACATACGCCCACACAAACACTTGTACACAAACGATTATAGTAGCATTATTCACTAGAGCCCAAAATGGAAACAACTCATATGTCCATCGAAAAAGGGAAATGGATAAATGAAGCGTGGTCCAGGCACACAATGGAGTACTTTCAGTCATAAGAAGGAGTGAAGCACTGACATACACTACAATGTGGGTGAATCCTGAAAACACTGCGCTGGGTGAAAGAAGTCAGACACAAAATGCCACATTGTGTGATTCCATTTGTATGGAATGTCCAGAATAGACAAATCCACAGAGACAGAAAGTGGAAGAGTGGTTGACTTGGCTGGGGGGAACAGGGAGATAGGAAAATGGTTGCTAAAGGGTACAGGATTTCTTTTTGGGGTGATGAAATGTTCTACATTGCCTGTCATGACGCTTGCACACACCTCTATAAAGCAGCAATGTTGAAGAAACTTGGGTGATACACAAAATCACGCGAATTTTATTTTTGACTCTCAAGTAAAGTGGGGACAACAATAGCTTGTGCTTTTGTGTATGACTCACCTTGGTATTTCCTGTTGCCAGCATGGTGGGTAACACGCAGTAGATGCTCAGAAAATAAAGGCCGTCAAATGAGAGAATGAACAAGTGGATGAAATAGGAAGGAAATTCTGCTGTACGTGGCTTATTTAATGATAATGTACCTATCTTAATAATAATATGACACTAGCATTTTCAGTCCCTTTCTTCACTGAATGTCATTCCACTTAGGAACTTTGTTTTGCCTATTTAGAGCTCACTAATTTACCCAAAAGTCAATAATAAAAATAATAATTTTTTTACATATTTATTTATTCATTCATTCATTCATTCATTTGCTACAGGCTAGAGCACTTCACTTGTACTAAGACGTCTGATCCACACAGAGCAACCTCTTTAGGTGGGTCCTATTATTATTTCCATTTTATACATGAAGAAACGGAGGGCCTCATTTGCTCTAGAGATACAACGGCCTGAGACGTAACCGTATACAAGGTTATTCACTGCAGCACTGGAGTAGCAAAGGGTTGGAAACTAAACGTCCAACAAGTGGGCACTGCTTAAATAAATTATGGTACATACTTGGAGTAGAATATGATTTACCTGTTCAAAAAAGAATATGGCAGATATTTATATGCTGATATGGAAGTATCTCCAAGATATATTATGTGGAAAAAAAAAAAAGCAAGAGAGAGAACAGCATGTGTCATATGCTATTATGTATTTTCTGGTATACGTTCTGATTATATCTGCAAGGACACTGTGGTAAGAGTGGGTGCTTCCAAAAGGGGATCTGAGAGGCTGGGTATATCGTCAGGAGAGGCGTGTGTATGCGGCAGTAACAAACGGACCCTAAATCTAAGTGCCTTAAATAATGGAGGCTTGTTTTTCATCCATACAAGATCATCATAGACAACAGGGCTTCTCTGCTCATAAATCGCTCAAGGACAGAAGCCGATGGAGTATCCACCAACTCAAAGAGAGCTCTGGAGGTCTTGAGCTGACAACGAGCTCCAGCCTAGAAGTAACATATGTCACTTCTGCTCACAAGTCTTCCGTCAGCACTTGCCACAGGGGGGCCGGGAAATGCAAACCTATGTGTGCCTGGAGGTGGAGAGCCTCTGAGCAGCAAGAAAGCCTACAACCTGGGGACAGACGCTGGCGGGAGGATTATTTTCCTGCACAAACCCTTGTAAACATCTGAATATTTTCCTCAGGCATACACTGCCCAACCACGAACTGAAATGTTTAAGAAGTGTCTCCGTGAGAGTTAAGTAACAGGCAAGGTAAGCATAAGTCCCAGGTAACCCGCAGAGACCACAGATCTCATCCGCGGAGAGGAAGAGGGATCACTGCAGGCCATTTGACTTCCAACGTGCATTTAAAGAGCACCTACTGTGTGCCAGGTGTAGGCTCTGCAATGGAAAAGCGCAGTTAAGTAAGACCTGGCCCATCCCTCCAGGAGTTCAGAGTTGACTGGAGGAAAGCTGGGACACCTGGGTTCAAGTCAGTCTCTCTCTGGGTATCCTCATTTGCCTCACATGTAAAATGGGCCTCCAAATACCTACTGTAGGTTACACCAATGTGGCCGAGGATGGAGTGAACTGGGGTCTGTTGCCCCATGAGTTTGTCCACACGTGGAAACCAGGTGTGTATCCCCACTTTTGCCTGGGATGTTTGCGACAGGATGAAGAGCTGCCCCGGGAGACCTCCATCCTCTCATTTTTTCCCTCCTTCCTCTTATTTCCTTCGTTCTCTAATGGGCCGGCTCTCTGGGGTTCATCAGACCACTTTTCATTCTGTTAAACTGCATCATTTTTGATCTCCCCACTCAACAAATCCACACAAACCATGTTAGATGTTATTTTGTGGGGAATAATCTGGTTAGTATCTTATCGAAACTTTGAAAGCTGTAATTCCATTCAGATGGGGGCATTTTCGGGCTGCAAAGGGGGAGGGAAAAAAGAATGTCAGAAAGCTGGGATTATCAAGATTTGGATTAGCAAGCAATTTCCTGAGTTCCCCGACTTCATACATGAGGTCAGAGAGGTCTGTTCTGAATGGAACCCATTAATCTCCCTGTTGTTAGCGAGGAAACGTTGGAAAGTGCAGGTGTTAACAGTCTCCGTGTTATTTTTGGGAGAATGTGAATCGAACACTCGCAGGAAGTGGACTATTCCCTTACCGGCATCCTGGAGTATTATTTTAGGCAGCAGAACTGAGGCTTGTGAGCAGAAGCCAGCTTTCAACACACCTTTAAGGCAAGAAGGGTACTTCACAGGCAAGAAGTTTGCTGCAAAGTTGGGGAAAATTAAAATAATCAACGTGTTCTCCAAGGATGCTCAGGAAGGTCACCCGTAGACCTCCTCAGGAGAGCAACACCAATGCCCTCGGCCACTAGCCCATCTGACTCAGTGGAATATGTGGACCAGTCCTAGTCCTATGGAACAGACAGGCTAATCTGAACACCACCGGCCAGCAGACAGACAGACACACACACACACACACACACACACACACACATCAACTCAGCATGCACACCTCTGCCTATAAGGGCTGCTTCCCCTATAACTTGAGGAGTTTATTCTTTAAATGTAGACTAAAAATTCTAAATTACAAAAAAAAAATCAGAGTATATTTGACCATCCTGAAAGGTTCTGTTGGGAATGCAATGGAATTTTCTCTTTTGGACCCTCCAACTGCACAGCAATTTGGAGTAAATGTCAAGAGCAAAAACCCTAAAGCCCAACTGTCAGGCTTCATGGCTTCCTAGGTGGGGGCTCTTGGGCAGATTTCTTAACTTCTCTGTGCCTCAGTTTCTCCCTCTGTAAAATGAGGGAGGGTGCAACTGTAAGAATGGTGTTGTGGTGAATTAATAATAAAGTCGTGGTGTTGAATTAACGCAAGTACAGGCACACCTTGGAGATACTGCGGGTTCAGATCCAGACCGCCGCAATAAAGCAAATATTGCAGTGAAGTGAGTTACACGAAATTTTTTATTTCCCAGTGCATATAAAAGTGATATTGGACACCTGAAACCAATATCACATTGTAAATCAACTATGCTTCAATAAAAAAGTTATGCTCACACTACACTGTAGTCTGCTGAGTGTGCAGGAGCATTACATCTAATAAACAATAACGTACATACCTTAATTAAAAACGCTTTATTGTTAAAGAATGCTATGACATCAAAGTAACATCAGAGATCACTAATCACAGATCACCATAACAAAGATAACACTAAGTTCAATACTAATAATAAAAAGTTTGAGATATGGCGAGAATTCCCAAACCGCGAGACAGAGCCACGAAGCGAGCAAATGCGGCTGGGAAGGTGATGCCGAGAGATTTGCTTGACTCGGGGTTGCCACAACCTTCACTTTATACAAGATACCTGCAATGCGCAATGAAGCAAAACACAGTAAAATGAGGCACGCCTGTAAATCACCTGGAACGGTGCGTGGCACATGGGAGGCTGACGTGAGTTGGTTGTGAGGGTGACGGTGGTGATGATGGTGGTCAGGAGGCTGACGGTGGTGACAGTGATGGTGCTGATGGTGACTATCCTCGTCCATGTGGACGTGGCTATGACAGGATGCCTTAGACTGGGTGGCTCATAAACACTGTCTTACAGGTCTGGAGGCTGGGAAGTCCAAGATCAAGGTGTTGGCGGACTTGGTGTCTGCTGAGTCCACCTCCTGGGGCATAGAAGGACATCCTCTTGCTGTGTGGGTGGCTCATAAACAGTTTCTTACAGGTCTGGAGGCTGGGAAGTCCAAGATCAAGGTGTTGGCGGACTTGGTGTCTGCTGAGTCCACCTCCTGGGGCATAGAAGGACATCCTCTTGCTGTGTCCTCGCATGGCGGAAGAGGCAAGGGATCTCCCCTCTTAGTGCCCTCTCTTATAAGGGCACTAACCCCACTTAGGAGGGCTCCACCTTCATGACCTCATTACCCCAAAGGCCCCACCTCCTAATAACCATCACACTGGGGATTGTTTCAATGTATGAACTTGGGGGCAAGGGCGGGACACAAACATTCAGTCTATAGCAGTGATGATGGTGAGCATGGTAGCTCCGTGTGTTTAAATGTATGATACATGCAGGCCTTGGAGTCCAGGAATATATACGGGGGTGGGTACTCGTGAAGTAGTGCTTATGTACTGAGACTACTCATTCGGGAGATCACTTGTGGTTAGCTGTCAGCCAGCAAGCCCCATGGAGTGGATCAAAGTATCTCCCAGGGCTTGATTAGGACCTGGGAACACTTGGTTGAAGAGTCTGTGGTCATTTCTAAGGACCAGGGACTCCAGCCCCTTCCTGAGGAACACAGGCTCCACGGTGTAGATTTCTCTGGGAAAACCAGATTGACAGTGCATTTCCCACGCACGCGAAGACTGTCTGTGCAGAGACGGGACAGCAGCAAAGAGCCCTTTGGTCTCACAATAACCTGTGAAATAGATGCTCACCTTGCTGTGTCACAGAGGAGGAAACAAAGTTGCAGAAAGACTACACACGGGTGGAAGGGGCGGGGCCGGGGTTTGAACCCGTCTACGAAACCCTCATCTGAAGGCCTCCACGGTGGAGTTAAATCACACCAAGGGACAGTGTGTGTTATTCTGCTATGGGTAGTGGCCGCCAACTCCAAAATCAGCATTCTTAATCTTTCTGCCACGGAGTCTCAGACCTTTGCTCACGAGGTGTTTCTCTGGGCAGATGTTACAGTGCAGATTCCTTGCCGTGACCCTGCAGATGTGCTCAGCTTGGAGGTCCGGGTATGGCCTGGGGCTCTGCATGGCACTGAGCACCCCAGGTGAGTGGACTGCAGGACCCCTGCCCTTGGAGAAATGCGGATCTCTACTCCACTGCCTTCGGTCCTCAGCCGCAATCTGGATTTTCCAAAACGGCAGGCCAACAGGACCGACCCTTTCAACTTGGCTTGGCTGAGACCCTTGATGTCCAGCAGGGTGGAAGGCAGAGGAAGGGATGGCTCAGGAGCCAGAAGACGGAAACCCAAGGCAGGCTCCACCGCTTCTTAGCCGGAACCTCACTCTGGGCCAGGGTCTCTTTGCCGGTAAAATGGGTGCAGTGGTCCTTGCACAGTTGGGATGCAGGGAGATGATGCCACGGTGCCACGTGTCCCCACTGGTGACTCATTCCTAGAACCTGCAGCCCCTTCTTCCCTTCCACACCAGAGGACACTCCCCGAGGGGCATGCGTGGCATTCTCCGAGGATAGCTCAGCAGGCGGGGACATCTGTCAGTCCCATCCAAGCCCGTTGGAACCAGCAGCTTTCCCCGTGGAAGAGGCTCTAATTACCTCACACAAGGAGGCAAATGGGAGATAAAATTACCAGCAACTCGAAGCATAAATACTTTCTCTTTTAACGTTTTTACGATACTCCCTCTTTTCAGATGCAATAATTTACCCTAATGTGTTCCTCCCGCTGTGTTCTCTACTCATCTGACGTCTGTTTAAATGTCGGGACAGCAGGATGAGAGTAAATCACATTATACTGATTATATGTATTTCATTCTACTGTGCACTGCTGAAGGCACATCAGCTTCACGTGCCAACAGGAGGACCGAAAACAACAAACGCTGCCCTTTGCATTATCTTGATGAAGAGGACATAAATTTTAACTCCAGCAAATGGAAAAGTACCAAAATGCCATCGAGTTGGCCTGGTTGTTTTTTAAGGAGTTGGAATGGAACATATTTGTCTTGTCCCATTCACCCAGGGAGCCATGAATCAGTGTCTAGTGGACCCGCCACTAAACACTTAACAAGAAAACTTCGGGAGGACACAGGGAGAGAAACGCTACTTGTTTTCTAGGATCACGTTGTATGGGAAAGTTTCCCACAAGGAATTTTGTTGAGGTCTGATGTCATTTAAAGAGATAGACGACGTCTCCATTGGGATTAGGCTCCACAGGGTAAGACAAAACAAACAAACAAAAATAAGTAATGGATGGTGGCTCAAACACACCATATTTGATCCTTTAGCATAAAAGATATGACGGGTATTCCAGGGCTGACATGGTGCTTCCATGAGTTTAACAGGGGACAAGACTCCTTTCAGCCTCCCTACAGTGTGGCCCTCCTCCTTATTTTATGGCTGCCTGAGCTCCGGCAATCACATCCAAGTTTCTGATAGCAGGATGGAAGAAGGAGAGACGAAGGTCTATGCCTTCCTTCTTTTTACAAACAGACTTTATTTTTTAGAACAATTTTTAGATCTATAGAGAAATTGTGAATATAACAGAGTCCCCATATCCTCTACCCCCAGTTTCCCATATTATTAACATCTTACATTAGTAAGGCACATTTGTTATAATTAATGAGTCCATATTGATACATTATCATTAGTGAAAGTCCGTACTTTATTCAGATTTCCCTCGTTTTCCCTAATGTCCTTCGTCTGTCCTAGGCTTCCATCCAGGGTCCTTACACTTTACACTTAGTCATCACATCGCCTTAGGCTCCTCTTGGCCGTGACAGCCAGTTCACGCTCTTCTCTTTTAAGGAGATGTCCCACAGGTACCACGTGACATGTCCTCTCACTTCTCACTGGCCAGAACTCAGTCATTTGGCCACGCAGAGCTGCAAGAGAGGCTGGGAGGTGAGTCTCTATTCCGGGCCCCACGTGGGCAGCAGGGCACTGAGGAAGCGGTGGAGGATGGATCCTGGGGACAGTTAACAGTTCCCGCCACAGAAGGGTCTTAGGAGACCACCCTGGTCGGCCATCTGCTTCAGGCCGATGTGCTCCTAACAGCCCCAGCTGGCCGGGGTGACCACAGTCCAGGAAAGGCAAGCGATTACCCTGAAGTCACACAGCCAGGGCCTGGGGAGGAGCCCGGCACGTCGCTCCTTCACGTCTACCAGGCTCCTGCACGTTTCTCTCCTGTTCGAGCTTGTTTCTGAGCAGATTCCAGCTGTCATCCTCCTTTCACGCCAGGCCTCAGTTCAGGCCCTGTATCCTCCAAGAAGGCCTTCGTCATCCCTGTCGCCCTGGGCTGGATCAAAACAACCAGCGGATATGTTCTCCTGGGGCTTTACTGAGGGCTCACTGTGTGGCCGGCATCATGCTCAGGGCTCCCACACTACCCGCTGTCTTCCTCAGAGCCATCTCATAAAGTACGTGTGATTACTCTCCTGGCTCCCTAGAAGAGGAGGCTGAGGACTGGCCCAAGGTCACCGTCAGCACGAGACAGGGCCGGGCTCCCGGGCAGACCCGCCTCCGGAGCCCACACTCACCAGGCCATGCGGTGCAAGGCTCTGAGGGCCTGTCCCATTCACACGGGGACAGCAGGCATCTGCAGTCCCCGGGGAGGCTCTCCCAGCTCTGGAGAGTCAGCAGGGCTGGCTCCTCCTTGGGACCTGGAGAGACTCTGTTCCTGCCTCTCCGGCATGGCCTGCCCCCCTCCAGTCTCCGCCTGAGTCACCACACGAAGGTCTCCTCTGTGTGTGTGTCTGTGTGCAAATTTCTTCTTATGAGGACACAAGTCGTCGGATTAGGGCTCACTGTAACCTAGCATGACCTCACCTTAACTTGATTAGACCCTATTTCCAAAGAAAGCCACGTTCACAGGTCCTGGGGGTTTAGGACTCAAACATCCTTTTTGTGGGGACCACACTCCGACACACCCCAGAGACCTAGAAGGAGAGCTTCCTTCGTCAGCATGGTCCGCTGGCCTGCCTGCTGGTTTGCTTGTTTATTTTCAGCTTCTTTAGCAAACTATCGGCAAGAAACCAATGTCCCTCTGAAGTGGGGACCTGAAAAAGGCTTAATAGGGGGATGATTTACACAGGAACCTACACAGGGTGGTGCAGCGCACCAGCATGAACGGGTGGGTGCGGGGACCTGCCACCACCTCTAGGACCGAGGGGCTGGCCGAGAAGAGCCACCAGAGCCCCTGGCACAGAGGCCCATCTGTCGGGAGCTGTGGTCTTTCCCAGAGGGACACAAATGTCTGTGAGCCTGAGCGAAGCCCACGGATACCCCACCTTCTCTCCCCTTGCCCTTCGGATCGCTCGCTGGTGCTTGGCGTTGGCTGAACTCACCCGGAAGCGAGGGCAGGGGAGCCCGATGAACACCGTGGAGAGTACGACGTGCTACGGCCTCCGAGGGCTGAGTGGAGAATAAAGGACGGCCGGAGGTGTCCCACCCAGGGTCCAAACCGCCCTGCGATGTGCTTACGACCCAGCGCTCATGGCCGGGGGACAGGCCAGTAACACAAGTTCAGTCCCTGAGATGCCTGGCGCCCGACGCTCTAGTCTGGAAGCGAGGCTCCGCGGAGGTCGGCGTGGCGCCGCCAGCCTGGTTCCAGGATTTGCTTTCCCGGGCTGTCACTTCCACGTCTCACGGCCTCCTGGAAGTTCTGCGAGCTCGCTGCTACCCCTTTCTAAAGGCCTCTGCAGCCGGGTCAGGCAGAGCGAGGGTGTTGCTCCAACCGAGCACCTGAGAGACGTCCACCAGGGCCAGCAGTCCGGGTTCCCCCAGGACAGAGCTCGCACCCTCGGCTGGGGCTCTGAAGATGCCTGTAGTGGGGGAGCCGTTCCCAGGGGTGTGAGCAGGTGAGACCAGCAACTCCAGGAAGCCACAGACACACTCAGATCCGAGAGGACACGGTGGGGAAATGGTGTTCGCAGGCTGCCGGAGGGCCGGGAGGAGGAAGACACCTGTCGCCTGCGCCTCAAGCTCCTGCCACCGCCCTTGGCTGAACCCCCCGGCAAGCCAGACAGAGGACGAGCGAACCCAGGTGCGCTTGGCTCTGGGGGTGAGCGGGGCAGAGGGAGGGGCTGGGATGAGCGTGGTGGTGGGCAAGCACCAGCCCCCGGGGGGCAGACGCCTGCTGTGGGCTGCTGGGCGCTCTCCAGATGCTGTACCCACGCGACCTTGGCCAACCTTGACCGTGCCCGGTGGGGCAGCCTCTGAGATGTGCTGAGGGGCTGCAACCCAGCCACCTGTCTGGCTGCAGGCCAGGACGACGGCTGCCTCGCCTGAGCTCACAACAATGCTGGTGGCTGAGATGTGTGTCTTGTCCCCATTTTCAAGGTAGAGAAAAGAGACTCTGCGAGGCTAGATTCACTTCTTGAGCATGTGTCAGTCAGTGGAACAACTGCTGGAACAAACATCCGCAGATTCCAGGAGCTTAGCCAGACACAGCTTCCTCTCTCATCACGGGCCAGTGCGGGACGTGGGGTACGTGGGTGGCTCCATGCGGACATTCCAGAACCCAGCACCCATTTTCCTAGGGTCTCAGAGTCCCCCCTGGACCCCAGTGTCCAGTCAATGGACAGAGAAGAGAAATCATGGAGGACAGCAGAGTTCCTGGGGCCAGGCTGGCCGTGGCACACGGCCATCCTCCTCAGATCCCTCGGCCAGAACCCGTCTCGGGGTCCCACCCGACTGCTGGGGGTTGGGCAGTGATGTCTGCGGTCTACTGAGAGGAAGTGAGAAACCCGGCTAGGGGTGACACTGGCCGACGCTACGGAGCACCTCTAGGGGGCGCCGCGCTGGGGGCAGAATGGTGTGTGGCTGGGGGAGGGGACAGTCACGACACGAGGTGCGGGGGCCGAGGGGACAGGACCCACTGCACAGACCTCGTGAGCGTGGCTTCGGAAGCTGCTGACGGGGGTGAGGAAAGCAGCCTGACGGACTCACGCACGGCCACTCGGCCGGTTACCTGCCGCTGTGGGTGCCGAGCTGGGGCCTTTGCTCCTGGAGCACTGGGCTCTCCTGGCTCCCAGAGCCGTCTCGGTGTTCACGGGGGTGGCAGGCTTGGGGCCTGCCCCCTGGAAGGATGGTGCTTTGTCACTGCCGAGTCTTCTCAGGTTCACAGGCATCCTCGTTCTGGGTCTGCAGAGCGCCGAGTGAGGCCAGCCCGGGCTTTCTCTGGGCCGCCCGGGAGCACAGCGCAGGCAAGTCGCCACGGAGCCGGCTGCGAGTCAGGCCGCCGTACAAATTACTCCGTGAAAGCTAAACGCTTCAGCAATCCCGGGGGATATGAGGAGCCCCGGCAAGGCCTTGTTAGGACGGGCCTCCGGGAGAGCGTGGAAGGTATTTACATTGGTTGAAGGGCTCATTTCGGTGAAAGATGGCAGGACCTCGGAGAATCATGTGTGCGTGGGCTTTTTTTTCCCAGCAAACACTCAAGCTCTCCAGAGGTCAGATACAGTGCAAAGCAGAAGCACACTCGGCTTCAGGCGGGGATCTTGTGGTGGGCTAACCAGATGCCAGGCGCCAACGTGTCTCTGGATCTTGGTGCCTTCCGATTCCGGTTTCTGTGAGCTTGACAAAGGTGACACCGGTCCCAGGTAACTTTTCACGGGTTCCAACCAGATTCTGCGGGCGCCTTGCTGGGTGTCCCTGCTGGGCACCTCCACCTCCCTCTCTGGGGATTTTCTGTGGCCTCGGGGGCCATAGATGCTGTAGGACTTGCCCAGAGCCTGTCCATGATCCAGAGAGAGTTCGTGCATCTTGGGATGAACCATTGGCCAACGAGCAGCAGAAGCCAGTGGATAAACATCCCTCCTTTCTCCTCCTTGGATGGACTGTCCTGAGAAGCAACTGTTTATATGGACTTCAGGAAGATGGTCCTATAAAACTGGGTGATTGGGGCTTCCCTGGTGGCGCAGTGGTTGGGAGTCCGCCTGCCGATGCAGGGGACACGGGTTCATGCCCTGGTCCGGGAGGATCCCACATGCCGTGGAGCGGCTGGGCCCGTGAGCCATGGCCACTGAGCCTGCGCATCCGGAGCCTGTGCTCCGCAACAGGAGAGGCCACAGCAGTGAGAGGCCCGCGTACCACAAAAAAAAAAAAAAAAAAAAAAAAAACCTTGGTGATCACTTGCTCTCAATACCGAGGGCTGGTCAGTCCAGACTGGACCTTGCTATTGGTTCTCCTTGCCCTCACTTCCGCTTCCTGGGCTTACACCTCCTCAGAAGGTAGTAGCCTGTAAGCCTTGCCTCGGGTTTTGTTTTCTGGGGAACACACACTCACGCACACACTTGCACACATATCAAAACAGTGATTATCTCGAGACTTCTCCAAACCTGGTGAGTCAAGGGGTCTTTTCTTTCCCTCCGCAAAATGACAGCTGTCAGTGATCATGAAGACGATCGTTTCTGTGGCAGAAACGGATGAACTGTCCTGGAAATCACTCCCCTTTCCTCCAGGGCACACAGCCATCCACACTCCCCAGCCTCCTGTGCAGCTGGGGGCAATGGAGTGTGAGGACAGCGACGGCGACCACTCCAGGTCAGACCCATAAAACGTGAATCTGCAACCTTCTCCTTTCTTTTTCATCCACCTGCTGAATGGGGAGGCCTCCAAGGGCCAAGAGGAGGCAGACCCAGGAGGGGGAAGGAGGACCCTTCCCAGGAGAGACGCCCGACCAGGAAAGTCGGTGTTGCACTGCCGCGTGAGCACGATATAAACTTCCATGCGCTGAGCCTCTAAAATACGTGGGTTTTGTGTTTCAGCGGGAAGACCATCTTCATGAATATGATCTACAGACTTTGCATGAAGTACACTTCTATGCACTGTCCATTGAATCTTCACAGAGAAAATACAATTAGTATGTCAACTGGAATGCTGCAGAAAGTGAGGCACGAGAGTTTGCAGCATTTAGAAGTTCGCACGGTTAGCAAATGCAGGGAGGCGCTCTGTAATTTTAGCGCTAAAAAGACCTCCTGCCATCACAAAGCATGCCTTCCTCCACTTGACAGATGAAGAGACTGAAATTCAGAGAGGACCAGGGACCTGCTTGAGGTATCACTCAGTTCACTGGAGTCCCGGTGGTGAGTCCTCCAGCCTCCCAACCTCCTGTGCCCTTTCTAAGGCATTGGGGACAGACAAGTGTCTTCAAAGCCCTTGGCTGTCTCTCCCAGGGGGAGAGCAAATGGTCGCTTTAGTGAAGGCAATGATCAAAGAGATAAATCCGGCACATCCAATGATACGGCACTGAGTCTAGCGGACATCAGGCAGAGAAACGACAGTGCTGCGGCAAAGGTCACAGACAGAGTTGGAACCGGTCCCTCTAACGAGCTGTGTGACGCGGGGCAAGTGTCTGAACCTCTCTGTGCCTCAGGCCCTCATTTATAAAAGAGGGTGAGTCATGGAACCCACCCAGCACAGTTGTTGAGTAGATTCTAACCAAGTTGTCAGATGAGCTGCCTCATGTCGTTGGCACATGGTAAACCCTCAAACGTTAGCTATTACTTTCACTGTTTGAATTGGCTATTTGGCCAGTTGCAAGGCTATCAAAATTCACTAACCCACCCTGTCCCTGCCCAGACTCTTTTTCTTTGCGCCTCCAAAGATCTTAACTCACTTCCAAGCTTCAGAAACCTGTGGCCACACACTGACTCCCCTCCCCTCTCATTAAACTAAGCTTTCAGGAAAACATCTAATAGCAGTCGATGATGTAAACCGCTGCGCCGCCTTGCCCTGCCCAGGGAGATCTGCCGGTTCCAGCTGAGTTTTCACTGTCGGTGCCAGCAGCACAGCTCCCTGGGACAGAGGTTGGGGTCTGAGCTGGCAGGCGGGGGGCAGAGGCAGGGGCGGGAGCCCTTCCTGAAGTGCCAGGTGGCCATCCCCCGCCCCCGCCTCCCTGCCTGGATGCCCTGCACAGTGTATCCTGTCAGGCACTTGGGTCTGAGTCACCAGATGACAGGCCTGCCTTCAGCCTGCTCTCTGAGCCAAGCGGGAAGCTTGGCTCTGTGGTTTTCTGTTTTGCTCGTTTCCCACAACAAGGTCCTTAGGAGGATGAAGTCCTGGTGTGCTGATTCCTGGGAAGGGTGGGGCAAGAGCAATTGTCTTTGGAACGGAGAAGTGTTTTCAGAGAAGGGTGTGGAATGTCGGCGGGGTGGGGGTGCAAAACACTACCAAATAGTGCTGTCGGCCCCCGATGAACATGATCTAAGGAGACCCAGGTTCTCCCCACCTCGTCCACAGCATCCGTCCATCTATCCATGCTCCATCCGTCAGCCATCCTTCCTTCCTTCCATCCACCCAGCCCATCCATCCATCCATCCATCCATCCATCCATCTGTCCATCCACCTATCCACCCATCCATCCATCCACCGATCCATCCATCCATCCATCCATCCACCCATCCATCCATCCATTGACCACATAATTATTCAAGCATTAGATGCGGGCTGAGCACTGTGCTGGGCACTGGGAACACGATACAGAGCAGGAGACACTGATGCTTCCCCCGCACCCTCAGCTCACTGTCCAGCAGGGTGTCCACGAGGGTAACAATTCAGCTGGGCTCCCCCCAGAGCACACCCTGAGGCAAGGAATGAAAACACTGCATTTGGAAAATGGTCCTGGGAAATCACCATAGGAGAGCGGAGAGATAAGGCAGGACAGGAAAGGCACCACAGAAGAGAGGCACCCCGTGTGCACCTGGAGCTCCACCCTGCTGGAGACTCCGGAAGGCTTGCAGAATGTTCCTCAGAGTTAACCCAGATGAAAGACGGCAGAGCTGGGGCGCGACCCCCTGTCACCAGTGGTGACTCTGTCCACCGCTGGTCAAGGGCTGCTGCTGGGGCTCCCTCTCTGATGAGCCGCCCACGGGGCTGGGGGAGGGCCAACACCCATGTTTTTACGTCTGTGCAGACATAAAACTATTCTAGAAGGATGAGTGGAGACCCACAGCCAAGTGGAGCTGTGCGTGAGCGCAGCGTATACAGGTCACAGCCGTCCTGGAGGGAGACTAAGAGCAATGACAAGATGCATGCAAAGTCCAAACTAAGATGCCATCTCAGGAATGATCAAGCGTCCGGGAGTCCCCTTCGAAAGAAAGTGCAGAATTTCATGGAGAAACTGAAAGCTTTACTAAGATGGGAAGGAAGGCCTGAACAGAGGAAGAGAGTGCCCTGTGCGTGGGGGGTGACTGAGCCTGTGGAGCTGCATCCCCTCAGATTAACCCGGCGCCCCGCGAGGCAGACGGCAAGGTTCCCGCGGCATCTTTGACAAGTGTGTTTTCTAAAATTCGCACGGAAGAATAAACTTTCACCAACGGCTAAGACAATTTTGAAAAAGTGCAAAATGGGGTCTTTATCTTAATGTGTGTGTTTTTTTTAATGCTGTCATCCCAGTATCCACACACTTTACATATCTTTCTTTACACTAGTATACAAACATCATTTAAATCTTAATAGTTTAAAAGCCTCTTGATAATTCATCAAGTTGCTTTAACTTAATTTCCCTAACCACACCCCATTGGTGACATTTCAAATTTCAGTTTTTTATCATCTTAAAAAAATCCCATGGGTGAAATTTCTTTTTTTTTTTTTAATTGGGGTAAGAACACGTGAGATCTACTCCCTTACCAAATTTTTAAGCGCACAATACAGTACTGTTAACTGTGGGTGCTGTGTTGTATGGCATCCCTAGAATCTACCACCTTGGATCACTGAAACTTTAAACCTGCTGAATGGCAATCCCCCTCCCCCTCCCCCAGGCCCTGGCAACCACCATTCTACACTCTGTTTCTCTGAGTTTGACTTTTTTAGATTCCACATATAAGTGACAGCATGCAGTATTTGTCTTTCTGTGTCTAGCTTATTTCTCTTCACATAACATCCTCCAGGTCTATCCGTGTTTCACAAAAGGCAGGAGTTACTTCTTTTTTAAGGATGAATAATATTCCGTTGTATATCTACCATGTTTGCTTTATCCCTTCATCCATCGGTGGACACTTAGACTGTTTCCACAGCTTGGCCACTGTGAATACACTGCAGTGAACATGGGAGTGCTGATATTCCTTGGAGATCCTGATTTCAATTCCTTTGGATAAATATCCAGAAAAGGGACTGCTAGATCATAGAACTAAAAATAGAACTTCTATTTGTAATTTTCTGAGGAACCTCTGTACCGTCTTCCATAATGGTGGTACAAATTTCCATTCCCACCAACACTGTACAAGAGTTTCCTTTTTTATACATTCTTGCCAACACTTATCTTTTTTTTATTTTTTATTATTATTTTTTTTATTAGTTTCTGCTTTATAACAAAGTGAATCAGTCATACATATACATCTGTTCCCACATCCCTTCCCTCATGCATCTCCCTCCCTCCCACCCTCCCCATCCCACCCCTCCAGGCGGTCACAAAGCACCGAGCTGATCTCCCTGTGCTCTGCGGCTGCTTCCCACTATCTATCTACCTTACGTTTGGTAGTGTATATATGTCCATGCCTCTCTTTCGCTTTGTCACAGCTTACCCTTCCCCCTCCCCATATCCTCAAGTCCATTCTCTAGTAGGTCTGTGTCTTTATTCCCATTTTACCCCTAGGTTCTTCATGACATATTTTTTTTTAAATTCCGTATATATGTGTTAGCATACAGTATTTGTCTTTCTCTTTCTGACTTACTTCACTCTGTATGACAGACTCTAGGTCTATCCACCTCATTACAAATAGCTCAGTTTCGTTTCTTTTTATGGCTGAGTAATATGACCCAGCAATCCCATTACTAGGCATATACCCTGAGAAAACCATAATTCAAAAAGAGACATGTACCAAAATGTTCATTGCAGCTCTATTCACAATAGCCCGGAGCTGGAAACAACCTAAGTGTCCATCATCAGATGAATGGATAAAGAAGATGTGGCACATATATACAATGGAATATTACTCAACACTTATCTTTTACTGTAGCTTTGTAAGATATTTTGAAGTCAGCAAGTGTGGTACCTCCAGCTTTTGTTCTTGCTCAAGATTGCTTTGGCTATTCAGGGTCTTTTGTGGCTTCTTAAGAATGTGAGAGTTGTTTTTTCTATTTCTGTGAAGAAAGTCTTTAGAACTATGAAAGGGATTGCCCTGAATCTGTAGCTCACTTTGTGTAGCATGAACATGTTAACGATATTAATTCTTCCAATCCATGTACATGAGATGTCTTTCCACTAATTTGTATCTTCTTTAATTTCTTCCACTAATGTTTTATAGTTTTCAGTGTACAAGTCTTTTACTTCATTGGTTAAGCTTATTCCTAAGTATTTTATTCAATTTTGATGCTACTGTGAATGAGATTGTTTTCTTAATTTCCTCTTTGGAGGGTTCATTTTTAGTGTATAGAAATGCCACTGATTTTATATGCTGATTTTGTATCCCACAACTGTACTGAATTTGTTTATTAGTTTGTGTGTGTGTGTGTCTGTGTGGAGTGTTTAGAGTTTTCTCCATACAAGATCATGTCATCTACAGATAGATATTTTACTTCTTTCTTTCCTATTTGGATGCCTTTTATATCTTTTTCTTGCCTAATTGCTCTAGCTAGGAGCAATATTGCCATTTCTATTCAATATCCAGTACTATACTGAATAGAAACAGCAAGTGTGGGCATCCTTGCCTTACTCCTGATCTTACAGGAAATGCTTTCAGTTTTTCACCGTTGAGTATGATGTTAACTGTGGACTTTCCACATATGGCATTTCTTACGTTGAAGTACATTCCTGAAGAAGAGAAAATACTACCAAACTCATTTTACAAAGTCATCACTACCCTGATATCAAAGCCAGATAAGGATACTACAAGAAAAGAAAATTATAAGCCAATACCCTGGATGAACATAAATGTAAAAATACTCAACAAAATATTATCAAACTAAATTCAACGGCACATTAGAAGAATCATACACAATGACCAAGTGGGATATACCCCTGGGATGCAAGGATGGTTCGACATGTGCAAATCAATTAATATAATACACCACATTAACAGAATGAAGGATAAACACACAATCACCTCAATAGATGCAGAAAAGGTGTTTGACAAACTTCAACACTCTTTCATGACAAAAATCTCTACAAGCTAGGTATAGAAGGGAGAAATTTCTAGGTATCAGAAATAGCTTTAATCCTCTGAGTAATGGCTTTGTTTTTACTTTATGAGTGCTGCAAATTTCAATATCATTCTATTTCCCTCTGACTTTGGGGTGGGGGGGCGGAGCTGGGAAGGAGAGAACTCGGAGCCAGATCTGTGGCCGATGCCCAGAGCATCATGTTGGACATTTCTTGTAGCAATTTCACTGAAAGCATCCTCTACATCCCTGCCCTTATCTATCCTGGTTTAATACTGTCAACCAGATGTACTAACTCCAGACACTGCCGAGCACAGACGTGTTCCCCAGCTGAGAAGCCCTGGAGATGCTCAAGCAAGCTGGGCTTCACAGAGCCTGGGGAGCGCCAGATGTTGAGGGTGATAGCCAGGGCTAGCTATGCTATCTCCTGATGCCCTCTCATCACCGGAAGGCCTGCTCGGCCTGGTAGCACAGGTTGCTGACTGTGCAAATGATGGGTGGTCACTGGCCTGGCAGACAGGACGAAGGCCCCTTTTGGTCTGATAGAGGAGTAATCTGGACATTCCCGCGTAGAGGCCCCAGGGACTGGTAATCTGGCCAGGCACAGCGGACTGAGCAGAGCTGCTTCCCCAGGGCAGCCTGGGCGGAGGGGGGCAGCGGGAGCAGCCTGACTCTTCAGGAAGGACTGCCGTCCATGTCTCCCGGCACTCCCCCTTGTCGAGTCACTTTGAACGTCAAGGGTGGCTCGTCTGAATACGACTTTCCTTCCTCTGCAGAGACCTCCCAGGGCCTCTTTTGTTCAAACCCGGTGTCAGGATTTCAGAGCCGCCACCAAGGGCTGGAGGCAACACTCACAGGCCTAACTCCTTGAGCTGAGACCAGCCGAGCCTCCCAGTCTGGGGATAGTCAGGTCAGGGGCACGAAGCTGTCTGGGCGACGGGAAGGCAGAGGCTCCCTAGGATGCTGTAACACACGTTTTTCCCCCAAATGGCGAGAACAGCCCCACCCCCTCCCCAGGCCGAGCCTGTTCTGAGAACATCCACGTTAAGGCAGAAACAGGCCCAGGTCAGCCGCTGAGCCCAGCTGAGCCCAGCTGAGCACGCGGAACGGCTGGGGCCGGGGCTTCAAATGCGAGATTCACTTCCAACCCCCCTCGGGTGGGTTGAAAAGTTAGCCCTGAGATCTTCTAATGACAAATGCCTCCCGAGTCAACGGGCAGTGGAACTGAAGGTTAAAAGCATAATTAATTAATTAAAAAATAAACAAGTCACTTTTCACTCAACATGTGTGTCCTGAGCGCCCACCTCGAGGCCCCGGGCGGGTTCCAGGGGGGAAGTCAGTCAGGGGCGCCGACCTGGAGGAGAGCGCCGCCCGAGGGGCAGGAGCGCAGAGGCCCTGCGGGGACACGGAGGCCGGGGCAGCTAGTGACAGGGGGAAGGTGGTGGCCACTGAGTCAGGGAAGTAGCCGGGGAGAACGAGAGGTGCGGGCAGGGGGGATCTCGTGAGCTGAGGTGGGCCACGTACGCGCTGGCACACACCTGCACGCACCGTCTCGCCCTCACGCTCCTCTCGGGAAGCCGGCGCGTACCTCCAACCCCACCCCTCCTTCTGTTCACGGATTTGAGGCGCACCCCGACTCTGCGCCTCCCTGCACGGTGACCCACACAAAGCAGGCACGTCCTCGGCCTCGGCTCCTGAACCCCCGTCCCCACATGCGCTGGCATCACGCCCACTCGAGGGGCCGGCAGGCTGTGGAGGGTGGAGCGGAGGTGCCCCGCCAGTGCCCACTCTCTGACGACGGACACCAGGGAGCCTGTCTCCGGGGGATGCGCAGGCTGGACGCCCCCGCATCCGCCCGCCTGTCACCCAGGCGGCGGCGCACACGACGAGCCAGAGACCCGGCGTCGCAGGGCGGCCCTGGGGCAGCGGGCTCGGGGCCTAGGGCTTTGGCGGGGAGGCCGGGCAGGAGAAGGAGAGGGTGGACGGGGCCGGGCACCAGCCAGCGCAGGACTTCATGGGAACTCACGCTGCCCGCGGTTTGGAAAATGGAAGAAAATGTGAAAGCTTCTCCTTGGGCAACATTTACGGAACATTCCACACTGGGCCTGGCCACAGACAGACATCCTTTCACTGGAGCCACCTCCGGGGGCCCGGGGGGCCTGAACCCACGGCTGGTGCGGGGCCTCCCTCTTCAGCAGATGGAAGGGGTACCGGCCGTCCAGGCAGAATCCCGGACGGCTTATCTCCGGGCCCTGACGGGAAAGGGAGGTATTTACAAGGGAGCAGTTCAGCCGCTGGCCGCAAGCCAGCTCACATCCTCTGCAGAAGGTAGGGGTTTTTTCAGACTTCCATGTTCTGTTGAGCTGAAGAAAAGCATTTCTTGCACAGAAAAATAAATAAATAAATACAAGTAAAGAGAATGCGTTTAACCAACAGGCTGGTGTGCTTTAAACGAGAGAGATGAGGACGCAAGGCTCCCATGTATCGCCTGAGCTCCCCCCGGAGCAAGAAAAAACAAGACAACTTCCCTGCTCACACACGGGTCCCGACTGCAGGTTTTTGGGCCTTTTACACCTGTGAAATTCACCACGGTTTCAGACAACAGTCATACTCAGAGCTGCCAACGCCTAGTGAATCTGGAGTCTGCCACATCACCAGTGGGGGCGTAGATTCTTACAGGCCTTCGGGAAATGATTTTAAAGTAGAGATTAAGAACTAGAGAGAATAGTCACGTTCTTTGATTTAGTAAACATCTCACTTCTAGAAATTTATCCCAAGGAAATAAGCGAATGAGAAGAGAAAAAAGTTTGTGTGAAAATGTCTGTGCCAACAGCTTTAGAATAGAGAAAACGGAGAAACCCTATGAAAGTCCAGCATCAGAGGTGTTACAGTATCAACCTGACGAGATAGTACCTGGCCTTTAACATAGAAAATAAAAGAAAAAGGCCATGCTTATAATTTAATAAGTGAAAAAAGCATGTGTGTTCATTAAACAATTATAAGGGCATCTACAGAGAATGTAAGGAAGCAAAAGTTAAAATAAAAGGCTGGCTTTTAGAGGCAGCAGGGTCAGAAGTCCATTATCATTTCTGAGTTTAGGGGACTTCTACTGCAGTATAAGTTTCTTTATGTGGCCTAAAGATACTGAATGAAGGAAATAAACCAGCGCTGTCAAATGGACGCGTGGGGGATGTTTGGACGGGCGGTGCCCCCAGCCCCCGGGCGACCCGCACGCTTGCTGAAGCCCATCGACCGGCAGGCACCCACTGGCTGCTCTTCCTAATTGTCCAGCATCAGAGGTACCCCATGCAATGCTGTAGCGCCGCTGTGTACGGCTCAGTGGTTAAGATCGTGGCTCTGGGGTTGGTGGGTCTGAGCTCAAAACCCAGCTAACCCCTCAGGAGCTGATGACCGTGGGGAAGCTGTGTCTCCAGTCTTCTAACTCCTTATCCTTAAGGCTCCCTTTACATGACAGCTAATTCCATCACCCAAATATGTGTTATATATGCCTAGAGACCTTTCAATAAAGTGCGAATATCAGCTCTCAACCGTAACACTTTACTTTTCAAAAAATTTAAAAGTAAGGAAGGGACCCCTCCACTGTGGATGGCAGGCACCTACTCGCCTAGAGGCAGGGGGTTGGACGTCATGACCCCCAGG
This sequence comes from Mesoplodon mirus, assembly GCF_964341445.2. NCBI lineage: Eukaryota > Metazoa > Chordata > Mammalia > Artiodactyla > Ziphiidae > Mesoplodon > Mesoplodon mirus. Next base: position 3,006,524 of record NC_138995.1, on the reverse strand, counting down.
TCTCCTGCAGTCTACAATCCTACAGTCCTCGCTCTCTGCTCCCCTGGGGGCTTTGCACTGTGCAGGCGACGGTGCAGAACCCAGAGCTGGGTTGTCTTTTATCGTCAACGTGAGCTGCCTTTAGCATCCATTTAATTGTGTGTCCCACTTGAATGCAAAAGCATATGCCTTCCCGCTGGCTTTTTAACAGCTCACGGGCATTGTTTGCCTACCAGTCCTCCATCCTCCAAAATCTTACATTGGGTGCCCATAAAAACGCATAGGCACTAACCTTCCTGTTTTCCCAGGCAAGGGCTCTCTCAGGAAATGCATCACCATGGGGGTTTTCACTACGGTTCCCAGGCGGGCGATGGGAGCTCACATCGTTTCTCAGTTTGTAGCCTGGGCTCGCCACGCCCAGATCTCTATTCTCTGGAGGATGGACCTCGAAGAGTCCCTGGGGCTGCCCAGGGACTTGTCTGAGGGCAATGCCAGCCAATCATCCAATTGTTGCTCCTTTCATAAGTATATACCATGGTCAGGGATTCCTGCCTTCAAGGAGATTCCACTTCCGTGGGAGAAAGTTCCAGCTAGCTAGAACTGGAATATTTGGGCTAGTGTAACAAACAAGCCCAGAACTTAGTGTTGGCTGAAACAACTGAAAACAACACTCATTTTATCTCCTGTATTCATGTGCTAGGGCTGCCATAACAAAGGAACACACGCTGGGCAACTTAAACAACAGAAATGTATTGCCTCAAGTTATGGAGGCCAGAAGTCTGAGATCAGGGTGTCAGCAGGCTGGTTCCTTGGGAGAATTCTGAGGGAGAATCTGCTCCAGGCCTCTTTCCTACCTTCTGGTGGTCACTGGCGGCCTCTGGCATCCCTTGGCTTGTAGAAGCGTCCATGTGATCTGTGCCTTCATCATTTCCCTGTGTCCCTGTGTCCAATATTCCTCTTCCTACAGGGACACCAGTCATATTGGATTAGATCCCACCCTCATGGCCTCATTTTACCTTGATCACTTCTATAAAAACCCTATCACTGAACAAGGTCCCATGCTGAGGCACTGGGGGTTAGGACCCCAACATATCTTTTTCTGGAGGACACAGCGCAACCAAGAATGTCTCCCATGGGTTCTGTGGTCAGGGTCTCAGGAGGGCTCAGCAGGTGGCTGCGGCCCCAGGTGCCTCACATGGCTGCAGACAGATGGGGCGGGTCCTGTCTTCATTCAGGCCGCAGGTCCTCTCGTGTGGTCTCCCCCACGTGGGAGTTTGGGTTCTCTCGCAGCACGGCTGCCAAGAGCCTCAAGAGCAAAAGGGAAGGTGCCTCACCTTTTAGGACCTCACTTTTGAAGCCACAGAGCATGGCTTCTGCATCCTCTGATGGCCAAAGCAGTCACCGACACCTGCTGAGTTTCAAGGGGTGGGGACGCAGGTCCACCTGTTGATGGGGAGAGTGTCAAAGTCACATGTGGGATGGGAATAGCGCCGCAGCCGTCTTTGGAAGATGCAGTGGGTCGCAGGGACGGAGGAGTAGATAGCCACGCAGCACGGCAGGGAGGTGATGGCTACTTTCCAGATAAGCGTAGGAACTGGGCACCCAGGCCCCGTGAGGAGCCAGCAGGGCTTGCAGAGGAGGTCAGGCCGAAATCTGATAGGGGTGAGCGGCTGTAAGCTTGACAACGGGTGGGGTGGAGGCCGCCCAGCAGAGGGGCCTGTCTGTGCCAGGAGACAGGAGCAAGCGTGCACCTTCTGCAGGAAGCTGGGACTCCGCGGGCCGACAGCGCTCTCCCTGCCCTCCGGCAATTTCTCAAGATCCCAACTTCCCTGTACGAAAGCCTCAAATACCTGCAGTAGATTCCATTTGGTACATTTAATCCAGACTAACAAGCAGCTATCCTGCCACCGTTGGGGGTCCCTGGTCTCTTCACGTGACTGCTCCAGCCACTACTTTGAAATGTATTTGTCTCCATCAGGGATCAGCAAACTTCTTCCATAAAAGGCCAGAAAGTAACGTTTTCGCCCCTGTGGGCACACAGTCAGTGTCACGACGACTCAGCTCTGCCGTTGTAGCCCCAGAGGAGCCACAGACAACGTACAAGTGAACGAGCACGGCTGTGTTCCCATAAAAGTCCATCTACGAAAACAGGCAGTAGGCCATTGTTTGCTGACCCCTGACCTAGACTGAAGTTTGTTCTGGTCAGAACTTGAGTCTCAGCTTCCGCCATTTACTGTGTGACTCTGGACAAGTTGTTCAACCTCTCTGAAGCTGTTTCCTCTTCCACAAAATATTTTAGGTTTAGCTGGCAATACCGTCTCTGTCCCAACTACTCAACTCTGCCCTCGTAGAGCCGGAAGGATCCTCTTTTTCACCCAGGATGGGAGAGACAAGGGTGTGAGTGCACGGGAGGGCTGGCAGCGCCAGGGTTAGAGATGCCAACGTTGTCATAGCAACCCTGTGTACGCTCCCCAGCTGCCCCGAGCCTCAGGCTCCCTACGTGTAAAATAGGAAGAATGTGGGCGCACGGTAGTATTTTAGCGGACGTCCCGTTTGGAACTGGAACTCTGATGGGAAGATGTGGCGGCCACACCCTGCTCGGTGGGGCTGGGGGCTGGGCCGGATGCGCTGGGCAGCCCTCTGGGCAGCCCTGAAACCCTCTGAGGACCCAGCGTCCATTTGTCTTAGTCACTCAGTTCTAAGCTGTGTATTGATCACGTCAGCACGTCTGAAATCAGAGGGCCTCTTCTGATCAATGCCTGCGTGTGACGTGATGGCCTTTCCTGCCCTTCTCTGCAATAAAGGCAGCTTTTAGACTGTGTGTGCATCTCACAGTGTTTGGGGGATGGAAGAATGATGATACAGAGACAGACCCCAAATCGGCACGGGCATGTCGCCGTGGGGGTGGCCTCGAGCATCAACTGCTGGCTGAGGGCTGGACCCCCCTGAGGCCCCTCCAGGCTTCCCCTCCCCCATCAGTTGGAGTCGGGGGAGCAGGAACACGCTAGGCCGTGAGGTGCCTTCACCCCAGATCCCCACTTCCTCCACAGGGCGGGCGCTTCCTCGCCCTCGGCACAGGGACATGCCCCTCCCACCTTAAGGAAAGCCCGGTGCCAGCCCCCGCATGGAGCCTGTGACATTCCTTTAAACCAAGCCTGTTGTTTTACAGCCCCGCTTTGGAAGACTTCAAAAACATAAAGGCTCTGAAATCAAAGGCTTCCTGTTATAAATTCATTTCTATCTACACCTCAGGTACTTGGTGGGTGAAGGGGGAGGGAAAAAACTAAGATTCAATGAAAAGTGGTTGCAAATGCTCTAAAAATACTCGGCCTGTGGGAGGATGAGGGCTGGCAGGCCTCGGAGGGTGGGCCGGGGGAGAGCTGCCTCGGGTTTCTGAAGGTAGTTTACACGTTCAGATGGTAATACTTGGTTGTTCTGAAATCTCCAGTGCCTTAGAAAAAATTTTTTTTAATGTCGAGACTTGTTGAGAACTAAGTGCCTGAAAAGGAGCTTAGAATGCAGACTGGATCTTCGAAATCAAGACCTTGTCATCTTAAAGGTGGGAAAACCGAGTTGTGGGAACCAGCTGGTTACTGGGCACTAAATAGGGCAAGCCGGAGACTTTCCCTGAAGGTTCCAGAAAGTGAAGTCGGGCTCATGGGCACCATAGGATAGCCCTCCCTCTCCTGCTCTTAAAAAATAATGTCCTGATAAATCGTACCAATGTTTTCTTAGCTCAGTCTCCCAAAGCAATAGAAATAAAAACAAAAATAAACAAATGGGACCTAATCAAACTTTCAAGCTTTTGCACAGCAAAGGAAACCATAAAAAAAAAAAAAAAAAAAAAAAAAAAACATGAAAAGGCAACCTATGGAATGGGAGAAAATCTCTGCAAATGATGCAACCAACAAGGGCTTAATCTCCAAAATATACAAACAGCTCATACAACTCAACAACAAAAAAACAACCCAATCGAAAAATAGGCAGAAGACCTTAATACACATTTCTCCAAAGAAGACATACAGGTAGCCAATAGGCACATGAAGAGGTGCTCGACATCGCTAATTATTAGAGAAATGCAAGTCAAAACTACAATGAGGTACCACCTCATACCTGTCAGAATGGCCATCATTAAAAAGTCTATAAATAACAAATGCTGGAGAGGGTGTAAAGAAAAGGGAACCCTCCTGCAATGTTGGTGGGAATATAAGCTGGTGCAGCCACTATGGAGAAGAGTATGGAGGTTCCTCAGAAAATTAAAAATACGACTACCATACGGTCCAGCAATCCCACTCCTGGGCATATACCTGGACAAAACTGTAATTCAAATAGATACACGCACCCCTATGTTCATAGCAGCACTATTCACAATAGCTAAAACATTGATACAATCTAAATGTTCATCAACAGATGAAGGGATAAAGAAGGTGTGGTACATATATACAGTGGAATACTACTCAGCCATAAAAAAGAACGAAATAATGCCATTTGCAGCAACATGGATGCAACTAAAGATTATCATACTAAGTGAAGTAAGTCAGAAAGAGAAAGACAAATATCATATGATATCACTTATATGTGGAATCTAAAATATAGCACAAATGAACCAATCTACAAAACAGAAACAGACTCACAGACATAGAGATCAGACTTGTGGTTGCCAAGGGGGAGGGAGGGAGGGAGAAGGATGGACTGGGAGTTTGGGGTTAGTACATGCAAACTATTACATTTAGAATGGATAAACAACAAGGTCCTACTATAGAGCATGGGGAACTATATCCAATCTCCTGGGATAAACCATAATGGAAAATATAAAAAAAGAAGGTATATACGTGTATAACTGAGTCCCTTTGCTGTACAGCAGAAATTAGCACATTGTAAATTAATGACACTTCAATTTTTAAAAAATGTCCTGATTACAGAAGCAACGTGTGTATATTTGGGAAAGTTCCTCAGAGTCCAAAGAAGAACCTGAAGTCACCTGTGACCCTAAAGTCCACACACAGCCCATTCGGGGCTGGACTCCCACGCTCTTTTCCGGGTCTGGATTGATCACGAGGCTGATACAGCAGGGCACTGGGAGGGTGTAGAAGGTGCTGCGGATATCCCCCACCTCTGTGCCCACCCAGCTCGGGGGCCCCCTTCCCTCTGCTGCTCACCCCACCACCTTCTCCTGCCCTTGCAGCTACGATGGAGGCGAGGAGAGGGAACTGGTCTTTCCAGCTTTGAGAGCAGAGTAGGCAAGGAAGGCAGGACTGGGGGTGAGTGTTGGGCTGGGACGCCAACTGTGTGTCCTGGAGTGCGTTTGAAAAAGATGGTGACGCCACTGGGGCTGGGTATCTGAGAGCTCCCTGAGTCGTGAGGATGGAGGCGAGATCTCTGCCCCAGGCCTTGGTGACGCGGCCCCCACCCTGGAACATTCCTTCCCCTCTTGTGTCTGGCCAACACCTCCAGGTCTCAGCTCCAGTAAAGCTCCTCTGGGAACACCCGTGCCCAGTCTGGTGCTGCCTTTGCCTTTCCCAGCCCGGATGCCACCTCCACAGGGGTGCCGGTCCCCATGCACGGGAAGAGCCCTCCCCTCCCCACTCGGCCAGCACTTGCTCCGAATGTCCATGCTTTTAGCTCTAGCCATCCTGGCGAGCACGCGTCACGTCGTCATGGTTTGAATCTGCCCCGCCAGCACCAGGAAGCGGTCCGTCTTGGACGATGGCACAGGCACAAGGGAAACCTCAGGTGATGCTCTTGGTTCCCAGACCCTCGTGTTCAGCCACCGAGATTATCCTCTGATGACCATGGCTTGAGCAGAGGATGTACAACAGCAAGGAATATGACATCAATGACAAGTTGAATCTACCTACCAGGGTGTGAGCCTGTTTACCTGATGTCCAAATCCAGATTAAACCTGAACATTTCCAAAGGGCCAGATGTCTGGTATCAGCTAATCAAAACATCTGTTTGCTGAGCTGTTTTTCAGTTGCCACTCTCGCTGGCACGCAGCAAAGTGTCCCCAAGGGAGCATCAGTCTCACTTTGTGGTGGGACAACCATTAGTCCAGAAAACACAAGGCTTGAGGCGCAAGAATCTCCACAGTCACACGACACCACCTTTTGTGTCTCTTAGGGGTTTTGAATGATTAGGGTATTAAACTAACAGTCTGACACATGATCAAACTAAGTAACACACAAACGGAGCCCGTGCACGGCCCGATGCGCCGGCAGCACATACATGTGGTTTCAAACTACAGTTGGAGGAGCTTCAGCGAATACACGGAGTTTTGGAATGATTTGCATTACAGTTCCCTTAAGTAACATTATCTTGTTAAAGACATTAACCTCGGGCCTTTGCTGTTATATATTTGCTTTTATTGTTTTCATCCTGGGACCGACCTGCAGGAGACACTCGTCAGCGCAGGAGGGGTCAAGGGTCGTGAAAATATTGGTTTTCAAGGTGGCTGAACGGCCATCTGGGGAACACTTGCCCATTATGGAAAGCAGACATTGCTTTTCAGAACCTCCTTTATAATTGGAAAAAAAATTTATGAAATCTCAGACATTAATAACCATTTCATAGTTTCGCCCAACGTGAGACGGCCTGGAGGAAAGGCCTCCTCCACTAGTGCTTTTCTTGGGGGAGACTCTGCAGCTGGTGGGTTCTCACAGCAGGGCTGAGGCTGCCCCCGAGCACGTCTGGGGGGCTCAGCCGCAGTGGCCGCGCTCCCATCGTGGGCTGCAGCCCTCACTGCCAAAATCACTGGAGAGTGAATTGCCATTTTTTTACGTGGGTTTTTTTGGGTGGTCTTCCCAGAAGGAGTGTGGGCTTTCAGCCAATCCCTGTTTAGAACTCTCAGACCCTCTATTTTCTCATCTGTAAAATAGGGGCTCAGTGAGATTGCTGGGAAGATACTAGAAAATGGAGTGAAGAGCTGCTGTCCCTGAGATCATTAACTTCACCTGTAGCTGGTATTTTGGCTGCTGCAGTGCGAGCGGGAGGGGGACCTCTGCCTCGGGATCGCATTCGTTCGCTTCTTGATCTCAGGTAACAGCGAGCACAGGTCCCATTTATGGGCGTCTGTGGTCTGTGCACCAGGCACCGGGAGGTCAGTTATCTGTTGTCTTCACAGCCCTGCAAAGTGGGGGCTGTGCTCCCCTCAGGGAAACTGAGAGGTGGGACAACTCACCAGGAGCCCCTGGGCTGGCAAGGAACAGGGATGGCATTTCACCCCAGGTCTGTCTCAGCCCCGAACCTGGGGTCTTTGCACTGCACCAACCTGTCTTGCACGTGCTTATTCCAGCGAGCTGCGGACCTCTGGAAAGCCCCTTTCTTTGGAGCCCAAGTTGTCAGGAAGCTTCTGGGGGACCACGTATGAACAGCCCAGGGAGGCGTGGCTGGCTGTGGACCCCCGGGACCTGCAGCGCTACCGGGTCATGGCCAAATGCGGGGGACATGCTGCTCAATCCCCTTCGCCTGCCCTGCTCTAAGTGGGGACAGCTCCTGGGCTCACGTCCAGTCATTTCAACGCTCCTCCTCAGGGTCATCTCTAAAGCCTAAGGACGGATTTTGTGGTGCTCTGGGAGGTAACCCCCCCCCCCAACAGTGAGGGTACGCTCTCTCCCTTCCTTATAAAGACTAGCCTGGTGCAGGAATAAGGTGGAAGACAAAACAGCCTTACCCCAGGGAACAGCCTTTCTCAAGAAGTCTGCACAGGATGCAGCTTCCTCATCCCTGTTCCCCTCTCTCCTTCCTTCCTTCCTTCCAGACGTCACAGAGTGCTGGCCTGACTTCCTAGGTAATTGGAATATTCCTCCTTGGAACATGGTCGGGGTCTTAATGGCCAAAAAAGCCTCCAAGACACCAGAACCCTAGTTAAGAAAGACTTTTCAAAGCCTCGTTGATCCTGCTCAGATACAGCTCTTGGAAGTGTAAATTTATTCAGCTTTTCTGGAAGGCGATTTAGCAATAACTACCAAAATTGCAAGTATGAATAAACAGTGACTTGAATTCCTCGCTGTTAGGGATTTATAGAAAGGAAATAATTAAGGATGTGTGCAAAGAGATTTAACTCTAAGATGTTCGATGCCGTGATGTTTATCTAGACGGTCAATACTAACAAACTGACTGAAGAGGCCGGGGCCAAAAATGCAGGGGGTTCTACTCAGTGAAAGAGAAATACATTCCTGCTCTACTGTTACATTAAAAACATCTCAAAACTGTGCTCAACTTCATCTCTTTGTCAGTGTGCATGGGTGTGTGTGACACAGAGAGAGAGAAAAGACCAGAGAGAAGGGTGGGTGGGGATGTCTCTGCGGGCGACAACGCAGGTTCTGCAATCCGGCGAGCTGAGTTTACATCACTGTTCCATCACTTACTAACCTTTGTGACTTTGAACTAGTTACTCCAACTCAGTTCAATAAAATGGGGATCGTAACAATGCAAACCTGACAGAACTGTATGAGGATAAAGTGAGATAATATATGTAAAGTCTAAGGATAACAAGCGTGGTAAAGTGTGTTTTCAAAGCCACATCAAAGGCAGCAGTAAAGGACACACATATTGAAAATATTTATCTGAGTGGTGGATTACCCACATCTCTTTTCTTGCTTCTCTGATTTAGAACGTTTCTAATGTGAACACGTAACATGGGTGTGCGTGACCATGAAAAATTTTATCTTTAGGTGCTAGGAAGAATACACACTCCTATCCCTCTGACGCATCTAGCTCTGTGAGCAGAACTGAGCTCTGTCAGCTGGGGTGAGGGGTGGCTGTCAGCAGGGGGCGAGGATGCCAGGTGAGGGTGGCAGGTGTGAAGGCAGGCCCTGTTGGGCTGCAAGCCCTGTGCTTGCCCAGCTTCAAGACCAGAGAAAGAGTCTGGAGTCAGCAACAGAGACATCAGTGGTTTCACGGATCGGGGGAGCTGACACGTCTGGAGCGGCTGACAGCAGGCAGGACAAGGTGGCAGCCTTTGCTCCCGGCGGGGGAAAGGGGAGGTTACCAGTTACAGGGGAATTGCCATCAGGTGGGCTCATTAGTTACCAGGGAAACCAGCGGAGGGGCACGCCCCTCACAGCCCCTCTGATAAGAACGATCATCAGCTGGGGTCTGGGGTAAGCATGCGGGAAGGTCAGTCATGGAGCAGGTGTGGGTGAAGCAGGCGCTGGTCGGGCAGGGGACGTCCAGAGAGCAGGACAACAGCCACCTGGAGTGGCTCCACCCCTCCATACCCCGCATGACCCTTACAATCCTGGTCCACTTCTCTTCCGCCATATCCCTGGGGTCAGGTATGGAAGGGGGTACTGTGACCAGCTACCACAAACACAACACAGACAGCGGCAGCCAAAGAATCAAGGGTAAGATACCTCGTATGCTCCGAACAGTCATTTGCCAGGACGTGGGCAAACTTTGGAGCCAAGCGCTTACCAAGTCAATGGAGAGGGAGTCAGCTGTAGCAACGCCCCGTCCAGTTACAAGGAAGGCAAGGCCACCCCCGGTTTTCACGAAGCCAGAGCCACCCCCATGGGGAGGGCAAGGTCCAGCTTTAAAAGAAACATTCTGGTGGTCCAGCCAGGGGTCCGCGTTCACAGTACAGATCTGTCACCCCGTGTTATGTTGAGTGCCATTAGGGGTGGGCCCATTAGGTCTTTCCAAGCAAAAAACCAGGTAACACCACCAGCTGGACCTGTGTGTCCGGAAGCCAGCCTATTCCTCTCCACCCGGTCAGTTGTACGGTAACGTTTACCGACGGGGGTCCTTTTGACGTATTGACATATGGGACCGGAAGATGGTGAGTCTTTTCCCCCCACGGTCAGTAGTCCCCACATAAGTCTCCATAAGCCGGGTCGATTTTTCATGGAAGCCCAGAGGAGGACGACAATGCCATCTCGCTGGAGACCCAGCAGTTAGACTCACTTCACAGTGAGGCCAGTGCTGCTGCTCAGCTCTCAAACAGGTTTCCTCCCTCAGACTAGGGACGCAATATAAGACATCTAACAGGCACAACACAGGGGACATCGTGACCAATAAGCACAATACAAGCAGAGGCCGCAATCAGAGACAATACCACACCCACCTGTGGCTTTTGTCCTGGTCTATAATAAAGTTCAGAAAACTCAAGTTTTCAGTGACACAGGAACATGTCCAAATTTATGTTCACAAGGGCCACCTAGTTTTACCTTGGATGTCTGAACCACAGCTACACCATTCTGACTTTCAAATGCATTCCCTTCCTCAGTGGAGAATGCAGAGGTACAATGCGTGTCTGAAAGGCCACAAAGCAGCCTGCTCTGGTCGGTAAAATTTAAGTTCAACCATGTATAAGCCACAATGACTTCCTCATATCTCAATATGTGCAGATTTTTCCAACATTTCCCCTTCTGATTGCAAATCTTTCAGTAGAAGGCTCTGATGATCAAAATATTTGTCCTGTGATGCTGAAGTGCCGGCTCCCACCCCAGGTTCGGATCGTGTCCCTAGGAGCTAGGTCTCCTTTACATTCACTTAGTCATTCACGTTGGGGGAAAACTAATCAGATCTCGTGAACAGGTTCGGAGGCATGTTAATGGGGAAACAATTTACAGGCTGTACATTTTACCACTTATACCCAGTTGTCACACAAGCACTGTACCTGTGCTTTTAGCAGCAGACTTAAAGCAAGCAGTGTCACACTTCATGAGTAGTTATACTCTGTGACAATTTCACTAGATACTTTTCTTTCGATCCAGAACATCAGGGCAAAAGTATGGCTAACACAATAACTCTCATAAATCTAGACCTCAATGAGCAGAACTAGAATTTAACGTCCACTGACACATAATATTTTTCTCTCTAAAATTACCCTCATCTCCACCAAACAAAGACAAATCATGACTAATCTGTCTGCAAAACAAGTCTGGTCGATCGATCATATAGGCTCCCCCAAACCGGCTGCGGTAGAGCTCCTCAGAAGGACTCTCAGACTGAATTCCCAGCAGGCTTCTCAAGGCCAGGACAGTCATGCCCAAGGCCTGTCATCAGGTTCTGCCTCAGTGGAGCTCTCAGTCCCCCAAATACTGAGATTCTTGTACATGCCAGGAGACAGTCTTTCCCATTCACCTGATAAGGCTGCCCAGAACCCAAGAGTCCCCAATTTCTGGAGGGACCAGGCAGAGAGAAAAGAAAAATGTTTTAATTCTACCCACAGGTGTAGTTTACCAAATTGCTAAAAATCATAACCAACTTGAGTGGAAGGGCTTCCCTCTGCCTGGAAAACACAGATAAAAACCAGTAACATTCCAGACGAAACCCATAAAAATTAGAACCATATTCACCAGTTTGTTCAGTAACCAATCTTTTTGTTAACTTTTTATCAAGCCATCAGGTCTTCCATTAGGATTCTTTAAGTTCTTACCCAGTTCAGCAATATAATCTGAAATTTATCAGAAACCTTTTACTGTCAAAAGGTCCTTCCTATGCATCTTCTTGAAAATGAAGCACCTTTGCAAAAGCAACAGAGTTCAACTGTCTAAAAATAACAAATGACTTTAAAAGGCACAGTTAAAACACCTGATCCCAATGTAATTGATAAGAAAAACTTGGCTATAAGAATTATGACCGGGACTTCCCTGGTGGCTCAGTGGTTAAGAATCCGCCTGCCAATGCAGGGCACACGGGTTTGAGCCCTGGTCCGGGAAGATCCCACATGCCGCAGAGCAACTAAGCCCGTGTGCCGCAACTACTGAGCCTGCACTGTAGAGCCAATGAGCCACACCTACTGAAGCCCGCGCGCCCAGAGCCCAAGCTCTGCAACGAGAAGCCCGCACACCGCAATGAAGAGTAGCCCCTCGCCACAACTAGAGAAAGCCCGCGCGCAACGATGAAGACCCAACGCAGCCAAAAATAAATACATAAATTTATTTTAAAAAGAAAAAGAATTATGACTGATTATAATATGAATCCTTAAAAACCTTAATCTCTGGCAAAAACCAAGAAGCAAGTAATTGTACATTTCTTGATTAGAAAACTTACGCTTTAGTCTTCCTCTCCTAAGCAGGCAAGGGTAGGTAAACTTAGACCCATCCAGTAATTAATGTTCCAACATTTTACCCTATTTGAAATGACGCAGATAGTCAATGAATTCTCTTCATTTAACTTAGTTCAGTTTCAAGTTACCAAAGTCTGGAGAGACTATTTTAGATAGATACACCCCAAACATAATCCTTTCTATAGAGTTTACCTCAAAGCTCCTTTTTCTCCTTTCCTCTTAGAGATCACCTGAGATTAAAGTTCCAGAGAGCTCAGGTAGGTCATTTACCTCTCAAAGGCCCAAGAGAAATAGCATTCCTTCTAGAGAGCTAGCTTAACCAATGACAAAAGACTTTGATACAACAGCGGAACCCTTAGAGACCACCGGCCTCCAGATACCCCGGCAGCCCCACCTCAGCTAGGACAGCCGCCACAGCGCCCCGCAAACCAGCAAGACCTGGCCGGGGTTACACCCGCAACCTTCGGGTCCCACGTGCTAGCGGACAGCCACGCAGCTTTCCATCCCCCATCCCGCATTGCCGCCACCTCGGCGCTCACGGAGTTTCCTCAGTCTCCTGGCTGGCTTTTCCTGTCGTTGCCCAAACTCAAGACCGAAAAAGGAGCCCGGAGTCAGTGACAGAGACGTCACTGGTTTCACGCGTGGCGGAGCTTACGTGTCTGAAGCAAGGTCCTGGAGGGCCTCCAAGTGCGGTGGACGGCGGGCAGGACGACATGACAGCCTTCGCTCCAGCGGGGACGGGGAGGTTACCAGTTTATAGGGGAATTGCCCTCAGGTGGGCTCATTAGTTACCAGGGAAACCAGCGGAGGGGCACGAGGCCTCTCACCGCCCCTTTGATGAGAACAATCACCAGCTGGCCCGGGGCAAGTGTGTAGGAAGGTCAGTCAGGTGCTCGGGTGTGTGGGAAACAGGCGCTGGTCGGGTGGGGTACGTGCAGAGAGCAGGAGGACAGCCGGCTTGAGGGGCCTGACCGCACAGGTGCAGACACCCGACTCTGCACTGCTTGCTGAGCCTCAGGGTCAGGGGTCAGGGCCGGGCTAAAGCAGAGAGCAGAGGCATCGAAGCCAAGGGGGCCCGAGCAGGCAGCCTCTGTCTCGGCAGGCTGGGCTTGTCCTACACATGCGAGCCTGGGCTGTGGTCACACTCGGAGTCCGGTGGGGCCTTGAATATGCTGTCGCGGTGAAGTCACCCGCCCAAGGCCCCACACTGCTCAGTGGCAGCAGCAGGGTCAGGCGCAGCAGGAGCCTCCTTGCCCTCCTCCCCTCCTCCCCTCCTCCCCTCCTTGCCCTCCTCCCCTCCTTGCCCTCCTCCCCTCCTCCCCTCCCTGGCCACTAGGCTGCACTGCCCGCGGGGAAAGCCCTGGGGTCAGATTGTGGCCTTAGGGCTCCAATCTGTCTGAGTGTGGGTTGGGCTCTGCCACTTGCCAGTTGTGTCACATTGGGCAAACGTCCTGGCCTCTCTGAGCTCTGGTGGGGCAGGGCCAGGTGAGGTAGCCCTGTGAGGCCCAGTGGAATGGTTCTCAGAGAGGTGACGAGAAATCAGGATGCTGAGGAAAGGCCCTGCTGGGGGTGTGCACATCTGGAACAGGGTGGAGGAAGTCAGGAGGGCTTCCTGGAGGAAGGGACATCTGAGCCAAATCCCTTAAGGTGCCTGGGAGTCCGCCAAGCACAGCGGAGAAACACGGGGCCTCAAGATGCCAGGAGAATGAAGAGTAAGGCCGGGACACCTTGCTCTGAGCCATCCTTCCTGTCATGTTGAAATCAGCTCCGGCGTGAAGAGAGGGTTCCAGCTGGAACCTCCCCTCGTGCCCGAGTGAGTCAAGCTTGCCCCGAGCTGGGTGATTCATCACCCTCAGGAACAGTGCCAGAGAGGTGGGGTGAAGGGAGTTGCCCCAACTGACAAAATGTTAGCTACAAGCTCCAAGCCAGTCCAGCAAGGTACAGGAGTGGGGGTGGCAGGTGACACTGTTGCCGAAGTGGCAGTGACAGGGAGAGAGGCGACGGGTCAGAGGACACCTTGAGTTCAGGTCTTGCTTCCTGACTGTGCAGCCCCTGGCACGTGACTTAGTTTCTCTGAGCCTGGGATCCCACCTCTTTACTTACTGGCGTGACTGTGAAAGGCAAACAAGACAGTACGTTAGCTGGGAGTGGTGTGGGACAGAAAACCCCAAGCAGTAGTACAGAAGCTTCTCACATGATGGCCTAGAGACAGGTGGTCACGGCTGGGCTGACCACGCCCCCCTGTCCCGCCCTGCAAAGCCCTCAGGGATCCAGGCCCCCTCCGGCCCACCACTCGTGTACCTCGTGTACTCTGTTCTCTAAAATGGCAGCTTAGTCTCCAGCCATCCCATTACCATCCAGAAAAGAGGAGGAAGGAAGAGACCAACTCGGGGTGGGGGGGTGGTCATCAGAAAGTAGGCTCTGAGACAGAGATCTCATGTGGGACGTTGGTGGGGGCCACCCACTGGGACCTGCCCGGTGGGGGAGGAGGCGCTGGACCAGGACTCAGCTGCAACCAAGGCCTCAGCTGATCCCACAGGGAGCTCTGGAGCTGGGACAGCCCTTCTGGAGCTTGGGTTGTCCTGAGTTGAGGTCAGGGGACCAGACTTTACTTTGTCCAGTGGCTGGGTGGGTCAGTCAGTGGATATGGGACCCAGAGAAACCTGTGGAGAGAGAGGGTGGTTCTAGCAAATGAAAGAAGGAGACTGGTGTTGGGGGTGACCAGTGTGGGCTGCACTGTACATGCTGAGGCGTGAGGCCCGACACAGGCAGGCGGCAGCTCCCCCGGGCGATGCTCGGTGAATCAGTGTTTTTCATAGGTGTGGGCCTGAGGGCACCAACGTGAAGAATATACTTGCCCTGAACTCGAAGAGCATTGCAGTCAGTGGAAGGAATAATCGCAGGACATTCGAACCACAGGGCTCCTGAGAGGGGCACAGGCCAGGCTGGACGGGAAATCAGAGGGGGCGGTAATTCTCGGACCCTCGGGCAGGTTAAAATCAGACGTGTTCTGCTCAATACCCTGTAATGGCCTATATGGGAAGAATCTAAAAACAGAGTGAATATATGTACATGTGTAACTGATTCGCTTTTCTGTGCACCTGAAACTAACACAACATTGTAAATCAACTGTACTCCAATAAAAATTTAAAAAAGAAAAAAAAATCAGACATGTCCCCCCAAAGTCACTATTGGGATCTTCTCCGGCTCTGAAGCTCTGTGAGTTGGTGCCCACTTCACACACCAGGAGAAGCTCTGGAGACCAGTTGGCTTGTGAAATGGGCCTCCCTGGAGGGGCAGTTTTCTACAGTGGAGGCCATTCCAGACTGAGAATACAGCAGATGCAATGGTGGCAGGAGGCTTGAGTGGGGTCTGTGGGGGTTCTCCAGGCACGTGGCTGGACTGTTGAGGAAGTGGCGGGTGCCTTGGAGAAGCATCGGGAAGGCAGTGGGAGCCATGCTGAAGAGGGCTCGAGGGGTAGGAGAGTTTGTAACCGGTAGGCCACTAACTTTGGAGGTGGCTGCCAGAGGGAGAAGCCACTGGCTTTGGAGTCAGACACTCTGTGTCACAGACGCAGCTCCTGCACCCCTGGAGGCCTGACTATGTGCTGCTAAAGGACCCAATTCCAAGATGGTGAAGGGCTGGCGGTTGGTGCTGGCTGTCGGCTGGGAGTCCCGGCCAGCTCAAGGCTGCCACCCAGGTTCCCCTCCATGTGAATCTCTCCACGTGGGCCTCTTGGCTTCCCCACATCATGGTGGCTGGGTTCCCAGGAGGAATGTCCCAACAGGACCACACAGAAGCTGTGTCTCCTCTCTGGGCCCACTCTGGGCAGTCACATAGCTCCACTTCAGCTGTAGTTACAGAGCCACTGAGATGCAAATGGAGGAGAGCACGGACCCCCACCTATGGGCTGGGACACTGGAAGAAGAGCATGGGGGATGGGAGATCTCCTTGCAGCTGTTTTGGAAAATGCAGTCTGCCATTGCCTAACAGACAATCTGGAAACGAGAGGGAGACATTTGGAGGCACCGTAAGATGCCTGCCTCAGGGCTTCCCTGGTGGCGCAGTGGTTGAGAGTCCGCCTGCCGATGCGGGGGATGTGGGTTCGTGCCCCGGTCCGGGAGGATCCCACATGCCGCGGAGTGGCTGGGCCCGTGAGCCATGGCCGCTGAGCCTGCGTGTCCGGAGCCTGTGCTCCGCAACGGGAGAGGCCACAACAGTGAGAGGCCCGCGTACCGCAAAACAAAAAAAAAAGAAAAGAAAAGAGATGCCTGCCTTCCTTCTTTCTGACGTGGTGTGTCAAGATAGCTCTGGAGGTCCGAGTCTACGACTTTATTTGGGAAACTGTGAAGACACAACCACCCCCAAGCCAGATTCACCCAAATCATGAATGGGTACAGGCTGCCAACCAGCCTAGAGCTTCTACAAATAATCCTATAGATCGTCCAAAGCACTGGTTGCTGACCTTACGTTTCCAGTATGGCTTATCTTATTTAACACAATACACTTAAACCCAAAGATGGGAGACCAGCCTCTGTACATAAACAATCCTGGGTTGAGTTGCTGCTGAAGGTCCCCAAGGATGGGTAAAGAGGAGAGACAAAGCCCAGGAAGGAGGAGTGGCCCTTGTCTTACCCTTATCAGAACGTATGCAGGCCCATTTTTAAAGACAGAGGACACCCAGGGTGATTTTGAAATAAACTCTAGGGACGGGCAGCCTCCTTGGGGTCCAAGACCTTGATCCCGTCCTGACCTGTGCCGGGTGCGGAGGAGGGCTGCCCTCTAGTACAGCCCCGTCTGCTAAGCCCCAGGGAGCACCCTCTGCCCTTCCCAGCAGCCTCCCGCTTGATGAAGCCCGTGTCATCCTGAACTTGGTCATGAGTCAGCGGAGGGCCCCATTTCTCCCGATCTCCCTCCATCGGGCCCCCTAGAGCAGGTGTTTGCTGCGCTCCAGGTCTCTCTGCTTACATAACCCTTGTTCCATTTGGAAGGATGAAAAATCTCCCTGGGGTTTATTGTAAACAGGCTTATGTTCACCCAAACACGGCGAGAGGAAAGGTCAGTGGATTATTCATATGCCTCTCTCTCCCTGCCTGGCGCTCTCCACTCCCCACCGGCTGCAGACACTCCCCCGACCCCGACACCTGGGCGGTGGCCAGGACCTGCACCCAAAGTCTCCATCAGGCCATCGGGGCACAGGGCCCAGTGACGGGGGCCAGGGCCAACTTGGCGGCCCTGATGCTTTCAGGGGCCCCGCTTTGGCGGCCATTTCCACTGGACCTCAAAGAGGCGGAGGGAGGGAGTGGGCGGGGAGCGGGGAACTTTCTTGAATAGCCTCCATGAGTAGAGGCTTGTTCACGGGAAGACCATCTTTTATGATGACAGAAACGGAGCCAGGAACTCGTGGTGAGGGGCCAGCGTGCTTCATGCAGGAAAGGGAGGGCCCATTGGCCCAACAGGCCACGGTAACGCTCATAGCATCCACACCCTGACTTGACCGTATGTGGTGTGTGCTGAGCATTTACACACATGAACTCATCACACACGACCGCGTCGGAGACAGCGGCATCAGGCCCATTTCACGGATGAGAAGCTGCGGGTAGGGCTCAGCAAGGAAGACCTACGGGGCTTAACTGCATGGCTGGTACACTGGTGTTGGCTGTCGGCCAGGAGCTCAGCCCAGGTGAAGCCTGGGTGCCTTGGCCAGGTCCTCTGCCAGGGCTCTATGTGGCTGCCCTACTCGGAAATGGTTTTGTCCCCATGACGGAGGGCCCCATGTGCCTATAGGCAGGACTGTTGGCCCATTAACAAAGACAGATAGGCACCCGGGGGTGGGTCTCAAGGTCTGGCCCCCAGACCTACAGCAACAGCCTCGTCACCTGGGACCCTGTTAGAAGCCAACTTCCCAGGTGGAGCCCTCAGGAAGCCCCAGGGGCGAGGGTGTGGAGGCAGGCGGGCCATCTGTGTGTCAACATGCCCTCTGGTGCTGCTGAGGTTCCAGATCAGGTTTGAGATGATCAAGTTTGGCCTGGAGATGCAGGGCCAGCAGCTGGGGCCCAAGAGAATGAGGGCGGCTTTCCCACAGAGAAGGTCCAGGTAAGTCCTGCAACAACCAGAGGGGCCAGATAGGTGAGCTCAACACCTCCTCCCCTCCTCCATCCCGGGGGTCTTTGGAATTCAGTTTCCACCCTGCCCAGACACACAAAGGGGTCAGGCTGTGCCCTGGGGATCCTCACTGCACCAGAGGGACAGTGTGATGGGGCTCAGATGCACCCCGAGGGCACCCAGCAGTCCCGGGGCTAATGCTCCGCCGGCTGGCGCCTGCCGGGCCCCCACCCAACACCCACCGCCGTGCCCTCCACCTCCCACCCTGACTGCTTCCTGGGTGGCTGGTCCCCTCGGAATGTGCCTGGCCCGGGTGACCTGGGTCTTCACTCAGCCCACAGAACAGCTTCGGTAAACACAGGAAATGTGGTTTTGTTCCCAGACACGACTGACTGCACGAGACTCTGGTGGATGGGACATGCTCCTTCCAGGAAAAGTCCCCAAAGCCGGTCTCAAAGCTGACCCTCCCTGGATTCTAGATGGGCATGAGGCCAAACCCCAGCTCCCCAAGGAGGAAAACTCCCAGGCTTGAGGGGCTTTCTAAAACTTGGGGGCAATGATGTCACACTCTGAGGTCACAGTTCTATAAGTGAGGGAGGCATCACCCACTTCCGTTCTTGACCCTTTGGAAATGCCAGGGCCCTACGAGGGGAGGAGCCATACGGCCCCAGGCACTGCTGTGGGCAGGTCCCCGGGCCTGGAGTCAAATCCTAGCACTGCCTGTGGGAGCTCTGTGACCTCGGACAAGTGGCTGTGCCTCGGTTTCGTCACGTGTCCAAGGAAGATAATAATAGTACCTGTCTGGGAGAGTTGTCATGGGGATTAAATGAGGGGCATATGGTAACTAATGATGATGCTCTGGGTAAATGCTTTTTACATGGATGAATGGATAGGTGATGGATGGATGGATGGATAATTAGATGGGTGGATGGATGGACGGGTGGGTGGGTGGATGGATAATTAGATGGATGAGAGGAGAGATGGATGGATGGATGGATGGATGAATAGGTAGGTGGGTGGACGGATGGATGGATAGATGGGTGAAGGGATGGACAGGTGAGGAAGAAGAGTAAGGTGTGACCTGGAGAATCCAGGTGTGGGTGCTGTGTGGGTGGTTACTGTACACGCCTTCTAACTTTTCTGCATGTCTGGACATTTCCATAATGAAGTTGGGGAACACCATTGCACCCCCTGCCCCCAGGCTGGCTTTTTCCCAATGAGCAAAGGCCACTTTTCCCACAGGCCCTTTGGGCACCGGTGAGTGGAGCCACTGATCCGCCTGCTACAGCAGCACCCAGGAAGGTGCCAAGGACAGCACCCCGGGGACAGCTCTGCCACTGTCCTGCCTGAGGCTGTGATGGGCCGGTTCTGTGCCAACCCTGCAGAGGGGAGCGGCGTTCAGCCTCTGCCCTCAGCGAGCCCAGACCTTTGTGGTGGCCCCTCTGCGCCCTGGAGTGCCCTGGAGTCCCTCCTTCTTTTTATCTGCCTAGAAATTTGTAGATTCTGACTCTGCCCATCAGGTTACCCAGGGCCAGCTGCATTTCTGTAGGGCCTGTAAATGTGCATTGTTAAAACTTAAACAGAGGCATTCAGGTTAAATAATTGGACCCCAGAGGTGAAGTCTGATGTCTATAAAAAAAAAATGAAAAAAAAAATGGATAGAGGTATGGCTACATGGACAGACACCTGATAAGTTAACTTCCTGCTCACTTACTGTTGCAAGATTGCTCTGAGAGGCTGGATCTGTTTTATATTTAAAACAACCCTATGTGGCATTCTGGTTATGATTCCCACTTAACAGATGGGGAAACTGAGGCCCATGGAGAGTTTTTTAAGTGATGTCCCAGGACACCCAGCAGGTCTGTGTCAGAGCTTGGATTTGAGTCCAGGCAGTCTTGCCCCACATCTGATGTGCCTAGTTTTGCGCAATGTTTGAGGTTAACTCAACTTCTCTTCCTCCTCGGGCTGGTGGCTAAGTAAGGGCACAGTCTGGCCACAGGCCTGCCCAGTTCAGCCGGAGACAACGCTCCTGATGGATTCAGGGCCCTCCCGCCCAGCACCAAGCAAAGCACACCAGTGAAGCCGACACCCACCGAGCGCCATACATAGAAGGTTGAGACCCTAGAGGACAAAGGCAGGTCAGCCCTCCAAGCAGCCTGAACCCGGTGACCATGGCCCCAGTCAGGCCCAGGGGCTCCAACCACCCTGACGGATGTGAGCGGCGACACAGACATCAGAGAGGTTTCCTTCACGGGCAGTGAGAGGAAGGCTGAACGGTGGGGGGTGAATCACCATAAAAACCATAATAATAATAATAACGCCAGGCACGAACTCCTGCCTCTGCCAAAGCCAAACAAATGACGGGGTGTGGACGGGGCTGTCCCTTCAGCTTATGGGTCTCTTAGGCCGTTTACGAGGCTGCGTGGTCTGCATCCTAAGTGGGCAGCATGGTCAATTCTATTATATCTGGGCCCGTGCCAGGCCTCAGTGGTTTGAAGGGAAAACCAGCCTAGCGAATCACAGTGCCTTGCCCAATGTCCCCAGATACAGTTTTCTTCGACGACTCTCTCTATCAACCCGCGTTTTGACGGCTGTCTGCCCAGATGTGGGGCACCCGCCGTGCCCAGCCGTACTTCCCTGAGCGGCTCCGGCACGAGCACGTCTCTTCTCTTAACGGTGATGGTGGGTGATGGGTGGCGGGCTTTGCCCAGGGAAAACCCTCCAGCTCAAACCTTCTCAGTCCTGGCTGATTGAGAACTTTAGAATCATCCAGAGAGCTCAGCAAGCTAGAGATGCCTAAGGTGACGCCCAGATATCTGGATTCGGACGGTCTGGGTTGGGCGCAGGAAATGGTATTTTAAAATAACCCCTCCCAAGAATTCACAATGGGAGGGTGGGTATTGTGCTTGGTTCTAAGATGTGGGCATCGGAGCCACCTGGGAGGGGGTCACAGATGAACATTCCTACACCCTGGCCGATGTGTGACTCAGTAGGTCTGGGGTGGGGCCTGGGAATCCATATCTCTTACTATTTATTTATTTTATGTATTTATTTTTGGCTGTGTAGGGTCTTCCTTGCCGGGCGCGGGCTTTCCCTAGTTGCGGCGAGCGGGGGCTACTCTTCACTGCGGTGCGCGGGCTTCTCACTGCGGTGCACGGGCTTCTCACTGCGGTGGCTTCTCTTGTTGCGGAGCACGGGCAGTAGTGTAGTTGTGGCACATGAGCTCAGTAGTTGTGGCACGCGCGCTCAGTCGTTGTGGCTCACGGGCTCTAGAGCGCAGGCTCAGTAGCTGCGGTGCACGGGCTTAGCTGCTCTGTGGCATGTGGGATCTTCCAGGACCAGGGCTTGAACCCGTGTCCCCTGCATTGGCAGGCCTATTTTTCACCGCTGTGCCACCAGGGAAGTCCCGGGAATCCATTATCTTTTAAAGCAGTTTCCCATGGACATGGCAAGAGGAGCATTCGGGAAACTTGGCTTGACCAGGGTACTCCTTCCCCAGATTGGAAGTGTCCCCAGGACACAGTGTGGTGTCCCACCCGATGATGGGTGGGCCTTGGTCTGCTGCGCACCAGATCTGGGATACCCTCCCCCACCCCTTGGGTGGTCCTAAGTCACCTGAGAGTCCATTGCTGGCTTTCCAGGACCCTGAAGGCTGCACACCAAGGCCACAAGCAGTGGGTGGTCATGTTGGCAGTCCCCTAAAGCCAGCAGCTGTTCAGAGCCCCCGAGCGGTGCCAGGGGTTAGGGTGGGGTTGGCGGGGGCATCGCCTTCACTGGTTTTCACTTGAAAACTTTCACAGCAGGGGGTCAAATGGGGCAGGTGACCTTTGGGAGAGGTCAGGTTCTCCCGGAGAGAAGGCCTGCCCTTTGGTGCACATCTGGGTCTTCGTGCTCCTTGCATCATGCCCTCTGCGGGCATGGGGGTCTGAGCACGGTCACCTCGTGGGGACCCTGGCCAAGAGGCGACCACCCCTGCCCCATTTTTCTAGCCCACAGAGAGAAGGGACAGCGACATGCAGACCGAGGCTGTAGCTCAGCTCAGTCCAGCTGATGAGGAGGGGCGTGGGCAGCAGCCATTTCCCGGGGCTGGAGGAGTCTCGTCCACCTGCTCCAGGCACAGGCATGGGGGCTCCTCAGAGCAACAACCTGCCCAGGTTGAGCGCAGGGACCTGGGCTGGGGCATGGGGATGGGGGCGTCACTACCCAAAACGACTGCCCTGGCCAGGGCTGGGGCCATGGGAAGGGAGTAAGGCATCTGCCTTGGGCCCAACATTTAAATGGATGCCAAAAATCTCAACATGAATTTTTAAAAAATCCACGATGGACAAAATATCAAATTTCAAGTAAGGACAGCATCTGATCCTGAATGGGCGTGAGTGACATTGCCTCACCTGCCACACTCTCATCTTGGCCCCAGTTCCAATAAAATTTTATTGACAAAAACAGGCCAGGCAGTAGGCAGTAGTTTGCCAGGTGGCGTTTTTTTGTTTGTCCATTTGATTTTGTTTTTTTCATATTAGACTAAAATCTTAACTTATCTTGATTACCAAGATTTTTGGCACTCCCTTAAATTTTGCACCCAATCCTGCGGCTGCCCCTCGAACTCTGGAGAAGCTGGCCTGAACTGTCCCACGGTGAGACGCTCCTGAGCCTGGAGCCCAAGTCCCTAGGTACTGGGCATCCTGCTGCCCTGGCAGCTGCCCCCTTGCTCGGCAGGACTGTATATTTGTAGTGAACATTCCCGAGTGCGTTGCTGCTGACGGGGCAAAGCCTTTGCCAGGGGTATTTGCATCAAAGTCTTTTCAACTTTAATGGTGTATGACATTTTTGAGACAAAATACGGTTCAGCTAATCATATTTTAATAGCTCTACCTTTATAAGCGGCCTGCCTTGGAGTGCACACAGTAATATTTTAATTTCTTAGCTCTGATGAGCATCATTCTAACCAGGTATTCAATTTCTCCATTTATAAATTTCGCTCCCAGATGTTGGATGCCAGGGAACTCTACAGAACAACTATACAAATATAATATTTAATATTGGATGTCAGTTTGCGTGTTCCACTCAATTTCCTGGAAAGAGCTCGAAACTCCTCTTATTCTGGGCGGAATATCCAATCAGTTCCATACTCCGAGGCCCAGCCCGATTGCCATGTAATACTGCATAACTAAATTCTCTAATTTCTGAGAGACAAATTTGGAGCAGATGTAGGAAAAGTGTGTCATTTGTTTCCAAACGCAACAGTTATCAGGCCGAGTAACTGGGAGGGATAATTAGCAAGGGGCCAAGTTCATGAGCGGGTCCCCCAAACCAGGAGACTTGCCGGGCAACCCACCCTGTCCTTAGGAAGGCACGCAGGGTGGGGGGCTCAGCACCACGGTATCGGCTGCTGATGGGGGAGGCCAAACCAGACTTGTGGGTCTGGAGCAGGTCTGCATTTGACGTGGAACTAAAAAATAAATAAATAATGGGATGCCAGGGCGGGAAGGTGAATGGCACATAATCCCAGCCCTCGTTTTAAACGGGATTCCTCTGACGCTCGGAGTGTCTGCAGTTACCCAGTCACCCATCCCGGCTGGGACCCAGGCTTGTTCACGTCCTCAGCCCAGCTCACTCTCAGCTTGGGGGTCATTCGGTTCTTTGGGACCCAAAAGAGGCTCTGTTCTTGGTGATGCCGTCTTAGTGACTTTGATGTATACCGTCAGCTGAGAAAGAGCTCCGGGGGTGCAGAAGCCGTACGAGAACAATGCCACAGGCAGCCTCTGGGGACCCGGACCGGCCTCAGTGAGTGTCCAAGAGAGGGACGTCTCCCGACTGGAGGGCATCTTTCTGGGGATGCGGCTCATCAGCTGGCCCGTCCCTCAGTTTCCTCATCCAGAGAAGGAATGCCTGATCCCAGGAGGAGGCCTCCCTCCGATGATGTAAACAGGGTGGAGGAAATTATGAAACAAGGTACTTCGAGCCTCCCAGTGGGAAATTGGGGTAAATTCCTGACATCCGGTACTGCTTGCTGTTCTTGGTCCAGGCATAATTGAGGCAAGGTGACAATCGGTGCAAAACAGGCCCTTCTGGGGAACCTATCAGGACACCAGTGACTGGAAGGCAGGAGGTCTCGGGGCTGGTCCCAGCTCTCCTGGGACCTCGGGCAATGCATGCCCCCCTCGGAGCCTCCGTTTCTCCTTCCAGAAGGAGGGGGTTGGATGCGACAGCTGCAAACCCCTGCTGCTCTCAGGAGATGTCTCTCTCCTCTCTCCCCTCCAGGTGAGGACGGAGGACGCAGACAAAGGCCCCTCATCACTTTCTTGCCAGGAAAGAAAGGAACGTGAGTCCTCTGCGTGTTTGGGCCCCAAGTGGAGCTTAAGGAGTCACAGCTGCGACGCCATATGGGGGAAGTGCGTGGGTGGCTCGGCCTTTCCTGCCTCTGTCCCTCTTGGTCGGGCCAAGTCCAGGAGCGTCCTCCCTCTCCCCCGGCCAGAGGATCGGTTCGCCTCCTTC
This sequence comes from Mesoplodon mirus, assembly GCF_964341445.2. NCBI lineage: Eukaryota > Metazoa > Chordata > Mammalia > Artiodactyla > Ziphiidae > Mesoplodon > Mesoplodon mirus. Next base: position 2,981,932 of record NC_138995.1, on the reverse strand, counting down.
CTTTCTCCCTGTCCCTTCCCCTCCTTCCAGACACCAAGCAGCCTAACTCCGCTGCAGCGAGCTTCGCTGTGGGAAGGGAACCGCCTCGGGTCTCCCTGGTGTCTGGGGGGTCTGCTGCTAATTGGGTTGGAAAAGATGATCCTGCCGTACAGCTGTCTGCAGAGCTGGGCCCCAGTGACACGGGAAAAATCAAATGCAGGCAGCCGGGTGCCGTTACCTGCTGAAACTCTGTGCCAGGCTCAGACCCCAGAAGTCGGAGAGGACAGCCGGGCACTCAGATGGGACAGGAGCAGAGGACAGGCCATGAGGGACCCTCACTGGGGTCCCCCAGGCGGACGCTGAGATGACCCCTTCCCTGCAGGCCTGCTCACACCCCCTGCGCCCCTCCCTGGGCATCTATGAAATCAAAGCCTCCTCACCCCCTTTACCACCCACACTCCGAACACTGCTCTCTGGGCCTGCTCCGCAGCTGAGCCAAGAGTGCCCTGGGCCTGCAGTCCCATGAGGCGCCCCCCAGAGGGGAGCCCACGTCCGGGTCCTGCTGCCAGCCACTGGTTCATTCCCTCGTTCAAGCATCACTTATTTACTGAGAATATCGAACAATCCGTCTCTCAGCTGAGCACTAGGAATAAAGAAAGAGATGATGTGGGCAAGACGGCTGCTCTCCTCCCATATTTGTCACCCCGTTCTCCCCACCCCCCAAAGTAACAGAGCCCCGAGTTTAGCTGGCATGTGTCCACCCACAATTAAAACTACATTTCCCAGCCTCCCCTGCAGCTAGATGTGGCCATGTGATTACATTTTGGCCAATCAGATTAAGCAGAGTGTGGTGGACCTTCCTTTAAACAACATAGTTGATCCCAGCTTTCTGCCCTTCCCTTTCAGAGATCTTCTTTCCTGCTGGCTGGGATGGAGATGTGACGGCTGGTGCTGAAGTGGCCATCTTGAGCAAGGTGGCTTTGGGCAAAGAGGCCCCATGTGGTAGGTTAATCAGACAGAAGAGGCCACGTCCTGAGGACGTTATGAAGGAGTGGCACCACGCCAGCCCTGACCTGCCTTACTCCAGACTTTGGTGTGAAAAAGAAACAAGAAAAACAAATCTGCCTTCTTTAAGCGACTGTTACTTTGGGCTTCTGTTGTTCCCAGCTGAAGATATTCAAAACCTACACAACAAGTGGTGACTTGTTGTAACGGGGGCGTGCAGCCTTGGCTACACAGAGGGGACCCGTGGCCTGGTCTTGGGGATCAGAGGCAGCTGTGCATGGCTGCAACCTGCACGGTGTGTTTGCCTGGGGAAGGCAGGTTGGCGGGGCTGGGGGAGGCGGACTTCAGGAAGAAGGCAGGCCTGAGGAAGCTCAGTGTGTCTGCGGAAGCACTGGGTCCTTCAGGGAGGTGGGGACCCCCTGCTCTGAATCTGTGAAATGCAGATGAGGCCTTAAGAGATGTCCTTGATTCAAAGGAAGACGTTCATTACTACGACAAAGGCGAGGTCATTTTGCCACCTAGGTTGAAACGTTGCGGTCTGATTTTAAAGACTAGTAAACAGTAGGCTCACGTAGACATTCATAATTGTTGATCGTCCAGGAGCGGCTTCTCGGGTCAGCTCAGAGCTTGATGACCTGCTGTTCCGTCTCCTTAGCACCGTGGCCCGCATGTCCCTTGGCTGAACGGTCAGCGCCCTCCTCCCCTCAGGTCCAGCCAGGCCCCTTCTTTCCTCATCGCCAGCAAGTCCCCAGGGCCTTGCGGGGGGCGGGCGGGGGTGGAGAGAGGAGGCAGAACGAAGCCATCCCGCTGCCAGGCTCGGGGAAACCGTCCCAGCCACACACCAGCTGGGCCATCGAGGGGCAGGCTCCGCCCCTGCCGTCCTTGTCCTCGTGGTCACCCCTGTGTCCAGCTCTGTCCCAGGACACTCCAAGGCCTTCTGGGAAGAGAGCCTAGAACAGCCTAGCATGTGGGCTCAGGAAAGAACCTCGAGGGAGGAGAGGCATGACAAGGACTTCCAGAGCAGAGAGCACTGCTGTGCCTCAGGGGTCACCTGTGTCCTGTGCAGGACAGTCGGTGTGGTCCATTTGTGTCAGCAGGTCCACTCTCCTCCCAAGTGTCTGGCACGTGATCAATACGAAACATTTAGCCTGCGCTGCCGCCACTGCAGGGGCCTGAGGGTGGGAGTCATCTCCGTTTACAGATGAGACACTGTCCCAGAGCTACGAAGCTGGAGGCGGAAGCAGCCTCGGCTGTGTGACTCCCAAACCCACACTTTTCCCCAGAATTCTACGTGGCTCCGTGCCTCCGAGAACGAGAACGAAGACGGCCGGTACGTCCAGAGCAGCCGGTTTGTGCTGAACCACCAGCCCTCAGGCCGAGGAGGGCAAGCATCTGTGGGCTCTCCAACCCCCGCTGGTCTGTGAAATGCACCTGGAACACGTGACCTGGGGGCAAGAGGAGAGGACCACGTCTTCTGCCCCGCATCAGGCCCTCCCCAGACAGAATAATAATGAAAGCTGATTTGCTATTCTCGGAACCGGGATTTGATCAAACAGGGTGACAGGCCAGCTCCTATATGGGATGTGACACCGAGTGAGTGGGTCACAGAGATGTGCAGTCCAGGTTGGCTGTGAGATACTGCCCAGCATCCGGGTGCCAATCCACCCGGCAGCATCAGCTGCTGCTGGCATGAGTTTTGTCACTCAGACAGCATAGAAGCTACACTGCATTTAAAACTTTGCTAGTATCATCTATTTCCCCATCATGGGTTCTGGTTATCGCCAGATAACAAAGCTCCATATTTGTAAAACCAGCATAGACAGTCACTCATCCGAAGATGCTTAAGGAAGCCCCCAGGAGTCAATGCGGTCTGCTGCCAGTTCAGCAGACAGTGGCCCAGTGGCCTCTTCCTCCCCGCACTAGGGGTGCCAAGAGGCCTCAAGATGACCGCTGCCCCCCAAGCCTTCCTTAGCCAGAGGGCATCCAGCCACGTCCGAAGACATGCTCAGCCTGACGTGGGGCGGTGGTCTGCAGGACGGGCCACAGGCGTCCACCCTGAGACTCTCCTTAGTAGAGACATGATTCAAGAATCAGGAATGAGTGGCCATGCCCGGACCACCTCGGATGCATTCTCCTCCGTGGATTATTAAATTAAGTGCATATTTCACTGAAAACGATTATCTCCTCGCTGGTTTCAGAGGATGTATTTAGCAGAAGTATTTCAATTCTGTTGTCGTTTAAAACGAAAAATCAAAACATCATTTGTGATGCCCAGGTTCTTTCTTCTGCAGAAATACACACTGTGGTGTGTTACCATCATGTCTCCACCATTTGCGTCTTAGATGTACTTGTAGGTATGTTTATTTGGTTTTCGACGGCGTTTTTCGCTTAAAGATCAGGATCACATGTCTAATCTCAAAGGGTAGGATACTCCCAGATGGGATGTGAATTTGGCAAACGTTCTAACTAGTTTAACATCAACAAGTGGCTTCCAGGGGGGGAATGAGGGCAATTCAAAATTTTATACTTTGCAAAAGATAGCTTTTTTTTTTTCTTTTTGCATTCCCCGTATTGCTAGGAACAAACTATTTTCTTATTTGAAAAAAAACAAAACAAAAACCCGCCCTGCCTTTTTATGGGAAAACTTGTTCGGCTCCGTGTATATGATTCCACATGAAAGTAGTTTTGTCTTCATTTGTGGCTGCCTGATTACAAAGACAAGATCTTTAATTAAAATTGGTTTGGTTATGTGTATTTCTTTCAAAGAAAACCATCGAAATAGCATTTGTGACTCATTACCTTCTTAACAGAGATCTATCCTATCTGCCTCGTTATTTAGCCTGTTTTCGATAGAGATGCTGACCTTGAACGACGGGGGATGTGCCAACAGGGAGCTCTATCGCACCCTGAAGTTGTCTTTCTGGGTCTGTGACTTGGACCTGGGGAGTGGGTTTGGTCTGACAATGTGTCGAGGGCATGTAAACCTCTGGGGCTTGACTGAGTTCAGGAGGGCAGGGCGGGCGGGCTGGGGCTTTTGCATACCAGCGGCATCTTCCAGGTGGGTCCTGGGCTGATGCGCTCAGGAATGCCCCGCTCGACTTGGCTGGAAGGGAAGGGAAGGGAAGGCAGGAGCTGATTTTCTCATCATCCCCACATGCCCAGGGTGCATTTGGGATCACATGGCTTTCGGGAACCGTTTCCAGCCGAGGAACGAGGCTGCCTAGATCCGAAAGGCTGTCTAACATGTTAGCGAAATTAGTGCTTAGCAATATTTTTGAGAATTCTGTGGTTTGGGCATTTTATGTTTTTTCCTCTGCCAAAACAAGCTTGCTAACTTCTTTGCTTCTCTCTTTGCCGCAGAGAAAAGCAAAGGGACTCTGGATCATTTGCGCATCGCATGTTGACGGCGTCCCGTACTAGCACGCTGGATGGGAAGTGAGGCTTCAGCTCGGCCTCTAATAACTGGGTGGCCCAGGCCCACCCCCTCTCCGGCGCTCCCCACCTGACGCCAGCAGCAGGTGCCCTTCCCTGCCCTGCCCCGTGGACCTAGCGCGTTTCAAAGTTGCATGGGGTGAACGTGAATGTCTGGCTTTTCCAAGCATGCCTGGGATTTTCCGGTTCTGCCTCCTCTTTAACCCAGGAAAGACTAGCCAGATTCCAATTCCTTGGGCGAGTAATGATGACAAGAGCTAATACTTAATGAGCCCATGCTGTGCACCAGGTCCTTGTCGGAATGCTTTCTGTTCCCTGATAGGTTTAACTCTCCTAATAGCCTGAAACCAGGTTGCTGGGATTACATCCTAGCTCTACTGAGCTGTGTGACCTTGGGCAAAAAACTTAACCCCTCTGCGCCTCAGGAAGACCCACGGAGAAAGTAGCGTGACCGGTCAGGTAAAAGGGATTAAAGACGCAGTGCTCTTCAGAGGACAAGCAACCCCTCTACATGACAGCTGTTACCATCCCAGTATCCCACAGCCGAGTACCACCAATGGCACCCAGCAAACTGGCGGCAGAGCTGGAGCCAGGCTTTTGATCACTAGACTATAGTGCCCAGGACAGAAGCAGAAGCTGCACAATGCCATCGCCGGTTTCAGGGTGTTTGCATAAAAGGACTTCTTACACAAACATTGTTCACTGGCTGCTGGGGGGTAGCTTCACGCACCGGAAGGGGTGGGGTGGGGGGGCGAAGGCAGAGCCTCCTGGAGGGGAAGGTCCACATCTGTGAGAGAAGGAAGTGCTAAATGTGGGGTGCTTACAGTCCCCCACCTCACCTCTGGAGGAGACAGGGAGCTCTGTTTGCCTGCCCACTTCCTGGGCAGGTGTGTGGTGAGCGGACCAAGGGGCAGTGAGGAAGCTGGAAGCAGGACAGAGAGGCAGTGCTGTGACAGGCAGTGACTGTAACCAGCCAAATGTCCCTCAGTGGGGCTGGTGACACAAGCTGTACTGGAGTACAACGCAGCTGTCACAAGGAAGCGGTCATGGACTGACATGAAAGCAGCACCAAGATCTATCATCCTGGCAACATCAAATCGCGATAGAGCGTAGGGAGAAAAATATCACATATATTTGCATTTCCTTTTATGTGCATAAAGAAACTCTGGAAGAATAAGAGTGGTTATCTATGCAGGGGGTCTCCCAGGGGGATGAGGTGCTGAAACTGGACAGATGGGCCACAGAGATGAGAGTAAGCCATATATATGTATATGTATGTATAACATACATATACACACACACATGTATATACATATATACACACATATAAATATATACATACTGTGTCAATATTTATATATACAGTATTTATGCTGTATATATATTTACGTATGGTATATATATATACATGGTATAGACATACATGTATATATTATATATTGTATATATAGTGATTAATAAATATATATAAATCTAAGTGAATAGGTAAATGTCTATGCATTTAAGGACAGAGCTTCAAAATATCATTAAGCAAAATTATACAGTAAATAAAAAAGGCAAAACCAAAAAATCCACGGTCATAATTGGGGATTTAAAAACCCATTCTCAATAACAGAAAGAATGAGTAGACAAAAGAAATCAGTAAAAATATAAAAGCTCTGAACCACCTTGCCCTACTTGAATGTATAGAATATTCACTCAACAGCTGTAGAATGTGGACTCTTTTTGAGAGGACATGAAACATTCACCAAGACAGACCACAGGCTGGACCATGAAACACGCTGCCATCCATTGTAGGGGACAGACACACAGAATGTACCCTCCGACCACAGTGGAATTAAATGAGAAACAAACACAATGAGATGTCTGGAAAAAATCCCCCAATACTTGGAAATTAAGGAACACACTTCTAAAGAAGCCATGTGTCACAGAACAAATCACAGGGGAAATTATGAAATATTTTGTAATGAATGACGTTGAAAGCAAAGCATACTATGATTTGCAGCACTCAGCTAAAGTGATCCTTAGAGAGAAAGGTATAGGTTTGATGCCTATGTTTGTTGGTAAAGAAGGAAAGTTTGAAGTTAGTGGTCTAAACAACCAAGTTAGAAAGCTACAAAAAGAAGAATAAGTAAGTAAAAGGAGGTAAGTAAAAGTAAGCAGACTGAAATAATAAAGAGCAGACATCAAGGAAATAAAAATATTTCAGTAACAGAAAAAAATTAAAAGGCAAAAGTTGTTTCTTTGAAAAGATTAATACAACTGATAAGCCTCTAAGTCAAGTGATCAAGCAAAAAATAGAGAAAACACAAACTGTCAATATCAATAATTATTATTAATTCAGTGGGGGAAAGGATGATCCTTTTAACAAATGCTGCTGGAACAACTAGATATCCTTAGGGAGAAGAAATGAACTTGACACCTCTCTGACACCACACACAAAAATTTGAGATGAATCGTATACCTAAACATAGCCAAGATGCATAGATAAAATACAATTTATTAGAGAGAGCGCAAAAAGCACTAACTAAATTAAAAATTGCTAAACTGTACTTCACCAAAATTTAAAACCTTTGCTCTTTAAGAGACACCATTAAGAAAATGAATAGGGAAGCTACAGATTGTGAAAAAACACTTGCAAAACATATGTCTAATGAAGGATCACATCCAGAATACAGGAACTCCTACAACTCAGTAATAAAAAAAGATAATTCAATGTTTAGGATGCACAAACTACTTGAACAGACACTTCATAGAAGAAGATATACAAATGGCCATTTATCACATGAAAAGATGCTCAACGTCATTAGCCATCAGCGATGCAAATCAATACCATAGTGAGATAGCACTGCACACGCCAGAAGGGCTAAAATTACACCCACAGACAACACCAAATACAACCACTTTGGAAACCAGCTTGGTAGTGTCTTATTGAGTAGGACATATGTCTACCTTTCAACCCAGCCATTCCATTCCTGAACATTTACCCAAAATAACTGAAAACAGATGTCCCTAAAAGGGCAAGTATGCAAATTTTTATAGCAGCTTTATTCACAATAGCCAAGAAGTGGAAGCAAGCCAAATGACTCAACAGGTGAATGGACACACACATTATAGTTTATTTAAGTAATGGAATGAGAGGCCATTAAAAAAAAAACCAAAAACCTTCCTGATGCACACACAGCATGAAGGATGAAGCTCAAGAGTGAGCTGACAAAAGGCAGCTGGACACACAGTGCGTGCTCTGGGATTCCATTACACGGAGTTCAAGGACAGAAAAGACTACCATGCTGATGGGAATCAAGAGCCCTGGCCAAAGGCTTCCCTGGTGGTGCAGTGGTTAAGAATCCGCCTGCCAATGCAGGGGACACGGTTCGAGACCTGGTCACGGAAGATCCCACATGCCGCGGAGCAACTAAGCCCGTGAGCCACAGCTACTGACCTGCGCACTAGAGCCCGTGAGCCACAGCTACTGAGCCTGCGAGCCACAGCTACTACTGAAGCTCCCATGCCTGGAGCCCATGCTCCGCAGCAAGAGAAGCCACCGCAATGAGAAGTTCGTGCACTGGCAATGAAGAGTAGCCCCCACTCGCCGCAACTAGAGAAAGCCCGTGCGCAGCAACAGAGACCCAATGCAGCCCAAAATAAATAAATAAATTTACTAAAAAAAAAAAAAAAAGAAAAAGAACCCTGGCCAAAACCCTTTGCACCTGGCGACCAGAAGTTAAGGACCAGAGATGCAGATGGGAGGGATGTGGATGTGGCTGTAAAAGGGCAACAGGAGATACTTATGGTGATGGAATTGTTCTGTATCTTGACTGTGGTAGATACACAACCATACACAGGTGATAAAATTGAACAGAACTACATACACACACACACACACGTAAAACTGCAGAAATCTGAATTAGACTGGAGGATTATGTTAATGTCAATATCCTGATTGTGATATTGTGATATTGCTTTTCAAGGTGTTGCCATTGGGGGAAACTAGGTGAAGGGTACATGAGATTTCTCTGTATTGTTCATTACAAATGCATGTGGATCTACAAAAAGCTTAAATCTATAAAACCACAACTACTTGGCCCCTCTTCATCCCCTTCTCTCCTGCTAACTGGAATGTAGGTGTGATGGCTGGAATTGAAGCAGCCATCTTGGGCTATCGACTGGACCTTCGGAATGGAGGTTGCTCACATTACAGCAACAAGATGGGAGGGGCCTGGTCCCTGAGGACTACATGGAGAAAAGCGTACTGGCCAGACTGTCTCCCAGGATTTTCATGAAAGAGAAACTTTTTTTTTTTTTTTTTTTTTTTTTTGCGCGGTACACAGGCCTCTCACTGCTGTGGCCTCTCCCATTGCAGAGCACAGGCTCCGGACGCACAGGCTCAGTGGCCGTGGCTCACGGGCCCAGCCGCTCCATGGAATGTGGGATCTTCCCAGACAGGGGCACGAGCCCATGTCCCCTGCATCGGGAGGCGGACTCTCACCACTGCACCACCAGGGAAGCTCTGATCATTTTTAATGATAAAAATAGAGGTGGATCAAAGAGCAGGGACCCTCACGTCTCCAGCTATAAAACCTTGGCTTTGACGAGTGTGTCCCGCAAGGAGGAACACGCTGGCCCAGTCCATCCAGATCGACCCGGGGCCGGTGCGGTCACCCTGGAGAAGGGTGGCGGGAGTCCCCGCAGCTTCTCTCCCTGATCTCCCCGCTGGCACCACCACCGGGAAGCAGCTGCCAGCCCCAGCGCCGAGGTGGGCAGGCAGTGCTGTCGCCCAGTCCTCTCTGGGCACCATTTTGTAGGTGAAAATAAAGCAGCACTTTTATCCAAGTAGAGCAGCATAATCATCAGATGCACATGAAATCACTTAAACTCTGGGAGCCCGCAACCCCCTCGGCTTAATTACACAGCAGGGCCGTGTTCTGCTGAAAGCAATTACATCTGAGGTCCCCGGCACGGGCACACGCACACCGCGCCGTGCTCTCCGCGAGCCCAGCCGAGGTCCACGCCCACCCTCCCTCTCTGAGACGCCTTTTGCAGGATGGAGACATTTGTGAATTAGCTATTTGTTCAGGTGGGTCAATACTCCAAGGGCCCGAAGGACAGAGCGCGAAGTTTCTTTCCCTCCCGTCCTTTCTCCGAGGCACCAAGCTCCCCGCACATAACGGGGCTGTCCATCTCTTTCGTATCCTTCCAAAAGTGCTGACACCATAAATCCATCCATCCAAATGGAGCCTTTCTTCCAGAAGGAAATCGCTCTTCAGACAGCGGGATCTGTGAGCCTCCTATATCATCTCTGTTGGAGTAAACAGCCAGCCACTTCTCTCCTGGACAAACAAGTTTGCCGCCGTCAGGAGGGCTCCCTGTTGGAAATCAAATAAAGGGTCTGATTCCAGAAGAGGGCTGGTTCCAGGTACCGCTCGGTGAGCCGGGGCTGCCGTGCCCAGAGCTGGCTGAAGAGAGGGTATGCGGTCCCCACCCCCTGCCCCAGATCACAGCCGTGAAAGGCCCCTTTGTGACAGGGAGGGGTCAGACCCCAGTCACAATGCTCTCTTGTCAGAAGGGCCTCCTGGAGCTGCCACGAGGCGGGCAGCTCTACGGAGCAGGGCAGAAGGAAGGCAGCAATTCTGTGGTGGTTTCCGTGGCCCGGTGGACCCCGTGGAGGCGCTCACGTTTCCGGGCCTGGCTGGATCATGGGCGCCTTACGCAGGCACACCAGGCCAGGATGCAGGGCACGGGGATGTCACCCTCCCTGAGACATGCCAGCCCCAAGGTTGGGGAACGCTGGGCGGCTGGATGGGGCCGTGCCCGCCACTCTTCACTGGCCAGAGAAAGCAGGGCTTCCCGGGAGGATGTGACAGCCAGGATGAAATTCAAATCTGCAGTTCCAGGCGATTCCCGTCTTCCTGTTATTCTAAAACTAAGTGCTTCACACATTTGGGAAGTATTATTAAATATGGATCTGTTGGATGGTCTGTGGTCGGGGCTAATTTCTTCCAGTTTGCAGAGCGTCTAGTTACCAGACCCCTCAAGAGGACCTGTCAGAAGTGTTTTGCCTGTGCAAACGCTGCTTGCAAACACTCAAGCTGGCTCCGCGGCCGTGCAGCCCCGATTCGGGAACGCGCAGGGCTCGAGGCTACAGAATTCCTCCCCAGGTCCCACTTCTCTCCTTGGTGCCTGTGAACGTGAAACCCTAAGCGATCGCTGAAAACCTAACGGAGCGATTATTTTTGTTCGCTCCAGTGGGATGAGAGTTTGGGATTTTAGGTTGTTATAGGGTTACCCCCAAAGGCAAATCTATAATTGATTTAAAAAAAAAAAAAAGACCTGGCATTTAAAAAATTCTTTTCATGTTTCTCCAAAGCGTTTGACAGACACAAATTCTCGAAACATTCCAGAGAAGAGACGGGGGATTAAGTCCTGCTTTGGATAAGGAGATGCATCCTCAAGAGAGAAATGAAGTTTGTGTTTGTCCAGAGAGGAACTTTGGGTTGGGGCTGAGACTCCCAGATGTGTGTCCTGCCCCCAGCTGTCACCTCCCCAGTCTGACAAGTGGACAGAGAGTGACATCCTAGGGTGGCACATGCTATAGGCTCAGGAGAATGTATTCTGGAGCCAGAGAATCTGGGTTTGAACCCTGATTCCTCCATGTATTAGCCACATCACCCTGAGCAGGTAACTTAGCCTTTGGGGGCCTCAGTTTCCTCATCTGTAAAGTGGGTGTAATCACAGCATCTAGCTGTATAGTTAAAGGAGTTAACACTTGTAAAGTGGTTAAAGCCTCCTGGTGCATAAAATAAGTGCTCAGGAAGCATTGCTATGGTTATTCTCGCTTCCTGCATCTGTGTGATGGCCCCACCACCAACCCATGGGCAGGGTCCACCTTTAATGAGAAGGCTGTCCACATGTCAACTTGCCTGGTGGCAGAAAGGCCAGCAAATGGTGGAGACTCGGATCTTTTTTTGGGTCAAATTGACAAACTCGGACATGGAGAATGATTGGCTAAAACCTCAATGTTTCAGCCAATCCCTTAAGATAATTCTGACTGGATGGGCTGAGCAAATGGAACCAACAGAAGACACTGGCAGAGCTGCTCACAGCCCTGCCTGGTCCCCAGAGCCCGGGGTCTGCAGGGAAAGAGGGACCCAGCCAAACACAGTGTGATCCGCCCCTGCAATGGTCTGGTTTATGTGTGGACTTGGCCAGGCTGTAGCACCCAGTTATTCAACCAAACACGCATCTAGGTGTTGCTCCAAAGATGTCTGGGAGATGTGGACAGAATCCAGAGTCAGTTGGCTTTAAGTAAAAGAGGAGACCCTGGGCTTCCCTGGTGGCGCAGTGGTTGAGAGTCCGCCTGCCGATGCAGAGGACACGGGTTCGTGCCCCGATCCGGGAGGATCCTGCATGCCGCGGAGTGGCTAGGCCCGTGAGCCATGGCCACTGGGCCTGCACGTCCGGACCCTGTGCTCCGCAATGGGAGAGGCCACAACAGTGAGAGGCCCGCGTACCAAAAAAAACAAAAAACAAAACAAAACAAAAGAGGAGACCCTGGATCACGTGGGTGGGCCTCATCCAACCAGGTGACGGCCTTAAGAGCAAAACTGAGGTTCCCCAGAGAAGAAGAAATTCTGCCTCAAGACAGCAGCACCAGCTCCTGCCTGAGTTTGCGGCCTGCCCTACAGGTTCCAGACTTGCCGGTCTCTGCAATGGCGTGAGCCAATTCCCTGAAGCAAATCTCTTTATATATCCCATATGTATAAAGTATCTCTCCTACATATTTATCCGATTGGTTCTGCTGCTCTGGAGACCCCTGCCTGCGGGGTGGGGGCAGGAGGACCCTCTCGTCACTACTGTGTCACTGTAACAGTTGTAGCCACAGCTACGTCCTGAGTGCTGGACACAGGGCTGATGGACTCCAAGGACCTTATTTACGCCAACCAGCCACCTTCTTTGTTTCTGGAGATTTCCAAGTGAGGGACTGGGCCATCAGACGATGCGGGAGGGAGGGCGACGCAAGAGGGAAGAGGTGTGGGGACATATGTATATGTATAACTGAGTCACTTTGTTATGAAGCAGAAACTAACACACCATTGTGAAGCAATTATACTCCAATAAAGATGTAAAAATAATAATAAAAATAAATAAATAAAATGTTAAGGACGTTTCTAAATTTCTTTCCCTAGAGAGTTTAGCGATTGACACTCCCACCGTTAACATATGTAATCCAATGGGTAAAAAACGTTAACTTGTTTTTTCTTTTGTAATTGTAGTAAAACACACATAACATAAAATGTACCGTCTTAACCAGTTTTAAGTGTACAGTTCAGGAGTATTAAGCACGTTCCCATTCTTGTGAAACAGATCTCCTTAACTTTTTCGTCTTTCCAAACTGAAACCCCACTGAACTCCCATCTCCCCTGCCCCGGCTCCTGGCACCCACCATGGTACTTTCCATCTCTGTGAATGTGATCCTCTAGGGACCTCGTGTAAGTGGAATCCTACAGTATTTGCCCTTTTGTGACTGGCATATTTCACTTAGCGTAATGCCCTCGAGCTTCATCTCTGTTGTAGCACGTGTGAGAATCTCCTTCCTCTTTACGGCTGAATGATACCCCACTGTTGGGGTGGACAACATCTGTTTATCCATCCACCCGCTGATGAACACCGGGGCTGCTTCCACCTCTTGGCTACTGTGAATAGCGCTGCTATAAACATGGGTGTGCAAAACACTGCCATCAAGTCTTTTGGGAATATATCCAGAGGTGGGGCTCGTTGAATTTTTTTTTTTGCATTTCCCCAAGAGTCCTAGTGAGGCTGGACCCACTTTCATATTATTTTTGGGCAATCCACACTGTGTTTAACACGATAGTGATGCATTTTATTGTTGCACCTGTGTCTGTCTAGCCACGATATCACACACTGATTGGCCATGGAGAAGATGTCTGGCAAATTCTGGCACAGGGCCCGGCCCCTGGAAGGGACTCAATAAATGGCTCTTATTTGTTATTTGCTGAATGAATGAATGAAGGGGTGAGCTGGAATAGGAAGACAAAGGAAAAGCTCCATCTCTCACAAAGGGCAACTTCATTTTCCATTGTCACTGAGCCTCAGAGACAATAGGATGGAGGGTGTTTGGTTTTGGGGTCTGGCAGGAAGCTCCAAAACAAACAATGCAAGGGGGACACTGCCAAGGAAAGGAGGTAGCCTCATCTTCCTGTGGACAGTAACGTCACTGAACCTGCTGGGCTGCATAACATCCTAAAGAAGAACTGCACTGGGAGCTGCCTGCAGGCCCCCAAAGGCCTTGGATAAGCTACTCTGGAAGAGCGTCTGCAGCCCATTTTGCAGAGGGCTGTTGGCCAGAAGCTCCTGCAGCTTCTCAACTAACAATAACGCACGGGGAAATGCCTAGGGCAGTGCCTGGCATCTAAGTGTACAATCAATGCACTTACCCTCACACTCACAGGCTGGGAGTGGGTCAACATCTCAAAGGACAGAGCTGGACCCTTGCCACGCTGGGGGTGTCAGCCAGTGCACACGGAGCAAAGCTAAGCCAGCGATGGCCCATAGCTGCTGTGCCCGAGGATTCAGGACACCATAAAGATCTAGGACTTTCCCAGGCAAAGACCCATCAGCCTTCCTCCAGCAATTCCCAGGCAGCCGAAGAGTCAGGAAAAGCTGAGCCTGTCCCCAGAATGCCAGTCCCCTCCTTTGCAGAGACGGTCACTGGCAACCAGTATCTCATTTCCCTCTTCTTTCATGGTAATCGAATTTTCCACCCAGCAAGTGGCCACCTCCAATAAAGAATACACTTCCAGGCTACCTTGCAGCTAGCTGTGGTCACATGACCAGGTGCTGGCCAATGGGATGCGAGTGTGCATACCTTCCTGGGGCTGTAGTCCAAACAGTGAACAAGCAGTAGAGACAGTCCCTGAGAAATCAAAACACACACTGACCATAAGGAACCCCCCGGGCCGTGCCCGTGTACACCAACCTCAACACCAGCTCTGGGCGTGCTCTCCCCTCGACTCTGCCCTTGCGTCCTTCCCCTGCCCAGAAGCAGACTTGCTCGTGGGGAGAGTCATGCATATGCAGGCAGCAGCCTATGGTTGGCAGACACACCAGAAAGACAGCAATTCTGGTCCCCTGACACTGTGGACCAACCTCTCAGTCCCACGTGCTGTGTGGGACACCGCCCATGGGCGAGAATTACATTCTCCCTTGTTTAGACACACGTCATCTGGACCTTTATCGCAGCAACCGAGCCCACACCCGAGAACACATCTTCCATCCTCTCCTCCCCCGTCCATGCTCCAGGTTTGCTTTCTGAGCAAATGAAATGGGACAGTTTCTTGCTACAACTGCCACTACCTCAGTGCAGGTGACGGTCTTTGAACGGTTACTGCTGGTTGGTGGTGGCCCCAGAAAAGAAGTGTCCGTGTCGTAACCTCTGAAACCTGGGAAGGTGACCTCAATTGGAGAAAGGGTCTTTGAATGTGTAGGTTAAGAATGTTGAGATGGGGACTTCCCTGCTGGCACAGTAGTTAAGAATCCTCCTGCCAATGCAGGGGACACGGGTTCGAGCCCTGGTCCGGGAAGATCCCACACGCCGCAGAGCAACTGAGCCCGTGCGCCACAACTATTGAGCCTGCGCTCTAGAGCCCCCAAGCCACAACTACTGAGCCCGTGTGCCACAACTACTGAAGCCTGCGCTCTAGAGCCCGTGCTCCGCAACAAGAGAAGCCACCGCAATGAGAAGCCCGCGCACTGCAACTAAGAGTAGCCCCCGCTCGCTGCAACTAGAGAAAGCCCGTGCACAGCAACGAAGACCCAATGCAGCCAAAAATAAATAAATAAATAAATAAATTTATTTTTAAAAAGAAAGGAAAAAAAAAAGAATCTTAAGATGAGATCACCGTGGATGCGGGTAGGCCCTAAATCCTGTGACAGTGTCCTTATAAGAGACAAAAGAGTCCTTATCGGAGACAGAGAGGAGAGCGGAGGCCACATGTGGACAGAGGCAGGGACTTGGCCATCAGCCAGAAGCCAAGGACGCCTGGAGCCACCAGGATCCGGAAGAGGCGGGGTGGACCCTCCCTCCCCTAGAGCCTGTGGAGGGAGCACGGCCCGCTGACACCCTGATTGCAGACCTCTGGCCTTCGCTAGAATAATTTCTGTTGTTTTAAGTCATCCTGTTTGTGGTCATTTGTTTCAGGGCCCACAAGACACTCAGACCCTGTGGCTACCACTCTTCTCAGCCGCCTCGGAGGTCTCGTCTCCTTTCTGCTGAGGATGTGTGGTTCCATGTAAAAAGCATGGGGTGAGCGACCCAGGGTCGTTGTGACCAGCCCCAAAGTTCTCAGACCCTGTTTCTCCAACTGCACCTACCACCCCGTAGCCCGTAGGGGTCGACCCTGAGAACCCTGGTCCCACGCCAGGTGGGCTCTTCACTCTTCCCCGGCTTGCCCTCGGGTGTGGGCAGGGAGCCCCGCTACCTGGGCTCAGGTGACCCCGCAGCCTGCCTCGGGGGTCTTACCTCTTGAAGTGTAAGAGCAGTGATTAGAACGGGTGCCGCAGACCCCAGGGGCCCGTTTGGGAAGTGGAGGCCTTTCTCTCCACATTCCTACCACGACAGGCTGATCCTCCCTGGGGTGAGCTGATGCCTCTCGAGGAAGGGCACAAGGGGTCAGACGTCAACACACATCCAGTTCCGGGTCACATAAAGCTGCTACGAGAGAGACCCCAGCACAGCGGCTGCAACAAACAGAGCTTTCCGGCCCCGTGCGCATACGCTTGAAATAAAAGTCCACGTGAGATAGCTCAGGGTGGCAGGTGGTGTGGAACTCGCAGGGCTCTCGGACCAGGCCCTTTATGCCTCTGCTCTGTGCCCCTTTGCACACCAACCTCTCTGTCACAAGAAGGCCGATGAAGCTGAGGACAGCAGTGACAGCTTACCCTGTGCCTGCATTTCACACATCCTGCTCCCTTAATCCTCATAACCCCTCAGAGTTGGCCCCATTTTATAAAGGGGAAAACAGGCACAGGGTGGGGGTGGCATAACTTGCCCACAGGCACACAACTAGTAAGTGGTGGAGCAGGGGTTTTCACCCAGTCTGTCTCCAGAATCTGAGCTCTTGACTACGATGAACTACCCCGCTGTGTATCTTGGCTGGGCTTCTTAGGAAGCTTCTCTTCCCTTATAAAAGCAAAGTGTCTTTTCCACTTGCTCCCTTCTTTCTTCTTTGGGATGTGGGAGGAAGGATGTGATGTTTGAGCTATGGCAGCCATCTTATAACCATGAGGTGAGAAGGCAAGCACCAACGTGCAGAAGACAGCAGAGCACAAGGATGGAGAAATCTGGGTCCTCAATGACAGAGGACAGCACTGAGACACCACCTCTGACCTGGCCCACCCACCAGCAGGTGCTTCACGTGAGAAACGTACATGTCCTCATTGCTGAAGCCAGTTTTTCTGTGACGTACAGCCAAGTGCATCCTAAATGGAGTGACAGTGTGTGGGGGCTGTGGGGGAGAAGGGGGTTAGCTAATGGAAGGGCATGTAAGGAATTTAAGGAACAGCACACTACAAGGCCCTGGGAAGGGACAACCTAGGGCCGTACTGGGGACAATCAAGATGCTTCCTCCAGTGAAGACTCAACTCCTGAAACCCGTGTTCTAACCTTGAGGGCAGCAGAGTCACCTGGAGGGCCTGTTATGATACAGAGTTGCAGATTCAGTAGGTTAGGCTCTGGGGGTGGCTTGCTGTTTCCGAGCTGTGTGACTCTCTGAGCCTCAGTTTCCTCTCGAAAAAAATGAGGATGAATGAAACACCTTTTGAAACACAAGGCTCTTAGCACAGTGCCACAGTGCTACATGGTGAGAGCCCAATAAAATTGGGTGGCTATTTCTGAGTGTTTGTTTGCGGCCTAACAGACGCAGCTGTCCAGAACTAGGTTGTCCAGGCTGGCCATTAGGGGCATTGTGAGGATAAAGACTCAGTGTCACAGGAATGAGGTGCAGTCGCAAGACGGGCAGTCTGCTGCCATCAAAGGATTATGAAAACTCCACCCCACTGCCATGTGTGCCCTTCCAGGGACCTCTGCCCTGGGACCACCTGTGCTGGCTGTGGGCAAAGATGGCAGTTGTCTTCATAGCTACCTGATTACAACACCTGATTTTAAAAAAAATATTTGCCAAAGCCCACCCAAAATACAGCTCTGATGGAAAATCTACCTAACCCTTACGTTTTATATACATAAATTCATTTTAGAAGCTGATGCCCTAATATAAAAATAAATCTGACGACCTTCCAGACATGAACCTTCTGGGACCTCTGTCCTTGGTTTCTGCTTCTCCTCTGCTGCCTGTGAGAATGCAATGCAGAGCAGAGGGCCACAGAGTCAACCGGGGGCCGCGGGGGGCACTGGAGTGGAGTGGGCTTCTGCATCTTTAGTCTTTTTTTCCAGTGTATCAAACCATCCTGAAAGGCAGTGGCTTAAAACAACAGTCATTTATTCAGTAGGTGAGCCGGGCTAAGGGCTCAGCAGGGAAGGTTACTGGGGCTGGAGGACCCACTTCCAAGATGGCGCACCCCCCCACGTGGCGGAGAGCGCGGCCAGGGCTATGGGCCGGGGGACCTTGGGTCCTGTCCATGTGGGGCTCTCACAGGCTGCTTGGGCTTCCTCAGAGCATGGTGGTTGAGTTCCAGGAATGAGTGTCCCAAAGCCTCGGAAATCACATCCCCTCACTTCTGCTGTCCCCTTCTGGTAGGGGTGGTCACAGAGCCTGCCCAGAATCAAAGGGACAGGCTCCAACTCTACCCTTGATGGGAGGAGGGTGGCAAGGTCTAGAGGAGCGTGCGGAATGGGAGAGATTGTTATGCGTGTCTTTGGGACCTGCAATCTACCCATGAATCAAAGAGACCTGGGTTCAAAGCCCAGCCAAGTCCTGTCTTCACTGTGTGGCCTTGGGCAAGCTCCTTAACTTCTCTGAGCTTCAGTTTCTCCAAATGTAAAATGGGGTCATTCTGACTCAGGTTGGGAAAATTAAAAGAGCCTGGTGTGCCATGGACTTAGAATATGTTGGTGCCCTTTTCTGTTTCCCCATGGTGATGTTCATAATTATACAGAGAAACGGCTTTAGAAACTGGTGAACAGCTATATAATCATTAGTTTTACTGCAAGTCCATTTCAGGAACCTAACAGGACCCAGCAGAGAGCAAGCAGGAAAGAATACTTCGTTCTCTGCTCCTGGGCCAACCCTCAGGGGTCTCTGACAATTCCCCGTCATTCTGACCCGATACAAAGCGTTCCTGTGTCTTGCTTCATCAAGTCAGCCTCCTGGGGTATCCTGCTTGGGTGGCCTTGCCTTGTCTTCAAGGCAAGAAGACAAGCCTTCAGCATCCTGTTAGCACCACTTCTGACTCTTAACAGTAACAGTAATTTCCTTGGAATTTTCTGAAACCTTCCCACTGTCAGGTCAGACTGCAGACAAGAGGCCTGTGGGGGAATTCCAGGAGCGCTGGTGAGTTTTCAAAGGCACGGATGCCGCAGGCTCCACACAGAAGGGCCAACCGCTGGAGGTTCCGCCTGGTGTGCCCCGAGACTCAGGGACAGATGGGGCCACAAGCAGTAGAGTCCTGCCCGGAGGGCGGGAGGTCATGGTTGCGGGGAGACAGTGCAGCCCTCGAACCCGGCTTGCATCCTGAGCTAGTTGGGGAGCAGTTGGCGTTGCTGCCTGGGGACCGAGTGCGCCGGGAGAGTTTCTCGGAAAAGGCCCCAGTCCCTTCCCACGGAACGGGCAGACCCCCAAACTCCACAGACGTTGCCACGCCCATGACTCTGTCTAGAGGCTGAGCCCTGTTTCCATGCTGGTGGGATGGTTTACCCCTTCTGTTTGTTTCACACACACACAAAATTTCTCTTTACTCTAGCCACATTGTTTGTTGTTTAAAGGAATGAAATAATTAAAACAAGAGGAACCCTCTGTAGACTTGGATTTTTTTCTTTACAAGCATAGAAAATGTATAGATAACATCATTTTTTTAACAACACAATGTAATGAATTTAATTCACTGCTCAATGATTTATAAATATCTTTTATTTAACAAGTACACATATATACAAAAAATTAGATACTTAAATGTGTATGAGTTTCCTGGGACTGCCATGACAAAGTACCACTAACTGGGGGTCTTAAAACAACAGAAATGGATTCCCTCACAGTTCCAGAGGCAGGAAGTCTGGAGTCCAGGTGGGCATAGGGTTGGTCTGCTTGGGAGGAGGCACCCCAGGCCTCTCCCCCCAGCCGCTGGGGTTACCAGAGATCCTTGGCATGTAGGCGCCTCACTCCGGTCTCTGCCTCTGTCGACGTCACGTGGCCTCTCCCTGTGTCTCTCTGTGTCCCCCTCTGCGTGGTGTTCTCCGGTCTGTGTGTCTTTCTCTATTTTTTTTAAAACAAAACCGTCTTTGCCCATCTTTGTCGAAGCTGGATAAACAGCCGAGACAACAGGCGTGAATCTGCTCTGCTGTCCCGTCTCCAGCTGGTCCGAGCCATCGTCGCTGAGCAGTGGTTCTCCACACTTCCGGTGAGCACTCAGCATCCTAACTGCGCCCCTCTCCCCCTGTCCTGTTTTTGGGGACTGCCCTTGGGGAAGGCGAGTAGCAGCCATCCCTGTGGTGAGTCCACCGTCCTGCATGTTTTTGAGGATGTAAACGCCCAGGGAGGAAAGTAACTTGCCCAAGGTCACGGTCAGTGGGGGAGCGGGGATTTGAACCCTCGCATTATAGCTCCAGAGGCGGGGCTCACCCTCACGGCGCTACCCTGTCTCCACCCTGGTCCTAAGGGTCACATCTTCAAATCTGTCCATGCTGCTGTGAGCAGCTTCATTCCACGGTTTCAGTGCTGCACGGCAGCCTACCACGTGCACATACTGCTGTGGTCCAGTCTGTTCCCCTAGAGAGGGACACTTAGGTCACCCCCAGTTCTAGGTTCCCCAAGCCCCACGCTGACGAATAGCCTAACTGCTCCACGCTGGACAAACAGGAGAGTTAGTTTATGCCCACGCTGGTGCTGAACTGCAGGATCTGGGTTTGGGGTAAAGTGGGGGCCGTTTCTATGGAGGAGTCTGATTTATGGAGGAGGGCGTGCCCTTGGGAACCCAAGCCAGAGGCAGGAGCCGGGGACCAGATCCAGCACACCTCTCCAGCCGCCAGTCAGGATGCAGGCCGCAGGGGTCTGGACTCTCACTCGCTCTCTGCTCACATCCAGGGGCCCCAAGAGGGCCGACCTTTAACGTGGAGGTTGAGCTCAGGGTGGGAAGGGCCCCAAGGGGATTCTTAAGTCCTGGTGCACCCTGAGCACATGATCCACTCCCCACAGTGACCAGAGTGGTGCTGCTCGAGTGCCAATCAACCCACAACTCACTCATAAGCTCCAAAGGTGGTCCCCAGCAATGTCACCAGCCTGGAGGTGCAGGACAGTCCTCCATCCAGAAATGGACTTTATTTCCCTCTCTTGAGCCTGGCTGGCCCTCTCACTGCTCTGGCCAATAGGATGATGGTCTGGGACATCTGAGCCCAGGTCCTAAAAAGGCGGGAAGCCTCTCCTTCCCTCCTCTTGGAATCCAGGCACCTATCATTAGCAGCTGGACCACGTGGTGAGGCCACAGGGAGGAGAACTGAGGTACTCTGACCAAAAGTTTCAGCTGGGCTCCCAGCACCGGCCAGGAGAGAGGCCAGCTCGGTCGTGCAGCCCAGGTGATGCCGTGGAGCATCACCGGGTGCGGAAGAACTGCCCGGCTGAGCCCAGTCCATCCACAGAATCCTGAGAAAGAAGAAAACGGTTATTGTTTTAAGCCACTACATTTAGGATGGTCTCTTATGCGTTAAGAGACATGGAAATAATGTCCAATAGAAATGCACACATACATCCACCAAAAGGCACATCCCAGACGTTCACAACAGCCCTGTGGGTGATGGACTCAGACTGGAACCAAGCCCGTGACGTCCCTCAACAGCAGCAGGATTAAAGAGCCTGGGTCCAACCGCACGACGGGTTGCCGCGTAGCAACGGAGGTGAAGGAGCTGCGCACGGCTCCCTGCAGACACACGACCCGAGTGAAGACACGGGGCCAAAGGAGCACGGCCCATATGGTCCACTTGTACAGGGTCCACACAAGGCAGGACTCTCTCTGCTGCGTCGTGTTCCACGGAGCGCAGACACCGCGGTGTCCCAGCCACTCCCGAGGGAGGGGAGCAGCCTGGCCACCTCCCACAGGCCCCGCCTCCTGACACCATCACGCTGGGGTAAGGACTTCAACACAGGAATCTGGGGGACACGGACTTGCAGTCCATTGCAGGGTGGCAGTGACTGGCAGGGGGCACAAGGGACTCCTGGGGGATGGGCTGCTGTGTCTTGACCTGCACGCTGCTTGTAGGGTGCGTTGCCTTTGAGAAAACTCATCGAGCTCATCTGTGGACTTCTCTATGTAGAGGTTATATTTCAATACGAAGTTTACTTGAAAAATGTAAATCAGACTTTTCTCGGGTAATCTGCTGCACAGCAAATTATGCCAAAATGCAGTGTGGCTTTATTATTTTTCACAATGTCTGTGGGTGGGGAACCCGAGTGGGGCTGGGCTGGAATGGCTCTGGCTAGGCTCTCTCATGTGGGCAAGGTGCCATGGGGGCCAGGTGGGGTCGTCTACAGGCTCCTTCATTCACACGTCTGGCCCCTGGGCTGGGAGCCTGGAACGGTGGGGGCTGGAGCCAAGGGGGCTCCGGGCCCTCTTATCTTTATGTGGCCTCTTCACGTGGTCTCTCCAGCACGGGGCTTCTGAGGAGCCGACCCCCTTCAAGGCCATTCCAGGTTCAAGGCGTGTGTCCCGAGAGAGGCGGACAAAAGTTGCCCCCTTGCTCCCCTGGTCCTGGACATCACACACCTCACTTCCACCACATCCTACTGTTGACACAGCCTCAAAGTCCCACCCAGGTTCCAGAGAGGGGCATACAGACCTTCCATCCCTTCTGGGAGAAGGGGCGTCGAAGAATTTGCAGATGTGGTTTGAAACCACCCACAGATCAAGCCATTTTCTTTGCCAAAAACCTTCAACAGTCGACCATCACATTTAGGATAAAATCTACTTTCTGTGTCCCACCAGACGGGCAGGATCACCTGGCCCCTGCCCACCTTTCCCCACTCCTTTTCTACTTTCTCAGCCTTCTCTGCTTTCTACTCCCCCCACCCCCAGGCACCCTGGCCTCCTGGTGGATCCCGGAAGTCTGCCCACTGCCGCCACCTCAGGGCCTTTGCACATGCTGATTACTGTCTGTCCCCCTCCCTGTCCTCAGGCCCCGGCTCCCTTCAGCTGAGCCCTCCCTTCCCATCACTCCACCTCACTCCCGGTTTTACTTCTTCATTGCACTTTGCTCCATCTGAAATTAGCTTTTCTGCTGATGTGTCCTTTCTTGTTGCTAATTGCCTGCCAAGCAGAATGGAAGCTCCTTGTTCACCACCACGGCAATACCTGGTGCCTGGTAAATATCCATTGAATGAATACATGGGTGGATAGTGGATGGAGTGATGATACAGAACTAGCGTGTGCTTTGATGATGTACAGGGAGGCAGATGCCACGACCTCCAGTGGATCACAGGCAGCTGGACACCAGAGGCCTCTGCTATGAACAGAGGCCTCTCTGGACACAGAGGGAGGGAGGGACTTGTGTTGCTGCAGGTGATTGGCTGGCTCCCAGCATCCACTCCCCTTTTCACACGTATCTTCCTGGTCCAGAAAATAAAGAACTACATTTCCCATACTCCCTTGTAGCCCAAGTGCTGGCTGTGAATGAGATACAGCCAATGAGATGCAGCCAGAGGCAGACGGAAGGCAGCCTGGAGCAGATCCGGCTCCTGCTGGGCTCTGCAGGTGTGGCAGTGTCCCAGCCTCCAGTCACCCACCCTGGGGGGGCAGGAGGCCATGGGAGGTGACTTCCTGAGCCTGGATGGCAGGCATAGCTGTTCTTGAATTCGGCAGAACCAGAGGCAACCTCCTGCCAGGTAGCTCTCAGCAGGTCAGTTCTGGAGGGCCCACTAAAACCTACGGCCTGTAGGAGTCACAGGCCATCTGATCATTTTGGAAGCCCTGAATCTCCTGTGTTAAGTCCCAGTCTATGTAAAATACTTGGAGGGTATCATCTTATCACCTGCCACGGCTGGGATGTCTGAATAGATGAAGAGGGTGTGACAATGCAGTAGCCGGTCACCGCATTTACAGACAGCTCAGCAGATCCCAGAACAACCTGAGAAACAGGAGACTCCAGCCCACCACCTAGAAACTCCGGCCACAAGACTGAGAAGCACCCAGATATTTGGAATGTCCAGGTGGCTCCCTGGACTGTTCACCTGCCTACCCATGTGTTTAGTACACGACCTGGTTGACCGGCTGCTCCGATGATTCTGTACAACAGCAAATACGAAACTCGTTAGTTCTGCTACATGACATGGTTTAAAAAAAGAAGGCCAGAGACTTCCCTGGAGGTCCAGTGATTAAGACTTCGCCTTCCAATGCAGGAGATGCGGTTCGATCCCTGGTCGGGGCGCTGGGATCCCACATGCCTCGTGGCCAAAAACACAAAACAAAACAAAACATAAAAGAAGCAGCAATACGGTAACAACCTCAATAAGGACTTTAAAGATGGTCCACATCTAAAAACAAAATCCTGAACAAACAAGGCGGCCAGGATCTGTGTCATCGCGTGACCTGGTCCTGGCGCTACCACTACCACAGCCAGCCGAACTGGATGCGCCTCCAACCCTTTCTGGCCTCCCCATGACTCCCTATGAAATGGGAGAAGAAACGGGGACTATGTCCAGTCTCCTTCTAGCTTTAAATGTCTTGAATTCTCTTCTGTTCTTCTGTGTGTGTGTGTGTGCGTGTGTGTGTGTGTGCGCGCGTGCGCGTGTGTGTGCGCGCGTGTGCGCGCGTGCGTGCGTGCGTGTGTGCGTGTGTGTGTGTGCGCGCGCGCGTGGTGTACGTCTGTGGTGTGTGTGGTGTATGTATTGATATATGGTGTGTGGGGGGGTTGTGTGTCTCTGCACAGCTCCCTGTCCCGCTCCCCACCCCACCGTGTTGGTCCCTATGAGGTCAAGATAGGTGATTTTAATTTAAAAAATTATTATTTTCTTTTACCATAGAAAACAGCAAGCACACAAAAGTAAAGAAAATGCTATGACCAGCCCCGTCTGCCCACTGCCCCTGAGTTATCGACTCCTGTCCAATCCTGTTTCATCTCCACCCCTTCCCGTGTCTCCTGACCCCCGGGTTATTTTGAAGTAAAGCCCGTCAGTACGTATTTCACTTAGTATCTATAAAAGACAAGGACGGAGCAGGTTTCGACGGTGATGCAGCTGCTGGTCAGACGAAGCATTCTGCATCCCAAAGCCGTCTTTGAATGTGGGTCACCTCTTCCCTGTTGGGAAAAGTACCCTCATCGAAGACACACTCCAGATGCCTCACGGACACTAAAACGCAAATAAGAACATCGACGGACGCGCTCAATGTTTCTAGAAAGCAGTTCTTAGAACCTCAGGAGTGGTTCTAGGGTGGTCCGAATTCACACGTGTTCGGAAGACTATGAACACGATGTGGAAAGTAGGCCATTTGTTTCAATACCCACCCAGGCCAGGCCCCAAACCCCTGAACCACCACCTACAGCTTCTCACCCGGCATCCTGGGGGCAGTGTCGGTGGGGATGGGTGGACAGCCAGGGCCCCTGGGGACTGAGGCTCTGGAGCTGGACGCTGTGTTGGCCCCTGGCTCTACCGCTCAGAACTGTGTGGGTGGACAAGCCAGGCCTCCTCTGGGCCTCCGTGACCCCATCTGCAGGATGGGAACAGTGATCTCAAAGTCTCTCTCGCAAGGCTGTTTGGGGATTAAATGAGATAATAGAATACGGCGCCTGACGCACAGGAAGTGCTCCATAAACACCGCTGTCCTGGGACCACAGTCCTGGTTTCCTGAGATGAAGGCTCCCTTTGGCCGGTGCCGGTCTCCCTGCACGTTAGCTGCTGAAACCAGTGCTGACCCGAGAGAGTGCACCAAAATATGATCCCGAAGGGAGGATGTCGTCTCTTGGCCTAATCCTTCTGGATCTTCTGCTATCTCCTCCACCGCCTGAGCGAGCCCGACACAAGGCAGGCATTCAGTCTCACTCTCACAGGGGAAGAAAGCATAGAAACACCCTTTTGGAACAGAAAGAACTTAGTTTGTGCAAGAACTGCCATGTCAAAGGCCTGGAGAGCACAACCGGAGGATTGTACGTTGTAGGTCGGGCCCCTCACCAGAGCAGCCGGCTCGCCGGACAGTAAACACGCTTCTAATGAAATAAAAGCTGTCGGGCAGCAGAGTCTCCGCTGTGAGTGGCAGGCGGGCGCTGTGCTTCCAAGAGCGCGTCAGGCTGAGCGCATCTGTCATCTCGGACGGAGACCCTCCCAGCAACACAGCCTGAATGGCAGCACGGAGCCCAGCCCTGTGCGGTGAGCCTGTCTCCAAGGCAACCGCAGCCTGTCTCAGGCACTGCCTCAGGACCCACCTGAGGCCAATGCCTATGAGTGGACACATCCGCGGATGCATTTATGCCTCTACCACCCACATCACTCTTTGCCGTCTCTGCCCTGTGGAGGTCCTGGGTAATACAGTGTGCAGCCCAAAGACACTCAGGCTTTTAATGCACATTTTCCCTTAGCAATAAACCACGTATATATTTATATTAATTGACCAACGAAGGTTACATCTTGTGACGTCATTTAAGCAGAACTCCGTGTGATTAAGTACTGAATTTCTCCCTGTGCCCCTTCCCAGCCACCGGGCCATCCGAAAAGCCTGGATCCCCGTCACCTCGGGGTTAAATGCCCATGAAGTACCTGGTGTGCGCTTCCTGAAAGTGATGGGGTGATGCCTGAGAGAGAGAGAGAGCGCTGCTCAAACTGAGAAGGAGGGTCTGACATCGAATGTCAGAGGTGGAAGGCCTGGCCTCTTGAGGATCCTCATTGCCCAGAAGAAGAAACAGAGGCTCAGAGACGGGTGGGACCTGGCCACGATCGCAGAGCTGTGAGGGACAGCACGGCACCGGCACTGCCGTCCAGGACTTCCCTCTCAGAACTGCAAACACCTTTGGAATCGGCCATGATTCCTAAAGACGGAAGTCCAGGAGGACCCCCAGGACTCCCTGCGATCTCATGTCAGATGGGCCGCCTGGGAGAAGGGGGCTGGCTGCGCTGACAGGACAGCACCAGCACGGTGAGGGTCTGCCCTAAGGAGGCAGAGTGGGGGATCTGGTCGGTGGACGTGTGTGAGCTCTTCAGGAAGGTCTGAGGGACCTGTCTTGCCCCAACACAACCCACGTCTAATATCTGGCAGGCGCTCTCAGAATCTCTGGGCAGGACGTCCATGGGAAGGGATGGGGAGTTTGGTGTGCTGCCCGGCCTGGAGGCCGGGGAAGTTGGGCCTTGGCCAGCAGGGGTGAGGGGCCACGGCCACTTTCCTCTAGGCCACACCTGCCCGGCCTGGGAAGGGGGCCCAGCAGCCTCACAATTAATCTGCCTCCTTGGAAGCCTCGGGCAAACATTTAGACTGGGGACTCCCTTGTCTCATCTGTCCAAATATTTGTAGCCTGTGGGTCACTTGGTCATTTCCTGAGAGGCTAAATGTGGGGTGGTTTTGACCCACACAATCTCCATCTCCCTTGCACTGCAGGGGCCAACTTGAGCATCTCCAGCGTATACAGAAGCTTCTGGTTCCAACCAGGGCCACCCTGACATCCCGGATTGGGGGGGTGGGGGGGCAGGAAGTGAGATAATGTTTGAGCATCTTCCCTCCTGTAAAGCTCTGCGCTGGATACAGCAGCATCTCAGCTACTGTTGGCAACTCTGGTCAGGCAGCGTTCAAAGATGAGGACCCCAGGGCCTGGACATGGAAAATAAGCTACTCAAGCCAGTGGGCACAGCTGGTGATGGTCTGGGCTTCATTCAAACTGGGCTCCGTCCAACCCTGGACTCCAAGTCTCCCCTAGCCTTACATAAGTGCTTTCATTCATAATTCATTCCAGCAGCCTATAAAGTTGCTTTTTTATCAGCATCCTCATGATTGTTCTCTCGGCCATCATTTGCTAAACTTCCCCCTGGGTCAGACTTAATTCTCCTGAGCCGCTAGAGAGAAGGTATGACTTCTCCCCCATTTTACAGATGAGGCTACTGAGGCACAGAGAAGTTAGGTAAGCCACCTAAAGCTGCACAGGAGAAACAGAATCACTCTAGAAGCCAAATATTCTGACCCCACCAAGCTCCAGACCATTCCACGGGCACCTTCGATGTTGCTACTCGGCAGTGCGGCTGCTCGGGGCGCCCTGAGGCGGTGCCTTCTTGGCCCTAGGGAGCCAGTGGCAGGCCTGAGGCAGGGGTGCGCAGGTGAAGGCGGGAAGGGCCTGCAAGCGCAGCTTGTCCTGCCTGGGGTCGCCTAGAAGCCTGTACTTAGTTCTCCCTGGTAAATAACAGCTCCGGTTTCTGCTAAAAGGATTCATTCCCAGAACACAATAATTTTCATCTCTCCCTCGCTAACCCGTAGTTTATGGCTAAATATATGCCATAATGAGCCACTGGCCTGATGGCGTCGTTAAGGAGATATTTGACCTCGGGTTTAATTGCAGGATGGAATAAATGGCTGGGACGTGCCGAAGGGGCCCCTGCCAGCTCGCAGGCAAGTTCAGGGCTCTGCATCTGGCATCCGCCAGTCCCCGAGAAAGTGGTGCGTCAGAGAAAGGGGCTCCCGCGGCGCCTGGGACACAAAGGAGGGTGAAGGCTCAGGAGCCGAGTGCGGCCATGCGATCCATGGCCAGGGCCGCCCTGGAACCCTTGGGTGTGGGTGGATTCCGGCGGCTGCTGACCCTGGAGAGTGGCCCTCTTGCGACTAACTCCCTCTTTCTGCCTGCACCCTGCTTTCCAAAGTCCCCCAGAAAAAAGCCACTCCTACCCTCCTACCGCACCCCTCCCCCTTGGCAGAATGCAAGGCCGGTGAGCTGGGCGTTAGGCTTGGGACAAGAGTCGCCACCAATCGCCACAGACTAAACACCGGTTTCAAGTGCTCCCGGCACATGCCTCTGTATCTGTCCTGGCTGGTGAGGGCGAGGGGAGAGAGGGGACCCGGGAACGAGGGCGCACTGGCACCTGCTGAAGGCTATCGAGAGAAAGAAACTCGAGCAGGCAGACGACTTGGTGATGCGACCCGGAGCTGGGCTGCAAGTTGGGAGGGGCTCCGCGAAGCAACCTGCCTGTGGGCGACGCAGGCGCTTCTGCATGAAAAACGTGGCCTGTGACCTCCGCGCCCTGGAGGAGAGGGGGTGGATTCCGGCCTGTGGCAGTGCAGGGTGCACCCAGCCGTGCCTCTTGGATTGTTCTCTCCGCTGCTCAATGTCAAGGCTACAAAAGCCATCAAGGGAGTGTCAGCTGAACGGAGGGCTTTGACAAATGACAACTGCTTGAAAGAAGGGAGTGTCAATAACTGTGACTTGGGCCCAATTTATTCGATCTTGGTGGTTCTTATCTGGGAGGGAGTGTGTAAGCACTGAAAGCTATGGGCTGCTTTTCCCCAACATGCACCCACACACCTAGTTTTGCACCTCCCACCCCAAGATCCTTTGGTCTTGAGTTAAGAAGCGCACCCCCCAACAGCTCGACCTAAGACCGGGGAAGTACGCCAGGGTCTGCTCCTTCCCTTGTGGAAGGCTCTACCTGCACAACTCTAAGGGCCAAGTAATCGTCTCCCTATTTTTCTCTTCCTGAAAGAGTTTTGTTTCTTTGGCTCCCACGACTTCTTTACTGCTGGGGTGCCAGGCAGATTGCTG
Organism: Mesoplodon mirus; assembly: GCF_964341445.2. NCBI lineage: Eukaryota > Metazoa > Chordata > Mammalia > Artiodactyla > Ziphiidae > Mesoplodon > Mesoplodon mirus. The sequence continues at coordinate 2,952,618 of NC_138995.1, read as the reverse complement.
AGTCGGGGTGAGCCTGGCCTCCAAAGCCTAGCTGAGTATTGTCTGTGGACTTTGTAGTACCCGGGAAGTGGAGATTCAGAGCCAGGGAATGTGGTTCCTGGACGCTGCTGGTAGCTCCAGTCTACCAGGCTGGAAGCCCAGGCGTGGTGTTCTCTAGGCCACTGACTGGCATCTGCAGCGGCCCAGCACCCTGCACACAGGATTGGGAGCGGGCTGAACTGATCCCCAAAGGTGGGAGCCCAGCATCTACACAAGCACAGCGTGGTGAAGAGCTGCGGGGATCTATTGGGAAACTAGAATCTCCCAGCCCAATGTCCTCTAGGAGATTAGACAAGGCCCCGAGTTCTCCATTTGGTTACACGGTTGCCAGTCTCCCGGTGCACGGTGTTTGGAGAGGGGCTGGGGGTGTGTTTCCAAGAGGAAGCACGCGGCTGTGATCCCCAAGGGGTGCAGAGCCCACACCAGCCCCGCTGCCCTGGTCCAACGCACCCGGGCTCGGCCACGGCCGCCGCCGCCCCCCGCCCCCCGAGCAGTGGAATCCCTCCTGATGGCTGCGGGCCGGGGGATCTCTCCAGCGGGGTCCTGCTTTTCCTACCCCAGTTTTCATTCAGCTAAAGAAAAGGAGGCGAAAGCCAGCACATGCCGTCCTCTGAGGCAACGGAAGAAAAGTGGGCAGTGGGTGTTGAGAAAAAGAGAGGAGAAAAACTCTCTTGGGATGGGGGAACTGGGGTGGCCTTTGGAAAGCCAACTGCTTCTCCCCAGAAAAAAAAAAAAAATGTCATCCGGGCCAGGAAACAAACGTCAAAGCCTGGGGTAATTATATTTATTTGAAAAGAAAAGAGACAAGGGAAAGGCTGGTGGCAGAGGGAGGCTGGAGGCTGCGTTCACCCCAGCTGACTGTCCCAGAGGAACTGTCTGGGTGCTCTTAGAAAGGGGCGTTGAAGGACTTAAATTAGGGTTTTTCTTACCCAGAAACCTGATTGTGCTACTGCGGACGGCGGGGGCAGGGGGGGGGTGATAACAAACAGAGTCCCGATTTTGCACCGTGGGGGGGGGAGACATGACAATTTCATCCAGTTAGAAGAAGGAGGACGGGGTCCTGCTAAGAGTCCGAGCGGCCCAGGGCGCACGCCCTTTGACTGGACCTGGGATGCGAGCACCGCGAGGCCCCGGCGGCTGAAGCTCCATCGGCGGGCTGTTTGTAATTCCATCCCTTTTTTCCATTAACATAAACACCACTTGAACAAAAATATACACGGCCACCTACTTTGCCGGGAAAGACGGCCCAGCGCCCACCGGCCCGCGCTCGCCCGCCGACCGGGACCCCTGCCCTCGCGGCGCGCCGGGGGCGCCCGGGTCCGCGCCGTCCACGCGGCGCGCGGGGCCCAGGCGGAGGCCGCCTTTGGGTGGCTTTGAAGCTTGAGGCCTCCCGGATCTCGGCCGGCCCCCCACAGTTCAGCCTGTCATCCCGGCCGGCCGCCACCACAGTCCCGACGGAGGTGCTGAGTTGTCAATGTAAATTCCTAGTTAAGCCACTTGTTGATAAAGCCTCGGGGCAAATTGGTTCCTCTTTACCTGCCCAGCCCCCGCCCTCGCCCTCGCCCTCGCCCCCGCCGGCGCGGCCCTAATTTCAGGAGGAGGTGGTCGCTGGCGGCGGCCTCGCAGTGAGCTAATTGAATTGGAACCCGCACGGCCTCCGTTCAGCTGGACGCCTGGAGGGGTGGAGGAAGGGGCCGGGGGCGGGGGTGGAGGTGGGCCTGCCGCCTGGGACTTCTGGCCCGGGGTGGGCTCTTGGTGAAGGAACAGCAATAACGTGGGGGGGTCTCTGCCGTCCGCGTAAACGGGCGCGTGACCATCTGGCGGCTCTCCTGGTGCGCCGGCCTCCCGCGTCCGCGTCCACGCAGTCCTGGCCCCTCCACTCCCCACGTCCGCGTGTGCAAGCGGTCCTTGCGCCAGCGGGGTCTCCTCCCGCTCGCCCCGCCCCAAATCAGAGCTCACCGAGACTCAGCCCGGAGTCATGGGTCTGAGCTTCGCTCTCTTCCACCCCACTCTGTACCCCCATTTCGGGCCCCGCACCCGCACGAACTGAAAATCGACAGGGTCTTGCAGACCGCAAGGGGAAATCACCCCGACTGGCCCAGGCCCCGGCTCCAGTCTCCGTCTCTGCGGGCACAGGCAGGTCAAGAACAGAGCCGGTTCCCCGTATAATTCAGGCCCCGAACAACGCAGCTGGAATTGTCCAAGGAGTAGCCCTTTGATGTTCTTTTTTCCTCCTAACGTTACGACATAATTTTTGGTCTCCGCTATTTCCCATTACCCGTATAGACACGTCCCAAGCAATTATGCACTCTAAGTGCATTTCCCGGTTTTGCAGGAAAAAAAAAAAAAAGAAAAAGAAAAAGAAACACTTCGAGGTACCCCAGTGTCATGAGCCTTAGAGTCTGCCCTGGGCGTCTCACTCTCTAACGGCACCCTAGGTTGCATCCGGATTCCAGCGCGGAGACCCTTCTTATCCGCCCCTCTCCCTTCGTGCGCCCAGTGCCCGCGGTATCCGAAACTGGGCAGTCCCCACCACGGTCAAAGGGAGGCGACGGGGCCCGGAGACGCGCGCGTGCTTGGCTTCCAGAAGGCGCCTCTCCACGAGCGCGAGTCCCGGGCGCGCCCCGGTGCCCCAGCCCCCGGCCTCTCCGCTTAGACGCCCGCAGGAGAAGGTTGAATCCTCCCCTTCGGCTCCCACCCAGGCAGGGCCAAGCGAGCGAGAAAAGGGAGCTCACTGACCCCACCTCCCAAGACCCTACCCCAGCCCGAGAGTTTTCGGATCTGCAACTCCAGCGTCCCGCGCTCGGGCGCACGCCCCCTCCCCGGGGATGGTCGAGGTAAAATAAACACCGCGTTCAAGCAAGCAGAAACCATCATTAGCCCAAACCACGGTTAAAATAATTGCTTCGTCGCACAACGAGAGCGGCAGTAACCAGCCGGGACTGCCTGGGACCCTCCCGCCGCCGCCGCCGCCGGGGCCTCGGTGGACGCGGAACCACGTCGCCGCCGGGGCGGCCCCGACCCCGAGGGGTGACGTGCGCGACGCGGAGCCCCGTGGGCCCGGGTCCGCGCGGAGAGAAACGCGTTCTCGGCTTCCTGCGCGGGTGAGAGCGCCGTCTCGGCCGAACGCCAGCCCTCCACAGTTATTTTCTGGGAGGCGACTAGACAGTGCTCGAATCAGACTCGCAAAGCCAGAGTGAGTCTCGGCTGCTTAAAAAGGAGAGAGAGAGAAAGAAGTTAGGGCAGGTAGGCGGCGGTGAAAGGCAGGCAGCCAGCCTGAAGCTACGTTCTTCAGAAAATGCTGTTTTGCAAGAAACGCAGAGAAAACGTGGAGGCGATGGCGAAGGGGGTGTTAGGATACTCATTACCGGTCTCTTAAAAAGGGCAAATCTGACTCCTAATGAGTTAGTTTTCATGGCGAATTAAATGGGTCTTCGCCCAATTTAGGGGTGGGGTGGGAATGACCTCGTGGAAGCTTTGCCTGCAGCTGCCACGTGGACCTAACTCATTCTCAAACTTTAACAGGAAAAAGGGAGGTGGGAGGAGAACGGAGATAAAAAGATCGATTTTGACCTTGGGAATATAACAAAATGTTTAAAATATTTTGAGGTTTACACTTTTTAAGATAGCGGGTCTTCCCATGTCAGGGCTATATAGACTTTTTGCATGTAATTGATTTCTAATTATTAAGAAAAGTACCCAATTCATTGGTGCTGGAGTACAGAAGTGAAGTACTTAAATGCAAACCGAGTGCCCCAAGGAAATTAGTTTTAAAAACGAACCCATGCTAAGACCTGTGTGTGATCAAACTGTTCCCAGATTTGGTGTATCTCAAGCACTGAGAAAACATGTTTCAACATAAAAGAACCAGGAAGTGTGAGTGACTACTTTATCTTTGCACCTCTGTTTGATTTTTAAATTCTACAGGGCGGGAAGCTGCCGGTAGGAAGGTAAGCATTGACTGAGATGCAAAAATAAGTGCAGCCTAAAGGGACACAGCACATTTTATTTACTTATTTATTTATTGTGATACGCGGGCCTCTCACTGTTGCGGCCTCTCCCGTTGCGGAGCTCCGAACGCGCAGGCTCAGCGGCCATGGCTCACGGGCCCAGCCGCTCTGCGGCATGTGGGATCTTCCCGGACCGGGGCACGAACCCGTGTCCCCTGCATCGGCAGGTGGACTCTCAACCACTGAGCCACCACGGAAGCCCCTAGACACCGCACATTTTAAAAGGCAAGGAGCGGCGCTGGGGCAGCTCTGCAGTTGCCCCAGGTTGAGACCTACTGCCTGGGCTGGTCAGGACCGCCCCCGCCAAGGGATCCCACTGGAGGTCTGCTCCTGGGGGGACGGGGACCCCATCGGTCCCCAAGGAGCTCAGCCGGGGCGCTCCAATGTCTGCCTTTCCCCAAGCCCTCCTGCCCCAATTTAAGTCCACAAAAAGAGTGGCCATGAAGACTTGCCCTGAACACCCTGCGGGAGGGCAGTCGAGGGTCTCAATAAGCCCCACTCCCAGCAAGACAGACGCCCTGGAGGAGTGCAGATGTCCAGGCCAGGCCCCGCCGCTCTCCGTCCCTGGCGTTTCTCAGAAACCGGGCTGCTGGGGAGCAGTGCCAGGAAGCCGGTGGGATCGGGTTGGGGCGGGTGTGGTGGAAGTGATTCGGAGCCCCCTTACCCCACGCGGGGGTTAGAGGGCAGGGCCCAGAAGGCTGGAGACTACTGTTTTGTCATGACGCAGGGTGGAAAGCTGGGGCAGGGGGACGTGAAGCAGAGCCTCCGAGTCAGGAGCCAGCAGTCTCCCCTCTTCTTCCTGGAGTTGCCAATGGCAGCCCAGAGTTGGGACCCCACAGGTGCCCTCGGGAGGAGGAGAGAAGTGTCTTAAACCGAGCCACGTTTATGGAGCCCTCGCCGTTTGCCCCTCGCTCTCCGGTCTGCAAAATGGGCTCAGCACAGCAGCTCCTTAGCCCCGTGCTGGTACACAGCAGGCGCTCAATGGTTCTCTAAAGATAACACTGTTCCTATTTAGTCTTCACCGCGGCCCGAGGGTGGGGATATCTTTATTTTCACCATCATGCAAATGAGAAGAGGGGCTCAGAGAGGTCACTAAGCTGCGCAGAGGCCGCACAGCAGCCGGGCAGAAAGGTGGGATTCTAACCCAGGCCTTTGGCTGCCGGACCCCTGCTCCAGGGGCCACCCCAAGCGGGATGGGAGCCCTCAGTGGGCTCTGTTGTCTGCAGAGGGTGACCCGGGACCAAGCCTGGCGGGTGGAGGGGCGGGGTGCGCACCTGAGACTTCATCACCCTTCCGTGTGGCAGCAAGTTGGTTCTGAGGTGTCAGAGGGCCAGGGGAGGCTCCCCTCCAACCCAACCTGACGCTCTGCTCTGTGAAGTAGGTGCCAGGATTTTGAGCTACGTTCTCTTCCACGCTGCCTAGGGGTGAGGGCAAACCAGAGTGCCCAGGGGAGGGGAACGTGCCCCAAGTCTCAGGTGAGCTGATTCCCCTATTTGAGTTCACTCCACCAAAGGTTGGTCCTGTCAAGCTGAGCCCCACAGGATCTCACCCCCAGCACCCCAAACACCAGGGATGAGGGAACACCCCCAGTAATAACAACCAGGCTAAGAATTATTCACAATTTGCTAACTACCCAGAAGGAGCTACTGTCAATGTTCTGGTTCTGCAGATGAGGAGACCAAGGCACAGAGAGGTAAGGCCACCAGCCCTGGGTCACACAGCAATGGAAGCCAAGTCTCAATACAGTTTTATTTATTTCTTTAAGAAGTTTGCCCTGGTTCGCATTTATATCCCCCTGCCTTATCCCCCTCCCAGACCGTGCTCAGGGCTCTTCTGCATTTCTCCTCTGGCTCTCAGACCGCTCCATGGATGGGTACTGACTTTATCCCCATTTTAAGATAAGGAAAAACAGAGGCACCCAGAGGTTAAGTCATTTGCGAAGGCTCTCCTCGTTCCTCGCTGCCCCTGGCCGCCTCCTCTGGTTTTCCTCCCACGTGGCCCCAGGGACACTGACAAGGGCCTCACAGAGACCCTTCCCGACTCTCCTGGGAAAGCTCCACCCCAGGGCTAAGTGGGCTGAGGCCTGGGACCTGCTCCTCGGAAAACTGGACACAGAGGAACTTCCACGTCAAGAGTGGCCACTGCCCGCCCAATGCTGGAGCCGCGGAGAGAGGTGTCCAGTCACCTGGGGCTGTGCCTTCAGGCACACACGCACACACACACAGACCTCTGTCTCTCTGTCTCTCTCTGTCTCTCCTTCCCTCTTACACACACTCCTTTCCACTCTAGAGCTCCCTGCCCACCTCCTCCCCAAGCAGACCGAGGGGACCCCTCCCTGCGTGCCTCTGGGTGAGTTCTTTTTCTCTCTCTCACCCTAGGCTTTGTGGGAGTCCCTGCTACTCTCACAGTCCATGTGAGTCTCCTGGGGCTTCGCCCTCTGTCTGTTTGACCCAGGCATCTCTGGGTTCTAGTGACCAGATACCTTGGGGTCTCTCTGGGGTGGAGGAGGGTCTCCGTGTGTCCTGGACACCTGTGCCTCTGTTCTGCGTCCACAGGGCACTCTACTCAGCTCTGACTGCCCGGGAGCTGTGTCGCCTTCCCCGTGTCACACACACAGCTGGCTCTCCGATCGTGCAGAAGACAGACGGGCGAGGCTGTGCAAGTCGGCACGGCCACGTGCAAATCCTCCCAGGGGGTCCCTGGGGCAGCCCGGAAACGACCCGGCTGGGACAAAAGGGCCCAAACCCAACCTGGGGCGGGGGGGGGGAGGCGCGGAAAGAGCACCTCACCTCCGTTTCCTCAGCAAACCCAGGGCTCTGGGCCGCCTCAGGCAGGTGAAGTCCCTTCTTCCCCCAGGCGCTCTGGGCTGCGCGGATTATGCTTTCTCCCTAGAGATAACACTTGTTTTCATATTTTCCACACCCTCTAAGTGGACATAGCGCATTACAAGCTATTAGCGGCGACCAACAGGCACATTTTGGGTGCGCACGCTGGCAGGTTTCTGGGAGCAAATTGCTGCTTTTGATTAAGAACCCAATCTGAGCACACCCCCGCCCCCGTCCCTGCTTGGCCTGGCCCTCATTTCCTCATCTCGCCCTCTTCTAAAGCCCCTGTTCCCCGAAGGTGGTGTGTGTTATCTCCCCCTTGAACCTGAGAAATAGAAAATATCTGACGTTTGAAATTTAATTTATATTTTCTTTTTTTTTTTGAAACTCACTCATTTTCATCCTCTCTCTCTACACTGTCCGCTCCCCCTGCCCCCAGAGGAGTTATTTCCACGGGGCGCCCCCCCACCCCCCGAGGAAGTGTTGAGGACCAGTTGCTCTCTCTCAGCCCTACCTCTTGGGAGATGCCTCTCTTTCCCTCCCTGCGTGTGGGTCCTTTGCTCAGAAACAAGATCTGGGACACACTCCCCCCCTCACACCCCCCATGATGGAGCGAACGTCTTCTCGCCATCTTTTTGAGAGCAGCTGTCCAGGCAGCAGGGATGAAGATACATCGGATGCTTTGGAGCGTGCCCCTGTGGGAAGGAGACTGTAGCCAGGCCAGACGCCGGGGTGGGAGCCCCAGGACACGCAGTGTCCCCGGAGCGTTCTCTGTTCCCCAGAGCAGTATGCCCTGCTAACGCCAGAAAACTCCCAAAAATCTCGAGGGGGAGAGGGCTGTAAATTCCTGGGCTGCAACGCTGTCAAATATTTCGTTGAAGAACGTCATGGAAAATGCGTGCTTTTGGGTAAAAGGCCAAGTGGAGAGGCGATCGCAGGGCTGCAGCAGCGCAAATACGAGCCTCTGTGTTTGGTTTGTTTTTTGACCAAAATATGAGCCTCTCTCTAATGCGCAGCCGACGGGGAGGTGGCCTGCCAGGACCTGGGTCAGGGACGACCCTTGCCTCAGCTGCTCCCCGAACATGGCCCTAGTGGTCCCCACAGGTGCCGTTTCTGAGCCCCATCTGTGCCGAGGGGGGTGTGGCCAGGCCAGTGAAGCCGTAGGATAGGGCTCTTTCTCCTCCTCACTCTGGGGTAGCCCCAGGAACACGCTAAGGGGCCCCAGAATCTGACGTGCCATTGACAAGAGGAGACAACAGGACTGCCTTCGTTTAGAGTTTGGCTGGCAGCAACGGGCACAAGCAGGGACACCACCCCGAGATGTGGGTGTGCGGCACAGAGCAGGAGCCTCCCCAGTGGCCTTCTGAGGGCACTGGGGCTCCCTAGGACTCGGGGTCCCTTCTAGTGCTCATGCTGCCCACGTGCCTTGTCTCTGCGTCTCTTCTGTGCTGGCTGCAGACAGAGGCTTACACGGTTCTGAGCTCACAGCCTCTCAAAGACCTGCACAGAAGGTAAATCGTCCCCACGGCTCCATACCGTGCCGACGAGGACAGCCCTCCCTTCCCGGCACGACAAAGGGCAGGAAAGTTGCTCCGTCACTACAAAAACAGAGTAGGTGGATCACTCACTTCCCTGGAACCTGAGATCAGAACAGAACCTGCCTCCCAGGGTTATGGTGGGGGTTACTGAGCGAGTGGTGGCCTTGAGGTGCCTAGCGAGGGCACAAGGTCAGGCCTCCACGACCGTCGGATGTGTGAGCTCTGTACTTCTATTATTGCATGCTTGGCTGCGTGCAGACCTCCTGACGGTGTTCTACTCACGCCACCATGCTCCACTGCAAACGCACTGCCTGACGCTTGGGTAGATACAGCGTCACGGCGCAGACCCCCGTCTTTGCGAAACGCTGCCCGGGATGCTCCGTGCGCACAGGCACCGCGCCGGACTTTACGATGGGCGTGTAGAACCACTATATCATGTCCAATACAACCCACTGTATCACGCACACACCTTACAACAGTCCGCGTAGTTCTATATTATATGGTCCGCAGAGCCTACAACATTCTGTCCAGAATACATGGTGCGGTACACACCCCAGACTATTCTGCGTGTGTAACCTGCTACGTACTATACACACTTTATAATACTGGGTGTACAGGACACCTCTTACTGCCCTCAAATATTCTGCGCACACAACGTGTCATATTATTCACACCTTCACATGTTCATTCCGCGTGAAGCCACTATGCTGCACCCACACCCTAATGATGCTCCGCACAAGGAACAGTTACATTTGCACACCTTATGCTATTCTGCACACACAGGCCTTACACTGTACACCCACCTGGCGCGGTCACACTTACGGGGCACTGCTCGGTGCCTCTCTACTTCTATAGTTCTCGCCCTCTGGGCAATATTCTGCACATTGGCACACGCGGTATGTGTGCGCCTCCAGAGTCTGCAGAGAAATACCCCACTTACTCTGTGCACAGATCACCCTGTGACTGGGGAGAGGGTGCCCTCTCCTCCTGACTCTGACGTTTCCCCCCGCCAGTCTCCTGTCCCCAGGGCCGCATTTTCACCACAAACCTCCCACCCCTAACCCCCCACTGACGTCCGCAAGCCAAGCGGCCTCCTTTACTGCCAAACGCCCACCTTGGTCTGGGGCCCGGCCCGCGCTACCTTCTGTCGCCTTTGGACGTCGCCGGGGAAGGGGTTCGAGGGAGCGGGGACGAGGGAGGCGCGGGCCGGCGCTAATGCAGAGCAGGGCGGCTGCCCTCGCGGTGGGTGGTCGGCGGCCGCCCCCGCCCGCGCCCGCGCCCGCGCCCGCGCCCGCGCTGCCGGCCCGGGCACAATCCGAGCTGGATCTGGTTCCCTGCTCGGGTTACGGCGCGCTCTCAGCCCGGGCGGCTTCACTTAAGCAATTAGTCAGTAAAAATACCTTGGGCTTCGGGAGTGGGAGACATGGCAGGCGTGTCTATTTTTACACCCCCCTCCCCATTTTGGGGTTCCTGGGGCCGGCGCTGGAGCGCAGATTGGATTTGGGATGGGTGCGTGTTCTTGATAGATCTTTGCGCTAAGAGCAGAAAGCTGCCCGAATCCCTGTCTGCGTTTTCTCCGACAGTCCCTGGGGCTGGGCCCCTGGGGGTTTTGTTTGTTTCTGTCTGTTTGGATAGCCTGTCTTTCTCTGCAGTCTTGTCCAAGCCTCCCAACAGCCCTAAGAAATAGACGGCATTATTCGTCCCATTTTTTAGATGAAGACACTAAGTTACAGCACGGGGATTATAGCTAACAACACTGTATCACATACTTAAACGTTGCTAAGAGAGATCTTAAACGTTCTCACACACACCCCCCCCCCAAAAAAAAAGAAAAGAAAGAAATGGTAACTACATGATGGGATGGTGTCATTTTGCAACATATACATGTATCAAATCAACACTCTGCACACCTGAAACTTACCCAATGAGTTAATTGTATCTCAATAAAGCTGGGGAAAAATCAACCAATAAATCCCACCCTCCCACTCCCTGCCAAAAAAAGACAAGAAACAAATGCACAAATGGCTTATGCAACATCACTACATAGTGGAGGCTGGATTCAAATTTGGACCACGATTGTGAGTCTGCACGTAGACAGTCTCTGCCCTGTACTCCGGAGGCTTAACCCCCAGTCCTGCTCAGACCTGGATTTGTGTCCTGCCTCTGCAGGGTGACCTAGGACATGAGGCAATGTCACTGAGCCCATCTGTAAAGGGAGGGATAATATTGACCTGGTAGTGTCATCTGTGAAGGTTAAACAAGTATCCTTGGGGTGTTTAACCACAGTCCTGGGTTCGTGGATGGGAGGTTGTGGATCCAGGCATTTGGTGATACCTTGAAAATCATTCTACAAATGTCGCAGGTATCTCTCCTCAGGAAGGGGTGGGTGTAGGGTTGTAGTTTTCAACAGTTTATCAAAGGGATTCACAGCCCAGAGAAACATCAAGAACATCTGAGAGGTGTTTATAAGGTGAAGCTCAATACCGCGTGCACAGCCAGCAATCGATAAATCCTATTATCATCATGTGTTTGTGGCGGTGGTTACTATTTTATCACCGTCAGTTCTCCAATGGGTCTCAGTGCCTTTGAGCCTGGAAAGCCAGGGGTGGGGGGCAACAGAAGCATTTCTAAACACCCCTCTCTCTCCACTCTCGGCCTGTAACGAGGCATCTGGGAGGGTAAAATTCGATGACAGTCAGCCCTTGGAGGTGGCCAGGGCCTCAGTTTCTCCATCCCCCAAAGGCAAGACCAGCAGCGACCTCTCAGGGCATCTTCAGAGCCGAAAGCTTAGTCTCTGGCCGCCTGGAAAAGCCCTCCTTGCCATGGCTGTGGCTCTTTTCAGAAATGGGGGGGGGGGAACCTCCAAATCACACAGCTGGAACTCATTCCCCCTCCACTTTACCTCCTGCCCCAGTGGAGACGCGGGGTTGGGGGAGAGCCTCCATCTGCCGCGTTCCTGAGGCTCCGAGGCCGTTCAGTCCCTCCCTGGGCACAGCAACTGCTGGCCTTCCCCGGCAAAGTCTATTCTACTGTTAGACCTCAGGGGTAATTGGAGGCCAGGTGGGGCCCTGACTCCACACTTCCTCCCAGGAAGGCCGAAGCTTTCCCACCCCAAAACACACAGGAGCCCGCAAAGGGAGCCGTTGAGAAACAGTGATGTGCAGGAGTGAGAGGAACTGATCTGTGGGCTAGCTGAAGACGGCATCTGTAGCCCTCTCCCAACTAGAGAGGGCCTAAGAGGGAAGGGGGCTACTGGAAAAAGGGCCCCCAACTTCATGCTCTACAGGGCCTCCTTATTTTGGAGCGTCCTGTCAGTGGGGGAGGAGCGAGAGAAAGGGAGGGGTTACTATCACTTTCTGGGAGCCTCGCGGCTTTGCCTGCACCCCTCGCTGGCTTGGGAGTGGGGCAACCTCCCCCAGTGGCCTCTCTTCTAAAGGCCAAGATGTGCTCCCGGCAGCCGGTAGTAGCGACCCCTTCTCGGGAACTTCCCTCCCAGCGCCGCGGGGCCTCCTACCCTGCAGCTGCCGTTTGGTGAAAAAAAAAAAAAAAAAAAAGTGATGGAGAGAGAAATGTGAGATTGCGTGTGCGTGGACGTGTGCGCGCGCGAGTGGAGCGGCCGTGCGTGCGATTGCGTGTGCATGTGCGGCGGGCTGCGCGTGGGCGAACGTGCAGTGCAGGAGTGTGTGCACGTAACCGAAAGTGTGTCCTCGGCGGTGGGCAGGCCTGAGCGCTCGTGCAAGGGTTGGGGCGCCTGAGCTGTGTGAGGGGTGTTCTCTGACGTATGGAGGCCGAGGCCGTGCGCCGTGCTCAGGATGCCTGCGGTCGGTGGATGCTGGCTGGGCTCTGTGAAGTGGGAGTGGGTCTGCCAACGCGCGTCTACCTGCGCGAAGACAACCACACACGACGCGGTCACACCCCACACTCACCCTTCCCCAGCCGACCGACCCCGGCCTGCGTGCGGAGCCGAGGCCGGGAGAGCCCAGCGAAAGCGCAGCGCAGAGAAGCTGGCTTTCTAGTCTCCCGCGAGCGCGCTCCGCCAGGGCAGGCTACGCCGCCGAGACCCCCAGCTCCTCGCATGGACGTGCCAGGCGTCCCGAAGGCGACGAGGCGTCTACCGCCGAAGCTGAAGGCGTCGGAGCGAGGAGGGGCGTCAGCGGGTTGACAAGGAGGCCCGAGAAACCCGAGAGGCCGGTGGGCTTTGAAAAGCGCCGCGGGGCCGCACTCCGAGCCCGGCACACGCCTCTCGCCCCAGCTCGCGCCGGGGCACGGCGTCCTGGCTCCTCGCGACGACCCGCGAAAACACCCCTCGCCTCCCTCCTCCGAAGTCTGCGAGCGAACAGCACTCACCTGGGTCCCCGCGTGCGGCGTTGCGCCCGGCTCCTGCGCCATCCTGCGCTCGGCGCCACCGTCCCCCCTACCCCGTGCTAACCCGCACCCCAGCGCCGGGAGGTTGGCGGGGTAAGGCTGCGTGCGAGCCCCCCGCTGCGGGCAGCCCGGCGCGCGAGGGCCGCCCGGGCCCATGCTCCCCGCCCGCGCAGACTGCTTTCCGGAACCTGGCCTGGCGCTCAATGTCAGAGGCCCCCGCGGCGGCGGCAGGCCGAGCCCACAGGGGCATTAGGCCAACTCCCCCCGCGCACGCGGAATTCTCTATTATTATTATTAAAGAATCCCCCAGAACGTGTTTACGTTGAGCCGTATAAACTTCCTGCCAGGGCCTTTACCATCTGCGAGAAATCGGAACCTGCTCTTGGGAAGCGGGGACACAGGGACTGCGGGGCCAAATAGGCGGGTTTTCAGTGTGTATGCTGTGGGGGGGGGGTCAATTGAGTTATGTGTGAGCTCAGATCAGCGTGGCTAGTGTGCACATGAGTGGGAGTAGGTGAGAACTGAAGCTCCTGTGGGCCTTTTGTGTGCGCGTGAGTGAGCGCACGAGTGGGCACGCACATGCCTGAGCGCCGTGTGCGCGTGAGTGGGAACGAACGCGTGGGTGTGAGTTTGCACGTCTGAGTCTGCGAAATTTACCGGGTTTGCATGTGCATCAGTGTATGCATGTGTGTGCACGAGTGCACAAGTAAGTGAATGAGCGTGGCCGCCTGTTCGGGAAGCCCGTGAGGTGTTGGTCCCCGCAAGGCCAGAGGTTCTCACTCGCTCCCCGAACGGCCCGAGGCGCCGGAGACAAAGCGGCAGCGACCCGCCCTGCGCTTTCGTTTTCCGCCCGCTCTCGGCTCCATCGGCTGCCCGCCCGCTCGCGCGGGGCTGGGCGAGTCCGAAAAGTCCCGGGCGCGGCGCAGTCCTTCCCGGGGCGGGGAGAGTGGGTAGGCGGTCCCTCGCGGGAACACACGCCCGCCGGCCGCGGGGACCCGTAGCCGAACCGGCTGCGTCCGCGATGGTCACGACCCGGCGGCCACGGCCGCCACTTCAGTTACGATTTGCCACCGAGCAGTACGCGTCGGGGAAGGCCCGGGACCCGGGGTGCGTTTTCCTCCGCGCGGGCCGGGCAGGGAAGGCGGGGGGCCTGCGCGCAGCTGGGCTGAACCGCGGGCCGAGGGCGCTTTAACACTTGCTCGCCAGGTTGGTGGAGGCGGGGCGGGTTCTGCAGGCGGCCGCTGGGAGGCGAGGGTGGGGGCCCTTTAAGCGCCCACCACCGCGGGGGCCGGAGGGGGGCAGGGAGGGGAGGGAACTCCTGGAGGGTCTTACGCCGGCCCGCGAGACGCCGCCGAGAGACAAGGCAGAGAGGGCGGCCTCGGCTGGAGTCTTGGAGCCGAGCGCCGCGGGTGGTGGGGACCGAGCGCTGCTCCCCGCGGGGGCGCACGGCCACCGGCCCGAGAGGTGGTGCCTCCCCCAGAAAACCGGTGGGGGGCTTCCTAGCGGCCTCCGCCCAGGCTGCAGAGAGCCTGCTCTCAGCCTCTGCTCGGCTCCTTCCCTTGTGGGAGGGCGAGAGGGAAAGAGGGAGGAGAGTAGGTGGGGGGAGGAGGCAGCTGGAGAGAGAGGGGGCTCTGCGCCAACCGCCCGCGGATCCATCAGCTCCTCGGGGAGGACGAGCGAGCGAGCGAGCGAGCGAGCCGGCGGGGGAGGGCGCGCCGAGGCTCGCTCGGGAGAAGTGGCCGCCGATGACGGCAGAGGTGCAGCCAGCCCCGCGCGCGCAGCCCCCTCCCCCTTGCCCTCCTCCCCCTCCCCCTCCTCTTCCTCCTCCTCCTCCTCCTCCCGGCTCGTCGGCGGCGCAGAGCAGCAGCGGCAGCGGCGGCGGCGGCAGCAGCCACCCGATGTCTTCGGCGCCCGAGAAGCAGCAGCCACCGCACGGCGGCGGCGGGGGAGGCGGCGCGGCCATGGACCCCGCGTCGTCCGGCCCGTCCAAGGCCAAGAAGACCAACGCCGGCATCCGGCGCCCCGAGAAGCCGCCCTACTCGTACATCGCGCTCATCGTCATGGCCATCCAGAGCTCGCCCACCAAGCGCCTGACGCTCAGCGAGATCTACCAGTTCCTGCAGAGCCGCTTCCCCTTCTTTCGTGGCTCCTACCAGGGCTGGAAGAACTCCGTGCGCCACAACCTCTCGCTCAATGAGTGCTTCATCAAGCTGCCCAAGGGCCTCGGGCGGCCGGGCAAGGGCCACTACTGGACCATCGACCCGGCCAGTGAGTTCATGTTCGAGGAGGGCTCCTTTCGGCGGCGGCCGCGCGGCTTCCGAAGGAAATGCCAGGCGCTCAAGCCCATGTACAGCATGATGAACGGGCTCGGCTTCAACCACCTCCCGGACACCTACAGCTTCCAGGGCTCCGCCGGCGGCCTCTCGTGCCCGCCCAACAGCCTGGCGCTGGAGGGAGGTCTGGGCATGATGAACGGCCACTTGCCGGGCAACGTGGACGGCATGGCTTTGCCCAGCCACTCGGTGCCCCACCTGCCCGCCAACGGTGGCCACTCGTACATGGGCAGCTGCGGCGCCGCGGCGGCCGGCGAGTACCCGCACCACGACAGCTCGGTGCCTGCTTCCCCACTGCTGCCCGCGGCCGCCGGTGGGGTCATGGAGCCCCACGCCGTCTACTCAGGCTCCGCGGCCGCCTGGCCGCCCTCCGCCTCCGCGGCACTCAACAGCAGCGCCTCCTACATCAAGCAGCAGCCCCTGTCCCCCTGCAACCCCGCGGCCAACCCCCTGTCCGGCAGCCTCTCCACGCATTCCCAGGACCAGCCGTATCTGCACCAGAACAGTCACAACATCCCAGCTGAGCTGCAAGGTGAGTGGGGAGGCTGAGCCGTCCCAGTCCTGAGGGGGGAGCACATCTGTGAGCGCACTGCAGACCCAGCCCCCAGAAGCTGCCGACCGCCCTGGGCCACAGCCTGCGGCCACTTCTGCGGGGTGCCAAGCCCCATGTTGCGGGGAGGCATCAGCTCCCCAAGGCGCCTCTCAGCCCCACCTCCCCCCATTTGAGAGGCGAGTGCAGCCTGGAGCCCCCAGTATAGACTAAGATGTCGTTTTCTCTCCTTTTCTGTTTCAACTCCCAGCTGCTGCCTGCCCCAGCCTGGCCAGGTAGGCCCCATCCTCACCAAAAAGACTTATTAGACTCCAATATTCTAAGTCCCCTCAGGTCCCTTAGCCCCCTCACACCTCAGCAAGTTCCCAGGATGGAGCCAGGCCCAGCCCCGGACAGCTGGCTCACTCTCCCCAGTCGCCCCAGAAACGCTGCGGGAGCGCCGCCTCTGCTCTGAGCCGGGCAGGACGGAAGAGTTAGGCCCAAAGCCGGCCGGGCTCCACGCTTGCTCAGAGGCTCAGAGGCTCAGAGCCCGGCCTTTCAGGAATCAGGCCTGGGGCACGCGAACATTGAGTCGGGGCATTTTGTGGTGACAGAGGCAGAGAGGGGACCTGATCGAGGGTCAGAGTCGCAGGCCCCCCACACAGCCTGTTTCTCAGGAGCCAGGTTTTCGGGTCTCCAGGTACCGCCGCACCCCCAATCCTCCGAAAAAGAAGGTGCACAGCGCTCTTCCCCTCTAAACCCTCCACCTCGGCATCCACGAGCAGCCTTCTGGGCCTGGTTCTGAGAAGAGCTTGGAGTGGTCCAAGCAGGGGCCTGTCAGGAGTCAGCTGTCAGCAGCCTGTGGGGGGGAGGAGCTGGGCTTGGAGGCTGGAGGGGCCCTCTGCACGGGGGCTGCCCAGCTTGGGCGGCTTCAAACTCCAGGCGGGCTCCAGCTGTCCCAGAGGCTCGGTTCTCCAAAGGGCCCTTCCTCTGGAGAAGCCACCCTTGGCCCTTGTGTTGGCCCCTGCCGGCCTGGCTGGCTGCTCTGGGGCCACCGCAGCCTTTGGGGTTGGAAGGTGGCTGCCCAGCGCCAGGCACAGGCCCCAGGCTGCCCTGAAAGTGGAGGCCGCTGGACCTTCGCTGTTGGCGCATCTCGGCCCCTCTCACCACTTCCCCGTCAGCCTCTGGAAGGCCCCGGCCCAGGCTCGGTGTCCAAGGTGGGAGCGGCCCAGCCAGCGGGGCGCTCAGGGGAGCAGGGATCCTTGCCAGTGTCTGGGGATCTTCCCTTTGGGCGCCGACCCTACGGAGACCGGGAACTCGGACATGGGGAGGCGCTGTGGAGGGGAGGCCTCCAGCCCTGCGCCTGAGCCGGGCAGGCCTGCCCCGTGCGCCCCTCGGGCAAAGGTGCTTCTCCACCTGGAACTCTGGCCTCCGGAGGCTAACCCTTTAACGTCCCCTTTCCTGTCGCCTTGCCCTGCAGGCATCCCGCGGTATCACTCGCAGTCGCCCAGCATGTGTGACCGAAAGGAGTTCGTCTTCTCTTTCAACACAATGGCATCCTCGTCCATGCACTCAGCCGGCGGTGGCTCTTACTACCACCAGCAGGTCACCTACCAAGACATCAAGCCCTGCGTGATGTGAGGCCACAGCCCCCGGGGCCCTCCGGGCAGGGGCTGGCCGGGCACTGGGACTTCGGAACCCATCGCCAGAGACTGCTTTATTTTCGAGGTATAACCGTCGGCAGAAGAAAAGGGTTTGACCCCTCCCCGACCGGATTATTCGGGAAAGGAATCCCCAAGGCAAAGACGGAGCCCCGCTGTCGGCACCTCCCCGCCACCCGCTCAACAGTTTCTTTAAAATGGTGGTGGTGGGGCCTGATCTGACTGCAGCTGTTGAAAAATAAATATCTATTTTTGATCCTATTGAAACCGGCTGAGAAGGTGCTGTGTTGGGGAAAAACCCTCAACATCTAAACAAGCTTTCTGCTGAGGTCTCTCCCCCCTTCCCCTCCAATGGCAAAAGTCGGGGAAGGAGAAAGGCAAACATGTGAGACCGTCATTATCAAATACTTTTATTTTTTGGTTGAGTATTTATCTTTTTATTTTTAATTTTTTTGAAAGAATGTCTTGGAATGCGCGTCTCCTTTCAGAGCCATCTTTTGCAGGGAAGGGGGGGCAAGAAATCGCCTTCTCCCTCCCCACCTCAGAAGTCTTCCAGTCAACCACAGGTGGATCCTTGTGCGAATAACTTGCATTTCTGAAGCCACTGCTCGTCTTAGGAAAGAAACCAGGAGCCCAGAAGCGGCGGCTCTCGGGCCTCTGCTGCCGTCCCCCTCCGCCTTCCTCTCCATCCTTCTCTTCAGTGTTTTTGGTTTGGTTTCTAACTTTATTTTGACGTTTTTGGTGGGTGTTTTTCTCCCGAGACCTGGCTGTCTCCTGATCTCTACTGTAAACCTTCTGGTGGGAGAGTGAGGAAAACACGGCGCCGCGGGGACCGGGAAGGCCCGCTGAGCGCTCGGATTCAGGATCGCGGTGACGCAGAAAGGTTAAGGCACTTTTAAAAAACGATAGCAAGGCTCATCCTGTTATTTATTCTTTCTTTCCCTAATAATCGAAACACCGCATAGGCTCCTCCGTTTATCAGTATTAATGGTGTAACTTTGTTGGCAATATTTGCCGCGTAGATTTTTTTTTTTAGGTATCCATTGTAAATTTGAAACTAAGTCCGATCTGTGTAAAGACAAATTTCCATATGTTTTATATAAATAAATATATATATATATATAAAATGAAGGCCCCCCCTTTTTTTAGTATTTTGGCTGCTGGGGTGCAGCGTTTGTGACACGTATTTTAAATTTCCTTCTGCACTGTATAAAAATTACAATTTGAGGATGTTTTTGCCTTTTGTGTATTTTTTCCTAAAAAAGAACAAAAATAAAAATGTATAACATTTGTACATGGCCTTTAATATTGTATCAACTAGAAATAAAATCGCATGAGTATTTTATTGGGATTGCAGAATATCTTCCAAATACAGACAGAAACGAGCCTGGGATCTCCAGCCTTTTTTTTTTAATTTAAATTATGGATGATCCTTAATCCTTTTTTCTTCTTTTTTTATTTCTTGGCGAATCCTTCTCTTTTCACTTTTCATTTCACGCTGAAGTGATGTCTGGACAAGAGCAACTCTTCTTCTCGGCTTCTGTTGTTTAAGGAGAACCCTCTGCCCCTCGAAATGTCGTTTCTTGTTTTAAAGAAATAAGCAAACGTTTAAAGAAAAACTACAGTCCCTCCCCCAGGGAAAAAACAGATATATACACGTGTGTATATATATATGTATATACGTAAAATATTTTACACTTTTGTTTTGGCCACTCCAAGACCAATGAGAATTGTACTTTGAGTTTCAGACTTTACTGTTCCCATATTCTAGCTGTTATAAATCATGGAACACCTTTTAAGGTTTTTTTTTTTTTTGGTAGGATTTTTTTGTGTGTGTGCCCTGCACTTGGTTTTCCCCAATGGAGAAGCGAGTAAAATTTGAGCAGGGAAAAGGCTGTTGGTGGGAGAGCAAGGTGATAGGCATGTTTCCAATCAGCTTACATTTCCCCCTAAATCATTAGGGGAAAAATCCATTTTAAAAAGTCTGTCTCCCCTACTGACCCTCTTTCTATTCCAATTCCCAGCTACCTAGGAAAACAAACACAATAAAGTCACATTGTCGGTGCAGCCGTTCAAGACCCACCGCAGTTTCTCCGCATCGTGGGGTCGTGAGCCTCTGAACCTGGTTCTTCTCAAATTTGACGTTCTGGACGTGAGGGCAATTTCCCCGGTGCTCTGTTACATCAAAATTATCAATAAACTCGCCCAGGCAATTAATGCCCCAAACTAACAGCTGTCTATAAAACCGAGATAAAGGGCACAGGAGAAAGCCGGTGACTCCATCCCTCGGGGTCTTGGGCGGCCAAAGCGGCGGGCCCGGGTCTCCTGGGCAGCGGGCAGGGAGCAGCTTCATGGAGGGCGGAGGAGGCACTGTCTTCTGGGGCAGAGGCCACCTCTCCACACCCCTTGCCTCCCGTCGGTGCCCAGAACGGGGCCAGAGAAAAGCCCCCAGGCCTCCAGTGCAGGAACGTTGTACTGGGGCTCCAGACAATCTTGGCAGGGAGGCAGGCAGGCAGGAGTGGGGCCCCCTGCTTCCTCCATCGGAGCCTGCGCCCCAATTAGGATGGAGGCTCCGGGGAAGTGGGGCTGATTAGGAGAAACCCAATGCCAGCCCAGTCGGCGCGCTCCCTGTCTTCTCGGGCAGCGTCTCCAGCCCCCGCACCCACTCCCTTGGCCCCTTGGTGTGCCCTGGTAGCACGTGGCTTTGGTGCCGCTGGACCAGAGTGGGGGGTGGAGGGCGGCGGTGAACCCCGGTCTCCTGTTCATCTCCCCCGGAGCGCCTTCATTTCAGCAAGATCTCCCGGCGTGCTCACGTCCTGGCCAGGCCAGGTGGGAGGCACCCAGAGGGGCCTGTGCAAGAAAACCAGTCCTGGGGAGTCCAGGGATCAGGGATGGGCCTGGCCTGCCTCGGGCCTGACCTGGAGCCTGGGGATGAGAGCAAAGTCCAGCCTTCCCCGCGGGGAGAGTCTGGCTCCAGGGACACCCGAAAGGGCCAGATTCTACAGGCATAATTGCCTCCACGCCCAGGACCAAGATTTCACGAAGCCGCCCCCTGCCCCTGCGCAAGACCACGTTCGCTCGAGTCTTCCCCAAGGCCCATTTCGGCCTGGCTCGCACAGGGACCACGGGGATGAAGCTCCCACCACCGGTGCCAACACAAAAGCGTGCACGGCTTGTGCAAGTTACCAGCTTAAAATGCAGAGGCGCTTCTGAGTCCGTGCAAAATCACACGCCCTGGGTGCATAAAGGGGTATCATTCTAGCTTAGGGACATTTTTGAGAGAATTCATTCAAAAGTTCTGCACACATCTCTAGGGGGTTTGTCCTGGAACAACGCAGTCAAAATACCCCAAGGGTATGAATACTCCCCAAAACAATAGGCCAGGAGGTGGGGCATCGGCCAGGATGTTCACGACAGGGCTTCTGTTCGTGGATTACACCTCCCGTGGCAGTTCTCTGCGCGGGGCCGACGGCTGGGACGCAGCTGAACCTCGGCTGCAGGCCATCGCAGCCCCAAGCGGCGGCAGCAGCAGCAGCGGCGCCTTGGCGCAGTGTCCTGGCTCCCCAGCCCCTGGCAGACGGGAGCTGCAGGCCTGGCGACCAGTCGGCGCTCAGGGTGCGTGCTTCCGAAGGGAAAGTGCCTGCCTGGTCCTGCTGTTTTCTTTGCCCTTTGGGGCTGGAGGGCTAGGGACAGGGAGGGGAGCGGCGGGTACTGAAGGCCTGGCTCCCCGCCTGCAGCTCTCCTGGAAGCAGTGCAAAGATGGAGCTAGAGTCCCAGCTCCAGTGCCACTTGACCTGGGCGAGACATGTTACCTCGGAGCCTAGGTTCTCCTCACCTCAGTGGTCAG
Organism: Mesoplodon mirus; assembly: GCF_964341445.2. Classification (NCBI taxonomy): domain Eukaryota; kingdom Metazoa; phylum Chordata; class Mammalia; order Artiodactyla; family Ziphiidae; genus Mesoplodon; species Mesoplodon mirus. Next base: position 2,931,471 of record NC_138995.1, on the reverse strand, counting down.
CGAGGTGACACCTGCCGGGAGCAAGAGGACAGTCCAGCTCCAGGATGCCCAGCCAGGAATGGCTATGAGATGCAGGCATTTCTTATCCTCCTCCCCTAGAGTGTGGGGTGGGTGTCAAACAAGTTGCAAAAACCCATATTCTACAAGGCCTCCTGCTCAGGGACTCGGGCATCCAGCTTGGGAACCACTGGACGCCCCATCTTCCAGTATGACGCACCTGGACTTTCCCTCCATTCCCAGGGAGAAGGAAGACGTCTCAGTTGGCTCCAGAGATGGAATTCTAACGTGGGGTTGAGTCAACGGTTCCGATGTGGACCCTCCCCAGGATCTCCTAACCCTGTGCTCAAGGGCTTCACTTCTGAGGGTGCGGCCCAGGAACTGCCCTCATCAGAAATACTAGGGGTGTCTGCTCAAACTGCAGATGGGGGCAGGGGCAGGTGCTGAGAGTCACTGGATTAGAATCTCTGGAGGTGGGACCCGGGAATCCACAGGCTCACAGATTTCCAGGTGGTCCTGATGGGTGCTAAGTTTAGAGTCTCTCCTCCAGCATTCTCTGGGCTCCTGAGAAAACCCCGGTGAAGGAGTCTCATTGTGGCCTCTGCTGCCCCCTCCCGCCCAGTGGCCCAGCCAGCTTGTGACCCTAGGCAGCAGCTGATGGAGGGCACTTGGCACCCAGGCGAGCAGACACAGGGCTCGAGTTTGTGCAGGAGGTGCCTTGTGCTGGCCACGTGGCCGTCCTCTTTACATACCACCTTCTCAGCAGCCCTCTTAGGCAGGTCCTACAACTTACTGCTCCCGATTCCAGATTCAGAAATGAGCTCTGAGAGGTTAGGGGACTTTATCAAGACACTGCTGGTAAGAGGTGGAATTTGGACTCAGACCCAGGACTTTCTGACCACAAAGCCCATGTCCCTAACCACTGTGCCCCATGGCTCCTGGACACCCATCTTCCTCCAGCCATGAGGCCTAGTGAAAAAAGAGGCAAGTTGAAGTGTGGTCCGTGATCCATCCTCTGCCAGCCTCCTGCCTCTGCTGGGGAGATGGCAATGGACAGGGGCAGCACAAGGGACTGGGGCCCCTCTGATCCCCCTGCCTGCATTTGGATGGGGTGGGGAGGCTCTCCTAGCAGCCCCAGCTCAGACCCCTGACGTTCACCTCCTCTCTGGGACAACAGACCTGGTTTTCATAGGTTCCCACCACGGACCTCCATGAGAGATCCCTTCAGTTCCTTGGGCCCCTTAGTCCAACGGAGAAAAACTCCAACAAAAGTCGAAGCTCAAGGCAAGAGAGGCCAGCTGGGGCGGTGTATGTGGCTGCGCGCTCCCGCTCTGCCTCTGGAATCTTCCGGGTACCAAGAGCTCAGAGTTCTGGGCTGTTTTAAGGAGGGAGGCCCTTGTTTAGCATCTCCCGCTGGCAAGCCACGTCCACTCACGATGGCGTACTGACTTATTGTGGGACCGAGACAAATCATGGGCCCTTAACAGCGGTATTGATCTCTGTGCTTTGGGGACAGGCAGGGGAAGAGGGACAACTGGCTCTGCAAGTGTAAAATACCATCGGCACGAAACACAGGACAGAGGAAGAATCTGGCACAGACTCACTCATTCAGGGACACTGAGTACCCACCACCCTCTGCCATTGGATCAGACAAGACCCAGCGGCTGACACACCCCTGCTGACACGGGTCAACAGACGAATGCACTGTTTCCAGCACCAGGATACTTGGGGTCGGTTGTGTCAACACCCCGAAGAGGCAACATCACCAAGGCCAAGGCAACCCAAGCCCCCAGCGGAGGCAGAAAGCTGGTGCTGTTCAAGACCCCCGCGTGGGCATGGTCACCAAGGTCCCCTCCAACTCTCACAGCACGGGCTGTCTGAGGACGCCGAGCCTGTCCAGAGTGGACAGAGGCGCTGGGGCCGTTGTAGGCCGTGCCCTGCGGCTGATTTCCTGCAGTTCGCTGTGTCAGTGGGGTGGCAGCCCAGGGAGAAACGATGCAGCTGGACAGTGGTCTGAGGAGTAACGGTGGTGACAGCTTCCCCAGGCTTATGTCATTAAAACCACGGCATCACACCAGGGAGGTGGCACGGACTCCGTGAGCCCTGCTGCGTCAGGGTTCACGACCACAGGGCACGCCGGGCCCTCAGACGTCCCCTGGTAAAGGAGACGTTTCTGTATTTGGAAATTTCCACCAAAGCAAGTCCCATAGTTCAGCACACCGTGTTTCTGGGTCCTGCTGTAACACCCTGCGTGGTCACAGCTTGGGGTGAAGCAGGGAGGGCTGGGCCATCTCTGTCCAAATGGTCAGAAGCCTTCCATGGGCAGAGAGCTCGGGGCAGGGGACCCTCCCTGGGAGAGGAGGCAGCCTAGCACCTGAACGGTCCCAGGGATTCCGCCCCTGGCTGTTTCTGAGGGGGCAGCGCCACCTGCCGTCCACCTCGCCGTTTTTGTTGGGATAACAGCAGGGGCCCACTGAGGAAAATTGATTTCACCTGAACGTGGACAGAAGCTGTGCACAGATGAATCTGATTCTGATGTTTCAGGGCCTCTGACCTTTGTTAAGGTGCAGCTGGCGTTTTTTGGGAGAGAGCCAAACTAAATGAATTTAGTCTTTTCCTAATTACACAAATGATAGGGCTTATTTAAAATAAAATAAATAAACCGTAGAAAGGTGAAAGGAAGAAAGCAAACATGGCTTCAAACCCACCCCTCGAGACAGCGTGTCGGCTCCAGGAGACGTCTCCCCACACACACGGAGACCTGCCGACCCTGGAGAAGCAGAGGATGAACCCAGGATTGAGACCCTGGGAGTCAGAGAGCCCGAGTCTGGGTCCCAACTCCACTGCTTCCCAACTGTGAGCTCGGGCCAGTGCCTCCCCACTATGCCTCAGCTTCCCCATCTTTAAAATGGGGGTGATGGTAGGAGAACTCCTCTCAAAGGATTAAGTGATTAGAAAATCTATGAAGGGCTTACAGGTGAAGAAACCGAGAGGGCAAGCACTCCGCCTGAGGTTGCACAGCAAGGACCCGTCGGAGCTGGATTCACTGCCAACCCTGGTGGGTGTAGCTTCAACACCATGTGCCTCCACCACTAAATCAATTGTCTCTGCTGTCCCCATGGGCCACCCTGGCTCCCAGCTACCTCGGAGGCCTGGTGGCAGTCAAGAGATGATGACGGACAGGCTTCTCCCTTGATGGTGGGGAGAGGCTCTGGGACTGAAGGCCAGCTCTGCTGTGTGACCTGAACAAGTCAGATAACCTCTGGGAGCCACATCTTTCTCACCTAGAAAATGGGAACGTAACAACACCTGCTTCATGGGATTCTTCTAAGGGTTAAGTGAGTTAATCCACCCTCCGAGGCAGGCAAGGATGTTTAGTTTGCTCACAACTCAGCACTTCAGGGTCTGAGTTTATTGCTTCCAAAACACCCAAAGTGCAAAATGTCCACATTACATGGTCACATGTCAGCTCCCATTATAACTTTTGTGATTTATGGAGGTCGGAAATAAAGAATTCCATTTACAAGAAGAAATCCTGCCCCACTGGAGGAACAGGAGTGTGGGTTCCGCTATTTAGAAGTCTCTGCTTGTATGAAAGATCGCCCAGGCAGTCTCCAGTGAAAACCTAGGATGATGACAAGGACTGGCAAAGCAAGTGGGACTCACAGGGGAGGGCGTGGTAGGGGTGGGGGACAAGAGGGGCTCTGCCATGCACCGGGGGACAAGCCATCACAACTCGGTGCCTCAGTTGCCTCATCTACACATGGATTAAATAACGGGGCTATTTCGAGCAACAGAGGGGAAGCTGGCCTGGTGACCCTCACACTGAGGGCTTCCAACAGGGGCAGCTACCTAGAGACGTGCAGATCACAACTGAAGGCAGGAGGACAGATGCAACAGAGAGTGGACAAAACCCACCGCCCCCTGCCTGGAGACTCTCCTGCAGGCTCCTGAACTGAGCAGACCCAGCCCCAGGGGTGTCTCTGCCACTAGCATGTGTGTGCCTGGGGTTATCACCCCACCCTGCATCTCTCTTCTAGAAAATGACCTGGTTTTGTGTGCCTCTTTCTACCTTAGGTGGCAAGGTGAAGGTGACCCACAGTGAAAGAAGATACACAGATAACTCTGGACTAGTCTACAATCAGCTACAACCCGACTCGTGGCTTCACTACCAAAGCTGGGGGACTGTGGGCCAGTTACCCGTCTGTGCATAGGGACGTCTCTCAGAAGCGATTCTGAGAGTCAGGTGAAATCACGCACTTGCGCATCTGTATGATTTGTATTTCTAAATTGTATCTCCAGTAATATATGTGTATTTATAAGTGCATCATATAATTCATATAGTAACATTGTTATAATATAAATGAAATTATGCAACTGATTATTAATGAAGAACAAATCGCCCTCTAAACTTAAAGCAGCAGAAAGCATTCATTTCACTCCTGACTGAAATCTGGGCAGGGCTCAGTGCAAACAGCCCTTGTCTGCTCCAGGAGGCATCAGTTGAGACGGCTCACCTGGGGTTGGGGACCGACTTTCAAGACGGCACGCCTACGAGGACGGTGAGGTGGTGGTATGCGCTCCTCTGTGAGGCCTCGGCCCAGGCAGCTCGGGCTTCCTCACAGCGTGGGGACCAGGCTCTGCGGACAAGCATCCCGAGAAGATGAGGAGGAAACTGCCAGGTCCTCAGCCTCCTCATGCAAGCCAGCAGTGTTCACCCAGCTGCCCCAGGGCCCAGATCCAAGGGGATCTGCACAGACCCTTTCTCTCAATGGGGCTGTTGAAGAACCTTGGGCTAACACTTTACAACTTCCACAGCATTTTAAACAGCTCAATAAATTTCAGCCATTATCATCAGGAGTGAAGACAGAAGCCAACCCAGCTGAGGTCGGCATCCCGCCCTCAGCTGCAGGACAGCTGGGGGCTCAGGTAGGCAGCGCCCGTTAAAGAATACTGCGGGAGGTGACTGTAAATTCACCTACACACTAATCTCTTCTTCCTGCTTTTATATATGGAGTTCTGTGTCAGATTTATTTTGAAGACAGACTTCCCCAGGATAGCCCTGCCCCACCCCACCCCCTAAAAAACCCCATTTTGAAAATGACTATAGAGTCCACAGTATCTATTGTATTTGGAACACTGGTTGGGTTAGATCCAGATACGGGGGAAGTGAGGTTAGCAATACCCATTCGGCTTTTTCTGCTGAGTGCAGGGGGTGTGAGGAGCAGAACTGAAGTTTTGGAAGAGTCCTCTGCAAGCCAGGTGCTTCCTGGGAGCCTGTCGGGGGGAGGCAGGTGGTAAGAGGTGGCAATGCTCCCCAGGAAAACAAGAGGTGAAGGGAGGGATCCTCCTTTGGCAAAAAGGCAGAAAGCTTCATCTCATAACGATCATTTGGCCCCAGTTCCTTAAAATCCAGTGCAAAGGTTTCTCAGGCTTGGCCAGTAAGGGTGCTGGGATGGATTGTTGATGTCTGCTGTGGGTGTGGGTGTGGGTGTGGGTGTGGATGGAGAGCTGGATTTGCCCGTTTACCATCCCTGGACCCGATTACTGTTTTTCAATGTTGCTCTCATCTGACATTTTATCTTCTCTCCAGTATCTCTCTTCACCAAACATAAACTCTTTTGTGGTTTTAGCTACATGGGCTCTCTTTTCTTGGGTAGTTTTATTCTCAGCCTTTTCTATTTGCAGTCTTGTGTCGTGTTTCTTTCTCCTCATGCGGCATCTGGGGGAGGTCTGTGTGCGTCGCTGGATGGGAACCAGGAAGGCCAAATGATGGCCGAAGGACCAAGGGAGGGCAGACCTACAGAACCCCTCCCCTAAGAGTCTAGGAGGGCTGGCTCCCACACGCCCTGGCAGCTTAGGGGCTGCTGGCTGGGTTGGTAGAGAAAGTACAGTCATCCCTTGGTATGTGTGGGGGACTGTTCCCAGGAGCCTCCGTAGACACCAAACTCCACCGATGCTCCAGTCCCTTATATAAAATTGGGCAATACAGTCGGCCCTCCGTGTCCACGGGCTCCACGTGGGTCCAGGACTCAGAACCGGCAGCTGGGTGAGCCCATGGCTGGTGCAGGACCTGCAGGTGTTGAGGGCCAACCATAATGCAGAGAGGCCGGCAGGGCTCCTGGGGCAGAGGCCAGGGTCCAAGTACCCGCTTTACCTCTGCCTGGGTCTGGAGCCCCGAACAAGCCCACTGCACCTTCTGAGAGCAGCTGTTTCCATTTGTAACAGTCACCCAGTCCAGAGGCCGATTTTAGAAGTAGGAGACACATGTTGTAAAGCTTCTTTATCTTAACATTCCAAAAACGACTTAAGTAATACTAAATAAAATCATTTGTGCATAGTGACAAATTTTAGAAAAGAACACATAGAAATTTCGATGCATAAAAACACTGGTTAATGCCGTTGCTTGGAGAAGCATCCCGCAGACAGCTCACCCTGGAGGGCCCATCTGGATTCCATACCCACCAAAACCTGACATTCCAAGAGAGGCCCAGGAATAAGCTCCTCCTTAAAGTCAGGGCCCTGCCTAACCCAACATTAGAAAACATTCTCTTCTATTATCTCCAAATTCCTTCATTTTTATGTTTAGATATTTAATTAGCCTGGAATTTATTTTTACGTGTGGTATGACTTGGAAATAAATCCAAGCTGCTTTATTCACCCTTCAAAACAACAAATCTAGACGAGGTCCTATCACTATGCCCACTCACAGCTGAGCATGTGGAAGTTCAGACAGGAGGTACCAGGCAGCAGCAACACTGATGCTCTCGGCCGAACCTGTGTGATTCTGAAGCTCATGCTGTTAATCCTAGCTATGTTTTAAAACTGCACAGAGGAAAGACTGGAAGTAAATAAGAGGCAGTGTCAAGGCTGCTTAAGTGGTGGAGTGAGGGGTGACACTCTTTGTACTTCTGATATCCCCAAATTTCCAGAAGGGATAAGTTTACTTTTATAAACAGAAAAAAATCTAAGTGACGGTGAGCAGTGAGCCTTAAAAGAAACAGAACGTTACAACCGTTCAGGCCTTAGAAACAAACATGCTCAACCCTCTCTTTGTAAAGATGAGGACGCTAATGCCCGGAGAGGCTCCATGACTTGCCGGCAACACAGGAACCGTTAGCAGATACAGTGAAGCCCCAGGGCCAGCGCTCGCCATGCAGAGTTGAGGGTGGCAGGAATCTCCTCGCACCTGCAAGCAAAACTGCAGCGCCACTCAGGAAAACACAAGATGTGACCCATGAATCGTGACAAATCCACTTAAAAGGGGTTCATACAGTCTCAGCAACTTGTCAAGTGCTCATTTTCCATTATTTTCTAATATGCGAATTATACAATTATGATGCTGACGAATACTCAAGAACTTTGAGAACGAAAAGCAGGGTCCCTGAGTGCCCCTCCTGGCGGCGCTGAGAACAACTATGGCTCTGGGGCTGCCCGAGGCGAATGGAGGGGAGGCGCGGAGGTGATACATCTGGAGGGCTTGTATTTCAGGCCCTTGGTGCTAGTTTCCCTCGAACTAACCTACTGTCCACAAATATAAAAAAATGATGAATGCATTCAGATTATCTGTATATCAATACATCTGGATTATTCTGGCTGAAAGTGACAGAAAACCCAGCACTCTGGCTCAAGCCGGAGGGATCATCCCTGATGTGCACAACTCAACAGTCTAAGGTGCTGGCGCCAGACTCACCAGACACCGGCCCCCAGGGCTGAGGCCCGGACCCAGCCTCCCCCTTGGCTCTGACGGAGCCCTTCCCATTTGCATTTCTCCTGAGTTGCTGGGTATCAGCAGGTGGTTCTCATGGCTGGGGCTGGGGCACAGTGGGGAATAAAGGCAGGGACAGACTCACTTCCTGCCCTCCTGTAGCACTACTCCAATGGTAGCAAGTCAATGATAGAAACAGCAACCAAAACTGAACAAGAACATGCCAAAGACAGGAGGCATTCTGGAAAAAACGGGAAAACCAACCGGAACGGAGCAAGGAGTTCAGATACCAGGTCGTTACTCTGGACTGGGCAGTCAGTCAGCCTGGGATGGCCAAGCTGAACACAAATGACAAAACGAAACCAGCCGAGGGACAGGGGTCGGGCAGAGAAAGAGTGAGCCCAGAGGCCCTATGGCCTGGCCTGCCCTGTGTTAAGATATTCTACCCCCTGGTTTTGTTCATGACAATGTGGAAGGAGTCTGCATTTAACTGAGCAAATCTAAGAATCAATTCTCTTTCCAAAGTCTCCACCGCATTTTCACTGTGAAACCAACAAGAAAATGCTTTTTCAAAGGGAGACTGAGAGCCTTGAGAACATTATCTTCAAAGTGCAGGCGAGGCCTGCCCCTTGAGGCATAATAATGGGTTTAAAACATCCTCAGTAAGACCCTCTGGTGAAAAAATAAAAATGTCCAGTGCATATACATTTGAAAAAAAAAATGAAATCTCCACTTATGCTTATCTTGACTTTTCACCCAGGATCAACTGCTAAAGCACTTCTGTTTAGAAAGCACAGTTCATCCAAAATCCAGCTTGATTTTCAGGAACAGAGAAATGGAGGGAAAGAAAACATACGGAAAACATACGACAGTGGACAAATGAGTGTGTGAGCATCTGTCTGGCCTCGTCTGTGACGTAGGCTGGGACAACTCATTGAAAGCCAGTATTTCCTAGACACAGAGCTCCCTGCTGTTCAGGGGCAGCTGGCCGAGAGCAGAGGGTATTCACCCCGAGGGCAGAGCCTGGCTGGAAAGGTAAGGAGAGGACAGAGGTGAGGCCACACAGCCGAGGGTCCAGGCCAGATTGGCCTCCATCTCCGACACCACGACTGAGATGTGACAAGCAGTCTGTACCCAGGGGGCTGAACCACCTGGCTTCTGCGAGCTGAACGCATCTTTTCCCTTCTAGCAGTGCCAGGCCAAGGAGCCAGGAACACAAGGATGCCTTCTGGTTCTGAGCCACCATGCCTCTGCATCTGGTCCCCTGTCCACCTTCTCTTAATCCCCCACGCCTCTCAAGTTCAAAACACAGACTCCCCTAAATTGCAGTCAGCATTTACTCCTACTTGTTTATTGCCCACTCAGTCCCCTAAACCAAGACACCAGCAGGGCTGAGACACGCAGCAGGCTGAAGGACCAGGATAAGCCAAAGCCTGAACATGGACCTTTCTGCCTTCAGAAGATGGGAAGTGTATTACAGCCGACTTCCCTGCTCCTCAGGAGACACCAGGCAGCAACTGAAGCTCTGACTTCCTGGAGAGGAACTCAAAGCAGCTTGTGCAGCAAAGCTCCACCACACCCCGCTGTGCTGGGCTCTGAAGTTCACCGGAGGCCGGAGCGGGATGTTGTCACGGGTCAGGGTGCGGCTCTCCAGCGTGGCTGCCCACCGGGCCACTGGCCCCCTGATGCCTGGCCAGCGCCACCCTCGCTGTGTTGGCGCCCAGACAGAAGCCCTGCAAGCGGGAGATGGCCTGCCAGGCCTCGGCCGGGTCCCGGTAGTGGAGGAAGGCCCTGCGCTGTGGCCCCTGCCAAGTGAGCCGTGAGGGCGCTGCGCCCCGTGCGCTGAGGGCTCGCTTCAGCTCACTCACCCGGGCGTCCCGGGGGAGGTTCCCGACGTAAACAGTGCTGGACGGCACATCCTCCCCCTGCAAGGAGCCCGATTCCAGCGAGGGCAGCTCCCGCGGGCTTCTGACGGTGCTCAGGGCGGCCCGGGCACCCGGAAGGCTCCGGTGTTTATCCTGAAGGGTGACGTCCTTCCCGGCCTGCTCCTCTCGGCAGCGCAGGCTTCTGAGGACTGGCATTTTCCCCATCATCTCACAGCTGATCTGAAAAAGCAAGGCAGTTCCAGCTACTCTTGAGGCGTCCAAAAGGGACCATGACTTGGTCACAAGGGAGGAGAAATCAGTCACTCAGGGGCCTCCTGCCCCACATGCTCGTGGAAGCCTCCGTCCACTCAGGCCAGCCATCTCCATCTGCCACTCTGCGTCTGCCAGACAGGCCGTGGCCGCTGGCAGGAACCGGGCGGCTTTCTCCATTTTCCTGGCAGCCCAGAAGGCAGACAACCAAGGCTTCCTACGCAGAAGGCGAAGAGCTAGGGACTTCCCTGGCGGTCGGTCCAGTGGCTGGGACTCTGCCTTCCAAGGCAGGGGGTGTGGATCTGACATGCCTCACCGCCAAAAAGCCAAAACATAAAAGAGAAGCAATATTGTAACAAATTCAATAAAGACTTTAAGTTCACATCAAAAAAAAAATCTTAAAAGAAACAAGAAGGGGAGGAGCTAAGATCACTGGTCTGAGGGTTAAAGGGTCACAAAGGGCAACCGCCCTGGCGACCCCGGGATAATGGGGCGGTTTCTGCTTCCACACCCGTCTCCTCCCCAACCTACGCCTTTGGGTGGGATGAGGTCTTTAATGGGGCCGTGGGGATCTCCTTCTCAGCCTCCCCCCACCCCCCACCCCCCACCTCGCACCCCTTAATTGAGGGCCAAACCCATCCAGACCTCTGGGAAAAAGCACAGACAAGGCGAATGTGAAACAGAATGCTACATAGAGAACACTTTCTAGCGAAGGGTGATCAGGCTACAAAATAACGAATCCCACACACAATGTTACATCTCAAAGAGAAAGACTTTTACACAAAGGACACTTTTGGCTTTTTGGTCAAATGGATCAGCAAGTATTTCCTGAGCACCCATAGCGATGGAGGTGACAGAAGAGCCCCAATACTCGAGGGGAAGCCTGAACAGGACACCCACGGCTCCGTCCTGTGGCGCAGGGGGCACTGGGGGCTGAGCCCGGGGCAGAGTGGTTCATGTCTCTTAAGGAATCCCAAGGCAGAAATGAAATAGAAAGCCATGCTTAGTTCTTTTCAATAATTCATTCTTTAGAGATGCTTTCTGTCTTCTGTTTGGGGCACAAAGCATGTAAATGATCAGTCACCAAGGGAATTCCCTGGCAGTCCAGTGGTTAGGACTCCATGATTTCACTGCTGAGGGCATGGGTTCAATCCCTGGTTGGGGAACTAAGATCCCACAAAGCTGTGCAGCGTGGCCGGAAAAAAAAAAAAAATCAGTCACCAAGAGGCAAGCAACGGTCCAAACACGGGCTTCCCACAGATGTGGGTACATGAGAACACAGATCAGCACACAAGGTGGACAGCTATAATTTTTCTACGAAAATAGTTCAACTAGTACCAGTGTTCCCAATATACTCAGAACCCTATGTAACTTAGGGCAATGGTTCTTATCCTTGTCGGGGTGTCAGGGACCCTGAAGAGAAGCTGGGGTTCCCTCCCAAGGGCTCTGCCACAATTCTCTGTACAATTTCCCAGCAGCTGTTCATGGACCTACAAACCGCAAGAGGCACACGGGTCCCAGGTTGAGAATCAATGGATTAGAGTAAGATTTAAAGAAACACAAACACCTAAGCACGGCACGTATCTTCTCACAGACCTACAGGCTCCTAATCCTCATCAATTTTGTCCTGGTTCTCTCTCCCAGCGCTATGCAGATGATGCTCTCCACCGCAGCAAAGCCTTGCCTGGGGGTCAGAGCCCTCCCCAGCCAGATGCTGCCCTTGTCCCCGGCACAGCCAAGTCAGGAGCCTTGCGGGGGGCACCCGACCACTCGGGTCTTCAGAACAGAGCACACTCCTAGCGCAAAGAAAAACTCCCTCCTTCTCATGTTTCCCATTGTTGAGATACAAAAACAAAAACCACGTCTATGCCACTGAGACACCCACAAGATGGAGCCACTCTTCCTGATCAAAGGGGATCTGCCTCCACTTGACCTTCTGCCATCTCCTGAACTGACTCATCGGAAGGTGGTTAAACTCACAGACCAGTCCTCCAGAGGCTCCGGTTCCCAAAGAATCCCAAAGACAATGCGAGTCTGGCCAACCCAACTCCCTGCCACGTCCCTCTTCTGCCTTCTTAAGGAGGTCAGATTCTTGCATTCTTTCAAAGTATCTAGGAGTAAATTTAAACTGGTCATAATGAGATTCTTGGGGATTTCTTAAGTGACTGGATCTCGCATTGAGAAAGAATGATCAAATTTAAAACTGTAATTACAATCAGAGTAAAAGTGTGACTACGTCCTTGTACGAGAGAACTAAACGTTACCCCAGTCCAAGCACCAGCAGCGAGAGCCACCAGGCCACATCTCCTGGGAAACACCGTGCGTCCACTGGGCCCACTGTGGCCAGATGAGCACCCCTGAAGTGCCCAGTGGACCCACAGGGCTGCCTCAGGCAGAGGTGCGTGTTCTCAGGAAGCCTGACCCACGGGGTGAGGCTCCACGCTCAGGCAGCAGAAATCCACCCTAAAACGTGTGTGAAGCAAACACGCATCCTTCTGTGCACGTCCCCGGGAGCTACCTGATCCCAAGCTGGCGCACATACAAACTGCAATCAGCTGCAGGATAAGGAAAGCCTTCCAGCACACACTGTGAACTGAGTCCACAGCACCGCCACGCTGGCACACACCAAGGGATCTTTGGAAACGGAAACACAGAAATGCGAGGCTTTTACGTAAAACTGCTCGTCCTGAGAGCGGTATGTTCTTTGGAACAACAAAGCCCAGTGTCAGCTCCCTCTCCACGCCACTCCCACCCCGTGTGCTGTAAAGGACAGAGCTCCCTGACCATGAGGGGGTCTTTGCCACTTTCCCAGCCATTTGCCACCTATATGCTCCGCATGGGATGGCGTAGGTTGATGGTGGCCCTGCAGCCGACAGGCTTCTGAGAGCCCAGTGGACGGGCTGGACACCCACATGGGACCCACAGTGCCGCTCTCTATTTTTCCTGGCTGGTAATTAGGAACATTTGTTAGGTTTTGTCTATTTTCCATGTGAAATGAAAGATTTTGCTTGTTAATCAAGCAAAAAAATGTATGCCCTTCTGTAACTAATCATACCACTTAAAAGGCAAGTATAAAGCAAAATTGATTTTTTCTGTACGCTACAATCACTTTTTGCTGAAGTATGCAGATGGCAGTCGTTTATAAATATATGTTCCCTTTAGAGATTAAATTAAACCTGTCCCCTAGAAATGCTCGCTACGTCCAATACAATCAGAAATCTGACTCTCGAGGCGTCTGCTGCCAACCCAAGAAGAAGACACTCGGCTCTAACCTCCCTCCACCACACGCTGGGGTTATGCTCTGGGATAAATTGCTTTTCTTTCTGGTTCTCACTTCACTTGACCAGAAGATAAGGTGCTTGGGAGGGATGATGTCATTCTATAACGCCAGGATGTGCTGGAGCAGCTGCCGGCAAAGTTAAACAGAAACATTGGAAGTATTTCTAATGAGAACTACAACTTCCATAAAAACCACGTTAGTCTCTTGCAAGACTTAGAAGGTGGGTAGAGGAGACCCACTGTCTGAAGTGACTGGAGCTGGAAACAGAGTCCATATCAGATCAGTCTATTATTGGCTGGGGTAGTACTCACATTTCTTGAGAAGCTGGAGCAAAGGCTGGAAAATCAAATGCTGTACAGTCTTTGTGTATTAAGAATGAGTTTTAAAAAAAAAAGCATCACATTTTGAACCTATTTCAAAACATTTCATCTGGGAGGGTTACAGTGTTTAGAAGAAAAAGGGGATTCCAGATATTCCAATGATAAAGACAAGAGGCAAATTCCTAGAGTCTGATCCCTACATGACGAGTCTATGGGTAGAGCATCACAGAAGGATTTACCGGTATGTGCCAAACAAAGAGCCAGCCTGAAACAGTACTATAACCCAGCACTGAACTGCCCCCACCACCTCCTCAAATCTTCAGTGGAGGGCTTCCCTGGTGGCGCAGTGGTTGGGAGTCCGCCTGCTGATGCAGGGGACACGGGTTCGTGCCCCGGTCCAGGAAGATCCCACAGGCCGCGGAGCGGCTGGGCCTGTGAGCCATGGCTGCTGAGCCTGCACGTCCGGAGCCTGTGCTCCGCAACGGGGGAGGCCACAACAGCGGGAGGCCTGCGTACCGCAAAAAAAAAAAAAAAAATCTTCAGTGGCATTAGGGACTTTGTCCCCAAAGTCAATGAAAACGCACTCTGGCTGCACACATAGCGAGGCCAAGACAGAAACCCCAGGGGCTGGAGAGAGTCCCTGCCTTCACAGGACCCATCCCTCTGCACTGTAGAACTGAGAACACAGGACCCAAAATAAGAAATGGCCTTTTACAAGCTAGGGATTCTTGCCAAGGCCTCACTAACGATTAGCATCCTTCGGGAAGAGGATGAATAAGCCAACGTCCCGATGAGCAGGCTGAGATGTCTCAGGAAGCTGTGGTTGAATTTGGTTTCCTTTCATCTCAGAGGGATTATATTCATCTAACACAACTGATAACCTAATTTGTTGCTTTCTTTATATTTTTCTTGTTAAAATCTGCAGACTGTAACCACGGCTATTCTCCAAGGCAACCAACTCTCTCTCCCTGGAGAGGCCCCCAGAATCCTCCCAGCCTGCGCTGCAGCTGGCCCTCAGCTATGAAGTGCTGGCCCCAGGGCACCTGCAGCCTCGCTGTGGCCGCCCCCGTGACGTATCCTCCCCAGACCGTGTGCTCACCTCTGAGCACAGCCACCTCGCTCCCACGGCCTGTATGTCAGTCGCCATTCAAAGGGAGGCTGTGGGCCTGAATTCTGGGGAGCCCTAAGTTCTAAATGTCCTGAGGGACGTTTTAATAGTCATGAAGGATGCTGCGGCCTTCTCCCTGGTGTTCAGGGTGCACGTGGACGGCCCCACACCCCATCTCAGGGTCTCACGTGCTCCCCTCTGCTGTCCTCAGGGGCTATCCTGGCAGGAGCACAGGTGTCTGTGGGGAAGCCCTCAGGGTGCAGTGACAGCACAGGGCTCATCCTCGGAGGTGGATGCTGCTGATTCCCACGCCCACAGGAAGGAGGCCTGAAGCTCTGGATGACTCAGGTTTAAGGAATGTGAAACATGGACAAACATGCTAATTTGACCAAGAGTTTCAATCCAAACAGAGCACTTCTCCAGTTTTCTCAGTAATTCTGGCTATTGACCAGCAGATGGCATCATAACCTACAGGTTGGCTTCTGGGGTCAAACTCCAATTGCAGACCACTCTGCGATACAAGCCACTGCCTGTTCTGGGGATGAAAGTCACCATGGCATCAGCTTACGAGGGCTTTGGGTACTGCCTCCTACCCAATTCAGTTCCGCATGGAGATGCAGACGGCAGTTAAGAAAATCTGGGTTTGCGAAAGCAAAGACTGATGCTTAGGACGATGCAGAGCTGCGACGGCAGAAGACAGCTCTCAGGAGTGAAAGCCAGCTGGCAAACAGACTCAAGGCATCAGCTCCCCTAGTTGAGTTGGTCACTTCCCGCTTCCTACAGCTGCTGTCGTGTAGAGACCTTGAACCCTGCCTGCTCGTCAGAACCAGCAGGTTTGCAAAGCAGGTTCTCCAGCCCATGCTTGGAGACTGTGATTCAGAAGCAGAAATGTTCAGAAACTCATGGGTGACTCTAACGCACAGCCATGCAGGCTTGGGGACAGCTGCCATGCCAGACAGAGAACGCAGGGAAAGAGGAGGTGCCTAGAGGCCACGGGCCGGCGCTGGCCGCGCTCCACGCCACGGCGACCCACCTTGGACCACACAATTCCTGCTGGCTTGGGGCGCTCACACCCCGTGGTGATGACTCGAGTTGGAGTGAGAATATAGTCCACGGTGAGGTCGTGATCCTCGAGGAGGGTTTCAGGTATGTCGACAACCTGGTCAAACAGAAGCGGGTGAAGGAGCTGACAGGGATACGGCCCCAGCTGTGTTCGCTGCACCACTGGGTGGAAGTATGATGTCCCCCAAACCCGTCATGGGCAAGGCCGAGCTGCTGCACCAAGCGAACCCAGCCTGGCTGAGCGACGCCATGCCCGACACGGCAGGGAGTGGAGGCAGAGACCCTGCCCTGCCCCACCCTGCGTGCTCAGTGGGCAGGAGTAGCTCTGCTGGCCTGTTCCCAGGAAGCACCTGGCAGTCGTGGACGATGGTGACCACTGGCGTCTCCTGGCTGACCGCTCCCATCGACACCATCATGGCGTATTCAAGGTCGGCATAACCTTCTCCCTTCCCAATTCTCCAGCCTAAGAACAACGCAGAGAATCAATGTCTCCGTGGGGTCTGGGGAACCACGCAGGATTACGTTTCTCATCGTGGACTCAGAGGAGTTACAGAGGAAGAGCCACACTAAGTGGGTACAGTGGTTAACACACAGTGAAGTGAGCTTGGAGCCTTTTAAACACAGAAACCTCTCCTTTACCAAGGAAACTGAGCTTGCATTTATGTGAGCTGTATGTTTACGTTTAAAAGTAGTGAAACAGTAGTTTTTAAAAACACTAAGAACAAATTCCTACTAAAGGCACATCTGTTTCGCCATGGAGGGAAAGCAGACAGTCTAAATCAGGGGCAGCACGGCCTCGCCTTGTAAAAGCACTAAGGACGCGCCCAGCGCAGCCCCACAGCTTGGAAGGAGGCGGTTTAAGCAGCACCAGCGCTAGTTTGCAAACCCACCAAGGCGGCACAAGGAAGGGGTTCGTCAGCTGAAGCTGAAGGACAAGCTAAGCAGGAGGAAAGAACGCGGGACGGCGGGCAGTGGACGTGAGCACGCTGCCGGCTACCAGCCGAGTCCAGTCACTCTCCTCGGTAGGACGCCCAGGCCAGCCCGGAGCTCTGACTTCTCTGTGACGTCAGCACCACCGCCAAGCGTGGAAGCGCCATCACTCACGCGTCCTTTAAGATTCAGACCTGACTGAGCTACTTCTACAATGAAAAGCCTTCAACCGTGCACGCAAAGCAGCAAGAGAAAGACAATTCAATAGCAGAACAGCAAAGGGTACAAAGAGTCCAGAGAGAGACAGGCGGACGGACAGTGAGCACAGGAGAAACGTTCAAGCTCACCCAAATCAGACGCAAATGAAGAGGCAACTCAAATACCACTGTTCACTCTCAGACACACAACCTGAGGTGGGATAATTCTAGTTATTAACAGGAGAAGAGGGAGAGAGGCGAGCAGATGGTGTGGGGGTGTGACGTGGGCACACTTCCTGGTGGGTAATTTGGCAACATCCATCAGGATTTAAAAACCCTTTGGTCCGGCAATTCCTCTCCTAGGAATCATGCCACGGATGGTCCTCAAAGGTACCCCCAGAGCATACGATAAGACTACACCTCACTCTGGCGCTATTTGCAAGGGAAAGACCGAAACAAACACTGGAGATCACTTAAATGTGTATCAGTCAGGGCTGATGAACAGGAGGCTGACCTCTGTGCTGACGGGCAGAGCCCTTGGAGACGCAGACGCTGCAGCAGCAGGGCACAGAGCACCGTCAGTGTGGAGACAGAACCAGGATGAACATGCAGCCCACACACAGGACACTCGAGATGCCTGTATCTCGCACCACAAGAGCTGATCCTTCTGCGGGCATCAGGGGACAGGCAGAGGGAAAGCGGCCAGGCAATGCTTTCTGTGCTATCCACATTTGTTAAACACATGCATGGTGATTTTGTTGTTTTAATTAGGGGGTTATCTAAACAGTGACAGTTACAAAACATTGTTTTCTTTTTCATACATCCTGAACTAGAAAAGAAAACTCCTGACGTCCTTTTAAAAGAAGAAATCTTTGCTAACTTCCCACTGCCAAAAGAGTACAGCCCAGTTCCCGGCATCTGGCCTCCGGTCTCTGGAAGGACAGCCCCGGACACCAGAGGGCCGTGCTACGTGACCACAGCACTCCCTCTCCGTCCTGCTCCGCCTGCCTCGAACACACCCGGCACGCAGGAGCTAACCCTGAGGCCTGCTCTGAGGTCACCCTGCTCCAAGCTGGCGAGTCCCTCCTCTGAGCCCGCCTACGCCCACCCCGGCTTCTGTTTCCAGCACTGAGCGCGTCGTATTGTAGTTCAGCTCTCATGTCTGCTCCTCCCACCCACCGAGGACCCAAAGCAGAGCCCACTCAGTGCTGGCCTGGCACGTGGCACACAGTGGGCACATGTGTGCTCATGTGTACCCATCCCTGAGGACACAGGTAAAGCATCTGTAACTGTGAATACACGGAAAACAGGGAATAAAGACCTGTAACATCTCACTCCTAAGCATCTCACACAGGAGCTCAGGGCAGGAGCCGGGAAAAGACTAAGTTCAAGGTGATGGTATTAAAGGCCAACGTTTACAACACGACGCTCAGGGTTCAGAACAAATGATTAGAGCACTGCTCGCCAACTGTTCATTTAGAAGCTCTACTGAAGGAAGGACTTGGCTTTGGCCGATTAACTTCCAAAGGGAGATCTGAGGATGAGCATCTCAGGACACTCTCCTGCCGGGCAGGGAGGAGAAGGCTCTCCTAGTGAGGCGGGGGGGTCCCGATCACACCACACAAGTGCAGCCCTGCAACGTGCTCACCCTGCTGCAGAACCAGCAGCTCCTTTCCAACAGCACCCAGCTGGGCCTGGGGCAGAGCAGGGCAGAGAGGCAGAGGCCCTAGGGCACCCCCGAGATGAGTCCTGAGGGTGGCTCGGCCCAGGGCAGAGGCTGGCAGGCTGACCCACGCTGTCCCTGCTCACAGGCTTGCGGGGTGAAGCTCCAGGCCCCAGAGGCAGGCTCAGGACACCCCGCACTGTCCAGGAGGCTGCTGCTTCACAACAAAAAAAAGCTTCAGAACCCAGCGTTTCTCCACTTACTGGAGGCTCTCCAAAACCAACTATTTACTGACGCACTGCAAATAAATTCAGCTCTAGTTCCAGTTAACTTAAGAACAGAGGGGAAATCTTTCACCACCTGAAGAGAGATTATCTCACTTTATTTTTCCTGTTATGAAAAGTGAAAATGCTGTAAAGGTGTTGAGTGGGGCTGAGAGTGGGAGGGACCGAGTTAATTCTTCAAAATCAGTGATAGATGCAGTGGTTATGCAGGCCAGGCACGCGTCCAGAAAGCTGATATTACTCACCATCAATGTCTGAAAGGCGACCGGAGCGCTGGAGGAACATCAGGCTGCAGGGTAAGTGGTCACATCCGAGAGTTTCTGTTCTTAATCTTACCTTTTTCAGAAACAGCCACGGACCCCACCACCACTAAGTCCACAAGGACCCTGGAATCCAAGCCCACGGGAGTGCTGTAGTTCCTCACGCCCTGCGGACAGACACGCGGCCTGAGAGCTCCCTGGCAGAGAGGCCACCCGTCTCATAACCCACAGGGAGGTGCACTCAGGGTCTGAACAACCTCCCGAGGGAAGCAAGCACGCGCACCATCCCACAGCAAACATGCAGCATCACGGAAGCGGCGGCTCAGGAAGACCATGGATCAGAACCATTTTAAGACTTCCCCACAGTTCTTCCCCAGGAAAGACATCCGGAGGGACTGACAGCACAATGACTAGGAGATTCATTTCATAATATTCAACAAATCATTCTCCTCCAAGAGGCAGGAGAACACAGTGATTAGAATACAGGCTCGGGAGTCACAAGGAACTGGGTCCAGATCCCTCTCTCCTGTGGCCGCAACAGGAGGAAACCCTCTGAGTTCCAGTCTCTTCCTCTGTAAGACAGGGACACCAGCCTTGCCTCGTCCGACATGTTGGAATGAAATGACAGCGCGCAGGTAAAGCGTCCAGCACGGAGGACACGGCCACTAAGCGTGTGTGACCTATTAACTCACTGTGAAACACTGGAGGCCTCGCTCTGCGTGAACAGCTGATCACTCCTAACACATTAATTATTCAACCAAAAAGCACCCAAAGCACACCCACTTTCGCTAACTAATGGAGGCCTGTGTGCAAAGCACAGGGAGGTTCCTGTGGCCGTGATTCTGACAATGGGAGACAGGGAAATCTCGGAAACTAGAGTAGGATGCTGCACGGCCAAGTACCCGGCAGCAGTGGTCGCTGGATGTGGTACGGTGCCCTGTCGACAAGCACGTGACAAGTCCCTATAGGATCGGTACCATGACTGGGGCCTCCCAACCATCAAACCGCAGTCATCGGCCCGCGGTGCCCCCACTGCGGGAAAGCGTGTCTTCCGTTAAGCTCACAGCGGCCACGCAGGCAGGTCTCTTGCCCACGGCCCATGTCCTCAAGCCTGTTTCAGCGGGCTTGGTGCCTGGCAGCCTTGGGGAGCACGCACCTGCCTGGGGTTTTCTGTGTTGTCACCTGTCAGGCCCCCCCTTCTCTCGGGGGCTCAGCCTCACCTGCTCAGTCTGACCAGACACCGCGTGAGCAACCAGGAGTCACCGTGACTCTCCAAAGTCCCGTTCTATTCAACCAAGAGGCACCGGATGGGCAGAGGGACTTATGAGGCAGTTAACAGACCTTTCCGTCTGCCCCCTGGGGTGGTTACCAGAACACTCCTGAGTCAAAGGGTAAATACAAAGACAACGATGGCACACACAGGTGGCTGGGGTGTGCCAGTAGCAGGGGGCTGAGGGACAAACTCAGAGTCTTATCTGCCAAGAAGTAAGGCTACATCACAGTCTCCTACAGTGACATGCACGGTGGCAGCACTTCACCACTAAGCTTTGGCAACCTGAAGGATCATCGTACTAAATTTGCATCTGCCTTAGACGTGGCTTTAAGAGTCTCTCTCTCCTTTGCCATTTTTCCTCTGCCACAAAGAAAACAAAAATCTTTGGTTTCCTCTACCTGCGCTCTGTCATTCTGAGGTTCAGGGCCCTGGATATCTTGATGCCTTGATGCCGGTATCTCATGATATAACAGAGCCCAAACACAGTTCAATCTCTTTGCAAGTTCAGCTGTGAGAGCTGGTCTGGCTTTACCCTGGCCGGGACCAGCCAGTGCTGGCACTTCACAGGGCCTCCTGGCAACGAGCCCCATGTCGGTCACCCTTCAGAGGGGAGTGGGATGCTGTTAAGGGTGACACAGACCACTACACCAGCACCACGGCCATGTCTGACCTGGACCTCAATACGTGGAAAGAGGCCGCTCTTACTGCCCGGAACCTACCAATGATAACAGATCACATTCCCTGCCAGCTCCCGGAAGTATGGGCTCAGATCTGTGGCCACAACCGCCAACGGCAGCGGATCACGGGGTGGGCACTTTGAACACTGACCAGAACCAGGGTTATCTCTTATTTTTCTGCATTTATCTTCCCTTTGTTCTTTGTCCTACATGTATTTTATCATCTTACTTTTTTGATGTGTATGCCACGTCAAATTCTCTTTTTGCAATAAGACAGGTTATCAATAAATAACGATAAAGCATTCACGTTTTATGCACTAGACTTAAGTGGAAAATCCCTTTTTAAAAGGAATATCTTGATGCCTTATTTCTTCTTCCCACCAGATTAGGAATCAAGTGACCTGGGGTCAACTCTAGAACTCTGAAAAGTCACCAGATTCTATTTCTTCATCTATAAAATACTAGACAAATTCCATTATAAGGCACTCTAATGTGATATTTACACACTGGTTTTATGGCATTGTGAGGCAGTGAAAAAAATCATATTGCTAAATCACTAAAGCCATTATTACTTTAGCACTTGGTGAGGCAATTTCCAATTGAACATATTTTGGAAATTCTACCGTGTCCCCATTTGCTCTGGTGGCATCTGAGAAAATGCTATAGGGCACTGAACAGCATCAAGAGTTAACACCAGAGGGCGTCAGAGTACCGTCAAATTGGCTTTCCCTTTTCTTTTTTAACGGGGGAATTTACTATTTCTCAGCTTAGTGCAAGAGAAAAACCGAGTTACAGGCAGTTTTTCTGCTTGGCTCCTATAATGACAAGACTGCTGAATACTTAACATCACTCTTCATTTGGCTTTGTTAAACACAGATTTCAACTCTGGCGGATTTACACTGTTCTAACTCACCAGAAGTCACGGCTGAGAATGGTTCTTCCCTGTGGCTGGTGTTGCTTCTCAAACTTACCTGAGAGGTGGCACATTTTCTCAAGATGTCTTTAGTTGCTCCGGGGGGTGGTGTGATCTTATTAAACAACCCCGTTCTCAGTCGTGGTGTTGGAACCAACAATGTTTTTTTGCTCTTTTAAAAGAAAAGACAATCAATAAATTACAGAATTTAAGATGGGAACTTTCTTGTGTATATTTTTAACATTTCAGGAACAGAAGCAAGTTACTATTACCTGCATTTTTGGGTGTGTGCCAAGGAGATGAGTTGTTTTGGAAACCCAAGTGAATAATGCAGGGGGCCGATTTTCCTTAGAGCAGCTGCACTACCCGCCTCAGAATAAAGGGGCAGGGGGGCTGTAAAACTTGCTGACTCAACTCCACTTGCCATTCAAAATGCTTACAGGTGAAAATGACAATGCAAATCCTGACAAAGTCTGTTCTCATGAAAACTCCAGCCATAACCTTCCTGTACCTTCTGCTCCCAGCATTAAGCACTATCCAGGTACAGGGAGGTTTTATCTTGAAGCTGGCATTACACAGTCACATTAAAAACATTACCCCATCAAGCACTTATATCTAGTTTGCTGCTCAATAAATCACAGTCTGAGAGATCAGTGCTCATTACAATTAGTATTTTATATTGACCTGTGTTGATAACCGTCTTCTTCTATTAAGTTCTCAAATATCTACTGCGAGCCCCAGGGCAGGGGTTTTCAAAGTGGGGGCCCCTGGCCAGCAGCATCAGCAGCCCCTGGACACCTGTCAGAAGTGATCAGAAGCCCTGTGGGGCCCAGCAACCTGCTTTAACAAGCCCACCCGGTAATCCTGATGTGCAAGAAAGTTGGAGAAACAAGGCCCAAGGACACGGCTGCAGATTATAGAGGGGTGGGCCAAGAGGCAATCACAAACTTTTCATGTAAAAAATCACGTTTTACTTTTTGTGCAGGAGATGACAGCCTGAGACCAATAAAAGACCTATAAAAACAGAGCTTGGCTTATTTAACCCCAAGAAGAGTATTTCAGCAGAAGTAACGAGTACGTGCTACTCTCCTTTTGAGTGGGACAGAGGTGGGTGATTTTATTTGTAGTCTCACCCCTTGGCTGTACACCAGAGCGCCCCGGGGAGCTCTGAGAGTCACCAATGTACAGTTCCGCTCGAGCCTGACTCAGAACCGGACACTGCCAAGAGTCTCCAAAGCTCCCCAGGGGTGCTGACTTACAGCCAGTGTGCTCAGGCCCAGGGATCTCAAAGTTCCATCAGGGCGTTTACTATGAATAGGTTCTAGAACCGAATGAAGGTCTGGGGTCAAGCCTGGGAAGCTGTGCCCCTAGGTGTGATCTGCGGCCCTGTGCATCACTATCCTTGCCTGCCGAGGTATGCACTTTCCCACACAGGATGAAAGGCGCCCGCAGATCGAGGATTCTCAGGAGTTGTAGGGAAACTGAGTCGCCACCCGAGGCCTGCTGGCATACAGCAGAATCCCACAGACCCCGCACTGCCAGACGCAGCTCTATACTCACTGTAAACGGTGTTTGGTTTCAGCAAAACAACATCAGCCATTACATTAAATGAGTGCTGTTATCTGCATTTTACTGCTTTTATAGTTTTGTTTATATGTAATTTACATGTTTACTTTGGTTTTACAGTCACATAAGATCCTGAGCATTATAATTTATGCCAAGTTTTATGTTTACACTTATTAAATTATAATAAATTGAAGCAACCCTGGGGGAATTTTTCTTCTTGAAAAGGGGCCTATTATATCTAAGTTAAGAAACACTGTTCTAATTCATATATTTTGGGGACTCATTTATCAGATCTCTTACTCATGGGTTATCAAGTTTCGAGGAATTACAGTATTACAAATGTAGCAGATGAGGTATATTGTAATCATTCGCTTCTGCAGAGGTACATGAGAATTGGGATGCCTCAAAGTCACGGTTTCTCTTTGCATTCAGAGATGTTCAGGACTTCTGACTGACAGACAACCGAAGAGTCTGGACTGTCCTGGAAAAAACAACTCCAAGGACACCGTCTGCACTGGAGGGAGTCGGGGCACCATCTTCCCAAACGTGGACTGTGCGCATGTGCCAGCCGCCTGGGGAAGGTGGGCCGCTCAGGAGCCAGGGCTCAGGCTCGGGGAATGGGATTACCTGCAGCGCCAGCAGCCGGACGCCTTCCAGCGGTTTATCAGGGTCCACTTTAACTTCCTGCGTTCTGGCAAAAACCTCGAGGTCTTTGATGTTTTGGCAAGCCAGATAAGAGCCCTGGTTAGGCAGATAGACAGAAGTGCACTTACCTTGAGGACGAAGAAGCGGGCATTTTTCTGGGGTGCGTCAGGGTTGACTTTAATGGTTCTGGCCATTTTGAACGCCTGCAAACGTGGGAAATGCTCAGCGGCCTGAGAAGCACCCTGTTTTTAAATGCAAGTGCACGTTACTAAGAGGCCAGCACCCTGGGCCACCCTCAGCCTGATGCTCCAGCATCTCCCCCAGACAGGCGCGGGGGCCGATTCTGAGACCAGGTCCGGGGTCACCCGAGGAATGTCTAAGGAAGCAGCCAGGTAGCAAGGGCTGAGGAGCCGGCCTCGCTGGCTGGGGCTCCCTCTCAGAGCACGTCGCTCCTCAGGAGCCAACTGTGTGAAAAGGCACCACAACAATCGAACGCTTCCAGCCAGGAGAAATATTTCACTCTGTACCAAACGGGGAACAGTAGCGTTAGCACCTCCTCCCAGCAAGATGCGACCCACCCACCAACGCTGCACAGAAAGGCAGGAGGTGCTCGAGAGTGAAGGTGAAGTGACATGAAGAAGGACGTCTCAGAGCATAAAACACCCCGGCCGCTGGTTCAGATTTCACACCACTCACTGTTCACTGAGTTCAGACCCACCGTGAAGCAGGAAGGGAACTGTACTGCCACTGTTACTCATTTAGGGGTATCCTGCTTTCATTGCGATCGCTCCAGGAGTGCCGCAGTACCTTGAAGTTGGGAATCCTGTGATGAACAGGCCGGGG
This sequence comes from Mesoplodon mirus, assembly GCF_964341445.2. Classification (NCBI taxonomy): domain Eukaryota; kingdom Metazoa; phylum Chordata; class Mammalia; order Artiodactyla; family Ziphiidae; genus Mesoplodon; species Mesoplodon mirus. The sequence continues at coordinate 2,906,610 of NC_138995.1, read as the reverse complement.
AAAATCAGCTAAATTCCGCGCCTCCATGTAGTCCCAAATCTGCCCACGAATGTCCTCTTTGGAAACACCTATGGCAGTAAAGGGTGTGACTGATAAAGCCACAGGCAGGAAGCGCACGGTGCAGCAGCCCCAGGGCCCAGCGCCGCCCGCTCCCGCTGCACCCCCAGCTCTGCCCCGCCAGACAGAACCTAGGGCTTCTGATCCCTACGTCGAAAAACTAGGGTCAGTGGTAAGTTTTTACACCTCAATAAACTGCTATAGTCCAGACACAGTGTAAATTCAACGTAACCCTAGTGTTTAATGAAGCTAGTTCTATGAACCTGTAGCGGCGGGAGAACACATGCAACCCAAGCCGTGGACCCAAGCATTCCTAACTCCTCACGTGGAGAGACAAGTTCTGCTCAGTTACGGCTCCGTGATCTCACTCTCATTCTATCGGTCTTGAGACAGCTATGATTACTTCACTCCTGCTGTAAGTCCTGTTGCTTCTCTTAGACCTAAGTGATTTGTAACCCAGCTACTATTTTGGATTACCAACTACAATCCCCTTTATTGAGGGACTCTTTATTCTAGACCTCACTTTGGTAATGGATTTTTAGGCAACAAGTATTCCTTAATGACATGATTGGGAATGTCCTAAGAAAATCCGTATCAACCATGTGCCCCTCCTGGAATGGAGAACTATGAAAAGCAGTTTCCAGTTAAGCAGGAAAAAATAAAATCAGCACATTCATATAAACTATTTTAAAATATTCACTGATTTTTTGTGTTTCTTAGTCCGAAAGGATATCCCTGGACTCGTACAGAAGTCTGTTTCAAATCACTTTGGTGTGATGGGGCACCTCTCATCACCCAGGCGGGAAAGAGGGGCAGGTGTCCTCAGTCTCCCCTGCGTGAGTGGAGGCTGCGCAAAAGTGACACAAGGGAGCAGCCCGAGAGCTGGGAGCCACCACCCTGGGGGGTGGGATGCGGCTGGCAGCTGGCTTCTCGCCATAAACATTTAGGAATTGTGTGGCTTTGAGTCTTGTGAATAAATTACATTTTAAAAGCTTAATTCTTTTGCAAATGGAGTTTTAAAACATACGAAGGCATCTATAATGAAGAGCCTCTCTCCTCACTACCTGCCGAGTACCAGGTCCCTTCCCCCGAGACAATCAGTGCACCTATCTGTTCTAGTGAATTCTTCCCCAGGCATCTCAGACTTCTCCCTGGAGACACTCCATTCTTGCCCTCATCTTCTTTCCCTAAGAGGGTGTGCTATACATGCAGCTACATATACTGCTTTGAACTCTGCTGCTATTTACTTACTATCTTGCAGCCTGGTCCATATGGTATACAAAAGCACCCTCATCCTTTTCTGCAGTTGCACAGTTTTCCACGATGGGGGCAGGTCAAATTTTACTCAAGACTGATAGGCAACAGGTGGTTTCCAACCTTGTTACTGATGTATATGCCTTTACAGTCCTTGCCCATTTTATAGCGATTTGTTAAACCTCTACGTGTAGTTTTAAGGTGTTAAGGGTCAAAGCCAAAGGTTTCCACTGCTTATGCCCACAGGCTAGACACAGATTCCCTTGGAACAGCACCCATACCAGGCCCTTCACAGCCAGACCCCAGAGCTTCCGGGACTTCCTGCAAACACTGCTGTGCTTCTGAACCACTGCAGGAATCAAGAATGCAGACTCGAGGGCACTTAGGGGACACGCATCTCCAAAGACGCAGGCCAAGACTAGACTACTGTTGGCCTGGGTAGGGCCATGCAGGCAGTTTCCAGCACTTGGCTTGTTCTTTCCTGCTGGGAGCTCTGCATTTGCTGGTCTCTGCTGGGAAGTCTGTTCTACTCCCTGTCCCTCAGGCAAACCCTCACTCTTCAAGGCCCAGCTTCGGCACCACCTCCAGGAAGTCTCCCCTCCACGCTGTTCCAGTGCCCTGAGGACCCCTGGCACAGGGTGTGGAATGAGTTGTAAAGCTCTGCTGGCCACTTCAGCCTCATCTCCTGTCACCCTCACATCAAATTCAAAAAGTGGCCCAACCATGTCGGCCCCTAGCCCCACACACCTGTCCCCCTGTCTTTTTCAGGCCTTTGTACCTCCTCTCCTCCCTCCCCTCCCAGGTTCTCCCCCTCCTCTCCCTTCAGGCCTAGCTGAGACGCCACCTCCCCCAGAAAGCATTCCGCGTGCTGGGTCACAGACAGACGTCCCTCCTTTAGGATCCTCCCCCCTTGAGGAACCCAGAGCACGCTCACTGCTTGTTTTTTCAAACAGAAACCATTACATCGACACAACTATTAAAAGGCTACTACATTTATCACTTTCACTAACAACCCAGATGTCCAATAATATCCCCAACACTGTGCACAGTGCTGTGTGGGACACAGAGATGTAGGCATTGGGGCCCTTGCTCCAGAGTCAATAAATCACAAACATCCGAGTGACTCCCATGTAGAAAGCAATGGGCTAATTGCAAGGGGAGGGAGAGAATAAAAGGGCAGGTTCTTGCCCTTAGAAAGTTACCAAAACATGGGAAATAATTAGAATAATAAAAGGTGACATATATTAATGTGAGAAATGCATGAACCCTGTTCCGTAACTGCCCAACAGGTCAGCCTGGGTCTCGTTCTTTCTGTCTCTAGCCCTGAGGTCACTCCTGGCATCTCCAAAGGTCTTTGTCACCATCCCACTGAACTATCGGCACCTGTTTACTGTGCTGTTTCCATGCTACCCAGACAGTAACGGAGGAGTGGATTTATTCACGGTTGTCGAACCGGGGTTGAACAGACCCTGGGGCACCAACAGCCTTGGTAACACCTTTGCCAGGCAATTCTGCAATCAGTAACCAAAGCTCAGGGGCTCTGGGGCGAGCCTCCCCAAGGCCTAGGGAAGGGGCTGGGACAGCCTAGGTCTCGGAAACCATCCGTTAAGAGGTCTGTGATGCAGCACCCCAGGGTTTAGGTTAAACTGGCTTCCAGTCGTGCCCCTGCCAGCAGCTGTGAGCCCCGTTTCTCCTGCTGTAAAGAGGACGTGATACGGGAGACACATCTCACGGGGACGCACGGACAGTACCACGTACCCAGCAGATAGCTTCCCTTCCTCTTCCCACCTGCTCCACTGACAGTGTCGGGTATCCGGGTCCCAACCCGCCGCAGGTTCGACCCCGCACCCGGCTCCGACCCCTCTGAGACCCCGCCCGTCCCTCCACGTCCCGTCTGCCCAATCCCCGGGGACCCCTCCGCGTCCCCGCCCATCTCTCAGCGGCCCCTCCGCGTCCCCGCCCATTTCTCAGCGGCCCCTCCGCGTCCCCGGTCCGTCTCTCAGCGGCCCCTCCGCGTCCCCGCCCGTCTCTCAGCGGCCCCTCCGCGTCCCCGCCCGTCTCTCAGCGGCCCCTCCGCGTCCCCGCCCGTCTCTCAGCGGCCCCTCCGCGTCCCCGACCGTCTCTCAGCGGCCCCTCCGCGTCCCCGCCCGTCTCTCAGCGGCCCCTCCGCGTCCCCGGTCCGTCTCTCAGCGGCCCCTCCGCGTCCACGCCCGGCTCTCAGCGGCCCCTCCGCATCCCCGACCGTCTCTCAGTGGCCCCTCCGCCTCCCCACCCGGCTCTCAGGTGGTCCCTCCGGCGGCCCCTCACCCGCCCTCAGCTCCATGGCGACGCCGTCAGTGCGCGACACCTCCCCGAGCGGAGTCCGGCACGAAGTGACGACACCTGCGCGCGCCCTCCAGGCGCCTGCGCACTGGCCTGGGGTGGGGGTGGGGGCGGTGGCGTAGCCGCGGAGGCTTGGTGGGAACGTTCCGCGGCGCGCATGCGCATGCGGCTCCGCGGGCCTTGCGAAGGGAGGTGGGCGTCGGGCCTGAGGGTTTGTTCTCTGAGCAGGCCAAGCATAGAGCCCCTGCTCCGACGCGCGTTTGCCGGGCGCTGGGGAGCTACCAAGTGAACAACCCCTGGCCTGTCGGAGCCCACTGCCAATTCAAACACAGCTACCTCCTCTTCTATTCCCCAGAGGTCCCCTACTCCGGGAAGCCGGCCTGGATTGCTCCTCCATGCCGCAATCCCTCTCCTGTGAGACCCTACAAACGTTAAATGCCACAGTTTATTTTCTGTTTCCTGACTTCCCCCTGCATCATCTACACACACACACACACCCCTCCTAAAGTGCTAAACAAATAAATAAATAATTCTAATAACAAAGGCTGGCTCCCGAGAAGCTATAAGATTCCTTTCCCCCTGGGGAGCCGCTCTGCTTCATTCGGTCCTTTACAGGCCCCCTAGGGCCTCCCTTGCTTATCTTCACCGTGAGACCCGCTGGTCACTTTGAGGCAGGATGGTGATTCCAAGTCTGGTGTATTCCCTGGGGCTCAGAACACACATCCCACAGTCTGCAAATTCGGTGAAAAACATATAGCCTCCTCACCTCTTTCTCTCCCTGCCCTGTCCAACAATCAAAGCCCTGTCTGCACCTCCCAGAGAGCAGTCGCTTCTTGCAGGCTCTGATAATGAATCTTTTACCCTACCGGGTTAATTACAGGCTTGCAAGTTGGTGGTATAAGAAGCTAAAATTTCATAGACATTGAGTCATGTGTTCAGAAGTCATGCCTTCGTGCGTACGCTATTGACTGTGTATATATAGTTATGAAATTACATAAATGTATGTTTCCATATAGACTATTTTTATTTATATAGAAGTTTGTATTTAACTTCTTAAGTTGACTCTAATTTCCAAGACGCTAACCCTAATCTTAAAGAGGCAGCAAATTAATGGGTTAAGAGATCCTGATTCTCTCACTTGTAGCTGAAAATTTGTGGTTACTTAAGATCTCTAAACCTAAGTTTCCTCACCTGTAAAATGGTGATATTAATAGTACCTACCCCAAAAGAGGATTAAATGAGATGTCACAGGCAGAACATCTTGGCACACAGTATGCATGCATTATATTTTCCCTTATTTATTAGGGAGGAAAGTCTTGGAAAAGTCATACATTCGTTCAATAAACACTTCTTGTGCACTATTATGCCCCAAGGTACCCTGCAAGGCACTGGCGCTGCAGAGAGAAACAAGACAGAGTCACCAGCTGCCTGGACAGGTAGGACATGTGTGGCAGACATGAGACTGCTAAACAAAAGTCAGCTCACCCATCTGCCTGGGCACAGGGAAGACTGAACTTCCTGTCCCTGGGGTGTGCTGGGGCCACATGATCTGTTCAGGCCAATGAGTTGTGAAAGGAAGTGACATGTGTCACTTGTACACTTAATTCCCAGGGCAGAATCTGCCTCTCCTGCCCCTGCCAAGGTGACAGGAGAGGCAGCCTTTGAAAACCCAGGCTCCTGAGTGACACCCAGCTGGGGTTGGCTCAAGATGAAGTCAATGAGACTTGGGTTGTTTGTTACTGCAGCATACACCAGCCTCAACTGACTGATACACTGTGTAAGCCAACCAATTGCATAGCAACATGCATAAGGGCAACTGTATAGACAACTGTATAGAACTGGCATGAAATGGGCAGCAGAAAGAGGTATGCAATTGACTCTCTTTAAGAAGAAACCTGTGTATATCTTTAATATTCTGTTTCAGAAACATCTACAGTACTCTATTGGATTTCTTGCAATTTTGATGGTATTAGTTGTGGTGATGCTTGAATTATAAAGATAGATAAGCTCCTTAGACAATCAGCTTTTGGTTGTTGGTTTTTTAAAACAACCACAAGTTAATGTGATAAACTCCATGGTTGTTCAAGATTGTTTTCCAGAAACTTCCAGAACACAAGGAGAGGGGACATTGGGCGCCAAATTAGGCCCCCACATTAATGTTTGCAATACGGAAACCCTAATTTCCTTCCATGGAAAGATGTTTGCTCTGTGTCACATCCCTTTTAAAATTTCCAGAGTAACAAAGGTGGTTTTCTCCCAACTTTTTTTAAATTTTGAAAAATTTCAAACTTAGAAATTGCAAGACCAATAAACAACGAATACCCACATACCATAGGTTCAGCAATTGTCCTCATTTTAGTACATTTTATATAACTTTCTCTTTCCTTCTCCTCTCTGTCCACACCCTCCCCCTTGGTTGAATCTTTTAAAAGTTGCAGAGATGATGAATATCAGCTCTAAATATTTTGACATGCATCTTTTAAAAACAAGACATGTTCTTACTTGACCACATATAATTATCACACTCAAGAATTTTAACCTTGGGGCATCCCTTGTGGCGCAGTGGTTGAGAATCCGCCTGCCGATGCAGGGGACACGGGTTCGTGCCCCAGTCCGGGAGGATCCCACATGCCGTGGAGTGGCTGGGCCCGTGAGCCATGGCCGCTGAGCCTGCGCGTCCAGAGCCTGTGCTCTGCAACGGGAGAGGCCACAACAGTGAGAGGCCCGCGTCCCGCAAAAAAAAAAAAAAAAAAGAATTTTAACCTTGATAAAAAAAGATTATTACCTAATACACACGTGATATTCAAACTTCCCCAGGTATTCTCCTCTATTAGTGTTTTAAAAAAATTTCCTCCATCTAGGATTAAGTACTGCATTTAGTTGTTCAGTTTCTTTCATCTTTTCACCAAGAACAGTCCTTACCCCTGTTATTTTGTTGTTTATGGTGCTACCATTTGTGAACGGTGGTTTGGACAGTTTTCGTCAGGGACACACTTTTTGTCCTGGAAAAAATTTCTAGGAGTTGGATTGCAATGGATTTCTAAGAAGCAGCATTGGCTCTGGTGAACTCAAGGGTTCATCAGATCCCAAGTAGCTTTTGGAAGCCTGAGACTGCTCTCATTCCTGGTCCCTTTCCCTAAAACCTCATGAGCCCAGGAGAGAAATGTATTGAAAATAGTGAGGAGAGACACAGAAATCCTTTCACTTGTCTAATCTGTTGTTGCTCAAAAGCAGAAGCGGCTGCAGAGGTGTTTTAAGTCTCCCTTAACTTTGGTTAAAGTTAAGGGTTGTTAAAGCCAATGTCAGGCGCACACATGCAGCTCAAACATTTTTGATGAGTTCCCTGAAACTCACGCCACACATCGGGCAGAAAGACAGCTGTCCTGGGAAGACACGAGGAGAGCAATTTGTTAACAACTCGGGCAAAACTATAGCCAGACTTGTAGACACCTAAGAGGCGCAGGTTTTATTTGCTTAAAACCTCAGCGAGTCTCCCTAGAGGGGATTTCATGCTCCCCAAGCAGTTTCAAAGACATTTCTGTTTCCCAACACATCATGTTCTTGACACATCGCAAAGCTATGGAAAATGTTTTTTCTTGATCGACACGCCGCGCACAGTTTATTTACCTTCTCTCTCAGAGATTTTGAACTTTGTTCCTGCCATGCAATGCTAAGGTGTATCCATAAGGTGTCAGCACCTCCATTGTAACCAGAATGGTTGAGTTTCCCCCCCACCCCCGCCCCACTATTTCAGGAGTAGTTCCCTGATGGGCCTCAAGGTGGCGCCAACACCACAGGTCCGCCCGAGCCGCCTCCAGGTGCAGGAGCCCGCGGCGCCCAGGCAAGGACTTGGTGCGGTGGGGCGCGGGGCCGGGGGTGGGGGAGTGACTTGAATATCTTCTGCCTTTATCGTCGCTTATTATTCTACTAATGCACAGGGCTCTCTGGGGCCCGATTTGGCTTTCGGCTCACTGACAGCAAGGTCAAGAAAGGAAGAAATCAGCAGCCCCCAATTCAAAATACCTTGGCAGGAAAAAGAAAAGATCGGAAACATGGTTTTTGCAAAGTCCAGGTGTGTGTAAGGTGTTGTTTTAATAACCTGAACAAACATCTCTCCCGGAGTCCTACCGAGCGGAGAAGAAACCTAATTCCAAGGGCAAAGGAAAATGTCTCTCTCACCTTTTCTGTCTTGATTATAAGGAGTTTTTCCCCCTCCCATCCCACTTTTTTTTTTGCGGGGGGGGAATAATTTAGGCCATTCAGCCTAGTTCTTTTCAGATGTCATTGGTTTTAAACCTGGACACCCTTGTAAATATAAACTCAGGCAGAAACTGCCATTTTGGGATTTATTTTCCGTGGTCCTTAGCTATTTTGGTTTTTGCCCTGTGCTGTGATAAGGCTTTTTTTCTTAAAGCACCTCGTAAAAGCAGAGTAAAGAATATTCCTCCAGGAAGTCTACAGACTGAGGAGTGTTTCTTGATCAATAGTTTGCATTTCCAGTAAAATTGTGAGAACTCGGGCTGCCTGTCACGTACTCCAGGAGAAAGACACTTTTTGCGAGAGGTTTTTTTTTTTCTTTTTTTTTAATGGATGTGAAAATACTAGAGGTATGAAAAAATAATAAAGTTGTAGTGGGAGTTGGAGGGTTGCGGAGAACGCTCAAACCATTCACCTGTGAGCTGAGGACTAGGCAGTTTATTTTACTTCGTTGCCCCCCAAAAAATCAAGTTAGAGAAAGAACCCAGAGCACCCATAAAAAAATAGCGAATGTTTCAGAAGCAGAATATTCGAGGTAATAGGAAACTGTTTTGTACTTTCCCTTTGATTTTGAATTTATCAGGAGATAATACCATTCAAAGATAATGCATATAAATGCTTTTCTTTTGTTCTGTTATTGAAAATGGATGAAGAATCCCCAATGCATTGTACTCACCTCCCCCAAAGCTAAGACTGACCGTAGATTCTCTCAAACCCTTTTCCTGGGAATCTAATAAACAACTGATGGGAGGGTGAGGAGGGGAAAAGGAATCCTGAAATACAAAAGTTTTATCCGAAGTCTTCTTCCCTACCCAACCGGACCGACAACTTCCAGAAGAATTCTGACCAGCATTTAGCCCGTCTTATAGATGTCCTGCTCCTTCAGGGAAGCGAACGGAGGGGGACCTGATTATTCGAGGTGTTGAAGAAATAAATACTCAGTCCACAAATAAACTTTCTGGGACTCCTAGAGAGAAGGAGAAAGCTTTGAAGGGCGAGGATCTCCGACTCGCTGCAGGTCGATACCCCGAATAATTCCATCTCCGGAGGTGTCTTTAACCATTTGCAATCGCTGACCCCATCCTCTCGAGGAGCCCCAGTGCCCAAATCACCTTATCAAACAGCAGCCAGACAGAAAAGACTGAAATACAGAAAGTTAACTTGGAGAATCCCAAGGGGCTTCTCCAGGAACTGGAGGCAAGGGCTGCGCCCAGGGTTGTGGGTTCCAGCCGGCGGGGCGGCGGTCGGGAGCCCGCTCTACGGACGCGCGTTCAGCGCGAAGCCCCAGCGGAGCGCAGAGCGCGGAGTGCAGGGCTCAGAGTGCAGGGCGCTGGGTGAGGCTCGGGTTTCTCCTCGCGCGCAGAGGAACCCGGCTTTCCCGGGGCCGGGTGGCTGGTGCATTGTTCCCATCTTCGGGGAGCGCGGGAGTCAGCCTGTCAAAGGGAATTTATCTCTGGGAAAAGGGAGACACGCTGCGAAGCTGGAGTTGGTGGGCTGCAAGCGTCTACGCGGGAAGGGAAAGGGGGAAATGAACAGAATTATTTCACTCACTTCCCCAAACCCCACAAAACGGCTCCCGATGTCGTGGATGATTTACTGAATCCACGGCGAATTTAGAGGATTATATTGTCAAGATGTCGCTACTTTCCCCACTTCGCCTTTCCCGTATAGACGCCTCGGCCTGCCTCCTCAGGTTGGGGTGAGGGGCACTCGGTTTCTATAATTTGCCTCTAAAACCTTTATAGGTTATTCTTGACTGCCCTGAACCTGGAAACTTCCCGTTGATTATTAATTATTTGCTTAAATAATGACAACATACAGCGGAGGCTCCTCCATTCCAGTCCAGCACGTTTACTTGGAAGCCATTACACCTGGACCCCGATAATTAGGAAATCTAATTATTTGCCTCATCACTCATTAATAAGAAAAATAGTCCCAGGTTCTTTGCTACTTACAAGGTCTTTGGGGAGATACTGGACTACATTAATCAATTCGATTTTATATCTCAAACTGACTTTTATCTGCGAAGGAGCGTCGGGGTTTTTTTGTTTTTTTCTTTTGCTCTGGGCACGTGGGCCCATTAACCAAAATGTGATAATAAAATAAATTTTAATAAGATATAACTTTTTAAAAAATATTTTCAAGTTAAGACTGAGCTGCAGAAGTCTGGTTTTGCGCGGCTGGGTCTTAGAGCCGACGGATTCCGGCGCTCCTCGTCCTGATTGGTGCCAAGTCCCCACAGCGGCCGGGTTATTGGTCCAAAGTTCCCGGAGGGGGCGTGGCTGGAGGAAAGTAAAAACTCGCTTTCAGCAAGAAGACTTTTGAAACTTTTCCCATTCCCTAAAAGGGACTTCGCCTCTTTTTCCGGGCTCGGCAGGGTAGCACTCTGGACCCCGGCTCTCCGGCCCTCAGGGCTGCCGATTTGCTGGGGGGGGCTTGGAGAGCCGCCTTCCCCTTCCTGACGCGGACCTAGGGGCCAGCCTTGGTCCACCGCGCGCGCGGCGTCTCCGCTCCGTCCCCGGCCGCCCGCCCGGGCTGCCACCCGCCGAGTCCCGAGAGCGAGCGGGCGAGCGAGCGGGGGACGGCGCTGCGTTCGCCCGGGCGCGCCCTCCAGGATGCTGCTCCGCCCGGTCCGCTGATAACGAGCGCCCCTTCCCGGCCCAAAGGCGGGCGCCCCTTCCCGGCGCCTCCTCCAGCTCACCCCTGAGGCTTCTAGGCGCCCGGGGCTCCCCCCGCCGGCTCCCTTCCTCCCTCTCTCGCTCTCTCGCTCGCGCTCGCTCTCGTAGGGCCTTCCTCGCGGTCCGTGCGCGCAGGCGGTGGCTAGCCGTCTCGGACGCAGCATGCAGGCGCGCTACTCTGTGTCCGACCCCAACGCCCTGGGAGTGGTGCCCTACTTGAGCGAGCAGAATTACTACCGGGCGGCGGGCAGCTACGGAGGCATGGCCAGCCCCATGGGTGTCTACTCGGGGCACCCGGAGCAGTACGGCGCGGGCATGGGCCGCTCCTACGCGCCCTACCACCACCACCAGCCCGCGGCGCCCAAGGACCTCGTGAAGCCACCCTACAGCTACATCGCGCTCATAACCATGGCGATCCAGAACGCGCCCGAGAAGAAGATCACGCTGAACGGCATCTACCAGTTCATCATGGATCGCTTTCCCTTCTACCGGGAGAACAAGCAGGGCTGGCAGAACAGCATCCGCCACAACCTCTCGCTCAACGAGTGCTTCGTCAAGGTCCCCCGCGACGACAAGAAACCTGGCAAGGGCAGCTACTGGACCCTGGACCCGGACTCCTACAACATGTTCGAGAACGGCAGCTTCCTGCGGCGCCGGCGGCGCTTCAAGAAGAAGGACGTGCCCAAGGAGAAGGAGGAGCGGGCCCACCTCAAGGAGCCGCCCCCGGCGGCGTCCAAGGGCGCCCCGGCCGCCCCCCCACTAGCGGACGCCCCCAAGGAGGCCGAGAAGAAGGTGGTGATCAAGAGCGAGGCGGCGTCGCCGGCGCTGCCGGTCATCACCAAGGTGGAGACGCTGAGCCCCGAGAGTGCGCTGCAGGGCAGCCCACGCAGCGCGGCCTCTACGCCCGCCGGCTCCCCCGACGGCTCGCTGCCGGAGCACCACGCAGGCGCGCCCAACGGGCTGCCCGGCTTCAGCGTGGAGAATATCATGACGCTGCGAACGTCGCCGCCGGGCGGCGAGCTGAGCCCCGCGGCCGGGCGCGCGGGCCTCGTGGTGCCGCCGCTGGCCCTGCCCTACGCTGCCGCGCCGCCCGCTGCCTACGGCCAGCCGTGCGCGCAGGGCCTAGAGGCTGCGGGCGCCGGGGGCTACCAGTGCAGCATGCGCGCCATGAGCCTGTACACCGGGGCCGAGCGGCCGGCGCACATGTGCGTCCCGCCCGCGCTGGACGAGGCCCTCTCGGACCACCCGAGCGGCCCCACATCGCCCCTGAGCGCCCTCAACCTCGCCGCCGGCCAGGAGGGCGCGCTCGCCGCCGCCGGCCATCACCACCAGCATCACGGCCACCACCACCCGCAGGCGCCGCCGCCCCCGCCGGCTCCCCAGCCCCAGCCGGCGCCGCAGCCCGGGGCCGCCGCGGCCCAGGCGGCGTCCTGGTATCTGAACCACAGCGGGGACCTGAACCACCTCTCCGGCCACACGTTCGCAGCCCAGCAGCAGACTTTCCCTAACGTCAGGGAGATGTTCAACTCCCACCGGCTGGGGATTGAGAACTCGACCCTCGGGGAACCCCAGGTGAGCAGCAACGCGAGCTGTCAGCTGCCCTACAGGTCTACGCCTTCTCTCTACCGCCACGCAGCTCCATATTCCTATGACTGCACGAAATACTGACCTGCCCCGGCCCTCCTCTGCCCTGGCCCGCTCTGGCTTCGCCTCCCAGACGCGACCCTCTCAAACAGTTCAGGCTGCAGAGACGCAAAAAGAACCCAAACTTGCCCACCGCTTTTTCCGCAGACCCGGGAGCAGAGAGTGCGCGCGCCAGCCTCAGCCCTCTGCGAAGCAGCAGGTAACTTTAATTCGCCGCCCCGTTTCTGAGATCCCAAGAGGCCCCAGTACAGGGACGCGGCCCAACGAAATGAATAATGATTTAAAAATCCCCCACCCCTTCCAGGATGGCTGTGCTCAGTGCTCCACTCGGGGTTTCAAAAATTATAACTTATGGACCAAATCCCATAGCGATCCAGTAATGACTCTCTGTAGAGACCCCCATAGGTCTATGGGGGTCTCTATAGATTATGTATGTGCTGTGTGTAATTTTAAATTTCTCTAACCGTGCTGTACAAATGTGTGGATTTGTAATCAGGCTATTTTTTTGTTGTTTTTCAGAGCCATTAATATAATATTTAAAGTTGAGTTCACTGGATAATTTCTCATCTTGCCCGACCATTTCTAACTGCCAAAGTGAAAATTCAAGAAACTTATGCGGGGTTTCCCCCCTGTACAATTATGAGATATAATTCTTTTCCCAGTTGTAGGTCTTTTACAAAACAAGAAAATAATTTATTTTTTGTTGTTGGCGGATAAAGAAGTCAAGTATCTGATACTTTTTATTTACAAAGTGTGATGGTGTTGTACAGTAGATTCCTCCCCCAGCATTCCTAAAAGAAAAAAAAAACACTAAACATTTAACTTGACCTGTGTTTGTCTTATGTGGTCTTAATTGTTGTACTTGCCTTAAAATAAACCCATGTTGTTTTTCTGCCCAAAGTCCGGACAGTGTGTGTGTATTCCCGAATTTTTAAAAACCAGGTGTGTTCACAAATCCACCTGTTTTGATTATTTTTGTTACACAGGTGGGTAAATGTGTAGACATCTACAGATGATCACAGAAGACTGGGGGAACTCCCCTGTTGTCCTGCTAGTATCACAAAAGGCTTTCGATTAATTCAGAATCCCACCCTGACTGAGGCAATCAAGAAACAGTCCTGCTTGGACGTGGCTGCCTGAAGGGCTGTGAGCCGTAATGACATTTGCTGTAATGCATTTTGTTAAATGCAGAAAAACATGCCAATAGTCAAAACAAACAGTGCCATTCCATCCCAGTGTCCAGCCATCTCCAATTTAGGAGGTGAGGGAGAGGAGGGTAAACATTTTCCATTAGCTAACAACAAACCAGGGGGAGTCCTGCTTTTCCTCAGTTTCCTAAAATACGGACTTCCTTCCCCACTTTAATAGTTCTCCAGAAAAGAATTTGAACCCGGATGGCGAAAATCCAAAGGGGATTGATTCTGTACAGTTTAATGACCATCCCTGGCGGTGACCAGATCAGAGGTGAATCTTTGACCTCTTTACTTATGGATTTGATTTCTAAATCTTTACCCTACTGCAGTGAAAAATTTTAAAGCCTCGTCACACTTCAAAAATAATTTACAATGCTTTTAGAGTTTTAAGTTTGTCAACTTTTCCAGGACTTTAAACAATAGATTTTCTTTTCAATTTTGATACCTCGTCCTTAAAATTTTAAAGAGCCATGCAGCCTTTGTGAGGTGTGGCTGCGCGGGGGAGGGGGGGATGGCTTTACTATCTGTTTCACTGGCCAGAACACGCAACTCCCCTCTTGGTCTCTGTGTGTGACTTTGGGGTCCAGAGCTCCAAATTGGGAATTAGTTTCCCAGCCCAGCAGGTGAGAAGGCACTCTGTACCTTGCCTAGAGTGCAGCTCCTGTGAACTTAACACTTCAGGAGATGATGATTTTCCAGAAGGTGATCTTGCTGGATGCAGTAGCCTTGAATGTAACCTGGGCGTTATGTTGTTTTTAACATGGCATTTTGTCTCTATGTTACGCTGAAATCGAATTGGGGGAAGTTTGAGCATAATAATTTCCCCCATATGTGCAACACAGATTCTTTCAATCTGTGGCCCCAGAGGTGGCACCTGGCTAAGACTTAAAGATTGCATTTTATTCCTTTTCATGACCACAGGAGTGGTGAGCCCCCAGTCCTTGGTGCTCAGTTGAGTGGGATGGACTACAGAGAGGGAGGGAGAGACCCCTGAGACCATTCTCTGAGCTGCAGAATGAGGCTGCAGATTGCTCATTGCGGACTCGGGCACTGGGGTTTCACTTTTTTCTCCCTCAAGGAGAGTGTTCTAGCTGGCTTTCTGCTTCCCCAGATATTTCAGAGTCCTCCCTGAAACCCGCCCTCACCTTAAGATTTAGAACTCAGAGGAGGTCTCAGAGACACATGGAAAACAGTGGAGAGAGAAATGGAACCACGGGGTCAGAGATCTGATCTGCCCTTGACACCGCGCTGGGGTCTCCTACCTTTGGGAAAGCCTCTTAAAGAAGTCCCCGCTGTGCGTGGGCCGCTCACCTGAGCGGGTAGCTCAGGAAGGCCACGGAGGCCACGGCGAGGGGCCCTTCCATTCCCCGGGAACGTGGCCACCTGGGGACTGTTGGAGGAGTTATCCAGGCCTCTGGAGGCGGCAGAATGGAGGCGAGTCAGGCCCTGGGCCGAGGAGGCCGGGAGTGCGGGAAGCGCCTGGAGGCCGGCCGCGTGCGGGCGGGGGGAGGCCCTGCGCTCGGAGCCAGGCTCAGCCCTGGCCTGCAGCAGCCCGAGCGGCTTCGGGGCTCAGTGGACTGGGGCGTCCGTTGCTCCGCGGAGTGGGAAAGACCGGACGCCGGGACTGAGCGCAGAGCCCAGGCGGCGCCGGCTGCCTTGCTGGTCTTCGCGCCAACCTACGCGTCTGCCCCCGTCGCGCAGAGACTGCGCGGGGCGTCCCGGCTCCACGGCTCCACGGCTCCATCCGCTCGCCGCGCCTTCCTCCGCCGCTCTCCTCGGAGGCCCAGGGCCTTTCAGGAAAAGGGGAAAGGAGGTCGGGGCTGGAAGGGCCGGATTGCAGGTCTGCCGGGACTCCTTGCTAAGGCGGCTCTGTGGTCCACCGAACGCAGTTTGCGTGAAGCTGCGTCTGATAACCACGTTTCTTCCTGACCCGGTAAGATACAGTCGGGCAGGTCTCAAAGATACAGCAAATAAAATGGAAGTGACCCGAACACCACAACAGAGACCGTTTCCCACAGAGATAACCCTGCGTCCCCGACTGGCCTTGGCTGGGTGGACTGTGTCTCTAACCAGTGTCCAGTTTTGACAGATAAAGGCCGCCAGAGAGACCCAGTGGCCTCTGAGCATCCTGCACGTTGTTCTTAGCCCTTGAGAGGCCGCAACTGGAGTAGCCTTGCTTCTTGTAAGACTCGGAGAGACACCCAGGCTCACTGCTTTCAGGGAGAGAGGCTGAAAGTTGGGCTTCTCCCACGGCCAGTCTTGGGTCTGTGGCCCGGCGGCCCTCACTGCTCTGGTTCAAGTGGCTTGTCCCCGAGGACACCAAAATCGGTAGCGACATGCATCCTCGAGCTGCTGGAGCAGTGGGCTGGGGTTAGAGGACCACATCTCGCTGCGTGAACAAACGCCTTCCCTCCCTCGCCTTGGTCTTCTCATCTAAAATGAGCAGGTGAGTGCAAGGGCATTTCAGGGCAGCGGGCATATTTTTTCCTGCATCCCCGGCTCCTGCGATGGGCCTTCGCTTATCCCCACTCGCCTTCTCTGCTCGCAAGAAGTGAATATCAGAAGTTAGTGGGAGAAGAAAATGCAGGGTCCTGGGAACTTCAGCATTTGGCTCATAAATCTTCCCAGGTCCATCTCCTGCCCTTTACCCCAAGCCTGCCTGGGGGGTGGGATCACCTCTGGGCCCGGGAGAGGCTTGTGAGCGTCACTCGAAGCACAGAGCAGAGCTCCCAGGTCCCCGGTGGCCGAGTGCTTGCCTCCTCCATCCTCAACCCCAGCCCAAATCCAGACATCTGGACGGGGGTGTTGGGCCAGGTTGGCCAATGGAAATTTATTGATAACCATAAACCTGAGGTGAGTGGAGAGAGTGACACGGAGAAGAGACTCCTGTGACGAATAAGCAGAATGCACTGGGCTCTGGGAGCCCGTACCGGGCGTCTCAGGGGATGTGTGCCTGCATCCTCGGGACCACGTGCTCGTGCCGGTCGATCAGGGCGTGGTGGGAGTGGATAAGTAGAGAGTAGAGACGTCTTTGGGTGCAGCCAGGCCAGGGGTGGCTGGGGAGTGGGGGACAGACTCCAGGTCAGCGGGACCCCCTGGTCAGAGCCACCCCCAGTGCCTGCTGGCACCACATACTTGAAATGCTTTCCCAAACTTTGAGAAGCATTGCCTGCCTGCCTTTTTCTTGCCTGGCCTCAGCTCACCAAGGCATTTGAAATGTTTGCTTTTTGACATAGGCATGTAAGGAAGGGGGTGGAAAGTTTCAGGGAGTTAGGAAGGCTGGGCAGCCGCTGCTGCACCTGGGAAGATGCCACCGCCTCCACTTATGCAAGCCTTTCCCTCTCTGGCTTTTGCAACATTTCTGTTCTGCAGCAGAAGCAGACAGACATAGCTTGGGCAGAGTTTGATTCTCGAAGGTGCCTCTCTGGCGCTGTGTTTTTTCCTGGGTCAGGTCCATGGGGACTTTATGCTGGGGCTGTGAGTGTGTGAAGGCTGGAACGGAGGAAGGGGATGGGTTGACAGCTTGATGGACTTGCTGGCATTGATGGTCCCTTTAAGGGAATGGAGTTGGGGAGCACTGGGAGGGCTTTGTGCTCACTCCATACGCCCACCCAGGCTGGGAGGTCACGGAGGCCAGAGAGGCCGCTCTGACCTCACGGAGGCTCAGTGGCCCTTGATCCTGGACCTTACCTTTCCAGCAGCCCCTCTGGGAGCTCTCTCTGCCCTCATGTTATTTTTCCAGATGGGTTCTCCAATGGAGATTTCTCTCTAAGCCAAATCCACATGCACCAACTCAAGCCCTACCGCACACAGGCCAACTGAGGGTTCCTGTGACCTGGGGCATGCTACCTCAGGCTCTCTGAGCCCATTTCTCAACTGAAGAAAAATAGGATCATCAAATAGGGTTATCATGAGGATTAATGAACCCAACACCCGTGGGGAAAGTGCTTCGATAACATCCAGTCCATAGTAAGGGCTGTTAGCTATTAGGATTTACCTGGATAACAGAAGAGAAAGGATTCTTTGGTCTCAATTAACTGCATATATCAGGCTAAATGCTGATATGCTTGGGCAGGGTGGTGCCGGGGCCCTAACTGCCCCTTTTCTCTGGGCTTCAATCAGCATCAGCTGACTGGCCAACCATTACCTTTATGGCTCACTTCCCCTGAGAGAAGCAAAAGACACTGCTCCAGGATCCTTTCAAAGTGGAAGAGGAGGGTAGGGGAGGAGAGAGTGTCCTGGGTTTTGGCAGGATATGAGGACTCTGGGTCTCCTATTTACAATGCCCCAAATCTCCCAGCTCTGGGGGTGGGGCACTCATCTCTCATCTCCAGAGGGCCCCCTTCCCCTTTGATTACTCCAGACACACATTACTCAGCTTCTGTGCTCACCTGAGGGTGTCAGACCTCAGAGAATCCCCCTTTGGAGGAAACCGTGTGGGTTCCAATCCCTGTTCTATTTACTACCTCCGTTGTTTTCCGGTGTTCCGTGCCCGGCCTCAGTTTCACCATCTGTAAAATGGGTGAATCCATCCTCCCATCTTCCATAGATGCTGCCAGGGTTCTCAAGAACCACACACAGTAGCTGTTATAATGTGATTGTTGTCCTGTGTTTGGAACACTTCCTCCTAGGAGACCTGAGGTGAGTTAACTTCCTGGCCTCAGTTGCCTGGTCTGCAGAATGGGAATGATAAATATTTCTGTTTCTTCGGGTTTCTGTGAGGATGGAGTGACTTAATATAAGGAAAGCACTTAGAGCAGCGCCCTCACATAGTAGTGTTCAAGACATAATTAGTTATTCGTATTTTCCTTATTATCATCATCCTCGCCAACATTTTTAGGTTGTCATTAAGGTGACCTTGCATCTTTCCACCCTCACTCTTCTCAAACATATGGTAGAATCATTCATTCATTCAACTGAATGAATGAATCATTGAATGAATCATTCATTCATTCAAATATATATACAATCTGTTAACTATCTTCACACTTAGAAAAGTGTGAAGGCAGATATTTGGGAATATGGTGCAGATCATCGTTAACTTGAATGTCTGCTCTTTATTTACCGGTGAAGCAGAAGATGGGTAGATGGGAGCGGGGCATGGGAGGAACTCCTGTCTCTCCTCCGAAGACTTTTATCGTGAGGCCTCTTTGGTCCAGGCTAGTGCCTGGCCTGCCCAAGGAGCACGCTTTCTGCCAGGGAGCTGGGTATGGTACTTTCTGCCCTCATCCCACACTGAACCCAATTTGCGATTGGGCCCCAGAGCTGGAACTGCCACGGTCCTTCGGGAAGGATGATTTCAGGGCTTTCCTGCGATCTGGAAGACGCGCTCCCGCTGACTTCCGAGATGAATGTGCTTTTCTGGGATTTGAAGACCTATGAACCTGCAGGGAACTTTTGGCGTCTCCATCTGGCTCTCTGAGTCACCCAGTCTTCCCGGCTGTCTCCTAGGCTCAGATGGCCCCCCACCGAGCCTCCGATAGGTCCTCACCCGACAGAGCTTCCGCACGAGGGCGCATCCACACTCGGACACTCGGTGTTTGTTCCCTGCGCTCCCCGGAAATAAGCCCCAGCGCGGGGTTCCTTCCTGCAGCGTCCCCTCCTAAGCTCAAGTTACACACTTCACCTGGGAGCCCGGGATTCTTCCCCCCGCCGGAGCAGGGTTAGGGCGCCCTGCCGGAGTTCTGCGGCTGAAACCTCTCAGAGAGGTTGCTAACTGCTGCAAGCACGTGGGGCTCGCCTCTCCAGACCACGACTAGAACTGGGGTTGTTTTTTCTTTACTATCAGTGCCCTGCCCACCAGCTGCGCGTGTCTCCGCCTGCGTCCCGCCCATGCCCAAATTGGGCGGTGTTTATTATTGTACGAATTCAAGCTCCGATTTGCCTTAGAGTTTAGAGGGAGTGCTGCGGTGGCGCGCCTTTCCGGAAAGGCAAGGATGTACGTGCTGGACTTTGGGTGCCTGGGAAACTCCAGGAAGGGCTCCGAGAGCGGAGGTGGGGGCTCCGCGCAGTAACACCGGTTTGTCTCTTGCTCTGGGTCTGTTAGAGCCGGCACCGAGGCTGGATCCAAACTTGAGCTTGCAGGGGGCGCTCTGGTCTGGAGGGGTTGGGTGACTCCGGCGACTGTAGTACCCGTGCGTTGCAAAAGCGCCGACATTGAGGTTGTTTTTCCATCCCAGCGTTGAAAGGGGGGCTCCGAGGAAAGCCAGGGATCCAGAGAGAAGGCAGCGCCCCGCCCCGTCTTGGCTAGAGGGCCATCCTCAAGACCAAAGCCGGGACCAGGCCAGGCGGGACACTGGGCATAAGTTAGAATCGCAGCGCTGGGGACGGAGGCCTGGATGTGTCCCAGGGCCTGACCTGGCTCTCCCTCAAGCCACGCCTGCCCCCAAACCGGTTTTTCGACCCTGATCGTGCCTTCCTTTTTGGTATTTCAAACGTACCGGGTCCCCTGCAGTCTATTCGGAACCGCCAAACGCATGAGTTACTTTCTGGATTCCGCATTTTAGAGTGGGATTCTCCCTGCTTTTCCGTGTTCAGGGGTGACCTGAGCACTGGCAGCCGGTCCCCAGCATAGGGTCGCCTCTCTGTGACAGCAGCAGCAGACAGGCCCCTCCCTCATTAACTCAGCTTTAGTGCATCTCTTCCCAATTGCCGGGGAGCCTCGAGGGCCATTACAGCCGTCACCTGCCATCCTCACTCCTTTGCCTTCTCTTTGGCATCCACACGGTTGACTCAAGAAACGTTCATTCAGTCATCCCAAGCGTTTTCTTTCTTTTAAAATATATTCAGCAAACATCATAAAACAGGAACTAGTCACATTACGTGCCACCCCTCCAAGGCGGCGGAGTAGGGGAGACACCTCCTTCTAAGTCAGCATCACGCAGGGTTTTTGATTCAAACCGGGATGTGGCTAAATGTAAAGTGAGACCGGGTGGGGAGTGCTTACACCCCAGGGTGAGTGGGGGGGGGGGAGCGGCGGGAGAGCGAGCAGGCTTCCCAAACGCTTAATGTAATCACGGGCCAGCTGCGTGCACTTGTAAAGTTGTTATAACCCCCTCCTTGTTATAAACAGGAAAGCACAGAATATAAAGCAAGAGACCCGCATTCACAAATACCAGCTCTCCTGCACCAGCTGCCAAATTCCCCTTTTATGGTGTTCCTCCTTGCAATCTCAGACCCATCAGAAAGACCTCAGTCTCTCCCCCTCAACCCTCCAAAAGGGTTTATTTTGAAACCTCCCCAACCAAGCTACGGACCCGGTACTGCACGCCCTCTCCAACTCTCAGTGCCCTGTGCCACTGGCTTCGGGAGAAACTGGGCTCCTGGAGTCCTCTTCCCCAGGTCCCCAGGGAGCCCAGAGGCTTGCCCCTTTCGGGATGCTAGGCCCCCAGGGAGTACGCCTCCACCCCCAGCTCCTCTGCGGCATCCCAAGGATCTCTCCAAGGAGGGCTGCATCTTCTTCTAATCAGACTCCCATCTATCTCCTCTCCCCCGCCAAAATATCTAAGAGCTCTTAGAGACCTCAGAAGGCATTTTATGAGACTGTGTCATCTCTTACATTTCCTACTAAGCCTGGGAGAAGAAAAGATCTTTTGTGGGAGGCCATGGGATTTCGGGGCTCCCCCAGGCCAGAGGTAAAACTCACCCCTGCGCCCCTCCCACCCCCACCTCTCCTTCCTGGCCTGGCAGACCCCGCTCTGAGCCACCGCGATCCACATCCTGCCTCGCTGACTGTGTGTGCTTACAGCGTCAAGGGGTGGACGTGATATTTCAAACATCAGATCAGTGCGTTTATATATTGGGTGCCCGGAAATTTTTCCAAATAAACACAGCTTGATTCAACTTGGGTGGGCGGACTTATCAACAGACTAATTCTATAAACAAATGAAGGAATAACCCCGAAACCGATTGGCTGGTATCAAAAAGACACGTGGAGGGAAAAGCTTGGAGTTTTTCAGCAATGAAATTTTAATTAATGTGGGTGGGCTGAGAACACAGCGACTGTTTATCATAGACAATTTATTTTCCAGCGCTAAGTCAACATATAATAGCAAACTGACAACAATTATTTAACATTTTTAAAGCCATGAAGAAAGGACAGAGCCCTGAGCCGCCGGGGAGAGCGGCAGAGCGGGAGGCAGGCGCAGGGCGGGCTCCCCTGGAGGGCCCTTGCGGCGCGGGGCACAGTCCCTAAGCCGCCTGGGTCGCCTGCGACGCCGGAGCGCAGCGCGGGCGCCCGCTCGCCATGAGCCACCTCTTCAGCCCCCGGCTGCCTGCTCTGGCCGCCGCTCCCATGCTCTATCTGTACGGCCCCGAGAGACCCGGGCTGCCTCTGGCCTTCGCCCCCGCGGCCGCTCTGGCGGCCTCGGGTCGGGTGGAGCCCCCCCAGAAGCCGCCCTACAGCTACATCGCGCTCATAGCCATGGCGATCCAGGATGCGCCTGAGCAGAGGGTCACACTCAACGGCATCTACCAGTTCATCATGGACCGCTTCCCTTTCTACCAGGATAACCGACAGGGCTGGCAGAACAGCATCCGCCACAACCTCTCGCTCAACGACTGCTTCGTCAAGGTGCCCCGCGAGAAAGGACGGCCCGGCAAGGGCAGCTACTGGACGCTGGACCCTCGCTGCCTGGATATGTTCGAGAATGGCAACTACCGGCGCCGGAAGAGGAAGCCCAAGCCGGGCCCCGGAGCCCCGGAGGCCAAGCGGGGCCGCGCCCAGCTGCAGGAGCGCGGCGCAGAAGCGCAGCCGGAGGTGGGGAGAGGGGGAGCGCGCCCCCGCCCCGCGACCCCCATCCACGAGGGAGCGCCTACGCGCCCCTCGCCCCTCCGGGAAGGCCCCTCTCCTCCGGCGTCCCTCCACTGGCCCAGGCCCGCGTCGCCCTCTGGGGACGCAGGCGACGCGCTCCAGGGCGCAGCAGCCGTGGCCGCCAGCCAGCCCGCGCGCACGGTGGATGGCTCGCGGTCCCCTCCGCGCCCCGCCTCCCGCAGTTCTCCGAAGAGCTCGGAAAAGTCCAAGAGCTTCAGCATAGACAGCATCCTGGCGGGACGGCAGGGGCAAAAGCCGGCTGGAGGGGGCGAGCTCCTGGGGGGCGCCAAGCAGGGGCCCGGCGGCTGTCTGGGCGCCTCGCTTCTGGCCACCTCCTCCGGCCTCCGTCCACCTTTCAACGCTTCCCTGATGCTCGACCCGCACGTCCAGGGCGGCTTTTACCAGCTCGGGATCCCTTTCCTCTCCTATTTCCCTCTGCAGCTCCCCGACACGGTGCTTCATTTCCAGTAAAGCAAACAGTGCCTGATCTTTCCCCTGCCCTGGTCTGAGCTTCTTGTGAGCAACCAGGACTCCCACCGCTGGAGAAAGAAGTCAACGCGTCTTTTAAAAAATGATTTCCTCCGCCGACCCCTGGGAAGTATTAGCAACCTCTGCGCAGGGATGGGCACACTCCCCTGCCTCCTGCAAGGCGGACCTTCCCAGAACCCGGAGCAGCTTTGGAGATTTAAAAGACACTGCCCACGCTGGGACTTGGGCATCTCAGACCTCCTACTGCGGGAGCAGGACAATTCCTTGACCTTAGGTCAGTCCCACTGGCTACCCAGACAGGCCCTGCGTGTCTGGGGAACGGGAGGGCCCAGACAACCCGAGGGCAGATACGTGGCCGCAGTGTGGTCCTTTCTATCTGAGAGCCACGGTCTGACCATCACCAGCTCGGCTGTCACTGTGGCCCAGGCCTTGGCTTTGAGCTCGTTGGAGTGATGGGTGTTCACAGCTAGGTTTGTCCCTGAAGTCCAGGGAGAATTCTTCTCTTTTCCTTTCTAGATAGTAAAAGGAACATGCTATATTCTTTGGCTAAAATGCTTGATTCTTTTTACTGTAAGGATTGCCCTCTGAAAACATCTGTATTAACAACTTCTATTAAGAAAGTGCACTCTATATAATTTAGCATTTTGTTGCATTATGATAGCTTGTTAATCATTACACGTGTTCTCCAACGCATGTTACCAGCAATAGCCATCCTCCTATCTCTTTGCTTTTTTGTTTAAGGGGTCGAAAGATTTCTGGAGACGCCGGAAGTGTGTGAGGGGGAAGGAAGATGTCTAAGACAGCGGAAGATTTTCCATTTCCATGTTTTTTTCAAGATCTAGGCTTGACTGTTGCAACCTTTTCCAGAATTGTGTAGTGAAGGACTACTTTTAATCAAAAGAGTTGGGTGAAACAAACACATGGAAAGCAAGTAGAGGGAGAGATGGGTTAGTGCCAGGAAGAGTAAGGGAGCCCACTGGTGTCTGTGGAGGCGGCTCTCTGGACCCCAAGGAACAGGAGGCTTGGTGGGAGGCTTCCCAGCCGACAGCAACTGGCTCCTCCCTCTAAGCCCCAACCAGGCAGGCCCAGAGGCTGCAGCTAAATAAACACCTATGGAGGTGACTGGAAGTCTGGTGTGAGGGGTGGGAGGGAAGGCAGGGGGCTGAGACAAAGATCTGGTTATGAAAATTGAGATTTTCACAGCCCGGTACAGTTGGAACTTTTGGGAAATGCATCTAACCTCTTATGGTATCTCTCCTTGGGTTGTTTTGGTGGTTCTGAAACTTGATTTCCTGAACCTCCAAGTTACTTTAATTTTATCTGATGTGGGAAAAGCACAATAAGCCATGAGTTCTTGGAGGGAGGTGGAGACAGTCTCTGAATTTTATAGCAGTTTCCAGGACATATACAAATGAACACAAACTTTACATCAGGAGAGCCTGTTGGTTAATACGTTGGATATTTTGGACAGGCAGAATAATTTAATAACTAGTAGGCACAGAGCTTACTTACTGAGAATTCATCCTGGAGGCGTGTGCTACCGACCCACACATGCATCCATGACCGCTTTCTGCCCGGGCTGGTGGGAACACTTTGGGGGGCGAGCTTCAGGGTCCTTGATGTGTAGAACTTTGATGGGATCCTATTGTTGAGATCCAGGATCACTGTGATTAACTTAAAATGTGGTGGAAGGGCCGTCATTCGATATTTTGTTATCCCGAAGTCTCAGCCTCTGTGAATAAAGTTGTTTATTCATTAACCTCTCAGTGACTGGTTCAATGGATTACTGGGGCGGGGGGATAAACAAACAGTGTAATAAGAAAGGGGAGCCTAGGATTATACCTCGGAACCCCAACAGTGTCTCTGGAGGCTCTGGCTTCCGAGGGAGGGTACACAAACATGGACTGGAGGGTCGGAGCTGAAAACCCCAGGACTGGTGGATGCTGCCTGAATGTCAGCAATAAGATGAAGATTCTGCTGTGTAGGATATGTTTTTAATGTTTTCTTTTTATGTTTGATTTGAGATCTTGTGTGTTTTGTTAATTTATGATGGCTGTTTTCTGGAGAAGCAAATAATCGAATACTGTCATTTTAAAAGGATGGTATCTTAGAGTTACAGTTCCAAAAAGTACAGTACAGACATTATTTTTATGGCGAAGAAAAAAAAGGCAGGAGTATGTATCACTTTGTAAGGGTGTTTATACATACATAAAGAGGAATTCTGTTACCTAATCCCCACATTGATCTGGTTTAGGAAAGCAAAGAGAAACGGACAGTGGGGTCATTTCTATGGATTCTATACAATTCCATGTGTATTCCTTCCTACTGAAGAGAAAGCGGGGCTTTGGCACTTAGCAATCCAAACAGCGGTTCTAATGTTCCAGTTTTAGTCATGTGCTCCAAATTATGGATCAATGAGAGCAAGGAAAGGTTTCTACTCTCAATAAAAACAAAATCACCTGGATTTCAAGTAAACTAGAAGCAACCAAATCATTCTGTTCTTTGGCAATCTGAAGTATACCTCAGTATTCTCATCTAAACAAAGGGAACAGATTCTGTTTCCTGTAGATGATCTTTGGTTTAAGCCTTGATTACACACACACACACACACACACACACACACTTATGAGTACACTGATCATAATAGGGGATATGGCAGGTGTAGGTACAGTGACAAATGTGTATGTGTACATATATGTATACATGTATGTGTGTATGTATATACATACATGCATGTGTGTATATATGTTCTACACACACAAATGGTCAGAAATTCACCTTCATTGCATAGCTGGGACAGATAAACTCGAATCAAGTGCTGAATTCCTTTAGATTTACACAAGTATTGGTACTTTGGGAAAGATTTTTTCTATATAATTTGAACAAGAAATAATTTAGTTTTTTGCACTATCATAGTGAAACTAACAAGGACTTTATAAAAGAATCTTGGAAGACATACCCACCTGAGACCTTTACCCTCACACCTTTTGCAAGGGGCTTCACAGAGGCCTTGTGCTTTGTCTGCTTGTGGATATTACCTGGCTCTTGTGGAAGCTGATGGCCTCCTGGGTCTCACATGCCCCATAAGGTTTTTCAGAATTGGAACAGGATGTGTTTTGCCATTTTCCAATACAGCCGCATCTCTCTGGAAAGAGGCCCACCCCGTGGTCTCTACCATTTCATGAAGAGTGGTCAGTGTCTATGCATGTGTGGCTTAATGAATTAGCCACATGTGATGTTATTGTTACAGCTGAAGGCCAGAGCCCATCCACCCGGGCTGCACCCACGTGAGAGCCACGACTCGGTGTACTTCCCATCTTCATGGTGGCTGGGGTGTTGCTTCCATGAAGCAGGGGTTGTTTTATAGAGTCAAAAATACACATGATAATAAACCAAGTTTATTATTAAAATTGAAGAACATGAGTTTGTTGGAAAAGTAAAATTCTTTTTATCCACATTTCAAGCAGTTTTTATGCCTGAATAGCCAAGTGTCAAGTTCTCGTCTACACTTGTCTTTATCCAGAGGCCCCAGACTCGGGGTTCTGCAGGGTCAGACAGATCCCATAGATTGTACAGTGACCTAGAGGGGTCCATAGGGAGTGGTGCAGCCTGGGCCCAACTGGGAGGGTCTGTCTCTTCCAGTGGTGTCCAGTTGCCAACTGCCCAGGGAAAACCACACAAATGGCTCACAGGCCAGATGTGGATTCAAACCCAGGGTGTACACTGTGGTGGGCAGATGAGACCAAGTGGAAAATTCACTTCTTCCCCTGGAAGGTGGCTGGAGAGAGGGAGGTGGGAGGGCCTATCCTAAGTACTGGGGATGGGGGGGGAACATTATCAACTCAGGTGTCTCTATTAACCCTGGCAGTGATAGGGGAGGGCAAAGGGTAGGCACTGGGGCAAAGATTCAGTCCCAACCTCCTCTTCCCATGAGCGTGAATCAGGGTTCCAGCAGGAAACAGAAACCTACTTAGATGAACCACTGGAAAAGACCTGGTTGGAGGGACTACTTACAGGGGAGTAGGTGGAGTGAGCGTAGATGTGACCGCAGTGCTGGCGCTGGCAGGAGCCGAGGAGAATGACCCGACTTCTCTCCTCTTCTGCCTTCCAGCCTCATGCTGATGCCTCTGATCGGCTAAACCCCACCAGGAGTCCAGCCCACAGGGAGCCCAGGTGATGCACTCCACAGGGCTCTCAGCCTGCGGGGGGCAGAGAGGGGTAGAGAATGCACCAGGGTGGGACCGAGGCGAACAGAGCACGGCCAGCATGGTGGAGGGTCCTGCCTCTGGGGCCAGTTGGTGGCAGCTGCCCGGACCACACTGTTGATGTCCAAGGGCCAAGACCAGGATGTCTGGGACAATACCGGCGGCTGCATCTGGCATTCTCACAGATTGGATTTTCCCGTCTGGCAAGCTTCCGGGAGAAGGTGGTTCTAGACCCTAACCTGAGAGCCTCTTGGGTGGGCAGAGTCTGGACTTAGCTCCTGAGGGCCCTGGTCCTGGCCGTACAGTCCCCACCTTCTCACCTCTGGGCCTGGAAAGGATTTGCTGAGTTGCTGGGGGCTGCGATGACTGTACATGGTTTGTATCCATTTGCTGAGCATTTAAAACAAAGTTACTCCTTCCTGGCTAGTGCGAGGAGCGTGACTGATGCCGTGTTACTCTTCCAGAATGTGTGGCCCACACGCTGGTGAGGGCGTCCTCCAGCCGGAGTCCAGGGAAGGGACACAAAGGAAGTGTCTTGGCCAGAGGTCAGGCCCTCTGGGAAGAGTGGGGAAGACACCCTGCTGTCCACAAGACCATGTGACCTTGGACAACACCAAGTTTAAAGCCTGACTCAGGTCCTCATACTGTGCAAAGTGAATATGACACATGTCCTGTCTCCCCAGCATCCTGGGATCCACAGTTCTTTCCCAGGTAGTGGTCACCTTCTACTGTTCCACAGGTCTCTCTAGACACACTTACTAGTGAGGAAAACCCCTTTCATTAATGTCTTATTGACTCATTACCATTCAGTAACTTGATGTTCAGATGAAGGTGGGGAGGGGTATGTTAGCCTTGTCAAGAGTGAGCCCGCCAGACAGAGAATAATAACCCAGCTCTGCTCTGACCTGCTGTGTGACATCAGCAAAGTGACTTAACCCTTCTGTGCCTTAACGCTCTCATCTGAACAAACGGGGGCAACGTTAGTAACTGCCTCATCAAGCTGTAGAAAGGAGTAAATTTAATCATGGGTATAAATTCAGAGGACAGCACCTGACCCAGTTCTCATCTGCAAAATGGGACTAATCATAATGCCTTCTGCATCGGGCAGTTGTCAGAATTAAATTAGTGAATATATACACATAAAATATCCGGCATGTGGGAGGCATTCGGTAAATGGGAGGTCTTGTCTCTGTATATAGACGTAGCCTCTAATCTAAACACTTTTGTTTTACAAGTCCATTTGTGAACCCACAATTCGGCTCGCATTCCATAACCCCTCCTGGGCTGACTTCTTCAGCTCTTCCTCCCGGGCAGGCTGGCAGCCATTTTCATCTCTTCCTTGCAGTGTTATATCTCTTGAGATGATCCAATCGTTTGAACACAAAACCAAAAGCAAAATAAGCCGCCACATGCGGCAGGGGATCCTAGGAAACCACAGGAGGGGGATTTTCACAAGCCGAGGAGGGCGAGTCCTTTGGTGTTTCTTTGCCTTGCCCAGGAGCTTAGAAGGAGCTTCCCAGGGCTGGCCGTCCAGCCATAGTGAACTCAGGGGCCTTGGGAATGAATAAAACTCTTCATTTCTGCCCTCCCCCCACCCCAGCACCAAGACCACGCCTGTTGATCAAGGGGAGGCTCCGCCCCTCTCCCGGGGACAAAGGGACCAGACTGGGGAGCAGCTTTTCCTAAATTCATGCGTTTCATAGTCCGCCTTATAAAGTGTAAGGAACATTTCTTTAAATGCTGTGGCTAAATATAGCAGGGGCTGGGTCAGCTAGAACATTTTTAGAAAGCACATTACAAATCAGGAATGTTTTAGAGAAATAAATAAACTTTCCCACATTTTTGGACTTTGTGTCGGCTCTGCAGGCTCCATCTTGAGAGCATGATGTGAGGTGGGGGGGACGAATAATCCACGTTGGGCTCTTGCGGGTGCCCGGAGCACCCTGCAAGTGGCTGCTCCTTCCCTTCCTTGGGCATGGGGCTCTAGGACAGGGGTGGGGTGGGCATGGGAGAAACTGTTGGGCTAGGGACAGCTCAGTGTCTGAATAAGGGCCACTCAGTGACATAAGGAAGATGGGATTAAGGAGAAATACATCTCTTTCCAGTGCGTTTCATTTCTTGTCTCTGTCTGTTCCAGGGGTTCACTGGCCTTCCACATGGGGCGAGAACAAACCCAGGGGGCCGTGTGCCCACTCCTCTGTTGCAGGATGACCTCTCGGTGCTTGTGTCCTGTTCCCAAGGGCTCCCATTCCATTGGCCTCTGGTGGGACCAGATGGCGTGTTTCTAAAAGCTCCTCAGGGGAGTCTGCTCTGCAGCCAGGGTTGCTCGCCACCGTAGCGCGGTACCAACGCCGTCAGGCGGGTCTCTGGGGGTGAAGGAATCGTGCAAAGCAGGTTGTTCATCTCTTACTCTTTATTCTTATTTATCCACATTTGTACTCAATTTCCACTTGGTCAAAATAGACTCTCAGCTTCTCTCCATGAACAAAAGCATCCTTTTTCCATTTCTTCGGGGAAAGTAGCCTCCACTAAAACACTCGTAGAAGTTCTATGTGTTCACGCAAGAAGTGTGGAATATTTAGAAGAGTACTAAAAAGAGAACCACTGTGTGATCCCATGACCACCTGTAATAACCCCACCACCAGAGATTATGGTCGCTATTTCCCCCCCAGACTATATATATATATCTGTATCGACCATAGATATACCCTTGCTATGAGATCTGTATGTATATATACAAGTTGTTCTTTACTCATCACTGCTGCCACCATCACCATCATCATCACCACCACCACCACCATAGAGCTTTTTTGCACATGCAGAGTGCCAGGGAGGTGCTGTAAGGCCTCTTAAGGCACAATCCTTTAATTGCTGGCAGCCTGGCCACACAAAGATGAGCTGAAAATAGATCTGTTTGTTTATTTATTAACACCTTTTATTTTGAAATAATTATAGATTCATGTGAAGGTGCAAAGAAATGCACAGGGAGGTGAAAAAGACTTGTGCAAAAATTTTTATAGCCCTTTTCTCATTTAAATTTAACCACCTATGGCATCACCATGATCTCCATTTACACAGACACAGACACAGACACGTACACACACACACACACACACACTCTCTCTCTCTCTCTCTCTCTCTCTCTCTCTCAGAGAGACAGGTGTCTTGTCCTAAGGCATCTGGCAAGTCAGGCTCAGAGTTAATCTGGAGCCCATGGCCAGCACTAAGGTTCTTTCTGACCCCCTGCCATGCGGTCGGGACCAAGGATGGGGACAGAAACTCCCACCACATGACCACTGGTCCACAGACCCACTCCGCACCCTCGCTGTCCCCTCCCTCCCCATCACGGGGGAGCCACGCCAGTACCTAAGATCCATTCTTTTATTGGCTTTCCTGCTTCCAGCGGTTGCGGGTAGAGCTGTGAGTGAGAACTCGACTCTTGCTGTCTGTTTGGACGAGAGGATCTCTACCTGCACTAAGCACCGGAATCCCCAGGGGGTCTTTTAGAAAATGCTGACGGCCGGGTCACAGCCCCAGATGGTATTTTAGGATGACCTCCCCCACCCCCCGCAATAATCCTAGAGTGCAGCTGGCGTCGGGAAGCAGTGGTTTTGGTATCAGTAAGGGAAGGCTTAAGGTCAAGTGCCTGGATTATTCAGAAAAACCTCTGGGCAAGAAGAAACAGAGAAGTGGGTTTCGGGTTGAATGAGGCAGCCCAGCTGCTGACATTCATCAGGGCTCACGGCCTCCCCGCCTCCTTGCACACCGTCTGGGGAGAAGGTACTGAGCACATCACCTCTTTGAATCATTCCAGCAACCCTGTGAGGCTGCCTCGAGTCTCCCAACTTGATGGAGGAGGAATCAAGGCTGGGTGAGTGCATAACACACAGGCAGGGAGAACCCGAGTCAAACATTCAGGCCATTTGTTCCTAAAGCTCCGGCTCTCTTTCACAACATCTTCGCTGCACAAGCTAGTGTTTCACAAATATCCACCCACGTTCAGCTTGGGGTAAAGGAAGCACATGCATTTAAGGATATGCACAAACGAGTAAAAGAGTTTGTTTTCCCATGATCAGGAACTTGTTCCAAGTGCCTCGGTCATCAGAATAGCTTGTCATTCTCCATCCATCAAATAGTCATTAAGCGCCAAGCCTGCGACACACCTTAGCCATATACAAATGGACCAGACCCTGGTCCTGTCCTCGAGGGCCTTATATTCAGGTGGGGAAAACTAGCAAAGCAAATTGACAGGCACCAGCGGATGCACTGTTGACATTTATGGTTACTCAAAATCTTTTAAACGCTCTCCATTTCCTGAGAGATTCCCATTCTTTCAAGCCAGTCTTTCAAATACAAGAAGAAAAGAAAGAAACCCCCGCTCGTTTCTGTGTGCTAGGATGGGGCCCACCACCAGACATACAGGTGTGACCTTGGGGGCCAGGTGGGCAGGGAGGAGGGCATAGCGTACCTGCTTTGATGCTGCAGACCACGAGAGTGGTCCTGGGACCTGGAGCTGTGAGAGCCGCCCAGGATTTGAAGTCGTTGGATCCTACTGGAGGTGGTCGCTTCCGTGGTGGCCAGCCCTGCAGTACTGGCAGGGATTCACTCCTGGGAGCTCAGCTTGGAATCCACTTTGCAAAGATCCTGTGAGCTACTTGCAAGTTCTTTCTGTGTAACTGAACGAGAGTTTGCAGTAAAAACTTAAGCTACCCAAAAAGTGATAAGACCTATGAGGGGCTAATCATCATTTTAGTATTTGCTGAGCACTCGGTCTCTGCTGGGGACTCGTCTAAGGATAATACTTGGCATGTATTATTATTACTCACTCACTTCTCCCCAGCCCCTGTGAGTTAGGGACGGCAGTTTTCCCTCCTTAACAGGTGGGGCAGCAGGTTTAGAGAGCTCAGTCACTTCCCAAGGTCTCGTAACCCACACGTGGCAGAGCAGGGTTTGGATTCAGGCTCTCCGGCTCTGAAGCAGCTGTCAAGCTCTGTCCTGAGGCCTTTATGTGCACAATCTCTTTCATTTTGAAATGAACCTGGGAGCTGGGGATTGCTGTGTCCAGTTCACCAGTGGCATTTTACTAGTGCGCTCCCCAGGTTGCAAAGCGAGTCCTGGGCAAAGTATCAGACCCAAGCACACCTGTCTTTAAAGCTCGTAGCTGCTCTTCAGTATCACCTGACCGGGTGTGAAAGTAGTGGGCCTACAGGGCAAACACCCCCTCACCTCTTAAAGTGAAGGACACAGGCAGGGAACACACCGCCTATCAAACAGCATCCTATACGAGGTTCTCAGTCAGGTCTGCACATCAGAACCATCCAGGGAGCTTAACAAAATGTGCTTCCCAGACTCCACTCCCAGAGATGCTAGGGCACTGGGCTTGGGTGGGTTGCTTGACCACCTGGTGATTCTAATGTGGAATAACCATTGACCTCATCTGGTCCAGCATTGGTCTAGCAGGCTGGTTCTCAACTGGGGGCAATCTTACCCCCTGGGGCATCTGGCAATGTCTGGAGACAGTCTGGGTTGTCATAACCAGGGGAGGGGTGCTAATGGCATCTAGTGTGCTGAGGGATGCTGTTGGACAGCCTACAAAGCACAGAACTGCCCCTCACAATGGAGAATTATCCGACTCTATAGCCCTGAGGTTTGAGAAACCCCGTATATTCCCTTTGCGAGATCTCCACACCCAAAGAACAGAGCTAGTGGCATAGACACATTTCCATCTTCTTCCCATCTCTCTGGGATTTTCAAGCTAAAGGGCCATAGAATGTTTCTTGATCAGGGATGTATATTTGGATCTTCTAGACCAGTGAGCCAAAAAAGAATAACTTAACAATTTTAGTAGCCACCTTAAAAAAGAAAAATGGAAAGGGAACAGGTAAAGTTCATTTTAGGGAATCTATTTTACTTAACCCCACCTATCCAAGACTTTATCATTTCAGTGTGAACTTAATATAAAACATTATCGACATGCTTTACATCTTTTGGGCACCAAGTCTTGGAAATCCGGTGTGTATCCTGCGCTAATGGCACATCTTAATTGAGATGAGCTGCATTTCTTGAACTCAAGAGCGATGCGTACGTACGTAGCCGCAGCCCCGCTGGACGGCACAGCTTCAGATGCTCTTTGGTTGCCCTTTCACACACTTTTATGGAGTTCTGCAGCTCTATAGATTACTCATCCCAACTGCACTTAGGTCATTATTTGCCCAATGATGAGCTCCGCATCTGTCCCTCCCCACGATGCGATGTGCTCCATGAGGGCAAAGGTTACGTCATTTTCTGTTCTGCCCCTTTTTTCCTATCTGTCCAGCCTAGTGCCTGCCACTTAGCAGGCGTCCAGAAAAATGTCTGTTAACGGGACTGCACTTTTTCCACGCCTGACTCTCCTGCCAGAGCGGGCGTCCCTCAGCTTGCTGTCACCCAGTGCTTGGTGCATAGCACACAGTGTATTTGTAGGACAATCATGTGAAGGCACTTGTCCGGCTCCTGGTGCTTCTTTCCATACAGACTGTTCACTCCTCCTCTACTCGCTCAGCCCAGGACGGGCGGCTTATCGGACGGGTAAACGTGCGTAGAGCTAGGCAGGCACCCGGGGCCCCAGCCTGGCTTTTTTCCCTGGGAGTGAGCTGCCCTCTATTTGGCTCTCAAGGGTCTGCCCACTCCCCACCCCAACTATGGGGTGGAGGCTTCTTGAGTCCAGAGGGGCCACTGACTAGCGGGCAAGTCTGTTGCTCACCACGGATACAATCCACAGTCTCCAGCTGAGCTTTCAAAATAAATGTTTTTGACTTCTCTCGGCCCAATCCTGTCATTTCCCAAAGGGTTCAGAATTCAGGCAATCTCCTGGTTTTCCTGGCGAGGACCCCACCGAGGAGCAGGGAGGGGAAGTGAATTCCCCAGGGCACAGAGTTACAGAGTGGAGGGTCCCGTGGGGACGCCTGGCTCCCAGTCTGGAGGGCAGGGGGGCTTAGGCTGCAGCTCATGAGAAAAATGCCTGTCTCGACTCTGGACGCGCCTCTGTAGGCAAAGACCTCCCCGAAGAATCAAAGAGGAGGGCGGTCTTTACAGCACTGTGCACCAGACCCAGGGGTTCCATATTTAATCTCCGCGACTTCCCAGAGGGGCAGGGAGAACGTTCAAGCTGCAGGCGTGACCTCTGGATTTATGGGTTGGCGAGTGAGTCGTATCCCAGTCCCCTCTGGCGAGAGGATGCTCCTTGGAAGCTGGAGTTGTGTGGGTGGGGGCGGGGAGGGCTAGGATCAAGGAGGTGGAGTGGCAGCTGGGGACTGTGAGAAACAGGAAGAGCCCTTCGAGCTCCATTAAGAGCAAGCGGTTGTCTTTCCCAGCAACAGAAATTCTCCACGGGCCCCATAATTCATACCGTAGAGCCGAGCCTGAAATCAGCTCCAAGAAGCTGCACTCGGTACGACCACATGATTAGGACGTGCGTGTGTGTAGTTGCGTGTGCGTGGTTGCGTGTGCGTGGGGGCGTGTGGCCAAGTTGGAAGGCAGAAAGAGACTTTGGGGGGATGAAGAATCTCCATCACTGACTCTCCCTCTGTCCCCAGATTGCGGGGATCCCCACCAGCATCCAGCACAGCTTCATGAGGATCATAAGGGTCCCTTCAGTGTCTCCAAGTGCTTCCCAGGACTTTGTTTTCATTAGCAAAGCAATATGTAATAATAGTTGTTAAAATAATTGTATTTCTGTTTTTACATCTGTAAAGATTAAGTTAAACAGTGTGAAGCCCATTAAAGTATTTCATGACACGCTGCCGTGAACTGGCCTTCATTCCCTCTGCTACTATTATTCCAGAGTAAACTTCAGAGATCGGGCGGCTGCCACGGAGGGTTATTTATAGCGGCTCATTCATCAATAAAAAACTTCAAAAGGAATCTGTTACTCTTCTATTGGGAAGCCAAAGAAAACTCACATAAAGACAGCCCTGTTAAGAAACAAAGCGGAGCGACCGCAGGACATTTAGTTAAGTAAAATCCTGATTTCTAACAAATACCATGTCGCAAAAAGAGATTGCTGGCAACGTGAATCCATTTAAGCAACTGGGTTCCCATTGGATAGTTAAAATAAGCTGTTAAACAGTTGTATTTACGTTGGCTTCAAAGGCCCTGAGTCTCCTCTTTGGGTTTTAAAAGCGTAAGAGGTCTGTGATCCTGACATAGCGAAGCAAGCCTTTTTTTTCATCTTAAGAAAGCGCAGGGGACGGACACATCCCTGCGCCTATGGGTTATGGTTTGATCTATGGTTTTCTTGGCTCTTGGTGTGAAACTGGACTGGGGATTGGAATAGAGTCTCCCATGGTGGGAAGACCATTTATTGAGCACTTACTGTGTTCCTGGTACCGTCCCATCGAAGCAGGTGTTACTGGCTCCATTTTGCAGATGGGAAAACCACGGTTGAGGGAGGTTGAGCCCATTACCCAGCACGCTGGGCCATCTGTAGGATGCCGTCTTTGGTGGCATCTTAGAATTGTAGCGATTGGTTCAGTACTGGATCTTGAAGTGTGATGAGATGCAGCCGTGTGCACGTTCACGAGCGAAACGACCATGAAGGCCAACCCCAAAATGTCAGTGGAGACACGCAGACAACCGGAGCCCCAGCATTTCGTTGTTTCTGTGCCTTGACACCAGACAAGTTCTGGGAGGCATGATGCTGGGTTGTAGAAAGGAAACTGCCTTTGAAGGACTCTGTTATGGAGACATCTTGTCCTTCTGGAGTTGGAGGCTGGAGGGTGGGTGACGACACAGTCCAGAGCCTCCATAATTGTCGGGCAGCTAGCAAGTGCTGGGAACTCTGCCAAGCGAGAGCAGCAGAGGCCTCTGTCATTTATTTTTTCCAGCCTCGTGATGTAAATACCAACAACAGACCCATTTTAAAGATGAGGGGATTGAGGTTCAGTAAACGAATTTGCTCACGGTTACCCAGCTGGGAGGACACAGAGCAGGGCTTGGCCTCTGTGCTGGAGGTCAGGGTGGCTGCGGCCTCTCCTTGGCTAACATGAGTGGGAGGCTTTGGATTCAGACAGGCCCGTGGTGACTGGTCATGCAGCTTGTCCACTGCTCAGATCTGGCCGAGGGGCCGAGCTAAGGCTGAACATCCAGCCCATGCATCTTGGAGGAGAGGCTCCTTCTGGGGTCCAGATGGCCCGGGAACCGGGCCTATCTGGACTGGAAATCTGGCTTTGCTCCCTGTTAGCAAGTTATTCAGCCTCTTGGAGCCTCAGATTTCTCATCCCTCAAATGGGGTAATGACATCAGGGCGGTGGTGAGGATGGAGCAGGGTGAGGTCATTTATCTGCAGGGACCGGCACAGCGTAACAACCACAACAGTGGGCATTGACTGCACGCGTCCCCTGGGCCAAACCAACGCCGACAGCCTTCGTGTAGAAACTCATGCAGTTCCTCCAACCACAGGCTCAGATGGGAGCTATGAGCATCCTCGTTTTATAGACGAGCCAGCTGGGCCACAGAAGGGTTCGGTAGCTAACTCACCATTGCCCGGCTCTACGTGGGATGCAGGCTGGCCCTGAGTCCGTTCTCTCACCGCTCTTCCCATCCATCTCTTTAGCAGGTCCTCCGTGAATATGATGGATTAGGCGCCACCCCGTAGATAGCACTGACATGCATGCCGAGGACTGGTGCTTATTCTAGGAACGTGGGGGCCACCGATGCATTTTTGCACCCCTCTCAGGACTCCATCCACAAGGATTCTCATCATTAGCTGTGCTCTAGAATGTTTTCTGGTTGTGCAACATGTGATCTGAGATGCGACCTGTGTGTGGCCTGGGAATCGGGAAGCTTGGTGCCCACCTCCCTGCATTGCTGCTGTGTATCCCGACACGTGACCCCAGGGGGCCCTGTGCCCTCAGCACTCAGTTTCCTCACCTGTAACAAAAAGGAGTTGCCTCCAGGGCTGGCTGAGGGCTGCTCCATTGTCACCCGCTTGGGGTGTCCACATTTGAGCACAGAGGGGCCCCTGAGTACATGCCTGACCACAGGCCTCCCTCTAGAGGGACTTAAAGAACACGTGCTTGGTTTCTGTCCAGAGCCTGAGGGAGGAGCTCCATCTCGGACACATAGCTGTGACTACATTACTTTCTTTTGCTGAGCGCCCTTTGGGTTCCCCATAGATGTCTACAGGGGGGGTTTGGAGGGAGTCTCTAATTGGGGGTGGGGACCTGAACAGAATGCAAATGCTGCCTTTTGCAATTCCCCTTAATTTCCTTTAAGGCAGTTATCAAGAAGAACGGCGGCTACAAAGACCAGAACCCCTTTATGGCACCGTGAGCCGGAGCTTCAGCTCACAGCTTTCCGGTGTGTGGAGGGGAGGCCTGTCCTCGTTGGATGGAGGAGAAGCTAACAGCCACCCTGGCGTGGCGTCCCCAACTTGTTCAGCAGATCCTTTCCCAAGATCCGCTGTTAGCATTGGATGAATTCAGCTGCATTTTGGATTTGCCAACCATCTCACACTGTTTTTAAAATGCTTGGGGTTTGATAAAACTGAAAAAGATATTTGCCAAGCTCCATTCCCCTTCATTTTTTAAACCCATGTGGATTTTAAGGGGAATTTAATCCATATGTTTCTGATTCATTTGCTCTTAACTCATCAAAACCTTGTTTCAAAAAAGCTATTTGATGTCCAAGGAGCTTTTGGAGTTGGGTTTTAAATCTTTTAAAGTCCTCCCTTCCTGGCTTTGAAATGAGATGTTGCCGTTTGCCAAGCATAAATGAGCTCCCTAGCTGAAAAAAGGTTCATGTTTGGTTCACAATTAGAGAACTGTGAATTCTCAGTGGGCTGTGAAATGGGCAAAACCTGCTTCCTTTGAAGACCGGTCAGGACCCCCTCCCCTAAAGCCAGGACCAGGGTCCCACCGCCTCTGTGTCCAGGAGTCATGCCATGGGCTGGGTGAGGGAAGAGAATGGTGGATCCTTTTGCTTTAGCACCTTGATTCTATCCGCCCAGAGAACGGCAGCCTGGAAGATGTTCTGAGGACTGGGCTCCACACAGTTTAGGAGAATATAACTTAGGAGGGACTTACATGTTTATAAAGCCTGATTTACTTTAAACTTTTATAATGGAACCTTTAAAACATATACAAGAATAGAGAATGTCCTCATGTACTACTCACCAAGCTTCAGCCCTCATCAGCTCAGTATCAACCTTGACTTTGAGATGAATCCTGGATTTTCTATCATTTCATTCTTCTATAGTTCTGTCCGTATCTCTAGAACATAAGGAAAGACTCTTTAAAAGTCCACAATACCCTGATCACAAATTGGCAATACATTCCTAAATGTCATAAAAATCCTGATTAATTTCCCCCTATTTTCTCATAAGTTATAAAAATTGGGTTCTTTGAATCAGGATCTAAACGAAGCCATACGTTGCATTTGGTGGCTTTTAGTCCTTTGGTTTCTCGCTTCTTTTTTTCTGTGGGC
This sequence comes from Mesoplodon mirus, assembly GCF_964341445.2. Taxonomy (NCBI): domain Eukaryota; kingdom Metazoa; phylum Chordata; class Mammalia; order Artiodactyla; family Ziphiidae; genus Mesoplodon; species Mesoplodon mirus. Next base: position 2,868,236 of record NC_138995.1, on the reverse strand, counting down.
GATTTATTTGTGGAAGAAATAGGTCATTTATCATGTGGCATTTCCCACATTTTGGATTTTTCTGATTACATTCTTGTATTTAACAAGTTTATCTTCCCCTAAAAATGCAATTGCTTAAGGTTTATGTTTTTGAAAAACTTCAGAGTCAATTCTAGTAGAATATTTTACATTTTGATAGGCTTAATATTTCCTTTTTTGTACCCTGAAATATCCCTTTGGCCCTATATTTAACTCCATTCTCTGAGTATTACTCCCCCCCATCTCTCTCTCTCTCTCTCACACACACACACACACACACGTACATTTTTGTTTTACTTATTTGGTGCCACAGTTACAAGACATCAAATGCTGCAGGGGCAGGACCCTGTTCCATTATGTACTAAGACCCGGAAGGAATAAGGGTGCAGGAGAAAGCAGAGATATCCTGAAAATGAACACACAACCATAATAAACATGCTTTTCCAAATTTGATTTTGAGTGTTAACATGTCATGAGTCACCCAGTGAGAAAGGTTTCCCCCTTTCCATTCTCCTCCGCGCCATTTGATGGCATCAAGGAGAGTCTCAGTCGGTGGGGCCGTGGTCTTTCTTCCCTCTAACACCTGCCAATCTTCTCATGTGAGGTAGGCAGATCAAGGCCTGGGGTGGAGCCGTGGCCAGGTAACAATATCTAGCTAGGGCTGAACAGCATTGCTTTGCTTTTCTTGTACCTGCTTTTGTTTACAATCTACATATCAAGAGATACGGATTGTCCATCGTCAGCCATACTTCAAAGTTTACTTTTAAAGTGAAAAGTGAGAGTCGACTTAAAGGAAAACATTAATGAAATCGTGCAACAGTGGTCTGTGCTTTGGTAAGCCTCACACTCCCGTGCTGGCTGATGTTTGGCAAAAGTGCAGGAGAAGAGGGAGATCTGGGGGAGGCAGCGAGAAATTCTGGGTCCTTTTCCTCCTCTTCTTCGTAATCTAACCAGTAAATGCAGGCAGTCACTTAACCTCCCTGCAGGCTGTCTCCCCCATGGAGTGGGACGTATGTAATCCCTGCCCCGAACCCTGGCCTCACCTCCCAGGGTTCTGGCGGAGGAACAAAGAGATGAGGAAAGTGATGCCTTGTAAACAATAATTATTACGCATAATTTATTCGTCTATTTCGCACCCCTCCAGACACCAGTTCTCCTTTCTTCTCCTCTCCCCCTTCTTCAATAGTCTTTACCCTCTTTTCTTTTTCTTTTTTTTTTTTTTTTTTTTTTTTTTGCGGTACGCGGGCCTCTCACTGTTGTTGCCTCTTCCTTTGCGGAGCACAGGCTCCGGACGCACAAGCTCAGCGGCCATGGCTCCCGGGCCTAGCCGCTCCACGGCATGTGGGATTTTCCCGGACCGGGACACGAACCCGAGTCTCCTGCATTGGCAGGCGGACTCCCAACCACTGCGCCACCAGGGAAGTCCTACCCTTTCTTCTTGACGCCCCCATTCACTCACCGTCCTTCTGGAACTATAACAGGAGGAAAAGCAGGTGGTTGGGTAGAGACTAAAAAAAAACCCCACAAATCCTTGCCTGAAGGACCAGAAATAATTGGGGCTGGCGGCCCAGGATTCCTCCAGTAGTTACGTCTGCATCAGACTCCACCCCTGGGCCACAGTGATTGGGCCCAGCTTCGGACATGTGACTCCTGTTGGGCCAATCAGAGTCTACCACAGGGTTTTTCCTCACTGGAGCGGGGAAGCGTGTGCTCTTTCTCTGAGAAAGATGGGAGCCTGGAAGGTGCCTGCAGGTGTGGTTTCCACCTTTGGTGGGTGGACAGAGCTGACCCGAAAGTCACCCAGTGAGAAGGTTTCCCCCTTTTCAGTTCTCTCCCACACCATCCGACTATATCAAGGAGGAGAAAGTCAGTTTGGTGGGTTTTTTTTTCTTGGAATAAAAAAGAGAAAATGTCGGGGGTGGGAGGGGAGAACAGCCTTTGAGTCTCTGAGGCTCACTCTGCCCCAGATATTTGATTAGAGGAACCGAAAAATTCTTAAGCCAATTTGCTTAAGCCAGAGTGTGTTGTGTTTTTGTCACCTTCAACCAAAAGAGTCCTAATGAAACACATCTGTTAAAATTACATTTAAAAGCACACATTGGACAAACAGGATGTCTGCAAACAGATTAGGGACTGGTCTAATCGCTTTGCGATGGCCAACCTGAATTGCTTCAGAGGGAGAAGTTCTAGTCCTAGACCAGGTATCTGAATCCAAGCGTCCTCAGCGTCACTGTTGCTGACAGCTGGCTTCCTGTGATAGACTTCCAGCTAGCACCTTTCATTTTGATAACCTTACCGAGTATTTTCATATTTACCCCTTTTTCTCAGCACGTCCCTTTGATATGGTCCAGAATGATGGATTGGTTGATGATTGATTAATTTGACCAAGCAATGTTTGCTGGGCACCTACAATGAGCTAGGCACCCCGGTGGAATGGCAAAGATGTAAGATGGAGTTTCTGTAGCCAAGCAGGTGATACTCAAGAAGCATCCATTTGATAAAGAAATGGAGGCACTGAGCAAGGTTAAGTGACCTACTCCAGGAGTCTTAGGTCTTTCGGATGGAAACGGGACCTTTTAACTTCCCAGCCCGGGCCCCTGCACCGCAGCCTGCTGCCTGTTTCACAGTGTTTGAAAGAGGCTCACTCTCTTTCCACCACTCAGCTGTGCCAGCGGTGTCTCTGGGCCCCTGTGCTCCCGACTGGGGAGTGAAGGATTGCATACAGAGGCCTCAGACTTGCAGCCGATGGCTGGGGGCATGAGAGCTTGGCCGTTTTCTTTGGTTCAAAGAAACATATTTTAAAACACACTGTATCTCACAGATCTTATCCTTGATAGCAATATCAGCAGCCTAGTGTCTATGGCCTTACACCTGGCCCATGTCAGTGACTCTTATTATCTTCCTGGCCCTTGTAGACTTTTGAGTTTGCATCACAAAGTGGTCTCTTAGGTAGTTTCCAGTCTTGATTTTTTTTTTTCAGTCTTGATATTTTTATGACTATATCTTACTCTTAAAATATATATATATATACACATATATATATATACACAATATCCATAACATTTTAGACATGTGGACACTCTTTTGATCACCTCTCAGGTTATGATTTGGAATATTTCCGTCACCCAGTAAGTTCCCTTGTGCCCTTTCCTAGTCAATACCCCCCACCCTAGAGATAACTGCCCCTTTGACTTCCATCACCATCAGTTAGTTTTATCTGTTCTCGACTGTTGTATAAATTGATTCAAACAGCATGTGCTCTTGTGTCTGCCTTCCTTCCCTCGGTGCTATGATGGAGACTCATCCAGGTGGTTGTTTGTGGCAGTGGTTGGTCCGTTTTCACTGCTGTGTAATATTCCCCTAGATGAAGAAACCACGACCTCTTCGTTCTACTGCTTGGGGGGGGGGCTTGGGTTGTCTGAAGTCCTTGAGTGTTGGGAGTAACCGTGAGGGCTCTTGCGCATATGCCTCCTTGTAGAACACAATCCTAGATTCCACTGGGGATATACTCAGGGAAAGAAACTGCCTGGTCATGGGCTGTGTGCCCTCTGAGCTCTGTCCTGCCGGACAGTGTCCCAGCGAGACAGAACTCTTGTTCCTCTACTTCTTACTCTTTGCAGAGGGGCTGCATTTACACACGTCTTCCTCTCCCAGTATGTGGTGAGCACCTGGGACGCAGTAGGTGTTCAGCTAATGCGGTTCCTTTTTGGAGAATGGACACTGATCAAATCCCCCTTCCCATCATACCACCATCACGGTCACCGCCAGCACCCTGTTCACCGTCACGAGTGACATTCGAGCACTGTCCTCTATGGACCTGATCTCTAATCTCCACGAAGCCCTGAAAGGCTGGTATCATCTTGCCCGCTTCGCAGATGATGAAGCTGGGGCCCAGCAGAGCTAATCACTCTGCCCGAAGGGTCCCCAGTGGAGCTGGGATGCACGTCTGCCCGAGGCCCATGTGCCGCCACTATGCTGTCTCCTGCGAATGTCTCCTCCGCCTCTGGCACCCCCACAACCCACTTCCCAGGCGGCTCCCAGTGCTTGTCTGTCCCTGTGGAACAGTTTGCAGGGACCAGTGCATTTCTAGACAGTTTGGTTCCCCTGGGAGGTCTCTAGGGTCTACGGTCTGTTTATAAATGGCCCCTGGGCCTTTTCCTTTACTGGCCATTATTGACAAATAAATGGCTGACTCACAAGAGTAAAAATATACTTCTGGTTTAGAGTTGTGTAGAGTTATTAAAAGTTTGTTGTGTCTACTCAGATGGTACAGCCACTGCCCGAGGACAAGGCAGCTGATGTGACTGCACAGATAAATGTTCCCTCTCCTGACTCCTGACTCAGTCACGGCCATATGTTGTCGGTCACGGTGACAAGGCCCACGAGGCTCTAGGGGTCCGTCCCCTCTGGGGTTTGCGTGGAGCAGCAGACCACTGCATCTGGAGCCGGGAGACCTGGGTTGATGCCGATGCCACAGCTCTGTCGTCTTCCGGTTCTGTGACCCTGGCCAAGTCACCTCCTTAAGCCTTTCCTCCACCCCTGTTGGGAAGTGGGAATCATATAGCTTGCCTCCCGGGGTTGGTAGGAAGTGTGAGCAAACACTATTTCAAACGAGTTGCCAAAGTGATCATTTAGAGATAGAAAGGGTTGGCCTGATATGAGCTCGGAGAGGAGGGCTGTGGCCAGGGGCGCCCTCAGGCAGGGCTCAGGAGCTTGCCCTGGGAAGCCGTTGGATGTTCAGGCAGGGTGAGGGCGTGAGGGCAGGGCACTGGCAGCCTCTGCTGAAGCAGAGGTGGCCGCTGGCCCTGCCAGGAAGCTGCCCCGGAGGCTGGAGAAAGAGCTGTGCTTAGTCCAAAGCTCCTCCGCGGTCAGGCGCCCTTCTGCCACGAACTTCCGCAGTGCTTCAGCTCCCTCAGTGGGCAAGCATCTGATGCTTCGAAAGAGACGCAGGATTCCCTATGCAAGGAACGTAGGAAGTACTGAAGACAGGAAAAGACCGCAGATACATTTACCAGTGAGCCGGCAAATACAGGCCCGCTGCTCAGGCCTTTCCCACCCAGCATGCTTCTCCTGAGCGTCTGAGCCTCCAGCGAGCCCTGCAGGCTGCACCGCCGGCTCGGACTGGACGCACGAGAGCACTCCTCTCTGCCGCTCAGCCCTGGTCCCCAGAAGCTTACCCGCCGGGCTGTGCTCAAGGGATGGGCTTTGGCAACCGTGGTGAGACAGTATTTAACATTTCCGAGACAGAAATGGCCATCCGAAAAGGCTAAAAGGATATGTTTTAGCCCCGTCTCTAACCTTTGGAAGGATGCCCAGCTTCCGACAGTCTCTGACGCTGTTTTGGGGGAGGAAACCTTATGTTGAGGAAAAGCACATTGCTTTCCTTCAAGGTTCTATTCGCTCTTTTCGAAACTCCCATTTCAGGGACCCCAGACGCCGTGTCCCATCGTATTCTTCACTGCCTGCCAGTGGGGCATCCCCTGGACTCCCAGGTGGTCAGAGCCTAGACATCTGTTCCAGAAAGGCTTAAAGAGGAAAAAGTCTTCTAAGAAATAACTACTCCTACATACGAAACACTCATGGTTCCTTCCAAGAAAACATGCTCCCACAGTGATTTGAAAAACTTACCCAGTTAAATCCTTTTATCAGGAAGGGATTTATCCCCCAGTGACCAACTCGTAGAAAACAGACGTGTGCCATGATTCACAGAATGAACCCTGGTTTCCATCACTCGGCTCTTACAGACATTGTTGCCAACATCCCATTTAAAGTCCTACTTAGGGTTAAGACTCCACGCTCACAATGCAGGGGGCACGGGTTCAATCCCTGGTGGGGAACTAAGATCCCACAGGCTGCACGGTGGGGCCAAAAAAAAAAAGGGAAAGGGAAGAATTAAAGTCCTACTTAGAATCTTTGAATCTGAATCAGATACAAAACATGGTTTGATTTGGGAATAATAATCATCAAAAGAAACCAAGCACCATAGTATTTAAAAGGCAATTGGTTGAATCCATTGAAAGATCAGTGCTAATGGGTTATTTATAAGAATAACTACTTATTTGTTTTTCTTTTACCATTCTTAATGGTTTTTTTGTTTGTTTGTTTGTGTGGTGTTTTTAATGATTGAAAATTGTTTCCTGGATTAGTGTCGTATTTGACATGAAAATAAACATTTTTGATTTGAACCACCAGATGACTCAAATTAGTGGAGGGAAGTGAGATTTGGCCTTGTTGGGCTCCTGGGAAATCTTGAGTCACTATCTGAATCCGGGTTTCAGTTTTTCCATTTTTAACACAAGTGATTTGGAAGGAGTCACCCCTCTAGTGCTTCTGCAAAAGGGGCAGAGATTTATAGATGATTGCCGAGAACAGCACTGTCCAAAAGAACTTTCTGCAGCGACGGGAATGTTCTCTAATAGAATATACATGTGCGTGGTCTCCCATATGGTAGCCACCAAGCACTTATAATGTGGAGACGGCAATTGAGGAGCTGCATTTTAAATTTGCTTCAATTGTAACTCATTTACATCTAAGTGGCCACGTGGCTGGTGGCCCTGGTTCTGGGCTGTGAGGATTCAAGGAGCGAGTCTGCAAACTGGTGACCGTGACAGGGTGTCTTCCCCATGGACCACTGTTTTCTCCTCAGAAAAAGAGATGTTTGGGTAGATGAGAGCTTCTTAAAAATTTCCACCAGAGTTCCCTGTTATAGTCAGGGTCCTGTTAGGAAAACTGAAGCAATATCAGGTATTTCAAAGGGAAGGGACTGGGTGTAGGGCATTAGGGAATCAAACCTTCAGAGAGCCTGGCGGAGGGATGTCAGGAGAGGTTGTATCTAGCTTGCAGGTTTGTCACTGTGAGTGGAATTCAAAGACTCAATGGACTGGTGCTGTTGCCCAGCGGTCAGAAAACTGCAGAAAACCTTGCTGACAGGGCCGCCTTGTGGGCCCGAGCAGGGGGCTGGCAAGGGAACACAGAGGCAGCTACAAAAACGTGCATTTGCCAAATGCGTCCTCTGTGGCTGCCAGAGAAACACGGGTGGCTTCTGCCTTCCAAACCTCGTGTGAGAGCTTCTCGTCTGTGGAGAAGCGTAGTTCCCTGTCTTCCAGCCCTGTGGTACACGAGGCGGGAATCCACGTCTACTGCCCCAAAACATGTCCAGCGAGTGCTCCTAACATCACAGGAAGGTGAACAAGTGTCCCCCACCACGTCAGACACTGGAGGAGTACAGTGCAGGGTGGCCCGGCCCCAGGACAAGATCAACATTTGTTGTTTTGCCCGCTCAGTACAGGTACACCTTGTTTTGTTTTGTTTTGTTTTAAATTTACTTATTTTGGGCTGCATTGGGTCTTCGTTGCTGCGCTCAGTCTTTCTCTAGTTGCGGCGAGCGGGGGCTACTCTTCGTTGTGGTGCGCGGGCTTCTCGTTGCAGTGGCTTCTCTTGTTACAGAGCACAGGCTCTAGGTGTGTGGGCTTCAGTAGTTGTGGCTCGCAGGCTCTAGAGCACAGGCTCAGTAGTTGTGGCACACGGGCTTAGTTGCTCCACGGCATGTGGGATCTTCCTAGACCAGGGCTCGAACACGTGTCCCCTGCATTGGCAGGCGAATTCTTAACCACTGCGCCACCAGGGAAGTCCCTGCACACCTTGTTTTACTGCACTTTGCTTGATCTCGCTTCCAGTTTTTTACAAATTGCTGGTTTGTGGCAACCCTGCATCAGGCAAGTCCATCGGCGCCATTTTTCCAACAGCATTTGCTTACTTCATGTCTCTGTGTCACATTGTGGGTAATTCTCACAGTATTTCAAACGTTTTCATTGTTATTATATTTGTTATGGTGATTTGTGATCAGTGACCGTAGATGTTACTACTATGACTCGGTGAAGGTTCATGGTTAGCCTTTTTTAGCAACAACTTTTGAAAAATTAAGGTATGAACGTTGTGTTTGAGACAATGCTACTGTACACTTAATGGACCGCAGTGTAGTGTAAACATAACTTTTAGATATACTGGGAAACCAAAAAATTTCTCTGGCTGGGGTAGCTCAGGGAGATAGGATGCAAGCCTGGTACTCAGGCAGGCATTCTGCCTCCATGAGGGCAGTTCCTGCCTGAGACTAGAGCCAACGTGATCCAGTGCCATGAGGGAGGAGTGTGGGCCCCACAGGGGCGTGTATACGTCTGGGTTTGTAAACAGCCTGGTGGGGCTTCACTTGGCAGACACAATCATTTCAGAATCTTTCTGTGGCAAACAAGTTCCAGCGACTGGGCTCTTAGCTTCTTCCTTGTGTCCATGGGTCCACCAAGGTTCCTGATTGAGCATGTGTCTTCCTGCCTTGTTACTATGAGCCCACGTCCTGGCCTGATGCTCTATCTTTCCCAGGCTTGGGGCTCTGTTTGACTTTTCTCAGTCCTTCCAGGCTCTGGGCTCCTGTCCCTGAATCCAGCATCACAGAAGACCCTGCAAGGTGCACCCAAACCTCACTGCCTCCGGCGTCTGTCCTCCTACTGCTGGGTTGGCACCCTGCCCACCTGCTGGAGCTCCTGGTCCCTGGCCACCTGCTGCCCAACACCACGCTCTCCGATTCTACAGCCACACCTGCATCACCCAGTGTCCAGCCACCGCAAGTCATTCTGCTTCCCGACCCCGGCAAACCTTCCCAGGGGCTTTGTTTGATCTGTTTCATCAGCAGCTCCCAGCTGCCATTTACATTACTCCTTCCAGACCCGGGCCAGCCAGGCAAGTGGAGAAACTGAGCCACAGAGTCTGAATTGTCCAGAACCTTCCACGTCCCCAATAAATCTTTTACCAACAGCCACTTGGAGCCCAGACACCTTAGAAGTCATTGCAGACCGGCAGCTTCCATCAATTCCACAATAAACATTTAGCCAAGAGAAAAAACTACCTCCAATCTCAAATGATGTGAGAGTGACGAGAAGCCCAGGATGTGGGCACTGAGTCCACGCTGAGCAGAAAGTCTCCCTTCCTCCGAGTGGACCCACCTCGGCTTCAGAAGAGCCATTTCAGCTTCAGCATCACAGTGGCTCACTGTAGAAAGGGCCATCCTTTGTGTCCTCTGTACTAAAACGACAAAATGGTTTGGGTAGATTTAGGTCATTTGGGAGTTGGAGTCATGGACAGAAGCAGACCGTGGGGGTCAGGGCTTGGTCCCGGCAGGTTGGGGGACGGGTCTGGAGGGTTAGTGATGGGCTGAAATTGAGCGGGGCTTGGGCTGTTTGTGGTTGCCAGCCCCCAGAGGGGAACCAGTGGCATTGTTGGCCTGCTTTGCACGCCGGGCACAAGGAAAGGGGCAGCTGGGGGTGTTAATTTGGGGAGAGACACTGGGACATGCACTGAAACTTGAAGAGGAGATGCCAGATGCAGACCTGGAGCCGCCCTGGACACAGTGAGTCTAACTTGGGAAGCCAATAAACAGTAAGATGCTGGCGGGCGGGTTAACAAAAGCTGCCTTCGTGGTGAAGGAGGAGGAGGGAGTAGCTGACTAACGCTCCTCTCCACGCAGGACGTGGGCTCTGGAAGCCCAGGGACTCTCCTGCATGCTCCCAGCGGGATGGCGGCCGGGGCACCCACACACTGGGCAGAGCTGCCCACCGTCGCCGCTGCACACAGCCCTGCTCACTCCCACCTTGCACGGCAACACCTCTTAGCTCGCTGCCCTCACAAGAGCTGCACCTATTCTCAGACTCCCTAACACAGCGCCGTCCAGAAGAACGGGTTGCTACAACGGAACATTCCAGAACCTCACTGTCCCAGGTGGTTGACATGTGTGGCTCTTAGAGCACTGCAATGGGGCTGGTGTAACTGAGGAACAGAATTTTCCATCTCGTCGAGCACAAACCCCTGCCTTGTTCATCGGTTTCTCTGCCCGAAGTGAGTGCCTGGAGGACAGCAAACCTGCGCTGCACAGTGATCTGGTTTTATTTTTCTCCTTCTTGCTATTTGTTGGGTCCTGGAGATCCAAGAGGTAAGTGGAAGCTGCTCTCTCCTCAGCATATATAAGTAAAATTCATGCAGGAATTCGACTGGCCAGGCCTAGCCATGGTCTACTCTCTGTACAGGACCATTTTCACACCTGAAAAATGAACAATAATTCTTCAAAATAATCAGATATCCAGTTACTGCTCAAAATTTCCCAATTGCCATATCTACATCTATCTATATTATCTGTCATCCATTTCTACCCACCCATCTCTATCATCTATCTATCTATGATCTATCATCTATCTATATATCTATCATCTATCTGTCTATTATCTATCATCTATTTATCAATCATCTATCTATTTAGCTATGTATCTATCATCTATATATCTATCACCTATCTATCGATCTATCATCTATGTATCTATCACTATCTATATATATCTAACAATCACCTGTCATCTATCTATCATCTATCTATCATCTATCTATCAGTCACCTATCTATCATCTATCTGTCTATCATCTACATATATCTCTGTCTCTATTGCCTGTTTATTCATCCATCTGTCTAACCCATCATCTATCTGCATCCATGCATCCGAGGCAGGGTGCGGCAGGGCCCACACACGCATGTGACATCAGGGCCTCCACTCTTCACCGCGTGGCCGACTCTCTCATCACCTGGTCAGCGACACGGACAGAATCAGGGGCCTTCCTCCCACTCCAGTGCTGCTTTCTACCACCCACGCTAGCTCAGCCCCTGGGCCATGTCTGGCCAGCTCCCCAGCTGATAACTGTCAGCCCTGCCCTCCTGTCTCCCCGTCGGTCGCCAAGGATGCGCTCGCTGAGCGTGGAGCGTGGAGCTGGCAGCCACACAATCTGATACTACTCCGTCTCGGGCAGATTTCAGCACTTCGTCATCCTCCCAGTCCTGGCGCCAACGTGCAGCCCAGCCCACTGCCAAGCGGGGCTGTCAGGCCCCACAGTGGAGTCTCACACGCTCGGACACGGCCAGGCCATGTCGAGGCAATCCTGAGCACCCAGGCAAACACCCCAGGTCTGGTCAGACTGGATTGAGCCCGACTTCCCAGAGGCGCTCGGCCCATGTGGGCTCTGACAACGCTGGGCGCTGTTTTCAGGGCACACGGCTCCAGAAAGCAGCCCTTTTCTGCTGAGACCGGAAGCCTGGGGGCAGTGCTGTCACAGCTGAAAAACAGATTTCCATCGGGAGCATCTAGATGTTTTCTGAAAAGTTGAAAATATTTTTCCTTTTAATTTCTCCATTTTCCAACCTGACCTCACAATCCTACCTATTCCTTAACACCTATTTCATTCAAGCCAGCACAAATCAAAATAATAATATTTGTCATGTGCACATAATGCCTCTTTTTACCTCACAATGACCTTAGAGGGATCCTTATCATTCCTATTTTACAGAGATGAAGAAGAGAGCCCAGAGAGGTTAAGTCACTTGCCCAAGGTCACACAGCAGGGCTGGGGTTTGAGACTAAGTCTTTTGATTCCAAAGCTTGGAAGGAACTGATCGTCCATCAGACCGGTTTCTTCCTGGATGGCAAGGCCCTGGGGTACCCAGGGGCATGAGAAGGGCAGAGCCAGGGGTCAGAACCTGGCAGGATCCCCAAGGATGCTATGGGGACAAGGACCCTCTCCACGTGGCTGATGGGCCGAGTCCCAGAGTGGCCCACCTGTTTCACTGATTTCTCTCTCTCTCTCTCCAGAAAGAACTCTAGGTTCTGTAAGAACTGTGCTTTCTCAGGATGCTTCCTCATGCTTCTCAGCCCAGGTGAATAAAAGTTGGGTGTCACCTGCCCACCAGACGACCTGGCCAAGTCTAAGTCCCATTCAAGGCCCCCAGGACACACACACCATCCCTATTTTATAGATAGGGAACCTGAGGCTCAGAGAACAAAGGAACTCATCCACGGTCCCACGCTGTGGGATTCAAAGCCAGGTGTTTGCACCCCTTGACCCAAGCACATTAGAATCAAGGGCACAGTTTCAGGAAAATACAGAATGCTGCCTCTGGGACCCAGAAACTCACACTCAATTCCCCTGGGATGGGGTCTAAAAGCTCCCCAGGTAATTATCGTGTTCAGCCAGGGTTTAAAACTTGATGTTCCAAGTGGGGTCCCTGGACGAGCAGTATCATCTGCAAGCTTGTAGAAATGCAGAGTCTCAGGCTCCACCCAGACCCAGTTATTTTGAAAACAATATTTTTTCCTATTGCCTTGGGCACTGGAATCACCCTTAGAAACAACCAGTCCTCCTGCCCCTGGGTTCTGACTTAATTGGTCAGGCTGTGACCTGCACATTGGGAGGGATAAAACCCTCCAGGTGGCTCCAATGAGTTGCAAAGTTGGAGCACCCTAGCTCAGAATCTCTGCTAAATTAGACTTCTGAGAACTAGGTGGTTCTCAGAGTTAACTCTTTGGGGTAAAGGACTCTTTCTTTAGTGTAAATAACATTTGTATTTATTGATTGAGCAAATGAAAAAAGTCATGACAAAAAGGAGGGTTTATCGATAAGAAAATGTTAACTTTGGGGAACATATTTTTGGAACACTGGGATAATGAATTGTAGAATCAATAAACAAGTCTACTGTTGGTGGCAATGTAAATTGGTGCAGCCATTATGGAAAACTGTGGAGGTTCCTCAAAAGACTAAAAATAGAGCTACCATATGATCCAGCATTCCCACTTCTGGGCATATATCTGGAGAAAACTCTAAGTCAAAAAGATACACGTACCCATACGTTCACAGCAGCACTATTCACAATAGCCAAGACGTGGAAGCAACCTAAATGTCTATCAACAGAGGAATGGATAAAGAAGATGTAGTACATATATATAATGGAATACTACTCAGCCATAAAAAAGAATGAAATAATGTCCTTTGCAGCAACATGGATGGACCTAGAGATTATCATACTAAGTGAAGTCAGTCAGAAAGAGAGACAAATACCATACGGTATTACTTATATGTGGAATCTAAAATACAACACAAATGAACTTATTGGCACAGCAGAAACAGACTCACAGACGTAGAGAACAGACTTGTGGTTGCCAAGGGGGAGGGGGTGGTTGAAGAGGGATGGAGTAGGAGTTTGGGATTAACAGATGCAAACTATCACATATAGAATGGATAAACAACAAGGTCCTACTGTAGAGCACAGGGAACTATAGTCAATATCCTGTGATAAACCATGATGGAAAAGAATATGAACAAGGATATATATATATGTATGTATAACTGAGTCACTTTGCTCTACGGTAGAAATTAACACAACATTGTAAATCAACTACACTTCAACAACAACAACAAAAATAAACAAGGCTAGAATAGAATAGAAAATTCCAGACCATATCGGGGGTAGCAGGAATGTTGCTCTGGTTCTGGCGGGGTGAGGTATAAAGCAGGTTTCTCATCGTGCATGTGGTACAGACAGGTGGATCTCAGAGGCCTGGGGGCTCCCGCGAGAGTGAGATGTGGTCCTGCCAAATTGTCCTGGGGCCCTGGACTGGGAGATGAGGTTAAGTCCCCTGGAGGTGAAAGGTCAAGCCAGCAGATTGATTAATCAGTGGCTGGGGAGAGGGTCATGAGCTGAGTGCAGGCCACTCCCCACCACCGCTGCCAGGATTCCAGGCTTTTCCCAAAAGGGTAGTCTCCCCGTTCCGAGGCTGGCCCATGGGTTACACTCAGAGGGCAGGGGGCAGAGCCTCAGCCTCTCGGGCTGGGTGCTACTTTGGGGAACAGGGCTGCTAGGGTACCGTGGGGACGCCATGAGATGATCCACAGCAGACGCTGAGCACGGCAGTGTCTGGGGCGTGCTGTCCCAAGCCTCCTGAGGGGCCCAAAGAGTCAGCTATGGGGCAGGAAATGTCCAGTTCCCAGGGTGCCCTCTGAAGCCCGAGACAGAGGCTGGTCTGGGCGGGAGATGCCAGAGGGCTCGCCTGCGTTCCCAGGCCGAGATCCCCAGGGCGTCCACGGCCTCTTTTGATCTGGCTTCTCCTCTGGAGCCTCCTGTCAAGGAACCAAATCACTCTCCGAACCTGGCAGCTCCCCTGCTGCATGTCTTTCCACTATGGGTTGGAATCCTGACTTTTCGGCCCCTTTAAAGGCATGGGCCCCCTGCTCCCCACATCTGCCACTCACTTCTTAGAGGCCGTGCTGCTGGCGTGGAGGGCTGAGCGGGAGCCCCCACCCGTGGCCCCGGGGACGGGCGCCTTCCCAGAGCCCCAGGGGCCTCTTGCCAGGTGACTTCAATTTGCTGTGACCCTGTACAAAGCATCACTTCGTGTGAACAGTATGTGCCCCTGGTGACATTTTAATTACCGACCTGGGTCCAAGAGAAGCTCGGAGCATCCTGCAGGCCTGATTAGACCCACTGTCTCTACTCACCCCACACCCTCCCGGCTGCCCTCCCCCCACAGCCTTGGGCCCCTAAAGATGCTGGGAGGAGCCGAGCTCAAGCTCTCTGAGTGGTGTGTGAAGTGGATGCACGACCGGGCCCGGCCTGACTGTTGGGTGCAGTGCTGGGCAGACGCCAGGCACCCACTGGTCTTTGACCCTCACAACTGGTGGGGGATGCCCAGAAGTCTACCCTGGGAGAAGAATCCAAGTACAGCCCTTTCTCTGGACACGTTCTAGTCATCACTGCAACAGAACAAATAACCCCGAAACTCAGCGGCTTAAGACAACGGTGTCTTTTCTTTTGCTTATGAGTCTGCGACTGGGCAGGGGCTTGTGGGGGCCCTTCGTCTCTGCTCCGCTTTGTGGGAGGCCTTGTCTCTGTGATGGGAACTGGGGCAGCGGGGCGAGGCATCTCCCTCTGCACGTAGGTGCTCTCACTGGGCCGCGAGGTGCTCTGAGAGCCCACGGGGGAAGCTGCAAGCCCTTCTGTGGCCTAGTCTAGAAGTCACCGTGTCACCTCCCAGTATTCTACTGGTCATCTAGAACCAGCCCCGATTCAATGAGGGCCACACAAAGCATGGGCTGCTACCGTGTGCCCAGCTCTGGGTTAGGTGTGGGGATACAGCCACGAACAAACTAGAGGAGGATCAACACTAAATGGAAAAAGATACACCGTATCAAGTGGCAAAAAGTGCTGGGAAGGCAAAAGCAGGGCCAGGGAATAGAGAGGGACTGGGGGTGGGGCGGGGTGGGTGGAGGGGGCAGTGATGTCACACAGGGGCACGGGACAGCCTCTCAAAGGAGTGGCACTTGAGCACGGTCAGAGGGACGTGAGGATGGAGGGTGTCTTGGGAAGAGGGGATGGAACGGCCAGTGCAAAGGTCCCGAGGCAGCCGTCTGTGTGTGCAAACGGTTGGTGTGTTGCAGCAGAGTGGGCAGGGGGTCGGGGGGTGGTATGTGGAGGACAGGAGGGTGGAGGTGGGCGAGGGGAGCAGGGTTTGTGGGATCTTGCAAAGACTTCCTTAATTCCAAGTGAAGTGGGAAACCACTGGAGGGTTTTGAGCAGGGGAACAGCATCTGACTTAGGTTTTAAAAGAATCCCTGCAGCTCAAGTGTGGGGAGGAGGGTGCAGGGCGCTAGGAGGGAAGCATGGAGACCAGGTAACTACGTTCTCCGCTTTCCAGGTGAGGCAGCTCAGAGATGCAGAGAGAGAGAGAGAGAGAGAGAGAGGTTCCCATGGCTGTTCCTCTGCCTGCAGCACCCCAGCCCTTTCCCCTGCTGGCCGTGCTCGCCCATCAACAACAGCTTGAATCTCTGTGACTCCCTAGATCCCCGACTTTGGATGTCCTGGACAGCGTCTGCCTTGCTCCCCTTTCCCCGCCGTGAACCTAGCTCAGGGCAGACTTAGCATCGAATCGAACAGATGAAAGGGCTGGGCACAGTGGCCTGAGCTCAAAGGCTCGGGCCGTCCACAGCCCCACCAACCTGGAAAGTAATGACACAGGTGAGAAGGAGCCCAGGAGCAGGTGAGGCGGGCCTGTCCACACACTGAGGACTAAGCAAGATCGCCTGCCGTGGGAGAGATTCAACAGCGCCCTTCCTCTGGGAGACATCACCGAGGTGAAAGCGGGGGACGGCGGGTGTTGCCTGCATTCCCCTCTTTCCTGGAGAACTGACCATCCCAAGTCAGCCCCCAGGCCCAGGGTGTGTTTCTCCCACAGGAAGTGTGGTTACTCCAGGTGGGGCTGGGGGACAGATCACCCCGAGGAAGGAGGGGCGCCTGAGCACCGAGCGGGAGTCTCCAAGTAGCTCCCCTCGCACGAGGCCCCCTCTGTAACTAGCAGGCAGCCCCCCTTCTGGTGGGGACCCGGTGACAGTGGGCACGGCCACAGGCCACCAGGCCACTGCAGCTCTTGAATCTTCCTTGTAAGCTCTGCTGTCACAGATTTGGAAAATGCCTCTCTGATAAAGACTAGGGACTCACGTGACAATAATCGCCAACAGACTGGGCGTCCTGGTCATCACTTTGCCATGAAAAATAAGTCACACGTGGGCTTTAACAATCTTATTTCTGTGAGGTTAGTTACCATCGAGGGAGATCGCTGCTCTGTGTTCTCAGTGCCAGGAGGAGGGGGCTGGAGCGTCTGGCCTGTGGTCAGAGCCCGTCTGACCTCTCACCTCCACCAAATAGTACCAAGTGGATGGTGTTTGCCTTAATAGGAATTGCGAGCAGAAGGCTTTTCCTCTTCTCTCCTCATGCACACGTCGGCCTACAGCTGGCCTTCCATGAGAAATGCGCACACTGAGGCTCCAGTTGGGGACAGGAGGTGGAAACAGGAACCCAGGGGCTCTGGGCGTATGGGATGTACCAGCATTTCAGGGTTTTCAAGCTCCATCCTGGCACCACTGCACCACCCTCCACCCCTTTCCTTATCCAGGCTCCCCAGCGGTTTGTGGGATCCACTCGTGAGGACAGAAATCTGGGGGATCCTGTGGGAGGAGTAGGACCACCCCACTCTCCGTGTAGGGTGCCTCGGAAGGATGTCGAATTATGGGGTGAGACTGAGCAGCTGGGGTGTCTCTCTCCTTCCTAAACATTTCCCGACTGCCTCTTAGCGCGTGTTGTAAGAAGTCTGGCCTTCGGAGGAAGTGGTTTTCATCCCTAAGACGAAAACGCTGGTGTTTAACCCAAACAACTTTGGATCAGTTTTTTTCTTCTTCTTTCTTACTCTCCTTTTCTCTCTTTTTGGGAAGAGGAAAGTTATTGATTGGGTAAACACAGATGTGTTTAATGTTTTAAGTCAGTTCACAGTGTATGTGGAGTCGACTAAATATCTCTGGGCAATAATTAGCCCAGAGGTTGTTCATTATGGCTGTAAATGGGAGGCCGCTGATGAGAAAGGTTTTTAACGTACGGATGACAGAGTTCGGTAGTGCTGGACGTCTGCTAACTGTTTCCACATGATCCTTTAACGTCAGCGAGAGTGCAGGGTTGACTTCTAAGCTCTCTGGTGAAAACCCAGAGACCATCTCCATCACCAGCTCCAAACTACTGTTAGATGCCTAGTTATACGTTACTAACTAGGCTTCTTCCGGGTCCTTTCCGCATCCGTCCTTCACGTGCAAGAGTATAAACACCTACAACATGATGGTTGTCAGGCTGCACTGCCCAGGATGGCTGCACCCGTCTACCGCAGCCCCCTGCTCTTCCTACACAGAGACGCTGACCGTCCCCTACTCTTGCATCTGCCCAGGCTGGTGACTGTAGTGCGAGCCGTGCTGTGTGACAGCTGAGGCTCAGACATGAAAGGTGACGCTGCGTCTGCCTGGACCCCCGGGGATGCTCAGCCTTGGAACCCAGTTGCCATCCTCTGAGGAAGCCAAACAGCCACCCGGAAGGGCCACACGTAAGCGTCCTGATCCCGGCCCATCTGAGGTCCCCACCAGCATCGACCACTAGCCAGGTGAGCCAGAGGAGCTTCAGACGATTCCAGCCTCCACCTTGAGCAGTCCTGGGTGATGCTGAGCAGAGTAGAGATGAGCCGTCTCTGCCAAACCCTGCACGATGCAGAGATTTGTGGGCAAAATAAATGTCGTCATTGTTTTAAGCCACTGCATTTTCGAGGGTCTCACTCTGCAGCAAGCAATAACTGACACTCTGGAGGTACAAACCCAGTGGACAGAGAGCTTTTTGCCCTTGGCTGGCTTGATTTTATTTTCTTTTATCTCAATTATAAGTCATTTTGTTGGATTATTATCTTGGTTCTATCATGTATTTAAACACACTGAAAGAAAGTTTTTTTTTTTTTTTTTTAAATCTAGGGCAAAATTCACAAACCGTAAAATTAATCATTTAAAGTGTACAATTCAGTGCCATTTAGTACTTTCACAACACTGTGCAACCACCATCTCTATCAAGTTCCAAAATATTTTCATCACCCCAAAGGGAAACTCTGTATTCATTGAGCAGTTGCTTCCCGTTTTCCCCTCCTCCAGCCCCTGGAATCACCAGTCTGCATTCTGTCTCTATTGGTTTATCTATTCTGGACATTTCGGACAAATGGAATCATACATGTTCTCCTGTGTCTGGCTTCTTTCACGGAGCATAATGTCTTCAAGGTTCATCTGTGTTGTAGCCTGTATCACAAATTCATTCCTTTTATATGGCTGAATAATATTCCACTGTGTGAATGGACCACATTTGGCTTATCCATTCGTCAGTTTCTGGACATTTGAGTTGTTTCCACTTTTTGGCTATTATGAATAGCGCTGTTATGAATATTCAAGTATTTTCTCAAGTCTTTGTTTTCAATTCTTTTGGGCATATTCCTAAGAGTGAAACTGCTAGGAAGACAAGAATCTTTTTTAACTACCAACAGTGCCATCTAATGCATGCAGTCGTGAGAGGTTGAGACTCTCTTTCACTGAATCATCTGAAGTGTCAAGCAGTGACAACATCCCAGGTAAAGCAGAACATTTCAGACCTTATGGTTCTTAGGAGACCAGATGCTCACCCCCAACAATGTTGGAGAGTGGCAGTGTGCTCCTGCTTATTATTTAAATGTATAGTTGATGAAGATGCTTTAATGACATTTGGGAAAAAATTACCCATGATAGGTCACACTTTGTAGATGCCATTTTTGTAAGTCCAAATAATCCACTATTGGCAACTTCCTATGATTCTACTTAATATCAACTAGAGTAGACTCTGCATATCACAGAAACTTAACCCAGTGCCTCATCAAATGAAGTCAGGCTATGAGGCTTGATTTTCCTGTGCAACAAGGATTCCAAAGATGGACAGTCCAGCACACGGCAGTGGCTGAGGGGCTTGTTAAGAACTGGGTCTCCTTCTGGCTTACTGCCCTTGGTCCTGAGTACAGGCACTAAGCCTGCATTTCAGGCACGGAGGAGGTGATAAGAAAAGGGGAAGAGGTGTGTGCCAAGATTTTATTGAAAACAAAACAAAACACGCACACACACGATAGCTTTCCTAGAAACCCACGTCTGTGGACAGACATTTGTTCACATCTCGTTGGCCAGAACCGGGTCATTTGGCTGCCTCTAACTGCAAGGGATGCTGGGTGTTTCTTTATTTTGATGATGTTTTATTTTGGAACCATTTTAGATTTTCAGAAAAGCTTCTGAGACAGTGCAGAGGGCTCCCATATACCCTGCACCCAGTCTCCCCTTGTGTTACTATCTTCCATCACAATGGCACACTTTCAAAAGTAGGAAGCAACACTGATACATACAGTTAACTAAACTCCAGACCTTATTTGGATTTCACCAGTTCTCCCACAAGGTCTTTTTCTGTCCCAGGGTCCCACACTGCATTTAGTCATCATGTCTCCTTAGCCTCTGCTGGGCTGTGACAATTTCTGAGACTTTGCTTGTTGTCATGATCTTGACAATTTCAGACAGGAATGGTTGGATGTTTTGTAGAATGTCCCCCAGGTTGAGTTTGTTTGTCAACTGGGCTTCTCTCATGCTTTGACTAGAGTTATATGCACAGAGATATTGGGGCGGGGGCATCATATCCACATGACTTATCACTGGTGACGTTGCCCTTGGTCACCTGATTAACATAGTGTCTGGCAGGCTTCTTCACTCTAAGGCTACTATTAGTCTCCATCCTTTGGAAGCAATGCACTAATTCAGCTCACACTCAAGGGCAGGATGAGGCTCCACCTCCTGGAACAGAGAGCATCCACGTAGATTACTTAGGATTCTTCTGGAAGGAAGAGTGATGGCTCTACTGTCACCCGGAATAAAATCGGGGTCCTCTTGGTAAGGAAATAGGGGAGCATGGATATGACATTCTCAGTTGTGAATGGGGGTACCAGCATTTGCCTTATCTATGTGGATAAGAGGATTTTTACTCTACTTTTTAATGCTGCGACTTCCGGAAGCTTGGAATAATAGTTGGGGTTCTTATCTGAGGTTGACAAACTTTGACAGGTGAGTTTATTTATTCAGGACTTATGTACTGGAGATGGGGACAGTCGCTGGGGACACAATGGTTCATGGATTGTGGCAGACACAGCTATTGTCACCCAGTATCACTTTCCCTTTCCCTTAGTAATAGAATCCCAGGGCTTCAGCTGGGTATGTGGCTGCCCAGGTAAGGACTTCATTTCCCAGCCTCCCATGCATGGTCGTATGACCAACTTCTGGCCAATGGCATACGAGTGCAAGTGACGTAGCCAACATCTGAATTAAGCCATGGACCAGGTCTCCAGGATGGATAAGTGGGAAGAAGAAAGCGACCGCTGGTTCTTACTCTTTACTGGAGTAGAAGCTTTTGGTGTGGTGGTCCCTTGGGTCAAAGCTGTGGCATCAGTGATCGTAAGATACCCATAAATTCTACACCTGTGGACGACTCAGATGACAGTGAATTCACCAGAGAACTTTGTCCTGGGGCCACCTGTTATTGTCTGTGTCAACTTGAGCAAACCACACCACTTCTGTGCCCCTCTGTGAACTTCTTTGTGAATGTCAATGCCTCTCACACAGATAATTAGGGAAATCCAATGTGCTGAGTATGTAAGATACTCAGTACGGTGCCTGGAAGGTAGTGTCTCACAAATGTTTGCTTCCATTTTTGTTATTGTTGATTATTACCACAATGTTTGTAGAATTAGAAAAAAACATTTATGATAATAGGGTCAGAGATCATAGTCTTCCTCTGTTTTTTGTGGGGTTTTTTGGTGGGGGAGGGGGGTCTGTTTATTAAACATGACTCTAAACTGTAGCCCTAACAAGGCTAGTCTTAAATGTATGAAACGATTTCCAAATTTGGGACCCATGAACCACTTCAGGGCACAGGAATTAGTCTGCATTCCAGATCAGTTAGGGAAATAGTTTGCAGCAACTACGACATTTTGGAACACATCAAATAAGAAGAGAGATCACTGTTGTATGTCAGAGTCAGAAAGAAAAAGTAAGGCATTTCTGTGTGATTTCAAGAATGGTTCACTCACAGAGTCCCCTCTGGAGACACAAGAAATAGCAGGCCTATGTCAAAACCACAGTGAACTTTTCACTGACTCAAAGACCTCCCACCCAATCCCAGGGGATGGGGTAATTCAGTGGAGATTAAAGGCTCACTCAGTCCTGGTAACCAGAGAAATGCAAGTTCTATTAGGTTACCAGTTCCATTTTTCTGCCAAGCACAAAGGCAGAGTTTCCCTGGAGGAGACAGAATATTTGCTCTCAGCCAAAAGACCCCAGAGGACCAGAGCTGTTTAACCGAGATTACGAAAAAGAAAAGAAGTTGAACTGCACAGCTTCGCTGGGCCTGGACATTACTGCCAGCCCCCCACTCTGAGCTAAAGCCCCTGGCATTTAAGTCAATGAAAAATGAATAATGCACTTAGTTAAACATTTCCTCCCACCATGAAAGTCCTCGGTCACCCTAATTTCTTTTTCTACTTGACATTTTCACTTCTTTTTCTGACCAGATATCCATAATGAAATCTGGCACTCAGGACAAGTGCTTTCTATGCGAGTTTTCGCCAACGTTCTATTAGGAGCTTTGAAACTCAACACCCTCTTTTTATCCCATATTACTTCCTCCCCTGGAACTGTTCAATCTCTACTCAGCAATCCCATTAGACTTTTCACTTCCATTTTTTTTAAAGCTGATAAAAATGTGTAGGTGTTTGAACCCCATCCAGGGAGGTAGGCTTCCAAGCTCAGCAGAGAGTGGGAGAAGGCTGCATTGGGTGTGTAGGGTGCTGCCGGGTGCTGGGTCCCCTCCCTGGCTGCCCGCCCATGCCTTCGGGGTAGGGAGGTGGCCCATTGCGGGCACATGTGTGGCCTTTGCCGCATGCTCTGGGGATGGTGGGATTATTGCACAGATTTTTATGTGGCTGGAAGTCCTTGTTTTCATCTTCCTGGTAAGTGGCTGAACTTTGTAAAAGAAGAGAGTGACTTAGCAGGAAATGGTAGGACTAACACAGTATTTTATCACGTGGAGCCGGCCAATGTATCACGCTTTTCCCCTTCTTTTTCAGGGAGGGGAGTTGCCAGCTTTGTTGCAGGGGAGGGAGGGGCGGAGGAGCCTGTGAGGGTGTCCACAGAAGACCTGTGGCCACCCTGGGAGAAGGGGGAATTCTGTTTTTGCAGCAGATGGTGGGCTGTCCCCAGAGCCCGTCCCTGCTCCGCCTCTGCTCTTCTCTGCAAACGCCTCCCAGAGGCCTTGCACCCTGGCTCCGGTGTAGGTTTGCCCCACGGGGAGCCCTGGCTGAGACCAGAGGTGGAGAGCTCTCTCCATCTCAGCTCTCTCCATCTGAGCCTCCTTGGTGCTTCCAGCCCTCCCTCCGTGGTCCTCAGATGGACCAGGTTCAGCCCCTGCTCTGCTACTGCCTGGCGAGGGGCAAGTGAGTCCGTCTCTCTGAGCCTCAGTTTCCACATCCGTTCAGTACCGCCGCTCGCACCGACCTAGCACCTGGCTGGGACTCACCGTGACCATGGTGGTAAAGCACTGCTCAGCATCTGGTCCCCGCAGGGCTGTTCTCATCTGCGTTGGGAGTCGCACGCAGCCCACCACCTGTGCCATCCGAGGGCCACCGGCACAGTGCTGTTGAAGGACAAAGCAAACAGTTGAACTGAAGATGTATATATTGATCTCTAGCGTTGGATGTTATTTTAGTGATTTTTATCAGAGCATCTCCCCTTCCCTGGCCCCTTCGGCATTCCTTCTGTGATCTGACAAGGAATTGTGTCAGGCGAATACTGCTTGTGGCTATTGGGTGACTGATTGGATCTATGCCCCACCCTCACCTCCGCAGCAGCTGGTCAGCTTTTCCTCACTGTCATTCAGCCAGCATCTCAGGCACTGCTGTGTGGGGGTCAGTCATGACAAGTAGTCGTTGTCAACAATCACAATCACAACAGCAGCTGATATTTATCGAGCCCCTTCTGTGCAGGTTCCCAGCAAGCGTTGTATTGGCTTTTGTCATTGATTATTCTCCTATTTCACAGTTGTGCAAACTGAGGCTCCGACTGGCTGAGAAACCGTGCTAAGTGCACACATAACAGCAGCTGCCCTGTGTGTGGCACTTGTTCCCTGGACACACATGTTCTCTCGGTCCTTCTGTACTCGGACTTGGTCAGTCCTGAGGCGGATACCAGGAGGGAAGTGCTGTCATCACACTCATGTTGCAAAGGAAGAAACTTGAATACGTGACCTTACTGCCAGGGCCTGGCTGCTAAGGACAGGAGGAAACGTGCGTCCAGCTGGGAGCTGGACACAGAGCCCGCACTCCCGGAGGCCACGGGGTCAGCACCGTCTGAGTCTGGGTCTTCCCAGAGCAGAGCCTGACATGCAGCTTGGGCAGTGGCGTGTTGGGAGTGAGACGGGGAAGCTAGAAAGGCAACAAACATTCGTTGGTGATGCTTTACTGCTGTGGGCATGTGGGCGGGCCAGGGCAGGGTCCACTGAGGGCCCTGAAGCTGGGGACGCACCCTGGGATGCTCCTGGGGGCACTGACTCCTTGGCCCTTCTGGCCTGTCCTGGGTGGGGTTGAGAAGCTCCTCAGGAAGCTGTTGGCATGTGTGATGCGGCCTGCCGATGACCTGTGGGTGCCGAGGGCTGCTGAGCGGGCTCCGAGGTAAGTTCTCTGTCGTTAAGCCCCTTTCACACTTATGGTGCCTGGGACTCGTCCCAAGTCCCATCAGAAAGGAGCTGGAGGACACGATGGCAGTGGACAGGACCCTTCCTGGGGGGGTCACTGTGGACTTAGACCCTGCCCAGCACCCACAGGGAAGCAGAGCCAGCACCAGAGTCCGCTGACATCCCAGAGGGCCACACTCTGTCCTGGCTTCTCAGACCTCACGCAGACAGCAGGACATCAGGAGGAAATGTCAGGCCCGTCTCCTCCCGCTGCTCCAAGTTCCAGGCGAGGGGACTCAGCATGATCAGCCTCGGGGGCTTTCGTTGAGGACTGGCCACTCCCTTAGCGGATGCTCCCGGGCCAAGCACTCCACTCCTCTGGGACCTCAGGATCTGATGATGAGTGTGATGGACGCCAGTCCTCGGCTGACAGGCACAGCCAGGGGCCCCACACCCTCGGGGAAAGTGCACTGTCAGGGCCGAGTCTCTCCTGGGTGCCTGACCCCAGCCAGCGTGGGGCTGGGAGCCAGGTACGGAGTTGCGGCGGGCGTGGCTCCTGGCTGCGGGGAGCTACCCCAGGAGAACATCGTTCACGGAAGAGCAGAGCCTGCAGAGACCACCTGATCCGCTTCTGGGGTGTTCAGAAGAGAGGGGAGTGCGCAGTCCTGCTGAGGTTTAGTGAGTGTAAGCCTTGTGACGGCGCCGGGTTCAGTGCTTACAGATACTAACGCACTGAACTGCAACAGCCCCGCGGGCTAGGGTTGCTCTTATCCCACCTGCTGCAAAGAAACTGAGGCTCGCAGGGGTTAAGTGCCTTGCTGAAGGTCACCAGGTGGTCTGGCTTGGAAGTTCATACGTGAAATCCCTAGGCCATGCAGCCTCAGCTCCACTCTGAATCACAGCAAAGTGTAATAGAGAAAAAGCCTCTGGAATAGCTCATATTCACAGAGTGTTCATTAAGTGCCAGGCTCTAGGGGAAGTGCTTTCTGTGGCTTCTCCGCTGAATCCTGACAGCAAACTGTGGAAGTGGCACAATCAGCATCTCCGTTTTGCAGATAAGGAAGGTGAAGCTCAGAGAGGTTGCGTAACTGTCCCAAGGTCACTCAGGTTGGAATCGTGGAGCTGGGATCTGAACTCTGGAGACTGGGCTCTGAGCTCACCCTCTTGGGGGAGTGTTGACTTCTAATGCAAAACCCAAGGGACAAGCCACATGATCTCCCAAAAAACACTTTTACCATTAAAATGGGAAGTCTCGATGTTTTCAGGCCTGTCCTTGTGTCTTGTTCATCCACGGTCCAAGCGCTAACAGAGTGCACGGGATCAGCACTGACTGAGGGGGTGTGAGCTCGGTTCATGATTGGCCCCTTGGGAGACACCAGCTCCTCAGGATGGAACCACAGAATATTTTCCGAGATGCCTCCAGGTTTAGCTCATCCTCCAAAGTGTGCCTGATGGAATAATCCCCCCAAGAGATGCTCCAGAAAAACAGAGTTCCAGGGCCAAGTATGTTTGCAAAAGCGCCGAACGCTACACTCCCTCCTGGAGATTCAAAATGCCCCTCAGCCCGTGAGAGGCGGTAAAGGTCGTAAGATGCATAAGTTCCGGGGATCTAAGGTACAGCGGGGGATTACAGCTAATAATACTGTATCGTGTATGTCGCTGAGAAAGTAGATCTTAAGTGTTCTCACTACAAAAAGAAGTAGTAACTGTGTGCCAGGCTGGAGGTACTATTAGCTGATGCTGAGCTGGTAATCATTTTGCTACATATAAAGGTATCAAATCAACACGCTGCACACCTTAAGCTTACACAATGTTATGTGTCAATTATATCTCAGTAAAGCTGGGAGGAAACTAAGGCATCCCTCTCAAAGAAAAAAATAAATAAAAGAAGGTGTTTCTCAGACTGATTCTTTACCCAGCACAAGTTCATGTGCCAGACGCACACTGAGGCCAAACAAACGGAAACATCAGAGTTTGGAGCAGAGAAAGGTTTGTTGCAGGGCTGAGCAAGGAGATGGGTGACTCTTGCCCCCAAAACCGAAACTCCCTAACAGGTTTCAGCAAAGCATTTTTAAAGGCGAGGTGAGGGAGGGGTGTGGTTAGTCGTTGCAAACTTCTTGGTGTCGGAATCCTTTGTTCTTGCAGTCTTTATTTGTTGCTTTAAAAAGAAAAAAAAGATGAGAAACTATGATACTATAACGGTCCTTCCAATAAATCCACAATAGACAGCATTATGGGGAGGAATAGATAAATCATCTAGTGTTCACTGGAGATTTTTATTTATTTATTTATTTTAAAAATAATTTATTTGTTTATTGTTTTATTTTTGTCTCTGTTGGGTCTTCGTTGCTGTGCCCGGGCTTTCTCTAGTTACGGTGAGTGGGGGCTACTCTTTGTTGCGGTGCGCGGGCTTCTCACTGCGGTGGCCTCTCGTGGTAGAGCATGGGCTCTAGGCATGCAGGCTTCAGTAGTTGTGGTACATGGGCTCAGTAGTTGTGGCTCGTGGGCCCTAGAGTGCAGGATCAGTAGTTGTGGCACGGGCTTAGTTGCCCCGCGGCATGTGGGATCTTCCCAGACTAGGGCTCGAACCCGTGTCCCCTGCATTGGCAGGCGGATTCTTTTCTTTTTTTTTTTTTTTTGTGGTATGCGGGCCTCTCACTGTTGTGGCCTCTCCCGTTGCGGAGCACAGACTACGGACGCGCAGGCTCAGCAGCCATGGCTCACGGGCCCAGCCGCTCCGCGGCATGTGGGATCTTCCCGGACCGGGGCACGAACCCGTGTCCCCTGCATCGGCAGGCGGACTCTCAACCACTGCGCCACCAGGGAAGCCCCGGCAGGCGGATTCTTAACCAGTGTGCCACCAGGGAAGTCCTGGAGATTTTTAAATACACACTTTTAGACCCTGAGAGCTCAAAGAGACAAAAATAATACATATATGGACAATAACATCATAACTAAGTGTGCTCTAGTAGAAGTGTATAGAACTTTATGCCCAACAAACAATAGAGTGATTTTTTTTTTTTTTTGGCCACATTGCACAGCTTGTGGGATCTTAGTTCCCCACCCAGGGATTGAACCTGGGCCTCAGCAGTGAAAGCGCTGAGTCCTAACCGCTGGACCGCCAGGGAATTCCCTATAGTGATATTTCTCTCCTGGCTTTTAACACATTCCTTTCTTCTTCCTATCTTCCTTCTGCTCAGCCCTCTGAACCCCATTCTGTTCTTTTCTGACATGTTCTCAGTGTACTCTATGATTTTAAAATGGCTTGTGCTAAGCATTGAATGAGCATTGAATGGCATTTGCAAATTACTTTGAGTTTGTGGCTTTGAAAGAAGGGTTATGTAAAGTATTGATAGCTAAACTACTTTCTCAGGGGGCGGGTTTGAAAAAATGGCAGATCAAAAGCTTCTTAAGAATGTGTATGGGTATGTGCTGGGAGTCTGTTCTGTCCAAAGGAAATCTCTGGCAGGTATTAATTTGAGGGAGAAAAAAGGAAGTTTTTAAAGGCAAGTCATCACTAGGAGGAGAAAAAGGGAGAAGGAAGAAAAATTACAGCATGTTTTAATTGTGACTCGGAAACTTTATAAACACAATTTACACATGTATCACTTATAATCATTTTCCTGGCCAGAGCAATAATTATGATAAATCCTTTGTCAACCCTGCTTAGGGGTCTTTATGAAGTAGTCGGAAATTAGTTCACATACTAGAGAATACTTCAATAAAAATCCGATCCAACCCAGCCTCTCTGCACATGGAATTCCACACGGCTTGTAATCAGATGTTCACCAAATCACACTTTTTCACTGCCAAACGCCTTGGCAGGTTAGCATAAACAAGTCTTGAGTTCATTAAGTTGCATTTTTTAGTCTTCTAATTAGCTAAAAGTTGTACATTTCAAGCACAGCATGTCAAGAACTCAATTTCAAGGTATAATGATATGGCATAGGAGCAAAAGTCATGGCCTTTTGTCAAAAATGTTGGTTGATGACTCTCTGCTTAACTGGTCTTAGGCTGGCTTTGGTAGATGTGTAGAGAGGAGCTGACAAGGAAGCATTCTTAACACATGGTCGTTTTTCCTAAAAAGTCACCCACTCCAATCTCTATCTTTTCCAACACATCTGAGGTTGGGATGCTAGAAATTAGGTCCTCCCACACATTCACCTAATGTGAAATTTTTTTTTCAACACTTTCAGTTTTCTTCCCCCTCAGTGATTTCACATCAGCAAACTCAGCCACAATCCATGTCTTATCATGATCATGTTGAAACATAAACATTTCTCTCAATAATGTTTCACACACTCATCTGCAGTGCATTCATGCAAAAACGACAGCGTCCCCATAGTATTCCAGCTCATTTGTTTAAACTTACAGTTAAGTAGCTTCAGACCACATAGAGAAGACTCAGGGTGGGAATAGCAAAAGCAGATTCTAAAATGTCAGACTTTAAAGACCACCAAATCTGATTCTCTCCTGTGTTAAAACTGAAAGCTGAAAAAAAAAAAAAAAAAAAACCCCAATCAGGTTCAAAAACAACAACAACAAAAAAGTGAAAGCTGAGACCCAGAGGGGAGGAAACTCACTCAAGTGTACACAGTTGATTAGCAGCGGAGTGGGAATTTGAAGAGGATAATCACATCTGTCTTTCAGAGCATCCTTCACTTTGCTGAGATGCTTTGCCTTTCTGATCTCATTTCACACTCCGAGGAGCCCGTGAACCAGGGAGCTGGGTACCATGCCCCCATCTCACTGCCGAAATACTGAGGAGCAAGAAGGCCAAAGGTCCTGCATGAGAACACGTAACCAGCGAGTGCTAAGGCTACAATCCAACTCTCCTTAAGTTCAGATCATGCCCTTTTAATTAGATCAAGGGATCCTGGGGGTTTTCATAAAGGACAAGAAAGAGTGTGCATGAGGCAGTGGCTTTCAAACATTTAAAAACACATCCCTAATGAGTCATTTTACCTGGGTCTCCGGAGCAGTGGAGGATGCTACCTGGCCTCCATTCTCTTTCTTGCTTTTAGTACTAGAACCCCCTAAGTTTGAGTGGGCACCCAGTTGCTCAGCTGGAAGATTACATTTCCCATCAGTCTCTCCTAGCAAGTGGGTATGACCTGGAGGCTACCTTCCGGCCTATAGGATGTGGGAAGAAGGGTGTGCACCACAGGTGGGGCCCTTGGAAAAGGAAAGCACCTGCCTTCCGCTTCCTCTCCACCCTCTCCTGTGGGCCGTATGGCTTGCTGCAGGCAGGGGCCAGGCCAGGCCAGGCTGATGAGGGTCACACCCAGGGGAGGTGGAACACCCTGGGAAGGATCTGGGGGTCTAGATTATCCCACAGAGCACAGCTGTCTACTAACCCTAGCCCCCTGCCCACCTCTGGCTGGGTGCAGACAGGGAAGCAAACTTCTACCTTGTTGAGCCACTATACTGTGTGTCCCTTTAATACAGCAGCATAGTGTAGCCCTGACTAACATGCCCAGGCTACATCACACACACACGTGCATACTCACGCAAACACACACACACACACGCACAACAAAACAGATGTTTCAGAGATGATGCCACTTCTTACCATGTGAAATGTGCCTTGGTCTAGCCCATTCCATTCCATTCTGCCCTGCTCTACTTTTTTTTTTTAAAAAAAAAACAGATATGGGACTTCCCTGGTGGCGCAGTGGTTGAGAGTCCGCCTGCCGATGCAGGGGATGCGGATTCGTGTCCCGGTCCGGGAAGATCCCACATGCCGCGGAGCAGCTGGGCCCGTGAGCCATGGCCGCTGAGCCTGCGCGTCCGGAGCCTGTGCTCCACAACGGGAGAGGCCACAAGAGTGAGAGGCCCGCGTACCGCAAAAAAAAAACCCAAACCAATAAACAGATATGACTCCTTCCCCTGACCTCATGACCCACTAATGGGTTATGACCTATAGGACTAGAGCACTTGTCTAGAGACAATGCATTAACCTTTGCCGAGGGACCCTTGAGCAAAGCACTTTGCAAAAAGAGGTGGAAGGAAGCACATACCCTGGCAGTTACGACAGATATGCACAAATGCACAGAAGCACGGAGCTCGGGAACGACAGGGGCACACTGTGGGCTGGTCGCTGGAGTTGGTGGATGCCGCCCGCAGGGCTCCGCGGAGGCGAGTGCATAACGGGGCGGGCACTGACTTTGCATCCAGTAGCGTTAAAGCATCCTGAGAGTCCAAGTGTGCACCTCTGCACTCTCCAGCCACGCTGGCACCTTTATACACTCAAGCTCAGGTGTGCCAAGGACCAGGTGCCGGGAATAACGAGGCCCTGCTCCTCTGGGCAACTCACCCAGACCACCCATTCTCTGCTTTCCATTTTCTGGGAGAATTTTCATCTTCCTCAGGTCTGCTCCCACCTCTCCCCTCCTCTTGGCTAACTTTACAAGCAACAGTGGCACTGTAAGAAAGAGTCCTTTGGGCTTTACATAGTGGCCGCGTGGCCCTGAGGAAGTTAGGGGAACTCTTCAGTACTCGGTCTGTTCACCTGTAAACTGGGTGCAGTGGCACCTGTCCAGAGAGGACTGGACTCCAGTGAAAAGAGTCAGGCGGCTGGTGTCCTTGAGCATCTACTATGTGACAAGTATTAAATCGGGTACCGGGTTCAGAGAGCATAAAAGTGGTGATGTATGTAGGGTGCTGATGAGGGGTCTGGCTGGTTTTCGGGTTGTGATGTCACCTATCACGGTGTGGCTTTTACCATCCTTCTGGTATAGCTGGCAGGTAGCAAAGGGTGGAGAGAGGATTTTCACCTGCAGAGCTGACAACAGAATGAAACTTTCATGGCAGTCAGGGCAGCCTCAGAGGGGAAATTTCCATCTCAGCAAGAAAAGGCATTCATTTCTACCTATTTGGGTTGATGGATTTGTCCACTGAAACCCATTTGAAGAATATATATATATATATATATATATATATATATATATATATATATATACACATTTTTTTAAACGACATTTAGTTTATTTTGAGTTAAAATAAACCTCAGTAAATATTTTTGTGATCTCTCCTTACCCTGCCACAAATAAAATATAATGAGCTCGACGTTTAGATAATCCTCTGATTTTTCTCAGTAGACATTTTAGATAAAAGACAAAGAGTTTCTTATTTTGGGGTTCATAAAACATTCTACATTTATGGCTTCATTTTTCTGAAATCCAGATCAAAGCCTGGCTGTGAAATTTTACTGTCCCACTGCTCACGGGTCTGTTGACTTACTGCATACTTCAAAATTCCCTTCTTCCCTCCAGACCCTCTGACCACCTTCTTTAAAAAAAAAAAAAAAAAAAAAAGGACATTTGCATTTTGTTCTATTCAGTACCTTGAAGATGTAGATTGGCAGAGTGAGGCTGGGGGAGCTGAAACAACATTTTCCTGGGTTCTAATTAGAAGAATTAACTGTATTCATAGCAAGGCCCTCTCCTAGAGCCCCTGATTCCCCCATGAAGCAAGATGTTCTTGTGCTGAATGCAAGTGAGGTTGGTCATTCATAGCCTGTGATCTCCGCCCCCTACCCCGTTCACTAGATGCCTTTATGATCTTTGTTTATATTAATCCCCAAAGAACTAAGCTTCATTTCATTTTATTTGGTAGAGAAACCCAACAGCGAAAAGTTCAGGGGACCCAAATGTTTCCATAATTGCTTTGAGTTCTGAATGTATTTCAGGCTGACAGCAAAGATAAAAAGCCCCTTGCGGTCTGGTGTTGGGAATCATTTTTCAGTGCTGTGTGTGGGAAATTGAGCCTGGGCTGCAATGGGGTGGGTTCAGGGAGGCTGGAGTTTTCAGACTGCAGTGAAATGGGCCCCGGCTGTCACTTTAAATCATCCCTGCATTTCAGGCCTTGGTATCAATCACACCTCGGATGAACAACACCACGTTGGAAACAAATTTGGGGAGAAGCAAACAGGGGGCGGCTGGGCTCTTGTTTACGTCTTCTGTCGTGTTTCTTAAATTGTTCACATTTTCTTTTTCCACCCACTTGGATAATTCCTGCTTTCAGTGGTGACGGAAATGAACAGGGGCCAGAATACTACAAGCTATTCCCATGATGATTGCAGCTGAGACCACAGGCCAAACCATGGATGTGTCATGAGAAAAGCCGGGTCCTGCACAGTTTCCTGGGCTGCAGAGGCTCCCGGGAAGTTTGGAGAACTGGGGTCTTCTTCCCCCATAACAGGGTGGATCCACCCAGGATCTGCTCTTTGGCACCATCTCAACTTTTTACCTTTATTTTTTCCATCTGAATAATGGGCCCATTTTGTGTTGCCACTTTGTATAATTCTAAAAATCTCTGCAAATAATTTCAACATGGCTGTGAAATACATAGGAAATTGAGATCCTTAGAGCGAGAAGAGTCCTGCATAGGGCATTTTCCTAGGAACTCAATGATCATGCCTCTAAACTTTTCCAGCATCTTAGGAGCCATTCCCACATGGAGTTCAGTTTGGGGGGAAATTTCAGGAAGTACTTAGTTTGAGCAGTGGTTCTCAAACTTTTTGGTCTCAGAACCCCTTTACAATCTTAAAAATGACTGAGAGTCCCAAAGAGTTTGGTGTCTGTGTGTTATATCTATTATTATTCACTGTATTAGAATTTAAACTGAGAAACATTTAGAATATTTATTTTAAAATAGCAATAATAAACCCATAACCTGGGGCTTCCCTGGTGGTGCAGTGGTTAAGAATCTGCCTGCCAATGCAGGGTACACGGGTTCGAGCCCTGGTCTGGGAAGATCCCACATGCCGCGTAGCAACTAAGCCTGTGCACCACAACTACTGAGCCTGCGCTCTAGAGCCCACAAGCCACAATTACTGAGCCCTGCGTGCCTAGAGCCCGTGCTGCACAACAAGAGAAGCTACCGCAATGGGAAGCCCGCGCACCGCAACTAAGAGCAGCCCCCACTCATCGCAACTAGAGAAAGCCCGTGAGCAGCAATGAAGACCCAACGCTGCCAAAAATAACTAAATAAAATAAATAAATTTATTTTAAAGAACCCATAACCTACATAGTTCACTTTTAATGAAAAATAACAGTATGTTCCCAACCCCCCCCAAAATCAGTGAGAAGAGTAGCATTGTTTTAGCATTTTTGCAAATCTCTTTGATGTTTGTTATAATAGAAAACAACTCAATTTTTAGTCTGCTTTCTGACTTTGATGTAATATTGGGTTGGCCAAAAAGTGTGTTCGGGATTTTCTGTAACGTCTTACAGAAAAATCCAAATGAAATTTTTGGCCAACCCAATACGTTTTGATTGAAGTATAAGAAGAAAATCCACCTCACACAGATAGTTGGAGAAGGGCGGAGTATTTTGATAAGGCTCTCCAGATCACTGGAGCTTTTCTTCTTTGATACTACACCAAAATTTGACAAGTGGCAGTTTCATAAAGGTTAGTTGCAATGTGGAATCTGAAACCCTGTGAATGGACTTTTAATTCTCTGGTGCATTAAAATACATCGGTGTAACTTGTGTCTCTGGCACTCTGAATGGATCTTTTACCCGAGGAAGGAAGGAAATCACCGAGCACCCGCCGCACACCCATTCTTTCTGTTACATCATTGAATTCTTTCCTGCATTCATACATTATTGAACTGAGCACATAAAATAACCAAATACTATATGAAGCACTGGCAAAAAGTGAAGTTGTCAAAGACCAGCTCCTGCCTCCAAAAGGAGCTATGAAATGGAAAGAGGCTGAATGGGAGTTAGACAGACCTCGGTTGAAATCCAGCTCAATCTCTCACTGTGTTGATGTTCAGCAGTAAACAGATTTGTGAAACGCTCCTTAGAAAACAAAACGATTTGAGGTTCAAATAAGTTTGTGAAGCACTTCCTCCCTCATGAAGATTTTGAATGCACAATGGGAAGATAAGGACTCTTTAAGTCCTTTAGTAAAGAACCTTGTTTAACTCAGCATCTTCCAAACTTACTTGATCACGGGCTCTTTTTCACGAAATGCCTGCTGGCCTATTGACTAAGCATGAGAACATCAGACTTGGTAATCAGACTTGGTTCTGGTGAGGTCTCCTAAATCGCTGGGTACCCTGGAAAATTCTCACCATCAATGGACGCTGGGGACAGTAAGACCTGCTCTGACTGCCTTGCCCCGGGTTATGCCATTTAATTCTTAGAGCAATCTTAGAGGGGAGGGTATCATTACACCTGCTTTACAGCCGAGGAAGCAGACGTTTAGGGAGGATAATAACTAACGAGGTTGCTCATCGGGTTTCTGGTGAGGCCAAGACTCAACCCAGATCTAGCTGGTAGACGCCACCTTGCCTGATGGTCAGGGTCTCCTTGTTCGGTCTTTTGCATTGACTCACACTGCATTCTTATTTGCATCTTGCATTTTATCTAATTTTTGGCCTCTTAGTCTTATCTCTTGGCTGGATTGCAAGCCCCTGGAGGGGTCAGGGATGGCTTCTTGGCCAGCTGATTTCTGCTCAGTGCCTTCTCTGTGGTGGGTGTCCAACGATGTGCATTAATGGACTGAGCCCACACTGGGCTTCTTTTCTAGCCAAGTGCTCAACTCTTGGTGCCGCGAGTGTCCGTGCTCTGGTCTTTGGGGCAGGGGTGGACCAAAAGGCAAGCTGATTGTTTTTCTCATCCCTCTGTGAATGCTGCTTAGCATTGAACCCGCCCTGTCTACACACTAATGCTATGTCTCCCAGCTGCAACCATGCAGAAGACACAACCCAGAGACCCCGCTGTTGTCTCTTCCATGGGGAAGGGAAGACGGTCTTCTAGCGCACACGGCCACAGAATAGATATGAGTCATTAGATGGGCAGCTCCACGGATACGATGCTTAAGAAAAGGGTCAATTCCTTGCTCAACTTCTTAAAGAATGTGTTTGGAAGTGTGATTTTATTAACTCACACGTATTCTTTTGGTTTCTACCATGTTCTCAGCACCATGAGTTATTCCAGAGAAGTTTAAGACGCCAGTCCATGAATCTACTCTGAATTTATTTAATCAGACTTTCTTTGCTGTCAGGGTTTCCATAGATTTTTTTTTTTAAAGAAAGCCAGAGATCTGATTAATTTTCATGAGTATTTCACGTGAACCTGCTTTCTATCAAATCATCTGTGTTTCCTAATCTACAAAAAGATGTGTGTTAATTCTTTTCTTTCTCAGAAAGTGTTTGTGAACTTTCAAGGGAAAAAAAAACTTGGAAAAATGAATAGCAATTTCAGGAATTTCCAGAGTAAATGAGGCTTTGAGCAGAGCCTATGATCAGTGTGCATAATTCATTAAAAACAAATCACTCTGCAAAATTGGGTAAACCAACAGCCTAAGACTGTCTCTGTGTGCCATGTGGCGGCCATTTAGTTCATGGCTGTTGCTAATGAAGCTCTTTATATAAATTTGAGAGTAAACAGATTTGGACAAATTTATTTGCTAGGAAAGCAGCAGCCGCTATCCCTGCCCAAATCACACAGGCCCTTAAAATGTGGTTTGGAGAAAATTATCCTTCTAGAGACGTGTGTGTGTGTGTGTGTGTGTGTGCGCGCGCGCACGCACGCGCATGCCCATGTGCCCTTGTGTGCATCGTGTAGAATTATTTTGCGTTATTGCAAAGCTCTGGAGACAGAGACTCTATGTTTTAAATAACTAATCACTTTCAAATAGGGGACCAATTAAGCAAACAAGAGCAGTCATAGAACTGAGTTTGTGCTATAAGAACAGGTGATAACATAGTGAATCCGGTTCTATGCCTCGTGTGTTATCATCTTCTTAGCAACCCTGTGAGATACTACAGCCCAGGCTGAGCTAGGGGAGGGGATGTGCACTTTATACATTAAGCATCTTGCAAGCAGCAGACTGAAGACTGAAGAAATTCAGGTTTTTGAGTCCGAAGTATGTGCTTTGAGTCCAAAGTATTGCACTTTATTCATAAATCTGGAAGATTCTTTGGAAGAAAATGAAACTGAGAATGCATATCTTATTTAGCAATTTGAATGTAAAGGGGTAATTTTGGACCCATGTGTTCCAGATTAGATGTGGGCCATGCTCATATTCACCTCCAAA
This sequence comes from Mesoplodon mirus, assembly GCF_964341445.2. Classification (NCBI taxonomy): domain Eukaryota; kingdom Metazoa; phylum Chordata; class Mammalia; order Artiodactyla; family Ziphiidae; genus Mesoplodon; species Mesoplodon mirus. Next base: position 2,832,176 of record NC_138995.1, on the reverse strand, counting down.
TTGCGGGTCCTCCATTTTACCTTTTGTAGATAGGCATGGTATTTAAAGTTTTTAGTTGTTTCTGTTTTCTTTCTGTTTGTTTTGCTTCATTTAAAAATTATCCTAATAGGAGACAATCAATTTAAGTTCAGAATTATGACTCAAAATATCCCAGTGAACATAGTTCTGGGTTGTTGATGGAGTTCTGCAGGAAGGAAAAACACTATCACTTTATCTACACAACGGTTCTCGTCTGGCATTGGATAGAGTTCTGTAATGATTTCATGACTGATGTGAAAATGTCACCTAGTCTTAGACATTTAAAATATATTACAGTGAGCTCTGTAAAGAGCAACAGCAATGACAACAGTGAAGTTTCACCCTAAGAGCACGTTCCTATGCCGACAGATTAATTCCGGAAGTAACCCTGAGCTAAATGTTTCCAGAGGCAAAGCAAAGGATCTGTGTGGTGCGGTGACCAGGACAGCTCTTAGAAAAGTTTTTCCAACTTGTTTTGCAACCTGGGATCTTGTTATTCCTTTGTTGACTTAGCTGTTTTCACTAGATTTGAAAGTGGCCATTTCTGGCAGCCTTCTCGTTCCACTCAGTGTGGAAGCCAACCTCAGATACGGAAGTATCTCTTCCTAAACAGACATCCATGCTAGGCTAGGTTCACGGAGAAGTGGTTCGCAAGGGTGAGCCATGGCAACTCGTTATTTTCTCCCTGTGGTCTGGATTCCTGAGGAAAACTTTGACTCTTTTCTGATGCTTTTCCACCTTATTTACTTGGGGAAAAATTACAGAACACGTGAATATTCTGAACGGTTTCCAGAACGATTACACTTGCCGGTGAGCGATTCTTTCACGTTTCCGCCACATAGAGCACCATGCCATCCCCCCCACCAAGCCCTTTTTGGGGGAAATAAGGAAGGAAACTCAGAGACTATGTATACTTCAACACAGTGAATTCTATTCCAACGAGAGAAGGACCAAGGACCTCTTGACCGTCCGTGTTTGCCTCAATTTTTTTGAATCATCTTGGAGTCTGCCTGGCTGAGTTTCTGTTCTCTGGTGCTTGTGGGCTGGTTGGCGTTGGCCCTGGTCAGGAGGAGAACAGAAAAATCCTCAGGGAAAGTACAGGATGTGACAGAAAACTGAGCTGGTGAATCAGGGGTGGGCTGGTCTCCATCGTGTCAAAAGTACAAGAGTTCTAGAAGGTTGTGGGCAGGAAATGGCATTGCTGAGTCAGAGGAGAGGACCTTGCCCCGTGAGTCAGGACCCTCGACAGACACACCTTGGGGCGCAGATGTCGATGAAGCCCCGGAGACAGCTGCGGAGGAGTTAACGGAAAAGAGAACTCGCAAGCTTGTTGAGTGTTATTGAGTCCCAAACCTCAGTGCATTCTAGGGAAAAAGATATCTTGAGATGTGGTCTTGGGCAGGTTCCCTAGAAGCAGACACTGGAGCAAGGTTGTGTGTGAAAGGGGTTGATTCGGAAAGTTCACAGGGAAGACAGGTTGAGGAGTGAGGAAGTGGGAGTGGGAAAGGAAGGAGGCCAGGCCAGGGTGAGACTTCGAGCAAAAACCTCAGCCACCGGGGTTGGCTGCTGGGCAGCCAGTGTGCCCACAGGTGGTCAGGAGGTCGGAGGGCACGTGGGGGAGGTGCGGGGGCCAGCTCGCACTGCATCAAAAGAGCAGACTGCGTGCTTCCCAACTCCATGCTGAGCGACGGCCATGTGGGAGTATTTACACCATGGGAATCAGCAAATGCTACAACTCAGGACTTTTTTTTGGAGAGCTACGCATTTACCAGCCTGGGTGGACCTCTGACAATGTCTGGCACAGACACACCCAGCACACATTTACTGAGTAGTTCCTGTGTGGCAGGCTCAGGTATAAGCATTCCTCTACACATTAGCTCTGTAGTCCTCACAACGATCCCATGGAGAAAATACTATTTATCATCCCCATTTACAAAAGAGGAGACGGAGGCACAGAGACGGCGGGTGATTTGTTAAGGACAAGTCAGCCCGTTCATAAGGATAGAGCTGCAGCCAAAGCAGTGGAGTCCCAGAGTCTGTGCTCTTCAATATGCAATATTCAACCATGGAAAATATACAGGCTTGCGCTGCACAGAAAAGACTTTCCTTGACGATAAGAAAGCATACATGTGGAGGTCATTCACTGCAACATGACTTGCCATCGCAAAATATTGGAAATTACCAAAATGCCTACACCTAGGAGATCCAGTTGAATAAACTATGGCCCATCCACACAGTGGAGTCCTACACGGCTGTAATAAGGAATGAGAAGGTTTGATCTGGACTGATATGGGGTGATATCCGGGGAGCAATGTTAAGGGGGAAAAAAACCCTGAGTGCAAAACAGAATGCATAATGTGCCATATTTTTGCATATAATATATATTTATTTCGCATGCGTATCTCTTATGTACACAAATAGATGTGTGTGTGTGTGTGTGTGTGTGTGTGTGTGTGTGTGTGTGTAATACTTTCCCCCTCCAAAAGACATGCAGGATGGATAAGCCAAAAATAATTAAGGAGATTGATTACCTAGGGGGAGTGGGAACGGGTGAAGGATTAAGGGAGGGAGTGGAACTTCCAAGTATTCATTTTTTGAATCGTTTTGATTTTTGGAACTAAGGTACTATTAATATTTTCCCTATTTAAAAATTTAAATCCATGAGGATGGGGGAAATGTCTGCAAGGTTGTAGGTATGCTTGCTTGTGTGGGCCCTCTTTGCAATGGCGGTCCTTGGCAGGAGGGATTGTCACAATTCACTCACACACGTGCCTATGGCTCATACTGCTCTGAGGGAAGCCCCATCACAAAGGCTACGACACAGCCCCTGGTTGCTGAGGGCATGGGTGCTGCAATAGAGGCCAGCAATGTGCTCCTGGGATGGCCACGTGTCAAGAAAAGGTTCCCAAAGTCCAGATTTGAGGGTGCTTGGAAACAACAGGGAATCATCCAGGAACTGGCAGCATCCAGAGACGACTCTCTCCATGTTGCAGAAGACAGCTCTTAGGGGACCCCCGGGCACCTGTGTTCCTCGAGCAAAGAGTCTGGTCATGACCCCCAAAACAGGGGTCAAGAGGTCACGGTAATGGGCTCTAGGTAAAGACCTTGGAGTTCAGCTTTTGTTCAGATCGGTGTTTGCTGTCCCTCTTTTTGTGCCAGATCCTCTCTCGTGGGGGCTGAAAGACTCGCTGGAGACGGGGCCAAGCGAGTCAGCAGATAAGAGAATGTGAACTTCCCTTCCCACTCTGAGCAGCCCAACCAGGCTGTGCATTTCATGAGAACAGCTCTCTCTTGAGGTTTGTGCTAATTCCTTTTCCCAACTGGGCTGGGAATGCCATCAGACAGCTGCGCTGGTGTGGTCCAGGGTGTCTGCGTCTGTCCTGACAGCCACCGGAAAGCGCGCAACTCCACAGACACAGGGAGGACGTTTCGGGGACTGGCAGCCGTGTGAAATCAGAGCTCCGTGTTTAAGAAGAAGGGTCGCATTGCTTGGTTTTCCAGCTCATTCTTGGGACTGGTTCTGATTTCACACCCCTGATCACAGGGGCTGAGTCACCTTCTCATCTAATGTAGAGGAAAGAGCATCAGTTAGTGCAGACCAACCCTGTATGCTTGTCCTGGGTTCTTCTCTTCCAAGCTGTGTGACCTTGGAGCAGTCCCTTTCCTTCTCTGAACCCCAGATGATACTATGGAAATACTGCTATCTGCCTGCATCCAGGGCTAGACCAGGTTGTCTGCTGAAAGCCCTCAACCACTTACCTCTCTGACAACAGCAGCTCTGGGAATTGAACCCAGTCTTGTCCATTCAAAGCCACCAGCCTTTCCTCCCGTCCCAGAAGTCCATGAGGTAAGTGGTTAAAGGTGCAGCCTCCACTTTACTTTGCCTTTTACTGAGCACGTGACTCAACCCCTCTGCCCCTCAGTCCTCTCATCTCCTATCTCCAGGGGTCGATGAAAGACCAAACGTGTTGAAGTCTCAGAATGGTACAAAGAACTCTGGCTGTTGTGGCCATGGTGCCTCTAGACACACATCCGTGTGCGCTGAGTTCTTTCCTCCGATTAGCCCGAGGTCTAGGTCGGGAATAGTAAATCCAGGGCACACACTCCACCACGTCCACGGCAGATGTCACCAGTCGCTGGCCTCACCCTTCTCCATGGTCTGGGTGGAGCCTCAGAAACCTCAGGAAGGCACGACTAGTTGATGGCAGCTGGCGCGTGAGCCTCGCCACCATCCACCAGTGTAGGTGAGCGTGGGCCTTTGATCTTCTGCAGGATGATCTGCTTTGCATGGAAACTGAGGCCACCTTTGCAATCTGGAAGCTATCCAGGCCCCTTTCACAGGTTCAAAACCAGACGCCTCCCTCCGAGGCCTCCCCAAATGAGGAGAGCCTCTGTTCCGTCCTGAAGGGACAGGGTCAGATGCTGCTCCTGCTGTCTGGGGTCAGGAAGAACCCTCTGGAGGGAAGGCAGGGGGTGTCAGTGTACAGGATGAGATGATTCAGGGAGGCTAGCTGTGGAGTACAGATCCCCGTTGCGCAGAGAAGGCCAAGGTTATGCAGCCAGTGAGCAGGGAGGGGCCAGGTGCCCCCCGCCCAAATGCCGGCCTCCTTACCCTGGGGGCAGCTGCAGCGCTTCCCCTTGCTCTTACAGCTGTTTAGAGTCTGTAAAGCCGCTAATCCCTGGCCATGTGTCATTCCCAGCCAGTCAATGGGCCTCGCTTCAGCTCAAAGCTGAGAGGCCTGGCTCCCCCTCTGCACACTTAGTGTCCAAGTTTCTGATTTAGTGGGAGAAGCCCAGCACGGCCCCTCGGTGCCTTCTCAACCAGAGCCAGCGTAGAAGGTGCCAGAGACAAAAGGGCCTTGGGATGCATTTTCAGATGGAAGGAGAGGAGAATCTCTTTTCAGCTTCTCCAGGGAAGATCTCAGAAAGAGCTGATCTCTGCTCACCCTCCAGGTGCCGGGACACTGCTAACCTGCACCAGGTAAACCTGGAATTCTAAACCTAAGGCACAGCCAGAGAAGGGCACTCCTGCTGGGCAGAAGGTGCCGATGGAAAAACAATTTGAACCTTTTTAAGTTAAGCAAGTGGTTTATCTTAGGGTCTTAAATTCTCCAGAAAGTTCAGGATAGAAATGAGTTTCCTCCCAAACGAAGTCTGATTTACAGTTACCTTGGTGGACAGAGGAAACTCAAGCCGAGCGGCCATGTCTATGCTTCGCTCATGTGCTGGACTCAACCAGGCCTGGGTTTAAATCCCAGCTTGGCCCCTGTTATGACTTGGGCCACTTCTGACACTCTCTGAGCCTCAGTTTCCTCATCTGGGAGATGTGTGATTTCAGACCGCCAACGCCACTCCGTCATCCCAACCAGGATCTTCCGAAAGTGAAAGGTCCCATCAAGGGCATCCCACACGAACAGGGACCCTCTCAGGCAAATCAGGGCTGTTTTGGGAATCAGCACCGGGCTGAGCTCCAAGACTGTCACCTCGGGTTATGCACTCCTGTTCCAAAGTCCACGTCCTTTCGGACACCCACTCATAACTCTGAAGTTTGTTTCTGTGGCAAGTGGCACAGAGAGGGAGGGTTGTTATCGCTTCTGGAAACACAGGTGAGTTGACTCCAGAATAAAGAAATATTCCATTTTATTTCTGTGTTGCAGACGTGATGCTGGGTGCTTCCTTTGGTGAGGCTAAAGGGGAGCCGCTGTTGTCAGAGGCATCCAGGGGGTGTTTTGAGGACCCCCTCCCAGCCCTGCCTGCTGCCCTCACCCGAGGGGCCCTGGGACATGGGAACCATTGCCAAGCGGTGAAGGCTCGCTGACGGCTGTCTTCCCTCAGGCTCTTTCCTGACGTTTCTCCATCACCATCTCTGAAGCCACCCGTCCTTTTCAGGAAAAAGAAAAAAACTCAGTAGTCTGACATTCCAAGAAACCCCAGAAGGAGGAATGTAGAAAATCAAACAGGCTGGTCCCCATCCAGCGGTTCCTCCGGGGAGAGAAACGATTTCGCACGCTAATGGCCGGGCCTCCGACGCTGACATTTTCTTGCAATGTACTTAAGTTCGGTTTGTTTTGCTTTCTGTCTCCACAACAATTACCAAGATTTATTTTTTATTGCTTCGGTTCACGCTGCCAGGACCACACTTCCTTTTTCTCTTTAAAGGAACAGCCATACTGAGCGGAGGGGCCTAGGAAGTGAGCATTTTCAATCGCAAAAATGAAAATAAACAAGGCTGCTTGCCTCTTCTGGAGACGGCCGGCCGCTTCCCCCATGCTCGGTGCCAGAGGGGCTTCTGGCTCTTCTCTGCTTGACACACGGGTTCACCCAGCGACTCGGCGGCAGCACTCCACGAGGCGGGTTGTCACAGAGAAATCATCCCCCGCCAAGGGGCTCCTCAGAGGAACCCTGGGCACTCAAAAGGCACTTTGTTCTCAATCGCGGGAGACTGGGCTTCTTGTGGGGTGACAGGGACGAGGTTGGGGGTGAGTCTTTCTCAGAGTTGATGTGGTTTTCCACGGTGATGGTTTGCAGCTGGGGGACCCCTGTGAGTGTCCAGGTTGTCTGGGTTGGGCTTGTCTGTGTCTTCCCTGCCACGTGGTGATGTGGGGTCATTCCAGCAAGGGCGGGGAGAGAACCGGCGTGTGTGCGTCCCCGCTCCTCGAGGTCCTGGAGGTGTGACCCTGGGAAAGTTACTCACCCTCTCTGAGCCCCAGTTTTGTCACTGGAAGCACCTGCCTCCCTGGGCAGCTGTGAAGACTCCCTGAGACCATGGATGGAATGGGCTTGCACAGCCTGGCAGAGGTACCTGGGTCGGCTGCATAATGGCCCCATCTTGAGATGGGAGATGATCCTGGATTATCCAGGTGAGTCCCATGTAGCAACAGGAAGGGCCTTATAAGAGGAGGGCAGGAGGTCAGAGTCTGTGACGATGGAAGTGGAGGTTGGAGGGACGCGGGGCAACGAGCTGAAGGACGCAGGCGCCTCTAGGAGCTGAAAAGGCAAAGGAGAGATTCTCCTCTGGAGCCTCCAGAAGGAACCAGCCCTGCGACGCCTTCACTTGACCCGGTGAGACCCACGTCAGATTTCTGACCTCCAGGCTGTGAGAGAACACGTGTGTGCTGTCTTAAGCGGAGTTTGTGGTCATGTGATCCAGGAGCCCAGGAAGTGAGCACGCAGTGCTGGACCGCTGCTGTCATATCGCTGACGGTGGTCATGAGCCTCTTCCCCAGGGCTGTCTCTCAGGTTCCATGTGGGCCTCCAGTGCCCTGAGGCTACACGTTTGTCTGTTCATTCGTTCATTCATTCATTCCTGGGAACCCAGAATCTGCTGAGACTCTGCTGGGGCTGACATCTCAGGTGCCCCCTGCCCTTGCTCACTCTCCACCTTGGGCCCGCTCCTAACCCAGAGCCAGAGTTATCCTTCAGAACCAGGTCAGGCCACCCCCCTCCCCGCTTAAACCCCAGAGCCTGGGTCTCCGTCTCTCCTGTGCCTTGTGGCGTTCAGCCCCTTCTGCCCTCCCTCTGGCTCTGCCCCCTGTCCCAGGGCCGCGGTGCCGGCCACCACCCCTCGGTGCACTGTCTTCCCCGGGGGGCCACCTACCTCACTGCCCCCCTTCTTTGGGTCTTTACTCTCATATCACCTTCTCGGCGAGACCCTCCCTGACCACCCTCTCCCCTCCCCTGCTCCCGCCCCCCCATAACTTATCAACACCTGTTTTTTCCTCTTACATTTGTGTTTCTTACATCCCCTGCTGGAAATAAGCTCCCTCAAGGCAGAGGTTTTCACCCATTTGTTCCCTGTCGTGTCCTCGGTGCCTGTACACAGCAGGGGTTCAATAAATATTTGTGGAATAAATGAATGATTATCAGGGTCTTTAGACCCGATTCCATGCAGCTCCTCAGCCTCGTCTGGGGTCTCAGCATCTCACGTTCTACTTGCATGGGCTGTGTGCTGTTCCACACACAGCCCTCACTCAAGCTTCTGTGATTTGGCACAGGTGAACCTTTTCTCTGCCTGGTGAACTCCTATTCTTCCTTCAAAACCCATCTCCTTTGCAGAGTTACCTCTAAATCTTTCATCCCAGGCTATTTGCCTCTCCCTCTCTTGTGCATTTCTAAAGTACTTTGTGCTTCCTTTCATTGGAGAACTTATTGATTAGAGTTTTATTTTTTTTAAACACATCTCTTTCCCTGATCAGACTGTTAAGCTGAATCTTCCTTTTTACTTTCCTGAACCATCTATCAGAGTCCCTGACACATATAGGTGAACAGAAACAGTGAATCAATGGATGGATGGATGGATGGATAGATGGATGGGGACAGGGACCTTGTCTCAGTTGACTCTAGGTCTCAATCATTGAGTGCAATTTTTGGCACATAGTAGGTGTTTAGGAAAATCTCCTGTCCATAAGGACAGGGATTTGTGTCTGTTTCGTCCTAGAGTAGTGTCTGGCTTGTAGTAGGAGCTCAGTTACTCTTGATGAGTGACTAAATACGGGGGCCCTGCTTCTATCAGCTCTCTCCCAAAGGCGAATGATGGGCCTTGGGCTGCAGAAGGGAAAGGAACCTCTAGCTGCTCTGGGGTCTCTCCCTCCAGGCTCACACACACACACACACACACACACACACACGTGTTCACATGAATCAGAACATGTTTGACATGGAGAGAGCAGGAGAGGTCTCTGTGTCCAAATTCCCCCCTTTTAATAAGGGCACCAGTCATATTGGATTAGGGCTCACCCTGAAGACCTCATTTTAACTAATTACATCTGCAACAAACCTATTTCCAAATATGGTCACATTCCAAGGCACTGGGGGTTAGGACTTCATCACACGAATTTCGGGGGGGGGACACAGTTCAACCCATGGCCCCCTCCCTGACATGGACACCCCCTCCTTCCATCACCGCCATCACAGACAGCTCTTTCCTCTGAACCTTCTGAGCATTTTTTACATTCTGCTTTTTCTACATTTGCCGTAAATTTTAAACCCCATGAAGACAGGGGGTTTGGTCTTGTTTATACACTGCCATGTCCCAGCACTCCCCAAATAGTGCCTGGTGCATAATACGGGCTCAGTAAATGTTTGCTGAGTGAATGAACAAGAGACCTGGCTCCCGAATCCTTCGTTCGACTGTGCGCCCACCCAGGGCAGGAACGTGGCAGCTTTATCTGGGCAAACACTCAGTGAATGCTTGGGAAATGGAATCACTTTTTGGTCCAGCGGCGAAATTTCCTGTGACTCAGTAAATCACTTTAACTAATGAAGGAATAACAATCCCAGAGGAACAGAAGTTTCAACTATGCAGATTATTTCTGAGTTTTTAAAAAGTGTCTCTTCAAAGAAATAAGTCCCTGGGGACTGCCGGCTCTCCATAAAGCCTGACTTTCCACTCGCTTAAGTAGCTCATTTTGGCCCAGAGACAAGATCCAGTTGGTGGTTTTTAATAAATAATGTTTTCTGTGTTACAAAAGCAAAATTGAGAAAATTTACAGAAGTAGGAGGAATTAAGAAAGAATAACCCACCAGCCACAGACAACCAGATTGTTAATATGTCACTGTGTTTCTTTCTGGTCTTTTTTTATACGTCTATTTTTATGTGGTGATAAACAAATTTAAGTGCAATCGGGTTGCTGCTTCCATTAAACAAAATCCATCTTGACAATATCCTCCAGTTTCCACACAATTCGAAAACCCCAGAGGCGAGAGAGTCTGGATGGGGCTGGAGGGAGGGGGTGGGGAGGGGCTGAGAGCTTGGGCCTGGGGTGGGAGCGACAGGGCGCAGCTGGTCCCGGGCAACGTTGTTCCCGGAATCCCAGTCCTTGAATGCCCACGTGGACGGCACTATTGAGATGGATGTAAAACAAGGACAAACACAGCGCCATAAAACCCATTTCCTGGCCTGGGCTCCCAGTTCATCTGCAACTTGCACTTTTCCAATTACCAGGCCCTTCTGGAGCACGGGTGGGAAAGTGCGGCCACTTCCCACCAAGTGAGTGGCTCCAGGTCGGCTCGGATCCGGGACAATGCCGTGGGTATTTTGGAGGGGAAATGATACATCCCCATGGCCGAAAGCAATGGGGCCGATTCAGGCTTTGTGGTGGCCGCTGATGTCATTTCAGAGAAAGAGCTAAAAAGCTGCTTTGTTTTTCAGACTGTGTTTCTGAAATTGTCTTCTTCTTCAAAAAAAAAAAAAATCTGATTTTATCCCAATGTGGATGTTCCAAACCCCAAACCTCTAATCCAGGCCTGCTTGAAGGCCCCTGCCCTGGGCTGGTGCGGGCGCCAGTGGGAAACGCAGAGGTCACCCAGTTCAGTCTACCACAGGGCTCGCTGCCGGGACCCTCGTTTGCTGCTGGCCTGTTGGGGGGCCCGCGAATGGATGGAGGGCGGGGAAGCCAGAGAGAGAGGGACATGTGTCTTCTCGCAGGCCGCCGCGGCTATCCAAGAATGCCACAGCGTGTCTTCCAAAGTTCTGCCTTCCGCGAGTGCGGGGGAGGCTCACCCTTGGCTGACATGCTGGGAACGTTGTCGGGCTGGCACTCGAAGCCGGAGAAAGAGGAGAGCGGGACAGGAGAGACCAAGGAAAGGCCCCGCCTGCATGGCTGGAGGGTGGAAGGGGTTAAAACAGGCCTCCTCCCAGCCAGAGCGCCCCCTCCTTGACCCCCTCTGGTCTGCCCAGTCTCCCGCGCAGGAAAGGACCAGCACGGCCCCTCTTCACAGTCCCGGAATGTGACGTTGCTGTCTGGTGGGTGGAGTATGGTTGACCACTAACTGCCAGGTCGAAATTGTGCTGGGTTGCCCAGTACTGAGGCCCTACTGTGTGGCTAAGTTCAGCTCCAGGGCCGTCCTATGTGTCATCTCAGTCGATCCTCACGGCAGCGCTGTGGGTGATCCATTTTACAGATGGAGAGGTCGGTGATCAAAGAGGTAAAGGCCACCCCATGGGAAACAGCAGAGCTGGGATTCACGCCTGGGGCTGATGGCTTTTCCTTAATTCCTGTACCGCACTGCCTTTAAGTAAAGGATGCCACGGGGGGTTGACATGCCCAAAGATATGCTGACATCCTGACCTCTGGTAGCAGTAAGCACGACCTTATTTGGAAAAAGGGTTTTTGCACATGTGATCAAGGATCTTGAGATGACAAGCGTCCTTATAAGAGACAAAAGGGAGGTGACACAGGCACAGAGAAGAAGGCTGTGTGGAGACGCAGGCAGGGATTCGGTTCTCCACATCTCTGCTTCTCCCAGGAATGCTCAGAAGGCTGCCTTACGATGCTCACTCTACTGGTGGAAACCCGAGGCCCTCAGAAATTCGGAGGCTCATACCAGGCATGGGCTGGGTGCCAGTTACGAACGCTAGCTGTGTGACAAGCCGCCCCCAACAGTAATATACTAACACAACAACGGTCCCGTCAGCAGCTCAGTCAGTGTCTCTCACGCGGGTCCACCTAGACGGGGGCTGGTCGGGGTCGCCTCGTGGGTTCAGCACACTCTTCTCTCTCTGTCCCCCAACGCCCCCCCTGCATTGTGTCCCCCACGGCCCGGCCACCCCTGACCCTCTCGCCAGCTACATGTTGGCCATAGAGTGACTGGCCATCTGGGCATCTTACGTGTCCGTCAAAGATTCCCGCAGTGTCCCAAGATAGAGCAGCAGAGGCTGCCTGGCCTTTTCTAACACACCTGGGGAGTCACACAGAGCCATGTCTGCCATGTGCTATTCAGGATGCAGCACCCCCCTAGACAAAGACCATCACAGAAAGCCTGGCAGGTCTCAAGTCCTCCCTGACTTGACGGCCCATCCTGGCCCCTCTGGCTCTCCCGCGCTGGCTCCTCTGTGTCTCCCTCCTCTGCTCTCCAGTCCCCCGGCCGCAGGGGTTCACAGCGTGCCCCGAGAATGCCAGTGAGGACGGTCCCACCAGAGAGCAGGGCCAGCTGTCTTGGCTTCAGAGGCCCCGGCTCCACAGGGGTCTCGAGCCCTCACAACCCCCCGTCCTCCCCGGCCATGTGAACACGACTGCATCCCAGGGAAATACCTGTGATGGTATTTGGACAAACACCCGTGATCTGAGCTCTTCCTGTGACACGGCCACAGAGCTGCCAAACTTCTGAAGCAATACTTTTATAAATGAGGTGTATTTTGGGTGTTGGAAATGTAAGCTTCAGTGCTAGAGCAGGTGTGGCCATGGACTCAGCTCTAACGGGACAAAATGCACAGTCTGTGGATTTCTACCACAGGTTTATATTTTTAACATTTACAACCAATAAACATTAGCTCCAACATCAACATAAGAAAAGGAAGACCATAAATCCTTCCTTTCTAGTAGTAAAGGGAACGGAGTCCCAGACCATAACGCTCGCTGTCATATTTTAATAGCAACTGTTCACAGACTGCTTGCCCCGTGCCAGATTCTGTACTAAGCTCTTTGCATTTATCGTCTCATTGGGTCCTTAAACAACCCTATTATTATTATTATTCCCATTTTACAGAGAGGGAAATTGACGCTTAGAGATGGATAGTCACTTGCTCAAGGTCATATGTTAGCAAAGGGCAGAGCCAGGGAACGAACATCCGTGTCACTAAATGAGTACTGCATTCATATCCCTGTCACTGAAGCTGTAGGGGGCAGAGTATTTCAAAATCTACACGTGGGCATTTACTGAAGTACCTGATTGGAATGCTCCGCCTTTGAACAAGTTGATTGTCACGTGAAATTTGGAGGTACTGGGGCTGAGGGGGCTGAGGGGGTTTGACAAAATTGGGAGCTAGTAGATGACTTTGTCCTCGAGCTCAGCCCTAGACCAGGGACACGTGAGGTATTGTCTTAGGGGATTCCTTAGGCACAGGGGAAGCAAGAAAAGGCAAGGAAATGCTCCTTTTGTGGAGAGAGATTCTGAACAGGAAACAATAGAGAAGACCAATGACCCGCAAAGCTGGTTCTTTGAGAAGATCAATAACAATAATAAACATCAGATAAACAACAAGGTCCTACTGTATAGAACAGGGAACTATATTCAATATCCTGTGATAAACCATAATGGAAAATAATATGAAAAAGAATATATATATATGTATATATTTATGTATATGTACAGTCACTTTGCTCTACTGCAGAAATTAACACAACATAGTAAATCAACTATACTTCAATACAATTTTTTAAAAAGCAATGTCAAACTAAATAAAAAACAAAACTCAAGTACAAAAAAATAAAAGATAAACATCTAGCCAAGCTGATCATGAAAAGGAGAAAGACACGAATCACCAGTATCAGAAATGAGAGTATTGACACCACTACAGATCTTGCAGACAACTTGGAAAAAGTGGACAAACTGCTTGAAAGACACAAACTACCAAAGCTAACTCTAAAAGAAACAGATGATTAGATAGATAAGAGTACTCTCTATTAATAAATTATATTCGTAGCTAGAAACCTTCCCACAGAGAATACTCTAGGCCCATAGGGCTTCACTGGTGAATCCTGTCAAACATTTAAGTTGAATAATTATTCCAATTTTACCCAAACTTTTCTTAAAAAGCGAAAAGGACTCATTTAATGAATCAGCAGTATTACCCTGGTACCAAATCCAGACAAATTTTAAGAAAAGAGAACTACAGACCGATATACTTCACGAACATGGAAGCAAAAATGCTAAGCAAAATTTAGGAAATCAAATCCAGTGATATGTAAAAAGGAGAATGCATTGTGACTAAGTGAGGTTTGTCCCATGAAGGCAAGACTAATTGATTAGAAAGTCAATGTAATTCATCATATTAACAAACTAAAACAGAAAATCATACGATCATCTCAATAAAGATAGGAAAAACGTTTGACAAAATCTAATGCCCATTCCTCATTAAAAAAAAAAAAAACTCTCAGAAAACAATGACTAGAAGGAAACTTTCTTCCCTTGAAAAATACAAACTATCACAACCTCACCATACACCAAAGTTAACTCAAAATGGATCATAGATCTAAACATAAAACCTAAAACTATAAAACTTCTGGAATAAAAGGATAAAACATTTGTGACCATGTGTTAGGCAAAGATCTCTTAGATTTGTCATAATCTATAGCTTTTACATACACGTGATCTGTGCATGAACAGTGTGAAATTTTGAATTGCATTAAAATTCAAAACTTCTGCTTTCAAAAGACTCTGTTAAGAGAATTGAAAGACAAGCTCTATCATGAGAGAAAATATTTGAAAATCATAGATCTGATAAAGGACTTTTATTCAGAATATATAAAGAACTCTCAAAACTCAATCATAAGCAAACAAACAACCTGGTAGAAAAATGGGCAAAAGATTGGAACAGGCACCTCACCAGAGAAGATCTATGGGTGGCCAAGAACCACATGAAAAGACGCCCTGCACCATTAGCCATTTGGGAACTGCGCATAAAAGCCACAGTGAGGTACCACTGCATACCTGGGAAGACAGCCACACTGAAGATGGACCACACCTGTGCGGGGTCTTCCTCAGCTCGTTGCTGGTAAAGCCCGGTGGAGTTTCTGGAGGTAAAAGCCATGAAACTGTGGACGTGCCCTAAGCCTGCAGCCCTGGGAATTTCTCATGCTCACAGCAGCCCACACTCAGCCTCCAGCAGCTTGTCATCTGAACAAAATGTTCCTCCCAGTTTACGGCTCCTGCAGCTCCTGTTGCAAGGAAGTACATTGTACTTACGACCTTCTGATGGTTTGCCCTTTGACCCCAATTCTCTGACGTGTCCAAGAAAAGTCATCGATCTTCGGGTTGTTCAGGGTTTTTCTTGTGGTAAGCATGGAAGTGATGCCAAGCTTCTTACATGTCAGAGCTGAAACTGAAAGTCAGGACAACCACTTTGGAGAACAGTTTGGCAATTTCTTAAAAAGTTAAACATACAGCTGCCATATGATGTGGCCATTCCACCCTTAAGTATGTATCCAAGAGAAATGAAGGCAAATGTAGGTAGCAGTTTTGTTTATAATAACCTCAAACTGGAAACAACTGAAATGTCCATCAACGCATGAATGGATAAGCAGAATTGTGTTATCTCCATATAATGGAATATTACTCAGCCATAAGAACAGAAAAAACTATTGATCCATGCTACTGTACATCAACTATAATTAAATAATTAAAAATAATTTTAAAAATTAAAATAAGTTTTAAAAAAACTATTGAAACACGCTACAACATAGATGAATCTCAAAAGAACTGCCAAATGAAAGAAGCTACGCAAAGAAGAGTACATAGTTTATGATCAGATACATAAAATTCTAGACATGTACAGGGACAGGAAGCAGATGGATCACTGCCAGGGGATGAAGGCATTGTTGGGTGGAAGCAGGAGGGAGGGATGGTACAGGGGCATGAGGGACATTTAGGGGATGATCGTGGTGATGGCTGCACAAGCACGTACACATGCCAAGACTTACTGAATGGTTCGCTTTAAACACGTGCAATTTATTCCATACCAATTATACCTCGATTAAGCTCTTTAAAAAAATAGTCTGAACAAGAAATATTGCCCTATTAGAGATGTTTTTCTTTTCTAAGAGGGAGGGCCATTAGAAACTGAATCTAATCTAGACATTAGAGATTTTCAGCTGTGATTCTTGAAGCCTGAGGCAGAGTATGATTTGCAAAGACGGCCACCACCGTGTCTCATGCCCAGGAGCTCTTACACGTGACCTGCCTCTATAATGCTGTCCCCTCCCCTTGAACCTGGTGACCTTGTGACCACCAGTAGAAAGGAGTGGAGGAAACACTGCATGACGTCCGAGGCTAGGTCACAATAAGCCACGCAGCCTCCACCTGGTTCTCTGGAAACTTTTCTTAGGGGAAAGTGGCCACCAAATAAGAATTCTGAGCACACAGAGACCCCCATGCTGGAGAGGCCACGCGTGGGCACTCTGGGCAACAGTCCCAGCTGAGGGCGCAGCCAACGGCCACCATCGACCACCAGCCATGTGAATGGAAGACCTGGGATGTCCAGGCCAGGGGAGCCATCAGCTGCCTGCAGCCCAAGCTGACACCTGGCTGCACCCCCACGGTAGACGGCGGGGGTAACTGCCCAGCTGAGCGGCTAAATGGCTGATCTGCAAAATCGTGAACAGAATAAAAGGGCTTTTGCTTGACACCAGTTTGTTCTGGGGTAGTTTGTTACACAGCAATAGTGGCGAGACTGGACCCTGTCAGGGATCACCGTACAGCAGGCAGAGGGCAGAGGATCTAAAGGGGTGGGGGCTCTGGGACATTTGCTCAGATAAGGACGACTTTGATTGGTTGAGGGAAAGGTCCTCTGATGCAGCCCAAGCCCCTCACCTTGGAGATCGGGTTACGGAGGCATGGACAGAATAAGACTAAGTTAGGATAGTTCATATGGCTTAGAAAGCGGATGTGCTGGTTCTCACAACTGAACCTTACAACTCCGAGTCCAGGGCTCCAGCCTCAGCACTTCACCCACCCACTGGGCCCTGGGTCAACCCCCAGGTCGGTACGGTACTCTTTTAACGGACCCACTATCATCTCAATAATACAGACTTTAAAAAATAATGCAAGTTGTCGATCTTCCAAAAGCAAATCTATTTATTAGAGCAGCGTCATCAACCCTTGTATTTATGAACTTTCAGTGCTGATTTGAGAGATCTGCTTTGAATCCAGCAGATCGTTCCCACCTGTGTGACTATAACCTTGTTGTCACAACATCACCTAGGGAAGCACGTCTGTAAGAAAGTTGTAGGAAGAACACAGCGCTCTCGCCCACATATATTTCGTCCAGTTTCCACCTATGCAGTGCTGGCAGCCCCTGTGAGCATCTGCTGTGTCACCTGTCCCCTTCTTCCCCTGTAACGCCAGGGACTTCGGCAGGCCAGTAAGCCACAGTCGGGAATGCAGTCAGAGACCATTAGTACAGGAAGCACGGTGAGATCCAAAGAAACCATGAACCAGTGAGTTGGAAAACACTCCATGAAAGGCCTTTTCAGCCTGTTTCTTTCAGGAGGAGTTTGTTTTTGGATTAAAGGAGTTTATTCAGGTATTCACAAATACCCAGGCTCTGCACCAGCTGGAGAGTGGAAACCCGTCCGTCATGATCAACTGCCATGCAGGGGACTGGCATGTTCCGACTGGGGAATACACGGATGAAAGCGGCGTAATTAGGTGACACGCCTTCAAAGGAGATGAAAGGCCCAAAACATCCTCAAAAACGTAGGCAAAAATATACCCTGAAATCACTACTTTCTTTATTTTGGATGTAGCAGTTCCAATTAAAGGCTGGGTGTCAACGGCATGGAATGTAGCAGTCTCGCACTGGGGTTCTTTCATTCTTTTTCTTTTTTTCTTTCCTTGCTGGGGGAAGAAAAATGATGAAGTGTCATTCCTATATTTCCTCCACTCCATTGGCAAGTGGTGTAAATTCCTCCCTCCTTAAAGGAACCTTAGACTAAGTTGGTGCTTTCATGGCCTTCCCCTCGGGTAGGAGAGGGGACAAGAGGACCAGGGGCTAATGGCACAAGTATCTGACAGCCCCCACCCCGTCCATCAAATTTTTCTCTGAGTTTTCTGAATGGCTCATTTGTATTCTCAACTCCTTTGCTTAAAAAACAGGGTCTTTTCTCTGTTTATATTGCTAAGAAAACACACAAAGTTCCATAATCTTCTTGCAGGCTCCTTTTCCTTAGACAATTCTTATTCTCTGATTTTGTTAAATTCAGGAGATTGGCAGGTTTTGAGGATGCAGGAGTTCTGTAGCTGGGGGACCGATCCATCTATTCCCCTCCGCTGATCATTTTCAGATGAGAAAATGGAGCCCCAGTGAGGTTGGGTGTCTGACTCTGAGCAGCAGGACTAGAGGCAAAACAGAAATTTGGGGGATTTCGATCCCCATGTGAGTGCTTTCCCCACTGTTCAAGCTATTCCTTTTCCATTTGCCTGTATTTTTAATCCTTTAATGGTCACACTCCGACTGCATTTGCAGCACTCATTAACACATATTTAAATAATTATGGAAAAATCCGCGTTTTATGCATCCTTAAGCACTCTGCCCTCTGGGTTTCTGCAGCTGGATCTGACGGAGCTCCAGCGATTTGGCACGCTGTAACGGGTGCTCTGACGGCCTCTTCTCCCGTGTGGTCTTGAAGCAGCCGCAGAACACCTGCCTTATTGAGCCCCGGGTCTCCAAGATGCTCGCACAAACACTTGGCTTTTTCTTTTTCTTCTCTCTCTCGCTCCCCCTTCCCTTTCCTGCCTGAATTCGAGGGTGCAGAATGAATGTGCTATTGAAAGGCCATTTTGACAACACCACTAAATATGGATTCCTCTTGGTTGCCAGGATTTCTCCAGTTTAGATCAGGGTTGCACGGAAGGGGATGGGAGGGTATTCATTGCCAAGACAGTGGTTATAGCTTGAAGTAGAAAACATATATATATATATATATATCCTGCAGTAGAAGACATAAGTATATAGGTATGTATAGATAGACAAATATATGTCTTCTTTGTCTATGTGTGTGTGTGTGTGTGTGTGTGTGTGTATCCAAACATGGAGTCACACTGTCGTGTGCTTCTGTAGTAGAACACTATATTATGCTCATTTTCCTTGTCAATACGCCTAAAGTTAATGACATATATTTCATCATATGGAGGAGCCATCAACTTCAAAAGCAAGTGTCTGCTGATGGACAAACAGAAATTTAGTTTATTTAATTTTGCTATTATTGACAGCATTTGATAGACACCTTTGCATACACACACACCTTTTCAATCTGGTCTGAACACTTACTTGGGACAAATTCCTACAATGTTGTCCTATAAATGTCTGCACATTTTAAATGTTGACACATATTGCTCTTTTTAAAATAATTTTATTGGGGTATAGTTGCTTTACAATGTTGTGTTAGTTTCTACTGTACAGCAAAGTGAACCAGCTATACATATACATACTCCCCGTCTTTTTGGATTTCCTTCCCATTTAGGTCACCACAGAGCATTGAGTAGAGTTCCCTGTGCTCTACAGTAGGTTCTCATTAGTTATCTATTTTATACGTAGTATCAATAGTGTGTATGTGTCAAACCTAATCTCCCAGTTCATCCCACCCCCTTCTCTCCCCCCTTGATATCCACATGTTTGTTCTCTACGTCTATGTCTCTATTTCTGTTTTTTATATAAGATCATCTATATCAATTTTTTCAGATTCTTCATACATGTGTTAATAAACGATACTTTTTTTTTCTGACTTATTTTACTCTGTATGACAGTCAAAAAGACACCTGCAACCCAATGTTCACTGCAGCACTATTTACAATAGCCAGGACATGGAAACAACCTAAATGTCCATCAACAGAGGAATGGATAAAGAAGATGTGGTACATATATACAATGGAATATTACTCAGCCATAAAAAGAAACGAAATTGGGTGATTTGTAGAGACGTGGATGGACCTAGAGCCTGACACATACTGCTCTTAAGAAAGGTGGGGGTGATTGAGAATTCCATCCCCTGTGTTAGAGGATGCCCACTCCCCACTGCCTTCACAAGCACTGTGTCTGGTCATTAAAAGCAGTCTTTGCCCATGAAATTTTGAAATGTCCCATCGACAGAGGAGGTGAGAATGGAAGGGTGAGGAGGGCCTGGGCTGGGAGGGGGTGGGCAGGGGCACTTGTGGAGAAACTGGGACTCTCGTGCACGGCTGCGGGGGATGGTGCAGCCACTGTGGAAAACGGTATGGCAGTTCTTCAGAGAATTAATAAAATTACTATATGACCCAGCAATTCCACTTCTGGGAGTACACTCAAAAGAGCTGAAAGCAGGGACTCAGACACTTATACACCCACGTTCATAGCAGCATTATTCACAAGAGTCAAAAGGTGGAAGTAACCCAAGTGTCCCTCGACAGATAAATGGCTACACAAGACGAGGCCCATCCGCACAATGGGACAGTTCTCAGCCTTAAAAAGGAAGGAAGCACTGACACCTGCTACAACATGGATGAACCTGGAAGACATTGTGCTAAGTGAAAGGAGCCCATCACCAGAAGATAAGTATTGCATGATTCCACTGATAGGAGGTACTAGACTAGTTAGACTCATAAAGACAGAAAGTAGAACGGTGGGGGCCGGGGGTTATGGGGAGCTAGTGTTTAATGGGGACAGAGCCTCAATTTGGGAAGATGGACAAGTTCCGAAGACGGATGTGGTGATGGTTGCACAGCAACATGAACGTACGTAACCCCACGGAACTGTACACTTAAAACAGGTTAAATGGTAAGTTTTATGTTGTGTCTGTTTTATCATAATTAAAGGAACACCTGACAGCAGCAGCACCCACGAGGGGTGCCTCCCTCACTATTTGGGGGCCCCAGAGTGAGGCGTTTGGGAGCCCCGCCCCCAGAGGACCAGTGATGAAAGGAGGCCCTTAGGGTCGACACAGGGTGGGGGGCGGCGCCCGGTGTGCCCAGTGCAGGGGCGGCCCTGTCCCATCCATCCAGGCCCAGGTGCCACCTTCGGGAGCCAAAGGTCACCCAGGGGACACGCTCCCGCAGAGAGGCCACCGCACTGCCAACGTGTCAACACGTCTGCACTCAAAGGCACTGGTGGAGATAAGAATGCAGAAGAGGTGTAACCTAAGTGTCATCTGAAAGCTACCAGGGGCTTAGCTGCACTTCAAAGACGACACAGGGCGGGGCCCAGAGACAGCCAGCGCAGACAATGCGGTGGGCCAGTGATTGTGACTTATCATGTTCCACCGCTGTCGGGCGGCTGGCGTGTGAAAAGGTGGAGGGACCTCTCCGTGGGGCTTTACGGGGATCGTAACTGATAAATCCCAGGAAAGGTCGAGAGCTCTGAGCGTGAAGGGACACCTCGTCCCCGGCAGCAGCTGAAGTCTTGAGCCCCCATTAACCGATTAACCACAGTGAGAAGAGCAGGGCCGGGAACACAAGAAGGAAGACTCAGGCAGTCCCAGGCGGGAAGCGCGCAGTGTGCCCACGGAATTTGACTCGCATTCCAGGAAGATGAATGAAGGCGGAGAATCTAACTCCCCCAAGTCTGGGTTACTTTAGTCCAAATAAGAAAAAACCCCAGGTGCCTGAAAGTGCCCTGTGCTAGCAAACACGACGCCTTCTCTGCAAATGGCCGAGGAAACAGGATTCCCACCATTTGGTGGCAGTTTTGTTTCAGGAGGAGTTGGTGGTGGGGAGGGCAGGAAAGAGCGCACTGCATACCTTCCGTTGGCCTCCGGGGTGGGGGTCAGGAAAGGGGGGCCGGTAGGGGCCGGAGGTGAGAGGGAGCTGGCGTAGGAGGGATACACTCCCCTTCCCTGTGGCGGGAGCACAGGGTGGGGAGTGCAGGGGGATGGGAAGTGAGCCCAAACAATCACAAATTATTTGGGTTTTTACTTGAGGACCGCGAGAAGCCCTGGGATGGTTTCAGAAGAGACGGTGGGTTCCACGGCTCAGGGTCACGTCTCAGGCTGAGCAGTGGGGAGTGCGTTGCATTGGGTGGGGCAGGGAGGCAGCTGTTGGGATGTCTGGGGCCAGCTGATGCTGCGCGGGCCAGGGGAGTGGCCGTGAGGACCCAGAGGTGAAAGGAACTGGGTGAGGCTTAATGGGGTTCTTAATGAGCTTTTCCTAAAGTGCTTTATCACAATTTTTTTTTTTTTTTTTTTAGCCAGCTTCTGCATTCTGTCTTAGAAAAGAGGTGACATAATTTGTATGGCGGGCATGATCTGGGAAAGGAGAGGGAGGGAGCGTGCAGAAGCAGAAAAACCAAAGACATGGTTGGAGTCCGATTCCTCTGCCAGAGCTGTCATGACTGTGGGAATCTCATTGACCACATCACCTCCACTCTAGCGTAGAAAATAGCAGAGAGCCGGCACCCAGTGTCAGGAGGCATCAGAGTCCAGAGCCCACTTTACTACTGGCGAGCCTGGCTTGCCTGACCCTGACGTTGCCTGCCGGTTGCAGGCACAGACGTCCGTGGCCCCCAAGCCTGGACGCCCCCGTTGCTCACATGTTAATGCAGAGCTCTGGCCCTTAGCCTGTGCAGTCTGGTGGGTGCCAGGATGACCAACTGGGTGAGCCACCCGGGATGGCATAAGTCCAGCATGTGCCGCCCAGTCTGCTCCATCAGCAGAGCAAGTAGACACCCCAATAAGGAAACGTGGGGATGGAAAGGCAGGGGGTCCCCAGAGGGGCCATGACTTACCTTGGTGATTCAGATCAGCAGGGGTACGCTGGCGGCTGCGCATCTGTGTGCGTCGCAGGCTGCAGGCGGCAATTTGGGGACACAGCCTGGGATGAGTGGCCAGGGCCTCGGGTGGGGCCCATCGCCCGTCTGATCCCAGTGTCCTCTGGAGTAGGACGAGTGGGTGGCCCTTACATGGTGAAGGTCAGGGTCAGTTTTAAACCCGCTGAGTCTGCAGTAACAGAGGTATCGGAGGAGACCTGTCTGAGGCCCAGAGGAGCAAAGAGCAGAGCCCAGGAGCGAGACTGTGGCTGGAGATGTAGATTCAGACTCATCGGGAGGCTGACGGGAAGGCAGCTTGGATGCTGGGATCACAGCCTGGCTCCAGAGTCGCACTCCGCCCCCTGCTGCTGTGACACCTGAGGCCACTGGCTTCCTCCCTCCTGTACCTCAGTTTCCCTATCTGTGAGGGAGGGACAGTAACAACCCCCCCTCCCCAAGCTCTGGGAGGTCAGGGAGCTGCATATGGAGGATGCACAGCACGGAGTCGGCCTCCAGAGATGTGGGTTCATGGTTTCCACTCCCTGCTCAGCATTTTGCTGTATATTCTGGAATCAAGAGATGTCAGAGTGTAGGATAAATTATGAGACCCATACGGCCCAGGTCAAACTTGCCTAGACTGCTAAAAACACCTCTGATTTAACTCTGCAGAACACTGAGTGGTTTAACCTTTTGGGTTCTTTAAATAAACTCTCTCTGCTCTGAATGCCGTTCTAGCTTGGACTGGAACCAACAGAGCAAACGGCCCCTCTGCCGTTGCACCGTGCTCGCTGAATGGGCCTCCTTACCTCCTCACCGGGCGGTGGGCTCGGGGCCGTCTGCAGTCACACTGCACGTGTCAGCCGTGAGCGAGGGCCTTGGAGAGACAGCCACAAACGTCCCTGGCTTGATGGAGACATTGCCTTTTGGGTTACTCCACTACCGGAATGTTCTGCTTCCTGCCAAAGATGGTCAAGTCAGGGCACATCTCCCCATTTTAGAGAAAACAACAGTTTTACAGGGAAACTCCGACACAGCCTTTCATGAGCACGAACAAAGGCTCCCATCCCTCCAGTGCATCTGGGGACCCAGGAGATGGCATGGAGTGATTTGTGATTAAAATGCTCCCTGTTTTCACGTGCAAGAACCTCCTGGAAAAGTGGTCCTGAAACAGCCCAATTCCAGAGGGGAGGCTCCCAGATGGCAGGTCACTCCCGCAGACGTCAGGATTGAAGACCCCATGAGGTTATGGTGCTGACTCCAGGTCAGACTCAGGGAGACCCCATCCAAGCTCTGCGACCTCGGGCATCTTCTTACTTATCTTTTTGTCTGTCTATAATGCTGTTGTGAGCATCACATCAGACCATGCGGTGAATGACGGATAAATCACTACAGTTTACTGAGTGCTTGCCACACACGAGGAACTAACGTAACAGCGTCTCATATTATCAGGTTTTTAAAATACCGAAAATAAAACCCCTGAAAGATGATTATCATCATCCTCACCCCACAGATGAAGAATGTGAAGCACAGCAATGTTAAGTAATGTGCCTCAGGTCCCCCAGCTGGACAGTTCGGTCTCTCACCAACCACAGCACGTCCCCTCTCGTGTTAGCTTTCCTTCTGCTTATATTACTCTTCCTGCTTTCCACCCCCTCCGTCTGCCACACCCCGGCCACCTGACAGCCCAGCTCATTGATGACCCTGTCCTAGTTTATTTTCCTTCCTGGTTCTTGTTGCATGAATAATATGCATGAACTTGACTCTCCCAGATGAACTTGAATTCGTCTTTCAGGGTTGGGGCTCAAGCATAACCTCCCTTAGGAAATCTCCCCTGCAGTCAAGGCCATGGCTCCCTGCTCTGTGCTTATCTCAGTGCCTGGGGTCTGTTCTTCCCATTGCGTCTGAGAAATGGTCATTCATTCTTCCTTCCCACTGAGGCTGCAGTCTGTTTCTCCACCCTTGAACCTGGGCTTGGCTGTGGGACATGCTTTGGCCAGGGGGACTTTAGCAGGTACGATGGGGGTGCTCATGCCCGGGGCTCCACCCCTGGTTGCTCTTGGGACGCTGGGAACTCATGTGAACGAGCCTGGGCCAGCCTGCTGGAGAGTAAGGGTCACAGGAGGACCAAGACACGTGAATGAACACTTCCTACCGCATCTAGCGCCCAGCTGACCACAAAGCAGGAGAGAGCCAGCCCATTCCAGGCCAGAGGAACCAACCAGCCTCCTTACAGAATTGTGAACTAAGTAAGTTTTGGGGTGGATTCTTACGCAGCACTAGCCAGCTGATACACTCATGTATCTCCACTGCCTAGATCAGTGCAGGTACTGACACAGGTGCTTAAGGAGTGAATGAATTATGGCTCAGTTCATAGTTGGAAGAATGGATGGGGAGGACACCAGAGTGTGACTTGAAGGAAACTTTACCTAAATCAGTCCTGGGAATGCTCCCGTTTCCTCTATTTCCCATCTTCAGCTGCTGTAATGAACTCCACTAACACCTGTCAGCCTGAGTCACCAGGTCAGCACTCAGCAGTTACTTCTCGTCCACTGTGTCACACAGACTGATCTGCAGTCAGCACTTAGAGCTTACTCAGATACCCCCAGAGTCTCTTTGGTTTACAACAGCAAAGATTCATACCTGCCCACGCTGCAAGTCCACACATGGTTGGCAGGGGCTTTGCACCTCGTGTTCACCACTAAGGGGACAGCCTTCGTCCGCAGCACCGCCTTTGGGGGGCAGATGGAAAAGAGAAGACAGTGAACTCAGTGCTTCCCAGAGTGTCCTGCTCACTCCTCTCCCCAGCATGTAGCACAGTGCCCGACAGGTAGCAGGTGCTCAGTAAAACTTAGTTGAATGACCGACTGAATGATGTGGTAGGTCAGTCGTGGGGCATATGACCTCCTAGCGCCTATGATTCTTTCATCAGAGGATTCATTTTGAAATAATTGTAGACTTACAGGAAAGTTTCAAAAATCACAAGGAAAGTTTCCATTTACCCTCACCAAGCATCCTGTAACATTAACTTCTGACATAACGACAACAACTTCAGCAAAACCAAGGAGTTAATATTGGTAGGGTCCTGATGAAACTACAGACTTTATTTGGATTTCATCTTCCTTTCCCACTAATGGGAATTCCAGCCCAGGATCCCATGTTGCATGTAGTTGTCACGGGTCCTTGGTCTCCTCCAGTTGGGGACAGTTCCCCAGTCTTTCCTTGTATCTTAGGACCTCAGTGTTTCTGAAGAGTGCGGGTCATGTACTGGGTTGGCCAAAAAGTTGGTTCGAGTTTTTCCATAACAGCTTACGGAAAACACGAACGAACTTTGTGGCCACCCCAATATTCCATCGGATGCTCTTCTGTTTGGATTCTTCTGAAGTTTGCTCATGATTAGCTTGATGTACTGCATTCTTGGCAAGCGTACCCCGGAAGTGATGTTCAGTCATTTTCAGAGTATCGAATTGAGGGGTACATGATGCCCATGTGTCTTATTACTGGGCATCATGTATCTTATTACTATTACTTAGTAATAACTATTACTTAGTTCCTCGTGTGTGGCATTATTTATATAAGTGATGGTGACTGGATCTCCTGGTTAAGGTGGTGTCTGCCAGGTTTCTCTAAAGATGCTGTTTTCCTGGTCACATTCTAATTCAATGGCCAGCGTGCTTGTCCGGCTCTGCCCCTGGATGGACGCCACTGGAGGACAGGTCCATCTCTGTTTCCTCCTTGGATCCCCAGCACCTAGGACCATATCTTGTAGTTTTTTTTTGCACTCAGCAACATCTTATTAAATAAATGAATGTCCTGAAAGATATAACCAATTTTCAGGGAGCTGATATTCAGGGAATAGTGGGTTTTCAGACTAATTATCCTGAATAGAAAGGGCAAATGATTCCATCCATGCCTCTTTCATGTCTCATGTATTTTATTTAATCTCATAGTTTACCTTCTCTATCCTCTGATTCTTACCCCACAGCTGAATGAGACACTTCATTTAGGTGACCCATGATTTGGGTCCTATGAAATTTTGGAAGACTAGGTACAAAGCAAACCACCTTTACATAAGCAGTAGAAAACTGATATTTCTTACTGACCCATTTTCACGAAACCCACCTTCCCCTAGCAGCCATCCTGATTTCCGAGTCTTTGTGAAGGCTCCAATTGCCAACGTCACAGCCACTTCCAAAGGGAGGTTTAGTGTGATGTCTCAGCTACAAGTGACCAGGAATCTGACTAACAGTCGTATAAACAAGCTAGGTAATTATCTCTGTCTAGAGAAGCACACAGGGAGTTCCAGGTTTGTTCAGTGGCTTCACGATGTTATCAAGGCCCAGGCGTGTCCCTCCTCAGCCTGTTGGCATGTCGTCCTCAGGCTACAGGACGGCAGCCCCAGACATAGGTATCACATCCTGTCTCATGACAGCATCCAAAGCAGATGTGGGGAAGGGGGTTTCTTTTTGCATTTCCCTTATGCCTTCTTGGTGGGAACTGGGTCATAAGACCCTCCCTAATTACGGGAGAGCCTGGAAAAGAGCGCACCGAGGGTCATAGGCTCCACCGTGGGAGGTGGACCTGCTAGCACGCGAGGGGAAGGTCTGGCTTTGCCCGGACGACTCGCACCATCTGCTACGGGGAGCTTCTAGGCGGGGTTCCTGAGTGGGGAACTGGCTGGACCCCAGGGCCATCCAAGGAAGTGGAAAGGTAGAGGAGGTCTGGGGCAGACTGTCTGCATTTCTGAAAGTGTTTTATCAGGTCAAGACCAGAACTGGAATCCAAGTCTCCCATTTGCTATCTTCTTGGTCACAAACCCCATAAAACTTACAATACATAATCACAGTGAAGCATGCATGAAGAGCAACTGAGGAAGAAACCCCATCCCTGCGTCTTTCCATCAATCCATCCATCCATCTATCCATTCATCCATCCTCCATCCACCCATCCTTTCATCCTCCCATCCTTCCATTTGCCCAGCCATCATTTTATCCTTCCTTCCTTCCATTCTTTTATCACTTCTTCTCTCCCTCCCTCTTTTCCTCCCTCCTTCCACCCACACTTTCAATGTTTGGGGGAGCCATTTGACTCAGTTATGACCAATGTGACAGAAGTCTGCTTCTGGGGAATATTTTCACCCCCTTATGTAAGGCAGGGA
Source organism: Mesoplodon mirus (assembly GCF_964341445.2). Taxonomy (NCBI): domain Eukaryota; kingdom Metazoa; phylum Chordata; class Mammalia; order Artiodactyla; family Ziphiidae; genus Mesoplodon; species Mesoplodon mirus. Next base: position 2,804,793 of record NC_138995.1, on the reverse strand, counting down.
CATTCAAGAGAGGCCTCTTTCTTCTTGGGACGCTATCGGGAGAGAATAAGATGCTCTGAGCTGTCGCAGCCATATTGCAACCATGAGGCAAGACACGTGAGGATGAAGCACTCTGAGTCTCACACTGAGGGTGCACAGTGAGGAGGGAACAGTTCCTGCTCTTCCGGGCTCGCACTCCAGTGCAAGAGACAGAGAGAGACGGGCAATGACAATTCCATGTGAATCCACTGTCGGGGGATGTGCTGGGAGGTAAAACCAGGTGGTAAGGTAGAGGCTCAATGAGGAACAGAAGGAGCTAGAGAAGAGAATTCTGGGCAGAGGGCACAGCCTGAACAGAAGAGCACAGAGCTACGATGCATTCAGAATGCAAGGGCTGAGTAAGAAGGTGGAGGGAAGCAGGCTGGACGAGAACGACAGTGGGCCCCCCGCCCCGGCTCACTCTCCTCCGACAGCCCTGGGCTCCCAAGCTTGTAGCGCCAGCTCTGTCTCCTTCCTGTCAGCTTCCTCAGTTCAGCTGGTGCCCGCCCAGCCCCATCCTGGGGGCACACTCAGCGGCGAGTTTGGGCCTTGCTTCTCTCCATGATGTTGAGAAACTTCTGGCCTTTGATATCTGCTCTGGACTCCTGTATCCTGCTCTCTGCGGTCCGGGGGTGGACAGAGGATGACAAGCCCCTCCCTGGCCCCCCCTCCTCACCCCTCCCCCTTGATAAGTTCAGTATCAAAGGTCCACAGGGGAAAGCGGCAGAACTCAGGCCTGCGCTGCCACCGACAGGTTCATCGTGCACAGAAGCCGCTGACGGTCTGGCCCTGGGCCGTCACCTCGGAAAGCCGGAAAGCCGGACTCGCCCTGAGCCATTTGTAGGCACGGCTCCTGGGAGAAAACCTCCCCGGGATGTACTATTGACAGCTGGGGGCAAAATCCCGAAAGATAACAAAAGAGCAACAGAAATGAAAATGGCCAGGGACACGGACCCACCATAGATTTTCCTGGGCAAGGTGGGCCGGGGAGCTGCGGGGATGCGCTTTCCGAGAAACCGAGGCCAAAGAAACAAAGGACCTGCCACAGCTTGGCAGGAGCCCCTTCTCCTGTGACATTAACTGCTTCCTGTTCCCTTCCAACAGGGCAGGAAGATGGAAGTGAAGGAAATGGAAAATGCAAACCACACACCAATTTAGTTTTTTGCTGCTTGGAGCTCAATTTTTGCTAACTTTGGAAATGCCAGAAGAGAGAGGTGTTTTGTCAAGACATTAAAAAAATTATTTTTTAAGGGAAACAAGACAGGCTATTCATGACCAGCAGGGAAGCACACCTCCCGGGGTGCTCGGCACTCCCACTGCACCCGGTAATTTGATTTAACGAGATGATGAGGCTGCTGTGAGCATCCTCTCTCAGCCCCAATGCTGTGCCACGAAGGCGGCGAGGGCATTAACTCAGGCACAGCCAAGCCTTTGAAGCTTTATTTTGTTTTCCCCTCTCCCCCCTCCCACCCCCTGCCAATTAACACCAGGGAGAAATCACATCCAGGTGCAGTCTCAAGCTGGCCCTGCCAGTACAGCCATCTTGTCCCTAAGGGCAAGAGGGCGCTTCAGGGCCAGAAGGTGCCAGGCGAGTCTCCAAGTGAAGCGCCTGGCATCAGAGCTGGGATGCAGGGGCGGCGTGCCTGGGCTGCTGGCCTGAGCGGCTGATCACGGGATGACGTCCCTCTGAGCACCTCTGTAACCGTGGCTCCGGCACTGGGATGCCCTCCCTCCAGAGCCCTGCGTGGCTGCCTTCCTCATGCTGTTCAGGTCTGGGCCCAGGTGCTAGCTCCCTCAGGAGGCCTTCCCTGACCCTCCCACATCTAAAAATAGAGCCGCCTCCAAGTGGATCACCCTCCATCTCCTCACCCGGATTTGCTTTGGTTATTTTTCTCTGTGGCACTTGCCACTACTGAAAACACATGATTTATCTCTTGCTTTCTTTACTTTACTTGTTTGCTTGTTTTTCTGCCTCTTGCATTAGACTGTCACCTATAAGAGGGCAGGGAGTGGTGGTATCCACTTTTGTATCCCTGGGGGGGATACCAGACACAGAGCAGGAGCTTAATAAACATCCCTGAGTGTGTGAGTGTGTGAGTGTGAGTGTGTGTGAGCATGTGATCTCCTAACACGGAGCCTGGCGTGCAGCACACACAGGTGCAATCAGTATCGTTCATTCATTTACTCACTATCTAGGCATTTGTTCATTTCACACTCATGACAGCTCTTTAAAGAAAGTATGGACACCAAGGGGGAAAGGGGTGTTGGTGGAAGGAATTGGGAGATTGGGATTGACACATATATACTATCGATACTATGTATAAAACAGATAACTAATAAGAACAGACTGTATAGCACAGGGAACTCTACTCAATGCTCTGTGGTGACCTAAATGGGAAGGAAATCCAAAAAAGAGGGAGTATACGTATCTGTATAGCTGATTTACTTTGCTGTACAGTAGAAACTAACACAACGTTGTAAAGCAACTATACTCCAATAAAAATTTGAAAAAAATTCTTATTTCTGAAAAAAAAAGAGAAAGTAGCATAAACCCCCTTTTGCAGTTGAGAAAAGTGAAGCTCAGAGAGGTTATGTGAATTGTCAGTGCCACACAGCCGCGGAGTCAGGTTTGAGGCCCAGGGCTTCCTGATGCCAGCATCCCCACCCACCCTTCTGAGCAGCACCTCCCCACCCAACTGCTCGCGCTGGGGTAAGTGGACCCTGTCGATCCCAGGAGCGGACGAGTCTGGGAGGCCCAGAAGTCCCACGTGGGGCTGTTACCTGGGCTCATGCTGTGCTGCCCGGCAGGGTTTCCATTGCGGAGACGGGTCTCGGGGGTGGGCGGGGTGCCTGGCAGTCGGCCTCTCGCTGTGATAACGACTGCCCTTCATTCGGCCCGTCTGCTGACGGCCTGCAGTGGGCGGTTGTGTTGCACGGCCCTGGTGTCCGTTGGTGAGGGAACGCCAGACAGGACCTGCTATAGAGCATATGTAGGTCAGCTTTTATCCTTGTAGCCACACACCTGCCCATGTCTCTCACACACACACACACTCACACACACACACACACACACCAGGTCATTAAGGCACGGGAACCTTGCTGCATCCACTGAGGTCATTAGCTCGTGGCAGCTGGACCAACAGCCACGGACCTGAAGAAAGACTCCATCCAGGGCTGAGGACACTGGCACCTTCTAGCCCCAAGGAAGCTGGGCTGAGGTCCTGGTCACAATCTCCTTGATTTGGGGCACGAATGACTTTCCAGTGGACAGCGACGGGTCCTGAAGCCGTGAGGACCCACCCTTGTGTTCCGTGTCTGGTGGGATAATTCAGTGCTGGTTAAAATGGTGCCGACGGAGTGGTCGCTGAGCAGGGACTGAACATGCCAGCGCCTGGGGTCCAGACCAGGGAGTGGGGAGCCCAGAGGGCTAGAGCCGATGTATCCCGTGGTTGCTCCAGGTTTCACAGTTCGAGGAACTGCCAGGCTCTCTTCCAAAGTGGCGGCCCCATTTCACACTCCCAGGTGGTTCTCTTTGGTAATGATTTTTTTCCTCTTCTGCTTATTTGTATCTTATAAATTGTTGGCAGTGCTTATCTGCCTCTTACAGGTTTTTTTTTTTTTTTTCCTGAAGATAACGTTATCTAACAATAATAGGTGGCATGGAAGATGGGTCATACCTGGCCATACCGTCTGGGATGCTCTTGGACTCCAGAAGTGGCCACATACTCTGAGGCGATCGGGACGTCTCATGGGGGGAGGGACATTGTAAAGGACACAGGTTCTATGGAGAAACAGGGGGTTTCTTGAAGGGCTCACAGGTGTTTGTGTAGACCTCAAGACCTCAACTCCAGCAGAGGTTTTATATTCCAGCTTGCATCACTGCTGTGGAAGTGAGGTGCACCCCACTTAAAAGTGAGAAGGGGCTCCTGTCCCCCTTTCCTTTCTACACCTGGAGTCCTACCTCCTGACCCTGGGAGCCTGGAATGGAGGCTGCTCTGGGCCACATGGGAAGTTGCCACTAACCACATCAACATCTTTAAAATTAATAACATGAATTCCATAGCGAGGGGGCCTGGGCCGGAGATGGAGGGCTGCTGGCTGCTCCTGGGCCCCATGCTGCAGGTGGGGGACAGGAAACCTGAGGACAGGTGGGACCTCCAGGTGGGCACTGTCCTGTCGGAACGTAAGACCTTAAGGACTTGGCCGTTACTGGGATCAGATCCATCCAGGCTGATTGGGGACGGGTTCCCCGAGGTGTAGAGCTCTCATTTCAACACACACTGTCATATGTTTATGACTTAAATCGAAAATAGGCTCTTTCTACTCCCCACAAATGCACCTCTCCCCTGTGTGTTTGGTTTAAAAGGATCCAATCTTTTTATTCGAGGGCTATCCTATGATTCAGTTTTCGTAGAAGTCCGAATTCTTAAATTCTGCAGCTTCAAAGACTTCAGAAGGTCATCCAGTTCAGACCTCTCCCTCGATCCAAACAGATCCCTATACTGACCCAAAGATCAGGAAGGATCCTCTGGGCAAGTTTCTAAAGCTCTTTCTCTAAGCTTCCTTATCAGCAAATCGGGCAAAATAATAAGGTCCATATCAGAAGGATGTTGGAAGGATTAAGTAAGATACGTATGTAATGTTCTTAGTGCCACGCCAAGCACATTGCGAATATTCAATAAATGACTGGGTTATTACTGTCACCCGCATCACCAATGCACAGTATTTTCTTTGTGTCCACCTCTCACCTTGTGAAACAATCAAGTCTGTAGTTGGCTCATAAATGAAAGCTCCCTTCCCAGTTCCATTACAACACAGGGGGCAGAGCTCTTAAGTTCATTCCAGACCAGTAGGAACAAGCTCGTACCTTCTCAAGGGCTGAGGTCAGAACACTGGGACAGCCCAGGTGGCACAGTTGGCATCTATGACGCCACGCCCTCTAGTGGAAGGATGAGGCTCCTGAACTCAGGTGTGCAAGGAGGCAGGTGAACGGGAACGTGGCAAAACCGGGTGAATTTTCATGCCATCTGAATTCAGTCTTCCTGAAACACAGACAGTAAAAACGGTAATCAAGATTACAAGGCAACGCAAACAGAAATGCATCTTGAGGAATTTACATTTGCAGTGTCCTTTTCGTGCTTTCTTTTCTAAATCTATGCTCAAAACCAAAGAGCAAGATAAGGGAAGGGGCTGCTCATACGGAGGGGACTTCCTTTTGAGCTGAAAAAAAAAGTTCTAAAATTAACTGTGCTGATGGTTGCTTAACTCTGTGAAGATACTAAAAATCACTGAATTTTATACTTTAAGTGGATGAATTGTATGGGATATAAATTATATCCCCAAAAAGCTATCTTTAGAAGTTGACTTTTCAAAATGTTTTATTGTTTTTAGATATTCCCCCAATACTTATTATGAAAATAGAAAACACCCATAAAAATAGATTTTTCTCGAAGTATTTATTTGCATTCTTTGAGTTCCAGATGCATTTGTAGTTTGCCCCACCAGAGAAGTTTCCCTGAGGTCAGCAGTACATCCCAGCGTGTGCCAGGCACCGTGGAGATGGGAGATGTGCAAAGCTGGATGGTGAATTGAAGTCTCTTGTCCAGTTGTGGAGCCCAGACTGATCCTTAGAAGCAATGGGACGAAAAGAGACAAGATGGCTCAGAATAAGGGACTACATTATTTTTTGAGTGAGTTAAAAGAAGTGAGTGAGTTATTGAAGGTTCAAATAATCCAGGAAGGCTTCATGAAGGAGGGACCTGAGCTAGAACTTAATAGGTTTAATAGAAAGAACAAGTAAAATATAATACAAATAAGTAAACTAAAAGGAACACAGAGTTAGGATAACAGCCTCAGCTCTCCCTCCTCGGGCCCTACCGTGGGCTGGCACTCTGCGTCCTGCGCATCGCAGACGTTCCCCAGAAGACAAGAATACCATTCAGGGAGGAGAGGGTCCCGCTTCCCCCTCTCCAGTCCCCAGCCGGAAGCCAGAGAGCAGGGGCCACTGACACAGAGCATGTGGCCAGTCCCCAGGGAGCGAGGACGGAGGAAAGGACGGAAGAGTGGTCGGGAGGGCTGCGTGGAGGCGTCCAGCACCTCTAGCTGGGGCTGCAGGGGGTTAGAGTGTGACCCATCTGTGTCCCAGAGGAGAGGGGGTTTGCTCAGGCAGACTGACAGAGGACAGAGATGGGGGCCCTGAGCTGCCCCCCGCTTTCAATAGCAGGGGGGCGAGAGTGTCACTTTGATTGTTAGAGTGTGCGGGGCTCTTGTGAAGGTCTCTTTATTCATTTACTTTAGAGTCTCACTACCCCGCAGGTGAGGTGGTCCTCAGCCATCACCTGGGAGCGGGATAGAAATGCAGAATCTCAGCCCCACCTGCACACGCTGCCCTAGAACCTGCATCTCGACCAGATGTGCCTGGCGATTCAGGCGCAGGCTGCTCTTGGAGAAGCTCTGCTTTCAATCACCCCAGGGACGCGGGTGGGTGGGGGTGGTTAGGAACAAGCCAGTTAGAGTTCAAAGGTGGGCGTGTCCACCCTGCTGCAGGTATTGGGCCTCAGGCACAGGAAGTCATGGCTGCTGGCCTGTCCGTCCAGCAGGGTGGACACCACTGCTCCACCCTGCCCCGCTCTTCCCTGCAGACGCCAGGAGCAGCCCCACAATTCTCTCCACACAACATGCCTGTATCCACTTCTTGTCCATCAGAGCGGGCAAGTGGGATGAAATTTAGTTGCCTAATGTATATATGTAATATCGCCCATGTATAACTTTTGGCAGAAATATAAAATCCACTGATTCCCAGAAAACAAACACCATGCCTGTTTTGTACACTCATTATCCCTGTAGACCCACACAGTCTGTGGTCAGCAAGCAAGAAGCTCAGAGTCCGGTCAGGAGGCGGAGAGATGACATTGACATTGTACGTCTGAAGTACCAGCCCTGAGAGAGGTGCCGTGTGCTGTGGTCTCCAAGGCCAGCTCTGTCCCCACGGGAGGGAGGAGGAGGGAGGAAATGCCCTTGACCCAGGCCTGGGGGGATGGGCCGGTGTGGCCAGAGGACACAGACAGGGAGACAGAAAGTCATTTCCACCAAGAAGGAAGCCACCTGCTACAGAGCAGAGTTGAGTCCAAGGCCCGACAGCTGTGCTCATCTGTCGAAAGGTGTGGGTCTGAGTTGGAGAAGCAGCAGGTGTGTCTTTCTTTGGCTCCCAAGCATACCTGAACTGATACTGTTATTTCTTAAACTTCTGAAAGCGAAGTTAAACATAGAAACGACAGTATGGATAACCATGCGTATTTGACAACCATCTTGGAAGTCTGTCAATGCGGAGGTTTAAGATGCCCCCCTGCCCTTATCTAAAAGCGCTCTGCCTGAGATTGATGCATCGGTCACCGGTGCATCTTGAGCAGATGTTGAGAAAGGCAAAGGTCCAGTTCTGAGGTCTTGCAAACTGGACATGACGGCAAGAGGTGGCTGCTCCAGTTCTCATGGTGGCCTCACACCATGTCGACGGAGACGGCTCTACCTGTGGGAGAGCTGGGCTGTCCAGACACTGTGGGCCTGGCAGTGACCCTTGAGAAATGGAACAAAGGGACCTTAAGTTGCATCTGATTGGATTCCACCCGGTACCTAATGCAGTGTAGACACGAACTGATGGTGGGTGTGGGGCAGCATGACTTGCTGGGGTGGTGACATCGTGTCACATCGAGATAACCTCTGGCGTCAAAGGAGACATACGTTGGCTCTGCTGTGCCCCAGTGAGTAACCTGGGGGACGCAAAAGTACCCACAGCTCTGAGCCCCTCCCTGCAGTGAGAAACAGCAGTGGTCAGCGCAGCCCCAGCGCTGAGGGAACACTCCGTCCAAGTGGTGATGGGAGAGGGTTGTTATCCTCATGTTATCGTCAAGATCCTGCTAGTGTTACTGCACAGGGAATTTGCTAAAATTTTATATAAATTATATATATAATTTTATATTATATAACATGTTTTATATTAAAAAACATGGGGTGGGGTGGCCGCTCTTGGAAGTGTTTCACCCATGACTACTGTGTAGGGTCCATGAAACAACAGGACCCATGTGCTCTTAAGTGTACACACTCCAACTCTGCGTGTGCCATGTCATCGACACGGAAAACACTCCACACTTACACATTCTGCAAGCTGTCAACACGTGTGGGGCGTGTGGGTTGTTCCCGGGCTGTTGCCAATATCGCAGTAGAGGGAGGGGTGGCTTCGATGATTCAAACCATGACACTTACAGCGGGGCTGGGAGAAGCCAGTGATGCGGGGACAGCATCATGGGTGCAGCCTCTTCTGGACTTTCAGTCTCCCGGCGGCCAGTCCGCTCCACGACCGGCTCCACCAAGCCTCTCACTCTCCGTCCCTGCTCTTGAATTACTTGTCTGTTTTCTGTGCAGGTGTCCCTTGGAGACCACACAGCCTCTTTTTTTTTTGACACGATTTCAGACAAATGGAAGAGGAGCATAAAAGTTCTCAAGATGCCCTTCTCTGAGGTTCCCCAAATATGAATATTTACCTTCTTTGCTGTATCCCCTCCCCAACACACGGAGGAAGCTGCATATAAGATCTGCCTCTCCACTAAATACTACCATGTACATTTCCTAAAAATGAGGGATTCTCTTCTGTAACCACAGTACAATAATCAAAATCAGGAAACTAAAACTGACACAACTCTGAGCTAATCTACAGCTCTTATTCAGATTGTCCGATTGTCCTAAGAAAGCTCTTGATTGGCTGAAGGTGGATGGACCAACAGGCTGAAGAAGATGTGTCTCATCTTCGGCTGGCTCCTGCCCTGCTCGGCCTCTCTGTTCCACTCCTGCATCATTTTTCATCATTGGTCATTTCTAATGATGTCCTACTTCAGAATCAGTAGTCACACTGATGACAGGGACGGTTCTGTATGGGCTTCTCTTTCTGTAATAAATCTCCGTTTCAAGCAACACTCCAAAGACTAGCCAGTAGGCCTCGTGTTTCAGAGCTATGAATGATCACTGAGGTCTGCTTTGATTTTGAGATAACTTATGAAATTAGTTGTGTGTGTGTGTGTTTTGTAGGAAGCATGTGTGCCCATGTATGTGAGCACAGAATAATACTGGGGCAGCTGAGTTAGGCTATCCGAGTGGTGGTCTTGAATTTATACAGCCCTCCTGGTTGACTCTGGGCAAGTAAATTCAGTCCCCCGGAGCTTTACCCATCACCTGTCGACTTTCAGGCAAGACCATTGTTATTTAAAGAGATCTGTTTTGTTTCAATATTCTAAGTCCATAGACACGCTGAGAATCTATCAGTGGAATATTAGTCAGCCTTAGAAAGGGACAAAGTACTGACAGATGCTACGACACGGATAAATCTTGAAGACATCAAGCCAAGTTAAATATGCCAGATACGGAAAGACAAATACCGTCGCATTCCACTTCTATAATGTAGTAGGGGAGTCAAACTCATAGAGACAGAAAGTAGGACGGAAATGGTACAGAGGAACTTATTTGCAAAGCAGAAATGGAGTCACAGATGTAGAGAACCAAGGGGGGAAGTGGGGGAGGGATGAGCTGGGAGATTGGGATTGACATTACATATACTACTATGTATAAAACAGATAACTAATGAGAACCTACTGTAGAGCACAGGGAACTCTACTCAGTGCTCTGTGGTGGCCTAAATGGGAAGGACATCCAGAAACAGGGGATACATGTATATGTATAACTGATTCACTTTGCTGTACAGCAGAAACCAACACAAGAGTGTAAAGCAACTATACTCCAATAAAAAAATGTTAAAAAAAAAAGTAGAATGGTAGTTGCCAGGGACTAGGGGAGGGGTAGGGTGGGTTCGGTGTTGTTACAGAAGACGAAAAAGTTCTAGAGAAGTTCTAGGTGGTGACAGTTAAACAACAGTTTGAATGCACTCAATATCACAGAACTGTGCACTTAAAATGGCTAAAATGGAAATTTTATGTCAGGTATATTTTACCACGATTTTAGAAAACTAAATAATTTTTAAAAACTTGCATTTCAGAGGAAGCCAGCATTTTAATCCCTTGCACGGAGAAGTTTTGCAGCAGTGCTTACAGCTGTCATTATTCCAGTCCCTCTAAAGCCTTCCTAAATTCATCAGCCACCCGACTGTCGCTGTCCCCGGTTCTCTTGAATGTCTCCCAGAAAAGTGAGCAGCAACACAGGGACACACTCGGAAACGTTCCTCCCGACAGCAGTCGTTGGCCTGACGTTAGAAATGAATGATTTTCCACTGTACCAGTGACCCTGTTGTGGGTTCTATTAGCACCATATGTTACATGTCTACGTTTTTAGTAAAGCCTGGCCTTGTGTGTCCTCTGCCATCTGCCCTGGCATCAGCACAGCCCACGTGGTGCACGGAGGCCAAGGGCCTCCTCCACCCAGCATGGTCTTGCCTCTCTTCCCAGCCAGAAAGCACGCGTGGGCAGAATGCATGGGACCAGGGGGAAGGTGGATTTTATCAGCTCCGTAAGTCACAGTGAAGTGGGCCCGTGTTTTGTAAAACATGTGTTTGGCAAATGATTCCCTGTGGGTTGCAGAAATCCAGATGGAGGAAGTTTTCTAAGTGCGACGTCAGAATTTTACATCTGCCGATCCCAACAAGTGCATGGCGCCAAGGAGAAGCAGCAGGTTGCCTGTCCACAAAATCTGAGAGCGCGGATGTGGTTCTGGGGGCTTTGCTCAAATCTAGAAGACAAAGGCACGGTGTCTTCAACCCCCGCTGGGCTTGGGCATGGTGAGAGCAGGAGGAGTCTCAGCATCGCCCAGAAGGGCTCTGTTTCACAGACGAGGAAACGGAGGTATGGGAAGGTGGGCAACGTGAGTTGCCCAAGGCTGCCCAAGGTTGGAACTTGAACTTGGGGCTCTGTGGACTCAGTGTGGGGTCCCCTGGCCTCACCACGCTGGACATGGCATTGGCAAGTGGCTCCTGACATGGTGGGTCTGCTTGTCTAGTGCTGCCGTTCACTGCTGTGCTGCTATGCCCCAAGTCTGGTGCTGTGCCACTCTGATTCCTGGTTCCCTGTGCGCAGATGGGAGGCTTAGCTGACACAGTGCTTGGTCCATAAGGGACTGATAATGGTGAGTCATGGTACAGGAGAGGCCAACAGGACACGGCCTGGGTGTACATGGCTGGTCAGAGGGAGGGCTGGGGACTGGCCGGGCTGGGAACGGCGGGGGAGATTGCCAGCAGAGAGGGACCTGCAGACCCCATTGCCACATTCAGGCTGGGTGTCCTGTGGGCTGAGACAGGGCTGAGAGACGGGAGGCTTGTCCACACGAGCGCTTTTGAGGCTGCATGGCCACGTGCTCCACTCTGATGATGGTGCACGGAAGCCGCACTGGCTGTTCTCCACTCACCCCTCCAGATCCATCCTGCGTGCCACTCTGTGCCTTGGGAGGCTGCCCTGCAGGGACTGTGTGACGGGGCTCCCACACTTCCGGTCGGGATCAGCCAATGGGACATGCCAGAAGCAGACTGGAGGGCGGGAGCGGAGAGAGGCGGGGGGCTTCTCCTCTGCACCCCTCGTGCCTGGCTGTAGCCTCCCCAGTTATTTACCCTGCCACTTCCAGCCCAGGTGGTAATGGCCCCCCACTCCTGTTAGCCTCTGGATACCTCCCCATCCTGGTTGGTCCCCAGAGCCCTGCCCTTGCTCTGTAAATACTGCCCTCCCGCCCTGACACTGTCTTCAGTTACCTCTGGCGGAGGCTGCTTTCCTGGTGGGACCATGATGGATACAGGAGGTGATCGTCAGACTACAGGAATGCTGACATCTAGATTCAAGGTAAGGACAGTGCATATTCTGTATGGTTTGGAAATCCCCTCGAGATCCCACATCAAAGGGATGAAGTGTTAGGGAAAATGACCAGTGGCCTGGGCTACTTCTGCAGTCATGGAAAAGTCTGCAGAGACCAGAGCTTATTCGGAGGCCACAGTGACTCCCCTCCCACCCAGGTGGAAGGGTGTCTGAGGTCTCTGGGGCTGGTCCGGGAGTTAAATTGGAGTCCAGTCTGTTGTATCACTAACGAGCACCCTCCCCGCTTCCTTCCCTCCCTTCCTCCCCTCCCCCCTCTTCCCTCCCCCGCCAACACCCTCCACAACCCACTTCCTTTCTTCAGGAAGCACAGAGCCAAAGAAAACGCATGTAAACCCCATTCTGGAGCTTTTAACCTAGTTCAGCAGTTATCAACAGTGGTCCTTGGACTTTGAGGTGTTTCCAGGGCCTCTTCATAATGTTTTGGAATGTTATAAAATCATGCATGGGTAAAAGATCCATGCAAAGTTCAGGACAGACCAACAGAATTGAATGTAATAAGTACAAAACGTTCATTCATTTGGTTTCAGATTCCGCATTGCTACTAGTCTTTAAGGAACTACCTCTTGTCGAGTTTTGGTGTAGTATTAATGAATAATACCTATAATTATCCAAAAAGACTATTAACTTACCTCTTAATTTCCAAATCCATATCTGTGTGTGGCCAGGCTTGTTTCATATGCACCGGATTAAATGAAGAAGCAGATAAGAGAACCCAGCTGGTTCCTAAGCCAGACATGAAACACGTTTGCAAAAATGAAAAACGCTGTGAATCTTCTCACTACTTTTCTATTTTGCAAAACATGATTATTTCTTTCAAAAATACGCTATTTGTGTTAACATGCAATGGGTTTACCCTCATTCTCATTTATATGACTTAATGGATAAGATATTTTTTAATTTTATCAATTTTACTGTCGAATTCTGTAAATTTTGACAGATATAAGCCACAAAAGCAAAGCTCTTTAGGATTTTCAACCAGTTTTAAGGATGTAAAGAGGTCCTGAGATTTAGAGGTTTGAGAACCTCTGTTCTAGGAACGATACAGTAAACACTAATATCAGCCGATGCCTGAGGAAGAGGCAAAGGGTGCTCATCACCCGTGCTGTCCACAAACCCCCGCTACGAAATGATGTGCCAGAGACCTAGGGTCTGGCCATAGAGTGTCAGCGTGCCCAGGAGGTTAGGGTTTTGTTCCATCAGTGGGAAAGCTGTGCCACCCTGGGCAAGTTCCTTTCCTTCTCTGAGCCTCATCTGGAAATGGGGATTCAGTGGTTCCCGCCTGACAGGAGTGTGTGTTGTGGGAACTAAGTGGTGGTGGAGATGAGGGGGGTGAGCACGGGCTCACCCAAACAGGTGCGTGTGCCGGCCCCGCGCTCAGCATTTCACAGCCAAGTTCTCCCTAAGTCCTCGTGCAGCCCCTAACCCAGTACTGTCACCCCTTCAGGCTGCTTGGGAGGGTGAGTGAGACGGTGCCTGCCCGTGCAAAGACCGTAAATCCCAAACCTCTTCACCGCCTCCCTATCGCTAAGGGTAAGGACTCTTGCAAAGATCATTTTCTGAAGGTTAGGGATGCCCGCTGGGCAGCAGGGAGCCTCACACCTGGAGGACAGCACACATCTGGGAAAAGATGCCAATAATCTCCATAAAACTCTTTCCCGGCCTCGGGCCAGTGGGTTGTTTAGAAACCTCCGGGGGCAAGGAAGACCAGCCCGCTGAGGAGCCTGCCCTTGCCGGATCCCTGAGAAACAGGTATTTCACGCTGTATTGGCACACAGGGGCGGCCAACAACCCCTGCGCTTGTCTGCCTGGCTGTTGGGTAATTTTACAAATTGGCTTTTACTGTCAAGGGAGGTGGGCAGATGTGGGTAGTGGAATATTCCTCAAGGTCACAGGGTCAGATCTGGCCCAGCTATTGGAGACTTCTGGGGTTATCTGCCCTCTGAGAAGCTGTCTATTCTGGGGACCTGGGTCAATGCTTTCAGCCAGCAAGTGTCTGTGAAGCACCTAGTAGGTTCTAGGCACCGTGCTAAGTGCTGAAGACACAGTGGTGAGCAAGGCTGATAGAGTTCTCATCCCCACGGAAGGTCACGTTCACAGGTTCTGGGGATTACGACGGGGGCATTATTCTGCCTACCTCACGGAGGGGCAGAGCTGTGTCTCCAGGCCGCCCTGTCAAGGCTGTGGATGCTGACCAGCTGCACTCCTGCATGGACGTGGGGCTAATGATTCGGTCAGTGGCTGAGCTCACTCTGGCTGCCCCACATGCAGCCACGGAGCAGGTCTCTTCTCTGACGCGGCCACGTGCCGTCTCCTGTCAGCGTCTCCTTTTGTTTCCAGAGCGGAGTCCTCAACTTGACTGCACACTCAGTGGCCTGGGGCCTCGCTGGAGGGCGGGAGGGGCCCGAGAGTCTTCATTTCTAGCCCGTTCCTGCTCCCGGGGACAGCATGGCTGCTGGTGTGGACCACACACGGGAGGACATGGGTGGAATTTCTGCTCACTGCTGATCCCCATGGCCTGGAACAGAGGTCGGCACATAGTAGGTGCTTAATAAATACCCAGTGAATGAAAGGATTCCCCTTGGTCCCTCCCCTGTTTCTCAGGACCAGGACCTGGCATCTTTCTCTCGTTGACAGGCCCTCTGGAGTTCTGGTTGAGGGAAGGAGCCCGAAAGGCACCAGCTGGAGTGACAAGTAACAGACCCGACAGGCAGACACCGCTCCCTTTCTTCCATGATTCTCTACCTCTATTATTTGTATACTGTTTCACTTGCTATGTGTAACCCAAAACCTCATGTTGCCACACCAATCCCACCAAATCTCCAAAAATGAGGGCCAATTGAGCTGCAGTGGCCCCCTGCCTCCCCCGCCGCAAGGGCACACACGCATTCACCAGCTACTGTTATGACCCCCCAAGCTTAGCTCCCCTCCCGCCTTGCACCGACATCCAGCCACGACTCAACATGGGCTCTGTTTATTATTCTAGAGAAGCAATTTTCAAGGGGCTGAAATACTTGTTAAAATTAAGGTAAAGAATGTAAACCACAGCCAGGCCGGTTCACCTTGTGCTTCAAAGGCCTCTTGTTTCTCCAGGCACCGCCTCCTGCAAGCTTCCTGCAGGTCTCCATCAGCCCCGGCAAAAAGGAAGGCCGGCCGCCCAGCGGACGGGCAGAGTGGGGCCCGGGAGTGCGGCCCGTCTCCAGTCCTGCACAGCTGTCCTGGGGCAGGAGGCACCTGCTGGGCCCGGGTAGAAGACGGCCCGGGAAGGCTGAATACAATCAGTGGAGGGGGCTTGACAAGTGATGAGGGAAGACGGGAGTCTGCAGCGTCCATGGGCGTCTGAGGGGCCCGCGTGCCCGTGGAGCCGACTCTGTCTCCCAGTGGGTGGAGGTACACGCCCCTCCAGGCTGAGTCCTGGCATCGCAGAGCCTGGCTTTGGTGGAAGGGCAAGGGTGGAGGACTTTGACCACGTAAACGCCGAAAGGCAGAGCGCTTCAAGGAGAACCACCCAGGGCTGCTTCACAGCATAGATTGCCGCCTCTTGCTCCAAAAAACTGCTGCTTCCAAGCGGCTTTTTATTTTCTGCAGACATCTCCCTTAAAAAATGATAACGGGGGAAGGAGGGCTCTTTAGGGAGCTTTAGCCTTGAAAGCGCCCCCTGAAGTTGGAGGAGGGTCCTGGAAGGCTGGGGTGTGCATGGGGCTCCCGCACTGAGATTCTTGAGAAGGTCTCGCCCTCTCAACGGGTCCAAATCGGTGGCCCAACTTCCTCTGGAGATTAGATCGGCAAATGGGGAGAATGATTAATTAAAGTAAAATGGATGAATCTGAGCTTTATCCAAAGTGGGTTCAGATTCAAGTTGAGGCTACATCTCCGCGGGCTCTTGGCACCAGCACAGCGCCCTCAGCCCACGCCTGTTAGATGACTCACTGCTTCTGGTGGAGCGGGTTTCAGGACCCAGGTTCCAACCCAGCTCCTCTGCTGTCTGGGAGCTGAGTGATGCTGTGCATGCCCATCTTTAGAACATCTTCCTGTTCACTGTTCATGACAGGACGAGGCCGCTGCAGACCCCGACATGGGGCGTGCACTGTGGCAGTACGTGACATGGTCAGAACTTCAGACGGGGCCCTTGCAGCCAGGCAGGCGGGGACCAAGTCCCCTGCCCGTTACCTATGGATGCGCCCTTGGCCGTGTGTTGGACCTCCCTGTGCTTCAGGCACCCCTCTGTACAGGTGTGAATGTGAGAGCACCTGTGAGGAATGCAGTCCTTGGGAGCTGTTTCTATTCATGTCTCTGGCATCATCCGTTGACCATGAATTAGAAATAAGACGACGCATCCAGAAAGCAACGATTTAGGAATAGAAAAGTCACCCTTCTGGCCTTGATCAGTGGCCGGACACATGCTCAGTGAATCAGGGGAGCTATGCTGTAAGCCCCCATTTGAATCTAAAAGCCCAAGAACCAGGAACTGATGTCCGAAAGCAGGAGAGGGTGGATGTCCCAGATCAGCAGAGAGAACAGATTTGCCCTTCCTCGACCTTCTGTTGCACCCGGACCCTCAATGGATTGGGTGGCGCCCATGATGCTGGAGTGCCATCTGCTTTCAGAGGTTCGCCATCTCAGTGCTCATCTCACGCAGAAACACCCCCCCCCCAGACAGAAAACGTGTTTCATCAGCTACCTGGGCATCCCTGAGCGCGGCCGAGGGGACACATGAAATTGACCATCACATCTGCATGGCAACCCACAGCTTCCCTAACGGCCGTGCAGAGTCCCCGTACCCTTTGAGGCCTGAGGAGCTTGCTGCCGCTGGGTGTACCATTTCCAGGTGAAGAGCGTTGATTTAGACGTCTGCCGGTTTGGAGCCGTCGCACGTGAGGCTACAGGGGACCCCTTGGCACCTTTCTTTCGGGCGCTGATGTCTGCTTTGCCACGGGAAAGCTGAGTGAGATTCCTGGGGCCCAGCGAGGCGGGCACTGAGGGTATCACCACGTGGCCGGAGCCCTGTGGGTCGGCTTTGAGCTGCGCAGCCAGCCAGGGCCCTTGCGTGAGTCTAGGACAGACGAGAGACCCAGCTAATGCGTTCCTCCTTTGGAACGCAGAGTCCATCACAGGAGAGCCCGACTCCGGGTTTAGCAAACGGAGGGTAATTAGGACAGTGGGTGGTCCCATCGTCCTCAGGCAATTAGATCTGAGGAAGCACTCCCCCCACGGAGGACAGCCTGCATATATTCAGCTGCCGGGTGAGCTCAGCGCCCTGCAGGCCTATCCCTCCTGACAGCTGCAGGAAGCCTGGGGAAGTGGCATCCCCGGATCCACGTCGAGCCCTGGAAATGCCACAGGGAGCAGCAGCAGCCACCACTCAGGACTGGGGAGAGGAAGTCTGCACTTTACTCCTTGAGGGAGACAGTGGACACGGTTCCCAGAAGGCAGAGTCTCCCCGGGAACGCTTTAATAGCCGGAGTGGGAGTGGATTTACTCCGTGACATGGGTGTCAGGAGAATTCTATTTATTTATCTGATTTTTCTCAATTGGACAAATCCAATTGCAACTGTCCCTTCCCTCTCCCCCTACCACGTGTTGAGGTTTGTGAGAAATTTAATCTGTGTCATTTTGCCTTTTTTGAGGCGGGTAGGTAGCAGGGAAAAGTCAACTCCCTAGAGACAGTTACCTGTCTTAGGTGGTCTTAAGCAATTCAGAATAGTTGAGGGAGGGGTCTGGTGTGATTTCCACCACGGCTACTTGGAGCCCAAGCACAGCAGCCCACGTGGTTGGTCTAGTGCAGGGCAGACAACTCCACCATAGTCTAAACAAGCGTAGGCCAGGAGCTGGTGGAGGTGAGGAAAGCCTGCTGCGGGCAGCCACCCCTCCAAGCACTTTGCAGATGCCCTGCCTGAGTCACCAGGGAAAAGAGCACAGGGGCAGGTCTGGGACACTAAGCAGGCCATTGTAACCACTGCTCTGGAGGGATTCCGGGAGTAATCTAGAGTTGCCAGATTCAGCAAATAAAAATGCAGGATGCCCAGTTAAATGGTAATTTCAGATAAACAACTGTATGAGTTTCCTAGGTTTGCCATAACAAATTAGCACAAACTGGGAGGCTTAAAGCAATAGAAATGTATTCCCTCACTATTCTGGAGGCCAGAAGTCTGAAATCAAGGTGTGGGCAAAGCTGTGCTCCCTCTGGAGGCCCTGAGGGAGGGAGGTACCTTCCTGGTCTCTTCAGGCTTCTAGTGGCTACTGAAATCCTTGGGGCTCCTTGGCTTGTGGAAGCATCACTTCAATCCCTGCCTCTGTCTTCATGTGGCCTTCCCTTGGTGTGTCTCCGTGTCTTTACATATTGTTCTTATAAGGGCACCAGACATTGGATTTAGGGCCACCCTCATCCAGTGTGACCTCATCGTAACTAATTATATCCATAAAGACCCTATTTCCAACTTGACATGTTCTGATACTCTGGGTGGACGTGAATTTTTTGGAGGACACTTATTCAACCCATGACAATAATGGAAATAGTTTTTTAGTTGCATGGGACATATTTTATACTAAAATTATCATTTTTTTCTGACATTCAAATATTTCAAAAGACATATTTATACTAAAATTATTAATTTTTACCTGACATTCAAATATTGCATGGGACATCATTATATTAAAAATTATTCATATTTCATTATTATATTAAAACTTATTCATATTTCATCTGGCCACCCAACTCCTGAGACCCATGACATCTGTGTCCTGTCCCATCTGAAGTGCAGGCCAGTGCATTCCCGGGAGAGAGCACAGCCCTTCCCACCCGAGGCAGTGTCAACACCCCCTGGGCCCTGGGCCCACCCTGCAGGTATAGGAGAGCTCAGACTTTGGAAACTGAGTAATGGTCTCCCCTTCCTGGATGGGGGTGGGGAAAGGAAGTGCTTCACTGAGGTTGCAAAGCAGAAACAAAAAAGGTCAATGTTACCTCTTTTCTCTCTGTCCCTCAGGGCAAGAGCTGAGCCTCTCAGCTATGAGGAGTGGTGGCCTGAAGCTGGGCACAGTCGCACCTAGCAGATAACATGCAGGGGAAGAGTTGAGAACCAGGGCTGCTTGCTCACTGATTCAGCAAAGTTTGTTAAGCACGGGGCGGGGGGGCAGTGAGGGGACACAAACACCCTCAGCTGTGAGCGTGATGCGTTCACGCCATTTGGGCAGCCCCACACCAGGCTGTGTGAGCAGCCTCCTGCAGCCGTGGGGTGCAATCAGTGCGCCCAGCCCTGGGCACTGTCTCCTATTCTCACGACCACCCGTAGCTCCCTGAGTGTCCCTGTTTGCACCCGAGGGGGCTCTGGGGGATCAGGCAGTCAGTGACAGAGGGAGTGGAATTTGAACCTCCTCCCCTGTGCCTGACTCTGACTCACACACACTCGCCAGCCCAGGCACCGAGCTTGTCCCCCATGTGGTCACGCATGCGTTTATCCAGTGCACAGGTGGTTAGTGTGTTTTACCAAGTGCTTGGGGCCACTCAAGGCTCGGGGTCCCTGCAGGAGGCTTCTGGAGCTTCCGCTGTGTGTGCAGGGGGTGAAGACTGCATGATGGAGAGTGAAGAGGGTGAAGGTAAACGAGTACTGAGCGCGTGTGAGTGTGTTTGTCTGTGTGTGCATGAGCGTGTGCGTGCGAGAAGACCTCTACGGGTGAGTGTAGGAGTGTGTGCATATGTGTGGGTGAGTTTCTTTTTTTTTTGGTGGATTCCTCTTTATTAATGTGTCTCCTACCTTCCCCCCTCAATTTCAGTCCCTTCCATCTACCCCCCCAAAAGAAGGCAGTGAAAAGAAGGGATTGTTGGAGTTCTGAGCCCCTTGAGCAATTAGAAAGGGAACAGAAACCAAAACAATCAGTGGACGTGACAGAGACTGACAATCGAGAAATCTAAAGCAGAGCAGGAAAGGTGGGAGAGAAAGAGGGAAGGAGTGTTTGCACACGCATGCACACGTGTATGTGGTGGTGTGTACCTGTGAGTGTAAATGTGCAGGCATGTGATTGTGTGTGTGTGTGTGTGTGTGCTATATTAAATGCAGTGGTCAGAGAAGCTCCCTCTGATGAGACAATGTTTTGGAAGACACCATCTGAAAGAAGTGAGGGAGCGAGCCCGGCTGATTGAGGGGAAGAGTGCAAGGTGGTGGCAGCAGCAAGTGCAAAGGTCCTGGGACAGGATTGGGGCTGGTGTGCGGAGGCTCAGAACAGAGCCAGTGTGGCCGGGACTGAGTTTACGTCTCACAGCTTCAGGCTTTTTGACACTGGCTCTGTCACCCTGTCAGAAATCCTCAGGGAGGCATGGCATGGCCAGGGAGCCAAACTGTCCACACTGACTGGTGAATCCTGCATTTCTAACCCAGCAGATGAGAGAAATGTCAGTCTGTAGAGCAGAGATTCCGGTAGAAAACCCCAGAGACATCACTATACTACCTAGGGATTTACCCACCTATTATTAGAGGCTCTAATAATATAGGCTCTTTGTATGGGCAAAAGAATACACATATTATCCAGAAACCTAAAATGTAATGGCATATTTCTATAATGAAAAAAACTTCCCCAAACCTGTGAGATGTTTTCTACTGCAGCCTTCACTGACGTTAAACCTTCAACATTTGATAGAACAAGACTTCGGTCACATCCAGCTCAACGGGATCAGCCCCAGGGAGGACCTCAGTAGAGAGGATCTCTGGTTATGGACACAGAATAAAAAATGAACAGTGATGAGGGTGGGGAAGGCGGAGGTGGGCAGTGAAAGCTGAAAGCTCAGACATAGGTGGCATTTTGGAATGAAATATTGATTCCCCAATATACAAATTACATATCTGTATGTAAGTCAAATCATTATGCTGGACATCTTAAATCTACATAGTGTCATATGTCAATTATATCTCCATAAAGATTGTACCTCAAGAAACAAATGCACAGAGATACCTAGAGTCTTTCAGAATCCAAGTTTAAAAAGCTGAGCAGTACGTGGTGAATCCTGTGAACCCAGGCACTGGAATCGGACAAACCAGGAGTGGAAACTCAGCTCAGGCCACGTGGCCTTGGAAGTCACTTGAGCTGAAAAACGGGGAAACCAGGACTTCACAGTTCCCAGGGTGGCTTCAAGATAGCAGGGAACAGAGTAGCCATGGATGACAAATTACACAGAGGAAAGTCTTGAGATGATTACAGTGAATGGAAAGGAAAAAGACAAAGAGAGGAGGTCCCCACAAGCAGAGAGAAGAGGGTGGACCCTGAGGGCGGACAAAGACAAGCTCATATGTGGAGATAGCACCAAACGTGACCTGTTTAGAGGAAGGCGGGGACGTCCCCTTGACAAGGAACTAGAAGTGTTGGTGGGAGGGGCTCCACACCTCCACAGGTCATGGCGGGAGATGATGGAGCCGTTTCCCCAAAGTTTTGAGCAAAAGAAAACAGGATGAAGAATATGAAATCCAGGTACGTTGTCTTTCAAGTATGAAGACAACAAATCGGTATTTTTGAGAACAAAACATGAAAACACTGAATGCTACCCTCATTCATCCCATCAGGGCACTGGAGAATTCCTCGATGACATGGAACTGAACGAGAGACTTATAAAGAATCCCAAAAGAAGACACTGTGGGGAAGTGATGGGCGATACCATGAAATTCACATAGACTGGGATTCTGCACTGGGCGATTGTTGTTACAGAACAGAATTTACCCTAAACAGTATAAACCCTAAATATGGAACTTTACACCCGGGGGGGGATTAGTATTCAGAACACAGTTTATATCGTATGGGTCCCGTCAAAGGAAACGTGATACAGGCGGTTAGTGGGGCCGCGTGGAAGCTGGAGCCTGGGGGGTGTCAAACAACGCTGTCTTAAGGGCACAGCCTTCGGGTCACCCCTCCCCACAGTTTTGGCATCCACTTTTCTTAGCTTTGGACTGATTTTTAGGAATCACCATCTTTTTTTTTTTTTTTAAACATCTTTACTGGAGTATAATTGCTTTACAATGGTGTGTTAGTTTCTGCTGTATAACAAAGTGAATCAGCTATACATATACATATATCCCCATATCCCCTCCCTCTTGCATCTCCCTCCCTCCCACCTCCCTACCCCACCCCTCTAGGTGGTCACAAAGCACCGAGCTGATCTCCCTGTGCCATGTGGCTGCTTCCCACTAGCTATCTATTTTACATTTGGTAGTGTATATATGTCCATGCCACTCTCTCACTTTGTCCCAGCTTACCCTTCCTCCTCCCCGTGTCACCATCTTTTGTGGTAAAGAATTATTTTGGCAATTCCCTTGGTGTTACTTTACATTTTTTCAATTAAATTCAAGTAAAAGAAATACATTTTCATTTTTAAATAGTGTGGATAGTGTTACTCACGTGTATTAACTTCCTCTCTTCAGCTTTCTATCGATATTTGTGTACGTGTGTAGGAGGACATTCAGAAAGACAGCCACATTAATATTAATCCTATTTTGCAGGAGTTAATACATTTTGGGCAGTTGGTCGCTGTCTTAGGAATTTCTGCTTAATTTTTTTAAAAAGCAAGCATGAATGATATTTATAAGAAGCAATTACACCAATACTTAAAAATACACCACTATATGCCTTCCTTGGAGAAAAAGAAAACCACGATGGAATATATCAATATATTGTGCCTCCCTGAAAGATAAATCTAAGTTATTTAATTGTGGGAAATAAACCTATAAGCAGGCAAAAAACACTGAATCACTAAACGGAATTCCATTTAAATAACAGGGTATCTGGCCTAACTCTGAGATGTAGATGTCAAATCCTTCCTTTTTTTTACTTTATAATTTATTCATGTATTCAACAAAGTGCCGAGTGCCTACCATGTGCTGGGCATGTCTCTTTTATTTGATGACAGCCCCCTAGGCTCTTATGGACGAATGACAAGATTACATTTAGACGAAATAAAAGTGAGACCCCCAAATCATCAGAGGGCTTACTGAGTCACTGTATACCAAAAGGCAGCTTTGAGAAAGCATCTTCTTGGGAAGGAGCCATGACCGTAATGGCCGTAAATATTCATGCCCCCAAGATCGCACCTCACTCTTCTTCTAAGACGCAAAATCTCTCAAAAGTTTCCGGAAGAGGAGCCAGAAGCTCAGTGGTAAGAGAGTCTGCCAGCTTTTAGAAGACCAGGTGATGGAGCAGTGCTGTTAGCTTGACTTACTGAATACACACGAATGTTGTATTGAAAAGGGAAACCCCGGGCTGGTGTCAGCCCAGGCACGACCTCGTCCCCTTCTTCTCGGGGACTAGACCTTCGTTGTGACCTTGGCCTCCTGGGGAGACTAATTACAGCTCGGTACTGGCTCCTGCCCTCTTGCAGGGACCCTGCAGCCCCACTCCCAGCCCCCTGCTGCCCAGCCTGTTGCCCAGTCTAGGGCTACCTTCCACTGGGTGGTCCCTCCAGCACTGCAATGGCCCTCACAGTCCGTGGGCCCTAAGCCAGGCCCAGCAGCGCCCCCACTGTCATCATCCCGCTGGATGGTGCCTTAGAGCCTCCCAGACCACTTCCTGCCAAGACGCCGGGAGGGAGCCGCACTCTAAGCTCTGGACTGTCCAGCCTGTAAGGGGCTGGAGCCCAGTCAGCCAGCCTTGATCCAGAAGCCTGGGAACTCAAGCCTTGAGCATCTTAGGGAAAAAACAAGAAAGACTTTCCTAATTCTGCTGTCTTCCGAATACCACTCTGGATTCTGGCTCCAGCCCCTCTGAGATTGTAAACATCTGGGGGGGACAGACAGCCTGACCCTGTGACTCCGCCACAAGCCCCCTGTGGATATGCAGATGACGGGTGGAGAGCGGTCAGCCGTCCCAGCCTGATAAGGGTCCCTAAAACCCCCAAATCAATGGGCAGATTTAGCCTTCTCAAACCACGCCACATACCAGCATCTGTGACATATGGTACAAATAAAATGGGCTTAGTCTTACATCGGGAAGGAGGTCATTAGAGGCAGCTGAAACTGGGAAGCCTCACGGCAAAGACAGAAAAGGCCAGGCTTGGAGACGACACGGCTGCACGTCCAGCTGCGCACGCTCCGTGGGTCAACGCTGGCTTTGCGTCCAGCCTTGGAAGACCCTGCTCCTTTACTGGAGGCTAAATTTGTCCCCGAGCACCCACTGCCCGTGGAAAACCTGGGCTAAGACTTCAAATATGACCTAAGTCTTGGTCAAAACACAGGCAGGCATTCATGTGAGTAACAGACGTGTCACTGTGTGCCTGCAGCACACGGTGCCCGTGGAGGGGAGGAGACCAGAGCTTCTCCTCTGTTTCAGGACCTGCTTTGGGTCCAGCTTCCCAGGACAGGCCTCCGAGGGTCTGTCCTCCTCTTCCCTCTACTCCCAGCGTCCCGAGTCTGCACTTCCTATGCATCAGAGCCGGAGGTCACTCCTCAATTCCATAAGCTCGGGTCTAAATGCACCAAAGAGGAGGGTCCTCCCCCAGATGAGTGCTTCCTTGATAAATGGATGGAAAGGGCCCCAAATCTCCCACCTGAAAAGGGCCAGGATGTAAGGAGGCCACAGAACACGAGCAGTGAGGCGGCCATGGGGATGGGGACTTGGCCGCCGTTTTCAGTAAATGCTTTTACTTCGTGTTATTTCCCCCTTTCTCTGTCCAGGCTGAAGGGTCACTAACAGCTCCGGGTCCAGAACATGCTCTGGGACAGACGTCCCCTACCTTTCACCCTCACAAACTATTACATCCAGCCCCGCCCCACCCCCACCCCCACCCCCCACACTGCCAGGCCTGCGAAAGTCCGCTGAGCCATCTTTGTTTTGTTTGTGTTGATCTGTTTTTGCACGATTGCTTTTGAGGCTTATTTAAGGAGTGGTTTAATTTGTTTCTTCCTGGTCTCCTGGCCCCGCCCCAGACGTCAGGTCCTAGAGACAAGGGACCTGAGCTGTCATTTGCACGGAAGTGTCTCGGCGCCTGGAATCTAGTGAGCGGCGGCTGACCAGAGGAGGGGGTTGCCCACGAGACTGTGGGGTGCAGCCACGGCGGGCACTCGGGCTTTAACTTTGACTGTGGCTTTTACCAATGAAACATTCCCTCCCTCTGCATTTTGTCCTAAGAGAAGCAGTAGCGAGCGGTGAAGACCTCGTTGTTTCCATCACCATGGAAGCTGGCATCTCATCTGGAAGGCACCAGCCCTGTCAGGCAGGCCCGGCCCATCCAGCCCCCAGATGGGTGTCAGGCTGCTGGGACCATCCCAGCTGGCTGACATTACGGCGGTTACTGTAATAAAGACCAGGGTTAGCTGACAAACTTGGTATTTTCTTATACGGCTGCTGTGAATTTTACAAAGTGTGAGGCAAGCCTCAGGTCGGCAGCGCTGCAGCAAAACAAAAACACACAACAGAAAAAAACCACACTGCTGAGGTCAGCTGTTGAGGTTCTCCTCGTGTACAGCTGGCTGAAAAATACAACACAGCACAGCACAACACAACACAACACAAGCAGCTGTGGGGTGGGGAGAAGTTAGGTCAAATCCAGGACTGAAAGAAATCTGTTTGGAGCTGCCATTGGGGGTGCAGGGCTGCCCCGTGGAACTGCTGCAGGGATTTAAAGAGGCAGAGGTTCATTTCCTGCGATTTAAGGAACTTTGCTGACGCCTGTGCTGGTGCGGGGTTCGAAGGACTGGGAATGGTTCCGGCCGCCCAGGCGCACAAGGCGCACGCTCCCCCTGCAGCTCGTCTAAATGTGGGGCTGCTCCGCATTGATTGATTGATGGCCCAGGCAAACGACCTATTAATCCAACAGCAGCCCCACTTCTATTCCTAACTTACTGGAGGCAGAATGGCCACCGGAAGTGGTTTTGAACTGCTTCCTGTGGTTCCCCCGACTCTGCGGGGCAGGGGCTTCTATTTTTAGAGAGTGACCATTGCCATGAAGGTCCAGTCGGCCATAGATGCGATGTGGGGACTTGCGGGTGGCCAGGGCAGACTGGGTGGGCTCTTCATTCAGATGGTATTTTAAGAGTTCCTTTCAAGTGACGCATAGTGGAGAAGGCCACCACTTCCTCCTGAAGGGTAAGAGGGTGTGTCTAGGCCAACAGACGCTAGGACGCTTGGCCGTAAAATGTGTCATTGTGTTTGGAGGGCTGGTGACCTCCCCATATGAGGCTGCATGGCTGGTGTCCATGAAACACCAAGATGTCTACATGCTCATTTGCATTTACCATGTACCTTCTCTGAGTATGACGGTACGTTGTGGATTTTTGTTCAGAATGGCTCAGTTTCACATATTCTGTTCCCTTCCAGTCAATGGGTCCCGTGTTAGTTTGGGTTTCCTGGGAAGCAAATCCTGGCACAAGGGTTCACGTGCACGTTGCTTCTGTGGGAGATGGTCCCCGTCAGCACCCCTCGGGGAGTGGGCAAGCGAGGCGGGGATGGGCGAGAGCCAAGGATGTGGGTGAGTCGGAGATTCCTCAGAACACACTGTGGGGCCAGCTGGCCCATTTCTCCAGCTCTCCGAGGCCGCAGGTTCTTCTGAAGGTGAGGGACCCTCTTTGTGGCCAAGATGGAGCTCCAATTGACAGGTAAGCCTCCAAACATGGGAGTAGGAAGCAGGGAACGGAGCAGGGAAAAGAATTCACAGAGAATTTGGATGGCGAGGGCTGTGGTTTCTGTTGGTTTTCCTGCCCCCCTGGCTGTTTTTTCTCATGGCTCTCATTTCATCGCAGATGAAACTTTGTCACAACTCAGTATTTGTACAGCACTCCTCCTGGCTATGAAGCTTGATCTGAATGCTTTAGATTCATTTCTTTTTCTCTCTCTGTTTACTTTGCGTCTTATTTTGTGCCCTCATTTTATGCAAATCACACCCACAATGAAATATCCCCACGCGGCCACAAGGACAACTAAGGTTAAAAAGGCTGTTAATTCCAAGTGCTGGCGCACATATGAGCAACAAGAACTCTCACACGCTGTGGATTAAACAGGATGGCCCCTCTTATACAGTTAAATACAGACTCACCACGTGACCCAGTAATGCCCACTTCTAGATGTTACCCCAGGAGAACACACGTCCACGCAAAGTCCTGTGCATGCATGAGCACAGCAGCACTATTCGTAGTGGCCCCAAGCTGTCTGGAGCGTTCTGCCTGGGTTCAAGCCCCACCTCTGCATGTTAAAAGGCTGAGTGATCTTGGCTTAGAAGCTTCGCCTCTTTGAGCCTCTCTTCCTCATCTGTCTAATGGGAATAACAGTAGCGACCACCTCATAGGGCTGCTGTGAGTATTAACTGAGTGAGTATGTCTGAGAGCTCCATACTGGGTTACTTGTGTCCCTCAAAAAGATATGTTCAAGCCCTAATCCCTGGAACCTGTGAATACGACCGTGGAAACACGGTCTTTGCAGACCTCACCGCCAAGGGCTGAGGTGAAATGCCTGCTGGGACTGCTTGCCAGAGGTGCACGGCACCACCCAGGGCCTTCTCCACCGTGTGCAGGGATGAGAGACAGGCTTCACGGGCATCCCTTGGGCCAGCAGATGGCCAGGGGTGTGGCCCAACTCACCTGTATCCTACCTGGGCCGTCTTAACGGGTCCATCACCCCCTGGGGCTGCCCCCGCAGAGCTCCGCCAGCCTCCCTCCAAGCACATGTCCTGACATTGGTGGGCGGCCAGGCGCGCTCACACACACATGCTTGAGCGGAGATGCGTATCAGAGCCCCTGAGATGTGGGTTTTCTTCCAGATCAGATATGGGCCGAGGCCTCGCAGCTCCAGCAGAAGGGAGGAGAGGCACCGCATCTGAGTTGCATTAGCCAAACCAGCCCCAATTTATTTTTCCATGCCTGAGAATAATGATACATTTTTAGTCTTGTGAGATGCTGCACTTTGGGGAAAAGGCACAAAGACTCAAGTAACCCTGAATGCGGTTGTGGCCAGGTCCCGTCCGTGGATTTGTCTCCACCTTCCCAGGACTCCGAGAGACCCGGCTCCCATTCCCGGCGTCCTTCGTCACACCCCGTTCGGCTCTCGCCCCCAACACCCCTCTGCAGGTTGCCTTTTATTTCAACACAACACGTCAAAGAACAAGGTTTGGTTTTGGGAGCCCAGGTTTGTTGCTTGCAAAAGACTGTCTAAATGGGGTGATGCAGGTGTGCTTTGGGGGTGGTCTGAGAGACAGAGAAGCCCGGGGACAACACCAAGCCCGTGGGCTAGTGCAGCCCCAAACCGGAAGCTTTCCAGCCAAGCAAGCACGGTGAGGAGAGATTGGATGGGTCTCAGCTCAGATCACAGTCATGATGAGATCCATGTCGGTTCTCGGCAAGTGTCTGATAGGAGAAAGTCTGCCTTCCGTCCTATACCACTTTCTGTTTGTGCTTTTTCTCCTTTATTTTAATGCAACTCCCTCTCCCCTTTAACACACCTTTAACCCTCTGTGACCTTGTGCACTCTCAGCAGTGCCACCCTACTGAGACTTGTTCCAAAAAACCAGTGTCAGTCATTCACACATTTGTATAAATAAGCCATGGACGGGCTCCTTTTCTGGGCTGGAAGTGGCATTTAAGCCCCAGTTGTTCCGCGCTTGAACCGGCGGCTGGCCGTATCTATAGCTGAAGCTGCTCCTGCCTGAGGGGGACAAAAACATGTTTGCAGCACACACTCATCACAGGCACACGGGCACATGTGCGTGTGCGTGCGTGTGTATAGGTGCACACGCACACTCTTCCAGGATCCCAGGGTGGAATATAAGTCACACTTTCCAAAGGTTGTTATGGGTGTTCCAGCACTGAGAAGTGCTGCCAATGCTGTCCTCCAAAACGGAAGCGAGTGAGTGTTCCCATGCTGGAACGAGCCGGCTGTGTCTACCCTTAACGGTGGTGGCGGAGGGCGGGGGGAGGTCAGGTCCCAGGGACGCTGATGACCCTGGGTATGGGGTGTAGGGGGCTTTGCGTTTACTACAGAGTCGCGTTATAAACAGGACTTCTTTTTAATGGTAGTGGGCACCAACTCAAAGATGTCTGCTGAAAAACTCTGTGCTCTTCTCTCTGCTGACTCATTTGGTGGGAATTACAGCCCCAAATGCCAGCGTGTGGCTGAGCCACATGACCCTCCACTGAAAAATAAGGACAGGATAGTTTCGGACTTGCAAACAAACAACGGAGATGCAGCCAGATCTTCTTCCTCTGTTTGTTTTTTTCATTCACATCAACAGCTCTACACCCAGCGTTCAATGTGACCCCCCTGGGTCAGTGCCTCCAGATTTGAGAAGAGAGAGGAATGGGTCACAAAGTGACCGCACCGCTTTTTTTTATTTTTTAATAAGTGAAAAGGAAACTTGGTATGTAACAGAGGGAGGAAATGAAAACTCTGAATGGTCTGATTTTTCGGCTGAGTCCTAGAAGTAGTAGCGTGATAAATAAGCTGGAAGGAGAAACAAACCCTGGATTCCAGCTCACTCTGCCACTAACTAGCTTGGTCACCTGTACTGTCACTTTCCCTCTGGGACCCCAGGTTTCTCATCAGCGAGATGAGGAGGTTGGTCTTGGCCAGAGTGGCACTTCCCTGGAACATACAACCCCAGGCCAGCACCCACCCCAGGCACGGCTTCTTGGTCAGCTCATGTTCTCCGGCAGCCCTCTGAACCCTTCTCAACCCCGCTCTCTGTGAGCCATTAGCAATCGGTCAGAAATCTAACAGCTACATGTGGTTGTCATATCCACATGTGCTGTGTTTGCCAACTATTTCCAGTAGTTTCCTGTCCAGGATTTTGGTAGGATTGCACTGCCTGCCTTTTTGGGTGACTAGTTCAGGCCAATGAGTCATGAGCCAGTGAGAAATGGGTCACTTCTGGGCTGGGGTGCCTCAGTGCTGCCATGAGACCCTCCACATCCCCCATCCCTCACAGGGCAACTGGAATGATCAAGTCATTGAGCAGAGGCCTGGGCCGACCTACAATGGACCTGCTCCATGAATGAGAAATAAGCCTTTATTTTAAAAAAAAAGTAAACCTCAGAATTTGGGGGTTGTTTGTTACTTCAGCGTGTCTTGGCCGTTCCTGACTGATACATCATCCTTGGCCTCTTTGGCCCTGAGGTTCTACAAATCTGGGTCTGGTGACTTGGCCGTTCTGCCTGATTCAGAGCTGTCCCTTGGGACACTGACACCAGACCAAAAAGTTTATGGCAAGGACTCCCATGATGTTAGCGCTCAGATCTGTTTACGGTCCTTCAAGGACAGTTTTCCCAGCTAGTCGAGACACACCAGAGCCAATGTCCAAACACTGACCACACCCTTCTGGTGTCGGGATGTCCTGAGAACCAATATAACAGCTAGCAGTTCTGCGTTCACCTCTCTTTGTTTGTACGACATTTGCCAGCTTGAAAAACAAGTTCTCACACCAGTTTTCCTTTAAAAATGGTGGGTCTGGGGCTGTCCAAGGTTCTGTGTTTTACTCCTAAACCTTTCCTCTAGACCAGTAGGAGCCATGACACTAAAGCAATGTGTGAAGACAGAGGGAAGGAACGCCACCCATGATGCTAACCGACCAGAATCTCACTCACCAAAGAGGTAGCTTCTTCCAGGAATCATCCGGGCCCACGTGTGTGCAGGGCTGTGTAGGCGCAGAGATGGAGAGAAATGGACCCTTCCCTCAGGGCATCACTGTCCAGGGGGTAGAGTGCAGTGTAGCAGGAGGTGGAGTCTGTCAGGCTTAAGCCTCCCTGTTAGAAAGTGAGAATCCCAAGGTTAGTCTTCAGCAGAGAGGCTGAGTCACGTAACGCTCAGGCCTCTGGAGCCTGCAGACGTGTCTTCACAACCAGTTTTCCCACTTTACCACTTAATTCACTGTAAACGTGGGCCAGTTGTTTAACTGGACAAGCTGAAAAATCACCTGTAACTAACACAACACTGTTAATCAACTACACTCCAATATAAAACGAAAATTTTAGAAAAGTCATCTGTAAACCAGGCAGCAACATCCATTAACACAAACTTACGTATGAGTGATGGAGCCCATGCTTTGCGCCCGAGCCTGCTGCCCGACGTCTGCTGGGGACTCCCTAACCGCCGGCTGCTGTCACCCCACTCCCAGCAGGAAAGGGACACTCGACTCTCAAGGGCACCCCACACGTCTGTCCCTGCCACCCTGTGCTCAAGAAACCTAAGACTCACTCGCTGAAAGAAACATCGGGCAAACGAGGAGGCTCTTAGGAGCCCGACAGGCCTTTGAAGGTGCCGGCAGCCCCATCGCTGAAGCTTTAAGTCCCGAGAAACAGTCACTATATGAACAGAACACTTGCATTAAATGTGCTAGACATGTCTAAGAGAATACGAATAGAGAATCCCTGCTCTTTTTTGCCATTTACAAAATTTTTATTCAAAAATTAACATACCGTAAGATTAATTTTCAAAATTCCACTCATAATAATGAACTAATTCAAACATACAGAAGAGCTCAACCAGACCTTGCTTTGCACACGGCCGTGTTAACCCAAATCACACATAAACCCACGGGCACGTGTGCCCGTGAATGTGGAGCCACCAAAGCCAGGACTCCTTACACAGTGATGTGGTAAATACTTCTCTACCCCCTCATGGGTTTGACAAGCTTTTTAAACACTGGAATGGGATTTCTGGCAATTTTTGTTCCATCCTTTGCACTTCTCTGTGTTTTTTTCCCCTTGAAGTCTGTATATGGAACAGGCATTCCCTCTGCAATCACACTTTACGGTTAAAATAATAATGCAAAACAATAATGCATCTTGAACTCTGCTCTTGAAATGTTTACATTTGATAGCTTGTTTCATTTCCACTACACCCATGTGAGTTACTTGGGATTAGTACTATTTGATTGTTGAGGATACAGGCTCAGAGAGGCGACATGAGTTGCCCAGGGTCACACAGCTCCTAACAGGGTGAGGTGGAGAGTCAATTGGTGTTTTTTCATGTAGGACAGCTCTTATCATTGAACCAGAGCCACCTCCTTGGACGGTGAAAAGTTCTTGGGAAAATTTTACTGCTGAGATGATATGGCTTTTTTTTTAAAAAAATTATTTATTTATTTATTTTTGGCTGCGTTGGGTCTTCGTTGCTGTGCGTGGGCTTTCTCTAGTTGTGGCGAGTGGGGGCTACTCTTTGTTGCAATGCACAGGCTTCTCATCGCGGTGGCTTCTCTTGTTGCGGAGCACGGGCTCTAGGCACGCAGCCTTCAGTAGTTGTAGCACATGGGCTCAGTAGTTGTGGCGCACGGGCTTAGCTGCTCCATGGCATGTGGGATCTTCCTGGACCATTTCTTTTTTTTTTTGGAAAGATGTGGCATTTTATTAACAGATGGTCATAATGGAAATGTTTCACAAATAGGGAAACTGAGGAACACATAAACGACCAGAATCAAATCACAAGACCTGAATGAATACTGATGGAACCAGCTCAGTCACACTTACAGTTGTATTTCCTATCCATTTTTCTTTGAATCCATGTCCCCTGCACTGGCAGGTGAATTCTTAACCACTGCTCCATCAGGGAAGCCCAAGAGATGATATGTCTCTTAAACAATGGCACACGTTCCTGGTTGAAAGAAGCATTTCTCTTGAGTTAAGGGGTAGGAACTCACTCTCCTGCAGAGAGGATGCTGAAAAGAAGCCGTCAGCCCTTTCTCCCTCTCCCTCAGCTGAAGAGTAAATATATTATGGCTGTGTTTAAGTTACGAGAACTTAAAGAGAGAGAAGTTTACTAGTTGTGGGTAATCTATACAATCTGTAACTACAAAATCATTTCTATTTACTTATTTTGAAGGGTCTAACCTGGTATTCTTTTAAAACAACCCATGTGTTGACTGCAGAAAGGAAAACTAACCATGGCAACCGTGGTCGTGGAAGATAGAGAGCTGACAACAGACAGCGTG
The DNA here is from genome assembly GCF_964341445.2 of Mesoplodon mirus. Lineage (NCBI taxonomy): Eukaryota > Metazoa > Chordata > Mammalia > Artiodactyla > Ziphiidae > Mesoplodon > Mesoplodon mirus. The sequence continues at coordinate 2,772,045 of NC_138995.1, read as the reverse complement.
CAATCGGAGTTTGGGGCTCAGAGATCATCTAAAGCAGCACCTCCTGAACTTCGCTCTGTGAGCAATTTTCCTGGGGCTCTTGTTCAAATGCAAACGCTTATTTGAAGGTCTGGTATGGGGCCCAGGACTCTGCATTTCCAACCTGGAGTCTCAGGGCCTTGGATCTGGTTTCTCAGCTCGGAAGCACATTAGAATCACCTGAAGCTTTGAAGATCCTGGCACCTGAGCCCAACAGCAGACAGATTAAATCACACACCCTGGCGCTGGACCCAGGTGATTCCAGTGTGTGCAGCCAGGCTTCAGAATCACTGCTTAGAACAGTTCTCAAACCTTTAATCCCAGGAACACTTGACATGCTTAAACATGATTCAGGATTTTTTTATTTTTATTTTTATTGGAGTGTAGTTGATTTACAATGTTGTGTTAGTTTCAGGTGTACAGCAAAGTGAATCAGTTACACATATACATATATCCACTCTTTTTTTAGATTCTTTTCCCATATAGGCCATTACAGAGTATTGAGTAGATCTCCTTGTGCTGTACAGCAGGTCCTTTGATTCAGGATCTTGAAGACCTTTTCCTATCATATTTATCACATTAGAAAATAAAGCTAAGTAATATAAAAAAATTCACTTATTGATTCACTTCATTTTACGTTAAAATGAAAACGTGTTTTATGGAAAGTAACCATCTCACAAAACAAACAAAATCGAGTGAGGAGAGTGGTACTGCTGCATGTCTGTGCCTCGAGTATCTGCATGACTAGGACACGGCTGGGGCCTCCCCGCTGCCCCTCCCTGCATCTGACCTGCCGCTCTTTATCTTGTTTCATCCCTAGAGACGCTGACCCAACGTGGAACTCACGGAAGAGGAAGCTGAGCTCCGAGGGTGCAAGGTCTCTGTCCAAAGTCACACCGTGAGCACCAGGGCCCAGGCTGACTGACTCTAAAACCAGCACTCTCAACCGCTAGGCTAGATCCCCCCCAATAGGTGGACGAGACACAAGGGACTGGATCTCATGCTCCTTAAGACCCCCGTGAACATTTCCTGGAAGGTGCTCAGTGAGCCCCCAGTGTCCCTCTGTCTGACGCCTGCAGCCTGGACTGTCACGTGTCTAGCCTTCTCACCGCCCAGCCTGCAGTGACTGATGCGTTTTTGATTCCGTGAGATTGCGCAAATTCATGCAGCGCTTCCTGTGGGTCAGGCACTCCTCTGGCATTCCATAAATACCAACCCCTTTTATCTTCATGGTAACCCTGTGCCGTAGGTTCAGTGTTGCTCCCATTTTACAGGTGAGGAAACTGAGGCCACACAAAGCCAGGATTTGGACCTCTGCAGTCTGGCTCCAGCTAAAGATCTGTCCTCTGCCGCGTCCAGTGACAAAGGGACCTGCTCTGGTCTAGAAGGCCACCCTGAGGCGGTGAGGGCCTCTGCCTGGAATCCTGGAGCATCTTTCCCTCCAGTTCAGAGTGTCCGCCTTGGCACTGGGCTCTGAAGCCATCCACCGGCCCTACCACTGCTCAACAGGGATTACCTCTGTCAGCCTGCAGTTCCTCCTCCGTTCTGTTACCTGCTCATGATAGCCTCTCCTCTGTACCTTGCTGGCCGTCACTGTGGCTGGGGTGTACTTCTCTTCCCCCTTGGTGATGGCTGTGGTTAGTGGCATGTGGGCAGGAGTGACAGCCTGTGAGTCCTGAACCAAGACCTGGAGAGCCACAGTGGATTCCGCTTCACCCTCTAGCATTCCTGCCACCATCATGGGAAAAGCATGCCCGTGGAGCTGCTGGCCTTAGAACAGGCAACACGTGGAGCAGATCTAAACCTGGCCCACAGCAGAGCCACCCGGCTTACAGATCCGAGAGGAAGAAACACATATTTGCTACTGGGAGCCTCTGCGATCTCAGGGTCATTTGTTACACAGCATTAAGTGCCGAGGGTGTCATTTGATAACAGGGTGGAGACGATGTGTGAGCCGCTCTCAGCGCGGTGTCTGGCTCAGGGCAGCCCCCGTGGACGTGAACCATTATAACAGCTACTTCAGTTGCAGTTTCCACACAGCCCCTCCTCTTTCTCCCTTCCTTAGTCAGCCGAGGCTCTGCAGCCTGCCCACCCCCCCCACCCAAAGGAACGAGGTGCTCACATACCACCGAGCAACAGGCTTGGGAGCCCGGGCCAGGTTTGTGGAAAACGGGAAAAAGCCCTTGCCTCAGTGAATGGGGGTTTTCAACCTTATCTCAAATTCTCTTGGTGTGGCTGGTGGGTTTGTGCCTGATGGTGTTTTCTGAAAGGGTCTTTGTGGTATGAGCGTGGATGAAAATGAGAACCAGGAAGGAAACAGGCTTGACTTTGTTAAGAAGTGTTCCGGGTTTCAAAGGAAACTTGAAGGTGAGTCCAGGGCGTGGGCCTGGCTATGGATTTACAGCAGACCCAGGACTCAGTGCCAGGCATGGAGGGAACCTGCCGTCCCAAAGGTGTCCTGGACGCCGTCCTGAGCCTGCTGGTGCCACACCTGCTTTCTCTCGTTGACGTCTCACACAAACACACAACTTCAGCTATTTACTGGACCAGGAGAGCGGCCCATGATCCAATCCTTTTCTGATCATCTACAGAAGGTAGTAGAAAGGATCTGCCATCAGGAGCTCATTTCTCTCTGAGCCTCGGTTTCCACGTCTGTGATAGACGGACACTGTAATGCAGACCTCATGAAGTTGTGGTGAGGACACAGCAAGAGCGAGCGTGTCCACGCTCCCAGCCCCTTAACTGCGGCACGACGCTGGCTATTAGGACGGCGGTCCTCACCTTTCTGTTTCAACGGACGCCAAGCTCCCCAACTTGTCTCTCAGCTCTGACTCACAGTGGCCGCTGCTAAACTGAAATGCCCTCTGTTTATTGACATTTCTCATCTGCAATTAACATGTAATGAGTGCCCTGGATGGACGAACGAAGAAGAACCTTTTCCTTCCAAGGAAAGTGGGAACTTACTCTGTGGTACTGGGCAGCATAGTTAAGACGAATGGAATGAATGAGGCAAAGGAAACTCAAGCTGGATATCAAGAAGTTCTGCGCATAACAGCTATTAGAGGAAATGGTGACAGGGCTGTGTGGTGAGCCAGGCGGAACCAGGCTGGGAAAATACCGGCAATGTGTAATTTCACAGCAGGACAGTGGGAGATGTCGTGCTCGTGCCCAGGCAGAGAGGGGAGCAGGGGAGCAGGACGCAGCCAGCAGGGTGGCAGTGACTCGTTACACTCTCGCAGGTGTCCTACGGGGGCTGTTTCTAACCACCATGGGTCATTGCGACTAAGCCGGGCTGTCATTCGGGTCATTGCTGAATCTCAGAATAGTGCAATTATAGGCGAGAATCTGGAATCAGGCACTGTGAAAGGATGCATTCATTTAAAGGAGGGGCTTAATAATAACCTATAATAACTAAATAATAAATAATAATCTATCATAAGTAAATAGTGAGCAATAAGCTATAAATAATACGTAATAGTCTATGACAATGGAAGGTACCCCACCTTCTTCACTTTTCACAGCCACTAAGAATTCATTTTCCAGAACATTCCCCTCCCCACCCCCAGTTCTCTTTTCCCAGACCAAATCAGACACAACACTCTCGCGGTGCTGAAATCACGCCTCTATCCAAGGCTCGCACGTGGACCGGTTTCCTTCTTTGATTTGATTTTAATCTTCATTCATCGTTACTTGAATGTTCTGGAGGTTTTGCATTCCGGAATCTTCTTTGGCCTTCTCGTTTTTTGTGATTTTCCCACTGAGATAAGACATTTGGGGTCTGTTTTGGGAGTAGTGAGGGGTGAGTGTCAGTAAAAAAGAAAAACCCAAAAAACGTGAAAAACTATCTTCCCTTCGATATCCACAGACTCTCAGTCCATAAATGGCTTCTTTATTCCAGTCCTGTTTTGGAGACCATCACAGAAAATCCCTGACACTGCCTTCTGCTGATCTGCAGTGTTTCTCTGTGTCTCAGGAGCCACTGTTTTGGGGCAAGAACACGGGGAGATGGGGGTGACCCAGCTGACACAGCAGCTTAAATGTGGCCCCAGCATGTCCCCACCCCGGGGAGACGATGCTGGATGGAAAGTCGGGTGGATGGACTCATTGCAGCAAAGTGGGGTTTGTGCTCCCTGAGCACATGCTCTGCAGACAAAGGGAAACTGAGTCGAGGAATGTTAATTGCTTCTGGTACCGTCCCGTTTAGCCATGGATTAACCCTTATCAGCAAGTGGCTTCTTAAGTCTAATTCTGTCCCAGAAGGGAGGCTTGGTCTGTGCCGAGCTGAAGTCGGCCCTCATTTCCCAGGATTACCCGGCCAGTGGGGTCCCACGCTAATCCCCACCTCATTTTAGTTAATTTCAACCTCCTGCACAAACCCTTTCCCCGAAGCTACCAATAAGAGACAAAAAAAAAAAAAAAAAAAAAGCCCAGCTTTGTTCCCTCCTCCTGTCCTTGCCCAGATTTTCGGAGATAAGAATGAGCCTGGAAAGGCCACCAGCAGACTCCAGAGCCCCAGAGAAGTGGACAGACTTTCCCCTGGGGAAAGGCCAACGTCCTCTTTCTTCCAGGCTGTGCAGAGGTGCCACCTGTGCCCGTCGCTGGGCAGGGGCATGCGTTTGGACCTTGCAGTCCCCTGGGTTAGCTGCTCTCTGAGCCTCGCTGGTTGGGGATGACCAGGGCCCCTTCGTGGGCCGATTTGGGGCTTACAGCCTCTCCCGGGTCCCACGTGGGGCAGCGTGCTCGGTCGTGATTACTCCTCATGGTGGAGAGTTGGTCCAGGACTTTTTCAGGGGTCCCACTAGAGACTGCATCTTTTTTCTCTCTTTTCTTTCCCCAGCTAGCATGGGGAGCAGATTCTATAGGAATAACCAGGACAGGCCTGTGAGTCTGTGCCCTCCTTGCTAGGGATCAGCTCAGGGCAGGGGTGCAATCACACTCAGTCTACCCTCAGTGGGAATTAATGGGGAGGGGGCAGCGCTGCAGCTGTGTGAGCTCACAGAGGACTCGGGGCCTGAAGCAGCCAGGTGCCTGGGGAATAGATTACACCCCCCAGATCGACTCCTAGTGGCTGAGCTGGGGACTTCAGCCAGAACTGGGGGACCCGCAGAGAGAGCAGAGGCACCCCCATGGTGGAGAGGCTGCACTTTCCTCCCACTGGGTTTTTATTAATACGTCGCTCTCTATTTGAATTTCCTCCTGTATGCAAGAGAACAAGACAAAAATTCAAAACACCTGGTAGTTCAAAACTTACTCATTAAAAAAAAAATCCTGCTAATAAAGACGATACAGAAAAGATGAAGTCCAGATGAACCACAGCTGCCGGTTCAAGTGACAAATTCGCATCCCTTTCTTCTCTGTGAGTGGGGAAAGGGGAAGGTATCAGCGGTTTAAAGTCGTTTAATGCAGATTTCCATCATTGTTATCCTAAGTGGAATCATTGTTATCGCTGTAATAACATTTACCCAGCGTGCCTGCGCTGGGTGCCCTGCATATGGCGACCACATTGTCTCACAGAAGCCTGGAGCTTCCCGGCCCTGACAAGGGGATGCTTCACGGGGCGTGGGGAGGGGGCTGGCGGGCAGGACGCGTAGGCCTCCCGATTCGGTTTGGCGGTGTTTCTCAGAATCTCGTAGACTGTTTGCAGCAGAATCCTAAACGCCTGTCACATCGAATGCGAGGGGACTCTGCATTTGTTTAAACAAATGTTGCAGATTACTCTTAAGCACATGAAAGTCTGAGTTTCCCCATCTATAAAAACAGACAGATGCTAATGCCTCCCTCACAGAATTACTGCTGGGGTGTTCAAGGGAGATGATCCAGGCGAACAACAGGACGAGGGCACTGATCACTGTTAACATTCAGCAATTATTATTATTGTGGTTGTTACTGCTATTGTTATTGACAAGCAAACCCAGACCCAGAGAGGGAAAGCAACTGGGCCAGGGTCACACAGTGACGAGGGAGCCAGCACCCAGGGTGTGGACCAACCCCAGGGCTGAGGTGAGGGGTGCTGAATGCTGAGTCCCTTCCCTCGTCTGGGTTCCCTACAGGTCCTCCCCCAGAAGGCAGTTCCTCTGCTCCCGATGAGAAGAGAACATTTCAGGGTTCTCCCTGTTAGAGGCGTGATGACTCTCTAGATGTTTAAGTTCCCATCAGCAGGAGCTCCGAATGGGGCTGACATGAACCATCTCAAGGCAGGAGGTTCCATCAGAATGACCTTGTGGCCATTTTCTTAGGGAAAACAGGCCAATCAAGGCTTGATTCTTCTGGTTCCCACACACTCCAGTGGGATGGGGACGCCAGTTTGGCTGCATGATTTTGTCCGCATTCAGAGATTTTTCTTGCTCATTCCGTAACCCGATCAGGATTCCGAGCCCATGTGTGTTGGGCTGTAGCTGGAAGCCCAAGCTCAGGGCTATAATCGCGGCCTTCAGGCCTGTCTCAGTGACCCAGGCAATTTGGGGGTCAGTTGAACAGAAGCAGGCTGCAAGTTCACAAGAAGGCCAAGTTGTGTGAACAAAATGCTTATGAGATTCCCGGGTTCACATCTCGCCTTGAGATGGCCTCACAAGCCTCCCCGGCAGGCAGAAGCAGGCCAGGAGGTATAGCTGTCGACGGGGAAACATGATGAAAGGCTGGCCAGCCAGCGCGTGGGGCTGGCACAAAGCACATATGGATCATCTGTAGATTATAGGATCGAGTGGTTCAGAAACGTAACAGGTCGTGTTCTCTTCCAGTAGTAGGCGGAAAGATCTGGGTAAGATGAGAAGCAGCTTGAATCCGTTCCATGGAAGATTCCAGGAGGGGTTAGCGTTCTCTAATTCCCACTGCCGATTCTGCCCTATAGATTTAGTCAGGCACCGGGGGCTGAAGCATACCACCTTCCTCATTCATGGGTTTTCCATCCAGGATAAACTAGGAAATAATGGGAAACTTGAAAGAAGTCCCTCAGCACGTGCTTCCACACCAAAGAGGCTGTGTTGTTTCCCTGTCTGGAGCCTCTGAGTAACTTGAGGTCAATGCACCCATCAGATGAAGAGTTTGGAGGCTAACATCTGCTCTTTGGTCAACGGCACCCAAGGGCATGTCCAGGAAAGGCTAGTTAGAGTGGACTCTCTCTGGTTGCCTCTGTTTGGTTCTGGGTCAGTTACAGCCTCCGAGGTCATGGTCCATTTGGTCTTGGCATCTCAAGAGCGTGAGCTCTGGAGCCAGGCTGCTCCTCCCATCCCTGCTGTGTGTCCTTGGAAAGTCAGTTAGTGTCTCTGAGCCTCGGAGGTTTACACTCTTCATATGTAAAGCGGGGATATTCACAGTGCCACATCACGTGGCTGTGAAGATGCAGCGCCGCGGGTGGGAGGGAGGGCGATGCACGTAAAGGGCTTCACCCAGTGCGGGGCACAGAGCAAAGCCCTCTGTACGGATACGGTGCTCTCATTGGTGTTACCATCCTTCTTCAGAGAGTGCCCATCAGTAAGCACGGCTGTGAGCCCAGCTTCTGCTTTGTAGACTAGAAAGAGCCAGAGGTGGGAGGAGGCAAAACCAGGAAGAGGGATTCGTGGGAAAATGTCCCAAGTCTTTCTGAGCTCCTCTGCTCCATCTGTGAGCGGGACAGAGAGGATGCACCTATTCTAGTTGGGTTGCTGAGCTCTTGAGAGGGAAGGGGTCAACGCCAGGGCTCTACATGCAGGAAATATGTTCTTTAGGCAAACCTCTGGGACCTTTCCCTTCCTGGGCTGGTGTCTCCTTCTGACCTCAGAGGTGAGTTTGGCCAATCCTTTGTGCTATTCGTGTCTGTCATGTTTGAGATCCCCAGAAGCTGCCCCAGGACAAGGATTCTAATGTGAGTTGTTTATTTGGGTGGTGATCCTAGGGAACACCAACAGGGCAGTGGGCAGGTGGAGAAGTGACCCAGAGCAGGGACAGAGTCAACTGGGGAGGAGTTGGGGGTGTCATGATCAAGCAAGTTAATCTGGGAAATGATGTAGAGCACAGACCTCAGAATTATCATGCCCAAGGAGAGGGAGCTGGGGTATTTACACGCCAACCCTCATTAGTTACTGACTGGGGGCTACTCCTGTGGGGGGGAGGGCGGTTAATTCCCTGGAACTCTGTCCCGCCACGCGTGTGTGTAGGCAGAACAGACTCCGGGGACCTCGGACAGCCCTCCACCAATGAGATGGGAGTGCCGAGAGCTGGAAGAGGTTAGGCAGTGCCCCGATGGTGTCTGCTACAGATCACTCAAGAAAATCGTCTGCCTTCCTCTAGCCTACCTTGACTTCTTCCTCTGGTTTTATTTCTTTTGTCTTTATCTCCCAGTGTTGAAATGCTGCTGCCCTGCAACTATATTTTCAACTTATTTTACTGGGTATATCTTGTGCCCTATGTAGCTGATAAGTTCTCTTGAGGGCGGGAACACGGTTTCCAAATGCTCAGATAACAGGACACAAATTCCAAACACAGATGTGTTCACGGGTTTTCTCTGTCCCTTGGGTCCACTGCAGAATATTCTAAAATCGCCAACGCTGCCTTTCTCTTCCCAAAGAGAAGTCTTCAGCGAATGAGCAGCTAGGTCTATAGCATAATAATGGAATAAGGGGCTGGGGGGAGAGGAAAGTGGCTCAGGGCTCAGAGTGGAGTTTGGGAAGGACTTTCAGTGTGCACAGCTCTGATGCAGCATCTGGGCACACAGGGAAAGGAAGACAAGGAGGGTCTTTCCAGGCAGGCTGTTAGGGATGGTAGGTCCAAGTCCCTTTGTGGTTTTAAAGGAAAGTAAGTAAACTACTGGAGTTATTCTGAAATTACTTTTGATTGGTATACTGTGTATTTGGATTGCAATGGATTTCTGAGACTGAACTACGTAGATTCTGGGCTTAGATAAGGACTCAACTGTATTTTCCAGAGGGCGAAAATGCACATGCCCTAGGTAACCAGTAAATGCTTGTTGAATGAATTAGTGGATATTTATGAACGATTAGAGCTGGAATATGCCTTAGAGACTCTAGTCTAGGTGTGTGAAGCTCAAACGCCTCTGTAAAATTTCCAGATAAGATGCAAGATGCCCAGTGAAATTTGAATTTCAGACTAAAAAAGAGTACTTGTTAAAGTATAAGTATGTCCTAAATATGACATGGGACAAACTTATACTAAATTTGCTAAATCTGGCAGCCCAGGTTTAGGACATGTGCTGGTCGTGGAATTTATATCAAGTGCAACAAGCCATCAGAGGATCGGGAGTGCCAGGGAGTGGGGAAGTTTCAGGATTGGTGGGCACGGGTCCTAAGTGCATTTCTTTAAAAAAACAAAAAACAAAATCATCCTCTGGGCAAAACAAAATGCACCTTTTAAGCTAATGTTCTTATTTTAAGTAAGGAATCTGAAATGCAGAGGAGAGGAGAAGCAAGGAGCCTGCAGACCCCAGGCAGTCAAGGCAGAGACAAGGCTGGACCCAGGTTCCTCCCCCGCAGGCCACTGTCCCCCTGCCCTACATCACAGGGCAGGCTGTGCGCGTGTCTAAATGTATGGCTTTTGATGCACGCCTACCTTCAAAGGGCAGGTGATGGGCGAGTATTCAGGGTAAGAGCAATTTCGTGGATCACTAGGTGTAGCCAGTACACATTCTCCCCGAAGACTCTGAGTGGACCCCCTTGGTCTCCTGTTGCATCCAGCAGACACTATGGCTTTTCTCCCAGTGCAGCCAGCTGGTATTATTTTTCTTCATTTTTGCCATTTGAGGTGCTCTTGATGAAGGTACAACAGTTGGGATATTAGGTAACATATTCCATATCTTGGGCAAGTTATCCTGCCTTTTGAGTCTCATTTCCCTCGTCTGAAAAATGGGAGAGCTGGGAGGATGTTAGGTCTCTCTGATCTCTAATGAGGGGGATCAGGTGCCCCACTTTGCCTGGGAGTGTCCTGGTTTATGCCCATTGTGCAGTGTAGTCATCAACTGTGCTCCCTTTGTACCCTCCAAGGCATCCTAGTTTGCATGAAAAATGAATGGTACGCTCCTTCCAGGCAGTGGTGTGCTGGAGTCACCCAGCATGGGCTCTCCAGACCTGATGACTATGTGTTCCCAGTGAGGTCCCACAGGTAGCTTGAAATCAGCCATAGACAGAGTAGTTACACCACGGCCATGAGCAAGCACTGCTTCCGCCTAGAGAACTGGCTGTTAACCTAGTCAGCACACCACGGACTCTGCTCTCATGGTCGACAACCACGTTACATACATGCCTGGACAAACTGCCAGGTGGTCAGTGAGTGAGCATTTGACTCCAGAATCCATTTTATTTTTATTTTTATTTTTTGGCTGCGTTGTGTCTTCATTGCTGCACGCAGGCTTTCTCTAGTTGCGGCGAGCAGGGGTTACTCTTCGTTGAGGCACGCAGGCTTCTCATTACGGTGGCTTCTCCTGTCGTGGGGTATGGGCTCTAGGCACGCGGGCTTCAGCAGTTGTGGCACATGGGCTCAGCAGTTGTGGTTCCCAGGCTTTAGAGTGCAGGCTCAGTAGTTGTGGCGCACGGGCTTAGTTGCTCCACGGCACGTGGGATCTTCCCGGACCAGGGCTCGAACCCGTGTCCCCTGTGTTGGCAGGCAGATTCTTTTTTTTTTTTTTTTTTTTTATTTTATTTTTTTGCTTTATAACAAATTTAATCAGTTATACATATACATATGTTTCCATATCCCCTCCCTTTTGCGTCTCCCTCCCACCCTCCCTATCCCACCCCTCCAGGCAGTCACAAAGTATCGAGCTGATCTCCCTGTGCTATGCGGCTGCTTCCCACTAGCTATCTACCTCACGTTTGGTAGTGTATATATGTCCATGCCGCTCTTTCACTTTGTCACAGCTTACCCTTCCCCCTCCCCATATCCTCAAGTCCATTCTCTAGTAGGTCTGTGTCTTTATTCCTGTCTTACCCCTATGTTCTTCATGACATTTTTTTTTCTTAAATTCCATATATATGTGTTAGCATACAGTATTTGTCTTTCTCTTTCTGACTTACTTCACTCTGTATGACAGACTCTAGGTCTATCCACCTCATTACAAATAGCTCAATTTCATTTCTTTTTATGGCTGAGTAATATTCCATTGTATATATGTGCCACATCTTCTTTATCCATTCATCCGATGATGGACACTTAGGTTGTTTCCATCTCCGGGCTATTGTAAATAGGGCTGCTATGAACATTTTGGTACATGTCTCTTTTTGAATTATGGTTTCCTCAGGGTATATGCCCAGTAGTGGGATTGCTGGGTCATATGGTAGTTCTATTTGTAGTTTTTTAAGGAACCTCCATACCGTTCTCCATAGCGGCTGTACCAATTCACATTCCCACCAGCAGTGCAAGAGTGTTCCCTTTTTTCCACACCCTCTCCAGCATTTATTGTTTCTAGATTTTTTGATGATGGCCATTCTGACTGGTGTGAGATGATATCTCATGGTAGTTTTGATTTGCATTTCTCTAATGAGTAAAGATGTTGAGCATCCTTTCATGTGTTTGTTGGCAGTCTGTATATCTTCTGTGGAGAAATGTCTATTTAGGTCTTCTGCCCATTTTTGGATTGGGTTGTTTGTTTTTTTGTTATTGAGCTGCATGAGCTGCTTATAAATTTTGGAGATTAATCCTTTGTCAGTTGCTTCATTTGCAAATATTTTCTCCCATTCTGAGGGTTGTCTTTTGGTCTTGTTTATGGTTTCCTTTGCTGTGCAAAAGCTTTGAAGTTTCATTAGGTCCCATGTGTTTATTTTTGTCTTTATTTCCATTTCTCTAGGAGGTGGGTCAAAAAGGATCTTGCTGTGATTTATGTCATAGAGTGTTCTGCCTATGTTTTCCTCTAAGAGTTTGATAGTGTCTGGCCTTACATTTAGGTCTTTAATCCATTTTGAGCTTATTTTTGTGTATGGTGTTAGGGAGTGATCTAATCTCATACTTTTACATGTCCCTATCCAGTTTTCCCAGCACCACTTATTGAAGAGACTGTCCTTTCTCCACTGTACATTCCTGCCTCCTTTATCAAAGATAAGGTGACCATATGTCCGTGGGTTTAACTCTGGGCTTTCTATCCTGTTCCATTGATCTATCTTTCTGTTTTTGTGCCAGTACCATACTGTCTTGATTACTGTAGCTTTGTAGTATAGTCTGAAGTCAGGGAGCCTGATTCCTCCAGCTCCATTTTTCGTTCTCAAGATTGCTTTGGCTATTCGGGGTCTTTTGTGTTTCCATACAAATTGTGAAAGTTTTTGTTCTAGTTCTGTGAAAAATGCCAGTGGTAGTTTGATAGGGATTGCATTGAACCTGTAGATTGCTTTGGGTAGTAGAGTCATTTTCACAATGTTGATTCTTCCAATCCAAGAACATGGTACATCTCTCCATCTATTTGTATCATCTTTAATTTCTTTCATCAGTGTCTTATAATTTTCTGCATACAGGTCTTTTGTCTCCTTAGGTAGGTTTATTCCTAGATATTTTATTCTTTTTGTTGCAATGGTAAATGGGAGTGTTTCCTTGATTTCACTTTCAGATTTTTCATCATCAGTATATAGGAATGCCAGAGATTTCTGTGCATTAATTTTGTATCCTGCAACTTTACCAAATTCATTGATTAACTCTAGTAGTTTTCTGGTAGCATCTTTAGGATTCTCTATGTATAGTATCATGTCATCTGCAAATAGTGACAGCTTTACTTCTTCTTTTCCAATTTGGATTCCTTTTATTTCCTTTTCTTCTCTGATTGCTGTGGCTAAAACTTCCAAAACTAGGTTGAATAAGAGTGGTGAAAGTGGGCAACCTTGTCTTGTTCCTGATCTTAGTGGAAATGGTTTCAGTTTTTCACCATTGAGGACGATGCTGGCTGTGGGTTTGTCATATATGGCCTTTATTATGTTGAGGAAAGTTCCCTCTATGCCTACTTTCTGCAGGGTTTTTATCATAAATGGGTGTTGAATTTTGTCGAAAGCTTTCTCTGCATCTATTGAGATGATCATATGGTTTTTCTCCTTCAATTTGTTAATATGGTGTATCACGTTGATTGATTTGCGTATATTGAAGAATCCTTGCATTCCTGGAATAAACCCCACTTGATCATGGTGTATGATCCTTTTAATGTGCTGTTGGATTCTGTTTGCTAGTATTTTGTTGAGGATTTTTGCATCTATGTTCATCAGTGATATTGGCCTGTAGTTTTCTTTCTTTGTGACATCCTTGTCTGGTTTTGGTATCAAGGTGATGGTGGCCTCGTAGAATGAATTTGGGAGTGTTCCTCCCTCTGCTATATTTTGGAAGAGTTTCAGAAGGATGGGTGTTAGCTCTTCTCTAAATGCTTGATAGAATTCGGGCAGGCAGATTCTTAACCACTGTGCCACCAGGGAAGTCCCCAGAATCCATTTGTGAAAAGACATTTTGGTCCATCCATGTTGCTGCAAATGGCAAGATTTCATTGTTTTTACGGCTGAGTAATATTCCATTGTACATATGTACCACACCTTCTTTATCCATTCCTCTGTCGATGTACGCTTAGGTTGCTTCTGTATCTCAGGTATTGTGCGTAATGCTGGGAGGGCAAACCGGGTGGTGGGGGTCAATAGTATGGGACGGAAGGAAACTAGACTTCTGGCGGTGAGCATGCTGAGTGTGGAAGAAGTACAAATGGAATACTGCACACGTGAAACCTATATAATGTTATAAACCAATACAAATGTTAAATAATGAAAAAAGCTACTTTGGTGACAATTGAGTTGACATAATCTGTGTTCTAGTTCTTCTGTAACTGACCCATGAAAATGTCCACTTAAGCCAATGTCTGTCCTGGTCCTCAGTGGTTATAACGCTGTGAAAGCAAAGTTCCCTGGCTTTGAGTGAGTTTTTCTATTTCATCTGATGCTCTCAAGGAACGAGCAGCCTGCAGTTGGCTATTCCGGGTCGCCCCCTGGTTGGGTGACCATTTCACCTGATGCTCTTCTGAAAAAGCGCATTTAAAATGTAGCCCTTGTCACGTGTGGAGAGGCTGCAGGTGAGGCTAGCTTCGCTCCTGGGCTTCCTTCCTCGTGTCTAGGCCGACAGACTAGGAACTTTTCCCTTGAGATGGGGAGTCTCTTCCCCACCCCACCCCTGGGAAGGGGTACAGATATCTCCCCACCCTCCAAGAAGGCATGCCTGAAATATGCTGTGTGCGCCCTGAGCACAGCCACTCACAGAGCCACTCCTCTGACCTCTGACCTCCTTATGTCATCGGCAGGGAGCCCAAGACCCAGGGTTTTGAGACTGAAATGAGATAAAGCCTGCAAGGCACACACAGAATGATGGTTACGCAGCATGGTACTGGACCCACGCAGTTTGATAATCAGAAGTTTGCTGTTCTTGTTGTTGGGGTTTTGTTTGGTTTTGTTTTGTTTGCAGTGGCTGTAATTCACCGCTTCTCAGAATCTGTGATCCCACTTCCTTCCTTCCTGCGAGGAACCTGAACCTCTTAGTCCTGTGATTTGTTCAGGCCCCAGGTGGTTTGGAAAAATCACATACTTCACCTGCTTTGATGCCATTATGGATTCAAGAATGGGGCTGCAACATAAACCCATCCAATCAGAGCAAATCTCGGGACTTGGGTTGGGTGAGGTGGGGAAGACACCCTGTCTCCTCTCCTGTAGGTGAAGAAGGAAGCATGGAATCTAGTGCAGTTGGCAGCCACCTGACCACCTCGAGGGAAGCCATTGTGTAGGTGAAGCTGCCCTAGAGAAAGAGAAGCACAAGTCTGGTGGCACTGTCAACTGCTGGAACAAACTGAGCCTGAAGCTCGCCTGATCTCTGGATTCTCCAGTTATATGGGTCCATAAATTCAAATTAATGCTTAAACTAGTTTGGATATGTGCTACTTGCACCCTAATCCATTGAAATGCTTTTCTGCATTTCACACACACAGTGAGGCTGTGCCAGAGCCTTCCAGCTAAATGAGACAGTGTACAGTGAGACAGCGATAGTGAAAAGCATCTCCTACAGCACTTAACACATAAAGGCGCTCCACTGAAAATTCTGAGCTCTCCCTTCCTTCCATCCCTATTGTATTCAAAGCAATTTCAGCTACACCGTCAAAAGTTAGATTTCCAGACTGCTCACAGAAAAAAGGCTCTTTGGCCTGGACTGTTTGGGGCTTTTTCAAGTAATTGCATGCCTTGGCAAATCTTAAGACGATGCCTTTATTCCTCCCTTGAGACAGAGTATGTGACACACAGACCCGCTTGGAATGCAGTGAAGCACTAGCTACAGGGCTGAATTTCAATCTGGGAACTGGTTATGTTCAGTTAGGATTTTAAGAGCTGCTCTCCCCCATTCCGCTTGCTGCTAGGGACTCAGGAGCAAAGACAGGGGTCCAGCTGAACGTCACCCCTTAGGCCAGCGGGCAGCTCTCCCCTCCAAAGTGCAGCTCAGGGAGCCAGGCCTCTCCCGCACTGCAGCTCTCACCTCCTGCAGCAGGGGTTCATGACCTGCACCCTTGGACCACGGGGAACCCAGGAGGTCCACACACCAGGATGGGAAAAACATTCTCCCGCTATTTGCACTAACCTCTCGCTGAATCATAGATGTTGCTTCCGATATGAATGCGGGCAGCAAATGACGGCAGCAGAGCAGCACCAAGGAAACTTCTCCCCTGCAGAGATCAGATATTTTCATATAACATTTCCGTTGTCGTGGATACCTTGAAACTTTGTCTATCCTCATTCGAAATTACAGTTGACATCTTGTTAGTGAATGTATTTGTCAAGAAATGCATACATTACTATATCACAGATGTTTACGGTTATTGCAATGCTCTTCTGTGACCCTAATATGCTGGTTGTTATTGCTATTATTATGTAATCATTATGTCCCCACATGTCAAATGTCCCTGTCATTCTCCCCAGGGAGACTGTGAACTCCTTGATGAAAAGGGCCGTGTCTGACCCATTTTTATTTCCTGCGTCGAGCACAGGGTTGAGAATCCAGTAGGAACCTAGCAAATATTGGGCCAAGTGAATAATGAGGAGGTACAGTTACTTTATGACACTCTTGTCATAAGCCAGGTGAGAGGCCTTCTCAAGGGACATGCTGGGACATGCACTTAAACGTGGACCACATCCAAAACCCTGCTTCCAAGTGAGGTCTGCCTGCTCGGTCACACTCATTGAAAATCAGTCCCACAGAGGTTGGGATTGACATGTATACACTAATATGTATAAAATGGATAACTAATATGAGCCTGCTGTCTAAAAAACTAAATAAAATAAAATTCAAAAAGAAAGGAAATCAGTCCACCCCACACACATACACGTGCACACATGTACACGCACACACTTACACACACATGTACACACAAATACACAGCAGCCAGAAGCTGCCCCCGGCCTCCAAGGAGAATATTTATGATTTTTAATAAATTGGGACCACGGCTCATTAAGCTCCTCACCCGCGCCCCCGAGGCCCCTGCAGGGCCCTGACGGTTGACTTTTCATATCTGAGCGCAGTGAGGCCGCGCATGCCACACCGATGAACGCACAGGGGACCCGGCTCTGTCCCTGCCGCCCAGAGAGCGCTCCTCTTTCAAATCAGATTAAAAGAAAACAAGAGTGTGGCCCATCCCCAGTGCAAGGAGCACGGAATTGTGTACTGCACTGAAGGAGGAATGTGGCCCATTAATTACTATTTGTCGTCAATTAATTGCTATTTGAAATATGGCCCCAGCTGTGAGCAGCAAGGGGAGTGACAGTCGTGTGCTTACGAGCTGGTGTAATTCATCCTGGGGGCGGGCAGGGAGGCCCACGGAGGTTTGGGGCATTTTTGTCGGGAGAGAAAATATCCAGCAGCACGTTTCCTGGACTCGTGAGTAACAATGATAAGTGAGGGGCTTGGGCCGTCGGGGGCCCAGGCCAATGTATCGCATGCAGTTGAGAGGTGGGTCTTGGAGCCGGCACGGTTTTCTGGGGCAGTGACTGAACATTCCTGGCCACTGACGCCAAGGGCGGGCTTGACATGGGGGGAGGTGCGGGGCAGCAAACTCCTTCCCTGCGGTGGGTTAAGGGACCTCATGGTCAAGAGACATTCACGGGCCAGCTGCTCATGCAGGGGAGGAAGGAGCGGGGTGGCAGGGGGTGGGGGGCGTGATTTCACTCCCGTGGTTCCCCACCCCGACCCCGATCACCAGCCCAGGGGCCTGGGCAGTGACTTAGGTTAGTCAGTGAGCTCAGGGCCAGCTGGTCCCAAAGCTTGGCCGTGGGGCTGAGTGTCCAGCAGTGCAGTTATTTCAACTGTTAAGACAAGAGCGTCCCTCTTTGGGGGCATTTTTGAGTGAAGGATAACAGACACAGGGTAAAGGGCACAAAGCTTAAGCTTGATCAGCTTTGCAAAGCAGACGTGCCTGCATAACCATGACCCAGCTTGAGAGCCAGACACCCACCAGCCCTCAAGGCTGTCCTGTGTCCCCACCCAGGTCGTTCCCCCCACAGAGGAGCCCCCTGTTCTGGTCGCACTCGCAGGAGAGGTTCTGGCTGTTTCTGAGCCTTTGACCGGGCTGCGACCGTTCCTCTCACTTAGCATAAGGGCTGTGACGCCCGTCCGGCCCGCAGCGTGCAGCCCAGACTTTCTCGCTGTGAAACGGCAGCACTTCTCAAAGCCTTTGGTCTCAGCACACTTTCACTTTCTTTATGTCTATGAATGTATACTGAAATTTAACAAAATGGAGAAATTTAGAAACATATTTATTAGCTTATTTGGAAAAGTAATGAACACACTACATGTTATTATACATAACATGTTTTAATAAAAATGACTACATTTTCAAAACACGCAGTGAGTGGAGTGGCCTTGGTTGGCCTTTTACAAATCTCTTTGTGTCTCACTCGACAGAGGAGAGCTGGGCTCTCACAGCCGCCCCTTCCTCCTGTCTGCTGCGATGTCACGTCACGCAGGAGTTCTTCTGGAATTCTCCTCCAGATGCTCTCGCGATGGGAGTATGAAAGCAAACGGATTTTGGTGATGTTATGAAAATGCTCTCTCAGATCCCCTGAAAGAGTCTCGGGGACTCCCAGGGTCCCTGCACCCCACTCTGAGACCCTCTGCTGGACACTATTCCAATGTGCGAACATGTCACAACGTATTTTCCATCCTCGTGTTGATGGACATTTGCGCTGCTTCCAATTTGGGGCCATTATGAATGAATTTGCTATGGACATTTCTGCGCGTGTCTTTTGGTACACACACACCCCCCACCCACACATACACACGCAGTTTTGTTGAGCACATACTTAGGAGCAGGATTGCTGCATACTAGGGTGGCTCATATTAGGTTCAGCAGCTCTACCCAAACTGTTTTCCAAACTGGTTGTTCCAGGTGGTACCCACCCCCCTGACCCCAGGCAGCATAAGAGGGTGCCAGCTCATTTTTCTCCTCTTTTATTAAAAGTAATTGACCTTATCACAGCATGTTGATGGTCAATGCAGGGGAAGAAAACTTGTGAACCACGTATATTTTTAAAACCTTCCATTTGGAAATAATTTTAGGTTTTCAGAGTTGCAAGATTAGTAAAGAGAGTTTCTGAATACAGTCCACCCACTAAAGGTAACTTCGCACCCGACCCATGGACCTTGATCAAGATGGAGAAACCAACACAGCTATAGTAGCAAGACACGACCTCACTGGGATCTCTGTTTCCCACGAAGGCCCTCTTCTTGCTCCAGGATCCCATCCAGGGGACCACGTCACATCTAGTTGTCACGTCTCCTTAGGCTTCCCCGTCTGTGACATTTTCCCAGACCTCCCTTCTTTTTTGTGACCATAATGCTCTGAAGAGTCCTGGTCAGATCTTTTGCGGAATGTCCCTTAAATTGGGTTTGTCTACTGTTTGCTCATGATGAGACTTGAGGATATGGACTTGGGGGAAGAATATCACAGAATGGATGTGTCCTTCCCATCCCACCTATCAGGAGGTGCATGCTGTCTGAATGGCTTATCATGGGTGATGATCACTTGACCACTTTGGGCGATGCCTGCCAGCTTCCTCCACTGATAGTTCCCTGTTCTCCCCTCCCATACTCTATTTGGTTAGGAGAGAGTCACCAAGTCCAGCCCATATTTAAGCTGTACGTCTTGGAGGGCAGAGTATCAGAGAATTTGTGGACATAACGGCTACAGCCGTAACAGCAATCGATAAATCTTTTAGGGGAGACACTTTGAGGCTCTGCAGCTATTCTGCTTCTCCTAAAGCCCCACTACTAACTTCAGCATCATCAGTAGATATTGCCACAGCAACTCTTCCTAATGATGATTTCTGATTTCTCTCATTCCTTGTACACTTATTATTTGGAATTCTTTTGTAGGAAGGATTTGTCCCTTCTCTTCCATTTATTTATTTATTCAATCATCTATTTATATCAGGATGGGCTCATGGAGATTTATTTTATTGTTCAGGTAATAACCCAATACTCTCATTATTTATTTTGTTGGGCAAATTGTTCCATTTTGGCCATTGGAAGATCTTTTGGATTATTGACTTCTGTGTCCTCTTGACACTGCCCTTTTTTTTTTTCAAAAACACACACTTTAATTTCTGACACTACAAGATGCTCCAGACTCATCTTGTATTTTCCCAGCGCAGCCTTCGAATCAGATCTTCAAGGAGCTTTGAACCAGGTTCCTTTTCAACCTTCTCTAAAGTTATACTGATTATTTACACATGGAGAGTATTGTATAGGGTATTCTGATTTCCACAGGGTAAAAATGAAATGTTTTGTGTCATCAGTGGTTGAATGTGTGTTTTATGCTCTATCTTTATGATGTAATCAAGCATCTGTTTTCCTGGTAACTTTCTTTCACAATTATAATGCTTATTTATAAAGCAGGTAAGGATTGCTACATGGTGGGGGCACCCTGTGGTTGAGGATCTGTAACACTGGAGTCAGCAAGCGGCTGGGGGGCCGTGGGTGGTGGCAGCTGAGTGCAGACACTTCAGGCTTCTCCGTGATTGGTGTGATGTGTGTTGCCCAGGTCACTGCACCAGTGTTTGGCCATTACTGCACCAGAAAGCAATGCAATCACCCAGGGTGACTGCGCTGGCAGACGGGACTCTCAAATATAAACCCCTAGGAATTCTACCCATTAAACGTTCTTCATACCATCCTCGACATGGGTGACGCACTGAGTGGATAATTACACAATTTGGTGATGATGAGTTAGACCCGTGACGCTGCTCTAAACACATGTAAAAACATGGCTGGTGTTGAAAATGGTGCTGAGAATTCACGGCACGGCAGGGCCATGGCTCTTTTCTGCGGGAATGGAAGGCTTCTGATTTCACTCCTGACCAGTGGTCACTGAGCTCCTGAAGCCACAATTTTGGTTTCCTCCTGAGCCCCCAAATGTCAATGCTCTTTGACGCTTTTCCCTTGAAGTGAGCAGTGTGACCTGGGCATGTGGGCCACCTCTCCATTCGGGTAGAAGGTCGCAACCTGCACACACATCTGCTCTCCCTCCCAGAGAAAGGCGCTGACATCTGAGGGACAGAATGGCATTTCCATGTTGGTTGCTATGGTGTTTTTGGCAGGAAAGGGACTAGAAAGGGTCTCCCTCTGGGGAGGGTATCTATCTTCTGATATAATTAGCCCATGTGAATCTCACCTCCTGTGGTTCCCTGGCCCAGGAGCTGTGCATTTGTCAAAGGGCTGTGATGGGACCCCCCACCTTGCGAGGGCGACACGGGGCTGAGGAATTTGTATCACCAGGAGCCCGCCTTGGGGGCTCTTCGTTCCTGATTCGTGACCTAAACTGCCCACCTCAGAGCCGCCTGCTCTGAGCAGCCTTATTCAACGAGAGCTGAAGCCACTGGGGACGAGAGCTTATGGAAACTCAAAAATCACCATCAAAATTTTCTTTCTTTCAAAGGCTGGATCTCAGTGAAAGCCTTTCAGTTATTTTAGTGAGTCCTTATTGAAGAATAATTTGGGGCAAAAGGGTCCATCAAAGCACTTAAGGAAAATGCATATAGCAATGCAGAAAGGGTTCTTGTATTTTAGCTCCTCTCAAGCTAAAGTTGAAAAAAAAAAAAGCTATTATTTATTCAGTGCTTTCCAAGTGCTGGCATTCGGCTAAGCTCTTTATATATTTGAACCATATGAAACTGCCAGTTTTGTAAATGAAAACAGGTCGAAAGTCAATACTTTATACGGTTCAAACTAAGAGCTTGCCTCATTTCTTGCAAGTCTGTGAGACAGTTGGTAACGTCCCCATTTTATGGACGAATAAAGCAGAGGCTCAGAGAGGTCAAGTAACTTGACTTCGGTCACATAATTAATAAAAATGGCAGAACCAGTATTTAAATCCATGTCTACGTGACTCCAAAATTCACACTTGAAATTACCATGATACAGTGCTCATATTGCACAGATTAATTTTTGTGAAGTGCTCAGAATGATTCTTGACACAAGGTAACCACTACATAAGCAAGGCTCAATAATAACAAATTATAAAAGCATTTTGTATTCATTCCATTAATTACAGCATTAGATCCTAGTCAGCTATTTTGCATAAAATCCTCCATATATGGCTATATTTGGGATTTGCCAAAAAATCTCGCAATCCCCCAGTCTTGCCATAAACCATGCACATGGCCCCAAACATCACCGCCTCATCCATCAGAGAACATTGTCCGCCAGATCCCTGCATGTAGAAATCGCCCACAGACCCTGGTCAGATTATAAATCTCCATTTTTCTTTCTAAAAACATGGAAGCCATTACAGGGGCTACGTTTTCTTTTTTCATTACAGGATTCTAGAAACTTAGAAATGGAAAGTTCCAGGGAGAGCATCTGGCCTATTAGAGCATCTTCCAGGAACAGAGGCTGGTGACAAAAGGCCTGGATGTTAATCCCATTTGCTCCCCAAACCAGCTGTGTGGCCTCAGGAGCACCTCTGACTTCTCTGGATCTGTCTATCTGTCTGTAACATGGGGGTTGGGCCAGATCTTTAACATTCTTCTTTAGACCCAAGGTTCTATACGATTATACGATCTCACCACTAAACAATGAATCCTTGTGAAATGCCATGTTCCCATAGAGTTGGACCTCATGAGAGATAGCCATCAGCTTCTACTTAAAACTATTTTGTTGTCTACCCCCGATACCAAAACCAGACAAAGATACCACCAAAAAAGAAAATTATAGGCCAATATCTTTGAGGAACATAGATGCAAAAATTCTCAACAAAATATTAGCAAACACATGAAAAAGCTCGTACACCATGACCAAGTGGGATTCATCCCAAGTTCATAAGGATGGTCCAACATATGCAAATCAATGTGATGCACCACATAAACAAAAGAAAAGACAAAAAACACATGATCATCTCAACAGATGCAGAAAAAGCATTTGACAAAATTCAACATCCAATCATGATAAAAACTCTTACCAAAGTGGGTATAGAGGGAACATATCTCAACATAATAAAAGCTATTTATGACAAACTCACAGCCAACATAATACTCAATGATGAAAAACTGAAGGCTTTCCTGCTAAAACCTGGGACAAGCCAAGGATGCCCACTCTCACCTCTTCTATTCAACAGAGTATTGGAAATCCTTGCTACAGCAATCGGACAAGAAAAAGAAATAGAAGGTACCCAAATTGGAAGGGGAACGGTGAACGTGTCATTATATGCAGATGACATGATACTATTTATAGAAAACCCTAAAGACTCCACACAAAAACTACCAGAACTGATAAATGAATTTAGCAAGGTAGCAGGAAACAAGATTAACACACAGAAATTGTTGTGTATGTGTACACGTTCCGAATGGCTAACACATGAACCCGGAACAAAATTTACAAGGTACAAAAGGGTTTTCAGTGAAAAACGACTCCCCTGCCACCACTGTCTCTGGCCACCTACCCTCCCCTGGAGGAGACACGTGCAGCCATCACTCCCTCGAGGGTCCTTCCAGAGGGGGTCCCTGCACGGGAAAGCAAATGACCTCAATGTACAGGGTGCAGTCAGCCCACTTCATGTCCACCCAGCCACCTGCATCTCACCTGACCCCCGGGCAACTCCTGCCTGTGTTGAGACAGACATCTCTGCTGTCGTCTCTGTGTCTCTCTTTGCTTTGGAAACTGAGTCCGGCTCCTCAGACACAGACCTGATGGACCTCCCTGCATCCAGAGGAGAAGCAGCTGGGAGAAAAGGCCAAGTTCAGGTAGGGTGTGGAAACGGCGAATGCAGTTCACTCCCTTCAAGAGAGAACCCACCAGGAAGGGCGGGGAGCATTTTTCTGCAGCATTTTTTATTGCGTGTTCATCTAAAGCAAGTATAAGTGATCCCGTTTGGACTGGGAACCCGGAAAAGCATTAACACTGCCAGTGTCTCCCACGAATCCATGACTGGAGGCATTAATGCAACAAGCTTTGCACGTGGTTCCTCACCACAGCCCACACGCCCTCTGGGGCCTGACCCTAAAGCAGCCCTGCCCTGGCCTCGGGGCCCTTTTTTTCTGTTTCTCTACCACTAGAACCTTTCCAGCTGGGCTTTTCGGAATATGCTGATCAGTCACGCACTCACTCTTCCCGTGGCGATTCACAAAAGCGGCTCGATTCCACCATCCAGCCGTCACTCCAATGTCACCACCTCAGAGAATACACCCCGGCCCCTGGGCCTAAACTAGCCAGTGCAACCAAGGAACTGAATTTTCATTGGTTTGATTTTAATGTATTTACATTTAAATGGCCATACATGGCTACTTGCTACCATGGCTACCACACGGGACCCATTAAACCAAACCAGGATGACAGTGTAATGGCTCAAAGCTCAGACTCTGGAGCCAGAAGACCTGGGTTCCAATCCCAGCTGTGTCCAAGAGCAGATTCCCTGACTGCCCGGTGCCTCGGTTTCCTCATCCTTAACATGGGGGACCCAGCAGTGCCAATATCACAGAGGTTTCTAAGGATCAAATCAGCTGGTGTACATAAAGCACACTGCAGAGGGCCTGGCATGCCGTGGACTTTGGGTAAATATCAGCCATTATTTTGAATTACGTTGGAGAGATGGTGGCCGTGACTCCACCGTGGGGCTGTTTATTTCTAATTGGATGCTTCAAGACCTCAATGACCAAAATAAGAGTGGATTTAGATGGGATGAAGGGTCAGCGAGAGAAGGTATTCTGGGGTTAACACAACACTGACAGCTAACGACAGTGGGGGCTCCAAGGGCTCAGGGTGCCTTCTGTTTAGTGTACCACGTGCACCTGTGCACCGTGGTTGGGGGCCTGGTTGGCGACTCCGACAAGATGGGTATCTTAGGAGCAGCAGGTTCGGCCTATAGGGGCAAATCCACCTCCTTTGACACACCAGCAAAGACTTCCGGGGGAGGAGGGGATCATCCGGTGCAAGACCTCATGAGTTGGTCCAGAGAGCAGGTTCCCCTGGGATGTCAGGACGCAAAGGGAGCGGCGTGGTTCACCCCTGGAGAAGGGGTGTGTCCGCCACAGCCCTGCCCCCTCTCCAAGCCCCTTGGCCCCAAATGGGACATCAGGTCCTCCCACCTGCCGTGGCCCCTGCCTCACCTCCTTCCTTCTGGAGGCGGGGATGATGCAGCCTAGGTCTGGAAGCAGCAGATTCCCTAGAAATGGCCTCACATTTTCCCTTTCCAGGCCAAGCAGAGGAGAAGGATGCTCTGAGTCACGGCTCTGCCTGCCCTTGACCAGGCTGGCCAGAGGCCCTCCCTTGTGTGAAGAGCCAAGAGGGCAGCCTCAGACGTTCCTGCCACATCACCGGCCCCCATGTCTGTCCCACGTCCGCAATTGCTAGAGGCTCCCAGCTGGTGAGGGCTCAGTCTGCATCTCCCCACTCATTCCTTGGGGCAGCTCCTTGCTCCAGAGCTGCCCACGGCCCCAGCCTCCACGAGCACCGTCCCTGCCCTTCTCTGCACGCAGCGCATACGTGTCCAGCCGTGAACGTGTAAGGGAGCCCTGCTGCGTTTGAACTCTACGAAGCACCATCTTAGTGGCTGTGTATTGGTGACTTGCTTCCTTTGCTTGCCACCATGTTCACGAGTTCATCTGCAGCCATTCACCATCATTCTTATAAGATGGCACCACCGTCACCCACTGGTGTGACTGTTCTTACATATTTGTGTTGTTTCCAGCTGGGGAACCTGATGATCATGCTGCCATGGACTGTCTTGTGCACCTGGACCCGGATTCCTCCAGGGGATACACCTGGAATGAAATGTACACAGCTTCCACTTTCTAGATGATTCTAAACTACCTCTCCAAGAGGCATCCTGGTGTGTGTGTTTTCCATCTGCGATCAGCCTCCACGTAACGTCTACCCATTGGTTCAAACTGTGTCCTCTGAGGTCCAGAAGGGCCCTGCTCCTTCCTGCCCTTCTCCCCTCAGATAGCAGACTTCCCAGTGCATTAACAGATGCTCAGAAAAACACTGTGGAATGAACGAGTGCGTGAGGTCAACTGGAAAGTGGTGTGTCCACCCTCCTTTTGTATTTGATGGTCAAATTCTTTTGACCAGAGCCATGCTTGCCTATAAGGCATCTTTGTGCAAATTAGGTAGGGGCACCCGCTCTGGGTGGGAAAATTGCAAAAAGTCACCGCTCTGCTAGAAGCAGTCCCAGCGGTTCATGGCATGGCCAGCCGGACCCAAGCTGGCTCCAGCCCCCTTGGACTGGTGCTTTGGTGAAACACACAGCAGGGCACAGCCTGCGGGGACGGGCAGCCCCGCGTTCACCTGCCTCCCCGTGGTATCAACACTTGTCCCTGCTAATCAGTGTTCCTCCTAAATGGCTACTCGCAGAAGGTCACATAATTCCCCCAATCTTTCTAGTTCCCAAGAAAGCAAATTTTCTAAACCATGCAGACAGGGATGTGGAATTGAAAAATATTACAGAACTTCTGTTTATCCGTGAACTTGAGGGAAATGACAGCCATGGATGAATCTAGTCAGGGACGTCCCCAACCCCATTTTTAAGGCTGAGCCTAATTCTAAACCCTGGAATCCCCTCTGGCTTCTGTTCTGGAGTCTCAGGCTGGTTGCCCAGGCAGGCGGCACAGTGACACACAGAGATATCATCACGCCACGGCCCCCACTGCGTGAGGGTGCCGGTAATTTCAGTGCACGATTTCCAGAAAAGAACTTGACTCAGACCCAGTGGTTTGGAATTAACCTGCTCAGTTCACCCAACTTGGGAGCAAATCAGATTCCACATTCGGGGGCACTGTCTGGGCTGGAGGCGCCGCAGAAAGTCGATGAGCAGGAGTGGAACTTCTTAGTAAACAAAGGACACGCTGGGTAGCCCAAACCCTGCCAGTGTTCTCTAAAATGGCGTTTTATTGCTACATAATGCAATTTCATGACAAATCCTGGGCTGCCCTCCCACGCCTCTTATTAAGTTATTTCTTTTTATTTTGCTGGTTTTATTGATGATGTCATGACATGGCCCATCAACCTTTAATTAAAACCATGGCCGCAATGTTAGGCTTCCTTTAAACCGTGAAAGCCAGGGCTTTGGAGAGGTCCCTGTGGAGAGTCACGGCGCTCAGGAGCAAACAGTCACTGTGGATTTCAGGAGGCACAAGAGGTTCCCAGAGGGGCTGGGGTGTGGAGGGACTGCTGGGTGTTATGGGCTGAACTGTGTCCCCTGGAAGAGATACGTTGAAGTCCTGATGCCAGGGACTTCAGAAGGTGACCTCCCTTGGAAATCGTCATCACAGATGTAATCAGAGATACGGTCAAGATGGAGTAGTGCGGGCCCTAACCGAACACGGCTGGGGTCCTGATGAGAAGACAAAGGCACAGAGGGTCAAGGAAGGACCCCTACAGGTTGCAGAGGGAGCACGGCCTGCCGACACCCTGACTCCAGACTTCCACGACAACCAGACAACAGTCTGCTGTTTCAAGACACCCAGTCTGTGGTTCTTTGTTATGGGGCCCCCGCAAACAATACACAGGGTTTGGCTGGATCTCACTGGGTTCCACCGTGCCAGACCAGAGACGGCAGGCGTGCGGCAAATCCCATGTTCCCTCCATCTGAACCCCACGCTGGTCTTCCCCAGCGGCACTCCTGCCCCGGCATTCAAAGGCATCCTGTGCATGGCTCGGCTCTGTGGGTGGCTGGGTCAGACCCAGCCCTGGACACAGTTATGATCTGAAACCTCAGCATCTGGGGGAAATCAACACACCCGGCTAATTAACGATAGGAAGGCGGCTAGGGAGGCTCTGCGAGTTCCCTGGTTTGATCTTGTCTGGGCTCCCTAAAAGGGCTTTGGAAAACCGGGGTTGGCTCCAACATGATGGCTCACTTTCCCTTTACGCAGCAGAAAGTTTAAGACCCCGACGTTGGGACACCTGGACCTGTGCGAGTGTTTTTACTGAATCCTGGGGGGAGCCTTGGTCTCCGTTTTCAGGAGAAGAAATGGTTGGGCCCGAGGTCACACCGGGAGGTTCGCACTGCCGTGACAAGCATGCTGGTTGGCTGGGGTGACAGATGTGGTGTGTGTGTGCATGGGGGGGGGCGTTGAGTACATGTGTGTGTGTGCTTGTGAGACAGGCATGTATAATTATGCCCCATGAGGAAGGTGAGAGACCCACACTCTCGTTCTCTCCCTGAGGTTATCAATGGTCATTTTTCCTTTTAAAAATTTCTTCTCACTGAATAGCTTCTGTTTCCTTCCCATTGCTGTTTGTGTTACTGTGGTAAAATACACATAACAGAATTTGCCTTTTGACCATTTAAAGGTGTGCAGTTCAGTAGCGTTAAGTACATTCACAATTGTGAGTGCCCACCACCTTGGTCCAGTACCCAAGCAATTTCATCACCTGAAAAGACCCTGTGCTCATCGCTGTCACTGCCCAGCCCCCAGCCCTGATAGCCACAATTCTGCTCCTTCTGGTGCCACGGCACATGTCCCTAGGCTGAGAGACTGGGGTGGTGGGGGGAGACCTAAGGGAGAAGGTGTCCCTCCTTTACTTTTTTTTTTTGTGGTATGTGGGCCTCTCACTGTTGTGGCCTCTCCCGTTGCGGAGCACAGGCTCCGGATGCGCAGGCTCAGCGGCCATGGCTCACGGGCCCAGCCGCTCCGCGGCAGGTGGGATCTTCCTGGACCGGGGCACGAACCCGTGTCCCCTGCAACGGCAGGCGGACTCTCAACCACTGAGCCACCAGGGAAGCCCTACTTTTTTTAAAAAATTAATTAATTAATTTATTTTTGGCTGCGTCGGGTCCTCGTTGCTGCACGTGGGCTTTCTCTAGTTGCGGCGAGCGGGGGCTACTCTTCATTGCGGTGTGGGGGCTTCTCATTGCGGTGGCTTCTCTTGTTGCGGAGCACGGGCTCTAGGTGCACAGGCTTCAGTAGTTGTGGCACGTGGGCTCAGTAGTTGTGGCTTGTGGCCTCTAGAGTGCAGGCTCAGTAGTTGTGGTGCACGGGCTTAGCTGCTCTGGCAGCATGTGGGATCTTCCCGGACCAGGGCTAAAACACGTGTCCCCTGCATTGGCAGGCGGATTGTTAACCACTGCGCCACCAGGGAAGCCCCGAAGGTGTCTCTCTTCCTTGTCATTCTCCACTGTGGCTCACTGTGTAAGTGGCCAAACTTATCTGATTAGGCAGATTAGGGCCAGGTACACACCAAAGGGTCCAGCACCTGCTTGGACCCAGGGCCGTGTTCTCTGTAAGAAGTCATGCTTCAGATGCTTAATCCAGCTCAGACTTCAGGGCAGTCCGGGGTGAGGGGTGTGGTGAACTCACTCTGTCCCACAACATGCTCACAGTGTCAGAGGTCAGAGGGCACGGTGTGGGATTTAAACCAATCACCAGCTCGCAATTCTATGGACAATTATCCATGACGCATGTTAAAAGGCCAGCGAGGACAGAACCTATGCACCACACACGTCCTCCCGTAAGGGCTCATTTCTTACAAATGCACAAACAAATAAAATAAAAAGCCTGTCTCAGGATTTGGGTAAAATTATGACTTCGCTTAGTGATACGGATGCAGTAAGAACAGCTTTCAAGGGTCCGGGGACGCCTGGTGATTTAAAATAAACGGAGCTGGGTTAGGGAAGAAAGAAAATAGGATGTTTCAAACACCAAAACCCCCTAAATTCTCATCCCAGGAAGTCAGTGACCCCATGGATGGGCAGTTGGAATAAAGGGTCACTCGGAATGAGAACCTGAGACCGTCTCTATTACAAAGAAAGCAGAGGCGTAAGGGAATACCAATTGGTAACAATTAGAGCCGGATCAGATAGGTGGGGGAAAGTTCAGATCCCCTCTGGGGTATATTTATGTATCCTCTCTAGAGCACAAGGCTCGTTAACCTGTGACTGGCTATCGGCTTCCTCCATCGGTGACCTGATCCAGTCCCCCTGCAAGGAATTTCAACTGTGGATGACTTTCCTCCACATGAGTTGTGAACACATCACAGAGGACAAGTTTCCCCAACTGTGTGAAGCACTGCAGACTCAATGGCCTACAGGGACCAGGCAGATAGTGTGGCCTAGGGAGGCGGATGGGGGCAGGCAACGAGGAAGAGGGGGGACTTGGCAAACTGGGAGCACAGGGCCTGCCCAAAGCGGACGCCACAGCTGGGCTCCGGGCCCTTGTTTCCAGATGGGAACACCGGCCTGCTGTGGCCAGATCTTCGGAGTTTACCAAGAGCATCAGGCTGTATGGATTTCCACATGAGATGTCCTCATTTTTAAAACTTCGAGGGCCAACAAAATATTCCTGCAGCAGTTGAAGACTCCCGGACTAAAGTCACAGGAAATGACAGTGACTTCTCTGAATGCATTGACCAAAACCTTCTTCTCCCATAAAGGGGTGGCCTTTGGTGCTGGGCAAAATACAGGTCTGCCCACTGCCTTCTGGCCGGGCCAGGGAGCATCCCACCCCAGACCTTTGCCCAATCTGTGCCTCGTGCCAGGAGGCCCTTCTTGCCCCTCTCTAAGCCCAAGTGGAGTATGAAGCCACAAGGTGAGATTTTCTTTATGATGTGGGAGGAGTCTGCCCGTGACGTGACCGTGTAGATGGTCTCCAGTTCCCCAGCTGGCTGGTCCACCCACCCTAGACCTTGGAGTTCCAGTACTTGGTCCCGTCTCCAAGGCAGCTTTATTCATTCACTCACAAGAATTGACCAGATGGTCAATGGTCTTCATGGTCTTGACTCTGGGCTCTTTGGTGGCATTGATCTAAAGCTCAGCCTCCAGTTCACCCGGCAAAGAAGCTGACACAGGTCTGATGCACGAATGGTGGATCCATTCGAATCTCTGGCAGGGTCTCAGCCCCTGTGTATTTATAAAGCTCCCACTGAGATCGATGCTCGTTTAAGCCTGAGCGCTTCCACGAAATCTTCTTATCCAACGAGCATCTCTCCCTCAAAATGTCCCAAACTTGTTTCTGTTCATTTGATACGTGGGACCACAAAAGAAAAGGGTACGTTAGAGATGACCCCGTAAGGTCAGGGACCACATTTCAGCAGCTCCGATAGCATTGTTCAAGAAAGGCTGTGACGATGGATGTCTCCACTTTTAAAATGACCAGGTTTATCAGCGTGAAGCTCTCGTTAGGAGAAAATCATCAGTTACCTGGTTTAATAAGCTAACAGTACGTCCCTCTAGAGAGGCTCAAACTTGAAACCCACATGAATTTAAAAGCCGCAGAACTACGGTGGGGTCCGATCGCCCTGGAATACGGAGCAGAGCTCACCAGAGCCGTCACCTCTGCCCTGGGATGGAAACACATCCCACTGGGTTCAGCTCTAGCAACTTCTTGCTGTGCAGCGGGTGTGATACAATTCACATGAGCAAACAAAGCAGCCCAAGTAACAGGACCGGCCTCGGCCTCGGTGTTCAGATGTTAATCCACCTAAGCCCCCGCGGTTGATAACCATGACATTCTGGAAACCAGACACCGTGGCTCATTACAGAGCAGTGGCTTGTGCCCTGAACTCTCCCCAGTCCCCGGGTTCAAATCCCAGAGGCCAGCTTTAGTTCTAGATTTTTCTTTTTTTTTCTCTTTTCGGTGGGACACAGTGTAACCTCCACTTCGTCTGAAACCCTTGGGCCAGGGTCACCTTTCAGCAAAACAGAGGCACCCTGCACATGGTCAGTGTTTATTTTTCAGTTGTCATCCCCAGTTTACCTTGCAGAACTTGATCTTTAAGTGAGTAACAAACAGCTACTGAAATCTGCCCAGGACTTTTTTGTTTTGCAGGCAGAAGAGCCAGTAAACCAATCCCTGTAGGAAAGAGTGGGGTGTCCACTGCAGAGTAACAAGCTTTTGAAAGACAAATCACACACCTCCTTGGGCACATAACATGAAAACAAATGACCCCGGAACAATAACATGCCGTCTCTTTGGCTGTGGGAGTAATGTGTCTATGTGGATGGCTTTCCAGGAGCCCCTCTCAGGTACTTTGCATAAAGTGAATCTGGTTGGTCTCCTTGGCCTTATCTTTTCCCTGACAACTTCAAAAGCTGGAGCGAGCCCTGTCCCACAGGGTAAAGTTTCCAGGGTGACAGATGCGAAGAGCAAATCGACTTGAGGTCAAAGGCAAAAAGAAAACAGTCTCTCATCTGATTAATGGTTTGAATTTAATTAGTGGGGAAAAGCGCAAATCAGACAGTTTGTGACTTGGTCAAGCCCCACGTCCCTTCTTGCAAAATTGCAAAACAGAA
Source organism: Mesoplodon mirus (assembly GCF_964341445.2). Lineage (NCBI taxonomy): Eukaryota > Metazoa > Chordata > Mammalia > Artiodactyla > Ziphiidae > Mesoplodon > Mesoplodon mirus. The sequence continues at coordinate 2,740,340 of NC_138995.1, read as the reverse complement.
AAGGGGTCAGTTGGGCTGAAGGCTGACCTTTCCGAGATGCCTGCCGCTTCGTGCTGGTTTAATACTAGTTAAGTGGGAGTGGGTGGGTTGGTGATGTTCCAAGCCAACGGTGAAAAGGCTTCCAAGGTTGTAAATGTGAAGGTTTTGGCAAATGAAATAAACTTGTGAAACTATGGCAGCAGCACCATCCCATCTTCTAACTTACCTCCTGTGAACTGTGAGGGGCTTGGCTTTCGAGTTTCTAAGAAGCCCGGATGTAGAGCCATAAAGGATTAAAGCAGGTAGGGAGGGTGCCTTGCCAGGATTAAGTTCAGTTATTTGAAATAACCCTTGCATTTGCTCATGCGTTCATTCCACAAGTATCTGTTGCTACTGGTGCCGGCAGTGGGCTGGGTGCCAGGGATAGGGATTTAGACAGGGTCCTCCTGAGAAGGAACTGGGGGCCAAGGAGCCACGGGACTCAGCTAAGACCACACAGCAAACCTGGGCGGCGTCTCCAGGGCCCAGCCACCACCCTCACTATCATACAGGGGTCCCCAGTGGCACCCCACTTACAAAAACCAAAGAAGTCTGCACTCCTAAGAAGGGGAAATGGGCGAACGCATAATCGTATTTAAAAAGAGCTGTATTTCAGAGTCACTTCTACCCTGGATGCACCTTAGAATTAACCTGGAGATCATTACAGAAAGTAAAGAAGGAAAGAGACTCCGACCCCTACCAGACCGGCCCAGCCAGGATGGCTTAGAGGGGACACTTGGGCACCAGGCCCTCTCAGAGCTCCCAGGGAGCCTGGGTGAAGAGGCCATCCATGGCTCAGGGAACTTCAACACAGGGCTGCTCTGGGTGAAGGCCAGGCTAGCCCATCACCATGGTCTCCGGGTACCGTGTTCAGCAGCCTCCTCCCTGGTGGAGAGCACGGCATCTCTTGTTGTCCAGGTCTGCAAGTAGAGCCCTGAGTCACCCCACTCCCCCGTCCCTCTGCTCCACCCCCAGGCCTGTCCCTCCCGACCTCCGAATCCTGTCTCTACTCTCTCCACCCCCTCTTCCCCCCAGCTCCCCACCCCAAAGCCTGACCTGGGCTTCCAGGCTTGAGTGAGAATGATGTTTTGCTATCCTTCCAAGATCAGTCTCATTATTGTATTTCCACTTGTCTTACGTCTTACTGATCCCAGCATCCCCTTGGGTCCCTCCAGTTTGTGTTTCCATTTCCTAATTATTTTAAATCCTAGGACTTTTCCTCCATTCTGAAATGGATAGCACAAAGGCATAACAGCTCCAGCTTGGGGATTCTATGTCTGATGGTGGAGAAACAGAGTCTTCACCCTTTATCCTTGTGAATTATTCACAGAGGGACCAACGCCCTCCTGTGCACTCTAGATGAGCTTCTGTATACACACTTCCCATCCTTAATCATGTCTTCAAACAAAAAGGTGTAGCAAAAGGCTCAAAAAATCCTCAAAAAAATATCTGATTAGTGAATGAATGAAGGAATGAATGAATTGCAGAGAACCCAGATTCTTAGGGCAGATGGACCTGGGTTTGAATCCTGGTTAAGCCACTTATTAACTGGTGAGCTAAGGCAAGTTACTTAATAGCTCTGAGCCTCGGATAAGGAAGCACAACCTCAGAGGGTGGTAGTGAAGATTAAATTAGAGAATCTTTGTGAAGACCCAGCAGAGTGTCTGGCACGAAAGAAACAACTAATTAGATGAGCTGAAAACAACAGCAAGGAATGATGTTGTACAATCATTCGGAGGTGAAGATGCCAAGCAGTGTTTGTTCAACTGTTGAGTTAAACCAAGCTTTTTTATTTTTTTAAAAAGTTGGAAGACCGTCCCTACCCTGGCCCTGTTTCTGGAGAGAAACTTGCTTTCCAAGAACTGAGAGTAGCTCCATGGTTTGGTATGAACATGGTTTAAATAATAATACCATCATCTTTATGCCTTAAAAGGATCATATTTCACATACGGTTCTACAACTTCCTTTTTCCATTAACTATACATTTCATTCACGATATATTATTCACAGCACATCAATTTACAAAGATATCTCACTTTTAGATGTTTCCATAATACTTCACCACATGAACATTCCATAATGTTCTCATCTCACCCCCTATTAATGCACTTCGGACTACTGTTAATTTTTTATAATTCGAAGTTTGATGTATATCCTTGGACACAGACCTTCATACTCTTTTTTTTTTTTTTTTTTTTTTTTGTTTTGTTTTTTGTTTTTTGCGGTATGCGGGCCTCTCACTGTTGTGGCCTCCCCCGTTGCGGAGCACAGGCTCCGGATGCGCAGGCCCAGCGGCCATGGCTCACGGGCCCAGCCGCTCCGCGGCATATGGGATCCTCCCAGACCGGGGCACGAACCCGTATCCCCTGCATCGGCAGGCGGACTCTCAACCACTGCGCCACCAGGGAGGCCCCATACTCTTTTTTAAGGGGTCAGTTGCTGGGAATGGAATTTCTAGATACATTTGATAAATGGATAAATAACAATTTGATACAAAGGGCCTAACTGGCTTCTCCAAAACGCATACCAGCCATGTTTGACAGGACTTTCTTCCTGGCATTCTGACCAACTTGGAACATTTTGGCTTTTTAAAAATCTTGGACAATCTGGCAGACAAAAATAAGGTCTCGTTTTAAAATGTGTGCCTGTATTTGATTGCTAATAACGTTGGGCATATTTTACATGTAAATTAGCCAAAAACAACATACGGAACTTTTGAGAAATGTCTGTTTATGCCCTGTCCTTTGCCCATTTTTCTATTTTAGTTGTTTATACGTTTCATACTGATACATAGATGTTATTTTATAATATGAATCTTAATCATATGTCTGCCATACGTATTGCAAATTTCCAGGTAATTGTCTACCTTTCAATCTTTTACTACAAATTTCTGTAAACCATATTATATATCATTCTGTCTTATTTCACACAAACCACTGATCATAATTTAACTTCTTACTGGTAACCATAACCTGGCCTTTCTCCAAGTGCTCCTCAAGTCTGTACAACTGTTTGCCCTCTCATTAAATGGCCTCAAATTGCCATACTTATGAGCACTTTTCTCTGTTTTGTTATTTTGGTTTCCCCCTTAGTGATCCACTATCCACATGTATTCCTTGTTATTAATGTATTAAAAATTATAATATTCTCCCCCGATTTCCTTAATGCATTTTTCTCTAGCAGCTACAGCTGGGGAATGAGACAAACAAGTCTGTAAGAGCTAAAACTGTGTCTGAAGTAGGAGTCATTAGGTCATACATGAGAACCCTAGGTGCTCTCCTACCAGTAAAATGCATGAACTCTACAGCATCACTTCAGAGTTCTCAGAGTCATTTTGCATTTTCTTGCTCATTCTTGGTTCTTTTTCAGCTAGTTAAGAGTGCCTGATATTTGAAACCCCAGTTAAGTGAGGTGTTCCTATACGCCAGAGACCCTTCAACAGGAGCCAGTGACGGTGCCATCCTTGTTGACTGATTGACTCTCGGATCCAAGATTTAACCCAGTCCCACCTCCTCCCTCTCCAGGGTTTGAAACTCTTCAGCAACATCCTCAACCAAGTGGTCCTCTACACTTTCTGAACAATTCCCATGGTGGACAGACAGACCAATTATTTAATCAGTCTGTTCCATTTTGGACAGCTCTCATCATTCCAAGCGGTATCGACACATGGAACCTAATTCCCCAGAACTTGCATCCCATAGTCCGACATCTGCTTTCTGGTTGGCCTAACTCTACCATGTGTCTTTTTCACCATAAGACCAATGGTTGCTCTGTGGTCTGCACAGATCTCCCTGGGTGGGCCTGAACCCCCGCACCAAAACCAACCTTTTCCTTCCCCGGGATAAACACCGGGCTTTCCAAGTCCCGCGTGGGGGTGTGGAGTCATACAAATGGAGCTGCTCTGAGCTCAGAGGTGGCGCCAGAGCCGAAGAGTGCCAACGCAGATGAGGTCAGCGCTATTCCAATCCACTTAGCCTCCCCCAAACACTGCGAGAAGCCTGCCCACCAGGCAACTCGCATATTAAATGTCAGCCGAGAAGGGTTCTAAATCAAGGCAAGTTAGGTATTTAAGCTTCCTAAATCTTGGCTGCTGCTTTGGATGCTGGCAATTGGCTCTCGTTTCCTTCAGAGGGCTTCTGATTGTTTTGGCAGCGTCTCTGACTGTGTCTCCAACACCAATTCTTCCCCCACGGATCCCCCAGAGGAAAGAAATATGCACAAAGCAGGTAGTTGTTTCTGTTCAATGATCTGGTTGCTCAGAAATGAGAACTTGGGCCTGTAAGCCCAGATGTTCCCCTTGAGGCACAGCACCTGCCCCAGCCGCCATGGGGGTGCCCCTGGAGATGGGTCCTTGATGGCCCAGGAGGCAAAGGGGCTGGCCCACGTAATGCTCTGGCAAAGGGCAGCTCAACGCAGGGGTACTGAGCCTCAACCCTGTGCAGGATAGAGCAGCTCAGAGGAGGATGAAGACTACATCACTGAAGAGTTCACTTGGTTAGCCAAACCCAAGGACCACCCTTCCTATAGGTCAGAAAAGAAAAGTGCTAAATACCTGTAGTCTTGGGCAGGAATAGAAATACATGGAGCTTTCCTCCCAGACTTTCGGTACTTTCTCATCCGAAAACACTGAAATCCAAAGGGGTGGATTGGACCAGAAGATGCCGAAAGCTCCCCTTTGTTTTGTGACGATGTGCACACAAGTCAGCACTGCGGTGCTGGGGTGTCCACTGAACCCTCAGGGCCTGTCTCCATTGCTGCCATCATTGTTATCACCATCGTCGTCACCGCCATCACCTAGGGCCCTGGGATGTTTAGCTGGAACGAACATTCAGGAGTTGGTGGCTGTCCTAGAGAGGACACGCTGTCTCTCACTCAGTGAACATAAAAATTGTGTTTTACGTTGCCTATTTTGGTTTTCATCTTGACAACACCCCTTTGCATCAAATTCCTCGTCCCTTCTCCATCAGCACATGGGTGCGTGCACACAGTTTACAAACGGTGTGGGAAATGGGATAGAGCAAGGTGTCAATTTGATCACTGAGTGGGGGGATTCTGTAAGTGAGATGCCATGGGTGAGCAACAAAGTATAGTCGAGGAAGCAGACAAGCTGAGGCGAGGGTCTGAGGAGCCAGTGACTTTCCTGCACACTAGCAGGCAAGAGGGAGGACTGTGATTTCTCCCTCTATTTTCTAAGCCAATGTGATATACTTTGACAGAATCATGTACATAATGTCTTAGATCACTCTCCACTTCTTGCTCCTCCACACAAAAACCTTTCAGACCGTCACGCAGAACAAGAAAAGGAAGAAGGAAGAACTTTCACCGTGCGTGCGTATATCAAAACGTCAAGTTGTACCCCTAGAACAGTGGTCCCCAACCTTTTTGGCACCAGGGACCAGCTTCATGGAAGACAATTTTTCCACAGACTTGGGGTGGGGTAGGAGACGATTCAGGCAGTAATGCGAGTGACGGGGATCAATGGGGAGCGGCAGATGAAACTTCACTCACTGGCCCGCCGCTCACCTCCTTCTGTGCAGCCTGGGGTTTGGGGACCCCTGCCCTAGACTATATACAATTTTGATATGTCAAATGATCTCTCAATAAAGCTGTTGGGGGGGGGTAAGAGAGAAGGGTGGTAGCAGAGGGAGAAGTGAATCTCAGAGCAACACGTGTCCACTTCCTTCTACTGAAATCTAGAACAAAAGCATTTTGGAAGAGCACTAAAAATATGTCCGCCGGGTCATGGAGTAAGATCAAAGTCTTGAGCACTGGCTGCACTAGAGGTCCACCGGTTCTCAGGGGACCATATAACTGACCGTCCAAACTGGGGCCCATTTGAAAATGAAAGGAGACATTAGAAACAATTAGTGGACATTAATTAATTAACAGTCACCTCAGCTTAACTGTCCCAGCCCAGTGGGGACCTATGGTCATCCTACAAATATGAGACCTTGGGCTCAGCTGATCTCTAACTAATTTTTACCAAAGGATAAGTGAGAAAAATAAGGACAATGTAAGTATGTAGAGGTGTGTCTACCAACATCCACTACCCCTTCTTGAGAAGGTCCATCCTTCACCTGTGATGCTGTTCTCCCCACTTGTGTGTGTGTGTTAAAATGTTCTTTTTAAAATAAATGGGGACTTCCCTGGTGGTGCAGTGGTTGAGAATCCGCCTGCCAATGCAGGGGACACGGGTTCGATCCCTGGTCCGGGAGGATCCCACATGCCGCGGAGCAACTAAGCCCGTGCACCACAACCACTGAGCCTGCGCTCTAGAGCCCGTGAGCCACAACTACTGAGCCTGCGTGCCACAACTACTGAAGCCCGCGCACCTGGAGCCTGTGCTCCGCAACAGGAGAAGCCACCGCAGTGAGAAGCCAGCGCACCACAACGAAGAGTAGCCCCCACTTGCTGCAACTAGAGGAAGCCCGTGTTCAGCAATGAAGACCCAACACAGCCAAATAAATAAATTAATTAAAAATAAATAAATAAATAAAAATAATAAAAAAATAAAATAAAATAAATGAATTTGTTCTAAGGGTAGATAATAGGGATAATGTTATTTCTGTTGATCTGTTTGTTTGCTTGTTAGTTTTCAAGTACTTAATTGACACAGTAAAAGTTGGTGAGCCTATGTCAATCCACCCAATATTTAAAACATTTCCCAAATTGTTTAAATCCCCAAATCTGAGACTACTTATGTGGATCTCTCCAGCTGACTAGGGAAAGAATACCCTCTGGGGTTCAGCCTGTTGGCTGCCCCACACCCACACAGTGCTCAGACCCACCCATTCCTCCAGTTGTGCGGCATTATTATTTCCTAAATATTATTGCCTATTATTCATTTTTAACTTGGACCCCCTTCCCCGCGAATCATCAGAGGGGGTCAGGTCCCTTGAGTCCCAGAGGGGCAGCACCCGCACCCCACAACGTTCGCCCATTCCCAGCCCTCCCCCACCCAGGGCCGTGGCTCCTCCAGCATCACAGATACTGGAATTTGCCTCAGAACCATCTGGCCTGCATCGCCATGCAAACGACATCCCCACTGAGGGAGCCCACAGCCAGGTTGCTATCTCAAGACCCCATGTTGGTTTGTTGTTATTTTTAAAGACAGCTCATTCAGCCACGGCAGGGAACTAATTTCTTTTCAGCAGGGCTACAGCACCCATCCTGAAGTCAGGGCAGCCGGACACAGATGGAGGAGCTGGGGGCGGGGGAACTCGTATTAGCACAATTTCTAGGATCAAAGTCCTTTGTGACCTGAAAGATCTCCGGCTGTTAGATTATAAATTGGGGTTTAATTAGAGCCTTGTCAATCAACCCTTATCCCTGCCTTGGTTTGGGCAAATGGTTCTTAGTTTGGCACGTCATTAATTAAGAGTTTGGAGAACACACGCTCAGGTTTTTGTGTCAAGCGGAGAAGCAGATGCGGGTGGTTTTCACTCTTCCAGAACTTTTTTTTTTTTTTTTTTTTTTTTTTAATTTTTTGCCTTATAACAAATTTAATCAGTTATACATATACATATACATATGTTTCCATATCCCCTCCCTTTTGCGTCTCCCTCCCACCCTCCCTATCCCACCCCTCCAGGCGGTCGCAAAGCACCAAGCTGATCTCCCTGTGCTATGCGGCTGCTTCCCACTAGCTATCTACCTTACGTTTGGTAGTGTATATATGTCCATGCCGCTCTTTCACTTTGTCACAGCTTACCCTTCCCCCTCCCCATATCCTCAAGTCCATTCTCTAGTAGGTCTGTGTCTTTATTCCTGTCTTACCCCTATGTTCTCCATGACATTTTTTTTCTTAAATTCCATATATATGTGTTAGCATACAGTATTTGTCTTTCTCTTTCTGACTTACTTCACTCTGTATGACAGACTCTAGGTCTATCCACCTCATTACAAATAGCTCAATTTCATTTCTTTTTATGGCTGAGTAATATTCCATTGTATATATGTGCCACATCTTCTTTATCCATTCATCCGATGATGGACACTTAGGTTGTTTCCATCTCCGGGCTATTGTAAATAGGGCTGCTATGAACATTTTGGTACATGTCTCTTTTTGAATTATGGTTTTCTCGGGGTATATGCCCAGTAGTGGGATTGCTGGGTCATATGGTAGTTCTATTTGTAGTTTTTTAAGGAACCTCCATACCGTTCTCCATAGCGGCTGTACCAATTCACATTCCCACCAGCAGTGCAAGAGTGTTCCCTTTTTTCCACACCCTCTCCAGCATTTATTGTTTCTAGATTTTTTGATGATGGCCATTCTGACTCTTCCAGAACTTTTTTTGTTCTCCTTTTAGAGAGTAGAGATGCATTCCACTGGCTTCAGAAAAATAACCAGAGATGGGGAGGTTTACAAGTCTTGAAGCATCTATATCTTGTTAATTCAGGGGCAAAGACGAAGGCACAACTTTGTCTAGAGGTTAAAGTCTGAGATTTGTGTTAACCGCCACCTGATCCTCAGCTCTGACTGTGGCACCAAGCAGCCTCGGGCAAGCTATTGATAGTCAGCTACTGAGCTTCGTTCCTCCCATCTCCAAGGTGAGAGCAGTGATAGTAGCTAACTTGTCACGGATATTACTCTTCCATTCAGCTATTATTTACCGTCATCTACTAGGTCACAGGTACTGGGCTAGGTCCTGGGAGTTCCACTGTCAATAAAGCACACAAAGCCCTTGTGGAGTTTACATCCCGAGCAGCAGAACGAGGGAAGCAACAACACAGCAGTAAACACATAAAGATACAACGCACAGCCCCGCGGGGCTAAGTGCCCAGGAGAAACATGGAAGCGCGTGTGGGGAGAACAACCAGAGGGAGGTGGTAATGCACGCTGAGGGCTTAGTACGGTGCCTGGCACGTCACAAGTGGTCAAGGTAGGGATGTGGTGATAATGATGATGACGGTGACGACGATGATGGCGCTGATGACGGTGAGGATGGTGATGGGGAGACGGTTGGTGAGAGCGATGATGATGGTGATGACGGTGGTGTCAGTGATGATGACAGGGATTCCTGAAACTCTGCTGGCACACCAGATCCCTTCCGTCACCTGTTTCCATCCTTGGAAATAACACTTCAACCATCCTAACTGGAGTGAAAGGATGCCAAAACCATGCCCACTTTTTCTTTCTTCAAGTTCAACACTTCCCCTCAGATTTGGCCAAAGGTTTTGGAGCAAGCGTTCAGCTAGAGCTTCATTAGAAAGCAACACACATGCACAGCCCAAAAAAAGCACCCGAACTGGGAAAGAAAAGCGTTCCTTGTATTTTCTACTTGGCAGCGAGCTCATCTTAAATCAGAACAGGACTGGTTCCTCGTAGATAGGAACTCTTAGAACCAGCTCTCCTACTGCCCTGAGCCGCACAGGGCTGAGTGCCCCTCAGCTACACCTAGGCCTTTTATTAGATTCTGGGAGGAAAGCTCTTAGGCCAGGCTGTTCCATTACTAATTTAGCACTGCAAAGGCAAAACAGCACAAGGAATGAACTTTGCTTGCCCGCCCCCCCCCCGCAGCCCTTTATGATTAGTGATCATCCCTTGGCAAAATAAAAGCGATGGTCATTTCCCTGTGAGCCTGTGACAGTGACAGAATAGTCCTGTTCCAAGGGCGTTTCTGGCTTCACCCCAAATATGAGGTCATCGTGTTCATCTAGTTTTGGACAAAATCCACGTATTTGCCATTGAGGCTAGAGCCAGGCTAAGCTGGAGAATGAATCATCCCCATCCATCTCTCTCTCCCCGTCTCCATGAGTGAAGGCGAGAAGATAGAAGGAGATGAAAAATAACACTAAGGGAATCCCAAGCATTGCTGTTTCTGCTCATCCAGACACAGTCAGAGGGAAAGCATTTTGTTGTATGAAGGGGCATTCAAACAATACTGTTAACCAGAAGGATAAAAACAAAGTTCCGTTATTGGGGGATTTTTTCATTGCAGTGAAAACATTTCTAGCTTAAGAAAAAAAGGAATCCATGGGTTGTTCTGGGATAGTGCAAAGGCTTGACAGGAGAATTCCAGAACCAGGTCTCAGAATGGTTGGGAAGCTGCACAGCTCTAGGGCCCTGGCGGGCAGTCTGTCTCCAGAGACCACTGTCAGCATGAGTGAACGCCAACCATTCTAGCCTTTGGGTCAATGGACATCAGCCCAGGCGGCAGCAGATGGGTGTTTAAGGTGGATTTGCTAATGGACTGGGAGGGTGCCAGGAGGGGCAGATCGAGCTGGAGGCGACCACCGAGGTCTTGGCCTGGCAGGAACGCAGTAAGAGCAGACATTTCGGGTGGGGGTGGGGTGGGGGGAATCAAGAGTTCAGATTCGAACATGAGAAATCTCCAAATCCAAGAATCTGAAGGAGTAAATCAGCCGGTGCAGAGAGAATGCTGAGTGTGGTGCCTGGCACCTGGAAACTACTCAAAAATATTACCCATTTGGCCGCTTCTTGATCACCTTACAGTGGGCAGGGCTCTGCCTATCTTTGCGGGATTGTCAGCCTCCTTGCATTTATCTCCCTGTGAAGGTCCAGGAAATATGAGCTGCGGCTCGATGGGGGCCATCCCGGGCGGCTGCGGGGAAGATCAATGTCCTGTTTGAAGGGCGAGTTCCCCAGGGTTCACGCGCCCACGCATCCTGAAACCCGATCACTGCTGTGTCTTTCATGAAGATGGAATCCTTGACAGGTGATTATTTTTGCTCCCCACTGCATATCAAACATGCTAAAGATTAGTCACTTGTTAAGGGCCACCTGTTGACAAGGAAGGCAGAAGGCGGCAGGCAGAGATTCCTGCTGTTCCGGCCGGGATCTGATTATGTGAAGCACCAAGTGCCTTCACCCCTGAAGCCACTGACAGCCAGGGAGCTGGGGCCTGGGGCTCTCTGGAATTTGGGCAAAGACCCCGTGGCCGGCTGGCCTCTTGGCTTAACGAGCTCCTACTGACCATTCAGGTCTCAGCTGAAATGCCCCTTCCTCCAGGAAGCCGCCCTGCCCCAGCCCTGAGGAGCCCCCATTGTGCGCTCTCATGGAGCACTTGCCTTTCCCCCTCCAGCTCTTCCTATATGCAGTGATTTTATTAATCATCTCTTATGATGTGTTCAGCACTTATCTCCCATACAACTGTGCTTCCTGGGGTGGAAGGTCCCAATCTTTGGATTCATTAACTCCATCCCGGACTGATCAATATTTATTGACTGGCCGTTGGCAGCAATCATGCAGAACGGAATGGGAGAATATGGGTTTATGAGTAAATACAGTACAATCATCACTCTGTGCCATTCTGACCTAAGAGATTAAAAACAAAACCAAAAAAACTTGGATGACAGGTATTCACCAGTTCTAAAACCACTGGTTCCAATCTGTGGGCTACAGGGAGGGGCAACAATGTGAATTAATACTGGACCAAGTATTGTCTTTATTGAAATGTTTTATGATGAAAATTGAAAGACGTAAGTAGGGGAAAGTCTAACGAGCTCCCATACACCTACCAACTACATTCATCAGTGTAAGACTTCACCATGCTCCCCAGAGTTCACGTCATTTCTTTCTTTTCTTTCCATACTTAAAAACGCATCTTTTAAAAATATAGGCATTTTCTTCCAATAATAGCAAAAGCATCTTGAGAGAAAATACTGTGTCCATATGAACTGGATTACGATTTTTAAAATGCACACTATTGCAATGACCGATTTTCTAAAATTAAGAGTGTTACAAATTCACAGAAGGCATTTTTGTCAGGCTATGTTTTCTTAACTCACAGACATTAAAAGTAACAACAGCTATCCTGAGCAGTCTGGGATATTTTCTGATGTCAAATGTGAAAAGCACGGGAAACTCTGATTTAAAACTTCATTTTAGTCAAAACCAGGATTTCTCCCTGGGCCCCCTCCTGTTGGAAGTGGCAAAGGGAACAGATCAGAGAGGCGTGGGGGTCTTTTTCTTTGAGTGGTTTCTGCTCTCCCCATGCCGAGCTGCTCCAGGAGAGGTGGCCCGTGGTGAGGCCGTGGCCCAGAATGCACCCAGGGTGAGGCCAGTCCAGAGTGCACTCGGGTTTCTAAATTGCTTAGGGAGATGGATTCAAATGTCCAGTATGCGGGATACCTAACAGATAACCTGGTTCTCGTCCTAGTCTGCTTTTTGCTAACTGTGTATCATCGCTGGATCCTCTTAACACCTGAACTGCGGTTCTGGTCCTTTGCAAAATGAGTATAAGAATTCTGACCTCCCTGCCCCGCTTCTTGGGGTGAAAGACCCAACTGAGAATCTAGAGAAGTGTTTGCAAGCTGCTGAGTGCTGCACACATTTTCAAGGGCACGTGATGTCCACCTTTGCTCCGGGCTTTGTGAAGGCTCCTGCTTGTGGAGGGGGGGTGGCGTGGGTGGTGGGGGGGCGGGGTGCACCTTGGCGCTCCACCGAGCGTCGCAGCCACTTTGCCCTCTCACTCTTTGTCTTCGTCCCAGCCGAGGTGGCCCCCGCCCGAGGAGGCCGGGACATCTGGACCCAACGCAAAGACACCCAATCAATCAGCGGCTTTGCCTATGACACACCAGACAACTGCTCCAGCGGGTCCTTTCCTCGCCAAAAAAGCCAAATGGCCATCAAACGGTTGATCCCAACCCCCGCCCCAGTGCACACCCCAAAGCTCCATGGCTGCAGATGCAGGTGGCGACAGCCTCGTCCACAGGGCGCAGGCTGGCCACTGCGACTGTGTGGTCCAGCGCAGCAGTTTCGACCCTGGCTCCTCTCATCCCAGAATCTCCCGGGGAGGTTTCAGAAAGGACCCTCACCCAGGCCTCACCCTGGAGACACCGGGTTGGACTCTCCGGCGTTGGGATCCAGGCACTGGTGTTTGCTGACAGCACCCAGGTCGTTCTAACATGCGGCCGGGGCTGAGAACCGGGCGGCTAACCGATCGCTCAGGTCACCACCTTGCCTGTTCCAGCTGCTGAGAAATAAATTAACCAAATCACTTGTTTGACGAAAATCGTTTTCTAACCAAACAAAATAATAAAAACTTTATCCAGAGCCACATGGAGATTGACCCACAAAGATCAAACAAAACCACCACTGGCCTCCAACCCTCAGTGGAAGAGATTCCAGTGGGATGAGTGACCGTGACAGCTTGGCTGGTCTTGTCCGTGTGGAGTTCACCTGGTGAAGCTGTTGCTGGCTCAAGGGCCGGAGGTGAGCTTTGTGCCTGAGCTACTTTAACCCCTTGAGGGTTGGCTGTTTCTCTGACAATATCCTGTTCTGCCAGGACCAATACTATTCATTCGCTCGTCATTCTGATGGTTGTGGAGGCTTCCTTGCACACCAGCTGTGCTAAGTCACAAGGATATATCGATTAGGATTTGACCATTGTCTTCAGATGGGGAGGAGTTATGGGAATACAACAATAATTATAGCTGTAATTTATTGTGCTTCCTTTGTGCCAGGCATTCTGCTAAGAACTTGACATGCATTCTCTTGTCTGATCACTACAGCACCTCCATGAAGTAGGGAGTATTATTACAATCATTCTCTGTAGAGGAATCTGAGTCTCAGAGATGTTAGGTAATTTGCACAAGGTCACGCAGCAAAGAGTGCTAGAGCTGGCATTTCAACGTAGCCCATGACTCCAGGTGGATGCTCCTCAGCTCACACACCGCTGCCTCCCACAGTGGAATCACCAGGACATGGATCCACAAGCACCAGGAGGCTGTCAGTGGATGCAGAGGCTCCACTTCCGGGGCCATAGGAAGGTTTCTCCTCCACGGCAGCTTGTTGATATCGGCTGATTTTTAGCTCTGTTTACACTGACTCCAGCATGGTTGGGAGGGAACAGTGGGGCTGATAAGTGTTTGACAACCTGCACCCTGCACGGAGCCCTGACTGGCTGAGTTTGCCAGTTTCCATGATGTAAACATTCCCCCCACGGCTGATTTTGAATTTCCAATTTGATGTCACTGAACTCAGAGCTGGGAGAGATGCCCCCAGTCAGCTCCCACCGGCTGGTGTAAGTGGGCTCCAGCAAACCCGGGAGGACTTCTCTGATTCTCTCCACTTGAAGGGCTTTGGAGGACCATTAGGGATCATCTGATCCTTTCTAATTTTGGTTCACGGAGGAATTTTTAGACTGGAATCTCCATAAGGGAAGGGCCCATTTCTAGTCTTGCTCACCATCCATCTACCCTTCTACAGCTCCTGGCTTCGTGCCTGCTAAAGAGTCGTCCTCTCTGGCTTGATGGGACGATGGCTTGGCCAAGGTGGTAGTGATGGAGCTGGCAGAATTAGGACTTATTTCAAAGGTAGGGTTGACGGGATTTGCTGTTGTTCGGTGTGGAAGGCAAAAGGGAGGGGCCAAGCCTGACCCCTTATCCTGAGGATTGGAACTGGATTTTACTGGGATGGGAACCACTAGGAGGGGCAGGTTTGGGAGGAGAGAAATGCAAAGCCTGGTTTGGACCATCCGAGTTGCCTGTTAGACCTGTAATAGGAGGCTGAGTAGGCTGTTATATATGCCAGTCCAAGGGACGTTGACGATGCAGTCGGGGACAGGATTGGCAAACCCTGGACCCCACGAATTGGTGGAAGAAGGGGTGAGGTGGAAACATTGGAGATGGTGGTTGGTGATGAGATGCTTGGAACTAAAGAGGGAACACAGTGACAGTCCATATGCTCTTGGGTTTGACCATGGAAGGGATGGATAAGAGCTTTGGAATAGAAGATGTGTCAGCTCTGAGAGGCCTGAAGCATCATCGACAATTCTACATCATTATTAGGTCCACAAGTATCAGGACAGAAGCAGGTTTGGAGAGAGCAAGACATTCAGCGTAGGAAAGAGGCAGCTTTACAGACCAGTGGACAGAGTTGGGCTTTTAAACAGGTAGTCCTGAGGAAACTGGTCATCAACAGGAAAAATAAGTTAGATTCTTCCCTCAGATCATTTACAAAAATAATTTCCAGATAGTTAAAGTCTTATAAAAGGATAAAACAAAGTTTTAAAATCTCTAGAAGAAAATGTAGAAGACTCTATGATATTAGGATAGAGAAGGGCTTTTCTAAAAGGCATCGAAAATTCACAAACCATAAAGGGTTATACTGTCCAAAATTATGCTGTTAAACGTTACTACGTGCTAAATAAAGTGAAGAGGTAATCCACGTGCTGGAAATATATTTGCAGCACATACATGTGGCAAAGAATTGGTATCCAAACTACATATATAAAGAACACCTATGAATCAATAAGAAATGAAAAACAACATAACAGGAAAACAGGAGCAGAGGGTACGAGTAAGTGATTCGTAAACGAGGACGACACCCTACTGGCCTGTCGTGGGGAAATGCCAGTGAAAGCCAAAATGAGGTACCGCTGGCTCCCCTCTGGGGGGTTTGGAGAAAGGAGACGGCGGGGCTGTTGACGGTGTCTGTGAGCTTGAGAAGCTGACACCACAGCTCCGAGAACAACACCCGTCTCTACTGAAATCCAGTATGTGCGACCCTCTACCCGGATGGCACGTCTGCAGAGACACCGAGGGGAACTCCCATCCACATATAGGACAGCCCACTGCTGCTGAGTGAATTGCAGCAAAAACTCTGAAATAACACAGACGTTCACCGATGGGAGGGCTGATAACTAAATGGGGGGAGGTTCACTCAAAAGCACACTCCAGAGTGGCGAACTTGAGGGACAAAGCCACGGTATCACGGCGGATGAATCTCCGAGCATCGTGCGAAGCCAGCAAAACAATTTGCAGGAAGAAATGTGCAGTAGGAAACCATTTATAGAGCATAAAAACATGCAAACCAACACTTCACATTGTTTATGGATGAATCTACACGTGGCCAAAATATAAAAACACGCAAGGGGATGATAGACATCAAAATCAGGATAGTGGTCGACTCTCGGGAAGGGAGAAGGGAAGGCGGGGCCGGGGAGGAGTACGGAGAGGAGTTCCAGTGCCTCTGCAATGTTTTCCTTCATAAGATAATATCCAGATAAACAGTGTAAAAGGCTAATGGTGGTAAATCTGGGCTCTAAGTATATGGTTACTGGTTACTTTATTCTCTGTACTCAACTGTAGACTTGACATATTTCAAAGTTTTTAAAGGACAGACATTTCTTTCTTACTGAGCTGGACTTCAGATTCTAGAACTTTCGGATTTTAAATCTAGAGGAAGGATTTTACATATTGTTGAATGTCATCACTTTGGGCCCTTCATTTCAACCTGCTAAAATTCACTTAGTTCATAAACATTTATGAAAGCACCTCCTAAACAGCAGGTCCTAAGTTGTGGGGTTTAAGTTGTTTAGAGAGGCATTGGGCATAACTGTCTACTGTCTTTTGAATCACTGCTTTCTCACCCAGCTCATGAGAATTACTTCTGAGCTTTGGGAATACTGCTGTTTGATAAAATGGTTTGTTTTCAGTCACGAATTTATAAAAATAGCGATTAGAGGGCTTCCCTGGTGGCGCAGTGGTTGGGAGCCCGCCTGCCGATGCAGGGGACGCGGGTTCGTGCCCCGGTCTGGGAAGATCCCACATGCCGCGGAGCGGCTGGGCCCGTGAGCCACGGCTGGTGAGCCTGTGCGTCCGGAGCCTGTGCTCCGCAATGGGAGAGGCCACAGCAGTGGAAGGCCCAAGTAACGCCAAAAAAAAAAAAAAAAAAAATAGTGATTAGGTCTGCTGCCCAACAATGTACATATAGTTAACATTATTGTACTGTACACTTAAAAGTGGTTAAAATGGTACACTTTATGGTATGTATTTTTTAACCACCAAAAAAAAAAAAAAAAAAAGGTGAGTAGGACAGCATTAAATGCAGAGCCCTGTGGCAGGCTACTAGAGACTTCTCTCCAGATTAACTTTACATCCTAATCGACTCCGTGCCTGTGCATGCACGTGTGCATGTCTGTACACACTACATTTCACTTACAGAAACGTGGCCCAAGTTTTAGATGGTCAATTCAGGAAGAAAAATATCCTGAATCACCTCGAAGCATTTTTAAATTGTTTGCTCAGTTAGTAGAAAGAAAAAAAAAATTTGCTGGGCACAGATCTTTTCGTGTCTGTTTATGAAACCCAAGTGACAGCATTACAGGAGAAAGAGAACTCTCCGAGGGCCTTCTGTTGGGGAGAGTATCCCCTCTTTACTCTTCGCCCCAGGCAGTGCTTGGCACCTGGCGTTCTGAGACCCCACAGTGGATTTCACGTCTCTTCCTGCCTGACAACAAAATCTACCCTTGAACAGCCCCTCCCTGAGCTGTCTCATCTCCCCTCCTCTTTCTGTATTTTTATTTTCTTTACCACTCTTCTTTTCCTACGTGTTTTGTTTTTTCCTTCTTTGCTATGCTGCTCCATCAATATTTAGTTTCTAAATATTTAGTTTCCACATTGCTGTTCTTGTACTGTTTAGCCAGAATCACTTGTCAATTCACTCATTCACCACACAGCTCCTCGGCCCTGGCTGCAAGAAGAATCACCTGGGAAACTTCTAAGAGGTACCCCAGCCCCACAGCAGGCCAATTAAGTCAGAATCTCAGGGTGAGGATATTTGTCAAAAGCTTCCCAGATGACACTGCTGTGCAGCCAGGGTTGAGAAATGCTGATTTCATAGATATTAACTAAATCCTTCTGTACACCAAGTTGGGGGTTCCTAAGGGGGTGATAAGGAGGCCTTCCTGGAAGAGGTGACGGGTAAGTGTGGTAGGTTGCATTTCCCGGGGCACAACAGCAGCGCCCATCCCGAAAGCTCCTGTGCCACGGGACCCTGACGTTGCTCATCACGTGGTCAAGTTCTCCCCACCTTGAGCCTGGGCAGGCCTGTCACTGCTTTCACCAGCAGAATGATGGACATGGAACCATCCTACTGCCAGCCCTTACCTGGGCTCTGCTTCCTCTCTTGGTAGTTCCTGTCTTTCAAGGAACAGGTCTATCTCATTTAAGTTGTCAAACTTGTGAGCATGGAACTGCTCACATAATTCCCTTTTTATCCTTTTAACGTCCACGGGATCAGCAGTAACGACTCCGTTTCCCTTTCTGAGCTTGGTCATTTGTGTCTTCGCTCTTTCTTTGTTGGTTAGCCTGGCTGGAAGTTTATCGATTGTGTTGATCTTTTCAAAGAACCAGCTTTAGGTTTTGTTGATTTTCTCTAAAAACATTTAAAAGTTCCCGTTTTCAATTTCATAGATTTCTGCTCATTTTTAGAATTATTTCTTTTCTTCCACTTGAGGCCTAAATTCCTCCTCCTTCTCTAGTTTCCTGAGGTGGAAGCTTCATTATTGATGTTAGATCTTCCTTTTTAGTATTTGCATTTAACTTCATACATTTCCCTCTTCTAAGCACTAGTTTCATTGCATCCCACAATTTTTGATAAGCTGTATTTTTGTTCTCATTTAGGTCAATGTATTTTAAACAATTTCTCTGGAGATGTCTTCTTGGACTCACAGGTGATTTAGAAGAGGTCTGTCTTCCTCTTCCTCGGGAGGCTCCACCTGCCATGACAGGGGAGGCCCAGGCCACAGGAGAGGCCAAGTGTGGACACTAGTGGGCCGCCTCCACTCAGCCGTGTCACTGAGCCCCCGAGAGGTCTGCACAGTTGAGCCTTCAGGCGGGGCAGCTCCAGCTGAGCTCTGCCCGCGGTGGCCATGTTCAGCATCAAGGTAGGATTGGGCAGCTGCCGCTCTAAGCTGCTGAGTTAAGCTGTAAGGGAGGAGCAGCAGGTAACTGGACAGCCTGTGGAGACGGCGGGGACAGGTGGCAGGCTTCCCGGCCAAGGGGAGAGGAGTGCAATCCCAGGTTCAGGAAAGGTCTGGCTCCTCTGTGGGCTGCAGGCCTCCAGCGTGACTAGAGTGCAGGGTCTGGGGAGAAAAATACCACCCACTCCACTTACAAAACAGCAAAACGAGGAAGCGGAAACTCGCACGTCCAATGTTTCCATGTTGCAGCTGTACCAAGGGCGTAGGAGAGCCGAGAGAAACGTAACACTGGCACAGCTTCAACTCGGGGCCTCTGCATCTTTCCCCCCTCCACACCCCGTCCCCCAGAGAACCTACAGTGTACCCTGCGTGCAGAACAGAGCCATCTCCCCTCTGGGTTTGGGCCGAGAGTGAGGCTGGGGTCAGCTTTGCCCTAGAAGCTGTCTGGATGGGAACAAGCCGTTCCTCTCACTTGCCCTTTGAGGGTTTCGTTTATTATTCGGTGAATTGCCACTGGTGATGATCTCTCCTTGTGAGCCGCTTCCCAGCCAGGCGCCGAGAACGTGACTGACATCCAGACCTTCGCCAGCACCATCTCTAGGCCTCTGGCCACATCCACGGCTGCTGCTGGCAGCCCTAACAGGAGCTTTGTGGTCATCGTTTACCCTTTGTGACATGCAGACATGCTTGGCTCGGGCACTTGGGGACCATACGTGCTGCTGCGAAGCTGCCTCTGCGCCCACGTTCCCCCATCTTCGAGAGCAGAGCCCAGGTTTTTGTTGGGCACCCTTCCCTACCCTAAATGAAAGGCTGGGGCTGACCCCACACAGGATCCTAGGTCCTTGCAACTCAGGTCTGGCCCATC
Organism: Mesoplodon mirus; assembly: GCF_964341445.2. Lineage (NCBI taxonomy): Eukaryota > Metazoa > Chordata > Mammalia > Artiodactyla > Ziphiidae > Mesoplodon > Mesoplodon mirus. The sequence goes on along the minus strand of NC_138995.1, from coordinate 2,720,786 downwards.
AGTGTATCACCTACTCCTGCCAGAGTGATTGGTTCATGGCCCAATGCGGCCAATCAGTGCCACTGACTCAGTCCCAGGACTTTTGTGGACGCACCCTGGTATCAGGCCCAACTTTTCTACTCCCAGGCGTGTGTCCCAGGATATAAGGTTCCCGCTGATATAAGGGCAGAAGGGGCAGTTCGGTTTAGAACGTTCTCGCCTGGAGCATCCTTGCCAATTGTGTGACCTTTGCCCTCCATCTCTCTGCTTTGTGGTCCTCCCAGCTGTAAAAAGAGAGAGGGGTTGGCTTCGCTTCCCTCCAGGGCCCCTTCCAACCCTAAGACTCTGGGAATCCAGGAAATCCCAATTTAGATACACGGCTTCGGAAACTGGCAGCAGACAGAGAATGGAATCCGGAAGGCCCTGGCCATTGTGAACGCCAAGTCTAGACGATGGAGAGGGGGCCACTGAGGCAGGAAGAAGTGAAAGTCCCCTTCTCAGCGCCGCACCTTCCAGGAAGCAATAACCACACAAGTCTCAGCCACGCTCCCGAGGCTGCGATCGGGTTACCCTGGGGCAGAGCCAAGGCCGCTGTTATTGTCCTCTCTGTTCACATCCAAACCCTCACACACCCAACCTAGTGCTTCCTCTGTGATAACACCAGTAGCAGGAGCTGCCCCCCGTGTCATCCTGGACAAACAGGTGATGTTTATTTACAGCGTGTAAAAGAGACCATCTGACCAGCCGATGCCAGCTGAGAGCCACGGAGGCTGATAAAGGCGGCTTATCACAAAGGATTAGCAAATGTTATTTTCTCTTTGTTTGTTTGAAGTCCGGCATTTGGACAGTCACTGTGAGGCCCAGTGTGGTCGGGGCCAAGTTTAACAGTGACCACAGAGATGGCAGTGATTGCTCGGTGAAGATGAAACAGAATGAAAGGAGCCAGCCGGCCAGCGCTATGTGCCAGGGAGAGACATGGCAGGGACCGTCAGGCTGGTTTGACAGTGAGAGACACAGTGAGGGTTAGTGAACCAGGTTGGCTTTGGACAAAATAACCACATGAAGCGAAAATTCTACGTGCAGAGGACCTGGGCCTCTCAACCTTGATGCTCATCATAAATCACTGAGGCACCTGTGCATACCCGGGCTGCACCCAAGCAAGGGAATCCGACTCTGGGGGTGCAACTTGGGCGTCAGTAATGCAGCTGAGTGTGAGATGTGTGCCCTAGATTAATGCTTCTCTCTTGTGCATTACGACCCTGGGAATCTGGTTAAAGTACAGATTCCAATTTGGTAGATCTCGGGTGGGGCCTGAGGTTCTGCATTCCTGACATCTTCCTGGGGATGCCCACACTGCTGGTCTGGGGACCACACGTCGGGTAACAAGCCTAGCTGACTGTTGTTCAAATGCCTCCAGCATTGCCCCTAGTACTCCCCGATGCTGGCAGAGGTGGGGCCAAGAGAGGGCTTGTCCTCTGTGGAAAAGGTGGGCTCAAGCTGCTACTGACCCAGAAGAGGAGAGCCTGGGGCGCCACTGCAGCGGGTGGGACCACGCGCCCTCTCAGGCAGGCGCCCCCAGGCTGAACGGGGCTGGGCTTTGTGGGTGAGCACCAAATCCGGGTTGGGGGATAAAATCTCATGATGAGATGCTTTCTAAAACATCCTTATTGAGATATAATTCACATATCATAACATTCACCCACTTATCGTGCACAGTCAAGGATTTGTAGTATCTTCCCAGAGTCTACAGCCATCACGGCTATCTGGGGCTAGAATATTTCGTCATCCCCAAGGCTGCTATTTCAGGCCACTTTCACACCAAGGCCAGCGCCACCTGCAGGAAGATTAGGTGCCTGAAGACTGTGTGCAAATACTAGAGGGAGTTGAACCCTTGGTTGGAAGCATGGAGCACCAGCCCATCCGTCAGGGGAGGTGGAGGACGTTGATTATCACCGACTTCAGGAAGCCCTCCAAGCCTTCCACACCACAGCCATTAACCTCCCCAGCCAGGCTGGGGACCCCATGAGGGCAGGGTCTGTGCCTTTCTTCTCTGCAGCCGCATGCCTGGCCCCGCGCCGGACCACAGTAGGGTACAGTGAGTACGTGTGTGCCAAGACCTTGCACCCAGACTCTGCTATGGCGCTAGTGTCTGGGAATGGGCAGGGTGTGGTTTTGAGCTTGTTCTCTATGATTTTAGTAGAACAAACACTGAATTACCACCCAGATGGCTTTGTCTCAAGCTCACAGTTGGCACCTGGGTGTCCTCACATGTACAACAGAGAGGAAGGAGCCCCTTCCCAGGCCCAGAGCTGTCCCAGGGCTTCTGTAACCCAGGAGCTCTGAGGGTAAAGTTGGAAGCAAAGTTGGAAAACTCTTGTTGAGTATAAAGCAACAGAGATTTCCTTGAAGTTGGAGATGGCTTCAGGGAGGGAGCCCCCATTCCTGGAGATATTTTAGGTGAACGCTTTCCCAAGATGTTACCCAGGAGGCGTAGGTGACCTTGAGATCCTCCTGGGATAAAGTGCTCCTCCGGGTAAAAGACGGATTCTTACTACGTGATGACCATATGCCCACTCGTGATTTCTATCCTCCTATCAGCCAGGACGGACGAGACTGGCTGCAGTGACAAAACTTGGTGCTACAGACATAAAAGCTTGTTTCTCTTTCACACGATGTAATCCGCCTGCCATGTGCTCTGATCTCCCGAGCGCTGGCTGGGAATTCTCTTACACCGACCCTGCCGCCATCCGTGTGTTACCGGCTGCCATGGCACAGGCAAAAGAGTCTCGGCAAACTGCACCCTGGATTTTTAAACTTCCACTCGGAAGATACGTCACTTCTGCACACCTTTGTCCTCACCGCAAGGGCACAGAGAGACGCAAGCCTACGTGGGCCTAGAAGTCGGGGATCAGCCCCACTGATCACCACAGTTACTCTCATTTTGCGGGTTGCCCAGAGGCACACAGGCTGTGGCTATTTTCCAGGCTGCGGCTATTTTCCAGGCTGCATTATTATTATTTTATAACAACTGTCATGGTCATGATAACACATATTTAGTTATTAGGTGCCAAACACCACTCCATGTGCTTCCATGAATGCGTTCTTTCGTTCATTCCACAGTTATAGATTGAGGACCTACTACGTGCTGAGCCTTGAGGAAAGCAATTCACAGTCATTATCTCATTTATTCTTTGGGACAACCCCATGAGGCAGCGCACGCATCAGGGCTTATCAAGCTTATGCAGAACAGGAATATTTAGGAATTTCTGTGCCAGACTCTCTGGGCCACATTCAGGCCCAGAGGCACAGTAACCTCTGGAGTAACAGCTCACGCCTGAGGCCCCTGGGAGGTGACACCATAGCTCGAGGGCCAGCACTGGGCAGGGCCTTCCCGCCACCAGCCTTCCTGCGAGGGAGAGTGGGAAATGGCCTCAGGAGGCAGCACAAAGAGGAACCTGTTTCAGCGCTGCTCAGAAGCCACGACTCAGCAAAGGCTCACGACAGACGTCCTATGGACGACAAAACTGAGCCTCCAGGAGGTTCAAAATAAACCCACAAGGTAAACAACCACCACCACCCAGGCCCCAGCTGGACAGTGGCACAGCCAGGCCAGGGCAGTCCACTCCTGGCCCCGCTGCCGAGCTGCAGGGCCTGGGTGTCACACGCGAGCACGTTCTAGGGGGACGTTCACAGCCAGGGAGGCTGACGTGTGTCCCCCACTGTCACTGCAGCCTCCCAGGCTCTCAAATCCACAAGGGCAGGGAGCAGACAGCTCCCCGCAGAAAACCTGCTCCTTCCCAGCTTCTGCTCAGCCTCTGACCCCAGTTGGCCCCTGGGCGCTGCCTTCCTGGCCACAGGACGGCTGTGAGGCTGGTGAGCAGTGGGGGTGGGGTGGGAGGGAGGCACGTCTCAGGCTGGATTTATGGTCTCACTCCAGCCTCTCTACTACGCGAGCATCTTGGGCAAACCCTTCACCCGAGTCTCAACTTCCCGGTGGGTAAAATGGGAATAAAGTAACATTTGTGCGGCAGAGCTCTGATTATTATTGTTAAATGGGAATGATGAGCGTGACAGCTAGTTCCAAGCTCAGAAGGGCTTTCTGCACATCAGCTGGTTTTCAGTGTCACCTCTGAATGAATTTGTTTCCATTTTGCCATAGACACTTGTGGGTGATCTCCTGGTAGGACAGTGACATCTTAACTAGTGGTGCCATAGCCCAAAGATTCTAACGACAGCTTTTCCTGACTCTCAACAAAGCCGTGACCTGCTCGCCAAGAAAGCCCCAGCCTGGTTCCAGCGTGGGGAAGGCGGCCCTGGGCTCCGGGGCAGTGGGTGTGGGAATGCAGTGGCGGTAAGACTCACACAGCACGGCGGGGACTGTGGGCTGGCTTGATCCTTTCCTTTGTCTTCTATGAAAGAAGAAGGAAAAAATCCTCTTTCTGAAACAAACCCCACTACGAATAGCACTAAAATACTCATTGACAGACTCAGAATCAGACGTCTTTTGGCTGTGAGAGCATCCTCTACACCTGGCAAAACAGAGAGGAGTGGCATCTGCCCTGCCCCTCCCCTGGTCTCCTTCTCCACCACGGCCTGGGACACAGCCTGCCCAGGAGATGACCGCAGGTGGGACATTCGGGGCCCCTGGAAACCACCTGGCGACGCTCTTCTAAGTACCCTGAGGAGGTGGGGAGGAAGCCCCCAGCCAGTGGAGTGTTCCTGGCCTCTCACACGCACAGATCGCCCCCTTTAACGAGCTGCAACAGGCTTCGGCTTGAAGCCTCTGGCAAACCCCGGAGTCCAGCGTGAGTTTCATAACACCGTTACGGTTTATTGTATTTATTTTTACATTAGACTCTAATGGTGATGAGAAATTACCATTTCCATCGACAGCCGTGATGCAAACTTCTTGCAAAACAAAATAAAGTAAAAACGAAACAAGACTTGATTTAAAGAAGAAATAGTAAGTGCATGGTAACAGTACAAATGGAACGGAGGTAAGGGGAGACTCAATGGTCGAAGTTTCAGAAATGTAGTTTTCATTCAGCCAGACTGAATGAAGGTATATAAGACAAAGTGTATACAGCAAGAGTCCAATGTTATCAATATTTTAATTTACGTTTTCACTTCTCTCCTACTGCATGAGTTTCAAAACATCACAGTGGCTATGCCTGGGGAAGAGAGTAGGGTCTCTACAGAGGGATCAGAAACCGCTGTCCCGGAGAATCATCACCTTTCAACAGCGAAGTAGAGACAGGGTGTCATTTGGAAAACGCATTTTCTCACCCGACCCCCGGGGCCATCGTGTCCTCTGCCAGAAGCACCTCAGAACTACTCCCTCGCCCCCCAGTCTCTCCTCCGCTGACCAGTTCAGCACCTCATCTTGGCCTGGGTTGTTTAAAAAACTAAAGCAGGCCTTTTTTTTTTTAAAGGCAACTTTTAAAACAATAGTCACAGCTACCGTGCATTACACATTCTCGTAAATGTTTTCCCAGAGTTATCTCTTCATCACACGCTCTGACAGGACTGTAGGCCTCTCCTTTCTCCAACGGAGCCGGAGCCGGGGCTCCCCTGACACCACGGAGCAAATGGCAGAGGCTGGATTTGGGCCCAGCTCTGTCCAGCCTCGGGGAGGTAGAGCCGTTAACCTTGCAGTGAGGACTAAAAACTGCAAACGAGGGGTGCAAAGAACATCCAAAAAGCCTAAGAGAGGGAACAAGGAGAAGACACAGAACAGCAAGAGAAGGACGGAAAACAGAAGAAACAAAAGCGGGAAAAACCAGACAAAACTGTAAAAACCAATAAAACGTGTGAAAGGAACCGTTCTGTTGAACTTGGGCTTTTGCAATCTCAGGGGCAGGATCACTTCCCCTTTCTTTTCACTAATGAGATGCCTCTATGCTCAGCGTGTGACAAATCGGTTTGGAATTACACTATTTTGACAGCCTCCTAATTGGCCTTCCAGCCTCTACTCCCACCCCCTCCAGGCCACTCTCTCTGCTGCCAGGGACATCTTTCCAACATGCAAATGTGACCTTGCCACTTCCCTGCTTTGCTTTGCATTTTTCAGTGGCGCCCCTGAGGGCTGGATCCAGTCCCAGGTGACCCCAGGCAACCTTTGCAGCCTCCCTGCAAGGAGCCGGCATGGGGTCTACTCTTCCATGCAGATCCCCCTGCCCTGACTTCTCTCTCCAACTCAGGACACTCTTGGGCTCCTTGGAGGGTCCCTGCGACACAGATACCTCATTCTTTGCCCTGTGGCAGTGTCCCCACCTCTGTGTCTGGTTGTGTATAAATCTATCTTCTCTTTACTCCTAGAGCTCTGCGAGGGCAGGGCTCACATTCTGTCCATCTCTCTCTAGTGCCTCACCCAGGAAGAGAATGGCAGAGGCCAAAAGAGATGAAATGACAGAACAGTTTGGTCAGATGTCTCTCAGAGAAGTACAGATCCGGTAGGAGCAAATAAAAGGGGTCGTCAACCAAGTGTGGGGGATGGGCAGGGCAGGGAAGGCTTCCTGGAGGAGGCGATGGGCAAGCCGAAAGCTGAGCTGGAATCTGTCAGCTGAAGAGGTGGGGAAGAGTGTTCTTGGCAGGGTGGAGGGTTTGGAGGGCAGAGAAGTCTGCTTCTTTGAGTAGAGTTGGGGGGATGGTGAGAGATGAGGCTGGACAGGCAGGTCAGGGCCTGGAGTCCTTGCTACAAAGCTTAGGCTTCGTGGTGAGAGCAGTGTGGACGCCTAGCGGGTTTCTGTAAGCAGGAAGTAGTGTGGTTGGTTTCCATCTCAGAAAGGTCACTCTAGCCACAAAGGGGAGTATGGATTGGGAAGAGAGGTTGATGGGTGCCATGTCTGGTTGTGCAGGTTGGGCACTGCACATCTCTAGGGGTGCTACTGTCCCCTCTATGGTGGCTGTGGCAGTTGAAAAGGGCTGACCTCATCTGATGGCAGGGATTTCTGTCAGACGGTTGTCAAGGCAAGTTAGTAACAGGAGTTGGGATGTGAACCAGTGGCCAGGCTGTGACTGTAAAAGGAAGGGACCTGGTGCGTCCAAGAGACTCAGGTGTGGATCAAGGAGGGCTTTGACCCTGTGACTTGGAATCAGCCTGGGGCACAGCCCAGCTGCCAGCTGGGTCCCTGAGTGTGTTCCTTGTGGGATCCAGGGCCACATAGAGGTGGGTTCATCATGACACTAACGCAGTTTAGTTTCAGGGCCTGAATGTGCATTGGTGTCTTCCGATGAGTTCCCAAGGTCATAGGTTTTGGGGAAGTTGGCAGAAGCAAGATGTCCTCATTGCAATTGGCGGTGACTTCTGTCTCCCTCCCTCTGACTTGCCCTCTGCTGGGTGGCATCTGCAGCCTAGGAGTGTGGCTGAGGGCAGCTGGCACGTGGAACCTGGCTCGTGGAGGATGGACAGCTGTGGAGCAGTCGTTCTGGCACAGTCGGGGTGCTGCTGGCTGCCCTGGCGGTGGGCACGGTTTCCTGTGCTGACTTTCCTCATAGCACAACGCAAAGGTGCGGAGCCAAAGGTTGGACAGGTGGGACCAACAGGCCCTGTGATGCCGCCACAAGAATTGCGTGGGCAGTGGTGGGTATACGAGGTTGGGAGGCGTGGAGCCAGTCGCTGGTCTGTGGAAAATTCCTCCAAACAGATGTGTGTGGTCGCAAAAGGAAGATTTGATTCTCTTGGACTCAAAGTCAAAATGGAAATCCATTTCCATCACGAGTACACTCAATAGTGCAGCCAATGCAGTGACATGTGTGCCATCACCTTTTCAAGCATTTTTGGTGAGAATGGTATATTTGATAAAGTTTGAGTATGCCATTATAGTTGGAATTTGTAAAAGCATTTTGGAATACTTCAAAGAAACAAGTGAGAAATTATGAACGTATCTGAAAGGTACCTTCTTTTGTCATCTTTAAATTCCATTATTAAAGAATCAAGTGACAAAAGATACTCACGGAATATGAAACAAAAGAGGTAACCTTTCTGACTTGAGAAGTGAATTATAACTGAAAATGTCCAGATCATAACAAAAGCACTAATTAATTTAGAAGAGATCAATTTCAGATACAAGCAATGAAGAAGCACTTGGATAGTCTGAAAACCTAATGAACGTGGAGAAGTGAATCATGTAATAAATATTGCAAAAATATTTACATTTCTGGCTAGTTTGACACAAAATAATCGACATTGAGGAAGACAGCATAAAATTCGCAAATAAAAACAGTGCTAATTTTCCAAGAAAATTTGAAATGGTGAAATCTTACAGGTCCTATATGAAAGAAATTCAGTAGAAGTTTCCCCAAATTTGACCACAGGCTTAAAAATTTTCCAGAATTGTTGCAGTTGGTATCTATGGGCCAGGTAAAAGTATAATTATGTAATGGGAAGCTGAAAGACTTTTTTCTGAGCTACCAACAAGCATACACATACAAAAGCAAACTATAGTCAAAGATGTCACAGGAAATACTCGGCTATCTTTCCATTCTCTCTATAGAAAATGATGCGGCCAAATTCGTATTATATGAAAAGGAGATCAAAGCTCGTGCAGCCGCCCGAAAAAGGCAGGGAAAAAAGTATTATAGATGTGGGTCAGGCAGCTAATTAGTAAAAATATTATGTTAATTTGTGTATTTAGTGATGTTTGTCACATTTGTCAGGTTTTTAATATCTGCCATTTGTTAAGGTTTCTTTTCTGAGTATTCACTTTTTTTTTTTTTTTTTTTTTTTTTTTTCTTTTTGCGGTATGCGGGCCTCTCACTGCTGTGGCCTCTCCCGTTGCGGAGCACAGGCTCCGGACGCGCAGGCCCAGCGGCCATGGCTCACGGGCCCAGCCGCTCCGCGGCATGCGGGATCCTCCCAGACCGGGGCACGAACCCGTATCCCCTGCATCGGCAGGCGGACTCCCAACCACTGCGCCACCAGGGAGGCCCTGAGTATTCACTTTTGTAACTGCTTTTATATTTGGATTTTGAATTGATTTCTTAGAGAAGGACCCCCAGATTGTGTACTGTTGGAGGCCAGAAAACCTGAATCTGCTGGTGGGGCCAGGAATATGTGTAGTAACTTCAGACCAAGCGGAGGTCACCTGGGGTCAGACTGATACGCGATGGTGCGGCTGCAGAGCTCAGGCTGGGAGCCTAGCAGGGGCTCCAGCTGAACTAACACGGCTCTGACCATGGGTTCGCAGTTCTGGGGGCCTTTGCAGGCCGTCCCATCATTAATATTACCCGGCTCAAATCTATGAAGTCGACACCTCCCACCCAGCTCTCTGTCCTGGAGCCAAAATAACACACTCTAAGCTCGGATACAGTTGAAAGTGAAACCGCATGTTTTCTAAAGGTTTAAAGGCTCTTTTGAAGAAGGGCAGAGGGTCAGGAAAGAAGGAGCTGCATTTACAGAGAGTTGGCAACCCTTTCACGAGGAAGAGTCCCACTTATAACGTGTGCTTTCACCCTGCGTGCTGCCCTGGGTGGAGCGGACAGGCCGGTCCACCTTTGTGTCCACAGTGGTGACAAGGGCTTGGCCTCGCAAGTCAGCTCCTGGGAGCAAGGCAAGCTCAGGTGCTTCAGAGGTGGAGGGAGGGCTCAGCTCGGCAAGGAGGCAGGGAGACTGAAGTGGGGTAGAGCTGGGGAGAGCCCTGAGCTGCAGGCCATCAGATGTTACAGCTGGCTGGGATCTCGGGAACGATTTACTCCAAATGATTCTCATACGCCGAGGGGAAAACCACCAAAACCCAGGAGCTTATGCATCTTGCCTGAAGTCACTATGAAATCTGGGGGGCAAAGGGCCGATTGGAAATCTGCTTTTCCACAGGAGCCTTTAGAATCTTATTCATCAGATTGACACATAGTTGGTGCTCAGATTTTTCTGAATGAACTCACTGCTGGGGAACCTAAAAGGCTGCTGGGAGACTTCCCCAGTCACCGTTACGCTCACATGTTAAAGTACCACTTTGGGGGCCCCTGTATCATAATTAACAACAGCAACAACATTAATAATACTGATAGTCCCTTCCACCTGTGCTTTGCATCTTAGGAACGTCTTTCTTCTGCATCCTTTCATAAAATTCTCACAAGAACCCTAACAGGTGGGCAGGGACACAGATACCGTCCAGAGATCTTACATGGGGACATCAATCTGCACTAAATGTGACTTCCTTGAGCATTTCTATTCCACTCCATGCTTTGTAGGGACAGGAACAGATGGCGGCTTGGAATCTAAGTTCTGTCATTTTTGGCTGTAGAAGCCGGGACAAGAGACGAGACATCATACAGCCTCAGTTTCCCTGACTGTAAAATGGGTCTGACAGCCGTGCCCCATCCCTGGGTAGCTCCAAATCCTAAATGCAAACCTGAAAATATAGCCAAGGGCCTGCCCCAGAGGAAGTGCTCAGGAAACGCAGCTAAAGAACAAAATCAGGTACCAAGCGTTGGAGCCATTAGCCACCTATGGGGTCTCACTCCCTGGGGTGGATGGTTTTACGTGGGCTCAGGGTGCCCAGGGAGCTGGTAACACGCTAGGTCTGGGTGTGTCTGGGAGGTGCTTCCAGACGAGACTAGAGCACTTGAACTGGTGGCCTGAGTAAAGAGGCCACCCTCACCCACGTGGTGGGCACCTCCCAATCCAGCGAGGGCCTGAGCAGAACAAAATCCAGGAAGAGGGGCAAGTCTGCTCTCTCCACGTGAGCTGAGACGTCCACCTACTCCTGCCCTCAGATGTCTGACACCCCTGTTCTTGGGCTTTTGGACTCAGACAGTGACTTACACCATCAGCTCCCTGCCCATAAACCCCGAATTCTCGGACCTTCAGACTTGGACTGAACCACACCCCTGGCTTTCCTGGTTCCCCAGCTGGCAGATAGTAGCCTTCTCAGCCTCCATAACCAAGTCCTATAATTAATTTATATATATATATATATATATATATATGTAATATATAAAATCTCCTATTGGTTCTGTTCCTCTGGAGAATTTAACACTTAACGACTGCTGCCAAGTGACCGATATGGTAAGCAAGGGTGGCCCTACCATTGCTTGTTGAACGAAAGCGTGCATGAGTGACTGAGTAAGGGGACAGCAATCGGGGGGGCCTGTCTCAGTTACCCCTTTTCTTCTTATAAGCACTTTCAACGATGATGATTTGGCAGGTTGTCAGTGCGAATGTCTTCAGAGGCAGGCAGGTGGCCCGGAGGAAAGAAACAGGAGGGACTCAGATGTCACTTTGTTCCCCACCAAAGACACCAAAAAAACTGGATGTTTAAAGCACAGTGGTCACCGAGTGAAATATACCCCCAGGTCTTCCTGAAGCCCACCAGCCTGCGACCTCTGACACATCACCTGGGGACACCTGCTTGCTGGTGACAATTCTAAATGAGATTATTTCAGATCCCTAATCCCTTATTTGAAACTGCTGGGGCCAGATGCATGCAAAACTCAGAACTTTTATGGACTTTAGGAAGGTAATAGGGTGACTGTACCCTACACCCCATCATTTTCCCGTGGGTTTGGGGCTTCCCTGTATCTTCAAACGGTTCTGCAGTCAATGGTTGAGTTTCACTTAAGGGCAGACTTCGTCACCAATGGAGGTTTTTTTAATCTAGGTTTTTCGGTTTCAGATCCTGGAATTGAGGGGGAGGCATCGCAGATCTGTGTTGCCGGGGTTTTTAGTCTCTCAGGCGGATCCCAATAAATGCGCTGCCTCGAGTTTCCACGGGTCTCTTTACCTTCGCCCGGCGGCGGCAGAGCCTCCAGCTTCTCCTCCAAGACCAGGCACTTCCTCTGTTCTCCTCTCAGCACCGACCTTTCCATCCAGGCTTCTGAGAGCCTTGAACGGTTTTTCCTCTCTGCACATCTTGCAGCATCCAGACTCTGAGTGCAAAGGCCAGTGTAGCTGCCGACTCAGTGCATCAGTACCAGGTGAGCAAACTGGTATCAGATGAGCAAAGGCAGCCCGTGAGGGCCACCCAGCCAGCCGTGGCGAACTGGGGCTGGAATCCCATCTTTCAGCTCCTGCCTCCCAGCATTTTTCCCCAAGAAAGAAAATAGCCCCGGCTGTCAGGCCAAGGACAGTACATCATGGCTGAATTTGGCGAGGAGGCCTGTGGCCCCGATTCACATCCATCTAAAAGCCTCTTGCCTTTGGCAATCGTTTCTCCTGAAAGTGAAAATCCCTTTTGTCTGTGGGAAAAACCTCATAAAAAAAGAAAAGCCCAACCGAAAAGCACATTGGTTTCTATTTATAATTGGGGGAAGGAATTTCACACAGATTCAACTCACATATGAAAAAAAGAACCAATTACTCAGAGGCAGATGTGTTTCCCATTTCCTATCAGCTCTAATTTTTTAGGTCACCACTCAGCTATTTGGAGACTGTTTCATTTGAAGATGATTTCCTTATCGAGGATGTTGGGAGACGCTCAGTGCGCTAGACTAGGAACATGCCCGTTTGCAGGGTCCCTCTCTGCTCACATATAGGAGGACAGTCACCCACCAGCTGTCAAGCAGCACCTGCTGCGTTTACCCACCAGGAGACCTGTGTCACCTCACAGGTAGCCCCCAACCTCAGCGTGGGGGAGATGGTTGAAAGCAGTGCCTATTTTCATTTCTTGCTCACAGATAGGAGGAGAGGGATGAAAGAGAAGATGAAGGACCGACTTCCAGAAAGCCAACAGTGGAGGATGGAGCTGGAATTTCCAGCCACTCTTTCTGCCTTGCCTCTCTGCAGCTGGCAAGTTCTATGGAAAATGAAGATGCCTTTGAATGAATTTCATTCCGTGGTAAAATCCAATCTCAAGGCTGGAGGAATTCAGGGAGATTTGAAACTTTTGGCCCCTTGGCTGAGTCTGTCTGTCTGTCCGACTAGTGGCCATGAGGAGGTCATGGCCTCCTCCCCTCAGCCAGTTAGATCCAAGGACGGCTCAACCACAACCATGGGGCTTGCCACCAATCGTCAACTGAAAACCCCCAGAGCTGAATTAGCGGGATAGGTGCAGCCTTTCTGCTCTAGTCAATGTAAACCTGGGTACCTGGTCTAGTGGTTCATGAAAAAGCAAGATAACTACAAAAAAATAAACCCAGCAATAGCAAATCTTGCTAAGTGGTAAGCATTTGCAGATGCTGCAGGAAAGGACTTTCTTTACATGAATTTTCTCAATCAACTCATGGTCGAATTGTGTCTCCCCAAGAGATGTGGGAGTCCTAAGCCCCAGTACTTGTGAGTGTGACCTCATTTGGAAAGGGGGTCTTTGCAGATGATCAAGCTAAGATGAGGTTGTAGGCAGGCCCTGATCCAGTCTGGCAGGTGTCCTTATAAAAGGGGGGAATTTGGACACAGAGACAGACACACATGGAGGGAGACCATGAGAAGACAGGTTGAATGCCATCTACAAGCCAGGGGACACCGGAGGCCACCACAAGCCCGGAGAGAGGCCTGGAAGAGACTCTCCCTCATAACCCTCTAAAGGAACCAACCCTGTTGACACCTTGATCTCAGATTTGTGCTCTCCAGATCTGGGAGGGTGCCAGAGCTGCGTGCCTTTACTATTCCTGTTTTACAAATGCTAGTGCTAGACAGAAACTTTATAGATGCAGAAACTAAAGAAGTTAAGTGACTTCCCCAAGTTTAAACAGCTAGTGCATGATAGTCAGAACTTGAACCCAACTCTCTCTGACTATAAAGCCCCAAGGATGTCAAGGATGCCCAAAGAGGTCCCAGAACGTGTGCAAGGTCACTTGGTCCAATAGCAGCCAAGTGCACATGAGGACCAGGTCAGTGCCAGGGCTCGGCCCCCCACGCCAGGCTGACCTCCACCCTGAACCAGGCAACGAGCACATTCGGGTCTGGAGTTCGGGTGGTGCCCGGAGATGCCCGTTCAATCGAAAGAGCAGAAGGTAGAGTAGGGGAGGAGCCTGCCGCACCCAGCTTCTCACTCTGGGCCCCGCGGGCAGAATGGACATGGCAGGCAGGGGGCAGGACATCTGAAAAAGTGAGGACACTCATTTCCAGAGCACCAGTTTACTCCAGGGTGAGTTGCTGCAAACGACATCCTTATATTAAAGCAATAAACATAACTGACATTCTCAGTTAGAACTGTGCTCAGCTGCTGGTGATAAAGCCCTGAAATGAAAGTGGCTTAAGTAAACCAAGAGTTCCTTCTTGCTTGACACAAAGGAAGCCCGGGGGCTGGTGTGGTGCCTCCGTGACAGAAACATCCAGGCCCTGAGCAGGAAGGAAGGGCTGGAACCTGTGCACACACTTGCTGAGGGGGCTGGAAGGAGGACTCGGGGTGTGGGGACCCACGGGCAAGAGCAGGGGCCAGGGAATGTCCTGCTGGGCCAGAGATGAGAGACCAAAAGGTCACAGGGGGTATCAGATTGAAGGGTTGGGTTGAGGGTCCACCACGGATGGTGGCGGCATAGAAGAGCGTCCTCGGGGAAGGGAGCACAGGCAGGCGCGTTCGTACACCCACACCCTCCTTCAGAAACGGGGACAGAGAGGATCTGGGATGATCATTACCCTTGCTAGACTGCCCCCACACACACACCGATGAAAAGGGCTCTGCATTCAGCTGGCCTCACCACCACAGAGGATCCTGACTTCCCAGGTTCTCATTTCTGTCACAAAAGAAAAGAGGGGCGGGGTCTTGCTTCTGTTTTAGGAGAGAACTGGGGAGCAGCTGTGACATGTGAGGGGACTGGACGGAACAGCAAAAGGATATTTAAAAATCTTTTGCTTTGGTCCATTGATGCCCTTCATAGTGGTTGACAGATGCAAGTTATCAACTTGGGTTATTTTATTTTTATTTTTATTTTTTTGCGGTACGCGGGCCTCTCACCACTGTGGCCTCTCCCACTGCGGAGCACAGGCTCTGGACGCGCAGGCTCAGCAGCCATGGCTCACGGGCCCAGCCGCTCCGCGGCATGTGGGATCCTCCCGGACCGGGGCATGAACCCGTGTCCCCTGCATCGGCAGGTGGACTCTCAACCACTGCGCCACCAGGGAAGCCCGCAACTTGGGTTATTTTTAACTTTGCTCTGGTTGCCAGACTCAGCTTCTCTGATGACTGCACTGTCCCAAGACTGGACCACATGTGTGATGGCTTTGTAGACAGGACGTCTGTGGGTCAACATGGAGAGAGGGGTCACTTCTAAATCCAGTCGGTAATGCAAAACCACAGTGGTCAACGGTACCCTTGAGAGTCATTTAACTCCCCCTGGAATGGCAGGAGCTGAGCCCTTAGGAAGCTCAAAAATCTAAGAAGTGACTTCTTTTGTTTATCTATGAATTTTGGCCAAGGTGTCCCTTTCCCTGGGGCTGGCCTAGTTAAAACAGGAGGAAAGGAATGTAAAACATGATTTCTTCTCAAGCACATCTAATCAAATTCCGTCTGAGAACTGTCCGCCTACGTGTGACATTGTGATTCCACTGAACTACCTCACGGAGGAGGAGGGGGTCACTCATCCCTGCAAGGTTCGCCTGCCCTCCCTGCCCCAGACCCGCCTTCCAGGAGCCAAGGGCGTACTTCCTCTTGTCTGCTCCATCTGACAGATGCACTTTTAAGAAACAAACCCTCCATGAAATCCAGCCTTGGGGCTTGGGGCTTGGCGACTTCTCCGTGCCATGCGTCTTTCTAAAGTGGGAACATCATGGTGGGAAGAGAAGGAAAAGTCAGCAAGCAGCCAGCCAGGAGCCGGCCGCCAGGGGAGGCTGGAGCCCCCGACGGCAGGACCACTGCTCAGAGCCCAGAGCCTGGGCCAGGCGGCAGGCACCCTCCGTGGTGCAGATGGAAACATCACAAACGGCCCTTTGTCGCCCCGCCAGGATCTGGGGGCGTCCCGTGAGCTGCAATGCACACACACCCACTGGATTAAGAGCCGTCAGACTGGTTCCCAAAGCAAACACTGAGTTAATTTTTCCAGCATATTCCTTTCATGTCTGGGCTGCTTCAGGCTTCTCTGGGTCACTGGGCTCTTTGTTGCCGGCTTCGCTGAAGCCCCCCGGCCCACTCCGCCTTGCTGGCTCCTGGAGTCCCCTCCCCTCTACACCCAAGTCCTAATACAGTATTCCATTTCACTTGGGCAAGAAGAGCCCCCAAAGAGATTGGCCTTTGAAATATGTGAGTCAGTGAGAAGCAGCTCCTGGAAGTTTCAGATCACATTTCTCTGGGCCCCTGGCACGTGTTGGCCTGTAGAAGCCAAGTCCTCATTTCGGGATGTGTCCCAGAGTCTGCTGGGGCGTGGGAGTCTCACCCCTCCCCTACTCACCACGCCACACCACCCCTAATCCTTCGTAAAGTGCACCGGGGCTCCCGCTTCCCTCAGGTCACAGCCACACTCCTCCATGTGGTTCACAAGGCCCTGCCTGGTCCAGCCCCACCCTCACCACTCATCCCCAAGAACTCTGAATTTATTTTAGTTCCTTGAATGTCCCTGTGCTGTCTTACTGCTGGACACAAGAGGAAACCTATTTGCCATCTGTGTCAGTTAGGGTCCAATCAGGAGAGGAGGGAAAGCTCTGAATATTGAAAACAGAGAGAATTTAATACAGGGAATTGGCTGCACAAGTGATGGGGCTGGTAAGAAGCCAACCAGGGGACAGTGCGGCGACCCACAGATGAACAAGAGCAGGAGGCCTCCAGCATCACGAGGCTGGGGATGGAGGGATGGGTCCCCCAGCAGAAGCAGGAACCGTGGAGGAGGGAGAGGAGACAGCCGCTGCTGGAGACGCCGCCAAGGCAGGCAGGGAGAAGGGAACCCCCCAGCTTCTCCCCTCCTCCTGCCTCTGACTGTCCCCCAGCGCCCTCGTTGGCTGAACCGGCTGGAGGTCAGCCAACGCAGAAGTCTGGGAAGGCGGCCTGCAGATGGCGGCCTGCCCGTAAGACAAAGCAGGATGGGGAGGGCAGGGAATGCTCCTGAGGGCCAACAGACACAGGACCGACGCCCCATCTCCGACCCAAGGTCTGCTTAGGAATCCTTCACTCCGTATCTGTACTTCTTATCATCAGCTGCATCTATTATTCAAAGTTCTATTGATTGTAAGTGACAGAAACTTACCTAAGCAAGAAAAGGAACATTGGTTTGCCTAACTGAAAACTCCGCTTTTGGGATTCGGTAGGGCTGAATCCAAGGACTCAAACAAAGGAAGCAGTCTCCCATTTGGACCTTGTCAGCTCTCAGCTCTGCTTTCCTCTGTGTGGGTTCCATTTTCAGGATGAGCAAGATGGCGGCTGCAGGCCTAAGACCCACCTTCTCAGAAACCTTGGTGGAAAAGTTGTCCTCCCTTTGCTAATAGCTCTAATCAAAGCCCTGGAACTGAGTCCTACTGGCCTGCTTGGACCTCTTGCCAGTATTTGCTCCAATGACTAATGGCCCAAGTAGCAGAATGTTCTGATTGGCCAGGCCTGGAGCTAGGAGATGAGGATCAACCCCACCCAAACTCACAGACTATAAGGGGAAGAGGAGGTAATACCAGTACAGGAAGTAATCGATGCTGGGATGACAAAAAGACCCTTTGCTTATTTATGGCACTGCTACCCAACCCAAAGAATGGGACAACTGGTTATATTTATGTCTGGTTATGTCATCTGAATCTCCCAT
The DNA here is from genome assembly GCF_964341445.2 of Mesoplodon mirus. Lineage (NCBI taxonomy): Eukaryota > Metazoa > Chordata > Mammalia > Artiodactyla > Ziphiidae > Mesoplodon > Mesoplodon mirus. The sequence continues at coordinate 2,703,212 of NC_138995.1, read as the reverse complement.
CAGAGATGAAATGTATCCACTGAGGGGCCACACATCCTAGGAGCACTTTATTCTGGTTCCCTTCTCGTGGGTCTGCTCTTCACGTAGTCTGGATCATCCACAGTTTTCCAAGCCTTCCACACCAGTTGTCCCATTTGTCATCCTGATTATCCTGAGGAATAACTAGGAAAGAAGATGTTCTTGCCTCCTACCAGGGGAGACTGCAGACTAGCGGGGTGAGAGAAGTGCCCGGGGCCACTGCAAGGAACACCAGTAACGGCTACAGCCACCAAACCCACTGAGCACCGAATAAACACCAGGCTTCTAGTATCCTGACTCCTCTGGCCAGCAGCCCAGTGAGGCAGGCATGATTATCCAGTCCTGATGAAGAAGTCAAGGCGCTTGCTTGAGGTCACACAGATGGTTAGTGATGGAGCCAGGGCTTCATGTCAGGAACTCTGACTCTAGAAAATGCAGGCTTTATGCCTCCCCCAACTCATCCTCTCTTTGCCTAAACATCCCTAGTTCCTTCAACTCCGCCTCGTGGGCTGGCTTTCCATACCACCCGCCCGCCCTGGACAGCTCTGGTTTACACCCACATCCCAGCGGAGTGATCAGTAGCTGCCCTTCTGCCTGGACAGTACATTACATAGGCATCCCAGCCACGGTCAAACCCACAACTCCCATCATTGTGCTGACCCCCGGCCCCACCCCTCTCAGCACTTCCTCCTGGCAGATGGGGGTACCGCCCTGGCACACCATCCAGCACCCCTGCTCCAGCATTCGGGGTTCAGGAGTGGAGCGGACCAGCACGGCTTGGCTCAGCTGTTCTATCCCGAGCCAGGCCCCCGAGAGCCCCACACCCAAGATGTCCCCGTTCCTTCTTTCATGTCTGACTTTTCCCATCCGACTGCCCAAATACGAAAGTGAGGCCCTGGTTTTAATTTCTGAAACACTGTTGAATAAACCAATTTCTCTTCAGGGACTGGGGACCTGGGAAGCTCTCTCTTAGCTGGAGGCTGTGGAGGTGACAGCTGGGATTCACCCTGACGGGAAGTGCCAGCACCTTGCTCTGCGGTGTCCTGGCCTTGTCCCAGGATGCCCAGGGACGGGGACCTGCAGCGCTGGGCTGGGTGAGAGGGCACCGCAGGCGGGGAGGCCGGGTGTCAGAGGGAGCCACGGGGGCCGCGGGGTCTTCAGGCTGTCCTTCCTGTCTCGTCTCCACTGGCTCATTGGTTCAGCAGGAGACAACTTTCTAAGGTCAGGGCTCCACTGGTCTTGGGATTTTCTGCCCAGCTTCACTCTATAGGCACAGCAGTGAGAAGCGAACCAGGAACGACTAGCAGGGTCCGGACCAGGAGCCAACTGCCCCAGCAAGCAGCCCCGTCCCCCACCCTGCCCTCCCGCTCGCTCCTGGAAGGAGATGGGTGCTGGGGCTCTAGCACGAGCCCCGGCACCAAAAGCACGTAGGAAAACATTAGAATCAATGCTCTTTAAAGGAACGCAGACTCAAAGGGCTGTGCTTTCCCACTGGGAGGGGTGAGAACCCATCCCACCATGTGGCTGCAAGGGGCTGATGGCCAAGCCTCCAGCTCTCAGTTGGGGAAAATGAATTGCAATCTGATGCTCCAAACTCAGCTCACTTCTAAACGCTGTGCTCCTCAGTGACTTCCGTTCCTCGTCCTCCAGCACTCCTGCCCCGACGCTCCACCCTCCAGCCACACCGGCCTGCTGAGGCTTCCCTGACCGCTGCGTGAGGACGCAGGACGCGGCACAGGACGCGGCCCACCGGCCCGGGGTGAGCGCTCTTGCCTTCTCCCTTGCCCTCTGTTAAGACCCAGCCCAGACTCTGCCTCCTTTTGGAAGTTTTTCACACCCTGCCCAGCTCCTCTGCTCTGTGGCCCTGCAGCGCCTGCACGTCCTTCGATTGTAGCTCCTACCTGTGACTGCACACCTGTCGCCTCCAGTGGGCCACAAGCTGCTTGAGACCTGGACAGACACCGTTTTCTTCTGTCCCCACGGACTCTGACACAGCATTTGGAAGACAACAGGCACCTGGTAATTACTGACCGAAAGCATACTATGGGCGCTCGACAAATACTAACATGGAAATGGAAACTGGTTGCCTGCTCTGTGCTAAGGTGGTTCTCAGCTCTGGCTGCACCTGGGGGAGGGCAGCTTGCCAGGACCCCACCCCCAATTAGAACATCATCAGGGTTCCTCCAAAAACTAAAAATAGAACTACCATATGACCCAGCAATTCCATTCCTGGGTATTTATCTGAAGAAAACAAAAACACTAACCCAAAATGATACAGGCACCCCAATGCACATGTTCATAGCAGCACTATTCACGATAGCCAAGCCATGGAAACAACCTAAGTGTCCATCGACAGATGAATGGATAAAGAAGGTGTGGTACATATATGCAATGGAATGCTACTCGGCCATAAAAAAGAATGAAATAATGCCATTTGCAGCAACACGGACGCAACTAGAGATTATCTTACTAAGTGCAGTAAGCCAGAAAGAGAAAAACAAATGCTGTATGATATCACTTACATGTGGAACCTTAAAAAATAAAACAAACTAGTGAATATAACATGGAAACAGACTCATGGATACAGAGAACAAACTAGTGGTTACCAGTGGGGAGAGGTAAAGGGGAGGGGCAAGCTAGGGGTATGGGATTAAGAGATGCAAACTCCTATGTGTAAAATAAGTAAGCTACAAGGATATATTGTATAGCACAGGGAATATAGCCAATATTATATAATAACTATAAGTGGAGTATATTCGTAAAAATTGTGAATCACTATGTTGTACGCCTGAAACTTGTATAATATCATACATCAAACACATCTCAATAAAAAGAAAAAGAACATCACTGGAACATTCTAAAAGATCTCAAGGTGAATTTAATTAGCCAAGGGTGAGCCTGCCATGCTAGGGAATAAAAGCTGAGTAAGGCATGGTTTCCCCTCCTTAGAGCCACTGAAATGACCAAGCTGATTTTTTTTCTCCAAGACAGGAAAAGAATAGTTCTCAAAGTGGGGCTCCAGTAGCAGCAGCAAGGCCTCGCCCAAGAATGTGTTAGAAGTACAGATTCTGGAGCTCTGTCCGTGAACTGCTGCATCGTAAGCTGCAGGGAGGGGCTGTGCTCTAACACAGCCTCCCAGGGATCCTGAGCGGGCTGGAGTGTGAAAACCACTGCTCTAGAACTTGTCTCCCAAACTGTGACTCACTCACAGCCACATCAGAAAGGCCAGGTGTTGTGAACACATGGATTCCTGAACCCCTTTGCAGTGCCAGTGACTCGGAGCCGGAGGGAGGAGCACACCTGTAGCAAGAGGTGGGAGATGGACGCACATTGTATACATAGCTTCCCAGGGGCTTCTCAAGCTCACGGAGGTGTGGTAACCAGTGCACTAATACGATGACAGCTCAGATAAATGCCATGTGTCCCACTGCCCTCTCCTCTCAAAGCATGGACTTTGGTGAGTCAGGGTACAGTCAGAAAGTTGGGTCCAGCTGCTTTCTGTGTGCACACCTTCCGATCTCCTCCTGAACCTCCAGTGCTTAGCGTGACCTGGAAGGTTGCCCAGGACCCTGCTTTGAAGTCTCTGGTTTGGTCAGTTCCCAGCTCCACCTGCACGTGGGCACAGGGGGAGCCCAAGCACAAACCCCCCCACTGGCACCTTGCCAGTATCTCCTACGCACCCTCCTGCCTCGGGAAGGGACCTCCTCCTCCAGGCAGATGGGCCATCATGACTAACAGACATGGATGAGTGTGGAGCCATCACTTGGGACTCTGAGTCAACTTCTAGCTCCATGCCTGCGACCAGAGAGCTGCCAAACCTTCCACCAACACACATTTAATAATCCTAACACCCCCGCTTGTGAGCCGAGATTTCATTCTGTGCACACGTAAGCAAACACATGAGCTTCTCAGCTGCTAACTCGGCAAGTGTAATTATATCCCGCGTTCCATTTTTATTCCATTGGTGAAGCCGAGCCAGACTTGGAGGGAAACGGGGACCTGTCCCACCGAGGACAGCAGAGGCCCGAGCTCCGTCTCCTGTTGATGCCCTTGTGATGGACGCCGAGCCAAGCTGCCCCTTTGTATGCACCAGTGGAAAGTTCTCATCAGGCTCCAAGCAGCTGCCCACTCTGCTGTGCACAGCGTCTGCAGAGGCTCGTTTTAGGAAAGAAAACACCTTGCTGTCAGAGCACCTGGTGAGCCCCACCGGGTGCAGTGCATGCTGAATTTTATCCACTCCTCACCACCTCAGGACCACAAAGGACGACCAAAGTCATATAAATAACCATACGGCCGACTGGGAAGGCCCATGAGAGAGTGGCTAGGGCAGTGGTTTGCAAACTGGGTTCCAAGGAACCCTAAGGTGCCTCAAGGAGCCCATGGGGAGAAGGGGCTGGAGCATCTACTGATCATTGGTTGGATGACCTTGGGCAACGAATTCCCTTCTCTGAGCCTCACTTTCCTCATCTGTAAAATGGAGGTAATAGTGCCTACTTTGCCTACTTTGTACAGTTATTTTGAGGATTGAATGAAACACCATCTAGACATGAGTGACGGCTTGATGCCCTTGTACCCACTTTAACCCTGGAGGGTGATTTGGCAGAGAGGGCAAAGGGCGTTTGAGGAGAAAGGATGGCCAGGTGGTAGGTGCATGCGTGTCATGTGCTGGGTAAGACACACCAACCCAAGTGGATGGTGGGGCTCCACAGCTTCTGAGCACTGGCATCTCTCACAGTTCCCATGGCCCCAACTCCTTTCTAGAACAACCAGACTTCTTTCATTTGCTTCCTGGACCCACACTGATCAGAGTCAGGCAATGGGTTTCTCTTTAGCATCTTCCTCGATTTAGGGTGAGGACACGCCCTGGAAAACATATTATCTGACTGCCAGAAACATTCAACCCTTGTAACCACAGATGCAGTTGCTTTGTTATCCCTAGCCATGGTCGTGGTGCTAAGACCGTCATCATCATCACCACCAGCACCCTCTGATCACCTAACCTTCCCAGTGTCCCTATGTTAGGAGCTAGGATCACTCTCATCTTGCAGACACGGAAAAACTGAAGCCCAGGGAGTAACCTGTCCTCGGCTCCACATCCTGGTTGTGCTGGGATTTGAGCCCAGACTCCACTGCTGACACCCTCAGCCATGGGTGCTCCTACACCAGTTTCGGCGCTGAAGGGTGACTGGAGGCTACTTTAACACTGCGTACGTACACTCCATCAGCCCCACAATGTTAATGGCGGGGATGATGGGGGCGGTACTGGACCCCACGGTGAGGAGGAAAACTGGACACGGTGGTCTTTTAGCTGGGGACCTTGCCCCTTCGCATAAAATCTGAGTTCTCTTAGGAAGAAAGTAGGGGAGGTAGTTGGCTATTAGGACTCCTTTTGACATTCAAAACGTGACTTGGGTTTATGATGTCTAACATCACTATGGCCCTGCCTTCCCCACCGAGGGCCTTCACGAGCTGGGTCCATGGTCCCATGGTCCCTTTGAGGAACACAATGTTAAATGGTGTATCTGGAGGGAAGCCCAGGGATAAGGGAAGAGTGGCTGCGTCTTTTCTGAAGGCCAGAAAACCCTCTCAGTCCTGCAATTCACTCCAGAATTATGGCCCGAGGTCTTTGTAGTGATCCATGTGATAGCTCTCCAAGCTCGTGTAGGACTGGGCGCGTGGGAAAGATGGTTTTCATTCATTAGAATTCCTGGCGGGGGGAACCCATTTTCCCTCTAAATTTCCCCCTCCAACTTGAATCGTCTAAGGAATTCCCTTGAAGGAAATTCTCCAGCATGTCCTTTTCATCGAGAAAACACAGTCCATGTCACTTCAAAGAACATTCAACAAGGCAAGTTCATAGCTTTGGAATCCATCACACACACCAAGGAAACTTCCTTCTCAGGCCTCTTGGAAAGGCTTTCCAAGTAAGAGATCCAATGTGGTTGTTCACCAGCCAGAGGCGTGTCTGCACCCAAGTGAGCCTTTGTTCTTCCCTCTGCAACCCTGAGGCCCTTACGCCCCTGTCGTGTTGCCTCCAAGACACATACAGCTCTGTGCCCCCCTTACCAGGTTGGCATGGAGTCGGGTCCAGAGACTGTGCCAAAGGTGGAGCCGGGAAAGGCAAAGAGGTCTGACTCGTGAGGTAGGAGCTCCAACCTGGTCATAGCTTAGCCCAGCAGAGAGGAAAATGCCACGAAGAGAGCAAGGCAGACCCCAGGTACACGCTCGTGAACCCCTCAGGTCTCCTCTTCACAGATGCAGGCTGCACGTGTGACGGGAAGTGCATCCCGTAGTCACTGGGCACGCTGGTTTCCAAAGCTGCTTGTCCACCAGCAGGGTTACTCAGCAGAAAGGGCTCCCCTTGGTTACAAAAGTGAATACAAGAAAAATCACGTATTTCTTATTGGAAATACAGGCTGGTGTTTCCCCACCTGGCTGTTCTCTCCACATGCAAGGAATCGGCCGGGGGCGGGGGACACTGCTGGGGAACGAGCTCCCTGAGAGAATCCCACCCTTCTATCCAGGACTCAGAAATCTGGAAGTCCCATTCATTCATTCACTGATTCTATAAATATACTGAGCATCTTCTACACACCAGGCACTGTCCAAGGCAAGGAAGGGTGGCAGGGAATGAGACAGATTAAGTCTCTACCCTCATGAAGCTTACATTCCAACAGCAAAGTGGTGTGTAGCCAATGCCAGGGAGGGGCAGTGCTCTGGGGACAGTGTTTTCCTCGGCTGGGAGCTGGGAGCAGGGCAGACACGGGGGCCTCAAGGCCTGTCCGTGCATACGACTTCACCCTTTTTACAGCCAAGAGGTTAATCCATTGTATGATTCCAAACAGTAGTTCTCCTAAATGGATTTAATGAGCAGGGTACAGAGTGTTGACCACCAAAATGGTTAAATCTTTCTATGTTCATGATTTAGAAATGCAGTGCACTCTACTCAGCCCCTTACTTTCACTACGGGGCCAGTGGAAGCCAAGGGATTAAGTTTGAAATGAAAAGACCTGGTGTTATTTTTATTACAACATCTCCAGGGATGATAGATCAATTTCATCTCACCAACTTCCAGCAATTGGTACTGAATCCCAGACATCCTGTGTCGAGAAGAAATGAGACGCTAGCTTCAGATTCTGTGTGAGAGTGTCACTAAGGCCCGCCCTGGCCCAGGAGAAAGGGCAGCCCGTGTGTACAGTGCGCCCCGGCCCAGGAGAAAGGGCAACCCGTGTGTACAGTGCGCCCCGGCCCAGGAGAAAGGGCAGCCCGTGTGTACAGTGCGCCCCGGCCCAGGAGAAAGGGCAGCCCGTGTGTACAGTGCGCCCCGGCCCAGGAGAAAGGGCAGCCCGTGTGTACAGTGCGCCCCGGCCCAGGAGAAAGGGCAGCCCGTGTGTACAGTGCGCCCCGGCCCAGGAGAAAGGGCAGCCCGTGTGTACAGTGCGCCCCGGCCCAGGAGAAAGGGCAGCCCGTGTGTACAGTGCGCCCCGGCCCAGGAGAAAGGGCAGCCTGTGTGTACAGTGTGCCCTGGCCCAGGAGAAAGGGCAGCCTGTGTGTACAGTGCGCCCTGGCCCAGGTCCAGGCGGACAGGCCCAAGTCTGACGCTGAACCCTCTGCAGATCTCAAAATATTAGCAGACTTATTAAAAAATCTGTCTATAAAATTAAAGTATGGTGATTAAACAAGGTGCACATCACACAACACTGCAGAGAGAGGAAGAAATGGGATGGTGTCAGGTGCTAAAAATATCCCACAGACCCTCCTAATGCATCACAATTTTCCAAAGGGTGGAGCCACTGAGCTGATTAGTGACAGGAAGGGGAGTTGGGGTGGCATGTGTGTATGTTCCATTTCTAGAATTCAGACGCCAGTTTCCTTGTTTGGGGGAAAAAGTGTTTAAAACAGATAAAACACAAGGAGGATGGAAAGTTGTTCAATTAGTGTTGTCAAGGTTACAAGGCTCACATATTAACACTGAAGCGCTTTGATGTGGAGATGCTCCACGTGCTTTGTGGAGCGTTTGAAGTTTCTGACTGCTGCCGCCGTCACCATCATCACCATCTTCATCAGCACCGTCATGACCACCATCACATCATCATCTCCATCACCATCGCCATCATCACCAGCACCACCATGATTATCATCCCCACCACCGCCATCATCGTCACCATCATCATCATCATCGTCGTCATCACCATCACGAGTGCCATCATTACATTATGGTGATTAATGTCAACAAGCATCCCAGAGTAACTGTGAGATTCTAGAGCAAGCCTGCGTCAGGTCAGCGGGAGCAGACACTGAGGGGAGCCTCACAAATGGTGCCTTTCTCGCTGGCTCCTCTGTACACAGTTATAGGTAACCGGGAGCCCGGCATTTTATGCACCAGCTGTAGTGTCACCTCTGTCCCCGAGCCCTACCCAGAGCCTGACCTCGTGAGTCAATTACAGCTGTTTTCATCATGCTCATCGGCCTCCAGCATCCCCCCAGCCCCGCTTTCAACAAAGGGTGGATTCCCATGAACTCGCTTCTTTATTGCCAGCTGGTTCCGATTAGGGCTGAACCAGTAAAACGAGGGGTAATACAGTCGCAGTGTGTTCCTAAATGTAGCACTTTTCCATGTGTTTTGATTTACCAGTTGACCAATAAAACCCAGTCCTTCAACAAGGTGGATCCCATACCTCACATGTTTTACTTATTTTGGTAAATGCAGCTTTTTAGAGATTGAAAAAAGATGGGGGGTGACTCAGGTCGATAATCTCTTGCAGTGTGTGCATGTGTGTGTGCATAAGAGTTTGTATAAGTGTATGAATGAGTGTAGGGGTATGTGTGTGAGTTTGTGAGAGCTTGTAAAGGTGTGTGTGAGTGTGTATGTGTGTGGGTATGAGTGTGCATGATGGTCAGAAGCTGGGTGTCTCTGGCAGGGTATTAGGCATTGATTTCAGAGCATCTAATATTTCTATCCAAATACTCCCCGTCAGCACCCTTGGTTAAATGGACTATGAATCTAAGAAGAAATAAACAACAGGGATGTCTCCTCCCTCATTTTGTTAACTGGGCCCTTCCCTCCAAAACATCTACCTTCCACCTGCTTGTCAGCTCCCCTCTGAAGGCAGCTGTGTCTCAACAATCTTCCCTTCCCTTGCGTTGGGTGGAACTGTTGGCTAATCAGGCAGCAGGACTTTTATCTGAAGTAGAGAAAGCCCCACACAGTAGCTTCCTGGCCTGGGAGCAGTTCTGTAGGGTTCCAGTTGGAATGAAGGACAGTGTCTTAAACACAGAGAAATGGCTTTTGGGAAAATTAGTACCAGGATGCCTTGGGCACCACTCAGAAGACCCTAACTCAGTCTAGAACAGGAGCCAGTGATGGGAGGGGAGATTCCTAACCCACAAAGCTCCGCGAGCCCCTCGCTCCTTGCACCTGTGCTCTGTTCCACGGGGGCCAGCCTGCGTGTCTGAGACAATGCTGTCCACGGCGGAACCTCCAGCCAAGTGCGGTGCAGGCATGCAGCTGGCGCTCAGCATATGCTTGCTCACTGGATGCAGGATCAGAGAGGGCACGGGGAGAGGCCTAGGAGAGGTTTTCTGAGGGAAGCGGATTTGAGTCTGGTACTGTGGAGTCGATTCAGGAGGAGAGAAAGGAGGTTTTAAATGAGACTTGGACCCGACCATTGGGATCAAAAAAACAGAAGGGGACTTGGAGACCACCCAGCCTGGTCTCCTGCGACGCACGGAGCACTGTGCCTTTAAGAACAGGAGCATTGTACATTACAATCTATCATTCAGAAACGAAACTACAATGATGAGTCCCTGCCCTCATGGAGTTTACCCTCCAGGTGGGAAAAAACCGAAAGTCAACAAGTAAACAAGCAGGAAAAACAGGTGATGAGCAGAGCGCCACACAGGACAATTAGGACGATCATTGTCTCTAGAAATTCCCAAAGCCAAACCTTAGGGAAGAGACGGGAAGAGCATTCCAGGGAACAGCGAGTGCACAGGTGATGCCAAGGTGCACCAGGTAGGGAGCACCCTCGGGTGTTAAGCACGAGAGCTGGCTTATCTGAAATCTGTGCCCCCAAAGTGTGCTCAGGCCTTTCGGTGTGAGGACGGTCATGGCCACAGAGCAGACACGGGTCTTTGGTTTGAACATGATTATCCATTAAAACTTAATAATGCAGGTTTTTCCCTCCATTTATCCTTAAACTTAGCAAGTTTTTCTGGCATTCAGAGAAGAAAAAACAAACCAATACAAATATCCCTTACTTGTATCTTTGCACAAGACAATGTGCAGAGGAAACGTCCAGTTGCTTCCTCTTCCAGGGGTCACTGCAGAGGCTGAGCTCCGTGTCTCATACGATCACGGCATCCCTGGCACTTGAGGCTGAGTCGTCACTCTCAGTAGGAGAATCGAAATAAGGTCAGTCTTCCCACTGGGCCAACCTGTGTGAAGAGGGCACTTTATTGTTTTAAGGTAGTTCAAAGGTGATGGAAAAAAATCCCTATAAAAACAAGCAGGAGTTTATTAAAACTCTAATGAGTATAAAGTTGCAGACACAGCGATTCATTCCTGGACATGGTTCCTGGGTTCATTTCTTTCCGCTCCCACGTGGAGAGATATCACCGGATAGAAGCACCAAGCAGACGGAGCCAGCCCAACTGCTCTTGTGCAAGCCTTGCCTTACACTGCCCAGCAAATGGGACCGCGTCCTGGGAGAAGGCCTCTGCGTGTTATGTCTCCCATAGGAGTGATTCAATTTCTCACCATCACTAGTCGGACCGTCATGACACCAGTAGCTGGGGGTGGGGCTGTCCAGCTTCCTGCTCGGTAGCCAATATTTAACGCCAGCCGGCCACGAAGAGGCTGGAGAAGATTCTGCCTGGCATGATTCATGCTGGGGGAGCAGGGAACCCTCTCTGGGGAAGGAGGCACCTGAGCTAGTGCTTTGTCACTTGTACTGGTTTCCTCTTTATTAGAAGAGTTTCCTGTTGAACGCTTAGAAAATAGAGACAAGCAAAAAGAAGAGCAGAAATCACTACAATTGTTGTGATCATATACTTCATAATTGGAGCACTGTGAGTGATGACACCAGGGGGAAACCAGGCACAAACTAGGGACCTGCGGGTGCCCTATTTCTAATGCTGCTCCTGGAGGCGACCACTGTTGACATTTCGGAGCATGTGCTTCTGCAACCCTGGCAATGGTGGATCGAGAAGAAGCATTCTGCCACTGCGTGAATTCTTGAGAACTGCCCGGCCTAGCAGCTGCCTTTATGTCACCATCCTCACAGCAGAGCAGAAGTAGTACAGAGAATTTTCAGAAAGGAGTCAAGCGTGTGGGTGTATGAAGTGTGTGGACATGCATGCCTGTGCCTCATTGGGGTGAAAGCCAGGAAAACAGCAATATACTCATATTTTAGGTCTATGCTCAACAGTCAAGCTTACATCCCACTGGATGGTCACTGTCTGATATCAACCAGGGGATGGGTCCCTGATAGCTGCTTTCATTGCCTCCATCAAATGCGGTTTGTAACTATTGATAATGATGATGATGATGGTAGTGAGACTGGTGACGATGGTGATGATGATGGTGGTGGAGGTAATGAGACTGGTGATGATAATGATAAGATGGTGATAATGGCAATGGTGATATAATGTCAATGGTGATAGTGATGGTGATAACGATGATGATGGTGGTGATGATGATAAGATGGTGATGATGGTGATGGTGATAGTGATGTCAATGGTGACAGTGATGGAGATGACAATGACGGTGGTGATGACTAACACGTATATGGAACTCACAGGTGCCAGGCCCTGGTCTAAGCCCTTTGCATACATTAACCTCTTTAGTTCTCATAATTACCCTGTGAATGAGGAATTATAATTATCTCCATTTCATGGGTGAGGAAACTGAGGCCTAAAGAGTGAAGTCCCTCGTCCAATCTCAAGAGTGACATTTTAGAAAAACTCATTCTGGGAGTAGTGGCACAGAGGAGTTAAAGTAAAAGGTTTTGTTTCTTTGGAAGCAGTAAACATAACTATAAAAACTTGTTTTTTAGCTCATTTGGAAACTGAAGGTCAGCAGGGTCACCTTGCCTTTTCTTTTCTTTATTTCTTCCCTTTTTATGTATTTACTTTTAAATATTTGAGCCTCTGTTTCACTGATGGTCTGTGAAAAATATTTGTCCCTCTCGAGGTGTTTATTCACCCTGGAAAACTGGCTGCCGTCCAAATGCTGTGTTTTCCAACTATCAGTGTAAACTAAGGATTCACATTCTCAGAACAGTTAGGTATTGTTCATTCATTAAAAACCCTTTAAATCTCACGCTGTTTATCTCATTGCTTTCACCTTGTTTATTGTACAAAAAACAGCACAAAATGGAAAACAGACAAGACAGACGGAGTGTGTTTAGGATTTTCCATAGGTCCTCGACGTTTTCCAATGACGGAAGCGGAGGGTAGACGGGTGAAGAAACGACCCATTGCAGTCGGCACACAGTGCAGAGCATTTGAGAAACCAGGGCACCACCCAGGGACTCAGGTGTCTGCTGGGGGCAGCTGGCCGTGGGTCCTGACTGGGCTTGTGCTCCATGTGGATCCTTCTCAAACCTTCCTGGTCCCTCAGGAGGGCCCCATGCTATGTGCCCAGGGTAAGACTGGGGAGAAACCTGAAATCCAGGGACCAGAGGAACTTCAGTCTGGGCCAGGGAATGAGCAGAAATTAAACAGGAACATTCTATGACGGGTGACGGCAGAGACCATTCCGTTGTATTTTCCTTTTCCTGAGCACACAGTGGAGTTCATGTATTTCTCTTCCCCCTCCCAGGTAGGCTGGGGCCAGGTGATTAGGTCTGACCAATGGACCGTGAGCAGTGACCCCTGGTACTTCGGGTCAGAGGCAGTTAGGGCAGGACTGAGTTCGCGACACTCTCTCTCTTCCTGGCTATGCCCAGAGTGGAGCCTCCATCTAGCCGGGGCCCTAACTGGTGATGGGGAACAAGGCCCCAAGGAATTTCTTTGAACATGGACCCCAAGTGAGAAGTAGACCTTCGTTGTGTGACGTCACCTAGGGTTGTCACTCGCCCATCCCCCTGATACAAAGGGGCAACCCCACAGTGCTGTGGGGTGCGGGGGACGGTAGCGGGTGGAGACGGTGGTCAGCAGGGGCGTCCTCAGGCCGTGAGGGGTAAACTGAGCCCCAAAGGAATCGGCCAGGTGATAAACAGAGGGAGAGCGTCCCTACAGAGGGAGCAGCTTGTGGAAACGCTGACAGGCGAGAACCTGGCACGTCCTAGGCAATGCAGACGGTCCAGCAGGGAGGAGAGGGCACAGGTAGAAGGAGCTGGGGCCTTGAAGACCATCCTAAGGTCGTGGTCTTAGCTCAGGCTGCCGTGACAAAGCACCGCAGACTGGGGGACCAAAACCACAGACACGCTTCTCACGGCTCTGGAAGCTGGAAGCATGAGATCAAGGTGCGGGCAGATTTGGGTCCTGGTGAGATCTCTCTTCCTGGTTTACAGACGATGGCCTTCTCCCCACGTCCTCCTCCTCTTCTCACGAGGGCACTGATCCCATCACGAGGGCCTCAACCTCTAAACTTCACCTAAACCTAATCACCTTGGAATTACCCCTGCGAACACTGCCACACTGGGGTGAGGGTTTCAACATGGGAATCTGAGTGCGGCAGAGCAGAGCGTGGGGGACACAGTTCTACAGCATTGTGAAAACCGGAGAGAGCCACTAGGATGCTCTGAGCAGGGGTGACACAACCACACTGCATGGTAGCCCAGTGTGGCCTGGAGGCTGGAGAGGAACAGACTGCGGGGGGGAACTCCAGCTCCTTCTTTCACCCACACACACGTGTTCCATTGATACGTACCGAGGACCTAGTGCGTGCCAGGCACTGTCCTAGGTGCTGGGGACACAGCAGGGAGCAAGACAGACCCAGACCCCTGTCCTCGTGGAGCTCACACGTAGAGACACACGTGGGGCTGGGGGCACGGGTCGGGGGTCTGGGTTCTCTTCTGCGTATATGTTTTATGCCCATAAAATGCTGAGCACACTCAGGCGATCCGTATTCCAGGTAGAGGTCTGAGAGTATATCTAGGGATAAGTCCCTTGGGGAGGTGGAGCAGGTCACCTCACAGCCCAGGACCCCAGCCTCCAGCCCTCTGCCGGCTGGCCCAGCAGCTCCCAGAGGGGCATGCTTCCCCGGTGGCCCTCGAGGCCCTTTCGTGGTGCGTGGGTGACGCATCTGAAACGTATTAACTGGTTTGTACTTATAATATTGTATTTTAAGAAAAAAAATGACATAACCCATGTTAATAATTGTACTGTTTATGATGAAGTTGAGTAAAAAATGAGAGAGGAGGGTATCAATTTGAAGTCGATGTCAAGCAAATATTCATCAAAAGAGTCATCGAAGACGTGGCAGGAGGGTTCGTCACGGGGCAGCCGGGAGGGAGGCAGCGACCCCCGCAGCTGGAGCCGGGGCCACAGTGCAGGGGCGGAAGGGCTGCTGCCTGGCTCCCCAGCGCTCCCTTTCCTCCTCCACGAAATTAGGGCAAAACCCTCCCCGATCACCAGGTGACCATATCCCATCAGTACTGCAGTGACTTCTTATCATGCAGACCAAAGCCAGTTCCAAAACTCATCCTGCAGAGCGTCTGAGCAAGAAAAAACCGAAGATAAAAATGAAACAGGGAGATGCTGCCCCCTGGGCCGCTTCTCAGACAAGCAGACAGAAGCAGGTGGTGGGCGTTCTCTGAGAACTTGGAGGCTTGGGTGACAGGTCATGTGCCCTGGGCACCGAGGTCCACGGTGCCCGGGGAGGGCAGTTTCTACAGTAGAGACCACAGCTTCCGGTGGAACCTGCTCCTGGCCGCTGCAGGGACCCACCGGTGCCCTGTGTGCAGGGCAGGGACGTGGACCCTTCCCTCGCTCTTGCCCTGTCTGGGCACCGTGCCCACAGATGGTACGGATGTCATCAACTCTCAGTGTTTATTTTTTGCTTTTTCCACTGCACATGAAGTCAGCTATCGGGCCAGACACGTTTTGCTTTTTTAATTTAGCCTGGCCTGTGACTCCAGCATTGAGACGGGATCTAAGGGCAGGCTCTATCTGCGTTGACACAGAAGCGCCAACTGTGTCTGTCTGATGACAAGAGAAAAGCAGTTTTCAAAAAAGGGGAGAGCACGTGCAAAGCAGAGGTGGGGCCTCCCTGCTGTGGAGGGTCCTGGGGAGGCGGCCACCAAGCCGCGTCTACAGGAGATGGAGGGGTGCTGTGACCAGCCGGCAAAGCCTGGAACTTCTTTCCTTCCGTTTCCCCTGAGACGCATGGTGGGCGGTGGGACGGCTGAGTCCCTGGGGTGCAGGGTGGAGCAGCCCAGCCTCCTGAAGGCCCCACAGCACACCCAGTGGCCCAGGGTCTCGCAGGCTGGTACTGCCTCGTTAGCCGGTCGGCCCAATGGTGTTTGCTCAGCAGATGCCTGCTGCCACCTCTCATATGCTCTTATGCTCTGGGGACATAACGGTGGATAAGAGGAACCCACAGGGCCTCCCACCCGGGAAGAGAATGGATCCCGTGACCCACAGACGGTCTCAGGGCAAGGGCGGTCCTGCTCGTGCCCCGTGCTGCCCTGGTTCCTTCCCACCCCTCCAGCTTCCCTCCTGGGCTGACACTTCCATGCCTGACCCTGAAACAGCAGGGCTCCCCAGGGCCTGGGCCGGCCCTCCTCCTGCTCCAAAGCTGGCCCAGGCCTCTTCTTCGACTCTCAGCATTCCACCGAGCACCTCTGTGCTGTTTCCAAACAGAGCCCAGCCCTCTCCCCTGACCTCCCTCCAGCTGTGTCCCCTGGAATCCACCCGCCCACCTGTCCAGCGCTTGGGCAGCCTTGCACGGGGCAGGGCTCCCTCCACCTGCAAATCGGCGCAGACCCTTAGCCCGGGCCACGGTCACCGCTGGAGGATCCACCGGGAGCACGGCACTGGCCTCCCCCCGTCCCACGCGTCCCCCTGCTCCCCCTTCCTCGATCTCAGCCCAGCAGCAGGAGTGGTCCTTGCAAAACCCAAGTAGATCTGACAGCAAACGCAAGGGATGGTTTTAACACCGGTGCCAATTTCCCAGCATCAGTTCCTCTCACTCCAAACCAGGCGATGCCTTCTGGCTGAAAGATGGTTATCTCCCTCACAGCCTTCTCACAGACCACCTGCCCCAGTCCCAGCGGCCTGCTGGGCCACTGCTGCAAATGGGCTGGTGGCACCCACTGCACCTGGAGCCTGGGCGACCCATCAGCAAAGGCAAAGGTGAGTGTGAGTCACCGTTTATGCATGACTCGGCTGAGCATTACAAGCCCCTGTGTGAACCCGCCGCTTCGACGTGGAAGCAGCATTATCCACAGATGACCTAACTGTTCTTTCAAGGATTCGTCCTTCTGTACTGTTCTTAGCTGGGGGCCTGCAAGCTGACGTCAGAACTTACTTCAAGGAGAAGGAGGTCAGCCCCACTACACACGGTGCCAGGCCCCCTGCCACTCCCAGCCAAGGGGCCCAGAGACAAAACGTCACTCACCGTCTCCTGGCAAGACCCACAGAGGGCTGATGGCCTCGCCTGAGGGCCCACGCGGCTAATGGCCCTCAGCAAACCCGAAGTCCTGCACGTGCTCACAGCCCTGTACACACAGGCATGTTCACCCATGTGTGTCTTCCTCAGCTCCCTGCACACACACTTTGGGGTAGGGATGGCGTCTGTCCAGTGGAGGACAGGAGCTGGACGTGTCCACCTCCACGCCAGTGCCAGAAAAGGGCCAGCACAGACACTGAGGCCTCTGCCCTCCACTGGGGTGCCCACAGGGCCCCCACTGGGTGCTGACCTCCATGGAAGGTCTGCCGCTGGCCACGGCCATGTCCACCCAGCAGGGGCTCAGCCAGCGCTTGCCCAGCCAGGCAGGCGGGGTCCAGAGCTGGGCACAAGGTTGAGGTCGGCACGATTTAAAATGATGCCAAACCCCCCCGAGAGCAAGGACAGAGGCAGGAGGAATTTCATTCTCCCGCCTTGCTCCGCCCTGCCTCTATCTCCTTTATTCACTCAGTGGACAAACATTGAATGAGCAGGAGCTCCCGCGTGCTGAGCCGAGGGACTCAGGACAAGAGATGAGTCAGCGCTGGCCACTGCCCTCAGGGGCACAGAGGCATGTGTGGCCCCATCCCCCTTTCTCCTCCACGGCTCCCCCTCAGCACAGGGCCAAAGCCGTCCTGTCCTGGCTGCAGGCCTAACCAGGCAAGCCCCCGAACCCCGCCGGAGTCCATGCTGGGCAAGCCCTGCCCAGGCTGCAGCTGGGCCTGAGGCTGCCCTCTGGCCGCCGATGCGAGGTGATCGTGGAAGTCGGTCAGCCCTGCTGGGCGGGCGAGAAGCCCAGAGAGATGGCTGATGAGGCCCCTTCAGCACGTGGTAAACAGCCTGCAGTCCGACGCTCCTGTGTGTAGACAGAATCCCAGTCTCCCTGACTTACGAGCCCCTGGAGGTGGCGCTGGGAGCCCGCGGCAGTGCCGTTTCCTCCCGCCTCTCCCTGTCCCGCACCTCTGGTCCACCGCCCAAACCCGAGGATATTTGCCAACTGTCAGCCCTGACCATAGCTGGGGAGCCCGGCGCCCAGTGACCCCACAGCACAGGACATTCCAAGTCCCCTTGCCTGGCCCTTGGCCCTTCTGTATTTGAGATAGGAATGGCGCCCTGGGGACAACAGTACTCGGGCTGTCCAAGGACTGGCACACAACCCCCCGTCTGTTTTCAGGGAAGTTTGAGAAAACCTGGCAAAGTAGAAAAGGTGGCACAGGCCAAGTGTGTATTCTCCTGGCTCAAACTCGGCAGAGGGTGGGGGACACACAAGGTCAGCTGGTGTCCCAAGGTTGGAGATCACTGACTATGTGGCCTTGGGCAAGTCACTTGCCCTCTCTGGGCCTCAGCTCTCTGGTTATGCAATGAGAGATCTGGACACGACTGGGGGCTGAAACGTTCAGCCGTAGCCCCTGCCCCCGACCGCAACCTCGCGTGTTGAGATGCGTCCGTGCGGGGCCCCAGGGAAGCTGTAGCCGGGATGGAGTGGGGCGGGAGGGCTGTGCTGGGGTGGAGCCAACGTGATGGGCCGGGGACAGTGGGCCCGAGGAGGTGGGAGAGCCTGGACCCGTGAACGCAAGAAGCGTGGGGTAACCCCAAGCCTCGGCCTTCCATGCAGCTCCGGGAAAGTCTCCCCCAGGCTGATGGGGAGCCCTGAGGGATGAGGCCCCTGGAGGGTGTCCCTGCTGGCAGAAATGGCGGGGCCTTGTGCTTCTGCCATGCTTGGCCATCGGCTGCCCAGAAGGCATGCAGCCTCAGCCAGAAAGTCAAGGCAGGCCCTGCAGTCACCCCCAGCTGGAGGCTACCAGCTGCCCTCTCTCGCTGTGGCGGAGTCTCTCAGGCAGGGAGATCCGAGCCATACACCCCCATGGGCTACGCCACGGGGCGTGAATTTAGTTTGCTTCTTTCAAAAAGACTTATAGACAGTATTTATCAAACATTTAAGAACACAAGACTCTACCAGTAAACTCCACTTCTAGGGATTTACCTAATGGATCTACTCGAGCATCTGTACAAAGAGATAAAAATATTGTGCCAGCATTGTTTGTAATAACCAAAGACTGGAAACAACCCACACATCCAGTCTCAGGAGACGGGGCTCCATGCACTGTGGGTGTCCAAACATGGAGTTCTATGCAGCTGGTGAAAATGAACAAGGCTCTGCTCATGTGGCAGAAGCGTGAATTCCAAGAGAGACCGCTGAGAGACAGAAGACGAAGTGTGGGACGTGGGACGCGCAGGCTGCCGTCTGCATCTGCGTGAGCAGGGGCAGGAGGCCACCCGTTATGCCGGCGTCTGGGGGAACCGCCCTGGAGGAACCGCTGAGCGGGGAGCGGGTTCCATCCTAACAGCGAGAGGGACTCAGCATCCTGTTTTACTCGAAGGCCTTACTGCTCCGAAACGACTTCTATCTCCCCGTCACGGCTCGCACTGCTTCTCTTTACGGTAGTGAATTAATGAATGGCTGCGTGCGGGCGGACACAAAGCCCTCCCTTTCCCAGCGAGTCTGTTCTGGTCTGCAAGACGCTCTGCAGCACAGAGAAGCAGGTTCACGCCGAGCCTTCCTCCTCCTCCTTCCCCTC